>NC_135370.1:60161062-61411062 GCF_049243985.1 Paroedura picta | reverse complement strand
GTCATTACAGCTTATCAATGCTTCTTTTTTTGTGTGTGTGAAAAAGAATCCCATTACTTGTACACCACAAGGGCTCTGGCAGTTTGACCTGAATATATGAAAATATCGTAATGTTTTGTTACATGTCCCAAGATTAAAAAAAGAAAATCAGAACATCGCTTATTAGCTTTCCCTTCCATGTCTCTTATAAAGGTCTGTTTGACAGAGCATAAGATCCTAAGGTAAAGGTTAAACTCTGTTTTATTATGTTTACAGGATTTAAAGGGTAAATCAGGAAGTGCTTATTTAACATCTGAGTGAAAGTGGTGGATTAGTAAGGAGCCCAAGACTTAAAAGCAGCCTTAATCCTTAAAAATCTCTGAAGGTGAAAGGTCAGTCTTAACACCACAGTGAGTCAAGAATGAAGCAGGCAGAAGCTTCTGTTTCATCATTGCCTGGTTAATCCACTGAGGAAATGAGCAGCACTGTTTTTTAGCTTCTGAAATGAGGGAAATGCAGGGAGAATGGACAGGAAGTAATTAAACAGGGTTCATCTTCCTATCGGCGGTACTGGGGTGGCGTGTGTGTGAAGGAGTCTTCGAGAGTGACACTTTTAAAGCATTAAATGGTGACCATGAATATGAAATTAAATATTTTCATTAGCTTTTAATCATTGAATTAAAATTTGTCATATGTCCAGGCTAAAGGGCAATGCTCATGTTTATTTTTGAGGTGGAGGTATCCTCCATTGGTGACATAAGCATTAATTTCCCTTCCCACAGGGGATCATCTATCTGAGGAGACTAAACAGGATCAAAATGCAAGGCTACCTTGCAGATGACATCTTACAAGAATGTCATCTTCATTCAGATCTCAGTGGATGGCTCTAACCCTTGACCTAGAAGAGGGAGGGGGGAATTCTCTACGAAGTTATAGCAGTTGGTTGTTGCCCCACTCTAGATAGACTGATTGTCATCTCCCAGAGCCTGTGCTTTTCTGTAATAGTTCCCAGGAGTCCCACCCTATAGCATAGCCAGGGCACCATTTTGAATTGTTTTTAAGAGGTGCTCTTTTATTCACTAGAGCTTTTAATAGGTAAACTATAGGCATTTTTCTTGGGGAGAGCAGTTAGATGGGGGTATGTTGCCCATGAGTAAGTTATGAATTGAATTGTAAACCACCTTGAGCCATCTTGAACCACAGGGGAATAGAAAGCAAACAAACAGCAACCCATCAAGCCACAAGAAGCCTACAACCCATGTAAATAACAATTTAGGATTAATTTTTTTAAAAACACCTTGTTCAAGCTCCATAGAAGAGGAAGTGGAGGAGGAAATCGTTGTGCTTGATTCCTTTGCTGTACCATGCTGCATTTTCTTCACAAGCATCTCTAGAGCCTCAGAGAACATTTTCCAGACAGGCAGTTGGGGGAAGGCAGTAAAAGGTTTTCTCCTTCCGCAAGCTGGATCCAACCCAAATTTTGGGAGCCTACTGTTTTCTAAATACTCCTGCCTCTTGTATAGACAAATCTTAATTTTCCCTGAACAATCAATATAAAATGAAAAACCTTTCCCTCCTTTCAGTTACCTGAGACAAAAAGAACTACAATTTCAATATGAACAGTCCTCTCAATATTTATACTGAGCTAGCCATTATTAAATCACTGATAAAAAACAAGAAGATTCTGCAGTAGCTTCATCATATAAAACAGCCCAGGCATTCATCTTCTAAAATTGCCTCACATAGACTAATGAACTGAGCTACTTTGGGCATAGAAGGATATGATTTTTTTTTCTTGCCTCAGCTATTTATGACACATTCAGTTGCTAATAGCTTACTGTGGAGTTCATTTCCCCCCCTTCCAAACAACCTGTGGTTCAAGCATTCTGCTTAGCACCTTTGAGATATTAACATTTTGTCTCTTTAAAAATAAACTAGCAAAAGGCTATTGTGGAACGTGAATAGTCACACATCTTTGTCATCAGCCTGGCATGCTTCCACAGTTATTCTTCTCCATACCATCTTATTACTGCCCAACTGTGTTTACTCAAGTCTGAGTTTTAAAAACCCTACCCTCCTAGATGGAATGACCTCAGCCCATTCTGAAAGCCGTTTTATTGATCATGAGGAGCTATACTTGCGGTCAAGTCCTCCACATGGTTGTACTTGGCCAGACAATACTTAGGGGCTTTACGCACTGGGATCTTTGTTGCAAATTGGTCACTGAATGAAAAATCGCCATTTAAAGTAGTGGAATTCATCGTTATGCATACCTGCCTTTGTAGTGGAATCCAGTTGCGTTTTGTAGCGTTTCCCACAAGCTTCCGGTCTCGGCAGAAATCGCTAGAAAGGAAGCGCTATTGCCAAGCTCGTCCCGCCCCTGGCCATCAAGCAGCCAATGGGCAGCCGTTAGCATGCTCCCAAACAGCCCCTTTCCCTTTAAGAAAGGTTTTTTTTATATAAAAAACACACCCATAGCAACGAATCTGGGTAGATTCGTTGCAACGGAGAGACCCATCCAGCTGCCTGGTGTGTTTGAGCTGTCGTTTGATCGTTTGATCGTTGCCACGCTTCCTCCGAGTGAAACCCCTACCCCTCACGGGCCCGATTTTCGGCTGAATTAATGTGTAAAAAATAAAGGGACTTTATTTCAGCAAACGGGCTTTTCTGTGGTTTGTGCTTAGTGACTAAAGGGGAAGGACTGAAGCCAGGGAAGCCTCTAAACAGAAGAGGCTTGCTGGTGCGTTTATCCCCGCTCGCTCGGAGAAAAAAAAATGGCGATCGCTTCGCCGGAAGATCAGAGAAGACAGCCAGGGGGAGGGACTTTGTAGAAACCGCAACAATGTTAACGCACAGGTCTTTTTCGCTACTGTTGCAGATTGGTTGCAGGAGTGTATCGCTTTCCGGAGGGTGAATCCACTTTTGGGGATTTCCCTGAAAGCGCTACAAGGAAGCGCTTTTTGCAGATTGGTTTCAGGTGTGTGGCAGATTGTCGGCGACGTCGTGCGTTATGGCAAATCAATAACGTTTTCAATTAGTAATCATTGTGCGATTTTGAAGGCATGCAAAAAGCCCCTTAGAGTGGCCTTTACCATTGAGAAAACCCTGAACTATTCTTCAGACTTCAAGAAACCCCAGAAGTGGTGTGATTGTACAGGATATCATTGGGTAGCAGAGCTGTGTCCACACCCACCTGGGACCCCTCCCCTTCCCACATGCCCATCATTGGCCATTTGGGGGGTCAACATGACCATATATGGTCATATCAACTGAAAATGTTTAACAAATTAACTCCCACCCATTTGGGAAACACTTCCAGGGCCATCAAGAAACCCCAGGGTTTCACAAAATCCTGGTTGAAAAAGGCTAACTTAGAGGCAGGGAGCAGTGCCTGTGCAGTGAAGAAAAAAAGAAGAAGACCGGGGAGTAGTTGTATCCCGCTTTTTACTACTCAAAGTAGTCTTAATGAGTGTTATAATCACCTTCCCTTCCTCAGCATGCAGAGGAATGGGGAATCAGACCTGGGGTGAGACTGGACAGGGCTTTTTATCCTCTCCCAGCCTGAATAAATCCCTCCCCTCTGCACTGAATTCAATTTCCATTTTGATTTGGGGCACTTTAAATTTTCTCTCTGTAGGGGGTGAGGACTCCCTCACAAAGACTAGCCTGCTGGAGAGGACGTGGGGATGAGCACAGTCCCATTTTCAAGTCTTCCAAGCACTTTGCATACATTACCTCAGCAGCTCTCCCAGCATCCCCTGCTAAGGTACATCAGCACTATTATCCTGATTGTGAAGAGAGGTCCACTGAAGAGACCTGGGTGTAAACTGCATGGAGCTTTTATTCCAACCCCAGATCGATCCAGTCCCTGCCCTCTACACAGAATGCAATTTCCATTTGGATTTGGGGTGATTTAAAATTTCCTTCTGCAGCAAGAAGGATTGGTCCAGAGTGACCCTACCTTTATTGTGCGATATCTTAGAGTGCTTTTAATCCTGAATATATTATAAAATCACATTGTTTTGAATCGGGCTCTCCTCTGTGGTAGAGGACCCGTGATTGGCCACAGGTGGTCATGTGACGAATTTGCCTTAAAGGAGAAGCCCCTAATTTCTCTCAACTTCTGTCGGTCATGGATTTTTTCTCCCTTTTCTGCCTTTTTTGATCTTCTCCCCCTCCCCTCCAAGAAAAGAAAGAGGCTCCCTGCTTGGCTTCTCCCCCCCTCCAAGAAAAGAAAGAAAGAGGCTTGGCTCCCCGCCCCTCCGTGTGAACTACCCTAACCACGTGCAGAAGACTTTCCTGTTTCAATGGGGGGGGGGAGAGGAAGATCCGGATTCAAAGCGATCTGAATTCCACAGGATTGACAATGGAATAAACAAAGTAAGTGCAGACTCTGCCCTGGTCACCATATTTTGTCTTGAACAAAGCATTTCCTGGACTGCCCCTTTTACTGCTACCATAAATCCACCTCAGCTGTCTGATCTATAAGCTGGCAATCAATGCATATGTTGTAACCATCATGTGGCTTTCAAGAACTTGAGCTTTATGTCATGATTTGGTGGCCTTGTGCACACGGCAACCCTTTTGCAGGAGTTTAAATCTGCAGAGCTCAGTTCCTTCTTCCTAGCCCAAATGTACATATTAAAGTGGGGGGAGGGGTTGTAGGCAGTTGCTTCTAGGTAGATAGGACTGGAAGGATCAAAAAGAGCACTCTTGCAGTAATGATTAACTGAAAGCATGAGAAAGCATTATTAATCATAATTGAACATTGCCAGGAACAAAGATAAATCTTTTACATCTTGCTTTATTAAAAACAGCCTTCCTTACTTTCCCCAGAGTCTTTAATTTTGGCCACCTTCACCATATTGTTCGTGCAAGTCATAAGCAGTGATTGTTTTATGTTTATTATGGCCTATGCACAAAATTATATTTGAAATGCTTTATAGGTTCTGAAGTATGACATCCTTTGCTCCACCACGCCCTAATAGTGAGGGTCATAATTCACTCATAAAGATTGATAGCTGGCACTTGTCTTGGAGTTGTTCGATGATTGCATGAGAATTAAAATAAAATTATCTTCTCACCAAAGGAGTTAGCAATTGCCGCAGGCTAAGGCTGAGCAGGAGTTAACGATGAATCATGTGTTAGGAGAGCCATTCCGCTTTTCGATGAAATTAGCGACTTCCTTGCAAATTAAATTAATTGCCCCTAATATAAAATCTTTATTTTTACCAAAAAAAAAAAATGCACACCCATTGGACTAAATATAGATGATAAACAAGCCATGTATGCTTGTTTCATTGCATGCTTCGCCACTGCCTCCTTTTGGCGCCTCGTTTCTCCATGGTGAAATTTGCTGCATCAGCAAACAAGAACGCAGGAGTCATGCCATCTGTGCTGCTGTTAATAGGTCACACTCTAAGGTGTTAATAGGTCACACTCTACCATGCAGGTATGTTTGGGCTATTCTTAATGGTGCAGGCCTGGGGTGCAGGTCCAGTCTGATACTTTGCGTCCGAGCTTGGATGTCTGAGAAATCATACACATACGAGTTTTCTAGCAGAGCACGTCTTTCCTTGATGTTAGGGGCACCTTCATCTATGCATGATGAGACATTACAGCGACTGCTTTTCTTTCCCACATAGATGAATTTTCTTAGCTCCATTGCTAAAATAATTTCACCCACAAATCAGAAAGCAAAATTTAAAAGGGGGGGGGGGTACTCTAGCAATGTTTAGTAAACTATCACCATTCATAATGGCAGTTTGAATCCATGGGACTTCCTTTTCTATATAAACCTCTTTGTAATGATTCAACAATAGCACTAGACCGAATCAATTTTTCTGATTCCAAACAGGGAGGTCTTAATTTTTAAATTCTCCAAGGGGTTTGTCATAGGATGCCCAAAATTAACACCCCCCCCCCAGACTCTCTGGGAACAGTTGCCCTCTATCAACCTAACTGGCACATGTGTGTCAAAGCAGACTGATAGAGACACCAAAAGCTTTTCATGGCAAGAGACAAACAGAGGAGGTTTGCCATTGCTTGCCTCTGCACAGCAACCCTAGATTTCCTTGCTGGTCTTCCATCAAAGTACAAATTGGGTGGACCATGCTTAGCTTCTGACAGCTGACAAAATCAGGTAGCCTTGGTCATCCAGGTCAAGGCTTTACCATGCCCCATTTCACAGTATTGTTGTGAGGACAGAATGAAGAAGGGAGAAGCACCTGTTCCATCCTCAATCCTTTGGAGAAAGGGTCATAAACATTAATAGAACAGATACCGAATGGCTTAAGTATAATTAGATGCTTCAAGAACCTGTGGAGAAGCAGCTCCCAAAAGCAAGCCTTCAAATGCAAACATGCAGCATGACGATCAGTCAATTTAGAGCTCCCTCTTCAAATGCAGCATGTATGAGTTCAGGCAAAGGAGCAACCTCAGTATTGGACCACCAGCATTCATGCCACCCTTTCTTTTCCCCACCCTGTTTGATTTTAGTTTGTTATTGGCAACCCTCTGCAAAGCTGCTCGAAGTTGTTGAAGAACAATATTGGCCTCATAAAAAGAGGCAAAGCTTGGCTGATAGTGATGAGTCACCCGTTAAGATCAGAGGGGCCAAATCTACAGGCAGGCTCTGCAAATGAAAGCGGGAGATGTTTCAGATTGGTTCACCCTGAAGCGCTCGGATGATGCAGTCGTAATCAAGCAGCCCAGACATGGCAAGCTCACCCAGAAACAGGCCAGGCCAACACAGGTTGGTGGTGCATGCCTTTCCAGACATCAACTCATCCTTCATGAAAGCGGTGGAAGCCAAGGAGGCCAGCTGACTGTCTGGCCGTCTGGAGAGCAAAGTTCTGGGGTGGGGACAGTTAGTGCAGTTTTTTATTTAAAACTAACATTTATTTCAATCCTTGAAATGGTTTCCATTTGTTCAGCAGTTGGCTGGAGGAGTATGATGTTGGGAAGAAGATATCCTTTGGATACAACAGCAGCAGAGATGTAGCCAAAGGGTCAAATAATCAATCGTCTGGTGTAACTCTTCTGCTGTAAAAGCAGAAGCGGCATTGATTCATACCTGTAATTTTTTGGCTATCAGTTCAAGCAGGAGTTTCAATGTGGATAGGTTTCCTACCACCTTGTGATGGCAAATGGCTGGTGTTTGCTAGCAATCAGTCATTGTTTCTTAACATCATCCTGGCTGAGTGGCTCTAAAATAGAGAAAGTGGCCACTTCTGTCCCGTACACATATGGCCCATGAGCCAAAACCACCCGGTCCAGGGCTCTCATCTGGCCCATGAATAACTGGAGGGGCGGGGGAACCATTCTGAATGTGCTCCGGGAGGGTCCCTGAGGTCCCCAAATGTCCCCAGGGCCTTCAACCAGATCTCCACAGATTGCGCAGATGGAGTTGGCAACTGTAAGAAGAATAGCTGGTTTTTAATATCCCATTTTTCACTAAACAAAGCAGTCCCAAAGTGGCTTACAAACACCTTTCTCGTCCTCTCCCCACAACAGACACCTTGCGTGGTAGATGGAACTGAGAGAGCTCTAACAGAACTGCTCTGCAAGAACAGCTCTCAGAGAACTGACTGGCCCAAGGTCATCCAGTTGGCTTTGTATGGAGGAGTGGGGAATCAAATCCAGTTATCCAGATTAGTCTGCCGCTCTTAATCACTACTCCACACAAGGTGATGTAGGAGGGCTGATTTGGCCCTGAGCCATCTTGGAACCTGCCTGCTGCTCTTAAGTTGGATGCCAGGACTGGGCACGCTGCCTCACCTTCCTCCTCTGGCCAGAATGCCTTGGCGTCCTACTTCAGTCATCAGGGCTGCTGGAAAGATGGCTGGTTGTTTATTTGCAGCAGGCAGACCTTCTTCGGCTTCCTACATGCTGGCAGCCCAGGGATGGTATCTAGGGGCAGGGGCACCAGTGGAAAGCGGCTGGCTGGCTCACCAATTGTGCCTGTTTACGTAAGCGTGTGAACAGAGCAATGGGCTGGGACAGTCACACTATGCAGCCGGACAAGAGGGAAAAGCCAGCCACTTATGTAGAGGCACCACATGTGCAGAAAGCTGTGGTGTATAAGGCCCACTGACTCAGGTGAGCCAAGCCTGCTAACCCACTGACCGAAATGGGCATGGGTTGTCTCCTGCCTCCCTCCTCCATGGGGAAGCTTAAATCAGAGGCGAAGCCAAAACACAGGCATTCTCCCCAGGCTCCCTGCATGCAAGTGCTGCCTTATGGAACAGTCTGAATGGGAGTGGGGGTGGGGAGGCAAAGGCCAGGGGTGGGGGCAGAAATCCATGCTGGGTTGGCACATAGCAGAGTCAGGCCCTGGAGGTGAATTTGTGCACTGGCTGGATATAGCCGTAAATCTGGCAGGAAATAAAAATTTGCAAAAGGCAATTAAAGTGGAGCTGGCATTTTTCGAGAGTCTCTGGTTACTGAGCCCTGATAGTGAGGCAGTCTTGTGTGTATCCAACAAAAGATGGGTAGTTAGGTAGTGAAGAGGGGTGTGGGTCATGGTCAGTGGTAAAATATCTTCACTTCCTGGCATCAAATTTTATGGCATGCATAGCCCGGCCTGACAAAATGACACGTATGCCAGATCCACCCTCCTTCTTACCAAGAGAAGTGTGCTCAAACACACACAATGATGAGCCAGTTTGCTGTAGTGGTTAAGAGCAGTGGCCTCTAATCTTGAGAACCTGGTTTGATTCACTTCTTCTCCACATGCTTGGTGATTTTGGGCTACTTACAGTTCTCTTAGAAGAGTTTTGCAGAGCAGTTCTGTTAGAGCTCTCTCAGCCCCACCTGCCTCAAGGATGTCCATTGGGGGGAGAGGAAGGATAGGTGATTGTAAGCTGTTTTGAGACTCTTTCAGGTAGTAAAAAGCAGGGTACAAAAACCTAGCTTTTCTTCTTTGTGAAGTTTCTATAAATATACAGCAAACTTCACATTTTAAGCATTACGACAAAAACCTGGATGGTCTTACCTATCATTTTTGATATGGTGATAGGCAAGAGAAGGCAAGAGAAGCTCCTGAGGCAAACAGAAGTTTCTTATGCCAATGAAAAGAGTGGAATAATACAGTTCAGACGTCCCATGTCTGCTAACTTTTCTTTAAACTGCTGGATTCATCTCTCTTCCCATTAAATCATTGCTCTAAGCAGGTTCAAAATTCCCCCAGATTCTAAATCCCAAATTAGGGTCCTTTCAGTGCCTGGGCCTCTAAAGAAAGAGACAGCAGATGAAGGGCAGAAGGAAAACTTCTCCAGATAATGAGACCGAGCACCATTAAACCCAACCCAAGCTACCTGGCCAAAGACTACTGATTGCCTTTGTGGATGGTACGTAAATGCTTTCAAGACCATCTGCTGTTTCTTCTTTATGCCACTGCACCTCTTCTTGTCTTCTGATATACTTTCCAGGGCCCAAGTGAAAAGAGGACTGGGCAGAGGTGTCTTACTAAAACACAAGTTTGGCAAATGATCCTTCTGCAGCTACCGCTGATGGGCAGCTGTTCCATGTTTATTTATTTATTCATATTTCTATACCACCTTCCCCGAATGCTCAGCCATGTTGCAGCTGTGTGATAACAGACACTATACTGGTTAGGCATCAGGCAACAAGAGATCAGGGGGCCTCTCTAAAGGTGTCACTCAAGCTCTGATGAGAGTTACCTGGAGAACTGGAGCAGCAGCACTGGGAAAGGAAGCAAAACCATGCTAAATGGTCCCGAGCCAGTAAAAAGGAGTGCAGCGCACAATTATGTAGCAGCTTTACAAATGCACATAAACTTCAGAGCTTGGTTGTTATGTGAGAAATTTGGCATATCACCTTCACCCTTGCCGCCAGTGTACCAAGCTGAGGTATGCGTGGATGCATTTGTTCATATTTATCCTTCATTTCCTGATGTTTTCCCAGCTTTAGATTGTGCCTCCTTAGGAGAAGGGATCTGTCCATATGGGTTCGTGAAACTTGGTAAAATGCCATGGACGTGGGCTTTCCAAATGCGTGCATGAACACCAAATGCATTCCCTCCCCAGCATCCTCTCTCTGCATTCCACAGAGTTTTACGGAGTCTTGACCAGTGCCCTGACTGAAACAAAAAGCGTTCTTCAAATTGCTGGGCAGCAAGCAAACCTATGAGTCACATGAGACCTACTTTTATTGACAAAGTAGCTCATGCCTAGCTCCTCTGCCGTCACAGTCCGATAATTGCTTCAAATGTGATCTTGTGCTCAGATACGAATCCCAAAGACAAAATAAAAACCCAATGCGTCATACACTGTTACTGCAAGACGTGTATTGTTAGCGGCATCAACAGGCAATTCATGTGATTGTGACTGGCAATGGATTATCCCTCCCCTAAACAAGCATGTGTGTGTTTTAAAGAAGAAAAACAGATGTCCAAGAGCTGCAGGAGTTAACGGAATGGATAGTGATGAATCCTGAAGTGCTTAAAGCACTTCAAAAAGCAACTAGCCAAGAAATATGTAACCCTGACTTCTCAGAAATATGTAATACAAAGCCACAAACAGATGGGGGTGGGAAGGAACAGGAGGGTATTTGTTACAAAATCAGATCAGAACTCTCAACTCCAAGACATCAGGGTTTCACAAGCTTTATTTGATTTCCAGATAAATTCCCCACTTCTCCATATGCAGCCAGCTGGGTGACCTCGGGCTAGTCACAGTTATCTATAGGGCAGTTCTCTTAGAGCTCTCTCAGCTCAACCTACCTCACAGGGTGTCTGTTGTGGGGATAGGAAGGGAAAGGTATTTGTAAGCCACCTTGGGACTCCTTGGGACAGTGAAAGTATTAAAAAGAGCTCTTCTATTTCCAGATGTATTAACTTCTCTTACATGTGTTTTCTTCAAAGCAGCTTATGGTAATATAGTTAAATCAGTTAAACAAAATCATATTATTTTAAAAATAATCAACCTCAGTTAAAAGAACAGCAGGCAAACCTGATCAATTTCACATCTCTGTCTCCTCTGAAGAGTTCAGAGTGCCACAGGTGAGTTGTCCTCCCTCTGTTTCACCTGCACAACAATCCAGTGTGGTGGCTTAATCTGAAAAACAGTCAGGGGCTTTACGCACCGGGATCTTTGTTGAAAATTGGTCACTGAATGAAAAATCGCCATTTAAAATAGTGGAATTCGTCGTTATGCATACCTGCTTTTGTAGTGGAATCAGTTGCGTTTTTTAGCGTTTCCCACAGCTTCTGGTCTCGGCAGAAATCGCTAGAAAGGAAGCGCTATTGCCAAGCTCGTCCCGCCCCTGGCCGTCAAGCAGCCAATGGGCAGCCGTTAGCATGCTCCCAGAAAGGTTTTTTTTTTTAAAAAAAACAGACCCATTGTAACGAATCTGTGTAGATTCGTTGCAACGGAGAGACCCATCCAGCTGCCTAATGTGAGCTGTCGTTTTATCGTATGATCGTTGCCACGCTGCCTCGAGTGGAAAAAAAAAATCCCCCCCCCCTCTCACGGGCCCGATTTTCGGCTGAATTAATGTGTAAAAAATAAAGGGACTATTTCAGCAAACGGGCTTTTCTGTGGTTTGTGCTTAGTGACTAAAGGTGAAGGACTGAAGCCAGGGAAGCCTCTAAACAGAAAGAGGCTCGCTGGTGCGTTTATCCCCGCTCGCTCGGAGAAAAAAAAATGGCGATCGCTTCGCCGGAAGTTTGGAGGACAGGCTCAGGAGGAGGGACTTTGAAGAAACCGCAACAATGTTAACGCACAGGTCTTTTTCGCTAGTGTTGCAGATTGGTTGCAAGAGTGTAGCGCTTTCTGGAGGGTGAATCCACTTTTTGGGATTCCCCTGAAAGCGCTACAAGGAAGCGCTTTTTGCAGATTGGTTTCAGGTGTGTGGCAGATTGTCTACGACGTCGTGCGTTATGGCAAATCAATAGCGTTTCCAATTGGCAACCATTGTGCGATTTTGAAGGCGTGCAAAAAGCCCCTCATCATTATATCAAGATCGCCCAGTCAGCTTCATGGCTGAATGGGAACTTGAACTAGAGTTGCCAACCTCTGAGTGGGGCCTCATAATTTAGAGCTGGGCAAAAGTGGAGGCCTCTGGAAGTGCGTCTTTTAGAAGGTGGGCTCCAAATCCGATACCTTTGCATTAGAAAGACTAGTTGGAGCAGCACCTAACAGGTTTTTCTTTGCCACCCAGCAAACCTTTTGATTTTGATTTTATACATGAGTGCATTCCTCACAATCATTTGACCACTGAGGAAGACCCCTCGGGGTCGAAATGTGTTTGATCCATTCTGTTGGTCTATTTCATGTGCAGTTAGAAATGTGTTGTTTTTACATCGTGATGACAGTGTTTTTAAAATGTTGAATTAGTGCACTGTTAATAATAATAATTATTATTATAATTATAATATCATTTATGACCTGCCTTTCCCCAGAGGCTCAGGGTGGGTAACAGCATATATAATAAGGCATAAATAAAATTAAAATAATTAAGATCATAACATTACAATGCCCATTAAAGCCAGCTTGTTTCACAGCTGTCCTCTCATTTTATCCTCTGGTGGGAAGGGTGGTATAGGTATAGGTTTGCAGAATACAGTAAGTTTGCAGTAAATTGTGTGATGTTTTGAGCAGGGAGGCCAGGATTTTGAAAGTGCTCCTGGCCTCAGCCTTAGGCCTGGTAGTTCAACTCCTTTAGGGGACAAAGGGGAGGATGCAGTCACACAGATATGAAGGCCCCAGACCGTGTCCTAGTGTTATATCCAGCTGAGGTCCCTCTCCTCCCCAGGCCCTCCCCTCTGCAGGCTACACCACAAATTCTCCAGGAATTTTGAAATCCAGAGTTGCTAACCCTCACTTCAGCTCAGTTCTTGGGACAAATGCCTTCTCTCTTTAATACAGGCTTCATGGGGAACTGCTGCTGATTTCATGTATTTCCATGCCAGGAAAGACTTCCACTGTTCATTGCCACACCTTAAATATTTATTAAAAGAATAGGAGATTTTTCTCCTGGTCGTTTAGCATTGCTAATCTGAGAGTATATGTTGGCCTCCTTGTTCTTTTAGAGATGACGTAGTAACACATTTATATTTCTGTAATGTATTTTCAGTTGATGGGCCATATCCATAATACTGCTTGGGGGAAATGACTCACTTAAAAAAAATTGTAGCTCCCTCTCCAGCTAAGAAGGTAGAACATAGAATCGTCTGCTGAGAAGGTCCTCTGCTTGGAGAGATCAAGCAGCACTGCATACTCGATTCATGTTCTTTCTTCTTATATTGTACTTTTATATGCTATTAAGATAAGTGTGCTCCTTTAAAGCATCTTGAAGGAGATGCTCATTAAGTCTGCAATTTGTCCACTGGGGGCAGGAAATTTCCCATCCCCAGCAGGTCTGGCCTGTAGGCACTCCAGTGGCAAAAAAAGGATTTTTTTTTTAAACAAAGGTGATGGCATGAATCAATTCTGGAGGTTTCCCCTGGAGTGAAATCAGTCCTCTTCAGGAATCACAGAAATATCTGGCAATTCCTAGACAGGCACAATGCAACTTCATTTATTCCCCCTGGAAATGACTCTTCCGTGTTCCTTCCTATTCAGTCTCTTGCTGGCTGCCTGGGCCTGGCAACCCTAGTCCTCATAGCTGAGGGGTATGAGTAAGGTGACCATGTGTCCTGATAACCGCAGGATGGTCACGACTTTGATCTAAATGTCCCTTATCCATGGTCATTGTTGAAATGTCCTGCAATGGTGTCCGTGGCATCCGGCATTCTGTCTACTCTTCTTGGCTTCTCCACCCCCCAGCACCCTGCCGTGCATACCTGCCTTGTCCACTGCAAAACCCCGGGCAGCCACAAAGGGAAGCAGGAGGTCTGGCAGGGCCATCTGAGCACAGCCTCTGGCAGCCGCCCTGGGCTTGCCCCTTCTTGCCCAGAGATGCGCTTTCCCCCCACCTCAGTTCTCTCTCCTCACCAAGATCCCATGCCTTTTCTCCGTGGGACCGAGGCAGGCGCCCAGCAAACTCCAGCCGCAAAGTTTCCTGGATGGCGTCTCCCCACAAGGGCAGACATGGCTTGCTTTTTTAAAAATATATTTTTTAATTTTTATATAGATATAGAAAAGAACGAGGTCATAATATATTGGATTACAATATCACCCCTCCCTCTACCCCTCCCCAAAGTGGGGGGGATTTGCTTGAAATTTCGTTTTGCCAATTATTCCAAATATATCCAACACTTACAATCAACCTTGGGTATTACAAAAATTACCCTTGAACCAAGGCCTATTCTTAAGCTAGGAAATCAACTGGCTCCTGCACTTGTTCACAATAACATATTTTTATGTACATAACATTAAATGTTTCTTATAAAACAATATGAACTTTAACCCAGTATTTATAAAAAAAGAAATGAAAAAGGAAAAACCCACTTTATTATGACATTTCCAGCTCCTGAATTCTTCAATTCTGATCATTTTTATACTTTAACCCAGTATTTATTTTTTTTAAAAGACAAGAGGAAAAGCCCACTCTTTCTCCAAGATGATATCTTAACCTTAGCCCAAAATTTAAAATTTTCTCACATAAGAATTCCACAGTTCTTGATATTCTTCAGCTAATTTTCTGTTGGCTATAGATGTAACCTTGTTGCAGTGATTGCCTAGAAAATTAGGTTTTTAACACAATCGAAGAGCCTTCCTGACAGATATTCAACACCATATTTCCAGGTTTAAATTAGATACTTAACATTGAACATTTCTTGTAGAACAGTGTGAACTTTGGCCTTATAACTATACACTAATAATAAAAAACAAGAGAGGGGACACCCCCCCCCCACTTTATCATGACATTTCCAGCACTTACAATTATATTGCCTTAAAAGTGTACAGAAAAAGAATAAAGAAAAGATTTCAAATATGTTGTTCCCCCTTCCCTTTGCTTCTCCTTTCCCTTCCCCAATGTTCTTAAGGGGGTCTCATATCAAGGCTTGCTGCACCTTGTTGTTCCCATAGACTTATATTCTGTCCAGTTAGACTTCGGTGTAGAAAGTGCAGTTGTACTCTTTTCCATAGAATATTCAAAGATGGATCTTGAAGTAGTTGCACCTCCTGGACGCTAATCCACAATGTATGAGTACGATTTTTTTTCCTGAGAAGTTCCTTTAAATCGATTACTTTCAAAACAGATCCATTTATCTTTTGGCTGATTCTTGTGTACTGTTGCTTTGAAATAGCTGTATGCCTTTTTTAAAAGGGTGTCCTTATCTGGGGAGTCATGTTTTCTGAGGGGCTCCAACACCCCGTTTTCCATCTCCAAAATTTCAGATTTCTCTTATGCTGATGATTTCCAACCTTGTTTAGTGCTGTCATCAACCACTGCTTTTTGGTCCATCAATCCTGTTAAAAACTTCTTCCTTGCCGTCTTGGATCTTCTTGAAAACATTCTTAAGCAAACCTTCTGTAACTGCTTTGAAATCTTTGGTTTGTTTCTCTATTAGATGGGCCATTCTTTTTAACATATACATGTTTTAGGCTTATAAGTCACCAGCCAAGCTCAGACAATATTGCAAATAGCCAGGAGAGGTCCTCCCTCAAAGGGTTTTGACAACGTTGCTTAGAAAGTCACGGAGCTTCAGGAAAGGTATCGCGTGAATGCCTTATCAAGGAAATCTCCATGAAATAATAAACAGACTGGTTTAATGCTTTCTTGTTTTTCAGTGTTATATCTCACCTTCCCCCTGAAGTTAAAAGAGGGGAAAAATAACTGGCAGGAAAGGTTTTGTAGGAGGTAACTTCACAGCCGCATCTTGATAACAGAGCAGGGGGAGGTGTGAGAAAACAATTTAAAGTCACTGGAGAATTATTCACTCTTAGACATTTGTAGTCAGAGATTAATCTCCGTGGAAATTCTGAAAACTCTTCCAGGCAGCTCAGGGAGTGATAGAAGAAAAACAATCTTTAAACATATATATATATATAAAAGAAGAAAAATTTAAACATGGCAAATGGCTTTTTCGTGGCCCAGAACACAAACAGCTTGATATCCAGGGAGATAAATCTCCCTAAGGATCAGAATTGGCCCCACGAGTTCCCCAAAACATCCTGAGTAGAAAATTGGGGAGGTTTGTGCACCTCGCCCCTTTCTGCTAATTGCAACTGCAAATCGACCCCTGTTAGGTTCTCGAGTTCACTGGATAGTGAACTGCTGAAGAAGCCATATTTCTCCGCCCCTTCAACATGGCTTGCTTTTGCCCTCCTCCCCCAGCCCTGCTGCCCCTGCTGCCCTTGATCCCCCCACATTGTTGCCATCATGCCCTCCACGGCCGGCAGCAGCAGCACCAGCAGTACGAGCAGCAGCAGCGCCCTGGCCCCGTTCTCGCACAACGCAGCCCTCAATAAGCAGGAGAAGGAGCTCAATCAGTGCCTCTATCCAGCCGTGGACGAGCAGGAGACGCAGCTGCCCCCTCCTGGAGCCCGAAGGACAAATTCAGCTACATCAGCCTCTCGCAGAACAACCTGTGCAACCACTGCAAGGGTGAGCAGCCCAGCCGGGCCCAGGGGCCGCAACTCCACCACCCAGCCACTCAGCTCAGCAGCACCCCGCTCAGCCTGGGCAGATGGAGCCCTGGCCCTAGCTCAGGGCACAGACACCCTGCTTGGGCTGCAGCCTTGCCCCTTGCCCCGACCTTTGGGCCTCCTTCTTCGGAAGGCGACACCGAGGCTGACCCTTGTCCCCCAAGTTTCTCGTTCCTTTCTCCCCCAGTATCTCTCCTTCCTTTCTCCTGTCTCTCCTTCTTCCCTTTCATACTCCCAGTCTCTCCTTCTCCCCAATCTCTTCTTCCTTCCTTCCCCAGTATCTCTTTTTCCCCATCTCTCCTTCCTCCTCATCTTCCCCCAATCTCTTGTTCCTTCTTCCTCCCATCTCTTCTCCTCAATCTCTTCTTCCTCCCTCCTCCAGTCTTTCTTTTGCCTTTACCCATATCTCCTTCATCCCTCACTCTTTTCTTCATTCCTTCCCCCATTTTCATCCCCCCTAATAACTCCCTCATTCCTCCTTTGCATCTCTCATTCCTTCCTCCTCCAATTTCTCCTCCTCAATCTCTCCTTCCCCCCAGTCTTACCCCTTTCTCTCTACCCCCCCCCCCCATATACCTCATTTCATTACCTCTCAACAGCTCTCTGAATCAGAATTGGGACCTTGGGCCTGTTCCTTGTGGAAACTAGGCTTTGGTTTTTGCTTAGTCTGAAACCCTACTCTTTGATCCATGTGGTTTTTTGGGGTGGGGAGTGCATCCGCATTTGTTCTATTACTGTATGCATTCTATGAATTTTTTTGTTGCTCCATATAGACCAAAATTTTAATCAGGAACCAACACCACCACCACCCCCAGTCAATGGTGTCCCTCTTTACCAATGTTAAAATGTGGTCACCTTAGGTATGAGTCTAGAGATGGAGTGTTATTGTTGAAGATTTTATGGTGAAATTGCAAGGTTTCCCTTACTCTCAGTATGCATCACTCAGTATGCATCAGCACCCCTATCTTTATATTCTGACCCACCTTTCCACCTCCAGAGAAGCTGCATGAATGTTCAAAGTGCTTCATGTTTCAATTGGGTTTGTAATGCAGATAAGAAACCACATTTAAGCCTCTCCTATCCCCTGTGCATGAACAATGAAGAGACATTGATATAAAAGACACAGAGGCTACTTGTAGCTCAAGGTGTGAAAAAGCCCTATAACTTTTACTGTTATATCACCTATCATGCCCTTTAGGTTAGCTATGTAAGTACGATGTATGGAAATTGAATCAGATCTCATTCATTTGAAGGACTTCTGGATTAATTTGCAAACCTTGTAGATACACCCATTTCTTGTGTTACTTGACCTTTTGACTTAATGTGGACAGATGCTTTTGTTTTGTTCTTCAGGATATAAATATAGTACATTTTTGTAATCACTTCCTGCATTCGGCAAAATGGCTCTGGCCCACCCATGCTTCTGCCACAATAAATCTGTTCATTTTTAAAGATGTCACAAGACAAGACCACTTTGTTATTTGCTAAGCAGCAAGTCCAACAGAGCCCAGTGGGAGTTAGTTCAGAGTAAGCATGCTTTGGATGCTACTGCACTTTTCTCTGCCTCTTTGTGGCTTCTCACAGTTTATTCCACCCCCCACCCCCATCCCCTGATCCTAGTGGTCAAAATAAATTACTCTGGCAGTCTGTCCCACAAACTGCTATGGGATTCATACCAAGACGAAGCAGAATACATTCGCTGCCTATAGAAATTCAAACAAAGGAATGGCAGTTCCCAATTAGTCCTTAGCATAATTACCAATGCTGTTCAAGTTGTAACAGGTACACAGGGGATGGACTGCTTCGTTCTATTATTTTGTGCTCATCTTTCTGTACTTTCTTCCACAACAGGCTTCCATTTCTGTATATCACTGCGAACATAATTGCCAGTTAGCCCACATTTGCCCGTGTCAATTGAGCATGCTTTCATAATTTGGAGTTGATTCACCCATCATGAATTTACTGAGAGGTTTTCCCTTTGTAAATGCAAGTGTTTCTGAAATATGCTTGGATCCCATGAATGTTCCGCTGACAGAAGAGGGAGGGAGGCGTTCCTGTCCTCATGGCCACCCCCAACCCATGTGGCTTTGTGGCCATGAAGGTCCCCCTGACGATGCCTTTGTGGCCATGACAGTGAGGGCAGGGAGAGGTCTGCTTTGCCAATGGAACAGCCATATGATTTAACCCTCCGCTTGGTGTACAACAACAAGTGATATGCAGCAATGCTCCAAATCATGCATGGTGTAAACTACAGAGGAGAGCAGGAATGCGTCTACTGGTCTTTTGCACCCTGTCACATGGTGGTCAGCAACCTATTACAATTAAACAACATACGCTTTCAAGCTATGCCAACAACCCTACTCTCAGGCCGTTTTTCTGATGTACCTTTTGTCCTTCGCTTATGTATTTGTGGAGAACCTGCTATTGAAGGCCTCTATCATTATGTTTTGGATTGTCTACTATACTTGGAGCAGAGAACCAAATATATTGAGAGATTTTAGCGTGGCCAGAACTTTCCTGTGAATTTGGACAAAATGGTCTTTTTATTATTTAATACCAACCCCCTAAGTAGTTATAATGTTTCACTATTTGCATTAGCAGCAAGGAAAATTCTAGCCAAATGTATATGACCAGAGAGCTAGAGACCTGAATTCTTACTGTCTTTTATTATCTATGGACTACTGCATATATTGTTCTAATTCTTTTACTGTTTTTTATATTAACTGATATGATATTGCTGGCCTATGGCTGGAAACAATAAAGTCTTATACACAAAAAAATTAAAGAAAATTAAGGAACCAAATTAAAGAACCAACATCAAACTTCAGAGCAAGAGCCACTATAAGGAGGCCAGTTTGTATAACTGAAAATATACAATTTAATGTTATTGAAAACTAACATGTTAATACAGTTCTGCTCCCCAAGCACTAGTCGTTGCATGCCCTTTATTAGGAAGTGATATACACACAGTCTCACAGGAGCATACTGCATGATTGCATAATATATATGTTATGGTATTCTATTATGATTCCATTTCTGCTGCCTGCCCTGAGTCTGTTGAAAAGGGCAGGCTATGAAAATGATGATGATGATGATGATGATGATGATAAAATCTGTGCATGGCCTGTCCTTAGGGTCGCCAGCTCCAGCTTGGGAAATTCTTACAGATCTGGGGGCCCTGTCTGGGGTCAGCAGAATTTGTGGAGGGAAGGGAGCTCAGCAAGGACATGTTGCCGTAGAGTCCCCGGCCACAAAAGCTCATAACTTGAAGAAAATTTGTTGTTCTTAAAGGTGCCATTGGACTCAAACTTTGTTCTATTAGATAACCAGATATGGTTGCTAACTCTGGCTTGGTGAAATTCCTGGGGATTTGGGGGCAGTGTCTGGGGAAGGTGGAGTTTTAGAGGGAGCTCTGGAGGAAGATGATGTTCTCTGTACTCTGTGGTATAACATAGTGTTCGCTGCCCTCTGAAGCTACCGTTTCATCTAGGGAGGCTCTCTCTGTACTCTCCCGAATTTAGAGATCAGGGCTGAATCTGCACGGAGCTTTTATTCCAAGCCAAGGTTGATTCAGTCCCTGCCGTCTACACTGAATGCGATTTCCATTTTGATTTTGGGCAATTTAAATTTTCCCTCTGCAACTAGTAGGATTGATTCGGAGTGACCCTACCTTTTCCCTGTGATATCCTAGAGTGGATATAACCCTCAATATTTGACAAATCAGCATGAGAAAGCATGCAGATTTTTGCCTGTTCCGAACTTGCTGCTGAGACTCTGTGGTAGAGAAGCCCTGATTGGCAAAGGCTTCAGTTCAAAGGCTTCCTTGTTCCCAGGCTGCAAGCTTGCCTTAAAGGGGAAGCACTAACTTCTCTCGGCAGAAGTTCCAGAAGCTAACTTTTCTCAGTAGAGATTTGTCTCTATTTTTCTCCCTCCTCTAGTATCTCTAATCTTCCTCCTCTCCTTCAGGAAAAGAAAGAAAGAGGCTCCTGCTGCACTTGGCTCTCCCCTTCTGAGCTTCCCTAACCACATGCAGAACACTTTTCTGTTTCAATGGGGCAGGGGAGAGGAATACCCGAGTTCAAATCTGCATTCAGCAGGATCCACAACGGAATAAACAAAGTGCAGATTCATCCCAGCTGTAATTCTGAAAGAATTCTAGGCCCCACTGTGAGGCCACTAGCTCTATAACCAATGTAACTACTATGCTAGCCCCAAGCAGCAAGTACACCAAATACATTAAGCATGTGTGTACTGCTGGGCTTATTTTTTGTTTCACTGGAGAATTTCAGTTATCTTCATACACATCACAGTCCTGTATGAAAGGTGTAAGGTTCTGACCTTTTATTTCAGGTTAAATTCTCAGACGTAATTACTAGAAACTGGTGTTCATCATATGATAGTCATCAAAAGGGAAGAAAACAATTAGCTGTTCTATTTGTTCCAAAGGAGTACAATAGGTCTGAGGGCCATTTTCTGTGCTTTTTGCCAGAGTTCCTAACATTCTCTTTGCATGTTTGATAGATGCAGCATGTTCCATGCTTTCACTGACATATCTCCAATATCTTCATGTGGAATAATGGCTCATTTTGGATGGTCAGACACAATTTGGCTCATTTGTTCCAATATTTAGAATTATTAGAGCATTTCCACACATCTGTAAAAATAGCATTACGCCAGCCGAATGGAATAATGCTAAATATAATCACGCCTCCCATCCCCTCCTCACCTTTTTGATGTCTCGCCCTTCTCTGCTCCCTTTTCACACTTTTCACCCCCCACATCGCCTGCTTGATATGGCAGAAAAGAGGAACGTGGTTTATACACCACTCTTTTCATCCTGTCAATCAAGCCAGGCAACCAATCCCATTTCTTCATGCTTTAAAGGTCCCGTGATGCCCGCTATTTTTTAAAATACATACTTCTCCATTGTTATGCCTATGCATCTAATCATAGATGCATAGCACTTTCTGAATGCTACCCCTTAGTCTTGAGATTTTATAAAATTAATCTTGTTCCCGATTTTGGGTGGCGGGAGCTTTAGAGAGGCATACTTTGTGCTACAACTTTGAAAAAAATATTTCCGATATCACCTGCACACTTGTCTGCCTATTCATTGCTCCAGGATGTTTTAAAAAAGACATTCCTATCCCCAGGAGACAGGGCAGGAGTGAGGGTGGGACATGGCAGGTATAATTCATGCAAAGTAGCCTTCATAACTTACCTCTACTGGTTGATTGCTGATTCCTCTCCATTAGCTAGCACTACATAAGTTGATAAATCCACTTTTTGGGATTCCCCAACTCACTCTTTAAAATGAAGGATGTAGCCGGCCGGTTACTGCCCAGACGCTGCATATCGATGACGTCATGTGGAGGGGCCAGAATATAATGACAACAAAAGGTAAGCATTTAGCTATTTTTAATGGGTGCAGAAATCCCCTCAGTCTTGAATTTCATCCACTGGTATGTTTCCTATTTTCCTGTTGTGATGAGTTCCTGCTGAAGCACTTCACAGTCTATTGCTGACTAAGCTATCTCAAACACTTTTATGTAATTTGAAGAAACTGTCACATGGCAGTTTTATTATTGACTCACAAAGTGTCTGTCCGTTTGATGGGCAGCATGTGTAAATGTATGAAAGAAGGGCTTGTGCATTTCAAAGATCCAGAGGAAATGATAAAGAACATCTTTGTTCATTCTGCAGGTATTTTGCTTGCATCCATACACACATGCAAATATGTGGTATAGAATAGAATCAGAGTTGGATGGTACATCCAGGGTCATCTAGTCCACCCCCCTGCACAATGCAGGAACTCACAACTACCTGTCTACCCAAAGTGACCTCAATTTAATGCCCAAGTGATCCTCCCCACCAACAATCTCCAGGATTCAGCCTGGCCTGGAGGGAATTCATCTACCATCCCTCAGTGGAGATCAACCATTCCCCGGGTATGCAAGAAAGAGCCACAAGAGGCAAACACTGGCACATCCCTTCCTGCCCACCCACTCACACTCTGCCGAAGTTCATAAAATCAGCATTTCTGTCAGATGACTATCTAGCCCAGGGGTAGTCAAACTGCGGCCCTCCAGATGTCCATGGACTACAATTCCCAGGAGCCCCCTGCCAGCAAACGCTGGCAGGGGGCTCCTGGGAATTGTAGCCCATGGACATCTGGAGGGCCGCAGTTTGACTACCCCTGATCTAGCCTGTGCTCAAAGACCTCCAAAGAAGGAGAACCCACCACCTCCCGAGGAAGCCTGTTCCACTGAGGAACCGCTCACAGTCAATAAAGACTGGACCATTCAGTGTCAAGAATTTCAAGTACAGCACTTCATTTTTTTCCCCTTCATGGGAGTAAATGAAAAGAGCCCTTCACCTCTATGGGTGAAGTGAAAGTGTAGCAATGTCAAAGATAATCACACATGGATACATGAAACTGTCCTACATTGATGCATCAAGGACCATATGGTCTACTCTAACTGGCAACAGTTCTTCAGCGTCTCTGGCAGAGGCCTCTCTCATTTACTAACAATCCTCTTAACAGTTAAATGCATGCAAAGCAGATGGTCTGTCAGAGGCCCCTTTCCCTCTTTGCTCAGCTTCCTGTCTTTGGCTCCTATCTTCATAGTACTACTACTTGACCTACATAGCCTCATATTAGATGCTGTCTCTTGACTATGACAGCATGCTGGATATTTGGTGAGCAGCGTTAGCTGCCTGGGGCCACCTCATTGCTTCCTTTTCTCCGCTGTCAACGTTTTATTTTTGCCTCTCTCTTTTCCTCTGTCATAATCTATTCAGTCCCCAATCCTCAGTGTATTGTACAGGCTGCTCAGAAATACTATTACTTAATGGTTTTCTATTTATTTCTTTAGGAGCCAGTGTTGCCTAGGGGTTAGACTGTGACCAGAGATATCCAAATATAGATCCTTATTTGCCATGAAATATACCTTGTACCAGTCATGCTCTGCCAGTTCATTGGAGTGGTTAAGAATGGTGGCCTCTAATCTGGAGAACTGGGTTTGATTCCCTGTTCTTCCTCCACATGTAGCCAGCTAGGTGACTTTGGGCCAGACACAGGGTCTCTCAGAGCTTTCTCAGCCCCACCTACCTCTCAGGGTGTCTGTTGTGGGGAGAGGAAGGGAAGGCAATGGCAAGCTGCTTTGAGACTCCTTCAGGTAGAGACAAGTATAAACTCCCACCTCTTCTCATCTTCACATGGCTGTTAGGCCTCCCTAAAAGCTGCTCCTGAAAGCCAGGAGATCCATGAGATATAGATGGCACACCTTTGTAAGCACTAGACTGCAGTGAAGTCTTTGGTTCTAGCATTTTACTTTTTCAAATGTAGGGCAATCATTTCCAGCATGTTTTAATTATACCCAGAAATAACTGATGGACATCTGCTCTAACATGATATGCAAATTATGTTAACTCCACTCTAGTAATATGACCATATTAACTGCAGCCTGCCCACCAATTAGATATTTCCTGTGATTATTACTGATGAACAAGGTGTTTTCCCCCATTCTACATCGTTATCTGTCTATAGATCTTTCTATTTTGTTACTATCAAATGTACACTTATGTCTACATTTCATTCTAATGTGGCCTAAATACCTACATAGACACATACATGATACATTCATAATATACCAGGAAAAGAAAGGCTGAGGAAAGTCCTTGAAGTGGAAATATATTAACGTGCTGTTCTTAGGCGTTATACAAACAGAGCTGAGTTAGAGAAAGGACCACAGCGGTCTTGAGCATACAGAACTGCCTTGTACAAGTCAGACTACAAATTCATATTACTCAGCATCGTCACTGCAAGTCTTCAGCAGACTCTGCCCCCCAATTTCAGCTGTCTGAGGTCCCTGGATGTGGAGATGTTATGGACTGAACATGGGACTTAACATATGGAAAACATGATCCCGCCAAGTCAGCCACAGCCCCTCCCTAAGCCATTATTATTGGCCAGCTCTGGGATAGGGGGTCCTGCACTTTGGGCACTCTGAGGATGGTGAGAAAGAGTGATGGGGAAAGGGATGCTGTGGGAAGCAAAGCCAATCACAAAATGCTTACCATTACAGATTATTGTGAAGTTTCAAGTCAAGCATCGCCCTACAACTGAGGCAGCTGTGTGTAAATGGGTGTGCTCTGCAGACTCAAAAATGATATCTTTTGTGGTCTTCTGAAATACTTCCTGCTCCTGTGAAGGGTGGGGGGGGGATAGACACAACCAGCCTTTTGCTCAGGAGAAAAGGTGTTTGAGGGAAGAAGGTGCCAGGGACTGTGCAGGTGTCAATAGCTGCAATGTTGGGAATCACTGTTCTAGGACTTGAGACAAATTGCATATCTATTCACCCTGGTTTTCAGAGTTCTTTTACAGCAGCCCCTCAGATGATCCTTCCCTATAAGTGGAACCAGCTCAGAGGCAAAATTGCTTCTCACCTCCTTCTAGTGAAAAGATGGTAGCCCTGTTCACAAGTTAGAGTCAATAGATGTGCAATCTGTGCACAGCATACACTTGATTTTTCTTTACTGCTTTGAAAAAAATTCATTATATTCAGCCCATGTACAACTGAAAGTGGGACTGAAACCACACATTTATCCAGGTCTTGCTATTTGGTTTCATTTAGAAAAGGAAACATGTTGTCTGAATGCATAGAACTTGGAAACGGGGCTTATGAGACTCAGACCCACAAATGATCATTTAAAGCTATATGGCCTTGCATGGCCGGCAGAAATTCAGCACGTGTAACAGACTTAAATGGAGATGATGTGATAAGAAAGCAGCATCTGTTGCCTTTCTAACTGCTATGCTAAAGGAACAGAACATTGTTAGGGGAAAAGTAGCCATATTACATTTTTACTCCCTCTTTTTAAATGCTGCTTTTTATGGCTTGACTTCACAGATTCAGCCGTGGAGTAAATGTGAAGGTGGCTCACAAACAAGAACAGAAATTGTTCATCATGTGAATCTGTCCTCTTGGTCATGAAGTGCTCAGCACATCTGTCATTCATAACTCAGGATTACAAGTAATGAGGAGTTAATTTTACTATCCAATTCAACACTTCAGTGGCTGTTTTTACAGAATTTTATGGAGATAATGGCTGAGAGTTAGCTGGGCTGGACTTCGTTCTGGATGGGTGTGATCTGGCAGGCCGGAAATGCCCCCTGTTGCTTTCAGGCCTGGTGGAAATGTAAAGGAATGTCCTCATGAGTGAAGATGGTCCAAGTCAAAGTATAATGGAAGGACTGCTCCTTTAACCAAAGGGAATGGAGTCTTCCTTGCTCTTTTTGGCTACTCTTGAAACCCTAGGTCTTCCCATTCTCTGTATCTTTGGACTCTGCTTCTGATATGTCCCAGTTCCTGGCCAGAATGAAAGCTTGGGGCATGCTTAGATCATATCTACTTTACAACTCATTTATTGGACTAGGAGCAGAACACAATATAGGCACCTTGGGATGACAACCATGTATCTTCAATAACATAGTGTCCCACTCTAATTTAGCAATCCTTTTGGTTTCTAATATTTTACCAAGCAGTGTATACATACATAAAGCTGAATCAAGACCCATTTGCAACCATAGTGGCTAGGAACTTCTCTCTCTTCGGGGGCCATAAAACCTTTCCTGTCAACTGCATTCTGTGCTGAGTTCCTCGCTCTGCTTTCCCTGCACTTCTGCAGCTATGAGCTGAGAATCTGCCAGCTTTCCTAGAGACAAGGTGGTGCAGCTTGTTCACCTGAGCTTCCTGAGTCAGTTATTTGTTCAACAGGGATCTTCGACATGGTGCCTTCTCTGTTTCACTCCACTGTAAGAAGCCGAAGTGGTTCTATATTGATGAGCTGCCTTTTAGTGCTATAATATTAATTGCAGTCGGAATTCAGCATGCTGCTGCCATGGGCACCACTTGAAATGTGCTGATCTATATTCCAGTGCACCCTGCATAGCTAAGCATGTGGCCCGAACTGGCGGGTAAGCACAGTGCAATGTTAAGGTAAACATCAGAGAAAAAGAAATTGATTCCTGGTGACATTCCCACTGCCCCCCCCCCACTCCTTTAATGTTTCAAGAATCTAGAAGGTGGTGGTGGGGAGCTCTATGTTTTTATCATTTTGTACATCCTCTTCGGAATATCACAACACTATCTGATATTACTATCCAGTGCTTGCAAGCCAGCCTTCGTTTTAATAAGTCCCTTGCAATGCAATGTTTTGATCTCCAGTTCTCATGAATCAGATTACAGGGGTCTTGACTGTGTTTGATTCAACAAATCATTCTGAAAAGGCCCTTCTTTTCCCACATGCTTTTTTCTCAGAGCTGTTTACTGAAAGAAGATCATTAAAACATAGGGCTTCCGGGTGTAAACTCCATAGACACAAGCCCTGTAAATAATCAATAGCATTTAATAAAACTTTTAAGCTTTGTCCTTCTCTGTTAAGAGATTTATAAAGGGGAAATGACACTGATGCGTGCAAACCATTCCCCCACCACCACCACCACCACCACTTGCTTTTTTAAAAGTCTTGCCGCAAATCCACTCAAATGTTGCTTGAACTTGGCAGTGTTGAAAGAGCAGCTGGGTAATTCTGTGGGGCCTATGAAAAAGAGACTTATCAAAACCAGGAGGAGGCTCTTGCCAGAAGGTTTATGCACCATCTTTTGGATTTCAGTCCTTATCTTTAAGGAGACCTCCTTATAAAAATGATTTGTAGTTCAACCCATGTATGCTGCTTATCAATTTCTAAGCTTGCACACAGTGTTGTGCCTCAGTGGTAGAGTAATCTTAACATGCAGAGGGTCACGGGTTCAATCCCCAATACCTCCAGTTAAAAAACTCAGGCAGTTGGTGATAGACCTCTGCCTGCCACCCTGGAGAGCTGTTGCCAATCTGAGGAGACAATACTGCCTTTGATAGACCATGTCTGTTTCACTATAAGCAGTTCAATGTGTTCATGTGCAATGCTATAAAGAATTATACCCTTCTCAACTATAGATTTCAGAAGGTGTAACTGTTCTGAGGATTTCTATGATGATGTATCTGATGACTTAGGGTTTGGTCTGTGCCAGTGATCCTCACTGCAGTGTTTTGGGCACCATGGTATCCACGTACTTCATCCCCAAAGCTAAGAGACAATTCTGGCCTTCCATGCCCTCACTGGAGCAGGAAATACTTCAGGAGAGTATAGTGTTTGCAGGGAGCACCCATTCAGGAATAGCTGCCCTTCATGGGAAGATAATTGGCTTAGAACATCCAAGGTTTTCTGGATGGTCCTAATACCCTTGGGAGTAATTTTCTGGTGGTGCTAGAGTAGCAAGCTCTAGGTTGGGAAATACTTGGACATTTTGAAGGTGAAGCCAGAGAAGGGGAGGGTTTGGGAAGGGAAAGGACTTAAGGGAGTATAATGGACTCCACCTTGCAAAGTTGCCATTTTATCCAAGTGAACTGATCTCTGTTGCCTGGAAATCAGTTGTAATCTCAGGAGATCACCAGCCACTGCCAAGATGTTACAACAAACAAAACTGGGGTACACAGAAAATGGATAATACCAGGGGAGAAAAGGGAGCCATGTAATTGAAACTATAGTAGATAATACTTCCAAAAGTGCAAAATAGTCATTTATAAATTATCATAAAGACAGT
This sequence comes from Paroedura picta, assembly GCF_049243985.1. NCBI lineage: Eukaryota > Metazoa > Chordata > Lepidosauria > Squamata > Gekkonidae > Paroedura > Paroedura picta. The sequence continues at coordinate 61,382,877 of NC_135370.1, read as the reverse complement.
CATAAAATTTGCATGTAATAATGCAGCGATTCAACAAGTGTGATGCAAAAAAATAGCTCAGGCAACAGTTCAACAGGTTAGTTCCAACCGAAGTCCTAACAAGGATCCAGTATTCCCCCCATTCCACAAGATGGCTTCTACAGTGGGCCCAGCATAAATAATAATAATATCGAGTTCCTCAAGGGAATAAGTAACAATTGATTTAGAAGAATTTTCAAAAAAAAATCTAGTTTCTTGCATCAATGGTACTTTTTAAAGCTCCACATAACCTACTCAATACTCCAGGGATGGATCCCATAAAATCTTACCATAGGATCCCACAGGATCTTACTTCTTTGCCATGCAAACTCAGTTCTAGTCTAGGAGAATGTATACAATGAAACGATGACATAACAAGAATTGTACTCTTGCTGCTATACAGTATTCTCCTGAGGATAAAATACAAATTTTATCTGCACCTCATAAATCAGGAGAAGCAAGGCATGATGTCACATTGATGATACGGAATGGGTGGGCCCAATGCTGAAACAACACTACTGTGAATTCTGCGCAGAAGACCTTGGTATAATCATGCTGACCAAACAGCTTGATCTGTTCATTCAGATGCCCAGTGGCTTCCACACTCAATGCAATACCCAGAAATGGGTGTACAGGTTTTTATATGTTGTTAGCCACCCAGTGCCTTCATGCACAGAGAAGTGGTCTACAAATCAAGTCAATGAATAAATTTGGTGTTACCCCATCTAAAAATAATGAGGATCTGTTCAAAATCATGTGGTTGGTTAGGGAGACTAACAAACATTACCCAGAATTCTTTTTTTGGGGGGGGGTCACATGGAAGGGGCTCTTCTTGCCTGTCCAGTTCACCATGGAACTTCGTTGCCCATATAAAGAAGGAGGAATAGATTAACAACTATTTATTTATTTAATTGTATTATATTTGTATACCACCGCTCCCAGCAAGCTGGCTCGCGGCGGTTCACATTATTTAAAACATTTGATAATTTTTCCAAATATTCCCAACATTCAATAAAATTCCCATAAAATCACACCCCTTACAAACCCCTATAACAATGACTAAAACAATACAGTTGGCATTCAACCAATTAATAGGTACAATCAACAATTAAGATGGCAGTAGTAAAAGCCAATTCCTCCCAGGCATTGGTAGGGTCATAGCAGGTGGGGTATATGATCGGGTCATCTCCCCTCCCCCTTGTGCCTGGGCCTGGTACTGGACCAGGCCTGGATGAAGGACATTATCCCCCTATCCTCCTTCCATCTGTGGTGCTGGATTTTCCTGTGAGGAATGGGATAATCTAATTCTAAAGTGCACTGAAAGTGCATTATCCAACATGTGTGGAATGGGCCCCTGGTATGAAACTATGGTTTGAAGTTGATTAACCACAGTTAATCTTAGCCAGGATTTTGCATGATGTATGAATCTTAACACCAGCTTGTTCCTTGCCTGGCAATCAAATGCAGGCAATGAAAACATAATTAGTTGAAATGAACAAGAAACCGTGTGCTCATCTGCAATCTGAATCCAAATCAGCCATAATTCCAACCATGTCTTTCTGTCATGCTTCTGAAGCGGATTGTTGACATACCAAGACATATCTTAATGCCGTTTCCTGGTGAACCACCAACAAAGTTGGCCAGTGTGTATTGTTTTGGAGGTGATTGTTCTCTTTGCTCTTGGAAAATGACTGATTTCCCTACTGAATGCTGAAGGGGTCCCAGATTTTACACTTTTCCTGAAAATGAAAATGAGAATTTAAACTCTTTGCAGAGGTGAGGGTTTTTGTCTTTTTTAAGGCAATTCCAAGAAATACCCACTATTTGTGATGGCTGCAAAACAGCTCCAGGCAGCAGAAGTATCTGTCATCTCAGTGCTCAGCAGCTTTACTGCAGTGACAGACGCTTTTATTTCTATTATTTGGAGAGTGAGATGACCAAGATGAACCCATGAAAACTAATGTGTGGACAATCTTCTTTCATTACCTGGCATCCACTCAGGGCTCTGACATCTAAGAGGCACAGGAAACTATTTTCACATCATATTCACTTAGCAGATGAGATGTAAACCGAGCTCCCTGGTGCATGACCCAGAGGTTACACTGTCTGTTGTTGTATAGAGATTTCTAAGGAGCACTTCTGCTGCTGGTGCGCAGCTGTTGCCGTTGGTCCCCCCCCCCCTTTCTTTTGAGCTCACTGGAAGATACAACAAGGAACATAAGTTACTTTAATGCCTGTGTTATTTAGGTTAAATTAAACATTCTAACAGACTGACACTAAAAGCTGCAGTTGTGATTGTGGTTCCAAAAATCCAGTGGGATTGTGTTTAGTAGGCAGTAGACTCACCCCCACACCAACAAGCTGAGCCAGTAGCTGTACAGGCTAACTGAAATCCATTCTGTCGTCCTCAGAACTACCAGGTAAGGTGAGACAGGGTGAGAGAGTGTGCCTGGCCCAGGTATAACAAAGATTGGTGTTGCCTTTTGGAAAGCCTACTAATCTGCTTTATGGAGGAGTGGCGTTATGAACCCTGTCTTCATTGACCTACTCTGACACCCAAGCTACTACAACACACTGGGTCTCAGCCTACATAAGCTATTGCTGTAGGGTGAAGTGAGTAGCCTTGCTGAGAGAGAGCGATCCAAGTGAAGCTTCCCAAAGCTGCCCTACTCAGTTCAAACAGCCATTGACATTATTCCTAATCCTGGCTGTGCAGTGTCGAAATTCCTGCCATCAAATGTCTTCATTTTACATTTACTATTCCACCGCTGTCCAAAACCAGTGGCTCCATAGCAAGCTTTCTTCCTACCTGACATGTGGAAATGTCTCTTTATATCTGCAAATGCTCACTGTGCGGGGTGTCACTAGGACATTCTGAATATATTCATTTCTGTTCCATCTTCTCTGGTAGCCATTGGCAAAACACATGCTGCAACATACATTGCTTTCTCCCTTGAAGGATATTTTCAAGAGACCAGTTTATTGTTCAGTCGCATTTTATCTATTTCAGGGACACCATCCCATTTCACCCATTCTGCCGGATCAGACATAAATGGCCATTGATCCCTCATATGTGCTGATAGTGACCCCTTCTCATTATTCTTTCATAGATGTGGAAGTGCTCATTTACTTTGAATGTAAGGGGTGATTATTTAAGTTTAATCTCACACGGCAAATGTCCTGCATTAAGCCCTGCCAGTAGTGTAGATTAATGTAGACATGTTGTTACCACCATGACTATTGTTTCAGATTTATTTAGCACCAGCAGTGTGTCAGGCACTGTGAGGTTTGCACACATGATTGACCAACCTCGTAGAAAGGGAATGAGCCATAAAAGCATACAACTATTTTGCTAGTATTGTGGTATGCTCAGCTCCACTGGAGTTGTGTGTCTTCGGATTATGGTTGACAGAGATGACAGGGCAAGTCCAAAACATGTGTACAGCATTGTATCCCTAAGGCAATAGTGAATCAACTCCAATTTTCACAAACCTTTGTGGTGTCATGTGGACTTCCAATGAGTTCTTCCATGATACCAACCTCAAACATAGGTCACATAATTGTAAAAAATCTTTAATGTCTCTTGACAAAGAGACAATTATCTGTGCTGTTGACTGGGCACTCTCAGAATCAGAATCACACAAGGCTGGAAGAGACCACAAAGGGCTATCCCGTCCAGCACTGAACTTCTTGAGGACTTTAAAATCTCACAATCCTGACAGGGGCTCATTCGGTCTCCTTAAAAAAATTTCCAACGGAGACTCCACCATCAGAAAATGCTTTCCAATATTTAAGTGGAACCTGCTTTCCTGTGATTTGAATCCATTGTCCCTAGTCCTTGTCTCTTAAGCTGCAGTAAACAAGTTGACCCCTTCTTCAACATGTTCACTTCTGATTCTCACAGAAAGGAAAACAAAGTAGTCCAGCTTTCTTGCACCCGTGTACATTAGATTGGCAGGTTTTAGAACTCCACAAGTTCCTCCTCTGAGACACTGTGCTGGTATCAAATGCCCATCCACCTTGTTCCAGTTGTTGTTCACAGGGTTTTGCATTGACTGGTTAGGAGAGAGGCATCCCAAAACTGGAATCTCTTCCCAAGAAAATTCTCTCTGTCTCTCTCTGTTTATTTGCATGTATGTATGTTTCTGTGTATACATACATAAAGAGAGAGAGAGACAGAGAGAGAGAGACAGAGAGACAGAGAGTAGATCCACGTCTAATGTAAGGGATAAGGTTACCAACTCTGGGACGAGGAATTCCTGTAAATTTAGGTATGGTGCCGAAGGAGGGAGATCTGCAGGGGTGAAGCTATAGAGCTCCACGCTCTGGAGCTGTCATTGTTTTGGGAGACACTGATCTCTGTTGTCTGGAGATCAGTTATAATTCCAGGAAAACTCCAGGCTCCATCTGAAAGTTGGCACCTTAGTAGGAGATCATCATTGAAGGAAAAGAAGTATTCAGGAATGAGTAAACTTTGAAGCCAAATAAATTGAGACTTCTGGCGGTGTTGCCACAAATGGTAGTCTTAGATGTTACAGGATCGTTATAATTTGCCCCATTTTACCAGGGTTTCTGGCCCTATTTATCTTCCTAAGCCCTCAGGGATCCTTTCCATTGGGATCTCTTAGAGATTCAAGACTCAGGATTGGCCCTATTCCATTTTGGAGAAGAAATTGCAATGAGTCTTGAGGAAAGGGAAAGAAGCCTGGGGAGACTTATAGAACTATCTTTTCCCAAGAGCTTACCATGCATGTCTTGAAGTCTCTCAGCAAAGTAGTTGCTGCAGGCTGGGAAAGTGTACCTTCACGCAGGGCATGCGGCAGGCTTCTGTTTCCAGATCCTCAATTTCTTCTCAGGCATCACATAGAAAACTAGATCAAACTTCACATTGAGGAGTTGATTGCTGGCCATCAGACACGAGGGTTGTTCTGAATATGGGCCTGAGATGTACACAATGTCCTGGAGGGCTGGGACATGGCATGTGCACCATCAGTGACATTGTGACTACTTCCACTCTTCTATAAATGGAAATGCTGCTCCACTGGAGAAGCTGTGTGGTTGGATACATGCCACTATATGCTTTGGTGATGGGGAAGAAAAAACTTTAGGATTTATTAATGGCGTATTGCAATAATATAATTCTAACCCTGAAAGTGGTATAAGAGCTTGATTTTCCCCAGGAAATGATATTTTCAAGGTTATAATGGTAGGAGAAGCATGCTGTTTTCAAAGCATTTTTCAGAAAACCTTGAATTCTGAAAACTTCACATAATTTTTTTTTAATTTCAACTGAAATGAAACATCACAGCCAGACATTCTATTTTTAAACAATTTAATCTGGATTTTTAAAATATTAAAACCACGCAATAATCATGTGTCCTTCAACATTTTACAAATGCATTTGGATACGGTATCTCCCCCAACCCCAAGCAGGAGCAGATTTTCAGGTTTGGAAAGTTAGATTTGATGTGATATTTCACCTAGCTCTGTTACTGCAGACCAACATGGCTACCCTCTGAAAGTTAGGAGTTCTAGGCATCTGATTGGCTACTGGAGTGCTGCTTGGCTGTGCAGATTTTTGCAAACATTGCTTCAACATCAGCTGCCATGACAGCATAAGGATCTTCACTGTGTGGTTGAAGGTAAGTTGCAGCAGCCATTTTGTGGATGGCTACACTTCCTGTGGCAGCCATTTTGCAGCTGTACCTACCATGTTGTCCAGAATTCCACAGGTTGAAAAAGGTTGGGAACCACACCCTAGTGCATAAAACTGGACCTGCTGAGTATTGCTCTCTCAAAAATCACTCAACATACAGCTGTAAGATACATGTAGAGTATTCTTGAGGGGTATGATACCTTTATGTAGCCAAATATCTAAAGAGAAATAGGCTTTTTGAGCCATAGTCAGTGGCTCATGTTTTCTCACACTAGACCTTTGCCAATGATTATTACTAAATTCACTACAGCCAGAGAGAGAGAGAGAATGAGGGCTGTATTACTGCAGATTTAATAGTCTCCATAGCAAAATCATCCAGCAATTTCTTAAGAGGAAAGCCTGCCTAATAGAGTTCCCTGGCCACATTTTCAAAATGCATTGCTTCTGTGGCAGTTTGAAACATATGTTTTTGATAACTTTTGCTTCAGAAGCTAAGATTGACAGTAAAACCAAAAGCTTTGATACTTATATAAATTGCTAAGTGATTGCACTGGAAAGTACATTTCAATTAATATGTCACATTGCATCAAGGGTGGCTTAAGGCTGCTGCTGGCTGGCTGTATCTGTTACGTACAGTACAATTAGCTTCTTGAACCCTCTTTGAATGCAGCGGATTTTAAAATTAGAGTTGCCATGCTGCAACCTGGAGATTCTTTCCCCACCCATATACCTTTAACTGGACTGCTCAGTCACATCTGAGGCATCTGCTGTTTTCCCTATATCTTTTGTCTCCTCCCGAATCTGCATAAATAGAGCTCGGCTCATTGGAGTGGGCCTGAAGCTCACTGACTCCAATTTTTTGCAAGGGCAAGAAATGGCTCCCAAAAGTCATTGGCTATTCACATTTCATGTATATTTCCTGTGTGCCCCATGGTTGTCCCATCTTGTCCAGTTATATTTAGAAGCAGATATGTGGAATGCCCATGTCTGGATGAAATCAGAGGCAGAGGTCTAGCCCCAATTGCCAACACTTTTACATGTAAATAGCCTTTCATAGTCAAAGGTAGAACTCCCAGATTTTCTGCTCCTCACACAAAGACTAGTAAGGTTTGCCATGATGTATATATATCATCCATATCATATATTTGTTATTTGTTTCCCTCCATGGGGGGGTGGAGGGTGGGGGGTTCACTTGTAACTTTAAAAAAACAGACTCTCATTTCACTAATCAGTGTTTAAAATCTTGCCTTTTGTCTAAGAAACTCAAGAGTGTGCACCATCTTCTCTCAATAATATGTACATACACAGAAGAGGGAAATTACAATGACTTGCAGGAGTCTTGTTTCCCCTTCTACCACTATTTCTTCTTTCCCTTGCCTGAAAGCTCCCATAGCCTCTCCCCTTTTCCTGCTTCCTTCACTTCTTCTTGGGTTGCCAACCTCTAGGTGGAGCCTGACAATCTCGTGGAATCATGACAGATCTCCCAACTATCAAGATAGGGCACCTTACATAGGGGCACCAGCTCCAGGTTGAGAAATTTCTAGAGATTTGTAGGTGAAGCCTCAGGAGGGTACAGTTTGAAGAAGAAGAGTTGTTTTTTATACCTGGTTTTTCACTTCCTGAAGGAGTCTCTTCTCTTCCTCTTCCCACAACAGATACCCTGTGAGGTTGGTGGGACTGAGAGGGTGCTGACAGAACTGTTCTGTGAGAACAGGACTGTGACTAGTCCAAGGTCACCCAGCTGGATGCATGCGGAGGAGCAGAGAATCAATCCCAGATTATGGGCCACCACTCTTAACCACTACTCCAAGATGGCTTCTTTTAGGGCAGGAAGCAATCTCAGCAGGGTATAATGCCAACCTCCACAGCAGCTATTTGCTCCAGGGGAACTGATCTTTGTCATATGGAGAGCAGTTATAATTCCGGGTGAACTCCAGTCCCCACCTGGATGTTGGTCCCCTGGAGGAAATAGCTGCTTTGGAGGGTGGTGTCTATGGCATTATACCCTTCTCTCTCTTCTTCAAACCCAACCTCCCCAGACCCTATTCCCAAATCTCCTGTAATCTTCTAATCTGAAGTTGTCAACTATCTCCTTCCTACTCAACTGCCAACATCTTTATCTGCCCCTCTGATTTAAGTTTTCTTTCTCCCATCCCCTACAGCTACTACCTAGGAAAACTGGCCCAGTTGTGTGGTACCATATCACCTTCTCAGCCATTCACCAATGTACATTTCATTCATTCAGGCAGGCAGGCAGGCAGGCAGTAATTTGATTTAATACTGCTCTTTGGAGGATGGAGGGCAGTCATTTTAAGACTGTCTCCTGGATCCCCACGTTGTTGAGGTGGTGAGCAAGAAGCTCATGATCGATGACATCAACTGCTGCTGTCAGGTCAAGTAATATTAGCAGCACCAAACCGCCTCAGTCCAGTTGGCATCAAATGTCACCTGTTAGGATGACAAGCACTGTTTCTACCCTGTGGCCAGGTCAGAAGCTGGATAGGAAGTGGTTGAGGACTGAAGCTTTATCCAGGTATGCTAGTAGCTGGTCCACAGCCAATCACTTCACCTTCCCTAGGAAAGCTAGGTGAGAGACAGGGAGGTAGTTAGCAATGTTCTGCAAGTCCAGGGATGGTATCTTCAATGGTTTTGTCAATGTTTGCACTCAGTTCCACTTCTTGGTGTAGTGGTTAGGGTGTGGACTTCTAATCTGGTGAGCCGGATTCGATTCTGCACTCCCCCACATGCAGCCAGCTGGGTGACCTTGATCTCATCAAAGCACTGATAGAGCTGTTCTGACCGAGCAGTAATATCAGGGCTCTCTCAGCCTCACCTACCTCACAGGGTGTCTGTTGTGGGGAGAGGAAAGGGAAGATGAATGTAAGCCAGTTTGAGACTCTTTCTGGTAGAGAAAAGCAGCATATAAGAATCAAATCTTCTTCTCATCTATTCCTGTTGTGAAGACCAGATCAAGGGTGTGGTTAGGCCAGTGACACTTTATAAGAGTCCTAGTGTTGTCATGGTGGACACTAGATCCAGGCCCGAACCCAAGGAAGGCTCATTTGCATGGACACTGAAATCCCCCAAGATGATAAGTCTTGGGTATTGCAATGCTCAGGTGGCAGCCACCTCAAGCAGGCTGGACAGATCAGCTGTGTGGTGTATTAGGCAGATGGTACACCAACCACATGGCCAGTCTCTCAGGCCGGTTTTATCTGTCTACCACAGTGAGTCTGTTGTGGGGAGAGGAAAGGGAAGGGAAGACAGTGTGTCTGACTTCAGTTATATTTATTTTTTTCTTCAATCAGGACCAAAACAGCATACATTATTCTCCTACCTTCTTTTGCATTGCACAGCAACCCTATGAGTCTTATTAGGATGAAAGTACTTGACTGGTCCAAAAGAACCCAGTGAGCTTACATAGCAAGATGGGATCTCCTACATCCTACTCCGAAGCTCTAACTCCTATACCCCATTGGTTTTCATAGGGGGGTCGCTGTTGAACAGTAGCAAGCAGCCAGGCCTAATTGAATCATACAAGCCAAGTGTAGGAATGCCAGTCCCTAGATGGGATCTGGGGATCCCCTGGAATTACAAGAGATTAGTTTCCCTGGAAAAAATGGCTGCTTTGGAGCATGAACTCCAAAGTGTTATAATACACTGACGTCCCTCCCTGCCCAAAATCATGTCCTCTCCCAGCTCCACTCCAAAATTCTCCAGGCATTTCCCATTCCAGATCTGACAACCCTAGTGGAGTGATATTAAGTCCTTCAGAGATTGCTAAAATTTCCACCCTTCAGATGGAACCTGGAGATCTCCCAGAATTACACCTGAACTCCAGACAACAAAGATCTTACTCTCTGGAGAAAATGGCTGCTTGTAGGGTGGACAATATGGCATTATATTTGGCTAAGGCCTATTCCCCTCCCTCCCTTCCTCAGTCTCCACTATAAAATCTCCAGAGATTTCCCAAATTGGATCTGGCATCCCTAGTCAAGCTTGGCTCCTAGGAGTCCTCCCTCGAAGGCCAAAACAAGCCCAGAAAATACCCTGCCCCCTACCCCTGTTTTTTATTCACTGAAACCTAGCATGGAATACTATTGTTGCCTAGCAATATCCATGGAGGGAATATGTTGCTTAAAGCTACAGGTGTTCCTTTTATAATGTTCACATTTGAACCCCACCTCATGAATTTATTTTTACATTTCACCTTTTTTCCCCCAAAGAAATCTGGGGGTGCTTTTCAGATTTATTGAAAGATCTGTCCTGCCCATTCAGAGCTCCAGTCACTGGATTTAAGTATTGAAAGATTCCCCAACTTGGCTATTAGTATGTAGACAAGTTTGGACCTGTGATACCCATGGGGTGGGGGGATTTCTCCTTCCATTGCTATCAGTTCCCTCCTTATGGCTCAATGGGAGCTGAGAGACACATGGGGGGAATTCTACCTCCCCTATAGCCAACCAGCTCCAGGCTTCACTAACTGCTTTTGAGCCATGTGTATGGCTGGGCCATAGCAGCTTCTGGCATGATCTTCAACTGTTGCCAGGCCTGGGGTAACAGTCAGCATCCATCTGCACCATGGCTGGGCTGGAGCATGCATCACTGCTGCCACACTGAGAGTGGCTACCAGCATTCTGCACCACTGCACATGGGCAAAGCAGCTGCCAGCATTCTCTACCACAGCCAGGCAGGAGTGGCTTCCAGTGCTCACCTGCTCCATTCTGCTAATCATGGATCTGTTTAGTCTCCATGTTATCCCGATCCACAGACTTAGGTATCCGCAGATGGAGGCCACATGTCACTAATAGTATATAGATATTAAAAGGAGGTCCCTTTTCTTTTATCCACACGCCTATCCTGACAGATCAGTTACACCGAGATGTAGTGTACCATTTTGTAGTGACTGTGTATCATGTTTTATTACAAAAATGGGTCAAAGAGGAGGAAGTCTCTGTTCCACTTTCCCACTTCCAGTGCATGATTCCTATCCCAAACCAGTTTTGTAAATCTGCATGAGGAAATAGCTTTTGATGAGCTCATACAATCCTTCTTGAAGAGGCTGACCATATTTCCTTGATAGAAAAAGGGGACACTGGGATGGCAGAAATAGGATGGGGGTTAAATATTCTGCATTCGTGAAAGTAAGATAACACAAGTTTTATAAACATATTGAGCTTAACATTATTCTTGGGCCTGCAAATACATTAACAGTTTAAGTCCTGGTCTTCTCTCTCTCTCTTTCTCTCTGCAGGCCAGAAGAACTCAGCTGGGGAAAAGGGTTTCTTAACCATATCTTTAATTATAAAAAACCCTTCTTAAAGCAGCCCCAAAAGGAAATCCTAAAATAGGTTTTTGTTCGGTGGTTATTGGGCCCATTACATACCTGCAATTTAAAGTCCTGGGATGGGGCTTTTGCAGCTGCAGGTTTACCTACTGCTCATGCTCCATGACCAGTTGTGCACCCTCGGCCCACATTCTAACTGTTTAATAGAACTCAAACAAAAATTAAAATGACATGGGTTACCTTAACATGCAGTCAAAACAAAACCAAAAACTAATAGTACAGTGAATATATACCTTTTATTAAAAAGGGAACAAAACTGACATTTTTATTAAGATGAGGGGAAATGTGAAAAAGAGCACTGTCCCCTTCAAAAGGGTACGTATGGAAAGCCTAACCTTGAGGAAGGGCATCCGAGATTATTCCCACTTACTTTTTTGCCCATATTTCCACGCACTCTTGTTTCCAAGCTCAACTTGCTTCCCCACCCCCCGACAAGTGGTTTGTATCCACAGGGAAAGGGAAATATAGGATCCCTGTGAACTCTCATGATTCCCTTCCCCTCCCAGGTGAAAAACATGTTGAAAAACATGTGATTATGAACTGAAAAATATGAAAGTGAGATGTTTAAGCAGCTCAGTCTACTGTGTCCAATTGGCTCTGAGTGATCTATCAAGTCGTGCCATCAGAAACACCCAAATTGAATGTGGGATCACTTTTGTTGAGGTTCTATTGAACCACAAGAAACATATAACACCATATTTGAGGGTTGAGTATCTCTGAGTTTCTATTGAACCACAGATAATATTGTGAATGGAAAAAGATCAATTTTGGGTTGAAATGTCTTCTTTTCTGAAACCTTTGAGAATTCTGCAGTTACTTGATTCTTACTGCTGTTTGTACATATTTTTTATTGAGTTGTATGCATATCTACTTATTTTTGCTTATTGCAAAATATATTCTTGTTTCTAGTCTTTCCAACTGGCAATCCCATTATATTTCTATTCTTATTTGTATGACATGGTAAAACTTCCTCTTTTTTTCTTTTTTGTACAGCTTTTACAGTGAAAAGTCAATGTTCAGAAAAGTTGTCATTTGTAAAAGCTGGAATAAAAACAAGCTATCCACATTTCACTTTTCTAAGACTGCCTTTAAAAACGAAACTTGACCACTTCACATCCCAGAGGAGGATTCTGTGTGTTCCCCGATATTGATTCCACTGCTACGGAGGGGAGATGGTGATTTCAGAGAAGGCGAAGAATGGATGTCCTTGAGCCGAAGAAGAGAAAAAACAAGAGTGTCATCTTCTGCTGTTGCCATTAGTGCACACAGATGACCCTGTCTGGACCCTGACAGGCAGAAATCACTGGTTAATATGTTGCTGTTGTTGTTTCCACCAGCCTATCTTTCCCAGCAGGTATCAGCAATGCTAACACTCAAGAGACCCAAGATAAAGGAAATTGGATAATTGGCAAAAGAAGGTAGCACCAAAGGTCACAGAGGACTTGGAATTAGCTTGCTCAGAGCTTATCCTAGACATGCAATCCTTATTTCCCTATAGTGTTTTAGGTGAACTAATGTGCATACTTGCGATTCTGCAAGTGACGTTGCCAGGAACAGGAGGACTCTCTCTCTCTCTCTCTCTCTCTCTCTCTCTCATGCACATGCACCATTTTCCCCACCAAAAGCATCGTGCAGTTTGCATTATGCTTAGTTTTGTATCCAGCTATTAAAATGCAACATTTATGTTTGTTTGTTTTTTTTAAACTAGGGCATTGCCTTATTTTTGTAATTGTTATATCAATGAGGCCATGTTGTAAAATGTGGTTAGATCCTTGGATATTTTTCACAGGATTTCCATAAATGCCATGCATATTTCGAAGGCAAATTTGACCAGTCCCTCATCTACTTTCTCAGCTTCGGAAGAATGTCTTCATGATGACTAATGTATTCCCCTTATTAATCAAGCCTCACCGCTTCATTTTCATAGCAAAGGTGGGAGCTGTCAGGTTCTTGCCTGAAAGAGTTGGTTTTTATACCTCACTTTTCTCTACCTCAAGGAGTTTCAGTTTACAATCATATTCCTTTCCTCTCCCTGCAACAGGCACCTTGTGAGGTGGGGCTGAGAGACAACTGTGACTGGCCCAAGGCTACCCAGCAGTCTTCATTTGGAGGAGTGAGGAGTAACCTGGAGGAGTAACCTGGTTCTCCAATTAAGCATCACACCATGTTGGCTCAGGTGGAGCTGATGTGAAATATCCATAGCAACCTTTGCAACTTGGGCAGCAAGTTCAGTGGCATCATAACAAACAACAATGTTTTCTTGTATTCGCTTTCAAGAGCTGACAAACCCTTCATCAGATACACTTGAAACTATCTTGACCCAAGTCAAGTTAGTCTGGCTGTACCAGCAAACATTTGTGTCAGGGTATGAGTTTTGTAAATCATTGCTTACTTCTTCACTCTCTGAAGACATGAAAACTGATACCCTGTGACAAATTTTGTTAGTCTTTAAGATGCTACTAGACTCCTGTCCTTTTCTATCTTTATCCAAGACAATGCAAGGCAACTGGATAGATGAAGTCACTAGTGCAGCTCTTTTGTTATAGCTAAATATTAAATACGGAAATTCTAGCTCCAAGTTATATAAAAAGGAAAACAAGTTATGAAGGCCAACAAATTCATTGTACTTGTATGATCTCCCCATTCAAATATACATTTAACAGGATGAAGGGGAGGAATGAACTTTCTATTGGAAAGGTCCTAAGAAGAGGGGAAATAAATAATGTTCATCACTACTCTTTAGGAATTGTGTGCTAAAAAGGAGCTACCATTAAAAACCTATCAGGTCCCACAACTATGTTGTTAATCCTTCGTGGCCCATGACTACTGAAAAGTCTAAGAGGGTCAATGGGATTTCCCCTATTCATTTCTAGCTACCGAGCTACTAAAGGCATAACTACAGTCTCACTGCCATAACCAAGCCAGAAGGCATTCTAGTGCTGAGCTAGAAAATTAGTGGTTTCCAGGACTGCCAATGACTGATAAACCTTTTGCTTCTTACTTATATTAAAGCCTTTGTTATGTTTGAGTTGATGTTTTGTGAAGGTAACATCTGACTTCAGATTGGAGCCCTACTAGCAACTCCCCTGAGTAGAATACTAACATCTCTCTAGCAAGCCAAGGATTCAGTGCTTTTTAAATCCAGATGGGTAGGTCATCAACTTACACATGATATTATCTATCCCAAATATTCCATAAAATAAACTAATTTAAACAAACAGGATAAGACAGAGCTCCTGACTCACCAAAACCTCCTTTCTGCCACCATAATCTGTAACTGGTTGACTTTACTACCTACTATTCAGCTCTCTCATATCCCAACCCTATGCCCTTCATGAACTGGAAATATCTATACTGATGAATCAAATTTATTTATTTAGGTATTTATATGGGGACTTATTGGCTTATTGTTTTTCCTTCCTCCATTTCACCTACACAGTGACCATATGAGGCAGATTAGATTTAGAGACAGTAACTGGCCCCATATCACCTAGCAAACTTCCACAGTGGAGTAGGGATTTGACCCTGGGTTTTTCAAATGCTACTCTAATCTTCTTATACTACAATGTGCTTTCTCAATGAGAGAGGATTCTCTAGAGATGATGCATAAATGTCCAAAGGTCAATCAATTATACAAATTATTAACAAAGATCAGGCTCAGTGGGAAAATCCTTCTGACCATTCTGGGGTCCAGTTGGTTTCATGTGTTCCTGTAACAGGCCAATAGTAATGAAAGATTTTATGTTGTGGATTCCAGTCAGGATGCTATTTTGAAAATATGTAATTGTAGCTCATATCTAAAGGAGAAACAGATTAAAAGCAATGAGAATACTCTGCTGATTACCTTTGATTATATTCAATCTCATGATAATAAATGATGGATAAGTTACATTTCTAAAAGTATTGCTATTATTTCTTATTGTACTTTTTGCAAATGGTGATTTTTAAAACAATAAAATGAAGTTGATTTATTCCAGTGATGGACAACTCTCTCTCTCTTCTTCTTCTTCCATGTGTACATGTGTGTAGAAGCTGTACACAAGCTTGAAAAAGATCGTTCCTTCAGCATTTCCCCCCCATTAGTATATTAAATAGTGATATATGAGTTCTATGAAAAATGGAAGTTGGCAGAAACAGTCAAAGCCAAAGAAATCTCCACAGGAGCTTGGATACCAAGTACAATTTTGCTGTAAGTGATGAATGCAAACCAGTGTTCTTTTTGAATGCTAAGCTTTGAAAAATGCATACTTGGGAGTCTTAAAATGCTTCATGCATGAAATATACCTTTCCCCTCATTTTATTTAGAAATCGTACAACAAAAGCCCAAGCTTTTCAGCATCTGTTTAAGTTATCCTTCCCGTCATGAAATGTATTAATAGCATTCATGTCTGTATAAGAATTCTAGGATCATTAATAGCAGAACTGCTGACCAGCAATACGAAAAGGAGAATTCTCCAGTGCCCCAACTCCAGAGGCAGCCATGTTGGATAGCAAGGCAACAAAGGCAGAAGCTGCTGGAATAGGAGAATGAAGCGTTGCCATTGAACATTCTTATTTCCCTTTAGTTAGTTTTAATATAATGGTGCAAAGTGAAAATAAATATATCTGATACAGCCTCTACCCAACCCTCCTCAACAAACGTCTTGTTCCTCAAATAAAATAAATCTTGATTGTGATGGGAAAATCTCTAAAAAAGAATAATAACAGCAAGATACTTGTAGTGCTCTATACATGTGACAGCATCTTTCCCACAATAAAAACACAATTTCTGATGCTCAGTTGTTTCAACTAAATCTTATGATATGGATGATACTTTTCTTGGATGTGTGGATGCTCCCCTGCGAGGCTGAATAGCATACCATGCAAGGTGAGGATTAGGGATAAGTGATGTTTGTTTTATATTGATTTATATTTATGGCATGTCTTCCTCCAAGAAGCAGCATCCATTTTATCCTTACAGTGATCCTACAAGGTTGGCTGAAGCAGAGTGACTAACTCAGGGTCAGCCAGTAAGCTCCATGCAGTCTTGCGTTGACAGTACTCTTGGCTCCCTGCTTCTTTTTGTTGGATTTGTAGATAGGTTTGTGTATGCATGTTGTACATTTTAAAACAATAATTTCGCCCTACTAATACCAACAAACTGGTGATCCCTGGCCCAAGAGAAGCATGTCTTACCTCGACTAGAGCCAGGGCTTTTTCAGTCCTGGCTCCCACTTGGTGGAATGAGCTCCCAGATGACATCAGGGCCCTGCCAGAGCTAAAGCAATTTCACAGGGACTGTAAAATGGAGCTCTTCCACCAAGCCCTCAGTCGGAGCCAATGAAAACAAAACGAAAGACCCAGGGGCCTCTCCCACCACTCAGTGTAATCTGAAAACATCCCAAAGTGTAATCCCAAAGTTTGGAAAACTTGAGTTATCACAGTTACTCAAATGCAGAATTTGTAAAGTTAAACGTATCCCCTGTGCAAGCACCGAGTCATGTCTGACCCTTGGGGTGATACCCTCTAGCATTTTCTTGGCAGACTCAATACAGGGTAATCATTACCGTTTTACCCCCCCCCCCCCAGCAAGCTGGGTACTCATTTTACCGACCTCGGAAGGATGGAAGGCTGAGTCAAACTTGAGCCTCATGGTCAGAGCTTCAGACAGCATGTCGGCTGCCTTACCACCCTGCGCCACAAGAGGCCCTTTTGTAATGTTATAATGCCTTAAATGTCAAAACAGTTGTAAGCTGCAAGTGTATTTTGTGGGTTCATGAATGTTTATGTATTGTGCCAAGAACTTGTATTGTATTGCCATTTCCTTCATTTTCACCGTAAACCACCCTGAGCTGAAATAAATAAATATAATAAAATAAATAAAATAAAAATTTCAGCCTCTCTGAGGGTTGGCTAGAACTTGGAAGGATTTTTTATTTTATTGGATGGATGGGTTATTAGGCATCAGTCATAGGTCTGGCAGAACAGTTCTTGCTGGCCCTCCTAAATTATTTAATATCCTGGAGGACCTTGATCTCCTGAGGCAGTTTTCCACCAGGCCAGGGCCAAGCCCCAAAAAGCCCTGGCTACTTTTAAGGCCAGTTTAATCTCTTTGGGGCAGATGAAATTTGTCCTGTAGGATCTTCACAAGCTGTTGAATCGTGCATGCTACAGATCTTGCGTTTTCCAACAGTCTGTGCCCATGATGACTCTAGGTCATATGAATCAGGTTCAGCAGTGGCTCCCCTTCCAATCATTGTGATAAATGTGCCTCCTGATGCAAAACTAGTCAAAAAGTAGTTCAGTTTGAATTGTGAGTCAATTGTCAAAGCAATCATATGAGGCATTCAACTCAACCCAATGCAAGCACTGGGAACAAGGTAAATGTCAACACTGACTGTGATTTTCTAGAAAAGAGTGAACTTGAAATATAGAACACAGAAATCGTGTTCAATGAGGGAATTATATCTTCTGCAAAAGAGCTGAATAAGACCTTAGTACCCCCTCTTATTATTTATTCTTATCTTCTAATTCAGACCTTTTGGAGGATACTGAGGTGGCTGGAAAAATTCTATCATGAAATACTAATTTGTCTAACTGAGAAAAGAATGAGCCTTGAGCATACATACTGACCCCTTTCATAGGGCAACTGTGTTTTATTTTGTTTTTTATTGCACTGGATGTACAGTACAGTTTAAGTTTCAAGTTTATGGACTGCTTTGGGATTATCGCAGGAGTAAAAATCTGTTTCCATAAAAAGGCATTATAACCTTTATGATATGACTATGAGCATTCTGTCTTTGGGAACTGCCATTTGCAAGTTACAGGACAGATGGGAAATAACTCTGAAATTACAGGAAATCTGACACCGGAAATTTTAGCTCTAATAAAAAGCCTTAACATCCTATGGTGGATTCCATTCTGCGGACTTTAGGAGGAGAGAAGAGACATGCTAAGCTGCTTTAGATCGTTTGATATATCAATCTAAAAAAGATGAAATGCATTCAAGATGTGTTTCCCAAAGATGATGACCTAATGTACTCCTCTGTCTTGGTCCTTTTTATTACAAATTAATAACAGTATCCTGCAGTTCATCCCAGATCAAATTCAGTATCGGAGATAAAAGAATTAGAGTGATTTGATTGTGGATGAGTACAGTTTACAAGAATTCTTGTCTTGGCTCAAAAGTTTCCTCTTTCTGTCACAGTGAGTACCTTACATGGGAATTGCCAGCAAAGTGTAAACATTACAGATTTAAGTCATAGTTGCCTAGAATACTGTCAAGGCAGGCTTATCCGGTGAACCTGTCTACAGTTAAATTCTTTGATGGAGCACATGGCTTGGCCTCAGACTTTTCAGTTTGAGGGTAAAGTAACTGTGCATTCAATGCTGTCTTATAGTAAGCCAAAATCTTGGTCCCTTTCAGCCAGTGCTGTCAACTTTGGCTGGCAGTGCACCTCCAGACTATTCTGCAGAGGTGTTTTCAGCCTGCAACCCCTGATGATTGAATTCAGAAATTTTATAAAAGAATGTACTTAACCCTTCAACTAAGAGTCTTGGTCACTCCCCAACGCATAAAGTTCTTGTGCATTGTAGGACTTGGATCCACAATGGAGCATAGAATTCTCCTGGCTCCTACTAGGTTTGGGTGCTTCGGGTGCGAACGGCCACTTTGGACGCCAAGGCGCCCAACCCTAGCTCCTACATTTCTGGTAGTGAGGTATGTTAGTGCATTATGTAAAAAATGAGTGTTTCTGCCATTGACGTCAACATCTGGAGTCAGCCATAGCCCACATATTACACCAGTGTTAAGGGTGTGGGATTAGATGACTATCTGTTTCTGAGTTCAATTCAAGGTGTTGGTTATGACCCATAAAGCCCTTCATGGCCAAGGATCTGGTATGTCTGCAAGACTGTGGGCCAAACTATGCATGACAACATCCTTCTGGCTGCCAAGTCAACACCACTGCCATTTTAAATCACACCATGGTAGGCTGAGCCACTTGTTTCCTGCCCCACATTCTATGCTCCATTGCGGATCCAATAAATATATGAATGAATGGATTCTGTTTTCTTAGAATATTATTTTATTGAAAATTAAGTTTTAGGGCTGAAAAGATATGCTTAAACCTCAATGGGTCCTATCTGCTAAAATCTTAGCAGGACCCAGAAGTGTGGTCAGATAAGACTTCTAATGGCATCTTCCACATGATTAAACAAATCCCAGTAATGCAAAAATATGAAAAATATATGATTAAGTCATAATGATTTCAGGATTCGCATTTCATGGTGTAAAATTATGTTTGCCTGAATGGGGAAATGTTTCATATTATCTGTGCATTATCATCCATTGAGAGATAATGCCTAACCAACAGATGTCTTCCCCCATAAGACCACCTACCTTGCCTGTCTTATGCCATGCACTAAATATCAAATTGAAACAGCTTTGTAGAGTCAATAGAATACACAAGGGGAAAAAATTCAGATTTTCACAGATGTATATTCTACAGTGTTTTGTGGTATCTCTCTCATGGGACTGTAGTTTAACTAGCCGGTAAGACCCCTATATCTAGACCCATCATGGGTCATAACACTTTTCTGTCATGAGGTACCTCTGTAACAGACAAAAACATGTAACATTTAGCTTGCTAGTGGAGAAAAGGCACTAACCAGATTAATTCATATCTGGTTGATCCACATTGGTGGGCAACCCAACAGGATGATGGAGAAGAGCAGATGTGTAATTTCTCTTGTTCTACTAACCTCCCCCCCTCACACACACACACACACACACACACACACACACACACTTTAGCATAATTGTCCTGATTTTGCTAGCTATGGGGGAAAGCAAGGATGGCATTTGACCCACAAGCATCAGCAAACAGTAGCAGTGAATATAATGAATGCCAGAAGACATCTCTTACCTGCCTAGACTAATTTATCAGGTCTGTAAGGGGAGGGACTTACTATAGTAGTAGGGCAGCTCCATTCTATAAAACAATCAGGTTGGCAAAGCCTCCTGTATGCCACCCAGCCGCCACTACCTAAATGCTCTCCATAAGTCACAATGGTCATGCTTCAAGGTAGTGCGTTATATTTAGCTATTTAACCTTGCTCTATTTTTCATCCCCACAGTTGATAATAGTTTGCATTCATTAAGTGGCCAGCTTGTTTGGTAACATAATCTCTCTCTCTTTGTTAACATGAAAGAGAGAGCAAAGCACTTGAGGGAGGAAAAAAAGAAGAAGAAGAGGTTCTCTAGGTCTGCTCTCTCCTACAGAAAAAGAAAAAATGGATAAATGATGTCTGGGATTAGATTTTATGGGCCAGGTTCCTAAGAAATCTCTCTCCTGTTTCCATATGTTTCTGACACAATAAGAAACACGAGCAATAAAAGCTAATGCCCCCTCACCCACCCCTCATGGA
This sequence comes from Paroedura picta, assembly GCF_049243985.1. Classification (NCBI taxonomy): domain Eukaryota; kingdom Metazoa; phylum Chordata; class Lepidosauria; order Squamata; family Gekkonidae; genus Paroedura; species Paroedura picta. The sequence goes on along the minus strand of NC_135370.1, from coordinate 61,362,448 downwards.
CTCCTCTGTTTCTTGGCATTCCAGTAAACAAGTAAAACCAGGCCCATTTAGCACCATTCAAGGATTTATACATCTTGAAAATTATTTGGGTGGTTGTTGGTCTTTCCCTAATTTTAGACAAATTGCTGTATCAGGAAGTTCATATAAATGATTTCTGCTGCAAAGGCAGCTCAAACGTTGACTTTTGAGGGAAAGAAATGCAGCCTGGTCCGATAGTCTGACAAGACCGACCTAGACGTTGCATTCTCTACATTTACCATAATATAAACAGAGAAGCATTCAATGCATCTCAGACCTTCTTAGACCTAAATGAATTGATGTGGTTGAAGTTGAACAACATTAGTGAGGGGAAAAGATGCTGCAGTGACACCCCTACCGTTGCCTTCCCCAAAGCCAACATGGCATTGTGGTTAAGAGTGACAGCTTCTAATATGGAGAACCAGGCTGGATTCCTCTCTCATCCACATGCTGGGTAACCTTGGGTCACAGTTTCCTTAGGGATATTCTTGCAGGGCAGTCCTTTCAGGATTCTCTCAGCCCCACCTACCTCGCAGGGTGTCTGTTGTGGGGAGAGAAGAAGAGCTGGTTCTGAGATGCCACTTTTCTCTACCCGAAGGAGTCTCAAAGTGGCTTACAGTCATTTTCCCTTTCCTCTCCCCACAACAGACACCCTGTGAGGTACGTGAGGCTGAGAGAGCCCTGATATTATTGCTCGGTCAGAACAGCTGCCTTACAGCATGGCAGAGAAATTTGGGGGGACAACAGTGAGGGAGGAAAAGGATGATGCACTCTCAGCATTTTGTCCTCATGTTTTGACTGTACCAACTGTAAGTTTGTTTAACAACAGAGAAGACTAGAGGTACCATTTACACACAGGACAAGATGTTGTGCTGTTCCTGAATACTAGCTTGCCAGCCCAGAATTTGACCCTCTAGGTTTCACTATTACTCATAGGCAGCCTCCTTTATTACCAGGCCTGCTATTTAGAGTTTCAAGGTGGAATCCTTGAAACGACAGAATTGTCTGCACCACAATATCACTTCCATGAAAAACCATCAAAAACCCAGATGCGACATCCCAGCCACCCAACAGTGCTGTAGGAATTCTCCAATCTCTATGGTAAATAACAGAAAGACCAGATTTCCCCCAGAAGTGATGTTGTAGTGGACACAACACTGGCCCCCATTTCCCTCCACTACCTAGAGCAACCTTTCCCAACTTTTCTACCATTGAGAACCCCCTGAAATCTTCTTTAGGTTGCAGGAAATCCCAGAGGTGGTGTGATGGTACAGAATATGGTTGGCAAGCCTAGCTGTTTACACACCCACCTGTGGCTACTCCCCTTCCCATTCCCTCCAGGCCCATCATGGGCCATTTTGGGAAGGGAAGTGGGTCAACATGACCATATATGGTCATAGCACCCAATAAATGTTTAACAATTTTTTATATATTTTAAATATTTTAAAAATTAACTCCTACCAATACCAGAAATCCTTCTAGGGTCATCAGCAAACCCCAGGGTTTCAGAAAACTCTGGTTGAGAAAGCTTGACCTAGAGGAAGACTGCAGGAGGGCAGCCATGAAAGCATGCAAATGGCTGCCACTACTGGAGCAGTGGTGACCCTACTGCCATTTGAGACAGGGCAGGGAGAGTCCTGGTCACTGAAGGCCAAATGGAAGTCTGTTACTCCTCTGAGTTCTTCATGAGTGGATGTAGTAGTTTGCTGAGAAACTTAATGTTGTTTCGTACAGATGTTATTTACTTTCCCCTCTCTATACATAACACCTGCAAAAGGAAACAAGATTGCCTGTAACATCAGTAAGAACAGCAGGAAGAAGATTTTGCCTTTGTTTAGGCCTGCAAGGATTTATACTAGTGTCTCATAAGTGATGGCAATCCTTAAGTGGCTTATAGGAGCCACTATTATGATGAGGCATCTAGTTGTAACTCTCAGTAGGAATAAATCCCTTTACTAATAAGCCCCTGCTATTTCCATCCATGCAAAGTTGCAATTCATTTTTCTAGACATGATCATTTACATTTTGGAAGAAGTCATCAAGAACGGCTATCTAACTGGCTTTCCACTAGTAAATAACTAACTTGCATTTGCTTCTGTACAGGTCCGGTTTATCCATGTAGCTCATGCAGCAGGGGCCCTGCACAGTGCCTCCGCCCCCCCCCCCATGGATCAGGGCCATAGCCTCTCACCTCCCCCCTTTCCCTTTTTAAGGACAGTTAGAGTGACACTTCTTTCCCACTCAGTCAGGCGGCTCCCTCTGCTAAGGCCCAGCAAATCCTTACAAAGGTTCTGGTGCTGCAGGCCCCATGAAGCCTTAAACCACTCATGCTTCTGTAACAGTTTTATTTCCATTTATTTTTATGCTCCAAATTTTTACAAAGAATATCTTTCCAGAGCTATGTTATTTGCTGTGCTGCTTAAAGGTACACTTAACTTTTTAAAAAAACCTGTTTTGATTTGGGAGAGATAGTGACCTTTTTCATAGCTTTTAAGACAGTAAGTTAGCCATGTGTAAGGTGACCAGATTTTAACATTGGTAAAGCAGGACACTGTGTGATGAAGCCACAGGATTTTGTGAAGTTTAAAATATAGGGGAGAACAATATGTTACTCATGGTCCTATAATTGTTTATTTTACATTTGTTCCTTTTAGGGAGTGTAATTGACTCATTAAAGAGAACCACAGCCTTCCATCTGCAAGACCTGACCAAAGCCATTAATGAGGATGATGTGAATTCACAAGGTCACCATAAGTGACTTGACAGTGCATCAGAGAGAGAGAGAGAGAGAGAGAGAGCTGCAGTGGCTTTGATTTTCAGGAGGTAAAAGGAAAGACTTGCTTGTTCATTTATTTTAGCCTACAGTTCTTCAGAAGAGCTCAGGCTGGTATACATGGCTCTCTTCTCTCCTCCATTTTTTTCTCACAACACCCCTGTGATTTAGGTTAGGTTGACAACCATGGCTATCCAGTGAGTTTCATAGTAAGGATTTGATCCTGGGTCTTTCAGATGCTAGTCCAACATTCCAGCCGCAACACCCTCCCCCTTCCCTGCATTTCCCTCCTGAGAATCAGCACTGCTAAGTAGTGTTGCCTTTTCCCAGCAAGGTAAAAGGACCCTGGAGATGGAGGATGGCGTGATAGCATGGGGGGAAAGTTAAATAGCCCCATCTCCAAATAGCAGTCCCATTTTTTCTCCTGTATTCAGGGGGGAAATCTAAAACTCTAAACTGATCATAAAGCTGTGTGTAGTTTTGCCCTCAATTCATTTATTTGTATTTAGGCTGACATGAGAAGATCTTTGGATCTTTTCTGTCTCTGCGAGAATCAATGAAAATCCAGGATAGCAGGAGGCACAGAATGGCTGCCAGATGCACATCATCTGTGAATTCCACATCCCAGCTAGAAACTCAACAGGTTGCCGTTCATCAGGATAGCTGCCTGACCCCAGGCCCCAGGGTCTCAGCACTTCCAAGGGTTGAGGCAGGTTCACAGGCTCACGCTGCTACTGAGAAACAAATCCCTACTGCCCCTGTCTGTTTGTGGCTCAGCAAGGCAGCAGGCGAAGTACATCAGTGAAAAAGGTAACCGTAGGATGTGCGGTGAAGGTGACATGTTTGGCTACCTTCTAAATTCCCAGAGGTCAGCATATAACCCTGCTGCCCCACAGACCCCTGAGTGCTCAGGTGTATGAGGGAGCACACAATGTCTGCATGAGACAAGCCTGCCATTTATCCCTATTTCCATATCTGGGAAACAGAGATAATAATATTTATCTCATGGGACGATGGTGAAAATTAGTTACTTTCAGAGCACAAGCCATTTATGTGAGTGCTTAATCCAGGATTACTCTTTGTTTACCCACCAAAGCTGTCCTGGTTGTATGCAGATGGGTTCACCCTATGCAAATCAAAGAGAAAGTGAGCGGATGTGGGGTCCCTCGAGGTCGCTGCAGAAAAAATATTGTCATTGCAGTCCGGTGAAGTTCCAGAATTATCAGCAAGTCATCAGATTGGAAAGCCTGCCTCCAGACTGGCCAAGGAGTCTCCTTGCTTTGTAACGACTCTTTGATTAATAGCCGTCTCCTAAGTAACATCATCAATCATCACCTATTAAAGCGTATGTGGGAGGACGATACAGGCTCCTTGCGGAAATGGCATGTTTAAAATTAGGTATCCCGATAAGGGGAGAAGATGCAGGCAGCAGAAAGCAAGGCAGGGCTTGTATTAAAGGACATTAAGAATTCACTTCCACTTCTCTGATTGGTAATTAAGTGACTCATCTAGTGGCCGACAGTCCTGTATGCTTCCCCAGGCAGTTGTTAGTTCTTCGAAAACCACTCCTGACAAAATGAGGTTTGCCCTTGGTACACGGATAATGAGAGTGTGCTTGACAGGTGTGGCGCGATTAGGAAATTTCTACACGAGGTTCATTCCGCTAGCCACTCTACAGTAAACAGACTCATTAGAACTTGCTGGTCCCTAAAGGCAAAGCATGTTTGACATTATTAATTGGCTTTTCTGTATAAGGAGTCAAATAGATGAAAAGGTTTATCAAGCTGAAATAATTAATTTTGCCTGAATTCGCTGACAGTTCAGTTCTCCTGCAAAAGACCATTTTGAGAGGCTTTTTTCCCCTTTCTTCTCTCGAATTTCAAAGTTCAAAAGGCATAATAGTAGTAAAACTGGAGCTTTTTAGTAAATTATAATTAAAGGGAATTTAATTAACTTAGAAAGAGGGAAATGGAAGAATGGAAGCCTCCCTATCTGAGCCTGTACAGGGGTCTAGATGGTAAAACATATCATGGCTTAATAATGCATTAATTTTAATCTAATCAACATATAATAAAAGAGGTAATTATGTCTAAAAATTATCACGCTGCAATATTGGTATAGTTAAACACTTCATACGTAAGTAACGCAGTTCTACTTGGCAAAAGTTGTAACTGTTGCCCTCAAATTTAGTTTAGTTAATGAAGGGCCTCACATTCTCAAGATTAATTGAATAAATAATTGTAATAACTCATACTAAAGCTGATTATCAAGGTTCCAGTTCCATGGCTAAAGGGCAGATGGGGGGATATCTAAGGTCTCCCTCTCCTCCCAAATCAGCGTCTTCCTCTGGGGAAAGAAATGTGAATTTCATTCAAATCCTACTTTTGATAACAGGATCTATATGTGGAATTAGGAGAAAGTCATTTCCAACAGCACCATGAAAAGACATTGCTTATTTGCCCATAGATATATTCATATCTTGGTCTGCTACTAATTTGCCTGGGGGAGGGGCACTTTGAAAAATAGATGAATGGTGGTGGCAGGTTTGCTCTTCATTTCGTAAAGGGGCTGCCAGTCAGGTCTGTTGCCATGGCCCCAAGAAGTCCTGCCACCAATCTCTTCTTCTTTCTGGGCTGACAACTAGAGACCTGGTGGTCATTAGAAGCCAGGTTTTGAGTTCTAGTTCCTGGTCCTGGATTTCTATTAGCCGGGTGAGCTGTGTATATTCTAAACTTTTGCACAAATATATTGCCTCCAACTCTGTACTATTCAGTCACTCACATAGTATATGGCAAATGTTTGAAATGTTTTAATCCTTACCACCTTGGGGATTCTGAGTTAGGTCCAAAGTAGCAAATAAAAGTTTTAATAAATGAGAAATAAACAAATAGAAGTGATTGGTGTTCACGTTTCAGATTCGGTGGCGGGGAATATGCCATCCATCCACTATCTGTTGTCTTTTTAATGTCATGTGGGTGGTTTTAAAAACCTGAAAATGATTAAAAGAGTACCTATAGCTTTAAGCAATGGATGCCTTCAGTGGCTGTTGCTAGGCAACCACAGTATTGTACAGATTAAAAGGAGAGGAGAATAACCTGCTTTGGGCCACACTGTGGAAGGGTATGAATTAAGAAAATAATAAATATAGCTTAAGATGGGCAGCAGATAAAAGGGAGGTTGGTGGATGGCTGCGAAGGAAGGAATGAGAAAGGGGAAGAGCAGAGGTTTTATTGGGGTTTTATTATGGACAATTGTACCCCGCCACGAGCCTGTGGAACTGATCTCTATCATCTGGAGATCAGTTGTTATTCTTTGTGATGTCCAGCTCGTACCAGAAGGTTGGCAATCCTAGTTCCCACTGAGGAAATAGCTGCTTTGAAACCAAGCTGGTGAGAGCCACCATAGACCCCTGGTCAAAACTCCATCCTCTCCCAATATGACCCCAATCCAAACCAAATATCACAACAAGGGGAACAAATCACTTGGCGTCCTGTTACCATGTATCTATAGTAATAAAAATAATTGGCTTGTCTGTCCACATTTCCTTATTTATGTCTTTATATCCCACCTGTGTCTCCAATGGAGACTCAAAGCAGTTTATATCATTCTCCTCTCCTCCATTTTGTTCTCATAACAACCCTGTGAGGTTGGTTAGGCTGAGAGTGCATCATTGTCCCCAGGTCACCCTGCAAGCTTCCATCACAGAGTGGGGATTTGAACCTGGATTTCCCAAATGGTAATCTGACACTTTAACCATTACACCACACTGGCAGGCATAACTTATCAGAGAATAAAGCTTGTTATTGTTAGGTGCGAAGTCGTGTCCGACCCATCGCGACCCCATGGACAATGACCCTCCAGGCCTTCCTGTCCTCTACCATTCCCCGGAGTCCATTTAAGTTTGCACTTAAAGCTAGGAGTCTCAAAACTGGCCACCAGCTTCAGGACAACTGTGGAAGTTCCATGGCTAAACTGGAATGGCATGGGGAAATCCTGGCCCAGGTGGGACAAACCACCATCATACTATGATATTTGCAACTGAAGGTAAGGGTCTCTGCAGCAAATATAACTCTGAAAACAAAGCTACATGTTTGAAAATCAGCCACTAGCCCCACAATGATAATGGAAATTGCAGGGTCAAAAATGTAGGGAACTGGAACACTGATAGATTCAAATGGGTAGCCATGTTGGTCTGAAGTAGCACAGTAAAATAACACTGGACACAACCAGACTCTATCCTACAGCCACATCTGTTCCAATCCTACAGACAGAGAATCTCACCTGAGGGATCTATAACAAACCTTTTTGGAACTAAAGTATTTACCTGGTGTCAAGAAATAGATTAACAAAGCCAGAATGGTACCCAGAGAAAAACTGTTGCAAGACATGCCCAAAAGAGACAATAACAGACCATTACTAGTGGTCACATGCATTTATCAACTCAAAACAGTTCAATGCATCATCAGTGACTTATAACCTCTATAGGATAATGGCAGATCTCTTCTGTAAGTACTGGAGGGCAAACTTTTTCTTGCACATACACAATCTCAAACAACTTCTCACCCACAATAATACAACATCTACTGTCTATACTCGCATATAAACCGACCTACATATAAGCCGAGGGACTTAATTTTACCACAAAATCTGGGCAAATTTATTGACTCGCATATAAACTGAGGGTGGGAAATGCAGCAGGCTACTGGTAAATTTAAGCACTTAATCCATGCTCAGTCATCGCAGGCTTTCCCATCCAGCCTCCCTCCCAACAAATACAGAGAAGTCAAGAGGATTAATAGTTGCTAGTTTTTGTACCCCGCTTTTCACTAACCAAAGGAGTCTCAAAGCGGCTTACAATTGCCTTCCTTTCCTCTCTTGATGACAGACACCCTGAGAGAGCACTGACAGAACTGCTCTGTGAGAACAACTCTGGCAGGAAAATCAAACAGTGCCCCCCAGGCCAGCAAACCAAAGCAGAACAATAGTACCCAAAGTTGACAACCTACTACAACAAGTAAAACAGCTAACAAACTGGGGGCTACAGTGCCCCCCCCCCAGAACAAAACACTGAAATAAAGAACTGTAAAACTGAAAACTGAAAGAAAGAACTGTAAAAATCAACTTTTAAAAGAAACACAACTGCAAGAAGAAAAGGGAAACAATGTTGCCCCTCAGATAAAAGAATAAACACTGAAAAAACAGTAAATTCCAAATCCCACTCCACCCCACCCACAGAAACCAAAAGAATAGTTTGGAAGAAGTGATTAGGAAAAGAAGGGGAAAAAATATCAGAATCCCTCAGTCAAACCACTGATGTTCTACAAGCTGCCAGAGTAGGCTCAGCTTTCAAGATATTTGTGGAAGGCAATAGTTAGCTGGGAGCAATTAGCTCACTTGCAAAGAGCTCAGGTTGCAAATGCAATGCTGTGGGTCGCTGGCTGGGCGCGTATAAGCCGAGGTCTTTTAAGTGCTAAAAACTGTGCTGGAAAACTTGGTTTATGAGTATACACAGCATTTTTAATATAGACACTGGTACCAGAGATTGCAGTAAATTCCACATGCTAACTTTGCTGTCATGTACATTAAGACATCATTGAACCTAACAGCATCAGCTATACTATTTCAGGTTTATTAAAATGCTCATCCTCTAACGTTGTATATGCCATTAAATGACAACAATGTCCTCCCATTCTCTACATAGGGCAAACAGGTCAAACTGTAGACCGAAGCATCAATGGACACAAATTTGACATCAAGAATCACAAGACTGAGAAACCTGTAGAAGAATACTTAAACCTCTCAGGACATTCAGATAGTAACCTCAGCAGTTGTGAAGAAGTAAGGAGATAGAAAGCAGAATGCTGTTTTCAGCCTTCCAATCACAATGTTTGTCATTTTTCATATAAGCAGTGCATTATACATTAAGATCTCCATGAGCTATCTTATGAAGAGAAAGAATATTGGCCACAATCCATTGGGGAATGAGCACCTTTCAGTCCTGTTAGTTCAATGGGGATGATTTAAGGAGCCATCCTAAGCATGCCTACTTAGAATACCAGTATGATATAGTGACTGCTAGAGTGCTAGATAAGGAACTGGGAGATCAAACTCTGATCCTCACTCAGCCATGGACACTTAGAATCATAGAGTTGGAAGGAACCCCCAGGGCCATCTAGTCCAACCCCTGCACAATGAAGGAACTCACAAATACTCGCAGCTTGTGCAAATCACCTTGTCCTCAGCCTATCCTACCTCACAGGGCTGTCATGAGGATAGAATTGCAGAGAGAAGGAGGTAGACCATGTTGGGGCCCCAGTGAGGAGAAAGGCAGGCTATAAACACAACAAATAAAATAAATAAAGACTCGGGCGTAATTTCCACGTGATTCATTGGGGCTTAGCATTCAGGAAAGTGCCCTTAAGCTGAAAGCTGTCTCTGCTTGCTCTCTTGAATGCCTTGCCCCTCCCCTTCACCAGCTATGCTAACAACAACAACAACTTCATTTTAATACCCTGCTCTTCCCATGTGGCCCAGAGTGGGTGACAACCAAAAATATACAAAATCATAAGCTTTACCTAATTAATTACTATATAAATTTAAGTAAAAATTACATTCTTAAAAGTCACCTCTTTAAAACGTTTGGGGGGGCTACTTTATATTGGGTGGGATTCTTAAGCAGGGAGGCCAGCACTTCCTCGAGGTGAGTTGGTTTATTGGGCTCAACCATCCGCCTGACAGAACGGCTGAAGGTCCTGGAGGGCCCTGGTCTAACTAAGGAGAACGTTCCACTAGGCTGGGGCCGGAGCTGAAAAGGTCCTGGCCAGTTTTACCCCTTCCAGGCCCTGAACAACTGCTGATCACTTGATCTTAATGTTCCTTGGTGGTTATAGTGGAAGAGGCGGTCCCCAAAATACAGCTTGATGTACATCTTGATTATAAAGCTTGATGTATCAACTCTAAGCCAGATTGCTTTAATTCCCCACACTCTTCTTCACCACACAAGTACGGGGGAAACCCCACACCACAAATGTACTTCAGCGCTGTCCCATAATGTTCATGTCCAATTAATCTGATGCTTGCCTTATAAGTCAAGCAAGACAAAAAAACAGATGCAGTCTAGCTTGGAACGATTCTGCCAATGAGACTCCTGCTCCTGTGCATTTCAGCTCCTCCTTTCAGCAATTGTGCCGGGTAGTTATAGCCGTCCTTCAGGGAGTCTGATTCATTGTGGTCAGTAGAAAGGTATCCTGGGGGATGGCACATCTGCCCAGGACCTCCCTTTCATTCATTAACCCCTCCAGGGGCTCGGACTAATTAGATCAGGCTGCTCATTTTAAGCTGATAATTGATTTAAATAGATTGCTCATTCTGAATAGAATAAAAACCTGCTAAACATTTGGTGCTGGTCTTTTCACTCTCTCTCTTTTTATATGCAACTTTCAATTGCTTGTGCAGTGTAGCATAAAATGTAGTGGTCTCCCCTTTCTAAAAAAGGTCATAAAATTAATTGCAGTAGGTGTGGACTGGGTAGGAAGACTAAATCTTTTAAAAATGAAGTTTAGAGGTTTAAAGTGCTGATGTTACGAGCCAAAAAAGGAGGGATACAGTGAAAATAAAAGCTTTTTCTGTCCGCTCCCCCCAAGCTGTAGTTTGATCTTGTGCTCCAAGTGGAGGGTACTTATGAAAACAGGGATGGTTCATAGAATAGAATCATAGAATCATAGAGTTGGAAGGAACCTCCAGGGTACTCTAGTTCAACCCCTTGCACAATGCAAGAACTCACAACTATCCTTCTACCCATAGTGACCCCAAGTGATCCACCCCACACACACACACCAAAAAATCTCCAGAATCCAGCCTGGCCTGGAGGGAATTTACCTACCATCCCTCAGTAGTGATCAACAATTACCTGACAGTTTTTTTTTTCCTGATATGTCTTTGTGAACTACAAATGGGTTTGAGGGGTCTGATTGGCTAGTTTGGCAGGGAATTATCATGTGGCTGTGTTTGGATGCTGTGACACAGTTTACTAATGTAACAGGATTAACTTTTGCTTATATATTCCTACTGTTAAGATGGTCAGTTCTTAGTCTGACAAAGAGTGCTTGCACTCGAAAGCTCACGCCTTGAATAAATCTTTGTTGGTCTTAAAGATGCTCTGATTTAGACTCTGATTTTATTGTGCTACTTCAGACCAATGAGGAATGCTTTGGGGGTAGCCATCACAGGCAATTGCAGCAGGGAAATTAATGCTGATGTGGGTGGGGCTGAGAAGATGTAGACTTTCCCCTTCCATATGGATATTACCTTGGTCTTGCTGCAGTCTTTCCAAGACCATCACAACAAAGCAAATTTGAGACCAATGGCATAGAAGACCAATGGCATAGACAGGGCACAGAAGCATCATGAGGCAATGGGGACATGTGACCCTCCAATAGAGATTCCCAGTAGAAGAGTTGGTTTTTATACCCTGATTTTCACTGACCAAAGGAGTCTCAGAGTGGCTTATACTCGCCTTCTCTTCCTCTCCCCACAACAGACACCCTGTGAGGTAGGTGAAGCTGAGAAAACTCTGAGAGAAACTGCTCTGTGAGAACAACTTAGATCTTGCAAATGCTGGTGCACTTATCGCAATAGTGCACTCACCCCTAGTTTTTACTACAAACAGCTCAAGATACCTTTCACTCAGCTTATTTATGGTGATAAGATGAAATACACTGCTTGGTAACATGGGAAGATGAGGTGAATTGGAAATCTGGAAACTGCAAAAAAAGGAGCCCAGTGAATGTCTGGGCATCTAGTAGCAGGGAGGTAAATTATTATGCATTTGCCAGTACTGATGTTTTGATAGGACAATTTGAGAGAACCTATCCCAGGCTATCAAAATCAGATAACAATATATTTATACAATCAGAGCTGTTATCTGTACCTGTTTCTTGTTCCCTGTAAACCGCCCTGAGCCTTCAGGGGAGGGCGGTATATAAATAAATAAATAAATGAATGAATGAATGAATGAATGAATGAATGAATGAATGAATGAATGAATGAATGAATAAATCTCTATTTTAATGATAAATGAAACAACCAGAACGGACTCTAGATTTTGTTCCGTTTTCAAAGTGGACCTTTCATCAGTGGTTATTTCCAGCTCAAAGTTGTAATCAAAATTCTATGCATCAGCTCGCGGGTATGGGAGAGCTTTGTCCAGATACTACTCGGTGAGGCTGAGGTATTGAGTCTGCCATGATAACGCTAGAGGGCATCACCTCAAGGGTCAGACATGATTCAGTGCTTGCACAGGGGATATCTTTACCTTTACCTTTAATAAATCGCCTAACTAGTATATCAATGGAAGTGGCTGGTTCCCTAGTTTGTGGCTGAGTCCATTAAGGCAGGAGGGGAAAGGCTGCAGACCCCCAGGAGTCCTTGGACCCCTGGATGGGAATGCCTGTTCTATAGAGCTGTGGATTTTTTCTGTTGCATCTGGTCGCCCCAAGCCTGTAGTGGCTTCCTTTTTGGTCAGAGTTCCTCAGGTGGTCCAGGGTAGTGTAGTGCTGGACCATGGTGTCAGGAAACCTGGATTCAAATCTCCACTCAAGACATAAAACCTATTGCCTGACTAGGAGCTATTTGCCCTCAGATATAGTATAACTTTCCTCTAAGTGTTCTTGTGAAAATGAAATAGAGAAATGGAGAACCATGGACTCTATACAACTATTACAGTCATAGTGGCTCAGTTCTCTCTTGCTGCTTTCTAATTCCATTTTGGTGCTTGAACAGAAGGCAGGTCCTGTCACTTCTCTGACAGGGAACTGGGATCATGGGTGGTCCTTGCAGGTAGTCCAGAACACACAAATCTGTCTGTCTGTCTGTCTGTCTGTCTGTCATCTATCTATCTATCTATCTATCTATCTATCTATCTATCTATCTATCTATCTATCTATCTATCTATCTATCTATCTATCTATCTATCTATCATCTATCATCTATCATCTATCATCTATCATCTATCATCTATTATCCATCATCTCCTGACTTTCTCCCCAATGGGCTCACATTGTTTTCTTCCCTTCCATTTTATCCTCACAATAACCCAGTGAAGTAGGTCAGGCTGAGAGTGTGTGACTGGCCCAAAGTTACTCAACGAGTTTCCAAAGCAGAGCCAAGATTAGAATTTGGGTCTCCCAGATCCTAATGCAGTACTTTAACCACTATATCATGCTGGCTGTAGGCAATACATTGGTCCTGAATCTGTTGCAACACAGTAATGTAGAAGATCTGATTGTAAAAATACAGAAGTTGGAAAATTGACCTAGTTGTGGGTATAAAAGATTGGAAAGATCATCCTCATTTCTCTGCATGCCTCTAGATCTCTTTAAACAAGACTTTCTCAGCACCTGCGCAGGCAGAGGCCCACATGATGGGGCATATTTGGGTTTTAACAGATAGCTCTCCTGTCATTGTGTCTAATTTGAACTTTCAGCTAATTGCCACCAACAACGGACAGAACCATTTTGTTCTCATACAGTGGCCTGGCAATGCTTGTCACATTAAAGGCAAGACATTCTTATTCTTATTCAAGACATTCTTAGGAATTTGTATCATCTGTATGTGAAGAATAAAGCAACCCCATTCCACTGCCACTCCAAAAAAACCCTAGGAACTGCTTGAATTAAAGTGGAAAACTGACAAAAACTGCATTTTGGATTTAAAATTTCAAATGGCAGGCCCATCCCTAAAGCTCTCATCAAAAGACATCCAAGGGAAGTAAGTTTTTCTTTATTTTTTCTGTACTGGGACTCATTCTGTACAGGGAGATGTCATTCGGGTTCACAAAGAAAGAATGTGATTTCAGCCATCTTATGCCGAAAGGAAGAAAGGAATCTAACCTAGGCAAATGGTTTTATACATTATGCTGCTGGAGGAGGCCAAGACTTTCTATGGGCAGAGTTGCGGAATTTGCAGCTCCAGAGGCAGGCCAGAGAGCTATAGCTCTTGCAGATCTTGCTGGTACGCAGCCCCAGCATGCATAGGGGGCACACGTGGCCGTGACACTGAAATTAGAACCTGAGCCTGTGCAAAGCTACACAGGGAAGCCCTTTGAATTCACCCACCTAGGGTTACCCACAGGCCCGGAGAACAATGTCCTTTTTCTTTTACAGAGATTTAGTGTATGGAAATAGGCAGCAGAAGCTTTTCATGGCATGGGAGGTAAATAACACCCCTTTCCCTCCAGGTAACTCCAGGTAGTTGGCAGCCCTATGGATGCTCTCATGCTGAAGCTGGGCTAAATTTATTTTCCCTGTGGACTATGTGGGTGAATGTTCCCTTTTGCATTGTTGTTGTTGTTGTTTTGCTTTCTCTCTTGCGGAGCCTTCCTCCGAACTCGGGGTGTGCAAAACCCCCTCTTGCGGGCTGCTCCTCAATACAGCTTGTGCAAGAGCCCTTCCCAGAGGACTGTAACCCCTTGGCTGGTTTCAGTGGCAACAAAGCTCTCCCCAACATTCTCAATTGCATTCTTTTGGCTTCTGCTAACAAATTGAAAACAGAGATTCCGACTTTGCACTTCATGGGGGGTTCAAGGACTCCGTGCCTTGAAAAACTATTCAAGAGCACTTGCTAGTGGCTACAGCCCAGCATAGCATCTCTCTCGTTGCTATTATTCAGCCTCTTCCCAACAGCCAAAACGTTTTTTTTTCCCTTAAAAAAAAATCGTAGTGTACATAGCAAGATGACAACAACCAGAAAGCATCGTTTTTGTTAATTCTGCATCCAGGCACCAGATAATTTTCTCGCTTAATGGTAAATGTTATGTAGTACTAAATAGTTTTTGGAGGCAACCGGTTGTGAAAATGCATTGAAAATGATTCTCCGCGAATCCTCATTTGCAGAGGTACAAAAGCAAATTTAGCTGGATGTTTCCTTAGGACAACTTGATTACCTAAATTTCTCTATTTGGTCACAAAGCTCTGCACTGGGGCAAAAAAAAGAAACGAAAACGAAGGAAAAGAATGCATTCATTTTTCGTTCTGTTTCCATTAAATCTCATCCTTATTCAAGATGCATCTGGTTGTTTACATAGGCTCCGACATTCTGTGGAGGAGAAAGAATGGAGTCGGCAATTTAGGTTTCATCCAAATGTTTGGAATAAGAATGACAGCCAACTCAGAGGCTCAGTTACAAGGCAGCAGTTTGGATCAAGCCAATGAGGAAAAGAAAGAGTTAATGGAAGAGAGTCATGCTGACTTCTCATCCCCAATGTATTCCCTAAAAACTGCTCATGCAATCTGGGAGTGTCTGGGAATGGGGGGTGGTTGGAGTACAGAAAGAAGGGGAAATCCTCAGGAATTTCTTCTTGCACGCACTAATCCTTGAATGGTGCAAAAGCTCATGCAGTGGAGAAGGGAAATCATTCCTGCCAGTCCCCTTTCCCCACTGAGGATTCCTTCCATGCCATATGCCCCTCCACTCTGGAGGATCTCCTGACTCCCAGGGGCAGCTTTACGGACACCCAGGGATCTGCCGTGGGAAGGGCAAAGATGGTACCCTCAGCTGACACCATCTGCAATCAATTGAGTCTAGTTTGGCACACTCTACTGTTTGAAGAGCCAGGTGCGTATTGTGGAGATTTGGATCTAAATTTGTGGGTGTATGTTGGGACCAGAGGAAAGACTCAACTTTCATCCTTGGCTTTTCCTCCAGTAAAATGGGAATTATACTGAATTCTCTGTGAGAAGATAACATCACTAAAAGTTTTGGCACACAGGGTACTATCCGGTGACCAGGGAGGAGGTCAAGGAAGTTACAGGGAAGGAGGGAGTGGGGAGGTGGAGATGGGAGGGAGGAATGTGAGGGAAGGAGGGAGGGAGGGAGGGAATCAAACAGCCCTGTGAAAGTCAGGCTGTCACAATTCTTTATTTAAATTAGTAATGGGGCAGTGTGGGCTTTATGTAAGTGCGGAAGATGATTCTTTCGATCCCTGGGTAATTTAGTGGCAGGAAAATGATGCAAATGAGAGACTGAGCAAGGTGAAATATATTTTAAAAGGGTGACTCTAAAATCCAGGACAATGACATTTAGAAAATATTGAAGTGGTCTTGTATTAAGGATAGGTTTTACTGTAATAAAATACATTTCACAACTACCGCAAAAAACACCCTTGACTATAAGCTCTACACAAGGTGCAACATACTACAAAAGACATATTACCTGTTGGACAGATTTGCACCTGTGGCGACCTCCCTCCATTAAATGTACTACAGTGAGAGAGTATGCATGCATCCCATTCATGTATGTCCACAAGAACTGGAAATAGGCATGCATCTGATCGTTTGCAGTTCTGTGGTTCCTGAATCAGGATCTTGGCATATAATCAAATGCTACACATACTACTTTTATGCACAAACTGCCACATATCTGAACTGATACCAAATTATATATTATACTAGGGGCAAAGCCCGTTGTCTCCAATAATACAACGGGCGCTAGAGCTTGGCAGTGGGAAGAGGAAGGGGAGGAGTTGTCCAGTCTGTAAGGGCATGGGGTTGTCATGTGTGTTGTGTGGGAGGTTGTGGTGGCATGGTGGCAAATGAGGGCATGGGTGTGGAGATATGGGTGTCAAGAACCTGTGGTGTGGAATGTTCGTTGATTGTGGGAGAGGTCTGACCTTTGGGAATTGTGGCATAGTGGTTACAGATGAGCTTTCCAGAGCCATGTCCTCAGATATGTGAAGGGAAAATCAGACTGGAGACTCTTCTTAGGGGAGGATTACATGGCAACCAATACCCCCCAGTTCTGTGTCATTTCCCTTCTTGTGTGAATTAGGCCACATTCACCGAAATGCCCCTCTGCCCTAATACACATAGGGTGGTCACAGTACACAGGTGTCCACCCTGTTCCTTCTGTCTCCCATATTTTTACTGTTGGTAAAATGTTATGTGCCCACATGCTTCTTTCATGGTTGCTCCTTAGAAGAACGGATTTTTGTACCCTATTGCTTACTACCCAAAGGAGTCTCAAAGCGGTTTACAAACACCTTTTCCATTTGTCTCTCCACAATAGTCAACCTGTGAGTTATGTAGGGTTGTGAGAGATCTGAGAGAACTGGGAATGGGCCGCAGTGACCCAGCAGGCCTCAGGTGTCTCAAAGCATTTTCCAATCATCTTCCCCTTCTCTCCCTATAGCAGACTCCCCATGCGGGAGGTGGGGTAGCGAGCCTCACAGGGAAGGTGGCAACCCTAAGAGGAAGACTGTCTGTGCACAGCAGTCTTGACCTTAGTAAGGTTTTTAATACTGTTTTTTTATTTGCCAGGCCAAGGTTATTTGCCAGTTAGTATTTCAGTGACGATGTGTCTCCAGACATTTACTTGTTCTCTATTTAGTTTCAGGCTGTAAATATTTATTTAGATCTTCCTGCACTTTCCAGACTCACAGGACTGATGCTGGTCTGGCTGTCTGCGCCCCAGAATACAAACAGTTGCTGATAAGGGCTGGCCATAACCCATAGCCCAGGAGGGACACTCCTGCACCACTCCCTACCAAGTGCACGCAAAAATGGCTCATTTGAAGGCTGGACTCTGAGGCATTGTACGATTTTGAAGTCCCACCTCCAAACCTCCAGGAATATTTCCAACCCAGGGGTAGCCAACCTACAGGTGTGGCCTGGAGAGCTCCTGGAATTATAGCTCACCTGCAGAGTATAAAGATCAGCTCCCCAGGCAGAAAGGGCTATTTTGGACTGGGTTGTGGTAGAGAAGAAACATTTAAGGCTTCCCACACAGGTTGTTGTTGAATTGAAAGACTTGAGGCCTACTGCACAGGGTTGTTGTGCAGATGAAACAGGAGACAAAAGAGCCAGCTTACTCTGCAGAATAACGCTGTGCAGTGGCCTCAAATCTGCAGAGAGTTGCAAAGAAGAAAGACACATGGCTTGGCTGTGTCTAACCCCCGGCCACAGCAGTATTTTAAGTGAGAAGGGGCTTTTCTGTGGCCTCCCTGTCAGGCAACTGTCTGGCAGAAGGGGATAGTCCCCCCCCCTCAAAAGGAAGGCCCTTAGGCTCCCCTGCGTTCCTCTTGGAAAGGCCTCCTTCCCTCAGTCAGGACCTGTCAGAGGCTCCTTCACAGCAGGCCTGAAGGGAGGGGAGGGGGAGCACTCTGCAGCCTCCTGCCAGCTCTGACAGGGTTCTGAGGCAATTTGCAGTTGGACATGGCAGTTAGGACAGCCTTGGAGCGAAAAGGGCTGGTGCAGCCTGTCCAAGCCTCTGTCCTCGTCCCCCTTGGCAGCCCTGCTGACCTCCTCTCCCTGTGGTGGTCAGGAGCAGACTGGCAGAAAGACTGGGCTGGGTGAATGGAATTTTGGTCTGTCCTGGTGAGGGGCCAATAGGAAGGCACTTTTTGCGCCTCCCCATTGGCTGCTTGGCCCTGGATGGACACTCGGAGGGCCCAATCAGGAGCCGCTTCGCGGCTCCTGATTGGGCCCTCTGAGTTTTTATCCTGGACAGGGCCTGCCCTAACTCCTCCCCAGGTGGCCTTACTCTTTTATTTAATAGGACCCTGTCCTATTTAAAGATAGTGTGTCCCCCAAAGAACGTTGCAATCTAGTGAACAAAATTTGCTTAGGATCCCCAACCCAAGGAAGTAAAATTGGCCTAAACCAGGGCCAGGGTCTTTTTGGCCCTGGCCCCAGCCTTGTGAAATTCTCTGTCAAATGAGATCAGGGCCTTGTGGGACCCTCAACACTTCTTCAGGTCCTGCAAGACAGCTATTTCAACAGGCCTAGGGCTGAGGCCTAGAAACAACATAGAATTTTTGGCTTCCCTGTCTACAACCTATCCAACTTAATCTAATCTGAATATATTTATTATTCCTTCCTCTCATTTGGGGAAGGTGGCAGAAGGAAACTGATTTAGTCATTTCATATTTAAATATTAATTTTTTAATGTTTTAACACCTAATATTATTTTATTTATGTATTTGAATCCTTTGTAAGCCACCCTTTACCACCAGGGAAGGGTGGGGTATAAATGTACATAATAATAATAATATTTCCTTTAGACATATGTTTGATTCTAATTCATTTGGCCATTTTCTTTCTAGTTAAATACCCGTTTCTGAAATTCACAGCATTAGAAATTCACCGCATCAAGTTATTGGTCCTTAGCCGTAAGCCCATCCATGGACTGGGCCTTGGGTATCTGAGAGACTGCCTTTCTATCTGTACCCCAAAGAGTGTGCTAGTCTGGTAATACCAACCAGTTGATAGTCCCTGACCCCAAGGAAGTACATTTAGCCTCAACCAGGGCCAGGACATTTTCTCCACCTGGTGGAATATGCTCCAACTTGGTGTAGTAGTTAGGAGCAGCTGTTTCTAAGCTGGTGAGCTGGATTTAATTCCCCGCACCTCCTCCACATGCAACCAGCTGGGTGACCTTGGGCTTGCCCTGATAGAGCTGTTCTGACCGAGCAGTAATATCAGGGCTCTCTCAGGTCCATTCCGCACAACCGCCTATGTAGCCAAATGTAAGCGCTATTGTAAAGTGCTAGAATTAATAGCGGCAGGTCTTGATAATGCACACAGCCATTCCTACCGCAAAAAGGGCTCTCCCACCAGCAATGTTTTCATTACCCACAAGTTTCCGGTCTCGCCGGAATCGCAACAAATGAGGAGATATTTTTCCGCGCTTCTTCCCGCCCCAGGCCATCAATCAAACAGAACAGCCAATGAAATGTTGTGTTCATGCTCCCGAAAAGCCCCTTTCCCTTTAAAAACTGTTTTTAAAAAACCTGAAATCACCAGTAACAATGAATATTCGTTCATTCAATGTCTCAGAAAGACCTTTTTCGCTTGCATAGGAGCTGGTGCTTAATCATTTACACCAGCTCAAACGGCCCTTTCACAGGGGTCTCGGCAGGGTGAGCAGCTTGGCTGAGGGGGGCGTACTGCCACTGTTGCCGCTCCGCTGGCAGGCACCTGTGCTTGGCCACTAGCCACTCCAGCAGTGCCTCCAGCGCAGCACAGTCTCCTGCCAGGTGCTCCAGGTGGTGGTGCAGCTCAGAGGGACAAGAGGCAGAACTGAACTGAGAAACCCTGGGGAAAAAACAATTTATATACAATCATGAAGAATTGATCTTCACGGCATTGGTCACTTTTGGTTTAATTTTTGTGAAAGAACATTTGGATAATTTTATGGTTGGGGGTCACAACAACATGAGGAACTGTATTAAAGGGTTAGGAAGGTTGAGAACCACTGCCATAGGGCATGTGTTAAGCCATTTTGGGTTCCTTTTGTGGAGAAAAATGAGGTACAAAGATTAATGCATTTTGCTTTACATTATATGCAACCTGAGGGGAAAAGAACAGATTTAGCTTGCCAATATGTTATTCATGTATATTGTAAAGCAGGGGTAGTCAACCTGTGGTCATCCAGATGTTCATGGACTACAATTCTCATGAGCCCCTGCCAGCAAACACTAGTAGGGGCTCATGGGAATTGTAGTCCATTGACATCTGGAGGACCACAGGTTGACTGCCTCTGTTGTAAAGGGCCCTGCCCCTGAGAGTGTTGTAAAGTTGAAGAATTGTAGCTCAGGTACATCTCTTCCTTTGAAGTTGTAATTCTTCTGTTTTAAACTTTATTACTGCATTGTATGCTAACTTGGGTGCCACAGCTGGCAGAAAGGTGGGTTATGAATAAAGAATAAAGGTTATTATGGCATAGACAGGTATTTATTAAATCTTATCTATAGTCATGTAGACAGGTTTAAAAGCAATCACATGCTCAGTTCAGGATGGGTACAATATATGATTAGTGGATTTCTCTTGTTTTGTATTCTGCTTTCAGAAAATGCTTTCAGAATGGATATCCCAAGGGATATCTTGCAGTAGCCTAAAACACCCCTCAAAATGCTCTCTCTGCAGTGGCATTTTGGCCTGGAAGGAAAAAGGATGCCCTCCACAGTTGGAGATCCTTCTGTCCAAGGAAACACTACTTGGGGTCTGACCCACTATTCTGAAGAATGGAATTCACCCCCGCAACTGAGGCAAAACCAGCAGAAAGAAAGAAAGAAAGAAAGAAAGAAAGAAAGAAAGAAAGAAAGAAAGAAAGAAAGAAAGAAAGAAAGAAAGAAAGAAAGAAAGAAAGAAAGAAAGAAAGAAAGAAAGAAAGAAAGAAAGAAAGAAAGAAAGAAAGAAAGAAAGAAAGAAAGAAAGAAAGAAAGTCCATTCTTGTGAATACTCTAAAGAGGTGAACACAGAAAATTAGGTGATTAGAACAGACCTGTCAAATCAGATTTTTTTTTAGTTCATAAGAATTCAAAAAAGTCATAATTTATGTGAAAGTACTATCCCCTTTCCATATTCTTTGCTTTATTGCCAGCTTAGCATAGTGGTTAGGAGCACCAATTTCTAATCTGGAGAGCCAGGTTTGATTCTGCACTCCCCCACATGCAGCCAGCTGGGTGACCTTGGGCTCGCCACAGCACTGATAAAACTGTTCTGACTGAGCAGTGATATCAGGTCTCTCTCAGCCTCACCTCCCTCACAGGGTGTCTGGTGTGGGGAGAGGAAAGGGAAGGTGACTGTAAACTGCTTTGAGACTCCTTCGGGTAGAGAAAAGCAGCATATAAGAACCAGCCCTTCTTCTCATCTAGGGTCAGTTCCAGATTTTGGAGGGTTCTCTGGCAGTGAGCACCCAAGAGCCTCTCATCCTGTGACCATCCCCAGGACCCCCACTCACGCCTTGTTAGCCCACTCACATCTCCACCTGCCTGTATATCCTTCTCCCTGACTTTATGTCCTGATGGTGCTGGGCTGTGTGTGGAAAACCAGCACTTTTTCCTCTGATGCTGCTTTCATTGGCTTCATAACACCTGTATCCTTCTGTCTCAAGTCTTTATTCTCTGCATATTGGTGCCTCATTCCCTTGCCTTCTTCATCCACATTCATCCAGCTACCCTCCTTCTTGACCCTCCACCAACTTTTGATCATCACCATGTATGTCTGCATTCATTCTTTTATTCATTCAGCTATCAGTGGCCCACTCCACCAGGAACCTGGGTGTGATTCTTAATGCCTCCCTTTCAATGGAGATTTAAATTGCAATGGTAGCACGGCTGGCATTGTACCACCTTCGCCAAGCCAAACTACTAGCGCCCTACTTAGCCCCAGAACACCTTGCCACAGTGATCCATGCAACGGTCACCTATAGACTGGACTTCTGCAACTCAGTCTGCGCAAGTCTGCCTTTGACTTTGATCCGGAAACTGCAACTGGACCAGAATGCAGCTGCCAGGGTCCTCACAGCAACACCTCGGAGGTCCCACATTCAGCCCATCTCCAAGCAGCTGCTCTAGCTTCTTGTCAAACTCCGGATTAAGGTTCTGGTTATCACCTTTAAGGCCATATGTGGTCTGGGCCCAGTGTACCTGAGGGATCATCTCTCTGCTTACACCCCCCAAAGAGCTTTATGCTTCAGCACTTCCAACTTTCTGGTGATCCCTAGCCCCAGGGAAGCTCATTTGACCTCAACCAGGGCCAAAGCTTTCTCCATCCTGGCCCCCACCTGGTAGAATGAGCTCCCAGAGGCGATCAGGCCCCTGACAGGACTTGAACAATTCTTCTGGGCCTGCAAAAGGGAGCTCCTCCACCAGGTTGAGTTCAACCTGAACCACCACTTCCCAAGGGCCTTCCTCCTGAGCCTCCCTCTTATGACACCCACTACAATTCCACCAACCCACTGGGCTATCAGTATGCATTAATTTAATGTTTTCCATATTTTTCTACTGTTCTATGTTGCTTGTTGTTATCACTTAATTATTGTTAAACTAAGTTATCTCTATTGTTTCCATTTTATGTGAACTGCCCTGAGACTTTGGGGAGGGTGGTATCTTAATTAATTAATTGATCGATCGATTGATTAATTAATTCAAAACATTTATCAACCGACCTTTCTTCCAGGCCATTCTTCCAGGGACCCTAGACAGGTAATGCATTAAAAACCCTATAAACCACCAAATGTTTAAAACATCAAACTATTAAAACAGCCAACAGAAACCTAAATAACATCTATAAGAAAGCCCAGCCTCTAAGAACCAACAGACTACAGAAACCCTTTCATTAGAAAGTTCAGTCTTGCAAGCTTTGAGAAATGGCTTTCCTAACTATTTCTGGGAGGCTAAGGCATCTACAGAGGAAGCAAGATTGGGGTAAGGAAACTGCTTGCTGAATTGCCACATGGGCTTGTATCAAGAGCAATGGTCCTTTGGGTATCAGACAAAGGAACAACAGAGTGTCCTTTTTCTACAGCTAGCTCCTTCACTACTTTTGTCTACATGAAAGATCTCAATCGGAAGAAGCTCTGCTATGATCAAAGGCCCACAAATGGCAATTTATCTTCCAACAAAGGTTCAAACACTACAAAAACAGTTGGTAACAAAGAATCTGATTTATCTCCATTAATAGTAGGCAGTGTTCACATGTGCTTCTATTTTCATTCATGATTTTCAAGGACTAATTGTTACTATGTTGCTGTGGTGGGGAAGCTAATTCATCAGAGCTCCAGTGCAGCAAAGGGAAGGGAGGAACCATAAAATATAAGTCAGTGTGAACTAATTGCTCCTGTTATTGTCTGTAGCCACAAAAATGTAAAACCATCAGCTGCTGGGATTCCAAATAGATTGAAAAAATATTTTTTAAAGAAATCTTTCGCTTGTTTTATGCCAGAATAATGAGTGTCAGTGCCCCCAGGACAATCTTGAAACGAGATAATGAATCTCATGAGCTGATTTCCCTTCTTCCTTTAAAAAGAATCCCTGGCAACATTTGAACTGTAAAAGCGCTCAGGTTTGCGCAACCACAGACAGGATGACTTACTGTCAACACCCCAAAGTGAGTAGACTAATCTACCCCCTCCGTGCATTGTTTCAGTGGAAGCGGCTGCTTCGTCTTCTAACCTGTCAAGTATATTTTCTTTTGACAACAAAAAACAACAACATTCCCTTCAAACGTAAGACATAACAGATGACGCCACCTCAGAGGTAAAGTTATCTGGCATTTGAAACCAACACTGGATGAGTCTTTCTATATAATAATTTCTCTGTCTTGCCTACTAATGGAACAGCAGGTGGTACCTACAGGTGGCACCTCAGCTATCGTGCTCTATTGAGTGAAGCCTCTGAAAGTTTGCAAAGCTTGAATGGAGCATCTTCCTGGACTCAAGACACTCCCCACCTGGACAGCAGCTTCTTCCACAGTCAGGAATCTGACGTAACCGTATGATGGTCCACAGCCTTGAATGCTTCTGTCCTGTGGCTCACAGGAAAGAGGAGCCTCAGTATGGTCTTCAAAACAGAACGTTTCAGTGAAATCCTTTGGATGTAGGTCCTTCTGAATTTCCTGTTGAGCACACATTCATGCTGGTAGCAACTTATATTGGAGGAATATGACTATGTTCATCTTCTTCCAGTGTGGTGTAGTGGTTAGGAGTGCGGACTTCTAATCTGGCATGCCGGGTTCGATTCTGCGCTCCCCCACATGCAGCCAGCTGAGTGACCTTGGGCTCGCCACGGCACTGATAAAACTGTTCTGACCGGGCAGTGATATCAGGGCTCTCTCAGCCTCACCCACCCACAGGGTGTCTGTTGTGGGGAGAGGAATGGGAAGGCGACTGTAAGCCGCTTTGAGACTCCTTCAGGTAGGGAAAAGCGGCATATAAGAACCAACTCTTCTTCTTCTTCTTCTTCGGTGCCAAATGAGAGGGTCTGCCTGGCTGTACCTTTTTGGTTTGGCAATACTGACTTGGATCCTCTAGAGCAGTGGTCCCCAAGGTTGGGGACCGGCAGGGCATCGGGGCGCAGCCCGCAGCCCGCGCATCAGCCGCGCCCGTGCATCGGGCCGCACCCGCGGGCCGCGCCCGCGCATCAGGCCGCGCCCACACGGGCGCGGCCAGCCCTGCTTCCCTCTCCCCGCCCTCCTGCAGTAAGAAGCTTCCCGGGTCGCAAGCTTGCGGCCTGGGAAGTTTTTTACTGCGGGGGGGGGCGGGGAGAGGGAGCCGCGGCCCGGCGCCATGGCCTTCGCGGCCCGGTACCGGGCCGCGGCCCGCAGGTTGGGGACCACTGCTCTAGAGCTTTTCCATGGACAGAAGGCTTTCTGCCCATGGATCACAACTTTCTGGCCTTCCTGCTCCTGTGCCGTAGAAACCCTTCTAGCTGTGGAAATGCTTCTGTCCAACAGCATAATAGTGAGGGGAAAGTTCAGGCATAGGGCTGCTGCTGAATGCTCCAGGTTGATTTAGGCACTGCCAATAACAATAGCAACAAAGGTCTGTACCAATATTGTATCAGATATGTTCCTGGACTTTCATAGGAGGTGTTTTTATCTTGTCCTTTGGTGGGCCTGGCACAGGTGAAAAAATGCTGACTGTGCTACCAGGGACACTGGTTTATCCAGTGCTGGTGTGTGTGTGTGTGGTTACTTAGGGAATTAGTTTTCAGGTGCTCAGTGTAGGTTTACATTGGGAGAGCCAGCTTGGTGTAGTGGTTAGGAGTGTGGACTTCTAATCTGGCGAGCTGGGTTTGATTCCCTGATCCCCCACATGCAGCCAGCTAGGTGACCTTGGGCTCGTCACAAGTGCTGTTCTGACTGAGCTGTCCTGTCCGAAGCTGTCTCAATTTCACCTACCTCACCCTACCTAATAGGGTGTTTATTGTGGGGAGAGGAAGCGAAGGTGATTCTAAGCCATGTTCACACTCCCTCAGACAGTGCAGAGCATGGTATAAAATCAATTCTTCTTCTAATTTTATTTTGGGATATCCCTGCCAAGATCCACCCTGGTATATACAGATCTCCTTCTAGCCATCTTTCTAAATAGCACTTTATCCAGCTCTGGAAATCCACCTCTTGGGTTGCCAGCTATCACAGGCTTTTCCTTCCTCAGGATCTGATATTCAATATAGATGCCACCTTAGATAAGGACACTATTATCATATCTAGATCTTCCCCATGATTTAAGCTGCTCAGCCAGAATCACACCAGAGTTTCCTATTTGTCCAGCCTCACTGTTTACAAACTTAGAGACGTCTTTGTAATCCTCAGATTTCAAACAAAGGCAACCACCATGTTAGTTGGCCATTATCAGCCTGTACCCGTTGTTCAGCGAGTATGTTTCTCTGGAGCCATAGAACAGGAGGATCTCCCTCTTTATGTCCCATTTTGCAACTTTTACTCCGTTTCCAGGACCAAATTCTTTGCAGCTATTTTAGCCAGGCTGGCCTCGCATTCAGTGGCAAATGAAATAATCTATCTCTTATTGATGACTCAAATTTAAGCTCGCTGTATCCAAAATACAGCGGGCACTAGCAGGCAGTGGGTGGATGCGAGAGGGCCCCCCTGCTCCCCTCCCCCCCTGCTTCAGAGAGGGGTTCAGAGCAGGCCTGCCACATCTGGAATGCAGCGGGCCTGGTCCAAGGCCGGAGCTGAAGCCTGCCCCGCCCACCCCCTCCCGCCAGAGCTTCTGGCTTTAGCGCAGGACTCGGACCAGGCCCGTTGCATCTGGGTCACAGCGGGCCTGCTTTGAGGCCCATGCTGAAGCCTGCCCTGGCCACCAACTCCCCACCGAGTCTGGGATGGGCCAAGGGGTCAATAGCCTGTTGGCCCCAGACTGACACTCAGAGGGGCCTATCGGGAGCTGCTTCATGGCTCCCGATTGACCCCTTCGAATTTTTATCCTGAACTCGCCCCGTCCCTTTCTCCTCCCACATAGGCCTTACCCTTTTATGGAGCAGTTTACAGATAATGATGGCATCTATGTGATGTCACTGTTATGCATTGGCTGCCAAGAAGATTCATGCAAAACTTCTGCCCTGTTCAATATGCTTTATTGTCCGCTATGTCTTGGTCCTGACAATTTATTGTTCCTGTTCTGTTCTATGTGAACCACCCTGAACCTTTGGGGAGGGCGGTATATTAAATAAACAAACAAACAAACAAACAAATAAATAAATAACATTTAATACTGATCAAGCAGCTATCATTATATTATTATGGTCTTTTCCCTCATGCAATGCGAATGCTGGCAGGGTCTTGTGGGAATTGTAGTCCGTGGACAGTCTCAATCTGCTCATACTTGTAATTAAAAAAACTGCAATCCCCATGCGTTGTGGATAAAACTGGATTGGAGGACACTACGGGGGGGGGGGGGGAAGGACTATCAGGCCAAGTATCTTAGATAATTGCCAGGCAATTATAGTTTGCTTATTATCCCTGTCTGTTTCATTTCCTCTTGACTCTTTCCTATGTCCTTCTGAAGTTGGGATCATTTTCAGATTTCGAAAGCAGGCTGCCAGACACCAGAACAATAAATATTAACTATGGCCTTTTATGCAAGCGTGGTTTCCCGCACTTTCACCATGCTTGTCTACTGGGTTTTCTTTTTTGTTTGGCATTGATTTTCCTCTCTTAAGCTCTCAGTTCACTTTCCAGTCACTGTTTCCCTGTGTTTTCCAAGAGTGGTTTTGTGGCAGTTTCCCCTCTTGTTTTGCATCCAAGGCAAAGGTAATTCAACACCGTACAGATTTCCTTGGATTTTCCCCAAACACTCTTTACTTGTCCCTCAGAGGACACTCCTCTACTGTCCACATGGAAGTAATTCCACCCACCTTCTGCCATCCCCCCTCCCCCCCAGTGCTCACATTTTCCCAGTTGGGTGGGGGTTTTTACAAGTGGGATGTGTTTAGTGATACAACTTTATTGCTAAACTTGAATAACTACAAGAAAAAAAAATTATTCATAGGGAGCTAATCCTGCGGGGAGAATATTCCCTGCAGATTTGACTGGAGTTATGTGTGTGCATGTGTGTGTGTAAATGGCTTGGTCTATTTCAGAATGTTCGTTTTAAACTTTGCCTGCATTTCTTGTGTTCTCTTTCATTCAAAGAACTGAACCAGGCAGATTTAAATAGAAAGTGCTTACTGGATGCTGCTGTGCAGCTGCAAAAGGGCAATTGTGTAACTTTTAAAAAACCTTTGGACATTACCATCCCACCACCCACACATCACAAGTGTCATTCCCACCCCAGTTAAGAAAAACTGTAGTAGTTAGAAGCAGCTGCTTCTAATATGGTGAGCCGGGTTTGATTCCCCGCTTCCTCAGATGCAGCCAGCTGGGTGACCTTGGGCTCGTCACAGCCCGAAAGAGCTGTTCTGACCGAGAAGTCCTGTTAGAGCTCTCTCAGCCTCACCTACCGCACAGGGGGGGCTGTTGTGGGGAGAGGAAGGGAAGGCGATTGTATAAAAACCAACACTTCTTCATTAACGAATATAATTTGTTTCCATTATAATACTGACCATAATGGACAGAACATTTGCACTGCACATGTCTACCTAATGCTCTGGCCTAGAATGTTTTTTATCCACCTGGCGGGGGCATCTGCTCCCAGATCTTTGTACTTGGGAAGTAGTATTGCATCTTTGGGCATTCTTGAATTGCAATCTTATAAAACACACACACACACAGAGATTTATACATGTTTCTTATTGCAATCCATTTATGTCAGGGAGAATTTTTTTTTTGCTTTGCCTTACTTCAGCTCAGCTAACTTCTCCAGGAACTTGCTAGGATAACTTGCCCTTAGGGGAGAAATGCTCCCCGGGAAATGTTGATTTATGAACTATAACAGAATGGGTGGAAAATTGATCAGTTATATGCCTGCTATAGGGCTCATGGTTTTGCAAGATATATTATTGCATTTCAGGATGATCTTATATTGCAAATAGATTTCTTCCTCTCTCCTCCCCCTACCTTTGCTGTTTTTACAAATAACTTTTTTTCCTATTCCAGCCATAAATTTTCTTGACTCCAGTTTTAAAAAGCGAACAGTGTGAGATCTGGGAAAGGGCTCTCTGAAAATATAACAGAGAGAAGCAAAGCAAATTACTCAGTAAAAACTTGCTTGGGGCCACTCCAAGCTACTCTAATCCATCATAGTGTGTTGACTGGCAGATTCTGCTCCATAAGTTGGGAGAAGATTTTGGCTCATATGGAATGTGAAAAATGCATCTATAGTGAGCCATTCTGAAGAGGCCATTACATGTTTCTCATTTCAGATTTGCTCTGCTTTGGATCGCCTGTACTCCTCAGTCAACTCTGCTTCTCAAGATCCCTCCCTCTCAACTAATAGATTTAGTAAGAGGTCTTGATAAAGTGACTTATATAGGTGTATTAGTAATTAATAAATTGAATATTATTGCTTAATTAAGAACTTTAAGGCTGAGTTCCACTCTGTCCTGAAAACTCCAGATTATAACTCAAACAGTGCAATCCTAAACAGGGGTAGTTTTCATACAGTAATAGGCTTGTGTGGTTTTTCCACCCTACTGCGGCTATCCCACAGGACTTTTCAGGTTTTTAAAACTGTAATTGAATATTGATATATGTAACAGGTTCTGTGAATGGCCAGCTTTCATTATTTATAATGTAGGCCTCCATCCCCTTTCCATTGCAGAGATATCTCAGCATTAGAAAGGCACTGAAGATTTGCTTTTTAAATAAAATGAAAGCTGGGAATTTATAGAAGCTGTTACTGTTATAACAGTATATCAACATATACTGAGCCTTTGGGGAGGGCGATATATAAATGTGAATAAATAAATAAATATAATTATATTCAAATGCTGATTTGAAAACAAATCAAAAGCCCTTGATCATTGGAGAAGCAAATGGCTGCTGGGGTGCCAGGATTAGGGAAAATGGTTGTCTACTTCTATTTTCCCCAAAACTTTGTAGAACAGCAGGTTTCAGAAAGACTGGAGAGAAGCCAGGGAAACCTTGGGTGCATAAATGCACCACAGCATTGCAGGGAAGGGGCAGAACCCAGTTTCCAAAACCATTTGATCCGAGGCAGATAACCTGTTACAGTTACACCCTTTTAAATCCCTTGTAAATCAGTAGGTTTGAAAGGGCATAACTCTGCTTAAGGTTGCGCTGTTGTTACCTGGATGGCTCACAGGCCAGCCTGATCTCATTAGATCAAAGAAATTGAACAGGGCTAACCCTGGTTTGCACCTGTTTGGGAGATACCCAAGGATTGCTGCACAGAAGCAATGACAAACCACCATCTCCTGCATTGAAAACCAATGGGGTTGCTACAAATTATCTGTGCCTTGACAAAGCTTCCCACCAGTATTGTGCCAGGGTCCTGTGGCAGAACTGCACACTCAAGAACTCAGAAAACAATAACAAATATTGTAAGAGCCAGTGGTTAGGAGTTATCCTCCATTTTGAAGCGTTAGTTGGGGAATCGCATAAAGCGGTTTCCCCAACCTAAAATGCATGAACTACAGGAGAGCTACCAGCAAAAGAAATAAATGGAGGTGAAGAAGTGCTATCTCTGCCTCCCTCTCCCTTCTTTCAGGGCATGGGAAGTGCTTTTTAAAAATTAAGAACAGCCTGAAGCAATTAATAGGTGGACAAGTGTGCAGGCGATGCCAGAAATAATTTTCTCCCAAAGTTGAGACACAAAGTCTCTCCCCCCCCCCCAAATCAGGAACAAGATTATTTTTTTTAAGTATCAGAACTTGTGATTACATAAGGGGTGGCATTCAAAAAGCACTATGCATCTATGATTAGGGTCATTGCTGAGAAGAAAAGCAGGGTGTAAATAAAGTGAATATTTGAATTGAAACAACCCAACATGCATAAGCCCAATGCTTCCTGGAGGCCTAAGAACACGATGCTTGCAGAAGCAACATGGGATTGCCTAATGGGTCTCTAGAAAGCTTAATGAGGTTAATGAGGCTTTACTATATCACCACAACCATCCCCCCCCCACAAGGGTTTGCCAGATAAAAAGTTACAGAATTGATCATTTGGGTACATCTGTCCTGGAGAGCGCATCGAAGATAACACAGGAGGAGAGGTGGTTTTGTATGTGGACTGGAACCTATGAAACCAAATCCCTGAATCTTTGATATGAACTCACATTTGGCTTCTTGCTCTACTAGTAAATAGGCTTTCTTGTTATGACTCATATTCATTTGCCTGCTTTGTATGTCATAGCAACAGCCTATCCACAGCTCCAATAGCTATGCTATTGATTGCTCATGAAGAGTTGCATGGGATTTCACTCCACTATTGCCCCAACACATCTCCCCTCCTATTAACTTTTCTTCCTTTTGTTTTTACAATGTTATTTTTTCCTTTTCATCTATTTTTCCATCACAGCCACTTGGGCGATTTCCAGTATGTGGCAAGTGATTACTTGTAATTCTGTGGATGTGCAAATGAATGCTGTAATCAAGAGAGTCAAGATCCTATTATTAGAGGAAAATCAAGATTTTATCTCCAGTTTAAGCAATCAATTTTGCCTTGTAGCTATTACCTGCCAAACTTCCCAACGAATCTTTATCAGAAGGTTAGCTTCTAAACAGTGTTGAGAAATACAGTGAGAAGATCATGCTCACATTGGTAAAAAATATCTCTTTAACAATTAAAAGATTATCTTGCAATGTGTATCAACTTCTGTCCATACTGTTTTCATGAGTACCTTATCCTTGCATGTGGAGTGTGGCTATCCTTGCATATGGAATATATTTCCCAAGAAAGGCTTGATGGTCTTCCTCCTTTTTTTTATCCTGCAAACTGTCTTGGAGCTAAAATGTTCATTGAGCTAACTTCAAATGTCATTCAGGACAATCATCAATCTATTTAATTGTGAAGCAAAGCATCCCTCATCCCTTCCAAAAGTTAATGTGCAGAGTAATAGTTTCATCCAGTCTTGCAGGTGTTACTAATTGGACCTCTGTCTACATGGTCCTTACGATTTTCTTCTTACTGCAGGAGGGCGAGGAGAGGGAATCAGGGCCGGGCCGGGCATCGTGCGGGCGCGGCCCGATGTGCGGGCGCGGCCCGATGTGCGGGTGCGGCCCGCGGGCGCGGCCCGATGCGTGGGCGCGGCCCGATGCGTGGGCGCGGCCTGCGGGCGCGGCCCGATGCGTGAGCGCAGCCCGCGGGCGTGGCCGGTCTGTGCGGACGCGGCCCGATGCCCTGCCGGTCCCCAGCCTCGGAATGGTTGGGGACCACTGATCTAGAGCAGGGGTAGTCAACCTGCGGTCCTCCAGATGTCCATGGACTACAATTCCCATGAGCCCCTGCCAGCGTTTGCTGGCAGGGGCTCATGGGAATTGTAGTCCATGAACATCTGGAGGACCACAGGTTGACTACCCCTGTTCTAGAGGGTTCAAACAAGAATACATCCTGCTTGGTTGATCACCATAGCCTGATCCCACATAGTTAAAAATTATAACTGGGCTGAAGACTGGGAACAGAGAGGCCCATTCCACACAAGGACCAATGTTGCCAATTGGTTCCTGATAGTGGAAACGCTATTTTTAATAGTGCAATCTCTGAGTTACGCATACCTGCCTTTTTAGTGGAATCCAGTAGCGTTTCAATTGTTTCCCACAGGTTTCCAGTCTCGCCAAAAATCGCTAGAAAGGAAGTGATTTTTTTCTGTGCTTTGTCCCGCCCCTGGCCGTCAATCAAATGAACAGCCAATAGGTGTCCGTTATCATGCTCCCAAAAAGGCCCTTTCCCTTTAAGAAAAGTTTAACAAAAAACAACACGTTGCAACGAATATGCGTTAATTCGTTGCAATGGAAAGCCCCATTTAGCTGGCAGCTGGCGTGTGAGCTGGCGATTCATCGTTGCCACACTCCCCCGAGTGAAAAGAAAAATCCCCCCCCATGAATGGTTGCGATTTTCAGCCGAAAATAAAGGGAACTTGCAAACGGGGCTGTGTTGTGCTTGGTGACTTAGTGGAGCTTTAAAGCAGTTCTGTGGAGGGACTGTAGCCGGAGAAGCCTCACTGGGTGAATGAAGGCTCGCTGGTTCGTTGCTTTCTACTCGCTCCGAGAAAAAAAAATGGCGATTGCTTCGCCGGAAGTTCGGAGGAGAGAGCCAGGGGGAGGGACTTGGCTGGAATCGCAACAATGGGAACGCACAAGTCTTTTCGCTAGTGTTGCAGATTATTTGCAAGAGTGTAGTGCTTTTTGGAGGGGGAATCCACTTTTCTGGATTTCCCTTTAAACGCTACAACGAATTGCTTTTTGCGGATTGGTTTCAGGAGTGTGTCAGATTGTGTGTGATGTCGTGCATAATTGCAAATTAGTAGCGTTTACAATTTGGAAGCCTTTTGCAACATTGAAGCTGTGCGGAATGGACCAGAGACTAGCTTGGGTTTTGATGGACTCAAGGGCCTCAACTATGATAAGATTATTTGCAAATCAACAGGACCATAGAAAATGCTTGGACTGAGGCTTGGGATCTCATGTCTGTAATATGCCATCCAACTAAGATCTTGATTGTGTAAGATAGTTAAGCTAGCTTTTCTTGTTTCTGTTTTTCATTATTTTAGAGCTCTGTTGTTGCTACTTGATAAACTTATAGCTTGGGAATTATTTCAATAAAATTTTTCTATAGTAGCCAGTAGTTTTGTCTGATGAAGAGAGTAAAATGCCTGGCAAACTACAGTAGTGACTGGAACCCCCATAGAAAGAGCGGCATCAACGGCCACATCCATGCCCCTAAAGGTATGAACAGTTGTTAACTGCACACCACCAAGACATGGGAGATGTGCTTCCTCCACCAGCCCCTTCTTCCCCAGTCTCAGGTCTTTTGTCTTCATAGGGATGAGCTTCAGGCAGATCTATCAGAGCCAACGAATCACAGCCTCCATGCATCTGGCCAAGGGCTCCAGAAGTGGTAGCACCTGATCTGTGGCCTTGAAGACCACCTGGCACCGAAATGACTTATTTCTAAATACCAAATCAAAATGTTTTTGCTTGCCCAGGCTGGGAAGTGGAGTGGAATGTGCGTATACTTTTGTGTACTTGAAACGTTTAAAATCTGCAAACACTACATTTCTTGTGATAACAACTGGATGAAATATTATTAATAAGCATCTGTCTTGCACTTTTCTGTGTTGCACCTTTGACTGTAGTTTTAAAAAATTAGTTGAGATGTTTTACATTGCAATTATAATTTCAGATATGGCTGGTATATTACCATTTTAATTAGACAGAAGGATCTGGCACTTGCTATGGCTTAATGGCACATATGTAAGTCAAGATGCCTGTGCAAACCTAGGAAAATGCTGAAGCTGTAATCGGAACTGACGTCAGGAGTTTTTTGCGTACTTCATTCCTTGCATTAGTTTGTGGCCTAACGTTATATGAAACACAGCTCCGGGCAAGAGCAGAAGTAATGCTGTAAATGAGGGGCTGATCTTTTAGGCATAATTTTATAGAATGTTTGTAGCCTGAGCCATGATTAATACCTATGTGAAATTGCTTCATGTTGATGTTGTTTTATGCTATTCTGTGTTTTGAATTGTGCGTTTTAATAACTTTTATAATGCTCCATGTTTTATTATGTTTTAATTTGTAAATTGCCTCAGTCAGGTTCCCTAAGGAGGTGGCATAACATTTGTCCAAGTAAATTAATTTTTTTCCAAATAAATTATTAAATCAGATGTTGTGATAGGATGAGGGTTATGAGGGCTACCTTAGGCTGCTTATTGGACTGAACTTGAGCAAAAGTACATGCTGTGTTCTAGGGGATGGTGCAAACAGGGGATGAAGGAAGATGGCATCCTGCCACTCAATCGAATTGGGTTTGCTGCACAGGAGCATCTATGCTGACCACTGAAAACTATTTCACAATCATAAAAGAATGAACAAAAACGTTCCGCAGGGCCTGTAAAACGGAGCTCTTCCACTGGGTCTATGGTTGAGGCTGGGGTCGGTGGAGGAGATCTATTGTCCCCCCGGGGCCTATAGGGGCCCATACTGGACATCAATTGTGCTCCATTCTCGTCACCTTTGAGCATAAGGGTGGGAGTGGGTTGTTTTTGAGTGAGTTTAGATTCTTTTAATGGGAGTTTTTAATGTGTTTTAAGACTGCTGTTACCCACCTCAAGCCTGCTGGGGAGTGGTGGGCTGGGGAGCGGTGGGATATAAATTGAATAAACAAACAAACACTACTACTACTACTACTACTACTACTACTACTACTAGTAGTAGTAGTAGTAGTAGTAGTAGTAGTAGTAGTAGTAGTAGTAATAAAAGCCTTATACTGGATTATAGCACTTTTTAAAAGCAGCTCTTTCCCTTACCTGAGCATCCATTCTTGCTTCTCAGGTGTCTGCTAGTTGAGGGAATATGCTTATCTCATTCAGAATGACGCCCAGACTAATTTAAGAGAAAGAAGAGACCAACGCATGGATCCACTGGCAGAAGACACTTCTGCTAGAGAAATGGGGGGGGGGGGGATCCTTGCCTATTTCCCTTCCTTCTCATTACAGGCTTCCACATTTCCTTGGTAGCTTTTGCCAGAGTTCCATGGGCACAGTTTTGAGAGACACAGTGGGCAGTTAAAGGGGAAAGCACTACTCAGGCTGCATTAAATATGGCCATGGTTGTAATCACTTCTGCTTACTTGGGGTAGGTCCTATTGAACTCCTTTGGACTTATTAGTGAGCATGCATTAGATGTAGAAATGTTACATTGATTGCCCTCTCCACTTTGTTTTACTGCCAGAAGCTTCCCACGTTCCCATCCCTCCTCCTCCAAATGAAACAGACTAATTCTGCCATCAAGTATGATTATGGAAAGGGTATCCAAAGGACCTGTGCGAAATTGGGTTTGAAAAACGTCTGACTGTTTCAGACTTGATTCTTAAATAATCAGTCCAACTTGGCTGGGTTTTTTTTCATTCCCAAGTGGTTCATAAATGTTTGAGGAATCTCTTCAGTGTGTTCTCATTAGCACTTGATATTTCCATAAATAATTCTAAGGCAGAGAGTATAAACTGGCCTCTTGTCAAGTCAGCTCATCTTAAGCCTTGAGCAACAGTATGCATTTTTTTTATGATAAATCTGGAGTTTTTAATTAATGGAGAATTCAATATGTGCTCAGCAGTTCTTTCTACTTGTTGATTAATCTCACTTTTTTTTTTACTTCCAGCAATATTAATTTTGACTTAATTAATACTTAAACATTGGGCTACTTAAACCTCTACCTATTGAGTCTAGGTTTCAATGGGATATTAAATTTAATTAAATATTATAGAAGAACATCTAGTCCATATCAAATCCACTTTTTTCTTGCAAATTTTAAACAGGCAACTCAAGTGTGAGTTTGAAACTATATTATTTCAGAAAATTACAATTTTACAATAGAGAATCTGAATCTTTCCATGGATTAATTTTTGTAGCGCTCCCTTAATCTTCAAAATGTGTACAGGTACTCCAGAAAAGTAAGTTAGAAACTGAACTTCACATTGGTGTTCTATGGAAATCTGGTGGAGCATGATTCTGTCTGATGAAATGTCTGGGTGGAGTGGGGTGGAATCCTGATCTGTCCTTGTGGCTTCCTCCTGCATGCTACGTACTTCTGTTTACCACCATGCCCCATAGCCAATGTCAGCATTATTTCCCCTCAATACTCCAGGCAGACTTCTGATTTTTTAAAAAACCTGCTACCCACCATATGTTTTACCTGTAACCTATTTAAACTTTTCTTCAGCCTGTTCTCTCCCCCGCCCCAACAATCTGCTGGGTTAGTTTTTTAAAAATGCTTTTTATAAAAAAATATCTACAAGGAATTAAATTACTTGTGATTTCTGGAAAAAACAACAACTCATTAATGTAGTTTTTTTGTGTGTTTGTTGTATGTCCAGCTGCCAATCATCGAATGTGATCTTAAAAACAAAAACCAGCTTAGGTGATAAGGATCTGAGAGTCAACTTAGATGTGGAAGTATCCATCATAGGGACACATCTATCTTGGCAATAGTGAATAAGAATGTGATCCAAGAGTTTAGTAAACCTTCAGATTGGGGAAAGGACCATGCAATTCAGTGATCTTGAGAATCTCCATGGCCAGGATTGCATGAAGGTATAACATTGTTTCCTTCCTTGAGAATTTGATATTTAAAAAGGAGACAAATTTAAAATGTGCTAAAACAGTGACAAAAAAGACTTCCTTAATACCAAAAAGGACAAAAACTCATTCTAGTCCTTGTCCTGTTGATATATTGATTGCAATCCTCTAAACTAAGGAGATAGTTTAATCTAACGTAATAGATTTGAACTGAGGTTGATGAGAGGGACTCTTTGAGCACCACTGTGGACTGAGTTCTCAATACAGGCAAATAAACAAAAGCCCGGTGGCACCTTAACGACAGTCACTTCATGAGTCACAACTTCAGACATGTCTATCAATGAGTCAGGAGGCCCACATTGGATTTCATAAATTGCTTCGTTATCTTTTTAATTACTTTGGAAACTTCTAGGCTGTCTTTCCATAAAAACATTTTCACCCAGAATCAGAGTCACATAGAGCTGGAAGAGATCACAAAGGACCATCCAGTCCACCCCCCCCCTTTCAGAACTTAAAAATCACAGTCCTGACAGGTGTTCATCCTAAACCCATGATGACTTAGATCTATAAAATTAAGAACCAAGGAACACATTATTAAAAGGCCATCCATAATAAATAAAAGCTAG
The DNA here is from genome assembly GCF_049243985.1 of Paroedura picta. Taxonomy (NCBI): domain Eukaryota; kingdom Metazoa; phylum Chordata; class Lepidosauria; order Squamata; family Gekkonidae; genus Paroedura; species Paroedura picta. The sequence goes on along the minus strand of NC_135370.1, from coordinate 61,325,101 downwards.
ATTTTAGAAGTACCTTAGAAACCACCAACATTCTCAGTATAAGTTTTCAAGCACTTATTCCCTGAATATTCTGTTAGTCACTAAGTCACTGGACTCAAATGTCGGTCTTCTACTGTAAATCAACATGGCTATCCTCTGAAACTGCAACGAGTAACAGAACTCCTTTAAATAGGGACTACAGGCATCTCCTGAGGAAAGGAGCTTCAAGCCTAGGGGCAGCTGCCAAGAAAGCCTTCATGGGAGGTCCCTATGTGGGCTGTCATAACATAACATCCCCCCCCACCATGATCTCATATCACAGGCAGGAGCAACTGGCAGATGTGGCCCTTCAATCACTCAGGCCCATTAAGGGTTTTAAAGGTCAAAATCAGTGACTGCCCTGCAATCTGCAAACGATTAATAGTGGCATATTGCCATTTCAGTAGAATCTACATTTTTATCAGTTGAAAAACATCTTCAGTAACTTGAAGGTTCCAGTTGGGTCCTCCCCCCTCCCCCAGGCTGTGTAATCTCACTAGTTTGCTAACACAGTCGCTGTCTTTGCCGTATGGGTCAGAATGCCATGAACAGGCTTTGCCCAATTGTTTAGAACTTCCACTTCTTGATATGGCGACGGAATGCTGTGTCACCCCAGGAAGAAGGCTGAATGTCCTATAGAAATCGGTGTCAGAAGGGGAGGGGCAGGAGAAGGAAGGAAGGAACTGGAGCCTGCATGATACCACTTACAATTCTGGGCTAACATGCTGAGCCGCTGTAAGGCAAGAGCACCTGCTTTCATATGGTAATCTGGAGGAAAGCCAAGACCAAGTTCACTGAACCCAGCATCCCATTCAATCGAACGCTTGGGGGAAAAAAACAATGAGTGACACAAAGGAAGGAAGAGACTTTTATTTTGATTTGGCAACTGCCAAGATGCCAATGGAAGGTGGAGGGAACTTAAATGCTTGAAGCGCTTTTAATAATACTAGCAAAAATAAAACAAAAGGCAGTGCATTGGGGGAAGTTTTCTTCCATGGTCGCTGAATGCACAAGACTCTTATAAATGAAATAACAGCACCTGGATGCACTAGCAGAAGAGTATGTGGCAGGGAGGGGGGAAATCTGATGACTACAATGGGCATAATGGGAGGAACTGACAACCTCCGTGGCAATCTGCCAAGCTCCCCCCTGACTCTTTCAAAAGGGTAGGAATCAAATGGAAGTTTACAAGATTTCCAGCAGATAGGTGTGAAACTAGTTTGTATTGCCAAACCTCGGATGGAGCAAAGGGCTGGAATCCTTCCTTAATGTCTCGCCTTGTGCTTTCTCATTGCTTTTCTATGCTCTTGTGCCTCTCCTGCCTTCCCCCCACCCCCACGAACCCTTTTTTGTTCTCTTTGATTCTTATTTTTAAAATGAAGGCAACAAAAGGCGAATCCATTTTCATGGAAATGGCCCATCAGTGAGAGTTTCAGCTGGCTTCCAGGAGACCCATCACCATGCAAGGCCCAGTGCTTTTCCGTCAGCAGCCTTTTGCTAATTAATGACTGATGATATACATGCTCATCAAAAGGCCCATGCAAATGGAAGGGAGGATGGGGAGGGGGAGAAGGGTTGCCGGATGCAATAGTGGCAGGGGTCGCTGCTGCCCAGCTGTGTGCAAAGGTGGCCATGGCTTTGGCCAGCAAAGTGGAGACATTTTGGTTCAAGGTCATTCCTGGGGATGAGACGTTGCAAATATCTCTGATGTTCTAAGTATCGAAGAAAGAAGCCCAGTGTGGCACTTGAGAGTAAAGCAAAAGAAAGGAAGTTTTTATTTATTTACTTATTTACTAATTAATTTGGGGAAGATATATGCGCCCTCTCCACTGACCTGCTCTGCACGGCTAGGGGAGGAGGGGATGCAGTGCTGTGCATCCACACCTGTCTTTAAGGGAACAATTTCCGTGGCCTGTTTGTTCAAGCTGCTCCGATGCAGACTGAAGCCACTGCCGAGGAGAGGCCTGAACTCTTCCTGCTGCGCCATTGTTCTATTCACAAACGCTCCCTTCTACAAAATTGTTATTTGGCTGCTAGAAAAAGAATTCAGATTTCTTAATAAGTTGCTGGAAAATTTCCCGGAATGTGGCACATTAAGTAATAGATAAATGAAATAATCTTTATTTTTTATCCCGCACTTCCTATGGAGCTCAGAGCATGTAACAATACAATAATATAACTGTACAAACATAAAAATCTAAAACAGTAATCTCCACCCCCCAAAACAAATTTACATCCCAGGGGGGGGGGAGTTTCAGAGTTTCCGGAGTGGTCTTCCTCAGTTCCCAGCAGCAGGGCCAGCACTTTTTGCTGATTGTTCCGGGCCCCGACTATATGCCTGGTGGAACAGCTGTGTCTTACTGGCCCTGCAGAACTGATTTAAGTCCCTCAGGATCCTGATGCCTTTGGGCAGAGCATTCTACTAGGCTGGGACCATGGCCAGAAGGCTCCTGGCCCTGGTTGAGGCCAATTTCACTTCTTTTGGGCTGTGTATCTTAAGAAGATCTTGATCTGCTTATCATTCCAGTTCCTTCACAGTTCCCCACACAAAACAGGTGCAAGGTGATGGGATTAGGGGCCTGGGGTTCATGCCCTCCAGTGTCTTACCCTCCAGGTTCTGGTATGCCTCAGAACAAAGGAAGGAGGGCTTTTCCACTCTAAGCCTCTCTCTCTCACTCACAACAAGATGGCTTCGCTTATCCTACTAAGCAAAGGGCCTTTTGTAAGGGCTGGCAGTGGAGGTGTTCCTGTCCAAGGAGAATGCCTGGATCCTTGTAAGGATTGACATCCTATAAAATACAAGATAGGGCTTGTGGCTATCTCCCTGGCCCAGCCATTGACACTAATTTGTGATGCTGCTGGCCTTGTAAAAGCCTATGAGGCAAGTAGATGTGGGTCGGTGGGGGCTCCAGGTGGGAGATTGGGTGGGTGAGGACTTGTAGGGTGCCACTCTGACAACATGATGTCACTTCCAGAACAAATCTGGAAGTGATGTCATTGCATAAGCATGGATGCACTGGAAACTCTGTATTTATATTTACTTATCTAAAACATGTGCATTCTACCTTTCAGCCCAGTTATGGCCCTTAAGGCAGCAGTTTAAAAGACATTAAAATTTAAGACATTTAAAGTTTAAGAACATTACATATATATAAAAAAGCAAATTAAAACAAACCAGAAGGAGCCTCAATAAGGGAACACCAAACAAAACAAAAAGTCTACACCACAGGCAAACCTCCTTGGGGATAAAGACAAACCTCCTTAGGGAGGAAACTTCACAGAACACCCTTTTTTTGCTGCCCATCTTGCCTCAGATGACAGGGGCACCCAGAGTCCACAAAGATGGTTGGATAGGTTCCATATGGGTATTTGTAGGCTTGAAGTATGTTAGTTTCCAGTTGTGTATGGCTTTAAAGCTCAATGTTAGTACCCAGAACTGGACCCAGCAGTGAATTGGAAGATAGTGCAGATGGAACAAATGTAGTAGTAGAAGAAGAGTTGGTTCTTATATGCTGCTTTTCTCTACCCAAAGGAGGCTCAGAGCGGCTGACAGTTGCCTTCCCTTTCCTCTCCCCACAATAGACAGCCTGTGAGGTGGGTGAGACTGAGAGAGCCCAGAACAGTTTTATCAATGCCGTGGCAAGCCCAAGGTCACCCAGCTGGCTGCATGTGGGGGTGACCTTGGGCTCGCCACAGCACTGATAGAGATATGGTCCATATGATCCACTCTACTCAAAATGTTTACCACAACATTCTGTACGAGTTGTAGTTCCTGGATACTCATTAAGCCAAGCCCCACACAGAATGCATTGCAGTAATCCAATCTAGATATTACCTGGATGAGCGCTACTACTGATGTACCTCTCCATAAATACAAGTTTATTCCATCCTTTGGTGTCTTATGTCTTCATTCCCGGTGCGATTATGTAAAACAATGACATAGGTTCAAGTCGATTCCAAGTCTCTCCCAAAAATAGCACCAAGGTTTAACTGAAAAGATTTGAAGGGTCAAATCAGTAGAACAAATGCTCCAGGGTTATATAATTATATACATGATGATACAAAACACATATTCTCTTACATTGTCAATACTGTCAGCTTGAAGTTTTGCGGAGGGAAAAAAAGAATCCATGTTGTGAGAAAGGGGAACAAGTGCAGACTTCAAAATACATCACTTTGACAATGTAATCTTAACAATATTTAATTGGAAGTCAGTCCCACAGAGTTCACGGGGCCTTGCTTCCCAGCAGGTATGCTTAGTCTGGTTATTTTCAATGATATTTTTATTCTTAATGTGCAACCTGAGGAGCAAACCTGCACAATTACGAATAACGTATATTCAGGGAAAGACACAACGCTAGCTCCCCGGTTTGTTACATAATGGATATATATATATTTGCAATTAAACCTAAACTGACATTTCCTTTTGCTTGCCCCCAGGCAAGGCATAAAATATTTCTTTAAAAAAATCTTTTGGATGTAAAGCTGAGTTCAAATTCACAAATATAACATATTATTTCTCTAACTTAAAACATCCCAGGGAATATGTTTCAGAATTACCCTCTTATGCTAATTCCTATCCATGTGCTGCCGTGCAGATACATCTTGTAAGGTGTGCATCACCAGTGTGCCCATGCAACAGAATCCCTCACAACTAGATTTCCTCTCACTTGTATGAAACAAAATAACATAATAAGCCAAACCCCACAACAGTTTAAAACAGGGAATCCAATCTTAAACTAAATCTCAATGTTTAAGCTAATTCTCATCTCTTTAAAAGAAAGGTGTTTTTCCTACAAGAAAATAAGCACTCCTCCTGCAATTGCTGAGTCTATTCAGCTAGAATCTCCTTTCATCCAAGCCAAGAAAGGCTAAATTAATATCTGAAATTAAATTAGCATTTGAAATACATGGTAGCTTGGGAAGAGGAGGAGCTCTTGTCTGAACAGCTCCCTTTCAGCAGTGCCTATTGTTCATTAACCAGAGGCTGACGCACTCATCCCCCTTCATTGATTAGCTCCCAATTAGTGGGATTGGCTCCAGTGGGGGGTGGAGTTTTAGGCCATGCTTTTTGTTGTTGTTGTTGTTGTTTAGGGTTCCTACAAACAGATTCCAGCTCCGCAAGGCAGCAGCCCCCACCCCAGTGATGAAGTACCCCAGCTCCAGTGACAAAGTCGCAAGGGAATAAACAGGTAACTTCAGTGACTTTAGTAAATTTAGAACAGATTGAAGGAACTTCTTCTTCACCCAAAGAGTAATTAACATATGAACTTTAGTGCTGCAGGAAGTGGTGGTGGCTATAGGTGTGGACAGCTTCAAGAGGAGATTAGATAAACATAGGGAGCAGAGGTCCACCAGTGGCTAGTAGCCACAAGATATACATGGAGCACAGGGGTAGTGATGCTCTGCGTTCTTGGTGCTTGGGGAGTCAATAGTGGGAGAGCTTCTGGAGTTCTGGCCCCACAGCTAGACCTCCTGATGACATCTGGGTTTGGGCCAGACTTTTACAAAGAGAGTTGGACTGGATGAGCCACTGGCCTGATCCAACATTGCCTCTCTTCTGGTTCACTTTCACTTGGACTTAATAGTCCAAATCTGTTGTTTACATGGTTCTTAAACTCTTCCAGAAAGTTTAGATTGCATTTGGACATTATAGATGTATTGGTCTTTTTCTTCAGCTTTATTCTGATTTTCAATATTGTCAGATACTGAAATTAAATATCCTAGAAAATTAAATATCCACTTAATACTCTACAAATATTCTCTTGTTCAGAGAATATTCGGCAGCAACATTGATTTTAAAAAGACCTGGGGTAGATGAATTAATTAATTCTGCTTAACTTTCAAGATTATAAAAAAATAAATATTTCTGGGAACCACATGTGACATGTGGTCCTTATGCAGTTGTCTGTAAGAAACTATCCTTTCAGGAGCCAGAATATAACTGTACATTTTTGGTATCAGCAACAATAAACTGTGTATACTTAGATGGAAGAACACCAATAAGGGGAACATTACCATATTATTTGCTCGCAGTATGCACCAGGATGCTAAAAAGGTACTTGTGGCTTTATGCCTGCTGATTCTGTTATATAATGTATGTAGAACATGACAAAATGAGAGAAGATAAAATAGAATTACTTGCCAGAGTTGTCCCAATTTGTTTCCCAATAACAAACACCATCACTCTCAATCATGATTTACACAAAGGAAAAGGAGGTAAAAAGGAAGTTGCATGCTATGGCTCATTCTCACTGGATTGCATATTTAGCCAGAGCTCTGTATTGTTCTGGGACCGAATCTGGAGTGGAAGAGAGGGGTTATCTTTGAGGCAAGGAGTTTATTATCTTGTACCTCAGTGGTGCTGCTTATGTCTCCCGGGGATTTGAATCCTCAGCTGATGCTTCAACTTTGCAGCACCCCTTCTGCCAAAGGGCATCTATTTCAGGGACTTGAAAAGGGGTTGTGCTGTCATGTTGTGTGCTTTGTTAGTGACAGAATTTCCTGTTTTTTTTTTTTTTTTGGTGCATGTGCAGTAATGTAACATCATCACAACATTGTAAAAAAGGGCTGGATTTAATGTGGGGAAGAGTATGGTTGCTGCCATTTATAAGATCCTCTGCTCCTCCTTAGTTGTCAACTATGAAAATGTCTGGCAATCATTGAACTGGAGATACCATCTCAGTAATTGTGAAGCATGCTAAATGTGTTCTCATGTACTCTGTCAGTGACAGAACCTCACATGCAGTGACGTCATAACATTAATTTGGAAACTGCAGAGGAAGGAGGTGCAAAATTCAGATCTACATAGTCTATAAATGTTAGCTATTTAGGGTTCAAGGACTACAAATTCTTCCTACCCCGTCCTCCAAGATGTCTTGAAGATGATGAACAGAAGTTCTGTAAACTCTTTAGAAAGTTCTTTGCACACTCTCAGGTGCCCATCAGCTGCCCCAGGGATTATATAGTCATACAATGCAGCCAGGTAGCTCTCAATAACCTCTCTATGGGGATTGGCACTAGCCAGGAAAATGTGGTTCAGTTTGTGATTTGTAGCATGCTCAGCCATAAAGTGTCATGGACTTTTACTTTTTGGTAGTATGCCCCCTGGCACACTAGAGACACTAAACTCACAGAGGATCTCCATCTGACTCCTCTCTACCTGCTTTCCAAGTTTTGTTGTTGTTGTTATGTGCGAAGTCGTGTCCGACCCATCGCGACCCCATGGACAATGATCCTCCAGGCCTTCCTGTCCTCTACCATTCCCTGGAGTCCATTTAAGTTTGCACCTACTGCTTCAGTGACTCCATCCAGCCACCTCATTCTCTGTCGTCCCCTTCTTCTTTTGCCCTCGATCGCTCCCAGCATTAGGCTCTTCTCCAGGGAGTCCTTCCTTCTCATGAGGTGGCCAAAGTATTTGAGTTTCATCTTCAGGATCCAGCCTTCTAAGGAGCAGTCAGGGCTGATCTCCTCTAGGACTGACCGGTTTGTTCGCCTTGCAGTCCAAGGGACTCGCAAGAGTCTTCTCCAGCACCAGAGTTCAAAAGCCTCAATTCTTTGACGCTCGGCCTTCCTTATGGTCCAACTTTCGCAGCCATACACTGCAACTGGGAATACCATAGCCTTGACTAAACGCACTTTTGTTGGCAGGGTGATGTCTCTGCTTTTTAGGATGCTGTCTAGATTTGCCATAGCTTTCCTCCCCAGGAGCAAGCGTCTTTTAATTTCTTTGCTGCCAAGTTTAGTGAGGACTTAACAGTTCACCAAATTGCAGTTCACCAAAGAAAGTTCCCCCAGTAAAGTGTTTTCTGGGAAAATGTCAGGCATTTATTTTAACAAGATAAAGGTCCAGGAGTATTAAAGAATGAATCCTTTGCAATCTAGAGACATTAAAGTCATAAGGCAAATCCCTTCAGATGCTCCTCTACATGTGCTTCAAGTTCCATCCCCCCTTTATAGAATCATAGAATAATAGAGTTGGAAGGGACCTCATAGATCATTTAGTCCAACCCCCTGCACTATGCAGGAAATGCTGGGCTGCTGCCAGGCATTGCGCTGGGGCAGCATGACCCGGCACTTCCCGTGTACTAACGAGGGAGGGAATTCCCCAGTGTATACGGCTGCCCCGGTGTGGCCTATCACTGATATTTGTTAACATTGTTATGCACCCTCTAACACAGCTTGGCCAGGGGGTTGGGTCTGGGTGTCACCAATATGTGGATAACATCCAGCTCTCTGTTAATGAGCAGCTGGCCAAATACTCCACCTGAGTTTCTGGCCAGGTTCTTGGGAGCCATGTCAGAATGAATCCAGCAGAGCCAAGTGAAGCTTAACCCCCTGAAAACAGAGATCCTGTGGCTGGAATGGAAAGGACCAGAAGAGGAATCACACCTCCCCTGTCTTGATGGGTGCAGCTGAAAGCAACACATACCACTGAGAATTTGCAGGTGATCTGTGATGTCTTCCTTTCTATGGATGCACAGATCACAAGAGTAGCCCAGCAGGTGTTTTTCAAACTATACCAAGCAAAACTAGTAATATTCTATCTGACCCCAGAACCTAGCCACAGTGATCAATGTGACAGTCACCTCCAGGCTAGATTACTGTAACTTGCTCTATGCAGGTCTATCCTTGACCTTGCTCCAGAAATTGCAGCTGATACAAAATGTGACTGCTCAGGTCCTCATTAGGACCCTATAGAGAGCCCACATTCAACCTGCTCTCCTCCAGATGCACTGGTTACTAATTGAGTTCTGGATCAGATTCAAGTCGGCTTTTCGCACGCCTTCAAAATCGCACAATGGTTGCCAATTGAAAACGCTACTGATTTGCCATTATGCACAACGTCGTTGACAATCTGCCACACACCTGAAACCGATCCGCAAAAAGCGCTTCCTTGTAGCGCTTTCAGGGAAATCCCCAAAAGTGGATTCACCCTCCGGAAAGCGCTACACTCCTGCAACCAATCTGCAACACTAGCGGGAAAGTTCTGTGCGTTACCATTGTTGTGGTTTCTACAAAGTCCCTCCCCCTGGCTCTCTCCTCTGATCTTCCGGCGAAGCGATCGCCATTTTTTTTTCTCCGAGCGAGCGGAGTTCAACCCACCAGCGAGCCTTTGTTTAGAGGCTTCCCCGGCTTCAGTCCCTCCCCAGAGCTGTTTAGTCACTAAGCACAAACAACAGAGAAGCCCGTTTGCTGATGTATTTTCCCTTTATTTTTTACACTGTTTTCGGCCGAAAATCGGGCCCGTGAGGGGGGGGATTTTTTTTTTTCACTCGGGGGGAGCATGGCAACGATGAAACGACAGCTCAAACACACCTGCCAGCTGGATGGGTCTCTCCATTGCAACGAATCAACACATATTCGTTGCAATGGGTGTGTTTTAAAAAAAAAAACCTTTCTTAAAGGGAAAGGGGCTGTTTGGGAGCATGCTAACGGCTGCCCATTGGCTGCTTGACGGCCAGGGGTGGGACGAGCTCGGCAATAGCGCTTCCTTTCTAGTGATTTTTGCTGAGACCGGAAGCTTGTGGGAAACGATGGAAACGCAACTGGATTCCACTACAAAGTCAGGTATGCATAATGACGAATTCCACTATTTTAAATGGCGATTTTTCATTCAGCAAACAATTTGCTACAAGGATCCCGGCGCGGAAAGCCCCAAGGTTTTGGTTGTCACCTTCAAGTCCTTATGCAGTCTGGGCCCTACATATCTGAGGCCACATGTGGTCCGTCGACTAATTGGAGGTGAGCCGCGAAGGACGCCTTCTCCCCCCCCCTTACTTTATCCCCCCCCCCCGGCCCTTTACAACACACTTTGGGTGTCATTGTCTCCCATCACTCCCAGATGGGACTATCTCGTTGCAGAGAAACAAGCTCAGGGTTCCCATTGACTTGTCATTGTCATGAGTTAAAATCTCCATGAAAATAAAATGTTCCTTATGTTCATTGTTGTGGCGTGTCTGTATCTTATCTTGAAGGGATGTTTAAACATTACCATAGCGACCAGAGTCAGAGAGCGTTAGGGCAGTGGTTGAGAGTAGAGGAGTAAACTACCCCCACCCCCCACCTGGGCCTCAGTAAAATTGTCAAGCGTTGAGTGGTCCCCGGTGATAAAAAGGTTGGGACCAGTGCTCTAAAGAACACTACGCTCTGCTAACTCCAAGCTGTGTGTGGTCCCGGGCCCCAAAGAAGTATGTTTGGCCTTAACCAGAACCAGGGTATTTTGGGGCCCTGGCTCCAACCTAGTAGAATGAGCTGCCAGTGGGGATCCAGGCCCTATTGGAGCTATCAAAGTTCTGAATGGTCTGGGAAACAGCAGTCTTCCGCCAGACATGTGGTTGAAGTCAATATAAGCACATAACGGCACTGAAGCCGGCCTCCCTCCTCTCCTCCCCATCTCTCAGCCATCAGAACTCAAGCTGTAGATTTTTGTTGGAGTATTTTTATCTTATTTAATACCTGTAAGAGAAATTAATTTTATATTGTTCTTAACTATGTATGCCTGGTTTTTGTATGTTAGAAACTGCCCCAAAACTGTAACTAGAAAGGGCCGGTCTGTAAATCAAATAATAAATAAATATTGAAATGCCTCAGTTTCCCCTAAAGGGAACCTTGTCCACTACGATTGGTCCCATGGCCACTGCTTGCCTCTTAGAGTTTATGGTACTGAGGGAGTGGCTCACCATCAATGCCATCCTAAGCAGAATCATATAGAGTTGGAAGGGGCCATAGAGGCCACCTAGTGCAATCCCCTGCTCTAAGCAGGATCAGCAAAAGGCAGAATTTCTCAACATTTTTACCATTGAGAAACCCCCTGAAACATTCTTCAGACTTTGAGAAACCACAGAGATGGGGTGAGCATGCAGAATATGGTTGGGAAGTATATCTGTATGCAGGCCCACGTGGTGCCCCTCCCCTTCCCACCCTCTCCAGACCCATCATTGGCCATTTTGGGATGTGGCTATATATTACCACTTATCACCGGGTAAATGTTTATCACATTTAAAAAAATCTATTAAACAAATAACTCCCACCCATTCGGAAAGCCCTTCCAGAGCTGTCAAGAAACCTCAGGGTTTCATGAAACCCTGGTTGAGGAAGCCTGTCCTAAAGCATCCATACATTCAAATGAGTAGCCGTATTGGTCTGAAGTAGCACAATAAAATCAGAGTCCAGTAGCACCTGGTATGGAGACAGATGGGGCCAGCAGTAAATAGCAGGGTGTGAGCTGTGGATCACTGGCTTTGACAGTTTTATTTCTGATGTGTCTTTATGAACTACAAATGGGTTCGAAGGGTCTGATTGGCTGGTTTGGCCTGGAGTTATCACGTGGCCGTGTTTGGATGCTGTGATACATTTACTAATGTAACAGGATTAACTTTTGCTTATATATTCCTACTGTTGTGAGGGTCAGTTCTTAGTCTGAAAAAGAGTGCTTGCACTCGAAAGCTCATGCCTTGAATAAATCTTTGTTGGTCTTAAAGGTGCCACTGGACTCTGATTCTAAAGCATCCATGATAAGTCTGCTTTAGGCTGATCCTGCATTGAGCAGGGGATTGGACTAGATGACCTGTATAGACCCTTCCAACTCTAGGATTCTGCTTAGAATGTCATTGATGTTGAACGAGTCTTCAGTATCACCAAGGAGCCAAAGGACGCTATGGTGAACTCGTCTGAATGACAATGGATTTAGCCGGCTGTAACTGGCCGTAGGATATTGCAGGGAGTGAGCTGCTACCCATAGCGCTGCTACCTCCTCTGCTAGCCTCTGGAGTTTCCTGGTAGTAAAGGCAAAGAGGGCAAAGGGAAGGCATAAAGCAACAGGGCTGCCAGAGGGTTTTAACATGCAGCAGTGATGTGAAAGGCATAGAAAATTTTCATTTCCTGTGTTATAAGGGGTGCAAATAATATCAGTATGAAAAACCTGGCAGGAAGATTTCAGATAGGAGAAGGAGGCTTCCCCCCCTCTTTTTTTGTACATTGATAAGTATTTGTTCATTTCCTGACAACAAAAAAATAGAAATCTCTCTAGAAATTAAATACCCTGGCTTGTTGAAGCACTTTTGTGACGTTCTGTGCTAGACTGGCTCCCTTTCATTGGAAACCCACCGCCGGAATAATAATCACAGCATCAGTTATTATTGCTTGTATCAGGTCTGTGAGGCAAGAGGGTAATACAGCGTAAGGCCGGATTCTCTGACTTTTGTGTCACTTATTTTCTCTGTGGGCTAGATTTGCATTTTAATGGAAGTAGTTTATAGACTTCTTTGCTGCCTTCATAGTGCCACAAGTGGCATCATTAAGTGAGTTAAGCCGGATTAATGCTGATAGCGAAGTCAGATAATACAATAACAGAGGGCTTCATTTCCATTTGGATTAGGTGAAGAGAGCAAGGCTGTCTGGTGCTGGGTGATAATTTGTAAGCGTGATATGTTGTACTTGAGAGGATAAGATTAAATTTAGTGGGTTTAACTGTCATCCCAGTAAGTCAATTACTTCATCTTTTCAGGCTTTGAATTTCTTTTATAAATAAAATAAATGGAATATTGAGCTGCCTCTGCAGCCATTTCGAGCTTCCATGGAAAAGAATTACACATGCCGGCCTCCCCCCCCCCTTTCTCCTCCCTCTCAAGGATGAAAATAAAATACCCTCCCCCCATAAAAAAGCTGCAATTTCTGATTCAGCTCCATAAACAAAATATAAACTCTATTCAGGTGCCAGCATGGCAGCAGCTTAGAAATAATGTCCATCTCTCATTGCACAAGCATGACAGATTCCATTGTGACTTTAGTTTATCCATAATAGGAAATTGCTATGTTGTGACTGCTCTCTTGCTAAGGGTATCTGCTCAGTTGCAGAAAGCTTACACTGAAATGCTGGTCCTTGCTATCATTTAACCCTTTTACATTCTGATCACTGCCAAATATTTCAAGCTTCTGAGTCTGGTGTAATAAGAGAATTTCTGATACATTATGAAAATGGTAGATCTTGGAAGGGTTTTTAAATGTAAATTTTCATATAATTCGATATATCTATGTTCTGCCCTTGTTGGAGAAATCTTTGGGTGACCCATTCATTGGCATGGAAAATTCAGTGACATGGTGTTCACACATGGAATAAAAATAGATAGACCAATATCTTTATTTCATGTTTCGAACCCCAGGTAGAAAACAGGTATGTGAGGGCCATCAACAAGCAAACACCTCTCAAGAGATATTTGAAAGCCACCCTAATTGGAGATTTTCACATAAAGCTGTTCAGAAAAAGAAAATGATCCCATAACTGCTGGACATTTGGTGAGGAAAATAACCTTTTATATCATTTCTGGCAATATACCACATGGCAACTGAACTGGGAAGGTGTGGAGCTTGATGTTGGCCAAGGGAAATACTGGCCTCCAGCCCTCAGCCCTCTGAAGTAGATGGATGGGCCCAAAATGCATCAAAACCAGTCAGTATTAGCTCCATTGAGCAGTATATACTTAATGCAGGTTTTTCCTTCAATTTCAAGACCTGTTTAGCAGTTATGGCTTCCAACTATAATACGGACTAGTATGACAGCTTCACTTTGTCTGAACAAAGCCCTTTGAAGGGATCACCCTACAAATGAAAATGATAACACTTCCCCATACCCCAGCATTCTCTGCTGAGACATCACCCCCCCCCCTCCCTTAGTAGAACAGACTGCCAGAACTGGCCAAGAAAAGCTCCCACTGTAGACTGTACAAAATTCTTTATGAAAACATTTTTATAATGCTTTTATACTTTTTTAATAAGTGTACTGTAAATAAAAAATGTTGACTAAGTAAGTAAATGAGAATTTATTCCATCAGAAAGCTACTGTTCACTTTGGGTCTGGAGTTGTCAGGTTTATTTATAAACCTGAATTTATGAATAGTTTGAATAAATATGATTGTGCAGATTATAAAATTCATCCAGTTTCAAATTGCTTTATATTTGTAATGAGGATCATGTAAACTAATGACTTTTAGAAGAAGAAGAAGAAGAAGAAGAAGAAGAAGAAGAAGAAGAAGAAGAAGAAGAAGAAGAAGAGTTGGTTCTTATATCCTACTTTTCTCTACCCGAAGGAGTCTCAAAGTGGCTAATATACATTGTCCCTTTCCTCTCCCCACATCAGACACTCTGTGAGGTAGGTGAGGCTGAGAGATCTATATAGATACAGATTTAAGTATATGTTCCCGGAATTACAAACAATGCTTCTGCTGCAACAGGAAGTGAACAAGAACCCAAATCTTGGGCCTAAGTCATTTGGCCAGACATTTATGAGCTACTCCTAACTCTACATTGTAACTATCTTGAAATGCCTTCCAGGTACAGAATTACTACCAATTTAGGGCATAATAAATATACCCTGCCCTTTAACAAACATAAGGGTTCAGCATATTTGTGCATCCCACAAGTGTGGGGAAAATGGTATTCTTTAATTGAAAATAAGGTAAAACAAGCTGATGAAGGGTAAACATGTTCTAGGTGGCAGGGGATGAGAGCAATTGGGTGTCAACTAAAGGGAAAAGAAAAATAGAAGGTGATATGGAAACTAGCTCATTTGAACCTCTAGGAGCTTACAATAACTTATAATGGGAGTCATGGGTTAAGGGGAAATGACCAGTCTTTTTATTCTCCCCAACTCCTGCAATTCTTTGCAGGCCTCAAGTTACAGACCAATACTGCATGGCGGAGCAAAACTCACGCTGCTTCCTGCTTGCAAATGCATGGTTGTAAGCCGCACATTTGCAGGCTTCCTGACGGGAGACCCCTTCCTGTGTTTTCCTGCCACCTCATCATGGCTTTTTGAACTTCTCCCCCCCACACACACTCCTCAGCTTGTCAGTCACAGCAAGCCACCAATCACAGCACAGTAGTTGTCTCAGGGACTCAAACTTCCATCCCCACTGAACCCCAAACTTTTTTTTTAAGTGCACTTCCCCATTGCTATGCGGCAACGTGACAACATTAAAGCATTTTAAATAAAAAATTAAACTTCTGCGTTGCTATGGAGAAATTCCCCATTGATAAAGCATCCCTCCCCCTTTTGGGATTCTTGTTTGTTCTGGTAGATTTATGAGAACCTAGACATGGTGACTAGATCCAAAGAGTGATTGTGTATAAACAGTACGGCTTAAAAACAAAGACCATGGACACCTAGCTGACTGGGAGAGGGCTGCTTCATCATGCCCCCCTTTCCCCGTTCATTTCCCACAGCCAGAAAATATAAACAGGACTGTGTTTTGCCTGCCCGATCCCCAAAAGTCCGTGGACACTTAAGGGAACATTTTATTTTAACTTAGGCAAAGTAAATTTGTGGTCCCACAGCAACGCGGGACCATGCCATTAAAAAAAATTCTCAAGCAGAAAATGGAGAGGGGAGGGCAGGTGTGAGGGTGAACAAAATGCTGCAGGGCCTGCCACACGTTTCTCCCTCTACACGGGCTTGCCCCTGGTTGCTCCCTGGTGTGAAGCGTGATACTAGGTGACAAATCCAGTTTGGGCATTTTCCTCATCTCGAGGCAAACTAGAGAGCCAGTTTGGTGTAGTGGTTAGGAGTGCGGACTTCTAATCTGGCATGCCAGGTTCGATTCTGCACTCCTCCACATGCAACCAGCTGGGTGACCTTGGTCTCGCCACGGCACGGATAAAATTGTTCTGATCGAGCAGTGATATCAGGGCTCTCTCAGCCTCACCCACCCCATAGGGTGTTTGTTGTGGGGAGAGGAATGGGAAGGCGACTGTAAGCCGCTTTGAGCCTCCTTCGGGTAGGGAAAAGCGGCATATAAGAACCAACTCTTCTTCTTCTTCAAATCAGGCCAAAACACAAACCAGCCCCTGGACAGTCTTGGGTTACTGATGATGTCATGTGGAAGCAGCACTAAAACCAGAGCCTGACCAGGGGCAGATTCCTCATGTGGAATCCATCACAGGGTATATTCACAGCTATGAAATTCCTCTGTAACATCAGGCATCTTGCCCTAATTCCCTTCTCAGTTACAGTTCCTAAAGCTCCATACAGGTTGACCATTAAAAGATTGTTCCTTTCTAGTTACATTCTATCTATCAGCATAATGGTCCCTACTAAGGCTCAAGGGAGAGGAAATGGAGTTGACTAATGAACTCATATTTCTGGTACTCCAGAGCAACTACCATGTTGGCAAATGTACCAGGCTGCTACATCTGAGTTACATCAATATGCCGATATCTGAGACCTGATCTTAAAACATCAGAAAGTACAATTGTCCCCAAGCCTCTTTCCCCCCTCCCTTTTCCTCTTTAAGGACACTTGGAGTATCACCCCTTTCCATTATGGGGGGCTCCTCTGCCCCCAGTCTGGCTGCTCCTGCTGCAGTTGTAGACTGCTAGGGCCCTGTGAAACTGGTGTTATGGGCCCCAGGAATTCTTCAGCCACTCTTGATTGTCTCCTTTAGAGAGCTGTGCCATGTGAAACAAAGCAGAGGATTTCCTGACTGCATTGTGTGTTTTCTAAGCTGTAGTAGTCCTTTCCAGTATAAACATTATTAAATGCAGACCCAAAAATATTCTGGGGAAATACAGGTGCTAAACAATATCCACTTACAATTTGATGTTATGCTTTAAGGTCCATTTGGACATTCATTTGCTGTATGAATCCGGTTAAAACTTCCTTCAGTTTTGACATTTTTGTCTCATCTATCATTAGTGGATAATAATATTCCTTAAACACTGATGCAGGGTCATCCCCCCCCCCCCCAGTCAACTTCTTCATCCTTGGGATTCTTGCCACCATTTGGCAACTGGCTTTCTTTCAAATGACACACAGGCTATGAGGGGGCTGTAATGATATAATTATCTCAAAAGCTCAGGCCCTGAAATTCTTGGCAGTCTCCAGGGTGCTACTAGACCAAACACTAACTGTTCTTCTGCAGCCTTACATGGCTGCCCACCTGAAGATATATTTATACAGACTCAATGGAACAGAAAAACACCAACAGCTAGTCTGAAACTGTTCAACAATTTCTGCATCCTTCTCTTAGACCTGTCCAATGACTTTCAATCCAGACAAACCCAGTAATTTCTGGCCATTCTTGAGGGATGGGGGGCACCCACAATACACCCACCTACTTTAGGTCTAACCTCTGGGCAACAGTTCTAAGTATACTTACTCGCAACTTAGTCCTGTTACACTCAGTAGGACACATTTTTGATCAAGAACGCATAAGACTGTGCAGTCAGCTATCACATAAAATGCAATGAGAAACAGCTAGCCAATGAAGATGCAGTCAGACCCTGAATCCATCAAAATCCAAAACAGGTATACCAATTTTTAAATATAATTATAATAACTAATATTTAGTTATAATCATCCACCAGTTTGGCTCATGTCCTTTTTACTAGTTTTGAACAGGGCATTTGTCTGTTGCTTGGATGCATTCAAGTTAATCTAGATGTGTTCAGTTTGCACCATTCCAAATTGGCTTAGATGCACTGAACAACTCAAATATGTTGGAATATGCAAGATCTGTAGTGTACATGATTCAGCAGCATGAGAAGTATATCCTAAAGGGGGCATTGGAGGAGATATGTAGCCAGTATATTTGGATTAGGAGCTTCCTGATGTTTTTAGGATACTGACTGGCTTAATTGAAGTCTTCCTGTTTCTTTGAGCATACTTCTGCCCTGCTTGCCACCAAGACAGACTGGAGGAATGCAGAACAACAGTTAGTGAAGACTCTGTCTCTACTCTTTCTTTACAAAGTTGTTTCTCTTATTTCATTATTTAAAAAATCCTGGTGCTTTATATCTCATTGCATATTTAAATTCTGCCAACAAATCATAGAGAAATCATATGAGAGGAACTGTATATACAAAGTGCTATTAGCTTAAGAGGGGAAAAGAATGAGACAGTCAAACCTGTCTCTCATATGTAAAGAAATCAGATGGAAGGATATATCAAAAACAATAATGCTATAATGCAATACAGGGACAAGGGGAACTAAACCTGCCCCCAACACATGCATGACTTCATTGAACTTCTTGACTTTCAACATTTTCTTTTCTAATTGGTCCCCTTTCAGTATCTGAGAAAGAAAAACTGTGTCAAGCACTAGACTCATCTAAAAAGGCCCATATATTATACATTATTTATGTACACTGGATTCCTTCTTTAAAATTTGATTTTTCACTTAGCCCCCAAATAAGTTGGCCACTAAGAAATGATGATGATGATGATGATGAAATAGAGGATGGGGAATTTAGGTACACATTCACCATGTTGAATACAGCAGCATGGCATAAGAACAGAGCTCTTCTTTCAACAGTCACAAGCAGTTCACAATGTCAATGAATCAGAAGAAGAAGAAGAAATAATATTTCTCTTCCGTTTGGGATTGCCACTAAGAATGTGTGGCCCATTCAGCAGATTGTAAAAAAAGAATGAGTAGTTTTGGTCTCCCTTCCCTTCTTTGTGCCATGGGAAACCATCAGAGAAAGATATTCTTATGTTCTGAAAGGGCCAATGCAATTTTAGAGAACTACTCCAGATGGAGATCAAATTTATATCCATGAAATTATAAGAGCATTATCCCTAAAAGGAACTTGTTTGCTTCAGAGTAATTGTTTGCATACTGACACCACCCAAGCAATCAGAAAATTTACAAGTTTAGAGCGTGTACAGTAAGCACTTTCCAAACATCTTCTCAATCAAATTTATTTATTCATTTCCCAGGTTTATAGGCTGCCTTTCAGTTATAAAGGCTCCCAAGGCATTTTCCAATAAATACAAGTTAAAACAATTCACAATTGTAACATGAAAGTAAATCAGGAGGCCCTGGGATGTGTGGGGGATGTGTATGGGAGAGAGAGGTGAGTCAGTACTTTCCCCTAACCTCTACCTGTTCTATTCTACCTTCACAGAGCTAAGAAAAAGGCCAGGGGAAAGGCTGTCCCTCCTTACCCTGGGGAGGACATTGCACTGCAGGTTCACATAGCATCAGATGTTAATTTCTCCAGGGGTTGGCCTGCTCTCCTTCCCTAGTTGTATAGATTCTGCTGGGTTCTCCTCGTATGGCCCAGACTCTGCTTGGTAATAGCAAAGGCACCATCTGGAGGCTGATATCCCATCATTGTCTCTAACCCTGGCTGATACAGTTTCCTTTTTTCTCAAGGATAGAAGAAAGGTCAGGAGAAACAGCAGAAGGATGTCGGAAGTTAATATATGCAGTCTAAAATACTGGTTTCGGAGAGGAGATCTGCCTCCCAACAGCCCCTCCCAGACCTCTCTCCCCCACCCCCACTTAACCACATGGTTGTGCACCCTTCTCCCGGCCCCTCACAAGCCCTCTTACCCCCAGCACTCGTAAATACCTACCTAACCCACATGCCCATTCCCTGCTCACAGCATGAGTGGCTGAGTGCCTGCAACAAGGTGTGTGGGCAGCAGGGGAGTCATGGGGTCAGTGCTAGTGGCTTCCCCAGCAGCTGCCCCACCTCTGGGTACACTAGCGCTGGCCCTGACTAGAAGAGCAGCTGTCCATCATCTCACCCTTCCCATCAGCTCTGCAGGATTTGTAATATGGACACTTACAAAGCCAAAGAGATTTCTTAGTTATACTTTACCACTTCTTAATCACCAGTTTACAAGCTTCTTTTCATCAGTGGCTGGGTGAAACTGGAGTGAGAGGAAGGAAATATTGCACGTTACAAAAAGCTCCATTGCTGGTTTCAGTGTGTGTGCACTGAGGTTTTCGATTAGGACTGGACACCTTGGACATTGATGCACTTACCCTTCTTAACCCTCTTTGCGGCATGCTTTGAAAACAACATTCAGAAGGAATGGCAGCTGCGTGGCCTGTGCTAAGGGAGCCTTAACGTGTGCCTTTCTATTCAGGAGACCAATGTGCTGAGAACAAGCAAAAGTTAAGCCAGGATGTCTCATTCTCAGACTGCTGGGAATCAGAAGGCAGTAGAATGCATCCAAGAGGCAGAAAAGAAATGGTGCAATCCTGTGCAGAGTTACTCCAACCCAAATAAATGATCTAAATGTGAATAACTTACAATTGTCATGTGGCTTGGGACTTGGTGTGCACCTTTTACTGGCAGAGCTTCTGTGCATTTAATAGCTATGTGCCAAGAAGACCGATGAGATTTTATTGATCTATTTTATTGATATTTTATATGGCTTGAATGTATTGTCAACAAGTTATAAATGGAAAACATATATGCATCTATGCACACCACAGCTATGTCTACTGTAAGTACATCTGTTCAGCGGCTACACACAGTTGCGGTGTGTTCCTGTATTATACAGACAATGATAAAACAAATAAAAAATAGCTGATCCACTGGACATAAGCCATGTAATACTGCTTCTGAGTTTTCCCCTTGCTCTGGGCTAGCATTTCCGAGACAGGGGAGAACTACATGGGTCAGAGAACCACAGTCAGCTTCAAATTGATAAAGGATTTATTAAAACAACAAGATTCATAAGCATATCTTTAGCACAGCACAGGGTAGGCACCTGTTTTAAGGGGTTGCAAGTTCCTATTGCATGTTCAGCACACTCCTGGCAGCCACATGGTCCAAGAAGGCCGCTCACATCTTCTCAAATCAGATCAACCTCCTACTTCGATGGTCAGCAGGCAAAAAGACCACACTTCCTGGGGTCAGCAAGGAGATATGACCTCCCTGACCCCCCACTAGGATTATGCCAGCCCCCCCCCTCCACAGGAAGCTCCTTCGTGTTCTAGGTAATTCTGGGAAGAATAAGAAGCCTCCCCCTCCCTCCTCCACATACCTGCCTCCTGGCCTCACCTCTCCTCTCTCAGAGAGAGAGAAAAAACCCTGCTTCATTTTGAAATTGCCTACAAAGGTGGCATTTCACCAAATACCCATTCTACGGTCTCTCCATTGGCTGCCATCAGTTACCAAATTCCATTCGAGGTGTTGGCTATCACATACAAAGCAGCCCTGGACAGTCACATCTGCCAGCCTGCCTCTCCACCAATGCCCCACCACAACCACTGAGCACTCATCGCAGCAGGAGCGGGACCATCTGCAGGTGCCATCCTACAGATGAGCCAGACCAACCACAGGATGCACATGTCCCTTCTGTGTAGTGGGCCCCACCCTGTGTAGTGGGTTGCCTGAGGAGGGCAGGAAGACTCCCGCTTCTTGTATTTGGTAAACTAAATTAAAGAGAATTGTTTAGGAGGGCATTTTAATAATAGAAACAGGCCTATATTATAGCAGATTGGTCCGGGAAAATGATGCAATAGCATGTTTCATATTTCTCTATTGTTTAACATGTCATGTTTAACATGCATGCTTTGTTCAGATGACAGCTCCATTTCAAAATGTCTGCAATTCCTACTCCTGTTACATTCTTTATTAGATACATCATCCTATTGATGGCTTTGATTTATGTTGGGTAATCCGCATTTGGTTTCAGTAACAAAAGTAGACTACAAATAATACAAATGAATAAATATCATTATTTTATGCTCATATCTCCTCTGTGTGATCAGAGGTTGCTGGTCCAGCTTTTACCGAATCACTTTCTTTTGAAGAAGAGAGACAGCTTGGTGTAGTGGTTAGGAGCGCTGGCATATAAGAACCAACTGTTCTTCTTCTTGTAATGGAAACTTATGCGTGGGATGGCTGTATATTTTTAAATATTCCAACTGGACTCTTGGGCTGCAAACAAGCACCCAATCACTCGACATTAGCATCCATTTCCCCAGATAAGGTTGCCAGCCTCTGGGTATGTCCTAGAGAGCTCCAGAGCTTTTCTGGAGAAAAATGGCTGCTTTGGAGGGTGGCTCCTCTGGCACTGTGTCCTTCCCCTCTCCACAAATCTTCAGGGATTTCCGAATTCAGAATTGACAACCCTAATAACCATGAACCTCAACCACCTGCAAAAACTCAGCTCTCTGTTTCCTGAATTCCAATGGCTGAGGAGGATCACTGTGGGCTGAGGAGGCCATTTTAGAGGTCATTATTTTATTGGGTCACCATAAGTCAGAAGCAACTTGATGGCTGTAAACACACACACCTCTGGGTTGAGTGGAAGGATCACGCGTGGGAGTGTCTGCAGTTTCCATCCATTTCCTGCTTGAGTTTGAGTCCCCTTCTATTTTGTCCAAGAATCCATTGGTAAAAGGGATGGGGAGCAGCTGAAAAATAAGAGGTCAAAGCTCCATCGTGGGAGCAGAGCTCTGATCACAGTTCTTTAGCCCTATAACTCCGGTTAAATAGGAGAGCTATATTATAAGCATATCTGTCTTCACTAGGGGAGAAAAAGTAAACTAAGAATCTTAGATGTTTTGGTACAGATAAAAGAGGTTATGCAGGAGGATTTGTTTGTTTTGGGTTTTGTTTCATTTTTTGTAAAATATTGCTACTATCCAAACCAGCATATATTCAATAACACTGGATAATTGCAAAAGTCAACAATGACAAAGGCTACTGTTTACATTGTGTATCTTGTAAGCCAGATAAAATGAATTGGCACAACCGCTTCCAGTAGAGGAAAATAGCACAGAAATGGCCAGCTGCTTCAAAACACTGCCCTGGCCCTAGAGACCCCAGAGATCCACACCTACCCATCTGAGTTCCAGAGCAGATTCCAAAGGGCAAATCGTGTCTTGATGTCATGTGCCATTTGCACAAACCCACTTCTTGTTAGAAAGTACAGAAGACTGAAGCACTACTTGCAGTTTATCATATATGGAGTTGTTGAAATAATGAGCACCATTAAATTAAATTTACCATTGTCTCTATTGGTATGAAGGTTACATTCATAAGCTCTGTTTATTTTAATAGGCTTGTTGTACAGTTGCCGACATATGCTATTATGGTACAATGGATATGCTTTGGGTATTTTTGTAATTGTGGGTAGTATAAAAGTCATTTTCTGTTAGATTGCACAAATCCATTACATTATGAGAAAGATACATTATAGTAATAGGATTAATGTGCAACTCATAAACATGAACAGTAATATTCTTTGTGATAAATTATCTCATTTTAATCACTTGGAATGTGGAAAGATTTAAGGATAGTCCTGGCTTTGATTTGCATAATTGTGTTACAGACAGACAAATTGCATTATATTCTTCATTAACAATAGATGGTTTGTATAACTATTGTATTTTTGAAGTCACTGCTTCTATGTTCATCCTGCAATTTGTCATTTGGTGACATTGCTGTGTAGTACACTTTACAAAGAACAGGGCCTAAAAGATTACTTGATTTTAGCTGAGTCCAGTAATATCTTTGCATTCATTTGCCAAGCAGCAAGCTATTGTTTGTTTTAACAAATTATAATCCAACAGCTAGAAATAATTTAAAATAAAAAATCATCCCATTTACAGTACACTCCCCGTTTATGGCTTTCCCCAGAAAAGTGTCAGCGTTCATAAATATAGAACATGCACTGAAATAAATTCAAAACATTTCCCCCATTGTTTTAAAGCCAGATTATTGCTCTGCTTTGTGAATGCACGCACATTCACAAATATATACGACCCACAGAGAAAATCACATCTCTGAGAAATTCCAAAGCCTCTAAAGAACCCTTGATAACAGACTCTTACCCAAACATTTTTGTGGTTCTTGTGTTAGTTAGACTCTTAAAGTTGCACCCTAAAAAAATACTTCTGCAGAAATATGTTCCTTTAAAAACAGCAGTGAGTTTCCAGCAACATGACTGAAATGCCAAAGGGTCATGGGATGGAATAAACGCATCAAATGGCATATGGGGCTGGGCTATTTCCTTCACATTTTCACAGTTAAGAAATATTCTGCACATTTATCTCTGATTCATGCATTGACCATTCCCTGACACTGAAGAGAGCGATTATCATTTTGAGCTCTCATAACCTTAAAAACATAAGTAGAACCCTAATTTACCTGAGAAGTGGTCCATCTCCATCACTGGTGGTCTTTAAGCAGTGGTGGTCTCCTTATCAGGGATGCTTTAGGCTGTTCCTGCATTAAGCGGGGGGTTGGACAAGATGGTCTATAAGCTCCCTTCTAACTTTCATGTTCTATGAGTCTATGATTCTATCCCATAATGCTCTTTCACACTGTGGTCAAGCAATTGCCTTAGAAGGCAACCAAACAGAGCACAGAGGACAATTCCTTCCCCTGTTGCTGTCTCCTAGCATTGGTATTCAGAGGTTTACTGGCATTACTAGGAATGCCATTCCCCATGTAGGACCTCGGGATCCCCCAGAATTGCAAGTTACCTCCAGACTACAGAGATCAGTTCCCCTGGAGAAAACAGAGACATTGGAGGGTGGATCTTATGCCACTGAAACCCACTGAGATCCTTCTCCTCCCCATACTCCACCCCCAAATATCCAGCAGTTTTCCAACTTGGATTCAACAACTCCATCCTCCATTCCCTGCTGGTATCCAGGGAGTACCTATCAAGCCTAACTTCCTCTGAACATGGAGGTTCCCTTTACTCACCATGGCTAGTAGCCATCGTGGCTAGTAGCTAGTATCCTCCATGAATCTGTTTAACCTTCCATCTGTCTGTCTGTCTGTCTGTCTGTCTATTTATTAGATTCTTAGCCTGTGGCTTTTGGGGGCTTGCGGCAGGGTAAAATATATTTTAAAACCCCATAAAACATCATAAAAACCCTGATCCATAACAGAACAAACAGAACATGAGCTAAAAAGATCAAACAAGATTGGAAGTATAGTCCCTTCCCCCATCCTTACAGCCATTTTTTGAAGAACTCTGGCTGTCCTACCTTGTCTCAGACTGATATTTTACAGATGGCTCAGCTCAGGAACCCAAGGGATGGCTCAGAATTGTCCTTGAGACAATTGGCACTTGAGACATTCAAAATTAGCAAAATATTTTAATTTACATAGAAACCAGTGGATACACAGACTTCAATACTTAAGATTCAAGCTAATGAGAGTTTCTTAACCTACTCACAGTTAATTAAATCATTTTGCTGAGTGTTTTGCAAACACTCCAGAATACTTGTTTTGAGCTTTTACTGGCTTTTTCCGTTTCTAGAATACTGGTACATTCTTTCCAGTACCCAAACCCCTTCTCTTGAAACACCAGTACTCATCTTGAGTTTTTTACTGACTCTTAAGGTTTTGACAGGCAGTTTCTAACACCCCAGGCCAGGGAACTCTTCACTCTCCAGAGCTAACCCCGTTTGATGGGACAGAGAGATTGTCCTTTCACTAGAAGATCCATCCCCTTTCCATAGCCGAAATGGGAGTCTTTGACTCCCGAACTTTATTTTCCAACTTTCCCCCAGTTCTCTATCTGTGTTAAACTGCTCTTAGTTAAGACTGAAACTGTCTCAGTCAAAACAGAAATAAGTCTTACTCTCTTGTCAGCAGACAACTCTTTTAAGACTTGCTCTGCTCAGACTATGATAACCAATCAGATGGCTGGGAGCATCCTGTCATTCAAAGCCCTCTGTTTCTGTGAAGAATTAACCACAGTCTTTTCGCTGTTTGCACAGCGCCTCTAAGCTTTAAAAACGTGTAGTCTATCACAGTAATATTGTGCTATTATAAGTTATAATAATACTTCCCAAACCCATAATGCATTTGTTCCTTTCATGTTTTGGGGATTCTAGAACATATTGCCAAGAATTTCCAAAATTCATCTCTGTTGCCGTGGTGGCTTAGAACAAAGGACGAATCTACTAAATACAACACCATTTTCTACCTCAAGTTTACATTTTTCATTCATATCATGCTAAATACACATGAATATGATAAATATACATGAATATCTCTTGCCTTTTATAAATGCCTGTTCTACAAAACTTGCCCCGGGGGGTTGCAGCAGATGAGCACAGAGATTTTGAACTGTTCTTGTTGAAGAGAAAACATATGTATCAGGAAGTTTGGGGGACTCAACTCATTCACAGTATGGCAATTGTCAGCAAGTTATTCATTACATGGAAAGATAAATCATAATAATACCAATAAATCCCGTATAGTCCTTAAAACAAAGCAATGTGATAAGAATGTGTTTCAATGTACCTGGGTCAAATTTTCTTTGCTCAAATAAGAACCACAACATCTGCCCCGCACACACTTACAAAGATGCCACACTCAGTGCTCACTTGCCAACCTGCCATTGCCAATTATACCTCTCTTCATCTTGCAAATGGACAAGTAGATTGCTACAAATGCTCTCCCTATGGAGAGTAAGACATATGTGTTCAATATCATTTTAAATACCCCCCCACACACACACACACACAAACACACACACACACACATAACCTTCATTCTTTTTATTGGAATGTCCCATTGCAGAACCTTTCATAAAACTTGTATTTGTCTGTGTTCTGAAATACGAGTACAAATGAATGAAAGGATTATGTGGAAATGGGAAAAATATGTATGGACCAAGGAGGTGAGGAGGAATTCTGGAATGGAGCAATCTTCAAAGGAAAGTTAGTTTTCATATACAAAACTTTCTGAATAAAGAAACGCTAGGCAATGCACAACCTTTGATCCATAATTGGCCTTCGTTTCTATGGAAACTGGTCACATATTCTCCCTGCCCAGACTGAATAAGTGGGGGAAAGATTTAAATAGCTCTATTATGAAAATAATAATAATAATTGGCGCAGCAGATTGGGCAAAGGATCCATGAAAATTTCAAAGTGGAGGCTGGAAAAGACCAGAACTCCAGCTGCATTTTCAAAAGTAACCAGGCATGCAAATGAAATGTCAGGAACCATTTTGACACATTTCTGGTTTCATCATAGACTATGTCTGTAATCTGAAGTCTACAGGCCAGCAACCATCTTTGAAGGACATAATAAGTGGCAGCAGCTTCTTGAGAGCTGCCACAAACTGTGTGAAAAAGGTAGATAAAAGTTTATAACAAGGTGGGGATGGTGTAGTTCATCCCTCCGTACTTATTTTTCCCCAATTTTTCCACTCACAGGGGAATATTAGTGAAAGACGAGCAATACCAGCTAATGTGAATTTTAATACAACACATGTGGAGGAGCTGGGTAGAAGAAGAGTTGGTTCTTATATGCCACTTTCCTCTACCCAAAGAAGTCAGCTTACAATCACCTTCCCCTTCTCTGCCTCCCTGTGAGGTGGGTGAGGCTGAGAGAGCCCTGATATTACTGCTCGGTCAGAACAGCTTTATCAGTGTTGTGGTGAGCCCAAGGTCACCCAGCTGGCTGCATGTGGAGGGGGACCAGGGAATCAAATCCTGCTCAGCAGATTAGAAGTCTGCACTCCTAACCACTACACCAAGCTGGTGTTGACAGAAGACCCCCTAACATAGGAGTGATTAAACCAGGACCCTCATTATATTGATCTTATCTCGATGTAATATGTGTTGCTTCTAAAATAAACAGCATTTACTAAACGCATTTTCCAAGATGCCTAGATACATCGTATTGTGGCAAGAATATTAAATTCAAATGGCGTGTTAAACATTGATGTTAAGAATACCCTCCCAAATAGTATGAACTGCAGTAACCACCATTTCAATGAATACAGTGTTTCAGCTGCTGCCAAGATTGCAATAGTAAACATAAAACCAAACACATGTGAACATAAACCTTCCAGAAATTTTAAAAAGCCCCAGAATTCTGCCATCTAGTGATAAAAAGATACCAGGCCATTTTTTTTCCAGTAACTTGGTAAGAAATATTTACTGGTCAAGTTTTATGATTCAGAAAAGAAGAAGGGCAATAGCCTTGCCTCACTTATTCAGGAAAGAGGGGGCTCACCGGAGCTTTGATTGTTATTGAAATGATGGGATGAAAAGACAGGAGGTGGGAAGGAGAGGTGGTGTTTGTTCATGATCTTCAAAGTCGCAGGGTGGTTGGCGGATGGGGGGGGATCTTGTAGGCTCCCATAAGACCTGGTGGAAACAGGCTTGTGAGATGAAAGTGTGGAAGCTCCTGGAGTGAACAAAGCAGAAGAGAAGCAATTATCACCATCTCTGCCTCCTTCGAGGTGGGTAGGGGAGCTTTCTGCTGGCAGCAGCGGAGTACAACCCTTCACTCTGAAGCTTCTCACCCTTGAGAAATCCCATGTGCTGGGGAGAACATGTAGCCCCCAAATGATCAAACCTTGTCCAGAGGGGTTGGCATGAGTGAAACCAGCAGCATCCTTCCTGGGCTGTGCATTCTAACTTGGAGTTGCCACACAAGGAACAGGCAGAAGCCCCTTCATTATCTCTGCTCTCTGCAAATGAGGTCTCCGTGAGTTACTCTGTTCACTGCTAAATAAGGAATGGAATTGCCAGTGCAGAAGGGTCACAGGATTCCACCCCTCCCAGGATATCCCAGAGTTGGGGAGAAATATTCTTGAACTCCAGGTTCACTTTCAGTCTATCACTCCCAACAGCCCAGCAGTATGTACAGAGGCCCAAGGGAGGAAGAGTCAATAAACTTCCTATTCCTACTGCCTGCCTGGAATTGTAAAGGGGCAAAACAGAGGGTAAAGAAACCTGGCACCCCACAAAAGATGATTAGTGGGCTGATTCTGAGTTGGTGCATCACTAATGGTACAAACCCACAGTGTGTGTTTAGCTAAGCAAGCCAGTTTGAGCTTAGTGTCGGCTCTTTCCTCTTCAGTAAATGGAACTATTCATTTTGACATTATTTTGCCCTGCTGTTTACTCAGACATGCATATTTGGGGTTTCAGATTTTCTGCACAGGGACTTGATCAGTAATGTGTTGCAGGGGAAGATGCTTTCAAGCCCAGATGTTGAAACTGGTTAGTGCCCCTGCGCCCCAAAATGAAGAACTATGCAACACCAGCTATAGGTTTAGTTCATTGCTGGGTGCAGCCCACTTCGTCCCTTTATCCTTGGCTTTACAATTTAGCAATAAACTTATCTGTATATTATTTCAACATTTACGTTTTGGGAGGCGGTGCTGGTGGCCGCCAGTGTTTCTGGGCTAAACCACCCAGGCTCCAAACTCAGCCAGAGTTGCTTCCAGCTTTGTTTATTCAAACCTGCTGAGAAAACTGGACTGGGAGATGCCAAGATGAATCTCTCCCCCCCCCCCCCCCCCCCCACATACAACAAAGTGACTGAGCTGCTGCCTGTCGCCTTGTGATCAGCTGGCTTGGGAGAACCTCGTTTTGCCTTCAGATGCCTCATTTATTTTATTATTTGTTTATTATTTGAATTTCTTACTCGCCTCTCCCCAGAGGCTCGAGGTGAGTTACAGCACATAAAACCCCAATAAAACCATACAATAAAACCCATAAAAACAACAATACGTACAGATAGCAACCACAATAAAACAAGATGTGGCAAAAAACCTCGAAGCCCTATACTGCCCCTCCGTAACCCATCCTAGAGGAGGGGGAGACAGAGGGCGCTAGTCGGTCTTCACTACTGGTGCTGTAAGGGGGCCCAGATCATCCTTGCGGCCCAGCCTCACCCAGGCGACTACCAGGTGTCTATACCTTTTTGGAAGGCATCTGCACTTGCCCACCAATCTAGCTAAAAATCTTCCCCGCCAAACACCAAGGCTGGTTATTCTCACCCATCACCCACCATCCTCCTAATGCAAAGAAGGCAAAAATTCTAGGACCATCTGAAAAGTGTCCAAAATGTTCCTGCTTGATGCCTAACATTGAATAGCCAATCCCATCTTTAAAAGATAGGGTATGTAGGTGGGGCAACAGCTGCCAAAAGTAATGGCTATTGTCATAGTCACTATTTCAGCCTCTGTCTGTTGGCTGAGTTGTGTAAAGCTTTAAGCCTAGTTTGCTCTCCTGGTCCATTCATAATAGGACCAGACAAACATGTTCCCTCCAGCTTAAATAGCAGGGAACAGCAATCTTTAGGACATCTTATAGAGAAGAGGTTTACAGATATATATCATTAACTAAATAACATGAGTGTCCTGCAGTTTTCCTTCATGGATTCTTTTGTTTCATACAAAGCTATGCACACTGGGGGGGGGGGGGGGCTCCCTGAAAACTTAATAAGATTAAGATTCAACTTAGTGGAAAAATCAGTGCATCTAAATGAATGAAAATTTACAGCATATGGTGGTGAGGGCATTTTCCCTCGCTTTCACCATGCGTATCTGTCAGGTTTTCTTTGCCATTCTGCATTGATTTTCTTCCTTTCAGTGTTCGGTTCCCTTTCTGGCCTCTGTTTCTCTGGGTTTTCTGTGAGTGCTTTTGTGCTGATTTCCCTCTTGTTTCACTTCCAAGCAAAAGGTAATTCAAAAGCATACAAATCTCCTCAAACTTCCCCCATCCAGCCTTTTGCTACTCCTCAGAGGTCACTCCGCAGCCACATCAAGTTTGTTCAGTCTGTGCTGTACCTTCCACTCTCCTCCCCCTTTCATCCGTGTACAAGCTCCATTTTCCCTTTTCTTCTTCTTTTTGATGTGGCAATGAATCTGGCAATATGAGATTACCACGAGTCTCAGATTTCTAAAATAAAAAAAATGACTGAGGAGGAGTTCAGAAGGAGCTTCATGAGTTTTGTTCACTGCTACTATTGACTTGAAAGAGGAATTGGAGAGGAAGCTGTTACCCAAATTGCTGGACACGTGTCCTAAAACACGTATCTTTGAGCTCGTGGGGAATATTAGCTCAAATGCTGCGAGAGGGGGGTAACTTAGCGTTATCGGATCGTTACCTTTGTATACGAGAGTTATTACACCTGTAGGAACTCAAGGCAAACACAGATTTAAATGGTAAAATATTAATATAAGCTTTTATTGAAAGGAAAATAACAAAAGTACACACAAATAGCTAACACACATACAAGCAGACATATAGAGAAGGGGGAGGAAGAGTGGAAGGCTTGATAGTTACCTGTCCGAGGAGTGGTGGGTCAGAGGAAGAAGCACGAACCAGCGTGGGAGGTCCAGGGTTGGAAGACACTCAGAGTGGCTGTGTGAAGCCACAGTTTTTATAGGATTTTGGGAAGGGGGCTATGTGACAAGGCTCAGGTAAGCATGTGCTGGAAGTTTCCAGGGTCCCCAGAGATTAGGACAATACCTGGCCAAGTGGGGGGTGATGGCCGTAAATGGATTTGGATAAAGGTATTAATGGCTCTGAGGAAGAGAGCCATCAGGTCTAGCTGGCAGGGTGTGGGGAGGAAATATCCCCTGGCAGAGGGGCCAAGTGTGAAAAATGTTGCAAGACAAAGGATTTTCCTAGGAGCCCTTAGGCAAACAGGAAGAAGCCAGTCCACTCACTTAGAAATACAATGGGGGGGGGTCGAGAGTAGGGCATGGAGGCACCTGGATTTCCAAACCTGAGGCAGAGAGCAAGATTTCTAAGATGGAGTCTGGCCTGGCTTGGCTGACCCTAGCAGTGTCATGGCTTTAGCTTAAGCCTAGACTATTGTGGGGTGCCATTGGTTATAGAAGACAGTGTGCCAAGGCATAAGGCAGGGATCCTGCCATGCGTAACATTCCCCCCCTTCTGTAGTGAATTATATGTCCAATTTATTCACTACAGACCAATGTATAATGCGTTAGTGGCGGCAAAGATTGAAATTCAGACTAGAAATTCAGAGAGAAAAGTGGGGCCATCTTCTGCCACTACAAAAACTACAAAAACTTAAGCCAAATTAAAAACAAAACACATTTAGGAGGGGTTTAGGTGACTTAAGGAAAGCTGTGAAGTTGCTGTTCCTCTTTACCACAACCACTCAAAACTAAATGTAACATACATGAACTATGAACTAGCTAAGCGTGAGGTCTCCACCATATGAATAAAGCAATGAACCAATGCAAACTAATACGTTGAGTAAGTCAATCTAGCAAACAATAGACAAAAAGCAAATGCAGTGAAAACCAAATTCTATGCAGGCAGGAAACTGTGGGCAGTACCTGAACAATATTTTAGAATGCGAGCACTAGGCAATCCTAAAAATGCTGGCAAAGAATATCAAGCAATTACTATGAAGCAAGCAGAAAGTGGTAGAAACTAAAAAGTTAAACAATTAACTAAGCAATGGCTTCTAATAAGCAATGCAATAAGAACAAAGTAAAGCTAAGCAATTTAGCAGAACTTATATACATAAACTAGCAAACTATTTAAAACTGATGATACAGGCACAATGCAATAGACAGTGAGTTGAAATACAGGGCACAATACAATTTGGAATACAGACAATACAGTTTGAAAAACTTCCTCCCTCCCTTGTCCCATTGGTAAAGGTGGGAGTGAAGCTGGAGATTCCTTGAATAGTTGAACATGAGGATTGATGTGGATGAGCAACTGGTTCAGCAGTTGAAGATGTTGATATATATATGCATATATATATAAGACTTTGCTGGGTGATGTTTGCAAACACATAGAATGGTGAAGGAGGTTCCTCCATGGGGGTAAAAAGCAACTTTGGCGAGGATCCATTTTATGAGAGAGCCACTGGCAAGAGGTTGTGGCAACAAGCAAATAGCTGGAGATGTGTGCAGGTCCGGGTTAGCTTGCAAGTTGATCTTCTTCCCCCCCTCGTGACTGAAATGGCAGGGGAAGAGGCAGTAAAGGCACTAATCCATGGCGTCAGAGGGTATGCAGGGTCAGAGATTCCACATAGAAGAAACAGCAGGCAGGCTGGGCAGTGAGGCTTCATACAGCAGGAGCTGGGGTAAACAGCAAGCATCAGTAGTTCACCAGCAAGTAGGCTGGGGCAGAAAGCGCAGAGCAGCAGGTCATGACCACAGGACACATCCATAGCAAACGCAGGCAGAGGATCGCTGTCATCTTGACCAGGTCAGGTCTGGAGGTTGGCGAGCAGGATACAGGTGAAGAGCACACAGGCAGGACCATCAGGAACTGGCCTGGCGATCTGAGGTTTGTGATGCACAAGCCTGGAGCCTCCTTAGGGCAGGCTTGGCAGACGCGGGTTGCAAGAATGTTTGAGTGGCCCAGGGCATCAACAGCACAGTGGAGCTGAAGAGCTCAAGGGGGAGACACCCAATTGAGAGAAGGACAAAGATTGACAAAAGTTTAATGGAGAAGTGTGTGCAGCTGCAAAGAGTGATGCTGCAAAGTCTGCTGAGGCTGGGCTCAAGGAGGCACCCAGCCTGATGGATATGCAGATTAGGAAAAATACTCAAAATTTAGAGCTTTGAAGACAATGAACTCAAAATGAAAGACTGGAGCAGAGGGGTGCCCCCATAAGTGACTGTCAAAAAGATCTACTGTGGTGGGTGCCCACCATGACCTTACAGAGACTGAAAATAGAATTTAAGAGGAGCTAGATGCCATCTCCAGGGAGGGAGAGGGAGATTAGAGTGCAATCATAAGACAAGGGAAGGAGGATGCCAAACTCCTGGTGAGTTTGGGAATTTGAGAGAAAACTGATGACTGAAGCGAGATGCTTTGTAGAAATACACAAGAGGAGAGAAAGTCCTGGAAGTCCTGGAAGAAGGAGACTAGGTCTACTGACCTTCTGCACTGTTGTGTAAAAAGAAGCATTCAGAAAAAGAATCAAAGAACCAAAGTTAAAGGTTCCTGCAAACATGTTGCAAATGGTCTATGAATGAATAGATTAGCAGCTCAAATACACATATATATATGAGGGAAAAAAAAAAAAAGAATTGCTAGATAGAATCTGGTCAATTGCTTCCCAAGTTAATAAGCACAAAAAGAAATAGAAGCTCTATGCAATAGGTTAAAAGCATAAGCAGAAAACATACTACAGATTTTTCTCTATAAGGAACATAAGATAAATCAAAACACAAAAAGAAAGCTTCAAAAACAAAACTTGGATTGTGATCTATAAAGATCTTGCTATAAAGAGCACAAGAGAGGACTCCTAATTAAAAGAGGACTCAAAAACATGGCAAAAGAATTTGCAAAATATTGTGGATTGACATAAACAATCTAGAAAGTTAGAGCACATAAGCACAAATCTAAAAGCAAAGGTTTCTTATAACCTTAAAGAAAATTCAAGGGTTGAGGTATAGAAACTTGTTTTTCAGATTGAGATCTGCCTGCTTATAGGCCAGGCTGATTGGATGCCAATTGCTTCTTTAAAAAGATACATCTATTGGAGTACTGCTGAGGATATGAGTGGGAAAGAATGAATGAGGAGAACATGAAGAGTCCCATTACACAATAGTGTGTCAAAAGAATTGTGTTTTTAAGAGGAAAGACTGTTCCTCTGTACATACACAGAGTGCCTTTTCATAGGAGTCAAGCTGAGTGGAAGCCTGAGTACCCAAATGAAAGGTCTGTATGAAGCTGTTTCAAAACATATTCAAAACAAAAACAAAATTGCAACAACAGATTTTTAAACAAAATTGTCTTATGCAAAGAGGAAAAAAAAATGTTAACTGCCAATTAAAATTTGAAATAGGAAGTAAAAATGTCAGAGGGAAAAGCTATGGAGGGAATGCCCTTTCTCAAAGAGAAAATATTTCAAATACTAAAAGCAGCCAAAATTGTCTTAAAATAAAAACTAAAACAAAACATATTTTAGAACAGAACTATTTTACTGTACTCTACCCCCCCTTAGATTCTCTCTGAGGTAGGGGTCAGTCTTTAAAGAAACAAAACTTCTTCCCTTCCTGATTTGAGAAGAAAGAATACTTTCTGTCCTTTGTTATGTGGATTAGTTGCCTGGATGGGGGAGAGCAAGGCATGAGTCATGGGGCTGAGTGCCTAGGAAGGCAGTTAGACAAAGAGAGTCTGTTTCAAGATTGCAAAATAGTGGCTGTTTCAGTGTGACTGCAACTGTAGCTGGAGGCTCTACCAATTGCAGCCAAATTTAAAATTTGAAAATTTAAAAAGTAAAAATGGAAGCACACATGTTAAATTAACTCAGTGGCACTGGAACTATTTGTGGAAGTTGAGAAAATAATTGGAAATCTGTTAACTTTAGGGAAGCTAAGAGCCTTGCAACAAATTCTTCCCTGTTAAAACAATTGTTGTCAACTTGGATTTTGGAACTCTGTACAGGTTCAGAGGCAGGGTTTCCTTCCTGACTCTGTGATGGGGGAACTGAGAATATTTTCTCTTCTTTAAAGACAAGAGGTGAAGCTGGGTTACTGGATCTACTGTATTTTCTTCTCAATTTATTATCTGTGTGGCTTTGGAAATCCAGGACATTTTGCAAATGGGTTTTTACTTTAAAAAGTTCACCCTGGAATTCCTTGTTTTTCTTATCAAGATCCTTAATTTCCAAATCTTGTTTCTGGGTAAGAGTTTTAAATTTCTCTATTTCCTTCTGCCAATCCTTAGGGGATTCAGAAGAAATTTCTGTGGGCCTAGTTTTCTGTAGCTCACATCTAAGTATGTCTCTGTTCCTTTTCTCTCTAATGGCCTTTACAAAACCAAACATGAGTACAGATGTTGGTTGGTCATGATACTGGGACATGTCTGCTCCAGTATTTCTAATTTCCCGCCATAGAAAAGTCCTGTTACTGATTCTTTTATTGCGCTGCTGATGGGCATAATTTCTATTCTGGAAGTATTTAGGTTTGAGAGTATTTGGGGGGAAATTATTTGAAGGGAAACCATTTTGTGGCTTACTCCTTTCTCCTGGCTTTTGTTTGCTCCAGCCATTAGGTGGCTGCAGGGAGCGATTGTCTCTATTCCTATTAGAATTGGGGTGATTCTCCCTCTTGATCCTGTACTGAGAGTGGAAACCACTGTTTGCCTGAATGTTTAAATTTTTGGAGTCCTGGTTAGTGGGAAATTCAAGAGAACCTGATTCTCTAAGCTGGCCTGCAATGGGGAGCAGTTTCTGGATTTCCTGCCTCTCAGTTATATCCACAGGGGTTTTAACTAGAACTCGGTGGAAGGGAGCTGAATTTTCCCCTCGGGGTTCTATGAACATTTTGGGGGTTATTTCTTCTGGCAGAGGCTCAGAAGGTAGAAGGGGAAGAGTCTCTGTATGAATTGTGGCAACTAGAGACCTTTGGAGCTCTAACTGCTTTTCAAGTTGCTGCATTTTTCTATGGCATGCCTCATGGCTTACTTGAGCATGCTTGGCCACATTGTTCTCCACTAGGAACTGTGCAGCTCCCTTGATCTTAACTAGCTCTGCTTCTAGCTCGAGAATACGAGCCTCTGCTACCTCAGCTCTTTGCCTTGTGGCTTGGAGCTGACTTTCTAGTTCCTGGATGGTCTGAAGCTGATGAGCCTTCTCCACCCGTGCACTCAAGCGCTCAGTTCTCATGTCCTCCATCTCATCGGAGAGGTGGATGATATGAGCCTCACGCTGTTCGATCTGAGCTACCTGCTCCTTCAGCAGGGCATCCTTCTCTTCTAGGGCATGTTGCAGCTCAGCAATCTGGGCTACACTGTCCTGAAGTGCAACAAACATACCCCAAGTGGCATAAGAGTCCTTACTGCCACCCCCGAGCTTCCTGGTGTTGCACCATTCTTGGAAAGCCTCGGTAAGGGTTTCCAGGGGGTTAGAGCTTTTAAAAGCTCCCGGGTGCCAGGGGTTCCGGCCGCCCTTCTTGGTCACCCAGAGTGTCAATCTGTCTGCCGGTTCCTTACGGGCAATCAGGCTAGTCAAATTGAATCTGGATGCCATTTCTTCCTATTAATTTCCAAGATCTTAAAGGGGACGGGGCTTGGTTTTCTGGCTTCTTGTCGCTGGGCAAGCAAGCACAGAGGGGATGAGTTTAGGGGCAGCCGCTGCTCGTCTCTTGAACAGCAGGGGAGAGAGGGAAAAGGATCCCGTGGAGTTTAACCTCTCACAGGTGTGGCTAGTTTGTTTTTGGCTGAGAATGGCCGGGGCTCTTCTCAGTTCAGGGCAAAAACTACCGAAAAACCAAGAGGATGGCTGATTTTTCCAATCAAGGTTGCCGGAGCGCACTTGATCCTCGGGAAAACCACCGAAAACCTGAAGGTATTTTTAGGGAAGAAATCACTGGGGGATTTTCTTGCGGCTTCTATATCCTTCAAAGCGGCAAGGGGAAAAGGGGGAAGGGCTCCCGTCAAGGCACGTCCTTACGGGGTTTGGCTAGTTTTCTTATTTTATACCGAGATGGCCGGGGCTCTCTCGATTCAGGGACAAAACTACCAAGAAAACCTGAGGGTACCGGCTAATTTATTCGGTTAGGATCGCCCTGGCTTTCCTGAACACGGGGAAAATTACCAAAACCTGGATCATCTGAGCTTCGCAAAGCCCGCTTGAGTTCTCGTGCCACTCCCGACACTTGAAACTCCAACTCCTGCGGCCGCAGGGCAATTTGGTGCTACAGAGAGCGACTCTGCTTGCACAGATTTTAGCAGTAGGGGGATTTTCCTGGTCCTTCCTACAGCTAAGAGGAACTGCCTAACGCCTTCCTACGCTTGGCTAATCCCTAGTTGTTGGGTGCGTTTCGTCCACCCGCCCGTCTAAGCCTAAGAAAACCTTGCTTCGGTGTTCCTAGCCTTAAAGGAAACTAATCTCCAGCAGGAGCAAAACAATAGCAAAAGGGTAGAAAAGAGAGAGAGAGGCCAACCCTTTTAGAAAGCACACTTCCAAGAGCACATTCACACACTTATGCCAAGAGTTCAAACGGGCTTTTCCCCTTACGTCCGGGTTACTGGAGAGTGCCGTGCGTCCACTTTACTCCCGAGTAAGCCTGGGGCAACTGCCCGCGAGATCCACCATAATCTGTTACCCAAATTGCTGGACACGTGTCCTAAAACACGTATCTTTGAGCTCGTGGGGAATATTAGCTCAAATGCTGCGAGAGGGGGGTAACTTAGCGTTATCGGATCGTTACCTTTGTATACGAGAGTTATTACACCTGTAGGAACTCAAGGCAAACACAGATTTAAATGGTAAAATATTAATATAAGCTTTTATTGAAAGGAAAATAACAAAAGTACACACAAATAGCTAACACACATACAAGCAGACATATAGAGAAGGGGGAGGAAGAGTGGAAGGCTTGATAGTTACCTGTCCGAGGAGTGGTGGGTCAGAGGAAGAAGCACGAACCAGCGTGGGAGGTCCAGGGTTGGAAGACACTCAGAGTGGCTGTGTGAAGCCACAGTTTTTATAGGATTTTGGGAAGGGGGCTATGTGACAAGGCTCAGGTAAGCATGTGCTGGAAGTTTCCAGGGTCCCCAGAGATTAGGACAATACCTGGCCAAGTGGGGGGTGATGGCCGTAAATGGATTTGGATAAAGGTATTAATGGCTCTGAGGAAGAGAGCCATCAGGTCTAGCTGGCAGGGTGTGGGGAGGAAATATCCCCTGGCAGAGGGGCCAAGTGTGAAAAATGTTGCAAGACAAAGGATTTTCCTAGGAGCCCTTAGGCAAACAGGAAGAAGCCAGTCCACTCACTTAGAAATACAATGGGGGGGGGGGTCGAGAGTAGGGCATGGAGGCACCTGGATTTCCAAACCTGAGGCAGAGAGCAAGATTTCTAAGATGGAGTCTGGCCTGGCTTGGCTGACCCTAGCAGTGTCATGGCTTTAGCTTAAGCCTAGACTATTGTGGGGTGCCATTGGTTATAGAAGACAGTGTGCCAAGGCATAAGGCAGGGATCCTGCCATGCGTAACAAAGCAAATGGTTGGAGTCCCCAGTGGAAATAAAGGTTTTAAATGCTGTATGCAAACAAAATGGGGGGGGGCACAGAATGAAATTGACATGAGATGGAGAGAGAGTATGGAAAGCCTAAAACTTTAAAAGCATCTTTCCCTCTAATGTTTTAGTGAACAGTGTTGAGGGTGGCATTTTGGCAGTCTCTGGAAGTCTAACATTAAAATGGGGGCTGAGTCACATGGACCTTCTGCAAACTGCTGAACTTAAGAATCATTTGGGACTGATCCATCCGGAAGAAGAGTGCAATCTACACAGGTGAGGCTTTTAAAAACTACCAAGATCACAAGCAGGGAGCAGTATCAAATGAGAGAATCGCAACGAGAAAACCCAAATTTGTAAAGACAAACAGGAAATTAGCATTTCTATGCAGCAGCACTATAGCATCGGCAAAAATACCTCCCCATTTTTTAAAATTTTAGTGGCACAAGATTTTAAAAGCTCTCACAGCTTCTGCCAGAGAACTCCTCCCCCATATAAATTGCAGTTTTGTGCAATGTGTGGTCGGGTTGCAGCTGACTTGGCACAGGTATGTACGGACCCTCTCTCTCTCACTCACACTCACACACACACACATATGTTGCCAAGGACTACAGTTTGCAATGTCATTTCCAGTGGATTCTCCCATGCATTCTGTACACTCAACATGTCCCCCTGTTTCATGAGTTCATATGACTCATTTTTCACAGTGGCTAATAACTCAGCAGAGAATCCTTTAGTG
Organism: Paroedura picta; assembly: GCF_049243985.1. Classification (NCBI taxonomy): domain Eukaryota; kingdom Metazoa; phylum Chordata; class Lepidosauria; order Squamata; family Gekkonidae; genus Paroedura; species Paroedura picta. The sequence continues at coordinate 61,285,858 of NC_135370.1, read as the reverse complement.
CTCTGCAATATGGAAAAGGGGCTTTGCAGCTGCTTCTTGGTTTCAGAATCAGTCTGGTTAATTTCAACATCAGGTTATCTCCCTTTGCCTGCATCCTTTTCTGTTCCCTTTCATTCAGTGAACTAACACTGAAATGCATGCGCAAACCCTGAACGAAAAGGATTCACATACAAGGCGATTGCTGGATGTTCCTGTAAAGCTGCAGTTTCAAATGGACAACAACATAACATTCTTTTCAAAATTGGACACCACTCCCCACACATCACAAGTGGGCGACTTCAATGTTCACGCGGCATCTTCAGGACTTGGTGGGGACCTGGTGTCTTCCATGGTGACACTGGGGCTCTCGCAATTTGTTACCGGGCCCACCCACCATGCCAGTCACACGCTCGACTTGATTTTCGGTGCTGGGATAGAGGTGGATTTGGATGCAGCTTTGGTTGTGCCGTGGTCAGACCACTATGCCCTGCGGGCTCAGCTCAGGATACCACCCCCTCCCCAGTTGGGTGGCGGGTGCATTTTTGCCCACTCGCGGAGACTTATGGATCCACTTGGCTTCCGGAATGCTCTGTGGGATCAGATGCCTCCTGGTGACTCACTGGTATCCTTGGTGGAGGACTGGAAGTCCCGCCTGACAGCCGCTATAAATAAGATCACCCCTAAACGTCCTCTCTGGCCTTGACTCAAACGGGCCCCCTGGTACACAGGGGCACTCCAGGAGAAGAAAAGGGAAGTGAGACGACTGGAGTGAATGTGGTGGAAGACTCGTGATGAGGCTGCAAGAACATCTTATTGCATGCTTATGAGGGCGTATGAGATGGTGGTGAAAGTGGTGAAATGGGAATTTTTTGCCATGGAAATTGTGTATGCAAACTCTCACCCAGCCCAATTATTTAGGGTAGTTAGATCTCTTACCGCCCTCGAGGGGTGCCAAAACATTAGTCAATTGGAACTTGACTTGTGAGGCATTAGCAAGCTATTTTGCAGATAAAGACTTGTCACTCCACCATGACCTTCCCGCCACAACTAATACAGTAAAGGAACTGAAGACCTGTTGGCTGCCTTTGGCAGTGAGGTTTGATGGCTTCAGATACTCTCTTCTTCCAAAGTGGACAAGTTGCTGGGGTTGGTTAGGGTGACCACTTGCCTCCTGTCCTTCTTGGCTCCTCAAAGGAGGTGGCCAGAGGATAGGGGGCCAGCTCAGGCACATCATCAACTTCTCCCTGAGCTCCGGAGAGTTTCCTGAGTGGCTGAAGAGGGCAGTGGTGCACTCTCTCCTGAAAGAACCAATGCTGGACCCACAGGACCCTGCTAACTACCGCCCAGTATCACATCTAGTGTTCCTGGGCAAGGTGGTGAAAAGGGCTGCGGCGGATTAGCTCTGGTGCTCTTGGATGAAACTTCGGCACTCGATCCATATCAGTCTGGCTTCTGTCCTGGCCATGGGGTGGACACGGTGTTGGTTGCTCTTTTGGATGACCTCCGTCACCAGCTGGATAGAGGTGGGTCAGCCATGCCGGTCCTTTTAGACCTGTTGGTGGCCTTTGACATCATGGACCATGAGTTATTGGTCCCCCCCCCCGGAACCATTCACCAGATGTTTGGAAGCGATGACTGAATAGTTCAAGCAGAGTTCCCTGAAACTCAACCCCTCCAAGACGGACGTCCCGTGGCTGGAAGGCAGGGAGAAGGATCAGGCAGTGTGTTTACCCAGGGGCATAACTTACCATTGGCAGGGGCGTAACTTACCATTGCATCCCAGGCCAGGAATTTGGAGGTGACCATTGATGCCTCCCTTACTATGGAGGCACAGGTCAAGAGAGTAGCGAGCCAGGCATTTTCCCATCTTCACCAAGCTCGGCTATACTAGTCCCCTACCTGCCCCCTGATCACTTGACCACAGTGATCCATGCAACATTCACCTCCAGAATAGATTTCTGTAACTTGCTCTCTGCGGGCCTACCCTTGTCCCTGATCCAGAAACTTCAGCTAGTACAAAATGCAGCTGCTAGGGTCCTCACCGGCACACCTTGGAGTGTCCATATCCAGCCTGTGCTGAGGCATCTGCATTGCTTGCCAATTGCTGCCCAGATCAGGTTCAAGGTTCTGGTTTTAACCTTTAAGGCCTTACTTAGGTCAGGACCAACATACCTAAGAGACCGCCGGTCACCTTATGCCATCCCCCCACCCGCAGGGCCTTGCGCTCTGTGGGTGAGAATTTACTGGTCGTTCCCGGCCCTAGGGAAGCGTGCCTAGTTTCAACCAGGGACAGGGTCTTTTCGGTCCTTTTCCCTGCCTGGTGGAATGAGCTCCCGGATGAGCTGCGAGCCCTGCGGGATTTGCCAGCATTCCACAGGGCCTGTAAAACAGAACTCTTCCACCAGGGCAGAGTCTGCACTTACTTTTTTTATTCCATTGTCAATCCTGTTGAATTCAGATCGCTTTGAACTCGATTCTTCCTCCCCCCCCCCTCCCCATTGAAACAGGAAAGTCTTCTGCACGTGGTTAGGGAGGCTCAGAAGGTGGGGGGGGAGCCAAGCCTCTTTCTTTCTTTTCTTGGAGGGGGGGGGAGAGGATTGAAAAAGGCAGAGGAGGGAGGAAAAATCCAGGACCGACAGAAGTTGAGAGAAATTAGGGGCTTCTCCTTTAAGGCAAGCGTGTCACATGACCAGGTGTGGCCTATCAGAGGTTCTCTACCACGGAGCTTTCTTTCCCAAATGGATCTTGAGGATTTTCAGCACTCTGAAATATGGCACATTAAAGGTAGAGTCACTCCGAATCAATCCTTCTTGCTGCAGAAGGAAAATTAAAATCGCCCCAAATCCAAACGGAAATCGCATTCCGTGTAGAGGGCAGGGACTGAATCGATCTGGGGCTGGAATAAAAGCTCCGTGCAGTTTACACCCAGGTCTATGGTTGAGGCTCGGGCTAGCAAAGTAGAACCATCGCCCCTCCCCTGGGATTGGAAGTTACATCATTCCTCTCCACTTTCCCTGCTGCACTGGTAATGGGGGTGGAAACGAGATTATTTTCCATTATGGGATTTTTTAAAGTCTTTTAATGGGTATTTTAATGGGACCAGATTATTGTTACCTGCCATGAACCTTTCAGGGAGTGGCGGTAAACAAGTAAACAAGTAAACAAGTAAACAAGAATATTCCACCACAATTTAGAAAAGTGCATTTTAAAACTTGTAACTACAGAATAAACACACTGCAAGGGAAAAGAACAGTGCATAAGGCAGGTGCAGAATCTGAAGTCAAGATTAAAGACTTACTCTCTGAAAAAGTACACTAAGATGTGTGTGCATAATGTGCCATATATTATAATGATCAGTTGGGCGCAATAGAAATCTTCCTATGATATTAAGATTTTATGAGTGCTGATGTGTGTGTATATCAAAAGAGGCAGAAGTTTTGCCAACTTACATATTGTCACACACCCCACCTCTATTGTTTGTTTGCTGGTTGGTTTGTCAATAAGATTCCAGCTGGATTTCACAAAATAAGTCAATACAATCAAGAGGGACATGCAATAGGCGATGTAATAGAAGTGGGCTTGTAAAAACTGAAAGCCAAGCAGAGATCTAAAGGCAGAAGTGAAACATAGCGTAAGCATTAACATTCAATGTTGCAAAGGTCCCATGGTAAGAACCTACTAACAGCAACAGACAGTACAAACTATACTCAGTTGTATAGTTTACAGTCCAGACTCTCTTACCTTTTAATCTGAGCTTCTTTTTAAATCATTTTGTTACAGGGCAGCCCTATTTCCTGTGCAAAGAGTCCTCTTGAATAATTCAGTGTTGAGAACCTTCCTGAGCTCCTCAGAAAGACTATTTCATAAAGCAGGACCCACAACAGAGAATGCACTTGCCCATTTTGCCCATTTGCAGAAGGCCCTACTCAGATGATCAGAGTTGTGGCAGAGCATTGAAGGAGAAGCAAACCCACAGATATGAAGAAGGGCTGTGTATGTGATCTCCAGTACTTTAAATTGAGGCCACTAACTGCTGGACAACCAACATGATGACTGCAGAATGGGAGTAAGATGAATGCGCCATCTTGCTCCGAATAGTAGCCAAGCTGCAGAGTTCTGTGCAAACTGGAATCCTCAGACCTATGTAGGATGCATTACAGTAGTCTAATCTTGCTGCTACTGCGGCATGGACCCAGGTGGCCAGATAATCCATGTTAAGGTAGCAAGCCATTTTGCAGATTAAACCAAGTTTGAAGAAAGTGTTTCTTGCAGCTGCACTGACCATGTCAGATCCAGTATAATCCCAAGGTTCTTAACTGAATTGGCAAAGATCCATTGAACCCCATCAAAAGCAAGCTTCACTTGACACTCATGGTGACTTTCGTGATCCGCAGACCTAGCTCCTTCACGGTCCTGTCTTCGAACCCCCCCAGAGCCATAATATTATTGGGGATATGACTGACCACATTCAGCATTGGAGAGGAATAAGAAGATAACCCTTTCCTGCCACACCAGAAAGGCAGAACATGCCAGATCAGTGTCAGTCATTAGTCCACAAGGAACAGAGGTGAGATAACAGGACAAGAAGCTCGGCTGAAACAGTCATTGCAGGTCTGGCATTGCAAATCAAGCATCCCGTCCATTCACCCAACATCCCCTTAAAACAAAATGCATTTCAGCTGTGGCAGTTTACATAGCCACACAGCCAAAGCCTTTTGATTGGCAGATTAAACAGAGAGAATTAAGCAGGCAGATCCATAATTGAATAGAATATTAAAATGGATATGGCATAAAAACAAGTTTAAAGTACATATACTGGGATACAGAAAAGGTGAAATTGAGCAAACTAAGTGGATAACTAAAAACAAGATTAAAATATGTAGACCTGAATACTGGTTTTCATTCCTATCATGTCACAGCTTTATGGTGCCTGACAAAAATGCCGCTGCATTCTCAGTTGTTTCCAGGGTGTGGTCATGCAGATATAGGAAACCTTGAAGCACCTAGGAAGTCCCCTCTTGTTTACTAAGATGGGTCTTGACCATTTCATACGGATATCCGTACAGGGGGAACAATAAAACAGGGCATGTGGAACAGTTTCAATACAACTCGCTTTACAAGAGCAATGCCTATTCAGCTATGCTACCTTTGAAGATCTCCCATGCAAAACTGCTGATGGCCAAGTGCTGAATCTGGCCCAGGAAAGAGCTCTGCATTGATGCAGAACTTGCAGATATTGAAGGCACGGGGCCACATGACCGGCTTCGAAGGGAATCCTCAGGTGCAACAGGGAGCAGGTTTTATTAGCTGTGCAGTTGCAATTTTGTAGTTCAATCTCCCCAAATCTACGTTTTATTGATTGAAATGCCTCAGATGCCGATGGCATAAGTAGCAAGTCCAGGGGTAGGCCAACAGGACAGTTTACGTGTCCAGCTGCAAAGTCAGGAAGAGATAAATCAGTGAACCGTTGTGCCGAGTGTAATGTATGTTACGTATGTACACAGCCCAAAAGCTTCAGTTTAGTGGGATGAGGGGCTGGGGGTGGTGGAGTGTTTCCTAATTCTGGACTAATATCGCCTATTCTTAATTTCAGCCCATTAATCCTAGTTAGGATCTATTTTACAACTGCTAAATATACAAGCTGTTCTCATATCTCAAGACTTATAAAACCATCAGAATCAAAGAATAAATGACCAGATGCTCTTTTGCTACCCCCTGTAGCAGTAGAGTTGCTAAAGCCGTGCCCTTGGAATATCAAGAAGTGACTGCAGGACTCTATTCATTTGAGACATTGCCTGCAGCACTCATACATTCAGTATCATGATAGAATCCAGTGCATTTCATAGCATTGCAAAAAAAACTGTAGGAAATCTAAATCCCATGAGTCACAAGTCTCCATAGATATGTTTGTCCCTCTAGGAAAGGGCAACTGTAATGGTAGCACTGCCTGGAAAGATATCCTTGCATAAGCCTCTGCGGCCAGAAGGAGAAATGTCCCCGGCTCAAGAAGACTGGGCTCTGTTTTCTATGCAGGCAATGAGTGGTTCATATCAGACCTCCTTAGCCTCTGGCCAACTTTACAAGTTCATATGCAAGGCCAGCCAAAAGGCTTTTAGTGCCCTAAGCCATTGGGTATCAGCCCCACCACTGCAGCCCAAGCTTGTCTGGGCCCAGGCAGAGAAGGAGCTGCCACTGTTCCTGGGTGGCCACATCGCCTGGTGGCAGCAGGTATTGGTGGTTGCCTGCTCTTCTTCCATTCCTCCCTCCTTTGCAGGGATGGAGAGGGGCAGGGAAAGGCAGGGCTGGGCTGGGCAAAGAGTTGGAGAAAGCAGATGGGATGACAAGGCAAGCCCTGACACCCCAAGCTGTCATGGCCCAGGGGCACATAGACCCTCTCCATGGAGGAACAGGTCACAAGAGTAGCACAGCTAGTGTTCTTCCACCTGTGACAAGGTAAGCTACTAGCACCCTACCTGGCCCCAAAACACCTAGCCACAGTGAACCAGGTAATAGTCACCTCTAGGCTGTATTTCTGCAACTTGCTGCATGCAGGCCTTGTCCCTGATCTGGAAACTACAACTGGTCCAGAATACAGTAGCTAGGGTTCTCATGGGAGCACCTTTGAGGGCTCACATAAAGCCCATGCTCAAACAGCTGCACTGGTTACCAGTTGAATACAGGATCAGGCTTAACATTCTGGCAATCACCTTCAAGGCCATATGCCGCATGGGCCCTGAGACACTTGAGGAACTGCCCCTCTGCCTATGCCCCCAGAGAGCATTACGCTCCACAAACACAACAAACAGGCAATCCCTGGCCTTGATCAGGGGCAGGGCTTTCTCTGTCCTGGGCCCCACCTGGTGGAATGAGCTCCCAGAAGACATCATGGCCCTGCCAAAGTTAAACCAATTCAGGCGGGCCTGCAAAATGGAGCTCTTGCACCAAGCTTTCGGTCAAGGCCAGTGAAGCAATTCCACCAATCCAGAGCCCAGAGGCCCCTCCCAACACCAACTATGTCTTACAGATGGAAAAACTGAAATCGCAGAGCAGCAAACAAGGTACAACTGCTGAGTTGTGGAGTTGAAATGTTCTAATTCCAAGTGTTGGGTTAATTATTTTATTATTACAAATGCCAACATTTGAAATGCTATATGTTCCCAATGACAATGTTGCTTTTACTGTACCATGAAAAAATTTCATTGTAAACTGCCCTAAACCACAGAAGAGGGTGGTATATAAATCTAATAAAATAAATAAATAAAATAGGTGGGCAGGGGGCTACTTGTTGTTACTTCTTCACAGGGATGGAAAAAGGTGAGCAGGGATGGGAAGGTCAGCTGCACAAGCAGGCATGATCAGATGGTGCCTGTGCCCCCACCTATCATTCCATGGAACTAGGTGACAGCACTGGGGCTGGGGGTGCCACTCATGGCTGGCACTTGCTACTGGCAAACCTCTGCAGGCCCCCTGGCACCTACAGCACCCCCCTCCACCTTCTGATGCCCTAGGCAGTCACATCAGTTCACCAAATGGGCAGGCCAACTCTAATTATGCTTTCTTGTTCTCTTCCATCAGCATTGCTTCTGCATCTTTCTATAGCTGTGTACAGATGTTATGAATAGCATATCACTGAGCACTGGAACAACCAGAAGTATCCAGTGACAGCCCTTGGGAGAATTTATTTCCTTTGGTGATTTATTTCCTTTTTTTTGTCATCCATAGATGTAAGTTTAACCACTGTCATTCTAGAAATGTATATTTGATTTTTGATCATGGTCAAAAAAGATACTTTTTCTAGCCATCCTATTCATTTCTTGCTACCAAACTCAGCCCATGGATTTGGCAAGCTCACTTGAAAAATCCTGTAAAGGGCTGAGAGGGTTGAATCTTTATGAATTGACAGTTTTTGAGCTTAGAGCATTTTTCATTAAATTGAAGTACAAGACATGTTATCAATAATTCTCACTTTGCTGGTGGCAGTGCAGGATATAATAGCAGGGAGAGAAGAAACTTAGGATGCACTAAGTTTAAAATTATTGTACTGTCATGTTCTCACATATTCACATGAATCACTCCGTCTAAAAAAAATTCTTTAGGGAAGGTTGCTTCTTTTTACTCTTCTTCTGCAACTTCTTCACTTTACAACTCCTGTGCAACTTTTGCTGAACAACTTCTTGTTGTTGTTCTTGCACACAAAATGCCAGAAGCATTAAACAAAATCTGGGTGCACAGTTTACCTAACACAGTTTACCTAACACGATGCTTACACTCCTTTCCAAAAGAGTTGCAAACATAAGTGGAATTACCAGTATAAAAAACTCCATAAGAATTTTTTTTGCATTGTAATGCTGTCTCAGAGCTCTGGAAGTTACATACTTCAGGAGTTCTTGCTAGTATCCTAAAGAGTTTGTAGAAACCAATACTCTGAAAAAACTACTGTAGACACACAGTTTACTCACCAGCCTCCATTCTTCCAGACAATTTGGAATCAGAATTCCATGGGCACTGAAAGACTCCTTCCCTGGGAATCAGAATGGAATGGACCAAGAAGATCACATTAAATCATCAGGGGATTCTTGAGCTGGATACCTCAGGTGGCAGGCTATCCACTCAACTTGCCAAACTAACATGATCGCTTCTATAAATAAATAGGTTTGTCACAAGATAACGGAAATCTTGCTGTTCCCAAAGAAGAAGAAGAAGAAGAAGAAGAAGAAGAAGAAGAAGAAGAAGAAGAAGAAGAAGAAGAAGAAGAAGAAGAAGAAGAAGAAGAAGAATTGTTTCATATATGCCCCTTTTCTCTACCGAAGGAGTCTCAAAGTGGTTTCCATTCGCCTTCCCATTTCTTTCCCCACAATAGACACCGTGTGAGGTGAGTGAGGCTGAGAGAGCCCTGATATCACTGCTCAGTCAGAACAGCTTTATCAGTGCTGTGAGGAGCCCAAGGTCACCCAGTTGGCTGCATGTGGGGGAGCATGGAATTGAATACAGCTCGCCAGATCAGAAGTCCACGCTCTTAACCGCTACACCAAGCTGGCTCTCTACTACACCAAGCTTCCCAGAGACGATCCTGGAAGCATGGCCCAATTTGATCCAGGAATTCTTAGAATGTTATACTGCCAAGACTCAGCCATGAAGCAATAGCAATATAAAGAGAGACTTTGAGCCTGGATGTGGCTAGTTTCCCCTCACAGCTGAGTAATCACAAGCAGTGATTACAGCTTTATGGTATGCTTCAGTTCTAACACAGCTCATTTAAACATTGCCTGGAAAAAAAAAGCAGTATTATGAAGGAGTAAGAGACGAGAATGTACAAATAGAAACAGGATCCTTCCTCTCTCGCTATATAGATGATTTAACTAAGTTTCTTTGGGAAAGGTGGGCTGCCTACGGTTCCTCTGCTAAAATCACTGCCTGCCTGTGTGGTTGCCTTTGGGCCTGATCCACTCATCCATTTGTAAGTAAATCATTCCAGAGACACTCTGCATTTCAGGTGTCCCTTCTCCTTCAAAGAGCTGCATTCCAATGAAGGCTTTCATGGCTGGAGCCAACAGGTTGTTGTGGGTTTTCCAGGCTGTGTGGGCATGGTCAGGGAGTTTTAGGCCCTGAACTGTTGCCAGTAACTATGGCTGGCATCTTCAGAGGTAGGACGTGGCAAGATGGGAATCAATAGAGATTTCTATCTTTGCTGTTCCTGTTCTCTCTTTACAGTGCCTGACAAAATGTCAGGGGTTAAAACTACCAGACTGGGGCCACACAGCCCAGAAAACCCACAGCAGTCAGCTGCATTCCAAGGTTTGTATAAGAGACTTTTTGAAAATTAAAAGCGGAAGACCCAGAGACTTGTCCTCTGTTTACGATAAAAACCAATGCTTTGTTTGTTTGTTTTTCTCCATGATATCCACCTTTTGGTTTTCTTATTCTGACTTTCTCACTACTTAAAGAAGGGGGAACATGAAACATTATGAAAACAAGAGACAAAACTTTTAAAAAGAAATCATACTTCGAATATGGCATTTTTCTTTACAACTCACATGGGGCTAATCTTTAGATATAGATAACTCAAGATATTTATAAGTGGGATTTAAGGAATCACATAGAGATAGGATTTGTGCCTTATCCTTAATGATAAAAAATTAGATGGCCATTAGGATTTTAAGCAGTAGTCTTATTTCAAATAACTGTAAAGTCTCTTTGAAGGTCAGTCTATTAGTTTCCCTCCAGCTACACAGTTTCAACAGCAAGCCAGGCATGAAGGCTGTTAAGCCTTTGGAATTGTCTATCAGTTCTGGGAGTTATAGATGCTAACCCATTGAGATATGTGTAACACCTACAAAATGGGAGCTCAGTTAACAAAAAATGAGGACTACGTATAACTGCCTGCAGGTGAACAGACAATTTGAACTAGAGCATTTTGAGATGCCAGCAAAGAGAATGAATAACGTTGCCGTCGGAATTCTACAATGAAAAGACAATGGAAGTATCTACGGCCAAACATCGAAAACATGAGTTTACAAATCTTGCCCTAAAACAAGATCACTGAGGAATAGGGAAAGCAACTATTTTCACAACTGTTACAATCACTAATACAAGGAAGAACCATTTGATTTTCTCTTTAATGCATTTTTCCCACATGGAAAAGCACTCGACAATTTCCTCTGCCACCTGCAGCCTGAATTCCATATCACTAACCAGGAGATTCTTCTCCTTCATCCTTCCTTCCTTCTTATCTGTACGCAGAACAGAGTGCAGTTTTATGAAATGAAATGAAATTAGCAGATGCTTAGTCTAAGTCCCATCACATCCTTTACCTTCCTTTCCATCAGTTAACAGATCATCAACCCCTTTGCACTCCTAGATTCTTGTCCTTCTAACACACTTTTCTCTGTAATGTGATTATATAAATATATACTAGTATCAAAGCCCATTTTAAAAAATGGGCTTTGAAAGGGGCACCATATTGGTTTGGCTTTCGTGGGCCAAAGGGCAACAGCCCCCCACCCACTGCCGGCCATGCCATCGGGAGAGCTGCTCCTTGGCCTGTGAAGGCCTCTCACCGTATCTGTGACACAGCAAGAGGCCCTTGTGGGCCAAGGAGCAATGCAAAGTTCCCCGCCCCTGCCATTCGTGGCACCCAGAGAGCAGTCCCTTGGCTCCCAAAGGCTGCCTTGGGGCAAAGGAAAGGCTGCCTTGGGGCAAAGATTGGCCAAGGGGCAAAGGAAACCCACCCAGGGGTGCCACCATCTGGAGAGCTGGCCGCCACTGCCCAAGGATGCCCCATGGCTTCTTGGTGAAGATCCCACCCCATGCCCATGTCTTACCATGCGCTCTGCTGCTGTTGCCTGCTGGCCGGGGGGGGGGGAGCTGGAGCCAAAGCTGGTGCCCCCCACCATGGCCCCCAGCCTTGCCTTGGCCCTGCCCATGCCACCATCTCCTCCCAGCCACCCTGCATGGCCCTGCGTGCACCCCCAGAGGAGAGTGCTGCATGGCCCTGGGCTTGCACAGCTCAGGTGAGTCCTTCTGGGTGCCCAACCCACTGCCACTGTTGGGGGTACCCAGTGTGGAGCTCCAGCTCTGGGCCACTGCCCTCACACTATCAAGCCACCCTCATTCCTGGAGGCAGGTGCTCCAGGGGCTGGCCCAGCTTTGCTGGGTACATCCAAATTGGCCTGCAGGAGCGGAAGCGCCGGCTGGACAGCAGGTTCATGTGTCCCGGACAGCATTGCCCAGATGGCCATTTGACAAATACTTAGAGGAACTGTGGTAAGGATGAATTACAAAAGTTTAAAACTCTTTAGTTAAATATGTACACACACACACATGTGAAGAAAAAGGAAAAGGAAAAGGAAAAGGAAAAGGAAAAGGAAAAGGAAAAGGAAAAGGAAAAGGAAAAGGAAAAGGAAAAGGAAAAGGAAAAGGAAAAGGAAAAGGAAAAGGAAAAGGAAAAGGAAAAGAAGAGTTAGTTTTTATACTCCACTTTTCACTGCTCGAAGGAGTCTCAAAGTCGCTTATAATCACCTTCCCTTCCTCTCCCGACAACAGACACCTTGTGAGGGAGGTGAGGCTGAGAGAGCTCTGACAGCTCTGTGAGAATATCGCTATCAGGGCTGTATTGAGCCCATGGTCACCCAGCTGGCTGCATGTGGAGGAGCATGAAATAAAGCCCAGCTTGCCTGATTAGAAGCCACATGCTGGCTCCTGGGTGGTGTCTTGTACTCAGTCAAAACAGTAAAAACACTAATTAATGAAGGTCAGAACTCAGATCAATAGCAGCTCCTTGGGTTCTCTCACATCATCTCCTACTACCAGATCTTTTAAACCAGACTGGTCTAACTACAGCCAACCCCTGCCCCACCCCCACCCCACACACATACTTTCTATAGTCATGATTCAGCCCTGATCTGGATGACCCAGGATAGCCCAGTATTGTCAGATCTCAGAAGCTAAGCATGGATGGTCCTGGTTAGTATTTGCATGGGAGACCACCAAGGATCTCCAGGGTCCCTCCATAGAGGCAGGCAACAGCAGATCACCTCTGAACATCGCCTGCCTGAACATCGCCTCCCCTCTGTGGGTTGCCCTAAATTGGCTGCAACTTGGCAGCGCTTTCTACCACCCCCAGGGATGACACAAGGCCTGCAATGGAAGGGAAAATGGTCCAATAAACATCTCCCACTCTTCCAATGGTGGGAAATGAGCTTTGGCTCCAACAGATGCCACTTTCCTTTGTGTTCAATCACGATCTGTGTCCTTACCACCTAAGGATGCCAAGTCTGGGCGTGGAGGGGGAGACAAACAAAAGAGAACAACACAAATGCATTATTTTACTAAGATTCTCAATGGTTTTTCAGAAGAATAATTAAAACCCTAAATTAACTTATTCATTTTTATCACCTGATGAGCACAATTAGCAAACAGTGCGTAATGACAGCAAATAATTGTTCCTTTTCCTTCTCATTAGAGAAGCTTTAATGACTGTATTTTCACACATAGGCTAAGGCGACATTATATTTACTAGCTATGCTTACCTGGAGAAACGGTTTGTCTGTCAACATCAAAGTAACAAAATGCTTAATGGCAGCATATAATAGTGCTAGCAAGAGACAGCTTTTGAGCTGTTTTTCCATCTGTACGAAGACTTCTAAGGAGCTGCATGACAGTACCTTGTGAATTTCATGTAAGGAAATGTCATTTCATCTCCTCGGTATTTTGGGTAATCATCAGTTTCTTCATTTGTTTCTGGTGCTTTTCCTTCTCTTATGAATATGTATATCTCCAAAAGCAACAGCCTTCAGGAAGGTGTTTGCATATTCAAGCTACAAGAGCCAGTAATGGCAACATCTCAATGAATTAACCTCTCTAACCTATCTGGATGCAGAAATTACTCCTGCAACGCTGCTTTATTCATTTTCCCAGAAAAAGCATCAGTAGATGCAAGCAAAGGAATGTACCCAGGACCCATATACATTACTAACTGTGTCTTATACCAACTGAGACGACTGGATGATCCAGTCCAGTGTTGTCCCTTAATTTTCTTGGCCCTCTGACATCTGAAGCAAAGACCTTTCCCAACATTACTGTCTGAGATCCTTTTGCATCAAGAGCAAACTATGACACCCAAGGTCTTACATTTCCATGGAATGTTTTCTTCCATTGAGTTATGGGCCTTCCCCTAGTATGGGATAGTCTGGCCAGAAAATATCTGTGGGGCAGAGATACAAAACAATAGAAAGAGAAGTTGAATACTGTCGTGGTGGATGTCATTCCTTCCAGAGAGCCCGCGTGGTGTAGTGCTTATAAGCATTGGACTGTAATTTGGAGAACTAGGTTTGATTCCCCACTCCTCCACATACAGCCAGCTGGGTGACTTTAGGCCAGTCACAGTTCTCTTAGTATTATTCTTGCAGAGCAGTTCTGTTAGGGCTTTCCCAGCCTCACCACCCCATAGGGATTCTGTTATGGGGAAAGGAAGTGAAAGGTGTTTGGAAGCCACTTTGGGACTCCTTTGGGTAGTAAAAAGCAGATATAAAAAACAGTCCTAAGGAGATACCTGAAGCATCAGCTTGTCCTGTATTGTCCAACTGAAGAGTTGTTCATGTTGAATCCAGCTCTCCACTCACACCCCAGTCAGTGGATGCCAGCTAGAGACAGAGCTTACATGATGGGGGTCTCTCAGCAACGGCACGTCCTCCCTTTTCACGTCTACCCTGCTATCATTCAGGCACCAAGCTGAACTATTATATTTATCCTAGTTTTCCATTCTTTTAATAGTCATCTCCAGATTGCAATCTACCTGTTTTTTATTATTTCTGCTTAAGATGGTGTTTAAGATTGTTTCCCCCTGTTCTGTGCAGATCTTATGAATGCTAGATTGGAATACTTTTATTGTCAGCAAGATTAGAGCTGCCAAGTTGTTTTGTCATTATATTGGATTTTGAATGTGTTGTTTTGTCAGTTCCAATATTCAAAACTTGGGGAAAATACACATTAACCCTTCATAGTTAACACACAGGGAATTTTGCTTTCAAACATCGATCTGTTTCTTTCTGAATACACATTCCTGCTTTAAATGTCAGTTGGTGTTTTCCTCCATTTAAAAAATCTGCTTTGATCAAATTATTGATCTTAGCAAGTAGGTGAGCAAAGAAATTCAGTGAGACAACCACACAAGCTGAAAAGATGGGGAAGAAGCAGGTGGGGCAGGAAAAGCTGAGAGGCTGGGGCAAGAAAGATACATAGTGTGATTTCTGGCATGGGGACATACTATGGGTTGGATCCATGGGTTTCGGTTCTGATCACGGAAACGTTTTCAGCTTACCCAAGTGGAAGGCGATCTGTGAGTAGAAAATTCCTCCTGTAGTAGAAGGGTGTCTTTGGATCCAGCATAATGGGGTAGATCCTGTGATCCCTCTCTTGAAGGGACTGGCAGTCACAAATGTTCCCAGCTTACATCTTTCCCCAGCAGCCAAAATTTACTCCCAAAATTATGGGGTCCACATGGAGTAGGACGAGGGGGAAAGAAATTATTTTGCTCCCTTCTTCCTCCCCACTGCAGCCTTCTGCTCCTGGGGTCCGAAATAGCTACTGGGGGGCAGGGAAGCAAAAGCTGGGAAAACCAGTGATCCTTGTGTGGTCCTTGTACTGGATCCAACCTGGTGAATTTAGGAAGGGAAGGCGAGCCGGGAAATATCGGGCTCGCCATGATATCTATTGATATTTTGAAAGTTATAAAATATGCTGGCACTTATTCAAGACCCTGCCACATTAGCATTATTTTAATCATTTTTCCCAATGAAGGAAAAAGTGCTGCATGTATAATTAAATGATTGCATTGTATTGTACAAATAACCATGTAATGACATCATTACGAATTCCTGGTTTTTCATGGTAAAACCAAACTTAATTGCCATGTAATCTGAAGAAAGCAAGCAAGGTTGTGATTATTCTGTAATCCAATTTAATTACAGGGTAACAGATTGGATAGTTGTTCCTGGTACAAAATACACATTCAGGAAAGAGGAGTCAAGAGAGAAAAGATTAATTTACCCTTGGAGAAATGTATTTAATTTTTTTGAATGGTTGAATGGCACTAGAATTTTGAAGGAAGCAGGCAAGGCCGCCCATAAGAGAGAAGAAGAGGCTGATCCTCGACTGAGGGGAAAAGGACCATCGTCATTCACCACTAACGAAGCAAAGATTTGCCTCTGCTGGTCATTTCTAAGCAGTGTTCCCGGGCACACAAGTGCAGTGCAGAGAATCCCTACCCAGTCACTTCCAATCCGTCCGGGGAAAGCGCTCACAGAACTCCTACACAAACAGGTGTGACGTTTCCTATGTGGAAAAGGTGCCTCTAGTTTTAATTTAGAAAGAAAGTGTGGGGGGGATGACTGTGTGCATTAATGGCACCTTCCTATTTAATTTGCATTCCATTCCAGAGGTTGCCGAGGCCTCCCCGCTCACTGCACCCAGTGGAAATTTCACTCTTAATAGTTGTTAAGGGATTCCAGGGCAATGCAAGCAGCCTTCTTCCTTGGCTCCTGCCGGATTGGCCTGAGGTGTCCTCCATGTGTTTCTGACCTGACCCCAATCTAATCCCCAGCATTCTGGCTTTTATCCACTTGACAGACCAGCTGGACAGTGGGAGAGAAAGGCACAGTAGGTGGAGGAATAGACAGCCCAGCCTCTGCTCTTCAAGCAGGTACCACTGCTGCTCCCGGAAGCTGTTTAAAGGCCTTTCGGGTTTAAAAGGTTCAAGGTTCCTCATTTGTATCATTATCTGAGCAGTGAACAATGCAGTCTTGCTTTGGCACTTGCCACATTTAGCATTCAGTACTGGCGTGGCTTTGCTCTAGCCCAGGGGTAGTCAAACTGCGGCCCTCCAGATGTCCATGGAATACAATTCCCAGGAGCCCCTGCCAGCGAATGCTGGCAGGGGCTCCTGGGAATTGTAGTCCAGGGACATCTGGAGGGCCGCAGTTTGACTACCCCTGCCTAGCCTAACAAAAAGGAATCTGCCTCTGACCAGAATATTACCCCCCCACCCCCACCTTAGCAGAAATGCTATCTGAATAAGGATAGATTTCTCCATTGCTTTTCCTTAGAATATGAGGTTTAAAACATACACGTACTAGCATACAGTAGCTTTTCTAAATACCTCTAATATTATGCTCCATTCTCAGTTCCAAAAAAGCAAAAGATCAGCACAATCCCATGCAGAGTTACTAGATTTGGGGAGGGCAATGGATGAGGAAAGTGCATTAGGGAGACTGTGGGGTGGCCCTGAATGCCTGTCGGGTACTATTCCATACCGTTTAACACAGCCAAAAGTGACACCAGCAACAGGTTAAAAAGCAGGGCCAGTTAAATGTTTGTTATCACAGGGTATAAAAATGCATGTAACTGCAATTTTAGGTCACGACATTTTAGATTCACCTCTGAAAGTTACCATGAGCATTGCAAGTGTTACGTGTCGTGAGAATGCATGAGATTAAAAGACATGAAAGGAGAAACCATTTAAGGCAACCTCAACAGAAAAAAACATCGTCAGGGATTCTCCCTGCCATCTTTGTGGAAGATGGGGTCTATCTCTGACAGAAGACAGAAGTGGGTGAAGACAGTTTGCAGGTATACATTATATTCAACTGAAGGATCATTGTCCATGAGTCCAGCTGTTTGCCTTCTTCTGGGTACAGCTAGTGTGGTGCAGTGGTTAGAGAATGGGAGAAGGGTAGAGAAGACCTCTTTTCAATTCCTGCGCAGCCATAAAACTCCATTAGAGACCTCTCTCTGCTTCTCAGGGCTATACAGAGAATGCAAGCAAGGAGGCAATAACCAGGCACACAGCCCTGAGCTCCCTAAAGGAAAGATAGGGGTTGGCTTTTAAAAAGAAGAAAAAAAGAAAAAAGAAGAAGGTAAATTCTAAATTAGTTTTGTGGGAATATTTTAAAACAGAAACAGGGCCCACAGGCAAAGGGAGTGAAATCCGGATCCTCCCTCTCTTTCATTTGCTGACTTCTGAGAGAAAAATGCTTAAATGTGCCAGAACTAATATGAGTAATGTGGGAGGAGTGGGGGCCACAGATTCTTCAGGAAGCAATGGGAGAATACTTGTCTTTCCCACCTCTTTTGCCCCTCTGGGGCTAGAATCATAGAGCTGGAAGGGATCTCCACAGTCATCTAGTCCAACCCCCTGCACAATGCTCATGGCAATCGGGAAGGGAGAGTATCAGGGAGATGGGGCAGCTGCTTTCAAAGGCCATTACACATGTGAAGAGATCTCAGGTATGTCCTTACCACTTAAACTTGGTCTGATTTGTTCACAGGTCCACTCTGATGTAGCTTCCAGTGATATCTCTGGATTGCCAGCAATATAGCAACACTCTATTTGGGCAAAAACTCTATGGTAGAATTTTGGCAAAAACTCTATGGTAGAATTCATTTCACCATAAAATTCCCCCCACCCTCAAAATACCAGAATGTTGCCATTGCTGGCAACATGATGGCATCATTTCCAGTACATGGCAGAATGGCATTGCTGTGTTCCTGGTGATGCTAGTCTAGGGCTCTCTTGGCTGCCAGTCATGCTAGCCTAGGGTTGTATTTGCTGCTGGTGGCATGGCTGAAATGCAGGGACTGGCTCCCCCCCCCCCCTGCCAGTAATTGGCCAATTGATTTGGGAAGCATGGTCTGGGGTACGGGGCACCACACGATTGGCTCCACCCCTCCTAGGTCCCACCTATCTTCAGGAATTTCCTTTCTCAATGGGATTCATATCCAGGTCTCCTGGATCCTAGTCTGACACTCTATAACCACCACCTCGCCAGTGAGGTACATTCCGTTCGGATTTTGATTAGCTGCTATATTGCAGGACATCCCCAGAAGAAAATATAAAAACCCAAGCCAAGAAGAGGATGCGCATATACAAAATAAAAGATTTGTCTTGTGACAATGAAGGATAAAAGTGGACATGAATGACAGTCCTACATTTCTTTTGTAATATCGACATCCTGCAGCTTAAACAATGTTTTGAAATGGCACTCAGAAAGAATGCCCAAAAGACTGCAGCTTCTCTCTTCCAGCCTTCTGCAGCCAGATCTCAGGTGTTGCTGGAAAGAGGCTGTCTGTCCTGTACTCCCTTGCGTGAATAAGTTCCAGTCATACCCAAGCATGTGTTGCTGTTAGGAAATACTTCAGAAACACACAGTTAAAACAGGTCATAGGAACAATGCTAATTAAATCAAATCATGCAGCTGACTTAGTCGTGTTCAATAGCTGTGTGGTATTTCAACTACTGCAGAAGGAGATTGTGGCAAACCATTCAGTATTTCCAAGTTCTGGCATTTCTTTTCTTAAAAGCAGGAAAAAAATAAAACAATTGCGAGACGTAAATTTCTTTTTTGATACAAATATCTAGTGGCAAAGCTATCACTTTGTACACAATAAAGGCACTCTAATGAATCTATTCAATCTGATCTTCATAATCATGGTTATCTCTAAAGTAGAAAATTAATTGGATGAAGTTAAATATCCCCTTTACATGTCAACAAAATTGGTTTTTCTAGGGATTAAAGGATTAATGCAGTGTTAAGTCCCTAAAGAGGTTAAAACACTTTATTATTCATTACAAAGCACACAGATTGGGCTGTTATTATGTCACCACTCTTCATTATGGAAAAAAATGTGAGGTCAAAATATTAACATTTTTAAAGCAGTAGATATAGTTAAAAATCCTTGTTTCCACAGTTAACTTTATTTTTAATAAAACAGTGAGAGTTGTATTCATTTTATAACACATTCTACGTAATCAGCAAGTTGGTTTTAATTTTATTATATATTATACTAATTTTAATGCAAATCCTCCTGCTTTCAATTTGCAAATGATAGAATTCCCTGACCCAATTTCTCTCACCCCTCTTCTACATAAAAAGGCATGTGAAAAGGGCCCTTATGTACCTTTTTCTATTATACAGGGCCTGATAGCTTGGTTAATTCTATAATTTCTTTTAAAATATGAGCTGCTATTGATTAAATAGCTGCAGACAAAAATACCCTCATGAGTCCTTGATCATTCAACTCTGCATTTGTGGAAATACCCAAATCCACGTTTTCTTCAAGCCAAACCTGCGGTAAACTCACATTTTATTCACAAGAACACATTTTGAGTCCAGTAGCACCTTTAAGACCAACAAAGTTTTACTCAAGGTATGACCTTTTGTGTAAACGCACACTTTCTCTGATACAGTGTCAATGCCGTATCTGAAGAAGTGTGGATCTATGCCTCTTCAAATACAATGTCATTGGCATTGTTTCTGAAGAAGCATGCATTTACACAAAAGCTTATACTTTGAATAAAACTTTGTTGGCCTTAAAGGTGGTACTGCACTCAAAATTTGTTCTGCTGCTTCAGACCAACATGGCTACCCCGCTTGAATCTACTTCTGAAGATGATAGTCCATCTAGCCAACTTCTGTGCCAATTGAGGCAGATGTCTTTCAAAATACCTGCTACCTAGGAACCTTTAGCTAGAGATACTGGGGACTGAATATAAGAACTTCAGCATTTAAGCTACCAACCAACTGTATAATCTTAAGCAGGGTTACACCCTTCCAAGTTCATTGAAATCAGTCTTACAAGGGTGTAACTTTGCTTAGAGTTTTTCTTAAAAGCTATCCAATGCCATGTTAAACTACATTATATTAGTTGAGATTCACTCTATCTCAGGCCTTAAAGTTTCCTGCCCAGTATTTTTTATTCAATAAATTAGTGACAGCTTAACTCTCACAAGGTATGTGGAACACATACCTTGGTCCCTCCCCCCCCCTTTCACACACAAATACACTCCTTCTCCCCATTCTGCCCTGCCCTTGCACCCATTACCATGTGCATCCCTGACCTACTCCCTAGTCCCTCTTTCCTCCCCCTCCCCTCTCCTCCTTCTCCTTACCTCTAGCAGTGGCACTGGCTGGGCCTGCTGCCACACTTCCCCACCCACAGAGGCTTTGTGGCCACTTCCTCTGCCTGTGGAGGCCTTGCAGCCACTGCCTAAACTCACAGAGGCATCATAGCTTCCACTTCAGCCACAGCCTCGGCCTCCTCCACCAGCCACAAACTCCCCATGCCTCTTCTAGCACGCTCCCTGTGGCAGGGCTATGGACGTCACATCTGTAGTTGCATCCATTTCAGGGGGTGTAATAGAAGATGTGTTCCACATTAAAAAACATACATCTAAAACAGGCTTTCTCAACCAGGATTTAATGGAACCCTGAGGTTTCTTGATGGCTCTGGAAGGATTTCCCAAATGGGTCAAAATTAAGCAATTTAAAATATTTATCAGGTGATCATCCTCCCCCCCCCCCCAATGGCCAATAATGGACCTGGGTGGCTGGGAAGGGGAGGAGATCCTGTTGGGGCTATGCTTCCCAACCATATTCTGCATGACTGCACCACTTCTCGGGTTTCCCAAAGCTTGAAGTATGTTTCAGGGGCTTCTCAATGGTAAAAAAGTCGAGAAAAGCAGCTCTAGAAGAGCTCAAATTAGTACAGATGCCCCTTAACACTGATGGGTATTCCACTTTTACTCACAATTCCACCAACAAAACAGACAACCTGATGGTGAATGGAGGCAGCTGGGTGGGTTGGGGAGGTATTTATCCTGCAGCCAGGATTCTCACTAAAACATCATGGAGATCCCACATCCGGCCGGCACTCCAACAACTTGGCTGGCTCCCAGTTGAATTCCGGATTAAGCTTAAGGTTCTGGTAATCACCTTTAAGGCCATACATGGTTTGGGCCCAGTGTGTCTGAGAGACCGCCTTCCTGCCTATATCCCCCAAAGAATCTTACTCTCTGCCACCTCCAACTGGCTGTGGATCCCTGGCCCCAGAGAAGCACGTTGGACCTCAACAAGGGCCAGAGCCTTCTCGGTCCTGGCCCCCCACCTGGTGGAACGAGCTCCCTGATGAGATCAGAGCCCTGGCCGAACGTTCACAGTTCCACAGGGCCTGCAAGAGGGAGCTCTTCCACCAGGCATTTGCTTGAGGCCGACCGACTCAGAACACCTGCTGCTCCCTCCAGACGCCTGCCCATGACTCTCCCAGAGTTACTGTTAATTGTTATTATATTATAATTGTGGTTTTGTAATCTTTTGATGTTTTTAAAGTTGTTTTGATGTTATAGTCTACATAATGTTCCATGTAAGTTATAATATTCTGTGTAAACCGCCCAGAGCTGCAAAGAAGTGGGCGGTATAGAAATCTAAATAAATAAATAAATAAATAAAATTAGCATTGTTTTATTGTTTTTCTTCAAACAGACCTCTGCATAAGCAGAATTTCCAGAAGCTGTCCCAAGCTTGCAGAAATTTCCGACATCAATGCTTCAGATTGCTGATTAATGCCACTGGCCACCACTGTTCCAAGAGCCAGTGGGAAAACAAAATATTTAAATGCTGGCATCTTCTGCACCAGTATGTCACTTCTGGGGACAACCTTTCGGTGACAATGAGTAGCTCTATGAGTTTCTGGCAGTTCCTTGAGCTACCCATTGTTACTAACAGGTTGTCTCAGAAGTGAGGTAATGACACTAGTAACAGTGCCAACCTCACATTCCCTCTCCATATCCCTGCCCCTAGGCCCTCCTGCTAGTTGCCAGGCTTGGCTCGTTACCCTATCAATGCTACTTAAAAGAGAGAATCTTTCCAATCCAAAGGGAAGCTACTCTAAGGGACATATATCGAATTAATTTAACACGGCTAGTATTACTGTAGGAAAATGAGAGCTAATTTGAATGTGTACAGCAAAGTTCAAATCTGTACTATTAACAGTTCTTTCCTAAGACTGTCTCCAGAAATCATATATGCCCTGAGCCATAACATGGTTATATTGGTGTTTCAGAAATCTTAATGAACATACAAATGAGTGATGGCTTAAGAGTCAAGAAATCAGGAACATGGTCTTGTGCCAACTAAAAGACAAAAAGAAAGCAAACTTATGAATATCTCTGCTAGGAAGCAACACTGGCAGGATGCCTTGGCCTCTATGGCCTGTTTGTTGGCCTTCCAGGACAACTGTTTCAAGGCTGTGCTGAATTAGATAGGCCATCTGATCCAGCACCTCTTACGTTGCTATGTTCTGGCCAAAATTGAGGGGGGGCATGAGCATGACTTTGCGTGTTTTGCAGATATTTGCCTATCCATAATTCAAAATCCATATATGCATTCCTACAGTTCTGCGTAGTTGGAACAATAGTTGCGTTGGGAATATGCTGGCATGATAGATAGATAGATAGATAGATAGATAGATAGATAGATAGATAGATAGATAGATAGATAGATAGATAGATAGATAGATAGATAGATAGATAGATAGATAGATAGATAGATAGATAGATAGATAGATAGATAGATAGATAGATAGATAGATAGATAGATAGATAGATAGATAGATAGATAGATAGATAGATAGATAGATAGATAGATAGATCTATCACAATGACCATGCCATCGCCCTATCTGGCTGTGGTGCTGGCAGCATGGGCGACGTTCCCATCGGACAGCTAGGCTGGCAGGCGGCTGGGCTGGCAGGCAGATGGAGTGGTGGGCTGGGCTGGGCACCATGGGACTGTTCTCCTCTGCAGTTGGGACTGCTGTCCTCCGTAGCCTACCTGGCTGCGGCATTGGTGGCATGGGCGATATTCCTGGCAGCCAGCCAGGCTGACGGCCAGCTGGAGCAGCAGGCTGGTCAGGCTGGTCAGGACCACGCCTCGTGGCTGGCTTCTGGGGGCGGGTGCTCTAGGGCAGTGGTTCCCAATCCCCGGTCCGGGGACCGGTAGCAGTCCGTAGATCAGTTGGTACCAGGCCGCAGCTCCTCCTTGTCCTCCTCCCCGGCTGCTGCCTTGGGGGCTGCCCTGCCATGGCTGGGGCTCCCGCTCGGCATGGGACTGTGCAGCTGCTGCTGGCAGCATCCCCCAGCGGGCAACGGGACATCAGGGGGGCCGACAGGAAAGCAAGTGGAGCAGGGGCTCATGCGGCGGTGATATCCCTCGCCAAAAGACTACCCCCCCCCGGGCCTCAGCAAATTGTAAAATGTTGACTGGCCCCCAGTGATAAAAAGGTTGGGGACCACTGCTCTAGGGGCTGACCCAAATCGGATGCACCCAGCTTTGCTGGACGCACCCAAATTAGCCCATGCAGCCAGAAGCGGTGTCCTCGACACTGCTCCTCCCATAATGGCTCTGCCAAAATATTAAAGCTAATGGTTAAAGGTAGATGGTGCAATTGCCACAGAAATAAATATGGTTGAATGCCAAGAAATTCCCTTATTTATCTTTGGTTCTCCTTTTGAATTCCTATCTCAAAATGCAGGCTGCAAAACAGACTGTAGAGTGCTGTATTTAAGGAAGAAGCAGGTGAGTTCCACAACAGTCTTTGGTTTGGTTATACATGTGAGCTGTGCAAAATATATAGCCCAGTACAAATCTAGAAGGATATGTGATATGATACCCACTTCCTTCTTCCTGGCTTTACAGCCTATAAATTTAATTGTGTGCAATTTTGGAAGGGTTGCAAAAGAAGAATGGGGCTTTACCATCTAATGTATGCAGAATCAGTGTCCAGCCACCTGGACATTCGCCAGCAGATAAAGTTACACCCTCTGGTATGCAACAGGGTGTTTGGAGAAGAGGGAATGTGTGTGAACCTCTGAAACGAGACAGGGAATGCAGAAGATTGAAAGATGGGGATTGAGTTATTAAGTGGCATGAACTCAGAAACGCTGTGCATAAGAAATTTAGAAACGAGAAAGAGATTTGCACCATGTATAGTTTTAAATTGCATCACTGGCAATCTCCCAACAAATAACACCATACTTCATGAGCTCAGCCAACGTCCTGGGATGATCCTTATGAAAATACAACCATCTCCTCCTCACCCAGTTCACAATTCCCCAGTGGAGTACAGGGTTTGTTATCATTGACTACTTGGCATAAGTTGGGCTAGGACGACAAAACTGCTCCAGAGGTGGCCAAACTGTGGCTCTCCAGATGTCCAGAGACTACAATTCCCATGAGACCCTGCCAGCAGCATGCTGGAGTCACAGTGCCTCACACCAGCAGGAATAGCCCACAAAGACAGTCTGTTCAGAAATCTTGGTTTTCTAAATTCATCTATGTATTCTGTGGAACCTTCTTAGAATGTTAAACATTTAGTCTTTGCTGAGATAGACTATGCAACTGTTCTGGGTTTTTTTCTTTCTCCCCCACCCCTTGGCTCATGGCTAATTTCCAAGGACACTGGATAGATTACTTACCCTTGGGCAGACATACAGTAGAGAAAGCTGATTGGTCAATGAATGTTCCAGCCAAAATCTTGACAGTTGAGAATAGATGGGACTTTGGGCATATTAGATGACCAATAAAGTCATGGCAATGGCTTGTATGTATGCATATAAATTACACATGAGTAATTTATAGTTACCACCTTGTCAAGCAAATCTTAAGATTTCAAATAAAAGACTGATTTTACATTTAAGAGAAAAGAGAAACACTGCTGAACAATACAGTGCATAACAAATTGTGAGTTTTCTAAGGGCCTTTTCGCACAGGGATCTTTGTTGCAAATTGTTTGCGGAATGAAAAATCGCCATTTAAAATAGTGGAATTCGTCGTTATGCATACCTGCCTTTGTAGTGGAATCAGTTGCGTTTTTTAGCGTTTCCCACAGGCTTCCGGTCTCGGCAGAAATCGCTGGAAAGGAAGCGCTATTGCCAAGCTCGTCCCGCCCCTGGCCGTCAAGCAGCCAATGGGCAGCCGTTAGCATGCTCCCAAACAGCCCCTTTCCCTTTAAGAAAGGTTTAAAAAAAAAAAAACGACCCATAGCAACGAATCTAGGTAGATTCGTTGCTACGGAGAGACCCATCCAGCTGCCTAATGTGAGCTGTCATTTGATTGTATGATCGTTTGCACGCTGCCTCGAGTGATAAAAAAAAAATCCCCCCCCCTCTCACGGGCCCGATTTTCGGCTGAATTTATTTGTAAAAAATAAAGGGACTTTATTTCAGCAAACGGGCTTTTCAGTGGTTTGTGCTTAGTGACTAAAGGTGAAGGACTGAAGCCAGGGAAGCCTCTAAACAGAAAGAGGCTCGCCAGTGCGTTTATCCCCGCTCGCTCGGAGAAAAAAAAATGGCGATCGCTTCGCCGGAAGTTTGGAGGAGAGAGCCAGGGGGAGGGACTTTGAAGAACCAGCAACAATGGTAACGCACAGGTCTTTAGCGCTACTGTTGCAGATTGGTTGCAGGAGTGTATCGCTATCCGGAGGGTGAATCCACTTTTCTGGATTCCCCTGAAAGCGCCACAACGAAGCGCTTTTTGCTGATTGGTTTCAGGATTGTTGCAGATTGTCTACGACGTCGTGGGTTATGGCAAATTAGTAGCGTTTCCAAATAGCAACCATTCTGCTACTTTGAAGCCGTGCGAAATGGCCCTAAAAGTTATCAAGCAACTTTGAAATATCACAGGTTTTTAAAACTGAGGGGGTTGCTTTTGAGAACATAATGGAAAAACCTTATGGATTCTATAGACTCCGAATATATAACCTAAAATATAAGCACATCAAAAGTCATTAGATGCAAAGAATTATTATCAAATAATACTGATAACCTCAATAACCTGCAGTGCAGACGTCAGAGTAGA
The DNA here is from genome assembly GCF_049243985.1 of Paroedura picta. Classification (NCBI taxonomy): domain Eukaryota; kingdom Metazoa; phylum Chordata; class Lepidosauria; order Squamata; family Gekkonidae; genus Paroedura; species Paroedura picta. Next base: position 61,259,694 of record NC_135370.1, on the reverse strand, counting down.
AATAAACACTAGGAGGGGGTCAAACATGTGTCGGTCATGCCATCCAGCCACCCTGTGTTGAATCACAGTCTGTCTATTCATAAGTTACAGTGAACATAAGTACAGTCTGTGTATAGTATACACTGGATTTTTCTGTATACAATGGTTGAGTAATTCTCATATTACATTCAACTCATGTACAGATGAAACATATGATTGAAATACCACATTCATCCCGGTACTGGTCCCTGGTCCCATCTGTAACATGAGCATGTGTTGTCTCTTTCTTACAAATAGGTGCATGCACACGCATGTAAGTTGTATGTATGTTCAAAGTAACATGTGAACACGGCTTGCACTTTACACCTTTTCAGAAATCTTACTGAATATCTCAAGTTTCCATGCATGGGGTGCATTTGCAGAAGTTCTGATCAATGTGCAGAAGGGTGGACAGCACATTAAAATTGTTATTTCCCCATCTTTCTACCTTGTGTGGCTGTCTGCACAAGGCTCTAATCATAGCCAATGAAGATTTATCTTGAGATACATTGCATGTTTCAGCGTAACATTTTGAAGACTTGTTCAGCTCTTCTTGTCATTTAACATGACCTGTCATTTCACTTTTCTGGGGCTTTTATTTAGTTCATTTTATACCCCACCCCCTTCTCCACATTGGAGACTAAAATTGGCTTACACTACTCTCCTAATCCCTTCAACAACCCCATGAGGTTGCTTAGGCTGAAAGTGGCCCAAGATCACCCAAGCAAACTTCCATGGCAGAATAGGAATTCGAACCTGGGTCTCCAGCTCCCAGTCTGACATTCTAGTCACTATGCCATGCTGGATCTTGAATGCTTGCTGTATTCTAAACCAGTATTTTTTAATGAAGGTGCTTCTGAATCCTCACACTGAAAATGCAATGAAATTATAGGTCCAAGCATAACACTGAACACATATAACTACCTCGCACCTGCCTCTTTGACGTACCTAGTCACTTATCATTTCCTTTGACAGCAACTCCAAGACCTCAGAGAAGGGTCTTTCCCAGCTCTGCTGCATGAAGTCATGCTAACTGGAACTGCTTCAGATTTAACCTGAAATTTCCTTCATGTAGTGTATGTGCCCCGCAGTGGACCTAGAGGCCTTTCCCATAAATCTTTCATTATTGATGGTACGTTAAATGCATTTAATTCCACCCTTCCTCCAAGGGGTTTGTACTAGAATACATGTCTCCACCCTGTGAAGAATTCTAAATCATATCACATCACTTTTGCACAGCTCCTTGAACACAGGAGTCTGCATTATACTTAACAAAGCCATAGGACTATCTAGTTAGAATCATAGATTTGTACCTCCAGGGTCAGCAGTGGTCCCCAACCCCCGGTCCGGGGACCGGTGCTGGTCCATGGATCAGTTGGTACCGGGCTGTGGCTCCTCCTCGTCCTCTTCCCCTGCTCCTGCCTCAAGGGCTGCCACTCTGCTGCCAGCTCACCTTTGGTGTTCTCCAGCAGCCGCCAAGGCTGGGGCTCCTCCTGGCATGGCACTGTGCAGCTGCTGCTGGCAGCACCTTCCAGCAGGCGGCGGAAAGTCAGGGGCGCCGGTGGGAAAGCAAGTGGAGCAGGGGCTCAGGCGACAGTGGCGACGTCCCTTGGCAAAAGACTAACCTCCCCCAGGCCTCAGTAAAATTGTGAAGTGTTGACCGGTCCCCAGTGATAAAAAGGTTGGGGACCACTGATCTAGTCCACAATGCAGGAACTCATAACCACCTGCCCGCCCACAATGACCCCAATTTCATTGCTATCTACTTAAAAACTGTCACCAGCAGCTTCCCAGGGTCTCAGCCAAAGAAACTATGTGCAGTTCTGGAGGCCTCACTTCAAGAAGGACGTAGATAAAACTGAAAGGGTATAGAGGAGAGCAATGAGGATGATCTGGGGCCAAGGGACCAAGCCCTATGAAGATAGGTTGAGGGACTTGGGAATGTTCAGCCTGGAGAAAAGGAGGTTGAGAGGGGACATGATAGCCCTCTTTAAGTATTTGAAAGGTTGTCACTTGGAGGAGGGTAGGATGCTGTTCCCATTGGCTGCAGAGGAGAGGACACGCAGTAATGTGTTTAAACTACAAGTACAACGATATAGGCTTGATATCAGGGAAAAAAATTTCACAGTCAGAGTAGTTCAGCAGTGGAATAGGCTGCCTAAGGAGGTGATGAGCTCCCCCTCACTGGCAGTCTTCAAGAAAAGGCTGGATACACACTTTTCTTGGATGCTTTAGGATGCTTTGGGCTGATCCTGCATTGAGCAGGGGGTTGGACTAGATGGCCTGTATGGCCCCTTCCAACTCTATGATTCTATAATTCTAACATCTGTGCCAGCACCTACTATCTGTGATTCTCGGATAGAGAATCTTCCAGTGACTGAACTTGCAGGATACCAGTCATGTGCTTTACCACCAAACCATGCCCTCTCCCCTAAACTGGTATAATGCAATAGCAGTGATGTGGCCATGGTGATTTCAAGAAGTTCTTTGAGTTACTTATTTGCCCTTCAGAGGCAAAGCCTCCCCCTACATTGGTTGTGTTTTCCTTTGGACTTGATCTATCTGACATTTGACTGGTTAGAAATTTCAGGCATTTCTGCTGGAATTCTAACATGCCCCACCTTAAATTTCTGATTTCACTATGGGTATATGTGATCAGACTTGTCTCTCTGTCTGAGTTGCACGCTGAGGTGCGCTGCACGCATTTTCTACGTAGGTGCATTGTGAAAAATATTCCACTAAAATATATGTAACACATAAAACATATTAAAGATTCCCGAGGCCGACAGTGAGCCCCTGCAGTCACTACATAAACTGGAGGACCGGTTCTTAACAACATTATCGCACAGCCTTGAGAAATTGCTTCCTAAGTATACAGTATGTTTCCTTCATTGCAGCCATTGTTCTCGATCTGTTGTTGTTCTTTGTAAATTTCACTCTTTGATGTTCATTTAAACCCATAGATTTAGGCCACATTAAATGTTTGCCCATCTGTGTAGATGCCAGCATTTAAAATATGTGTGTTGTTACAGAGCCCAATGGGAGTTGCAGTTTTCACACACAGACACACGCAAATGTCTTTTTAAAAGTCTCATTTGGTTTCTATTTTTGAATGAAAGATTAATTGTGTGCCAGATCTACGCAAACCTGGAAAAGTACATTTTAAAAGCGAGGACCCCAATCTAAGGTCTTGTCTGCCATAGATCAAGCCAAAAAGTGAAGTTAAGCAGTCATAGGTTCTATGTAGCTTGAAGGCAGTTCAGCAGGTGGTTAGGCTAGTTAGACACCAGCAAGGCAAGAACTGAGCCTTGCTCACCTGGGATTTCAGTGGTCCAAAATTGTATGTTTGCCTATACAGTGCCAAGTTCTCAGCATCCCTACATACAACGCTTTGCACCTCTCAGATATTTCTCTCTGCTGAAATAACTAAGACCATGAACTTAACTCACTGCAGTTCATTCAAGGGCACAACGCCTGTGTGGACCCGGGTGATGATGCAATTGCACAATTACACCTGGCTGCGTAACGTGACAGTTTTCAAAGGCCTGCTCTTCGCCCTGCAGACACAATTATAACCAAAGTTAAACTTTGTTTTATGGTCATCTTGTAAACTTGGGAAGGGAATGTTAGGATAGAATGCTGACAGAATTCCATTTCAGCAACATAAATAGTTACTATAATATGGACAAATTATGAATCTGATTATCAACCATGCCTATTATCAAACATCTCTTAGCAAGCTCTTTGCAACTGGCAATAAATTTAAACGGTGAGCTTTTATTAATTACATGACTCTCCCCTCAGACTCCCACTAAGGAAAGCTATGAACTATTATGAATATGTTTTATAAAGATGGTAATAACAGCCCCTAATTTAGTTTTAGAGCCTCTGGGTCCAATGAAAACCCTCATGCAATAAAGAAGTTATTCCAGGGATTGCTTGGACACCCTGCTTATACAATAAAATAAATGATGATTCAACATAAAATCTACAGGGCAGTCTTATGAAAAGCAAGTCACTAATCTGAGTCCCAGTGATGAGCCCTTGGCTTCAAATCCTCAGGATTTGGAGGATTTAGTTGAACAGTTTTTATGCAGGCTCTTTTACATAACACAGTTGTATGTATCATGGGTACAATGCACTCAAACTGCGGCCCTCCAGATGTCCATGGACTACAATTCCCAGGAGCCCCTGGCAGCGAATGCTGCCAGGGGCTCATGGGAATTGTAGTCCATGGACATCTGGAGGGCCGCAGTTTGACTACCCTTTGGTTTATGATGTACACAGGTTTCGGTTTTGGGCCACTGGAACAATTTTGCTGACTGGAAAAGCTAACAGAATTTTTGCCAGGAACTCCAGTGTGAGCAGAATTGGGCCTCTATTGAATTCTGGATTCAAAAGGGAGTATATATCAAGGCATTTTCTGTGATGTTCATAGTCAGACTCAAAAGGCATTAATGAATTATAATCTCATGCCAAGGTCGAGGGAGGGCAAGCAACCTCTCAAGGGTCCCAAATATAAAGCAGAGGCCCAGGGAGATTAAAATTAGAGAGTTCAAAAGGTATTTGTATTTCAGCACACCTTTTTCTGCAGCTCAGCTTCCTTCTCTGCAGAAACGCAGGCCAGAGTTCTGACATTTCAGAAGTATTACACAATATTGTTCCCAGGACTACTGAAGTTAAACCTTGAATGCATGTTTTATTAATAGCTCCCAAACCAAACATTTGCAGCAGTACTTGGAATGCTCTAAAATAATTTTTTAAACAGAAGCTGCTGAGTAATAAAACAAACTACCAACGTAGCCTTTAATGTGCACAGATGTTCTAAAAGATTTTTCTCATTTCCCACATATAAATATGCAATCTACTAACTGCAGTTTCTTACTGTACTATAAGACTTATCTCAGATTGTGCCCAGAGTGAAGCTTCTGTCTATATAACAGCTAAAAGTCATGTAGAGCTCAGTCTACAGAATCTGTTTGTTACCAGTACACAGAATGCTATTATATTTCATTAACCTCAGGTGACCCAACCTTTCAGGGGAGCTGCTGAAGGGGAGCAACTAGGGGCACATAAATTTGAGAACCCCTAACATACTAGAGGAGGAAGCAACCAGGATTATGCTAACTAGTCTCTGGACTATTTGCTTCAGTCTGACCTTTTCCGCATGATGCAAAAAGGCTGAGCTGGCACTCGTCTTGCAGCGGAGCTAATTCCCACTTCCAGATGATGTCAGTGCTGGCCTGGCCCTGGCCCAATTCAGACCCGCCATTGTCCTGCGACAAGGGACTGCAGTTATTTCTGCCCTGGGCGCCAATGGGGCCTAAGCCAGGGCAGGCCTTCCAGAGACAACTACTCCCCCTCCCTGAGTTAACAGTGTCCTGAAAGAACACAAAATGCCCTCAATGGCTCCATGGCACCACACAGTACCGTCAAGCCACCTGAAGCTTTTTTGTTTGTTTGTTTAGGAATGCAGTGTTGCTACCACGTTCCTAAACAAAAAAAACCCCTGCCCCCCCCACCACCCCCTCCACATTGCAAAACCTTCCCACCCCAGCTGCCACGTGTGAAGGCAGAAATCTGGGGTGGACGGGGTGCACCACTGAAAACACGGGAACACAAGAAGCGTTGGGGCAAACTGCTCCATTGCAAACACCCAGTGGAAAGGGTCTCTCTGAACTTCCACAACAACTGGAACCCATGCCAGGGATCCAAAATAACTTACTTTATCTCTTTGACTGGGTTGAAAGTGCTTTCCTGGTAAACTCAACTGAATGGTTTGGAAGAGGTATAGTATCTGCTCTGCATGCAGAAAATCCAGGTTTGATCCCCACCATCTCCCAGGTTAAATCCCCAGCATCTGCAGTTAAAGGCACAACTGGTGGATTTAAATAAATATATTTCTGTCCCACCCTTCTTTGAAGGCTCAGGGCTGCTACCAACAGAGAAAAACATACCATTTAAATGTTACAAAATTTAAAATACCCGAATCCTAAAAACGTCTTTAAAATACAGTCTTTAAAAAAAACACCCAAAATACCATAAATACAAAAAAACACATAAAACTGCTGTTTGCCCAGCATTCTCATCAAAAAGGGGGGAACAATATATAAGGATATAATTTTTCAAGTGAAGATTAATTGGGTGGATTTGTGCAGGGAGGTCAGCTAGAATTCTGATGAGGTTGAGCTATGAGTTTCCAGCTCCAAGAAGAAAAATAGGGGGGAGGCAGCTGGGCTTATGAAATAACACCATTTCTGGGGGACGCTGAAAGTGATGCCACACCTCTCTAGGAATCATAGAAGCATGGAGTTTTAGGCAATTCCTTGGGAGGGCTGACATCACTTCCAGGTTTTCCTAGAGAAATGAAGGAAAAGTATATCCTACTTAGTTCAGTTGGACTTATTTCACTTCCCTCATTTGCAGATCATTGTCTGTCTTTCCTCTTTTTCGTAATTTTTGTCTTTGTTTTTTAAACATGAAGAGGGGGGATCTTTGTCTTGGGGCCTGTCATCATTCCTGGTATATGTACCCCAGATAACAGAAACTGCTCCCGGGGGGCGGTTGGGTGAGAAGGAGAAAGACTAGGAATGTACATTTAGATATTAACTAATTAAATGCTCGTGGACTAGCACGGTTGATCACAGTGCCAACCAGAGGGTAGTGATCTTGGGCTTGGTTCTGAGCAGGGGGCATTATTCACTGGGGGAAACCTCACAAATACACTGGAAAAAATATGTTGTTTTTCTGGTTTCTTCATATGGCACTGTTTTAGCCATCCAAGCCCCACTATAGTATTTTTGATTCTACATGTTATTCACTCCTCATAGCAGCGAACATGCCTTTTCCAAGTTGTTTCCTCGCAGTATTATAAACTTGGTTTGTGATTACTTTTCCTTTAAGACAGTTCCAAGGATGCCTTTTTTAGCATGCATAAATGTTACTGTGTCTTTCTCTCCTCCCCTGTGCTATCGTGCACCAATGGCTGAATGGAAAGCCCATAAACTACAATTCCCATGAAGCTCTGCCCACAGCATGGGGCAGAATGGCAATCAGGTGATATTGCTGCTGACCAATTTGTTTCCAGTACAACGGAGGAAGTGCCCCTTCCACTTGAAGCTCGGTCTGCCTAAATGTTTCAAATTCATAAACGTTTACAACATTCTACTATGATATACAAAAAAATCCAGCAATATCAGCACACATGCATAAACAGAAGCATTTTAAAAAGGGGTGATTTAACAGGGTCAGCTGACCGCTGAAGATTGGTAAGTGCATAATAGCCCCAGGTCTCAATACCAGATGAGAGACATAGAAGTTGTTACATCAATTGGGACAGCGACCAGAATGCTAAGGGGCTTTCCTCACTCCTTCAAAATTGCACAATGGTTGCCAATTGAAATCGCTACTGATTTGCCGTTATGCACAACGTTGTTGACAATCTGCAACACTCCTGAAACCGATCTGCAAAAAGCGCTTCGTTGTAGCGCTTTCAGGGAAATCCCAAAAAGTGGATTCACCCTCTGGAAAGCGCTACACTCCTGCAACCAATCTGCAACACTAACGGGGAAGTTCTGTGCGTTACCATTGTTGTGGTTTCTGCAAAATCCCTCCCCCTGGCTCTCTCCTCTGATCTTCCGGCGAAGCGATCGCCATTTTTTTCCCTCCGAGCGAGCGGAGATCAACGCACCGGCAAGCCTTCGTTTACCCAGCTGCAGTCCCTATCCCCGGCTGCAGTCCCTCTGTTTAAAGTCACTAAGCACAAGCAACATAGAAGCCCGTTTGCTGGTTTATTTTCCCTTTATTTTTCACACTGTTTTCAGCCGAAAATCACGCCCGTGAGGGGGGGGATTTTTTTTTCACTCGGGGGGAGCGTGGCAACGATGAAACGGCAGCTCAAACACCACCTGCCAGCTGGATGGGTCTCTCCGTTGCAACGAATCAACGCAGATTCATTGTAACGGGTGTTTATTTTTAAACCTTTCTTAAAGGGAAAGGGGCTTTTTGGGAGCATGCTAACGGCCGCCCATTGGCTGCTTGACGGCCAGGGGCGGGACGAGCTCGGCAATAGCGCTTTCTTTCTAGCAATTTTTGCCGAGACCGGAAGCCTGTGGGAAACGATAGAAATGCAACTGGATTCCACTACAAAGGCAGGTATGCATAATGACGAATTCCACTATTTAAAATGGCGATTTTTCGTTCAGCAAACAATTTGCTACATGGATCCCGGTGCAGAATGGCCCTAAAAGTTCAGCATTCAGGTCAATTGAAAGTTACCCTTAAAGTCGAAAGCTGGAACAGTTGATTTCAAAACTGGGAACTTTTCAAAACTGATGGGAATATTACAAAAGAAGCTGACAGGGAAACATAAAAGAGTCAAGCCCTTAGAGGATGCTTGGAAGCTATTTAAAAGTAATTGAAGTCCAAATAAAATGCATTCACAGGTTAGGAAAGGCACTGCCAAGTCTAAAAGGCCTGCATGGTTAATAACACAAGTCAATGAAGCTACAAAAAGTAAATACACTTCTTTTAAAAAGTGGAAGGTTGGTCCCAATTAATTGAACAAGAGGGGCCACAGGCTCTGGCAAAAGTTAGGTATGCAAAAAGTGATTTTGAAGAGCAGGTTACTAAAAGCATCAAGACAAACAAGAAACATTAAAAAATATATCTGGAGCAAGAAACCAAATAACAAAAGATAACCAAGGAACCAAGATATTGCTAATGGAAGATGGGGAGACAGTATATAAGCTCTATTACTTTTTTGCTTCTGTGTTCACCATGGAATGTGTGGGACACGCACCCATGCTACAGCCCTTATTTTCAGGAAGTAAGTCAGAAGAATTGAGTCAAATTGAAGTGACCAAAGATGAAGTTCTGCACCTGCTGAGGAAATAAAAATCCAATAAAAGGAGAGGTTCTCCTATGGATTAAAAAATGGTTAAATGATAGGAAGCAAAGTGTAGGAATCAAAGGACAATTCTCACTATGTAGGGAAGTAAGCAGTAGGATCCCACAAAGATCAGTATTGGGGCTAATACTATTTGATGTATTCATAAACGATATGGAACTACCGGTGTACAATGTAGTGGCCAAGTTTGCAGATGTCACAAAATTATTCAGGATGGTGAAACTAAGGCTGACTGTGAAGAGCCTTGGGGCAAACTCTGCTAGGAATTATTAGGGAAGGGATTGAGGTAGATATTGTAATACCCTGTATAGACCTATGCTGTGGCCTCATTTAGACTACTGTGCATAGTCGCAAAAAGGACAGTGCAGAGCCGGAAAAAGTACAGAGGACAGTGATCAAGATGAGGAGGAGGTTGGAATACCTTCCTTATGAGGAAAGGCTGAAGAGTCTGGGACTTTTCAGTTTAGAATAGAGGGGGGGTGATAAAAGTGTATAAAATGATACATGGGGTGAAGGAAGTTGCCAAAGAAAAAAATTTCTCCCTCCCAATCCACTAGAATGCAAGGGGCAGCAGGTTCAGGATAGACAAAGGGAAATACTACTTCATACAGGAAGTGATTATAATGTGAAAATTGCTGCCAGAGGATATAGTGATGGCCACATGAATAAGCAGCTTTAAAGAGGAATTAGTTAGGTTCATGAAGGGTATGTCTTTCAATGGCTACCAACCATGGTGAGTGAATGGAACCTTCACATTCCACTAAGCAAGTTCAGACCCCACTCACATTCTAAAGCACTAAGCCAAGATGCAACACCAGGGGAAGGTCTCAGCCTCTATGCTCTGGTGTTGGCCATCCAGAGGAACTGGAGGAACTGGAGACAGAATGCTGGACTAAATGGACAATTTGGATCTGATCCAGCAAAACTCTTCTTATCTGCTCCACATAATATATTTCCGATAAGGGCTTGTAGGAGGAGCATGTCTCAAGTGCCACTCAGCGCTTAACACCCACTCAGTGTGGCTGTCCCGCCCCTGAATGCCTCCTCCCCCAACCAGCTTGCCTGTCTGTCCAGCGGCCAGCCAACCACCTTCAATCCCCCCCCCTGACCACCTCCTCCTCCTTCCACTTTCCTCCGAGGCTCAGAGGCTGTAGATCCCTGCTGCATGAGAGCTGCCCCTGCCGGTGAGTTCCATAACAGCTGCCTGCCGCCTTTCCAGGTCCTAGGGGGGAGGGGGCAGCCATCCGCAGAGTTCATCCACCCCACCCCAGTCTAGCACCCGTTGTATTCCTGAATGCAACGGGCTTGGCCCCTAGTGTTCTTATAAGTACTCCACACTGGAATATATTGGGTAAAATATATTTAACTTACTGAATGTATGCTTCTGGTTAAGTCTTGCATATTTCAGAGCCTGGATCTTCATTAGCAAAGTATACTTGTTCAAACAATTCTGCCTTTTATTCATTTTCATTGGTTATCTTTCATGGGACATGAAGGAAGTGAGAGTAATGTATGTGGAAGAACTATGGAATAGATATGCTAGACAGAACATTTTCTTATTATGCACTTAGGTAGGCATCTTCTTTTACTTCTTTTACTTCTGGCATTTCTGTCTTCATAAACAGAATTGCATGATTTCAGTGTCCCATTTCAGGGGCATGATGATGACTTAATTCAAGCAACTGCAGTTATTCTATAGATTGATTGCATTTTGTCCCTTAAAAGCTCGAGAGGAAGCACCGAAGTTGCCAGGGGACAGAGAGATTTTGGGCCAAACTGTACTGAGCATGGATACATTCACAAGTATTTACCGACTGCTGTGTGGAAGAACAGTATGTCCAAAAGTGTATGCATATTCAAAGAAAACAGAGTCTACTTGCTTTATGCACAGATGAGAAGCCCTTACTCACTAACTCTCACTACGACAGCCCCATCAACACCAGAATTTACCAGGCACCCCGGGCAAGTCTAATATTTTCCTAAGAACTCCCCTGCCTCACGCCTGATTTGATGTATAAAATTCTACTCAATAAGTATTCCAAAGGCAAAATGCAATCTATTTTCCAAATACTTCTCTACCACCTGTGACCCAAACACCACTCTTTTTCCTTCATTGTCTCCTGAAGATGCAAGAACCAAAGCAATACAAGGGAAAGGAGAGAATTCTGCAGAAAGAAAAAAAGAAAAATGGGCAAAGAGGTGGAGAACTGGTAAGTTCATCTTTCTTTTCCTTGCTGTAAAATTCGCCCAGAGTCCCTGATCAGGAAGTTTCTAAGGATCCATCATCCATGGGTATAGTTTTGCTTTCCATCTGTCTCAGGAAGAGATGAACCTTTGGGAAGCATTTTTAAATAGAAGAGAAAATGGCTCTTGCCTAAAATGTAAGAAACTTGTCAGGGAAATTCCATCTTTCATTTTAAGTGAATCAATAGCAGCAGCATTTCTCCATTCTCATGGAGTACAGTATTTTTCAATTCACATCCTATATAACAAATATTTAGATCTGCTTTCCAGATCTCCATTGAATGTGGAGAAGGACAAGGTTTCATTAGCCTGTATATAATAATTTCTGCAAATAAGGTATTTGAAAATCTAACTTGCCTTTCTTACAATTTCTGTGAAAATGCAGAGTTGGTGTGTTCCCCATGATGCCTGGTTGAAGAGCTTGTTTTGTTTGTGTGTTTATTTATTTATTATTTAGACTTATTGCCCGCCACTCCCATAACTGGCTCATGGCAGGTTACAATTATCCATATTAAAAAACCCATTAAAACCCCATTAAAACAATTCCAGATATCCATTCATATACAATAACAGACTCCTAAAAACTTTTTTAAAACCATAGCAGACTACAACCCACTAATGCGGGGGGGGGGGGTCATCAGATCTTCCTCGCCATGCCAGCCTCAACCAAAGACCTGGTGGAAGAGCTACATTTTGCAGGCCCTGTGGAATGCTGAAAGCTCCTGCAGGGCCCACAGCTCATCCGGGACCTCATTCCACCTCTAGATGAGGTTTTGGTGGTTTACCACAGTTGACTAGCCTTCTTGGATTACACATGATCCAGGATTATCAAGGTCAGTAAATCAAACATGATTCAAAATCAGCTATATAGGCATTGGCAGCATTCATCGTGCTGATGTCCAGTTTAGAACATTCAGCTAACATGAACATGCTCAACTTTGGAAATCATGTAAGCAAAATGGTCGTGCCTGGAAATCTAGAGAGATTCTACATGCACCCACACAGCATGGGAGGGGGTGCTTTTGGCATTCCACGGTGCCTGCAAAACAGAGCTTTTCTGCCAGGTTTATTGTTGAGGATGGGGCAGCAAGGCGAGGGAGGCTTCCCTGTGGGCCTTGGAGCAGGCCCGCAGGGAATCCGGGGACTCAGCAGGGAGGGGGGTGGGAGGGGGGTGCCCTGGCCCCTTCAAAGCCCATCCTTATGGGCAGGTTTTGAAGCCTAGTTCAGAATAAATGAGCAGAAACAAATAGCAGGTACAAATATGTGCAGTATATCCAAAATGCAAATTTTGGATCCATGTTCACTCAGCTGGTGAATGGAAACAAAGCTTGTGAGGAGGGAAAGAAAAGGAAGAACAACTTTACAAGCTAACCCCTGAATCGGTTGAATGAGAAGACCTTCATTTAATCTCTAAAGTATGAGTTCAATAGATAGGGATTTGGGCCTCTGTAGCCGCCTGTAATAAAAACTGTACATTTCTCAGCTAATCATGATGGTTTCACTATTTACAGTGACTGGGAGGTAAGTACATTGAGGCCAGCTAACGTCAGGTTATGGGGGATAACAAAACTAAAGTTTCTCCAACAGCTCAAGAATACAACAGAATCTGACCATTTCAGGAGGTCAAGAATCAAGGTGATTGTTGTTGTTGTTATTAGGTGCAAAGTCATGTCTGACCCATCGCGACCCCATGGACAATGATCCTCCAGGCCTTCTTGTCCTCTACCATCCCCCGGAGTACATTTAAATTCGCACCGGCTGCTTCAGTGACTCCATCCAGCCACCTCATTCTCTGTCGTCCCCTTCTTCTTTTGCCCTCGATCGCTCCCAGCATTAGGCTCTTCTCCAAGGAGTCCTTCCTTCTCATGAGGTGGCCAGAGTATTTGAGTTTCATCTTCAGGATCTGGCCTTCTAAGGAGCTGTCAGGGCTGATCTCCTCTAAGACTGACTGGTTTGTTCGCCTTGCAGTCCAAGGGACTCGCAAGAGTCTTCTCCAGCACCAGAGTCCAAAAGCCTCAATTCTTTGACGCTCGGCCTTCCTTATGGTCCAACTTTCACAGCCATACATTGCAACTGGGAAGACCATAGCCATGACTAGACGCACTTTAGTTGGCAGGGTGATGTCTCTGCTTTTTAGGATGCTGTCTAGATTTGCCATAGCATTCCTCCCCAAGAGCAAGCATCTTTTAATTTCTTTGCTGCAGTCCCCATCTGCAGTGATCTTGGAGCCCAGGAAAATAAAATCTGTCACTACCTACATTTCTTCCCCATCTATTTGACAGGAATTGAGAGGGCCGGATGCCACGATCTTCGTTTTCTTGATGTTGAAGATCAAGGTGATTATAAAGTATTAAAAAGTAACACCAAAACTCTTGAGCAGGCCTTGGGATTTTATTGTAAATCAAGCCTCCCTTAAAGTCTCCCCTTCTAAGAATTACAACGACTGAGCTTCATCTCATATTGTGTGACTTCAACCTATTCTGCATGGCAGCGGCTGCACCGAGCCACCGCCGGGAGTTTGCGATGGGGATGTTTACCCAACTGCTTCCTGTGTGCCCATGGGGGTCCAATTTCAGCAGTGCCACTCATCCGCCCTGGATTTCTTTCTCCACATAAGGTAACCAGAGCGGGAAGGTTTCACCACACAGTGGGGCAATATTTTTTATTAAGGTGTTATTGTGTGACAATGCAATCCTACCACCATGATTCTTTTTTAAATGCCCCAGTTGGCTCTGTGTCAGTGCAAAGCACCACAGAACCTACTGGGGCATTTTCTGCCCCTTTCAGGATGCCATAGGAGGTGGAGGAGCTGGGCCTGGAAGGCCTGACTCTCCTCCTTCCACATGGGCCTGTGCTGGGATAGGCCTCATTGGCTCCTGGGGTGAAAAACGGAAAGCAGAAATATCTGCAATCCCTTAACATGGGGCAACGGAGGGCCTAAATCAGGCCAAGGCTGAGCTGGCACCAACTTCATGTGGGAGCGGGGATTAGCCCCGCTGTCAGACAAGCAGTGGCCTGGCTTTTTCTCCTCATGTGGAAAAGCTATTCATGGGTCACACAGAAAGTGGATGTTGATGTGACTATCTGAAAAACATTGGTTACGGCTGACCGGTGTGGAAAAATTGACAATAATTATCTCAATGTATTTATTTCTTGTTTTGCCATCCCATTTTCTGTCGGCTGTTACCAGAGCTACTTGCTGGAGCACCAAGAGGCAGCTGGAGACCGGTTGGAGTAACCATACAGAAACATGCGTGGAAGAAAGCAGTAAGTAAATGTAGGGTTGCTTTGCAGAAGTCAAGAAAATAAGGTCTTCTCTCTGAACCGTTTCCCAGGTTCTCAGGGATGACTCTTGAACCCCAGCCCAACCTTGTATATTGCTCAGAGCATTCCAGGGCTGTTTTGCTCTAGTCTGCCTTTGGGTAAATTCACATTCAGGATCAGTTTTACTAGCTAGTGATTTTTTTAAAATTCAGTACATTTTCTCCCTCATCCTGAGACTCAACAATCTGTAGCTATTTCAATTCAATAAAGATAAATGTATTTATGGGATTGGCATCTTCACAAAGTTATGTGCAGTTTCTTGATTTTATTTCTCTTAAATGTCTGCCTGATTTCTCATTCCATACTCAAAGTGCCTTGCAACCAAAATCACAGTGTCTCCTGTTAAATGAAAAATTAAAATTATCAACAAATAAAATACCCCAAACTGAAGCACTAATTCCTGAAAAGCCTTTCTGAACAGGAAGGTCTTACAGATCCTCCAAGAGAGGAGATGGGCATGTTTTGGCATAAATGAGCATAGCTGTGGCTGAGACTGTAAGGGCTTGGACTATTAAGGGGGTCAACTTGGCACTGGAAGCAAAACAAACAGGGCTGTTAACATAAATTCCTGTTGACTTGAGCGTCTTTAGAAAGTCTATCTTCCTCTATTTTAAAAAAAGAATCAGCTCTAGTTTAGTTATATTGGAAACTTGCCAATAAGCCCCATTTTCAAATTTGATCTGAAACAAAACGTGGCCGGGTGGTGTTTGGAGGCTGCTTCCCTTCCCGAAAGCTCATCACGCATCCCTCTCCCCCTTTCCCTTTATTATGTTAAAAAATTGTTTTGTGTTGAAATTATCGGTCCGTTTTGCATGAGTCGCTTGGCTATGATCTAGGCGGTGTGTGCTGTTGCTGCCGCTGCCAGATTTCAGAAAGATGAGTAAACTTCGGAATCTGATAGCGTGTGCAACAGAATACCAAAAAGGCTCTTCTTTGTTCTCGATAAACAGAGTATTTACTTTGATCTGGTCAAATGAATTAATGAAAGGAAATGACACATTCACATTTTGCGTGTGTTTGGGCGCAGGAGATGGAAATGTAATTTATTGGTGCTGGGGAGCTTCCCCGCTCTCCCCCCCCCCCAAAAAGGGAAGAGAGCAAGCATCCTTTTCTTTTTTTAAAAAAAATATAGCCTCCTATGTCACAAGGCAGATCTTTTCTTTGGTTAAAAGCCACCCTGCCTCACTGTATATAGCCATGTATATGCAAGCAGTGCAGAGTTATTACAAATCTCAGATAGGAAACTATTCACTTGATCTTTGCCTCAATCCTATTAGGACCCCCCTGGAGTTCTAAATGGATACCAGTCTGTCACAGCCCTGTTGCTGTGACTACCTAGTCTTTATAGAACAAGAAAAAGGAATGATAGTGATTGGCAGACCTTCCTCACCCTACTATGTAACACAAAGGGGAACAAAATGAAGAGGAAGTGAGGCTCTTATTATAGGTTTGATGCTTCTTAACCTTACAGAACCTTACACCCGGTAAATGTCACCATTTAAACGCAAAAAAACCCTCTGAAGACCAGCAGAACAGTCCAGGATTAGCTATGTTAAGAACGGGGGCGGGGGGGGGGAGGCAGATATTCGAAATCAAGAAATGGATTATTGGCATTTATTTGGAAGGTGAAAATACCAACATACGTATCACTGAGTGAGACTGGGGAAATGATCTTAGGACACCCCCCCCCACCCCTCTCCCAAATCTATTTCGCAAGGGCTCCTGCTGAAGTTGGGAGTGCTGCTCTTTGGGTAAGATGAGCAGGGTTTGGCCCTGGTGTAAATGAAAGCAAGGCCAGTAAAGGAGGGAATTGTAAGCGGCCCTATTTGCCCTGCATGAGAAAGGAAGGAATTTGATAAATCCCACCATATGGTGGCATACTGTATCTTGATGGCTATAAATAATAGCTGCTCTGTTTCAGATTTGCTTTTGTTTTCCTTGGTAACAATGACAGATTTCTAGTGCTGGTGGTTCTGAGAAATACAAAATGCAGTTTGTTGGCTTTCTTCCTGGGCTGTTTTGTTAAAACATCTAAACATGCGAGACTCAGAAAGGGCAGAAGCAAACAAGATAGGGAACTTGGCATTGGCTGAGCAGCGAGCATTCTGAAATGCAAAGCATGCTGTGCTTCAAATTGTTGCAGTCAAGAACGGCCAAAATGAAACATTCGCTTTTTAAAGAGAAAGAGAAATTGGCTTCACAATCGCTAATCGCTAAGCACAATAGAAGATGTGCATTTCTCCTGGTGTAGTCATAGATGTTCCTCCAAGATAAAGCAAACCTGGGGATGCAAATGTATTTCACACTGAGTTATAAGAAAGGTGAAATTGCACTTCTCTCTCCCCCCCCCCCCATATACTTTGTGTTGCACAGAAAGAGCCGCTTCAGAGCTTGTTGTTACTAAGACATTTCCAAGCCGAATTTCTTTGGACATTCATTTACTTCCTTCTCAGATGTTTGATCAAATATTAATGAAGAATCAAATATTCTGATAGGAAGAATATTTTGAGTATTTGGGGTTTTGTTTTGTTTTGTTAGTTTTCTTACGCACATGAAAAAGTTACAATTAAGATCTTTTTGGTAAAGAGACAGTAGATACTAGATCTGGCTCTTCAAAGGTTAAAACTCAATTGCTGGAATGAGTTTGTCAGTATTGTTACTTCTTCTATTGTATGCGATATTTTCAGTTTGCATTTTAGTTTCCGATAGAAAGTTAAAATAACAGGACGGATGCATATCCACCACGGTGCAAGTTAGAAAGAATCTTTAATGAAATGTTCTGTTTTGGTCTGCTCCTATAAGTTCTTTGCAATCAGTTTGTAGGACGTTTGTATTTAACATTCTCTTCCCCAAGCCTTGCCTTCCCTCAAGTAGTACACAAAACCAAACAGCCTACGTATATTTTTAAAAGAACTGTATCCCATGACCCTAAAAAGAATTCATTTCACTTCCCTATCACCCCATTAAAGCTCCATATAATGTAAAACTTTTTTTTTTAGCTTAGCGACAAGAGAAGCTCTGCACGGTCTTTGGATTCTGTTACAATTGCGTTGCAACAAAAGACAAACGATTGCCTGGAAGTATTCATAAAATATAGTGAATGGGCTTTGATGAATAGGGGAGAGGAAAATGTAAAGAAAACAATGTTTTGTTCAGTATTAAATACTGAATATTGGGAAATTATTAGTTAGCGTTCTGCTTTTCAGGAATCAAAGCTGCAAAGGCTTATAATGTTGATAACATTAAAATCTATATATTTAAGCCACTAATTTTCTTTTATATTTATTATAGTTTATAATCTTTTCAGCAATGAGTGCATTATTCTTAATCAATTTTTTTCTCAACATGGAAAGTATTTTCTTTAACGGTATTTTTTAAAAAATATATATACTCCCTGCATGGACTTTAAAAAGTTTTAGAGGAGAACCAAAACATCTTTCACCTAATTGAAGTGAGGATAATTCAATAACTTCTTGCTAGATTTAGAATTCTTAATCGTAATTAACAAGCAAATGGCTGATTCATTTGCATTTGCACAAATATTTCTCAGGTTGAACCACTATATTGATTCTTTACTACTCAGAAAAAGTCTCTTCTGTGTATTGGATATTTTTCACCATGTGAATTTTCTGGAAACAGTTTCATTTTAATTTCAAACACTTCAGGGGGATGAATATAATCCTTTTACAGATGCAACTCAAGATGGGATTCCTTCCGTGAAGTTCCTATTTATCACATAACTTGGTATGCACTGGGAACATCCCTGCCCAAGGTCTGGTTTCTATTTCCCTTGCGATATGAACTACAAGAAGCTTCATAATTGTACGCACATATCTTTTTTAAAAGATGTGGCATACATCCTATGTATTAAATAAAGCAAAATCACTTTCCGGTAGAGTGAATCATAACACACTCCCTTTCTTTAAAACACAATAGAATATCTTTGGAATCTTTGATGTGGACCTTTGGGGTTCTTTTTCATACATTAAAGTGAAATCACGAAAAGGGTGGCTGTTCCACGCTGTTGGGCTATCATGTCCCTCATTGTTCTCAGATAGTTGGTATTATTTCATTAAGACCAAAACTCTCTAAGGTTAAACTTGCTCGGTTTGCAAGTGTCCCCCTACCCCATCCTCCTTTTCAGGCTGGCCATAATGAGGCTTACAGAAAAGCCACCTTCATCTGTGCGGAATGAGCAGTGAGTTTGCACCACCTGCTGGCAGAATGAGATACTGCAGCAGCTGGCAGCTGACCTCTTGACAGGAAGCTGTGTCATGAGGGCCTTAAGTGACATGAATGTCCGTGAGGTCAGACCAAGTTATACTCTCCCCTCATCGAGGCCATCACTGGGCCCCCTTAAAATCTGGGAAATTATAATAGAAGACTGGCTACATAGACAGGCTTCTTCTGAGCAATTTGTGGCATACAAAATCCTAGGGGGAGGGAACAGTATAAGATTGTTGGTGGCAGACAGATAAACTGTTTGCATGGAAATCGCGCTGGCTTGCTAGTGGAATTTCTAGCATTTAATGCTGTTTTGTACTTTTCCTTATCTATTAGTCATTAGTAAGATTTGGCACTGACTGCCTTAATCTAAAGGGTTTTGTTCTGCTGTTGTTGTTCCCAAAGGTGATTTGGGGGAGTAACCATGGCTCAGTGGTAAAGCCTCGGCCTTGCATACAGATCATCCCCAAGTTCAATCCCCAGCATTTCCAGGTGCCCTGGTAGGAGGTGAGATGAGTCCTATCGGGGACCCTGAAGTAATTCTGCCAGTCAGAGTAGACAATAGACACCTTGGTAGACTGACTCGATATAAGGCAGATGTCATGTGGTTCTGGCTTTGTTATTTAGCCAGGCTTCTCATGCAAGTTTACCGGCAATTGATTTAAATGAGATACATTTGGCAGGAGCTGAATTGCTGGGTCAAAAAGGAGCCATCCCTGCAGTGTCCCAGCCATCCTGCAAACTTATTCATAAAAATTAAGGGGGAGGGAACTGTCTGAGAAACTCATTAAAGCCAGTCCTTCAGACTATGTTCTGATGAGTCTTGGTATCACAGAGTCTGACATGGTTGCATTCAGCATCTATCAGGGATCAGAGGGCTACTTCCTGTATCACTAACTGCGAGTGGTTTCTGCTGCATGTGAAAAGTCATTTTGCTTTTCACCATCTCACCACAGTTTGGACTGCTGTAGGTGGTACTTTTCCTTGCCATCACCAAACGTTCCTTGGGGCAGTGTGGAGTTAATGCTACTAGTGAAAGGGCTGTCTTGGTAGGTACCTTACAGATGAGCAACTTACAGTCGCCTTCCCTTTCCTCTCCCCACACAGACACCCTGTGAGGTAGGTGAGGCTGAGAGAGCCCTGATATCACTGCTCAGTCAGAACAGTTTTATCAGTGCTGTGGTGAGCCCAAGGTCACCCAGCTGGCTGCAGGAGGAGGAGTGGGGAATCAAACCCAGCTCACCAGATTAGAAGTCCACACTCCTAACCACTACACCAAACTGGCTCTCACATGGCTGATCTGTATAAGCATACTTTTAATACCAGGATACAATAGCCAAAAGACTACCCTTATTTGGGGAACCCTGTCTCCAAATTTAGGTGGCACCTGCATGGATTTTGTTGACCCTTGGCCTGCACATTATCTGTGCTGAGAGGTGTCAGAATGAATCCCCCTCTCCCAATATGCTGCTCAAGCAATTGGGGTTTTGAGTGCTGTTCAGTGGAATGGATGTCCTCACCAGAGCCCACCCTGCTGCTCCAGTTAGCAATGAACTATTCCAGGAACAGCCATTCATTCTTCAGATTCTCACCAGTTAGCTCTACTTGTGTCTTGCCAGCCCACCCTATTGTTGCTATCCCTAGTTATGGCCTGGCCAGAGTTATCAGGCCTATTTATACTCCACATATAGCTGGCTAAACAAAAAACTACCCTACACACCCCAAAATTCCTCCTTAGCCCTGAAATGGCCCATTCTCAGAGTAGGACACAGCTAACCAATCCCCAGGAGTTTTATCCATGTGCCGAATTGATTGTTTCTGCTTCCCCAGGTCAGCCACCTTAGCCTCAGTGGTATGAACTAATTCCCCAAGAGCCAAGATCTCCTTGCATCAAGCACACACCCATGAATTCTGTCCAGTTGGCAGATAGCCATACATGTTGCACTCAGAGCAAGACACGAGATTGCCCCCAACCCCCTGCTGACCTTCTGCGTCCATGACCGCTTTTTTCTAATGTCCTCCCTTTAATGAAATTTCCTATTTATTAGATTTATGGAAAGTGTGCTTCATCTTTTTAGGCCCATGGAGAGATAAGGGCCCTGGCTTCCTCACCCTGCTGCTGAACTACAATCTGCTAAACGTACCCGTTTATTCCCTTGTTCCAGACTTTTTGTCACTCGAGCTGGAACACCAGCACTGGAGCAGCATTTTCTTCTTCCTAGGAAGACTAAATTAATAATTTGGCTGAAAACTCCACCCCCCACTCGAGCCAATCCCACTGATTGGGAGCTAACCAGTAAAGGAGGACCATTTAGTCAGTCTATGGCTGGTTTGCTGAAAATGAGCTACTCAGACAAGACTGCATATTACTTCAAATGCTAATTTAATTTCAGGCGTTAATTTAGCCCTTCTAGGCTTGGCTTACTCTAGTTCAGTGGTTCTCAACCTGGGGGTCGAACAACCCTTTTACAGGGGTTGCGGCCGGGTGAGCAGTTTGGCTGGGGGGGGCCCACCATTGTTGCCACTCCTCCTGCAGGCACCCGCACTTGGCTGCCAGCCGCTCCAACAGTGTCTCCAGTGCGGTGCAGTCTCCCTCCAGGCACTCTAGGTGGTAGCACAGCTCGGCAGCCTCAGGATCCAGGCAGTGGCACAGCTCCAGCAGCTGTGCGCTCAGCCTCTCTAGGCATGCCCGCTTGCCACACATCATGTCCTGCTCCAGCGCCACCTCCCAGTGAGCCCGGCTCAGATTAGCTACCAACAGCCACAGCTCGGCCAGCTCCTCCCCTGCTGCAGGCTGCCGCTCCTGCCTGCACCGCCAGCTCCCACGCCAGACGCCCATTCTCCTCCTCTAGCGCCTGTCCCTGCCTCAGGTAGACATGCAGGCAGCAGTTCAGCTCCCGCAGCTCGCCCTCCTCATTTTGCAGCTTGCCCTGCATGGCTGCACCTCCACCTGCTTGCCTCGTTGAGTGCACTCGCCCCAGCAACTGGTGCGCCCGCTCTGCTGTGCTACTTTCGGTCTGGCCCCAGCTGGGCAGGGAGTGAGTGGCCAAGGCTGGATGGCCCGAGGAGGCAGCCAGAGAGTAGCCCCTGCCCAGCCCAGATGCGATGAGAAGCTCTGCTCTTGGGGTCCACCTGTGTTGCCTCCCCCAAACATGGGTTTTCTTGGCTTCTCCTCCACCCTTCTCTCCAAGGGAGATCAAAGTGGCCCACATCCCTTTACTGATGTCTCCAGATCAATTTTGTCTGAGGGAGGGTGCCTGCAGATGAAAGCTCATGCCTTGAATAAATTAGAGGTTAATCTAGCCCTGTACCCTCAGTTTTAACCCTTCTTCTTTGTTTGACCTCCTGTTTAACCCCTTCTGTACTGCAGAATCCTAGACAAGAAGCCCTGAGCCTGTTTAGAACTAAAATGAGTTATGCCTGAGTAGTTTGGGAAGCTGCAACCAACTAAAATTAAAACTAGACCAGAACATTAGAAGAAAATTTAAACTAGAAATAAAATTATCTGCAGATGTGTAGTTTGAACAGCTACAACACTGAGAAGTTACAAAATGTTTGTACCTAAAGATTTATTCATTTGTTTATTTACGGCCATTGACCTGCATCAGAACTTAGGTGAAACCACAGTAACATTATTAACATTGATGAAGTCATTTAACATCAATCAAGGATTTCCGCACTCTACTGGCAATATAACAGAACTTTGCCACTGTATAATAGAATTATCTTTATCTGCAAGTAACATGTTTACAGATTGTCAGTATAGCTAGAGAACCGCTGTAACAAAAGTGAAATTAGCCTACTTCTGATATCCTAGGAAAAATCACAATATGAGTAATCGATTCAGTTGCACCAGAACTGCAGGAGCACAATCAGTCTTTCGTAGGCACGTGCTGAAATCTTCCACTAAGCAGTGCTGATGGAAATGGATTGAAACAAGCTCTCTAAAAAGCTCATTGGAATTTAACAAGGGTGATATGTGTTAAGTATGGAGTGGTAGAAAAAGTCCCCCTCTAAGACTTTAATAGCCTATATGGGCTTGGAAGTAGCTAAAGATATTTTTAACTATTTGCCCTCCCTACTATTTAATCCTTTTCACTTAGCCTATCTTGATATATTATAAAAGTTTATATCAAAACTTAGATATATGTATACTTTAAATATGCCACTTACCTTCCCCCTGAACATCTGCTTAACTCACCAGTTTATTTCCATGCTCCAGACACTTTATCACTGGAGCTGGGACACTTTGTCACTGGAGAGAGGCCTGCTACATTGCAGAGCTGATTCTCAATAGTGTTCATATCTGTGGATACTTAAATCCAGAAACTGAAGCCATGAACAGTCAAGATAGACCTTTGTACCAACCTTATAAAAGTCCTAGGTGTTTTGGAAAATGTGAAATTAAAAATACAACAGCATTGGAGTGTCCACTAAATTAATAGGAGGTGTCTTTAAGAAATGAATTTCCCTTGCAGTTGCCAGGAAATCACAAAAGTACTGCCAACATCCAGACCCTGGTTTCTATCAGTAAAACACAGAAGGGAGAGCCCATTTAAGGGCTATTTTGACCTTTGAGGGATGACACATTGGGTCCTGGCCTGGCAACAACCACACAGGTATGTGAAAGCAAGCTATTTGCATGATTTATCCAGGCCCAACTGCTTACTACCATTCAACAGCAACCACACCATGAAAGCCAGTATGGTGTGGTGGGTGGAGTTTCAAACTAGGATCTTGCAGACAGATGTTTGAGCTGTGGAAGCTTACTAGGTAAATGTGGACTCGTTACACATTCACTAAGTACCTCACAGTATTGGTGTGATGATGAAATGGAGGAAAGCAGAATGATATGAGCAGCTTTGGCTCCTCATCCTATATAATAAAACATGCAGGGTACTTCCCACAATACGCCTCTGATTGGCCATTGGAGGGGGGAATGGCCCCCTTACCCTGGCACGCCATCAGTAACCGCTAAAGGGCCTCTGATTGGACCTCACTAGGAGGGTTTTCCCCCACTGAGGAGCAATCAGATGGTCTTCCACCTTGCTACAGGGGCCACAAATTCTGGCCGCCTGCTCATTTGTCACCCTCACCACAGGCTGAGCAGCACCCTGATCTGCTGCCCCGCATGGCTGCCCCCAGAACTGATTGTGGCCCCTTCGCCATGACAAGTGCCTCAAGCCTCTGCTACACCTGGGCACATGCCTCCCTGTGGAGTGGAGAGCACTGCCAGCCTCCACCACTGACCACCGCCTACCCTTTGATGACCCCTGTCAGCCAGTCTCCAGTGCTGAGAGCTAGAGGTGGGGGATGCTGCTGCCATCTCACTACTTCCCAGTTCCCACCCTGCCAGGCAGCATTGTGCAGCACCATCCTACCTCTGCTTCCCATGCCAAACGATGGCAGTGGGTGGAGGCTGATGCCAACTTCTACCCTCCCCACAGGTTGAGTTCCACCAAAGGCCTCCATGGTGCATATCCACCTGCCTGCATGTCAGCCAAAGACCAGCACTAGCATGGAGGCCCTGCCACCTCCCATGTGGATAGAGCTGTTGTGTTGGGGGGGGCTCAGACACCTCCAAACTGCCTCCCACACTGACATCTGCTGATGGGAGCAGCTTCCCACTGTCTACCAACCTCCCACCCCCAGCATGGGGAGAGTTGGATCATGGCTGCAACACTGAGCCCCACTTTAGGGGCGCCCAAGGCCCTCCTTTGCTGGGGTGCCCTCCGCCCCCCAGCACTCCCATGCATGCAGGAGCCAGAACCCCTGTGGCCTCCTAGCCTGTGACCACACCACCCTGCTCTCCTCCTGCTCCCACCATTACCACTGCTGGGGAGTCCCTGCCAGCTTCTAGCCTGCTTTTAAAGTGGGCTTCCTAGATATGGATAAAAGTGGGTATAAATTACATAAATAATAAATACAGCTGAAATTGGAGGGGCATATAAAATAGATTGGTGAGTGGGAGAAAGGGAAGCAGGGAAATGTCAGGATATAGAGGTTGCCTGCAGGGAGACCAGTGGAAATGGCATGGAGGGGGGGATACGAGGGAATGTGGGTCCCCCTTGCAAGTCAGTGGCTCCCTACTGAGCCCAGTTGTCAATACCACACAACTGGACTTGGCTTGGCATCCAGCACTGTACAATTGTGCCATAGGTTTCCCAGGTAGAGGTTTCTAATGAGAGGGAAGGAGGGAAAGCTGAATACAGGGGAGTCAGTAATGGCAGTCTGGCTGGTGGGTGGGAAGGAAAGAAGGAAACGGGAAAAGGAAAGAGGAAACAGTGGGGGGAAGGGGGTGAGAAACCCCCTGCAAGTTATTGTAGGTCTCTGGCTTGTGATATTACAATAATAAGAAATAAGGGCCAACTCTCAAATATCAGCCAGATGTAGCAAGGGAAATATCAGAAGCAAATACTAGGCAGCTGTTTGCAGCCTATCAGGCACTATCTAACTAAACATTTCTCTACTGCCTACAGTAGTGCAGTCTACAAGGATCTATAATATAAGTCTACAAGGATCTATAATATTTTCAGAATGCCAAACTGCCCTTCCATTTTCTGCATAATAAGCATTCAGAAAAATAAGAGTTGGTTCTTATATGCCATTTTTCTCTACCCGAAGGAGTCTCAAAGCAGCTTACAATTGCCTTCCCTTCTTCTCCCCACAACAGACACCCTGTGAAGTAGGTGAGACAGAGAGCCCTGATATTACTACTCGGTCAGAACAGCTTTATCAGTTCTGTGGCAAGCCCAAGTTCAACTGGCTGCATGTGGAGGAGCACAGAATCAAACCCGGCTCACCAGATTAGAAGTCCATGCTCCTAACCACTATACCTCTTAAACTAGAGGCAAAGCCAGTTGCATCCAGGAATGTATCGGGCATACACCTGCACTGTGCCATTCCTGAGTTCTGGCCCTCCTCACCCCCTCCCCCTGCTCCCCACTCAAACATGTGATCCAGTGTGGTGAAGTGATTAAAACATAGCAGTCTCTAATCTCAAGAACTGAGCTTGATTTCTGACTCCTCCTCCATATTCAGCCAGCTATTTTGGCAACTTCCAAGATTCAAAACCTTCAGGAGGATGAAAGAAAGAGAGACAGAGAAAGAAAGAGGGGGGAGAGAAAGGAGGATGGAAGGAAGGCATCAGTTATCCTGGAGAAAACAGCTGCTTTGAAGGGGCACTGACCTTCCTACCCCCCAGCCTCATACAACAGTATCTACAAAAGTCCCCACTGTCCCCACCTTCCTATCAAACCCCACATCTTCCAAAGGCCAGTCCAGGCAGGCTGTGGAGGGGTGGGCTACTACCTTCCCACCCCCCACATCTTTCAACAGCTGGGCTGGGAAGGCTGCAGGGGGTAGGGCTGCCGCCTTCCTCCCCATCTCCTAAAGGCTGGGCCAGGCAGGGAAGGACATAAGGGGCCTGCCTCCTTCCCATTCCTTCCTCCACATGTTGGATGGGGAAGACCATAGGGAATGATCTGCCTCCTTCCCACCCATTCCCATCTCTCAAAGGGCAGGGAAGACCATGGGGGTCCCATTCCCCACATCTCTCAAAGGCCAGGCTAGGCAGGGAAGGTTGTGGGGGGAATCCCTCCTTCCCACCTCCCACATCTCCCAAAGGAAAGACTGGACAGGGAAGGCTGTGTGGGGGGGCTGCTTCCTTTCTATCTACCCACATCTCCCAAGGGCCACACTGGACAGTGAACGCGGCTGGATCCCCCCACACACACACATACACAACCCTTCTGAAAAGAGGGAGGATGGGGGAAAGCAAAGAGCAGTCTGATGGCCAACTGCAGGGCCAGGGGAGAGTTGTGAGCCCAAGTCCTGTTAGGGAAGACTCCTTAGAGAAAAAGCTTTGCCAGGAGTTCCCAGCTTCACCTGAGCTTCAGCTGGATGAGAGCTTAGCCCAGCCAGATGTTCAACAGGCAGAAAGCTCTAACCAGCAGGAGGAAATGGAGCTGCAGACATGCCAGAGCTTAGATTCCTAAGTGGTTGTAGGGCTCCTAATTCCTCTGTTCAGCCTCCAGCTGTGGCTCCCTGCCTTGTCAACACATTTGGTTCACCTGAGCCAATTAAGCAATGCCAGCTATGTGCTGAAAGATAGACCCAGTCTAAAAGACACCACATCATGTTAGCAGACAGTTGCTGACTGCAGAAGATGGTGAGTCATCACAGAGAGGCTATTGACAGCCTATACTAACTTGAGTCTGGGAGGGCTGGGTTGTAATAACCTGTGACCTGTTCCTTGAACTGCTTGAAGGAACCCTTGACTCACTGGACTGTGTTAAGATATTCATTGTATTCTGTCTGTTCCTTGGCATTTTGTTTTTGAAATACTGATTCTCTCTGCCTCCCTGGCAGCTCATCTGTGCTTCCTTCAAGAAGAAAATTGAAACCTGAGACCCAGGAGGCAAAGGAAGCAGCTGGTTTCCCCCCCTTGCCCAAGGAGATGGAGGGTAGGAAGAGGCTGAGGATAAAACTGAGTTTTTCAGAGAGGCCAGCGCCTCTTCCATGCAGCAGAAAGAGGAAGAAAAGGACAGATATGCCCCATGATTGGGCCTCTTTGGAAGAGTGCTCTCTCCCTATTGGTGGCACACACCAGGGAGGGCCAGTCAGGTAGGGAGTCAATTGTCTGCATGCAATTTAACCTGATTTGCCTTCACTGGCAGATTATAATTTGAACTGATTGGCCCTCATTGGCAGAGTGCTCTCTCCCTATTGGCAGCACAGCCTCAGGAAGGGTCAATAAGGTAGGGAGTGGGTTGGCTGCATACAACTTCAACTTTATAATGTTTGGTGATAGTGATACTGATGGTGACTTATACATTTCAGAAAAAATTTTTTACATCTGGCTTAAAATCCTGTTGGGAAAAGGATGCCCGCAAATAACTGCTAGCTGTTGAGGCTCTGCAGGGAATTTCACTTAAAACAAATCAGGGGTGCCATACTGAGTTGTAGCCAAGTAGGAAAAGTAAAAAGGAAATGTTCACAGCAAATGTTAAGGATCTATCCAATATTAAAGCAGGGTATTTCAAGAGCAGGGATGGGTTGGTTGGTTTGTCCATTTCTCATTAAGACTCAAGGCCGATAATGCAGTGTAAGTCAGTGCATTTAATACAATAGGATAACCAGTAAGCAGTGTATCACATTAAGAGGGCAGAACTTAAACCAAGTAAAAATCTGGAATAAAGCTGAAACAGAGCATAAGTATTTGCATGGCATATTCAATAATGCAGCAATGACATAGTAGGATAATACAAGCAACAACAGGCAGTATGTACAATACATTTATTTATTTATTTATTTATTGGGCATATACATTCCTGACAACAAACAGGGTGACTCACATATTGGTGCCATCTATGCCACCTGGTCCCTTCTTTAAAGTACCTCTCTGACTCATTCTGTCATAGTCCTATTCCCTGTCTAAGAATGCCCTCAGTTTGTGAAATGGCAGGAGAGTAGGAGCCTTCCTGGCCTCATCAGGCAGATTATTCCCTAGGGTGGAGTAGATGATGCCCTTGTGTAGGTAACTGTTGATCTTACCTATTTGCAGAGCAGAACCTGCAGAAGGGCCTGTTAAGAAGAGCATAGGGGGAGAGGCAGATACAAGGGTTCAAGACCTTGAAGATCTTTGTATGTGGTAGCCAGAACCTTGACCTGAACCTAGTAATTCGGTTAAATTACATTTATAGTACTTCTTACTGCACAGGGATAGAGATGTTCCCAGAAAGTAAACACTTATTGTTACAGTGGCCAACCCCTATGTGGGCCTGAAGTTATCCAAGAATTACAGCTGATTTCCAGAGATAATTGCCCTGGGGGAAATGGCAGATCCAAAGGGTGGAGTCTAAGGCATCACATCCCCGCTATGATCCAGCCTCAAATTTCCAGGGAGTCCCCATTGCAGTTGACAGCCCTACACCTTGTGTGTGCCTACCTGCCCTCCACTGGTCCAGGCCTACACAGGCATCAAAATGCAATGGAAACCTGCGGTGTTAGAGTAGGGCATACCACCGCAGACTGCAGGGGATGGATGCGGTTTCTTTGTGTTTCTTATATTGAAATGCACTGCATATAACAAACTCTAGTATCAGAGAGAAACATTCTAATTTGGAGACTCCTTCCCTTGTGCCACTTAAATATGTAGCTCTAACCTGGATGGCCCTGGAAGATCTTGGGAACTCAGCAGGATCAGCCCTGATGAGTACTTGGATTGGGAGACCACCAGTGAAGTCCAAGGTTGCTCTGCAGAGACAGGCGATGGCAAACTACCTCTGTTTGTCTTTTGCTTTGAAACCTCGTTGGCGTTGTTGTAAGTCAGCAGGGACTTAAGGGACTTTCCACCAGCAGCCTCCCAAACTGAAGGGCAAGTGGTGCAATCCATTCTATGGCTCCAAAGCTTGACAACTCCTTTCTTCTCCTCTGATTCTGCTACACGTATGGTATTATGGCTGCTTGTCTTGAGGATCAAACAATGACATGAGGCCTAGGGTACATTATAAATCAGCATGCAAAAGGATGGCAGCTGTTCTTTTCCAGATTTTCAAAGCCATCCCAGTGCTACAGTCCAAATTCATGCTTACACATGTAAAGGAGCCACCAAAATGTATATATGTGCAAGCAGGAATGGATCCAGCAATCCTGATAGGGATTGTTCTACAACTGAACAGAGAACAAATCTTGGGGGTGTTTCATAAGCTATTTGGCTTTGTTCAGCTAAAGCTTTAAAACAAAAACAAGAGACTGCTGCTGGAAGGCCCAGGAAACAAATGCTTTCCTTTCTGAGGTTCATAAAACACTCATTACCCACAATTAATCATAATGACGCATTGTATTCAGGGGCTTTAGCTAGGATCTGGCTAGGAGTGCAAAGACTTGGCTCTTGGTAGGTTGCAATTCTTCATGCATTATGCTTCTAAGGATGCAAAACTGATTTATCAATACACGATCCTCTCTGTCTCTGTCTTTGATGGCTGTTATTTTTGCATTTCTTGCCCTGTTCCACAGTGGGTCAGTTAGCACTACTATAGCATCTTTAAAAAAGCACCAGAATTATACAGCAATGTGTACAACCTATAACATTGCTGTAAGTGTTAATTACTTGACCAGAAAGGAAAAGGCCAAAGGGTCATTGTTTTGTGCTTTTGGTATGGCCATACATCTTCAAAGACCATTCTGATTTCCAGGGCTGCAACCAAGAACAATTAACACAAGATGAGCAGCACAGTACATGAACCATGCTTAAACTAGCCAAGCTGAAGTCCCTGGATTTCAGCCAACATATTCCCATCGGCTTAACTGGCATTGAACAAAGTAACATGATTTATCATCTCCAGGCACTCAAGGGCTTGGTCCCAGCAAATCTCCACCCCTTTGTTCCACCAGATTCCCTAAGATCAACCAGGAACTTTCTTTTAAGTATAAGAACGACTTAACGCAGTACACAAAATTAGTCTTGGTGGTTGCGTACAATGTGGGAATTATCTTGCACTGGAAATCCACCAAAACTCATATCCTGCATTTACCAGAAGTGGCTTTAGCCATTTTTACTTTAATACATGTTCACTTGCTAAGGATTGAAAGGGATAGCCTAGGAAAGCAACACATTTGTTTTAAACCCTCAGACCTTGAAAGAAGGAGGGCTAGGAATCCAATGTATATATGAACTCATGTTTGCCATTTGTAATTGTATTGCGTCTATATGCAGCATGTAAAGCACCATATTACATTCAGTCACAGTAACAGAATCATAGAATCATAGAATAATAGAGTTGGAAGGGATCTCCTAGGTCATCCAGTCCAACCCCCTGCACTATGCAGAATGGTCACAACCCTATCGCTCATCCACTGTAACCTGCCACCCCTTAAGCCTTCACAGAATCAGCCTCTCCGTCAGATGGCTATCCAGCCTCTGTTTAAAAATTTCCAAAGATTGAGAATCCATATAGACCAAATTTTGAATCAATGGTGTCCCACTTTACCAATATTAAAATCTGGTCACCTTACAGTAACTGCAGGGGCAAGGCCAATCCGGGCAAAGCTGGCTGCACCCTGATTGGCCCTATTCCAACTTGGACAGCCGGACACATTCCACCCCCCATGCTGTTTCACAAATATATAGAGGAACCATGGATAAGGATGCATAGGCATCTCAACTGAGAAGTTTTTTTAAAAATTAGCTGCCATTGCGGGCCCTTTAAAACATGGAAAAGGGTGATCGGCTGTCTGGCTTGATTGACAGTCAGAGAAGAGTCTGACTGTCAATAAATGCATAAAATGCATTGCTCTCTTCTGCCATTTCAAGCAGGTGTGCAGAGTGCCAAGAAGCGTGAGAAGGTGGCAGAGGAAAGTGAGAGAGCCAGGAGGTGAGGCATGGCTGGAGGCATTTTAATTTTTAGCAATTCACCATTGTGCTGGCCTAACACTATTTTTTTCAATGTGCAGAATTGCCCAAGCTATTCACAGTTTGGACTGACCACTAAACAAATCCTGGAAACAGAAGCCAGTTTTCCTACTATAACAGAAATGGATCTGAATAACAGGAGCACTTTAAGCTCAGCCCCAGTCTGGAACAAATGGAAGTCTTTTAGCCAAGCTATGAAAACTGTAGTTTTGAATATAAGCATTTGTATGAAACCTCAACATAATTCCATTCAAATCCAGTGCGGGCTGGTCTGGGCATAGTTCAGTAACTGTGCTGTTGTTTTTACAAAATGGAAAAAAAAGGAAACTGTAGGGGAAAAAAATAATACCAGGCATTTACAATCACTGCTGATCTGGAAAAGTGCCAACCATTTTGTTAGTAATTTTGCTTTGGGTGCACAAATCTTTTGCATGGTTCCTGTCAGACAGTAAATCCTGACAGATCCTAGTAAAATGCTCAGCAGGACCCCAAACTGGTGTTAAACTTATTTTACGAGCCATTTTTCCTATACAGAAAAGCTTTCTAATTAAATTCTAGGATTTTCCCCCCAACAAAAATATTCCATCGTTCACTTTAAAGAGCCACACAGGGCAATTTTGCAACAACCAGTGAGCATTTTAGCTGCTTAACATCTTTCAACCTAGTCTTTAAATCCAGGGGGAGCTTTTCAAAGAAGAAGATAGTTTGACAAACAATCCTCTCTGAAAGACACAAAGCATTATAATAACCATTTCTCACCCATTCTGAAGCTGAAGATTTTGGCTGCCATCCTGCCCTGTCAACACCCAATGGGATTTTTGCCACTGATTTCTAAAGGAGCAGGATTGCCCCACTTGCAAAGCCACTTGGCAAGAACCAAGAAGATCATGGTTGATGAGACAAGTTCCCTCCTTCTATATGATTTATTCTGTTATGTGCATATCTGGCCTAATTATTTTTAAAAGCCCAAGATGCCCTTAGATACTTCACATGCTTTCATTGACTAGTCTCCATCATCATGCATATACCCATCTCTTCCCCTTTTGAAACCAAAGTTTTAAATTAAGTTGGAGACAGGCAATGCGGTTTAAGGCAGCTGAGTGACCGAAGAGAGGCGTTACTCCCCAGGGTATACCCAACCCACACGCACTTGTTTTGTCCAACTTTCTCTGGGCATGGCAACTGCCAAGTGTCCAGATCCCAACTGAATTCTCGTCAGCAGCAAGGGCTGGTTCTAGTCAACACACGATCGGCATCTTCTTGGCTCCTTCAAAGACAGAGAAGCTCACAGTTGGCAAAAAGGGGTCGCCACCGGTGCACACACCATGAACACCAATTTTCAAATCCCATGCAATTCTGAAAATGCTAGTATCTGATTTCATGCTGTTTCAGGATATGGCAAGAGAGCTCATAACTGTGGCTGCCATTAAGCAGATCTGGATGCTTGGACAGGAGACCTCCTGAGTATGCCATGATGGAAGGAAGGCCCACTTATAAAAATGGAAATTGCTGGCACAAACTATATCCTTTCATTTCCTCGTTTGGTATGCTGCTGTGTTTAGACAACATTTTAATGTGAGGCCCCTTTCACAAAGTCTGATGTTTACAGACAGTCATGTGTTACGGTGCTTATTTTACTCACTGGGATCATGCACATAGGATTGCAGCGTTAGAACCCACTGGATGGATGGCCTAGCTCAGTGGTCCCCAACCTGCGGGCCGCGGCCCGGTGCTGGGCCGCGAAGGCCATGGCGCCGGGCCGCGGCTCCCTCTCCCCGCCCCCCCCTGCAGTAAAAAACTTCCCAGGCCGCAAGCTTGCGGCCCGGGAAGCTTCTTACTGCGGGAGGGCGGGGAGAGGGAATCAGGGCCGGCCGCGCCCATGCAGGCGCAGCCCAATGCACGGGCGCGGCCCGCGGGTGCGGCCCGATGCGTGGGCGCGGCCCACGGGTTCGGCCCGATGCATGGGCGCGGTCCGCGGGCGCGTACGATGCGTGGGCATGGCTCGCGCGGGCCGCAGGCCGCGCCCCGATGCCCTGCCGGTCCCCAACCTCAGAAAGGTTGGGGACCACTGGCCTAGCTGTTGCTTGATATCATTGTTACTTCTGATACCCACAAAGCGGGATTCACAAGGTTAATCACACAGTGGGGCATGCAACAGGGCAGAACAGATCCTCTCGCAACACTGGGAAATCTGAGGCACAATGGCAAGCCCAGAGGAAAAGAATTTTTGATAGGCCAACGATGCTAATTCGAGAGAGATCATAGCAACACTGACTTTTCTGCTAGGAACAGTGCAAGTGTGAAGATGTATCAAAGCTGATCTCTAGAAACAGGGCCACAGGTACCTCTTGTAACTGTTAGCTCTCACGGCGTTAAAGCGACAGTCTACACCATCAGCTATGCAAGCTATGCTTGAATAGGTCACAAAGCCCTTCTCTATTCCGAGAGAGAGGATTTTTGAAGATTGTCCCAATTGCAAATGCTGCCAATGGCTACATTTGCCTCTGTTGATTTACAATGGGCCTAGAACTATAAGCTGATCTGAGTCAAGCATGCAGAAGTCATGCAATTAATTCAGTAGCACACAAAGAAGGTTCATAATCAAAGTGGATGAATACATTCTTTGCACCATCCTTGTGTGTTGTACATGTTTGAAACATAATCTTTGTGGAATTACAAGATATTCAGCACAGACCTCAGCAAATTTATTCAGAAGTAACACCCAATGTATTTAATAAGGCTTACTCCCAGGTAAGAACCTCTTGTGGCGCAGAGTGGTAAGCGGCAGAAATCCTGTCTGAAGCTGTCTGTCCGTGAGGCTGGGAGTTCAATCCCAGCAGCCGGCTCAAGGTTGACTCAGCCTTCCATCCTTCTGAGGTTGGTATAATGAGTACCCAGCTTGCTGGGGGGTAAAACAGTAATGACTGGGGAAGGGAATGGCAAACCACCCTGTACTGAGTCTGCCAAGAAAACGCTAGAGAGCATTTGACTCGGTGCTTGCACAGGGGATACCTTTACCTTTATCTTTACCTTACTCCCAGGTAAGTATGCATAGAATCCCACCGTTTGTGTCATAACAAGTCCCTGGGCAAAGGACACCTGATCTCTCCCTGCACTGTGTGAATGGAACCCAGACTGAAGTCATCTTTGACTCCATCTGTTTTTCAAGTGTTGTATATGTTTTCCAGGTCAGTTTAGACAATAGCCGGACATCTTCCTTGCAACTGCAAGATAGCCCATTTAATATTACTTCTAGGCATTTTTTTAGCCTTTCACTAGTTTGTCAGAGATCAGGGTCAGAACCATACGTTCTCTGCCGTGTGGATGCTTCTGGGATTTCCCTGTGCCTATAGCACAGACTGTGTCATAGAACTCCTGTGTGTACCTCTTCAGCATGCTGTTGCTGCCCATATATTGCTGCCCCAAAGCCACAGAGAGCTGAACACGGCCAACACGGTGGCTTAATCTTAAACCTTTTCAGCCTTTCTCTCCGTTGTGTCCCAGTGGGCTCTCTGGAAATTCTTGCTGTCCGTTAAGTTCACACCAAGAAATGAAATTCCAAATGACTCCATACAGCCCTTTCATTGTTTTCTTATTTTATATGCTTCTAATATTGTCAATTTAGTTCACTTTTTTTTCTTTTTGGGATTGCTTGATTAGACTTTCATAGGGCTGATGCCATTTTTACAGTGCTTCATACAAGATAATGTTGAACAATAGTTATTTCAATACAGGAAAATTAATATGAAAAAAGAGAAACTGGAATGAAACTAAAGTCCAGTCCTAAGCACGACATGGAATCCCTGTTTGGGGGCCCAGTGCCCCCCAATTCCTGTTGCCGAGAGGGATTACAGTAGAGAAGGGCTGTTATCTCCATGTCTGCTGGTTGTCTTCCCAGAATATCTGGTTGACCACTGTTGGAAGCAGTGCTGAAAGCCTGATCTACAGTTACCAGCTGCCAAAAGAAGGAGGAAACATTCTGTCCCTTTAACAGAGGCTTAATGTAATGTCATTTGCTTGGTGGTATTATTTAGCTCTGTACCATGAAGAGTTTCAATGGCCCACTTCCAAATATTATGCCTCTATTAAAGGAGCAAAACATTTTTCTCCAGGCCTGTTGGAAAGCCTACCCTAGTGAAGTGCAGACTGGGCAAAAATTGATAAGTTCTATGTGGTCATAAACTATGATGCTGACAGAATCCAGTTCACCTCTACTGGAATCCAGCATCTTCATTGTGATCTTACTGGCTTATAGAAGAACAACAAACAAGAAATCAAATGGACACATAGATAATCATTCATAATTAGTATGTTTTTCCCCAACGGTGCTCTAAGCCTCCTTGATTCATCATGCTTTTTCTGTTTTTGTAAATTGTGTTATATTTTTAGAGAATACCCAACATGATTTTCTGTTTCTTTTTGAAACACAGATACTATCAGTATAAGGATGCCAAAATCGTATCATACTGTTCTCTGCTGCAGAAGAGGTTTTTCTAAAAACAAAACAAAACTGGAATATTGCCATTTGCTTTTGTTTTACATGTAGTAGTCAGAACTCAGCAATCATCCAACATATCTGGAGGCTGTCAGCTTCAAGCTGTGATTTGTTCCATCTCCTTAATTTCTCATATGTTCTGAAGTCCTATCTCAGTAGCAAGGCTTTTTTTTACCCCAGAGAAACACTATATGATGTTGCAATTTCAAGATGCTGTTATTAACATTTCAAAGAAGCATCTCTTTTACTGGAAATAACTATATTGAGACAGGGAACTCAGAAGGGACGGGGGACAATAACCAAACTATTTTTGATTATTTACTTTTAGTTATCAACTGACAGCTGCTCATTTTCTTGAACCTTTTTTGCCCCCCCCCCCACATGATAGTGTTACCATGCCCTATCTTTATCAGTGTCATTGACATTGATGGCATGACATACAGCAGTGCATTTGGAGATGACACCCCTTGTGGGGAGAGTTGTGGGCTTAGTGGAAGAGCACCCCTGTTGTATGCAGGAAGTCCGAGACCATATCCGCACGGAGGGACAAAACACGAGTGGCTTCCTGCTTGCAAACACAGGATAGTAAATTTCATGTTTTCAGCCCTCCTCATGAGGGGACCCCTCCCACATTTTCCCATCACAGCTTTTTGCCTCCTGGTGAGTCTGCAAGGGAAAACAAGCCGAACCTCTCCCTCCACTTCTTGGCTTGTCAATCACAGCAAACCACCAATCACAGCACAGCAGTTCTCTCACGGACTGAAACTTTCTCCCCCCCCCAGCCCCTAAATTATTTAAAGAATAAGAGGCACTTTTGCATTGCTATGCAGTAATACCACAACACAGATGCTTTTTAAAAATAAAAATCAACATTTCTTCATTGCTATGGAGAATGATACAGCATTCCCCCTTTTGGGGATTTGTAATTTTGGGGAACTATATTTATGTCTAGGTGGATTTCTGAGGTGCTGGACATGGTTGCTAGAGCCTCCCCGCCCCGCCCCACCCCCCAAAAAAACATTTTGTATGATCAGGAGAAAGCTGCCTGATCACCGTCCCCTATCCCTTTCCCAGCTCATTCCCCACCTCCAGAAAACAGAGAAGGGGCTGTGTTTTGCCTACCTGATCCTAAAAAGACCATAGACACTTTAAAGATTTTATTTTACTTTTGACAATGTTGCTTTGCGGACCACACCATTTAAAAAAAATTACTCAGAGCAGGAAATTGAGAGGGGATGCACTATCATGCATTTCCCCCTGCATACAGGCTTATGCCTGGTTGCTCACTGATGGGACATGCAATTTAGGGGATGTAAATCCAGTTTTGGCAATTAAAAATGACCAAAACTCGACCCAGCTACTGGACAGCCTCAGGAATCAGGCGACATCATTTGGAGGGGGCTCTAAGACCCACCAACATTCATAGGCTGTCCAGGAACAGATTCCTCATGCAGAAAAAGTCCGAGATTCATCTCCATTGTTGTTTTTTAAAGGATCAGGATGAAAAAAGAATGAAAGACCTCTACCTGACACTTTAGAGAGCCACTTTCAGTACAAGTAGACAATGCTGAACTTAAGACCAAATGGTCTGGCTCCGTATAACGCAACCATGCTTTGATTACACAATGAAGTTCAAGTCAAATTACATTTTTTTAATTTTATTTTTTTATTGTATATAAAGCGCTTACAGAAAGATGAAAAGAAAAAGAAACAACCAGCTGGCAAAATAATTGTTGATACATGTAAGAGTATAGTCTGTTATTATCTTTAAAAGAACATATTCAGTTTCCATTGCATATTAGTCCTAACCTAAAAGTTACTGTTGTCAAATTACATGTTGATAGTGCCCCAGTTGTCAGTGGGAGAAGCTTCTTCATACCTAACAGAGTATGGCTCAAAAAAGGTTAATCAACAGGAAGTAACAAGTAGGAACAGATAGAGAATTCTAGCAAGAAAGTAAGCAGTAGGAGCCCACAAAGATGAAAATTGGGGCTGGTTCTGTTTAATTTGTTCATAACTGATCTGGAGGTGAGCAGTATAGTGGCCAAGTTTATAGATGACAGAAAATTATTCAGGATGGTAAAAACTAGGAATAATTGATGAACTCTCAGAGGATGTCCACAGATTGGTAGCGTGGGCAACAATGTGGCAAGTGAAGTTCATTTTAAATAAGTGCACTGATACACACTGGAAAAATATTTTGAACTTCAAGTTTCTACTAATGGGGTCTGGAATGCTCTGTTATGCCAATAAAAGTATCTTGAGTCTTCCTAATGTGGTCTGAAACTGAAAGGGGAAAAAATCTCAAATAGTAGACAGTTCATTAAAAATGCCAGACTCATGTGCCACAGCAGTAGAAAAGGCATACTCTGTGCTGGGGATTACTAGGAATGGGATTGAAAATAAAATGGCTGATAATATAATGCCCCTGTGTGGATTTATGGTGTGGCCCCATTTGGAATAGTGTACACAGTTCTGGTTACCATGTCTCAAAAAAGACACTGCAGAAAGTGCCAACAAAGGAAATCAAGATGGTTAAGGGGTCAGAGCACCTTTCCTCATAGAATCTGAAGTGTCTGAGACAAGATAACTAATAGGGTTTTATAAAATGACTAGCTTCAAAGCCCATTCCTAAGAATGGGCCTTGAAAGGGTTCCCCCAACCTGGCCCCTGGTCAGGCAGCTTAAGGTGACTTTGGGCTGCAGCTCGCAGCCAGATCAAGTGGGGCAGGTGGGGCTGGCCAACTCGTTAGCAGGCCCGAGTCAGAGCTCCTTAGCAGGCAGTCAGCAGGCCCGGAGGCCCTCGTTAGCATGACCCTTTGCCCAGAGCCCTCTTCTCTTACCTGCTGCTGGCTCTTACCTGCTGCTGGCTCCAGGTACTGAGAGCAAAGAGGCTAGAGTCCAGGGATGGAGGGCGGGAACTGTAGGGGCAGGCCAATCAGGGTGAGCTGGCTGTATCCTGATTGGCCCTATTCCAACTTGGACAGCCTGACACATTCCACCCCCTAGGCTGTTTCACAAATATATAGCGGAACCATAGATAAGGATGTATGGGATAGTGAGAGTGAACAAAGAGAACCTCTCTCCTTTTCCCCAAATACCAGAACTTAAGGACATCCAATGAAGTTGATTGGCAAAGGATTCAGGACAGACAAAAGGAAATAATTATTAATATGCGTGACTAAAATATGGAACTGACTGAGAGAAGATGTAGTTGGCCACAGGCATAAATAACTTTAAAGGAGGATCAGACAGATTCATGCAGGATAGGTCTATTAGTGACTACTAGCCATGGTGTCTAAAGGTAATCTCCACATTGACCCATTATGCATGGCAGCAGCCATGCCAGGCTGCTGCCAGACACATGGGGGAGGGAATTCCCTGGAATATGGGCTGCTCCAGCGTAGCGCACGTGTAGGTGCGCAAAACACCGGGGCTGGAAAGCCCAACATGCTGCCTGAAAGCAGCAACAGTGAGGAGAAGAGCGGGGGGGAGTGGGGGAAATGGTCCCCCCACAGCACAATGCCACTCTTCCACCAAGGTGGGGGGGGGGACTCCCCAGTCAGCTCTGTGGCTCCATGGAGCCAACAGAGGTGTGCAGTGTACCTCCAGGGACACAGTTTCGGCCCGGCTCTTCTGCTTAAGCAAGGGCCTGGCCTGACCCAGCCCACACTGGCACCCACTTCATCCCAGGGAGCACGGAAGATTCCAAGTTCCCTTGTCATGGGTCTTCCAGGGCACCACTCCGGGCCAGGGTTTCACGCCCCCGCTTCCACCTCCCATCTCTCAGGGGTTGCCAGAGCAACTGGAGCTGGCAGCTGAGGCAGCTCTGGCTGAAGACACAGGGGATTCTGACAGGGATGCTGGGGAGAGCTGCTCAAGTCAGCCGGCATATGAGAGATCGTGGACACTGTCACAGAAGGAGTCTGAATCAGATTCAGATGGATCGCCCGTGCAACTCAGACAAAGCCATAGGGTGGGGTTGGAAGAACGCTGAAGAAGCCAGAGGCTGCAGGCACACTGCCAGAATAGATGGGTTAGCTCCGGGGGGAGGATGGGTGAGTCATCTGCCAGGTGCAGCTAATTAGCTGGGCTGCATTTAGGAAGACAGAAGGGACTCTTCAGGCATGGATGCAATCTATGCAACTACCCCTCTGGACTGCCTCTGCTCCTGTGAACGTCTGCTTGATCTCTGGCAACTGACCCCTGGCTTCGCTCTTGACTCCGGCATTGGTAAAGTGAACTGGCTTTGTTTGGCTACCGAATTCTCTGGACCTTGGGACTGCTCGACTATTCTTTGCCTTGCTCTGCGCTGTACTTGTTTAACTCCCAGTGACTTGGACTGAACTCTGACTCTGCTCCAGCCGTGCTTGCCGCCCAGGCTTCTCCGAGACAACTGCTACTGGGTGTGGCCAGCTAGGGCAGCATACAGGGCTGGGAAGGTGGCAGCAGGATGCATAATTGGGGCTGCCCAATCCGTCCTCCCAGATTTCCAGCCCTATGCATAATGGGTCATTCAGAAGCACTAAACCTTTGAATCCCAGAGCCAGGAGAGAACATCAGGGGAAGGCTTCAGCCTCTCTTCCCTGTTGTTGGCCATCTAGAGTAAGTGACTGCCCCTGTGTGAGACAGGATGCTGGACTAGATGGGCCACTGGTCTGATCCAACAGGTTTCTTCTTATGTTCTTATTACCAGGAGCATATTATGCCTGTCCTCTCACATCTGCTCTGGTTTCCTATATCATTCAGACAGCCAGTCTAGTCTATGTGCCTGTGTTTGTGTGTGCTTGTGCGCGCGCACATGTGGCAAGGAGGGCTAAATGATGAAAATGATTAACTTCATACTCACATTATGTCCCAGTGAGTCAATGTTGCTTGATGCATAGGGGGACATGATATAGTTATACATGACACAAAACTCAAAACTATACAGAAACAAACCAAAAATAATAATCTCCCAGCCCATCTGTTTTAAATGAAACTGAGTCAGATATGACAGGGAGAAGCAAAATATTTGTGGAATGATTTAAGCAGCCAAAAAAATAGAAGTAAATCCAAGGAATTACCTGCCTTACCCAACTCCCCTCTTCTTCTAATATGATGTACTGGATAGTTTACGAGGGAAGGGAAGGAAAGATCGATTCCTGGCAATATCTGATGTACCTCTGTGTAATAAACTGTCCCACAATTATATGAACAAGGAGGTGAAGAGCGGCAAGGATCTTTTTTTTTCTTTTTTTGTCTCCAAATAAACTGGATTTGTATCATCCTGTCAGGCCTGGTTCAATATTATGATACTGGAGTGTCTCCTGTGTTTATCCCTACAGGACCGTGAACTTATTTTCTTATCAAACCCTAAGGCAGGCATCGACATGGCAAAGACATTTGCCTTTGTTTCTCTCCTTCAGCCAGCCAGCTCCTTAGTATGCTGGGCCAGCTATTCTTTCTCCCAAGTTTCCTCCTCCTTGCATTTTCTTTACAAAGATGGTGGTGAAATTGCACAAGGGAGCGAACTTCCTGCTCTCTCCCTCACCCACTCGATGCAAATGAGGGAAATGTCTAATGCCTGTTCTAAAAGATGGCATTTTAATTACTGCACCACATCAGTCTGCGGGCACACACACAAAAAGCTGATTCTCTCTCTCTCTCTCTCTCTCTCTCCCTCTCCTCTTTCCTCCCCATCCTCCCCTTCCTCTTCCCCCCTCCCTCCAGTCTTTGCTAGCTACCCGTTTATGCAACCTAGAGAACACAGGTTGATTGGAAAGGTCTCTCTCCTTGATAACAACAATTCAATGTGCCTTGACATTTTAATAGCCTGCCGACGTAGTGAACACAATCGAGCTGAGCAGTGAAGCAAAAATCATTAGATAAGCAAGATAATCTAAACGAAAAATCAGCCTTGACCAGCTTCCCGCTTCTGGGGGCACCTTGCCGACTGCATAGCTAGGGAGCGTGGTAGTTATGTGTACAGCACTCAAACAGTGCAAAGTGCTTTACAATTTTTCCTTTTTACTAAATACGAGTCCAAAAGCACTTTTGAGACCAACAAAGATTTATTCAAAGCGTGAGCTTTTGAGTGCATGCACTCTTCCTCATGGAACAGGGATCATGAAAGTACAGATATAAGGAGAAAGTAACTCAAAAGTTCACACTTTGAATGAATCTTTATTGGTCTATTGGACTCTTATTTCGTTGTGCTGCTTCAGACCAACACAGCTACCTGCTTGAATTTTCCCTTTTTACTGTAAAGAAGTATACTCTATTCGTTATTTTTAATATTCTTTCTCTTGTACAAGCCTTGGGTTTTAATTTTGGTTTAATCCATAAAAAGGTGAAACATGACCAACACGTCTCTAACCGCAGGAAAGAGTATTTTTTTTCCTTACCATATACTAGGTTTTCCCAACCACAGTGCCGCAGTACCCTATGGTATCATGAAGGCTTCTCAGTGGTGCTGTGGCATGGGGTTTTCAAAATGGCA
The DNA here is from genome assembly GCF_049243985.1 of Paroedura picta. NCBI lineage: Eukaryota > Metazoa > Chordata > Lepidosauria > Squamata > Gekkonidae > Paroedura > Paroedura picta. The sequence continues at coordinate 61,217,586 of NC_135370.1, read as the reverse complement.
GGTGGGGAGAGCCCTCCTATCCTTTGCCTGCCATTTCTGGCTCTGAGCAAAGAGGGGTGGAAGGGTGTGTGTGTGTGTGTGTGTGTGTGTGTGTGTGTGATTATGGGATGCTGTTCTTAACCATTATACCAAGAGAGCTCCTGCCATTCAAATTACTTTTACTTCTTTGCCCTCAATCCCCAGCCCCAAGGAGGCTCGCCTGGCATCATCTAGGGCCAGGGCCAGGGCCTTTTCAGTCGTGGCCCCTACCTGATGGAATGAGCTCCCGGAGGAACTGCGGGCTCTGCAGGAGCTTCCAGCTTTTTGCAGAGCCTGCAAAACAGAGCTCTTCCACCAGGTCTATGGTTGAGGCCAGGATGAAGAGAAGATATATGCCCCCCCAAAGGAGGAGTACTTCACCATGTTCCATCCCCTGGTCCCCCAGTGGGGTTACGTGGGGGGTTGGTTACCACTGTGTTTTCTTGGTAGATTGTAATTTAATTATTGGTTTTAAGGGGATTTTATTTACCTGTTTTATTTGTAACCCCCACAAGCTGGCTCTGCCGAGAGTGGAGGGCAATAAATTCAAGTAATGATGATGGTGGTGGTGGCGGTGGTGGTGGTGGACTGGATTGACCAACAGGCTTAGTCTGTATAAAAGAGTAACATACATTCATGAAACTCGAGTCACTCATGATAGCAAAAAAGCATAGACTGGACCACAAGGATTACCATGTGCGTTTGTTTGTACACACACAGACACCTTCATCCTTTTATGATGCTGCTTTCAGAGTCTAACGAGCATTCTATTCTCTCAAAGAAAGAGGGACCTTGGAGAGAGAAGGGGGAGAGAGGAATGGTTGAAGTCACTGTTTTGTAGCAGTAAATATGTATGTATGTGTGTACACACACACGTGCGTGCACATGCATGTTCGCACACATACGCAGAGCTTAATTGTAGGCTTATGTCCATTTCTTGCCCCTCTCCCTTTCCCACAGCTCCTTTCTCCCCTTCACGTGTTTCTGTAGGAGTGAGATGCTGACTTTGCAAGCTATTCACTTTATGAATACGACTCTCAGAGGGAAGAAACCCTCTCACAAGCCCAGAACTATGTTATCATCGTTATTAAGGAACTTAAAAAGGAGCAGGGAAGAGAAGACACCGCTGGAATTGCAGGCTGATTGTGATTGATGTGTTCCTATTAGCTCCTCAGTGTTATCTCTCTGGATGGCAAGAACAGCCAGTGGCTTGTAACACAACAGATTACCTGCGTTTTCAGCCCTAGACGGATGTTTAAATAAAATATAGTCCCTTTTAGCGAGAAGCTCATTTTCTCACCGAGGCTCCCAGCCTATTTCATGTCAGCTCTGATTCGCTGTGGCTCTCCTCAGTAAACATGTCTTATCATTAATAATTCTTTACAAGTGCAATTTCAGGGAGTCTCTTTTTTGTGTGTATGGACTGTGAGTCTGTTGGTCTCCCTGCCGCATCTTGATATCAGTTTGGGAGCCCAAGGTGCTTCTCTTCAGAATTTCACCTGCCTTGCCAAAAATGATTGATTACCCCTCGCAGACTGGGTGTCCAGCTATACCCAACAAATGACTTTGGCCCCTAACAGCAGGCCTTGGCCAGATAGAAATCAATATTTCACCATTAAAATCTATCAAAGAAGAGTTAAGGCGCCATCTGTCCCTGCCGCCTTTCCATGGTGTGTGAACATTAAATCCGACACTTGTAGTACATGAGTAATCAATATATAGTAGTTCACAGATCATTTGTGGTCCCCTTTTAGCAGTGATGGATGCTTGGAATAGTAGTGATTCATTTTGTCACACCATTAAACAAGATTCTGTCCAGTTCCTTCCTGATTTCATTTAGAGGATCATTCTTCACAGTTCATATGAGAGGAACGGTTTTACCAATCTGCCTCTATTTCAATAAGTCACTTTATAGAGATTTTGTGTCCTGCAGACTGTAAAAATTCTGGAGAGATAGTACAAACATACCTCTAAAACTATTCACTGCATGACATATGCATAAAGTGTGAAAAACTGAATGTAAATATGTTTACCTCTTTATCTGCAAATATTGGTTTTAACTCTCCCAGCTCCAAGAGAATCTGGGAGAAATACACAGAGGGAAGTACACAGTCAATGACAAGGGAGAAATTCAGAAGTCAGAGATAGGAAGATGATAAAAATAATTGCCAACTCAGTTACGGATGTCCTCTTAATCACTGAAAGCAGATAAATAAGATTCACATTGATGTCTTTTGACATTTTGTACTCTTATAATTACCATCAATGGAATTGCATAGAACAGCTTGTACTGGCAGATATTCAAGTAACATTATTTATGCATGGATCTGGATTCTGAGTCCACCCCATCCGCAAGGCTGAAGGCTGCCACCGAAATATACAAACATTACATAAATAATCAGGAGGAACAAAATTAATATTAAAATGAGATCTTAACATAAGCTTTGAAGCATTAGATTACATTTTTATAAGTCCCCTTTAGAGAGTTAACAAGCAACTATTGGGGAGATGTTTAGTAACTGGAATTCAGCTTTTATCATGACAAACACAGATAAAGAATATGACCACTACAAACACAGATAATGAATGTGAAGCAGTCCCTGTACAAAGACTGTATCAACTCTTGTGGGTGTTTCCCTTTGTGAAAATCATAGCTACAAATGACAATACGGAATACTAATTGATTTTAGGAGGACCGCAACAGGAAATCCAAAAGCTACAATCCTGAGCATGATTAATTCAATTGTCACGTTTCAGCTGACAGTTGAACCATTCACAGATTCTCAGATGGCTGACTGAAAGGCCATACAATTTAATTCAACGGGACTACTCTGAAGTTAGCATGCATGCATGTATCCAGAAGGAAATTTTTGCAGGGGCTTATCTGCACCACCAAGTTTAATTCCAGCCTGATGGAGTTTAAACACTTCTAAGGCCAATGGTGTTAATGGGCTTCAAAGGTGCCACCCTACAGAAGATGGCCCAGTTAGACAAGCAACTAGCTCTGGGCCAGCCGCCTCCCGCCAGCTGCAATATGGGGATGAAAATCTTGACCAAAGTCATATGGAATACAAGATAATATATGTGAAATGTGCTGAATGGTTCAAAATGGTATATCAGTTTGTCAGGGAACCGAGCCTGGGTCCCTCTAAGCCACTGCTCTTTTGCCAAGCAGGCAGCACTCAGAGTTCTGGGTCCTCAAGGTTACCTGCACACAAGGAAAATGTATAAAGATTTATTCAACGCTTGAAGAAAATATAATACCACTAGGCAACACAGTCTGAACAATCCTGCAGCAATAGCTGCATAACCGTCTAGCACGATGGGGCTTAGCATAGTCCAGAGCAGGCCTACCAATAGTCACTTAACCCCTGGGGTAAAGAAATCAGTTCTAATTTCTCATTTTGCCAGCATTAGCTAGTAGGCCCAATGGCACAACACACTCATGTCTTAGCAGCTTAGGGTCAAATGAGATGAGATTCCAAGAGACCCATCAGTAGATCTGCCCAGCATATTTAAAAGTTTGTTGCAATTGCAGGGGTGTCAAATTAAGGAAGTAATCTTTTCCTTCCTAAAGACTGGAAGAAATGCCCCTTAACCTGTTATAAACTGTAAAGGGGAGAAAAACAAGTCTTTTCCCTCCCCCTTTCATGGGCTAATAACTGCTAGGGAGAAGAGCAAAACCGCTTCTGGTACTCACATTTATCAAGTCTCAATCTGAATTGCTCCCCTCATCTACATTGGTTGTAATTTTTTTTTTAATACTGACTGCTTCACGAACATCCCTCTCTAATCTAGATTGGTGCTAAGACATCCATTCAGATCCCTTGCGGGGTTTTTTGTTTCTTAGATTCTACCAGATTATTACCCCCGCCCCATAGTTCATAGGTATCTTATAAATGCAGAGATTTCCTATTTACTCCAACACAGGGAGTCACAAAACTGTGAATAGCAACGCTTCTGCTGTAGAAATTAATGGCATATAGTACCTACACCCCCCTTTGGTTGGTGGGACATCTGAGGCCACACATAGTGTTCACAATCTCCCTTGGGAAGGGACATATTTATGCCAATAAAAGGTTACTGACTGACTGACTGACTGACTGACTGACTGACTGACTGACTGGGAGGGGACATATATGGAATTTGGGTGATGGTTTGTTTACAAAACCAGAGTAATCTTTTCCAGTCAACCCCCAGATTTTGGTAGCTCTGCTCTGCACATGATTTTTCACTGAAAATAGAAACTGGTCTAGACCCCATAAGGCAAGTAATAGTCTCTTTGGTTCTTCAAGCACCATAATCCACACTGTGATTAAAGCAGCAAAGATTCTTTTTGCCAGGATCATTTTACCTCCAATAAATCTGAAGACCTGCAAGTCCTGGCAGTTTGCCTATCACTTTTGGACAGTCCCCTCTTTCTCTAATAACAATCAGTACTCCCTTCTCCCCTATTCAGAGTCTGGTAGAGTTCCTTCCTTTTTTAAAGAAAGAAGACGCTGTCTATCTTCTTCAAGTTGCAGTGTCAATAGTTATACCTGCTGAATTTGTTTGCCATGCAGATTAAACTTCTGCTAGAAAAATTGACTCAGCCCATTTTTAAAGATTTCCTTCCAGCTTAATACTTAATATTTATTTATATTATTTTTAGACTTTTACCCCACCATTCTGCAAAAGGGCTCAGGACCCCTAATTGCAACTAATACTAGTAACATATCACACCATCACGACACAAAGCCCTATAAAGACATATTGGTGAACAGGCATGTTCAATGGGAGCCAAGCTAAGAGGTGAACATAAAACCAGCTGTGCAGGGCCAAACAAATGATCCAGTATTGTGCTTCATTTAGTGGCTGATTAGCTGCCCCCAAATGCCTCCAAATACAGCATAGAGCCTGACGCCTCTCCCTGTTGTTGCCCAAAGAGTGAGGGTTTGAGAGGGTTACTGCTTCTTTAGTAAGTACTTCTTAAGTAAGAGGGTTACTGCTTCAAACATGGAGGTTCCATGTTGTCTTCATGACTAACTAGTTGGTGATGGACCTATTTTCACCTCCATCTGCCTACTAAAAAGGCTATCTTAACTGGCAGCAATCTCTCCTACTGGAATTAAAGCTGTGGTCATGGCACTGGGTGCTACTTGCTCTCCACGTTTACAATGCCCAGTTCATTTTTCCCCATGAGATGTGTAAATGGTGACATAGTAACTTCCATTACTATTTAAAGGCTTTTTTAAACAAGGTGAGTGAATTAATAATTTCCCCAATACAGGTTTTGCCTGGGGCATTTTAACCACCTCCATCTGAGCAAGGCCCAATAATGTCCCATAAACATATATTCTAAAAGACCTCGGTGTTTTGTTTTGTTTTTAATTGGGAGAGTTATGGTATTCTATTTGTCCTCTGAAAAAGGATCTCGCTGCGTTATTTTATATGTAGCTCATGTCTTGCCTTATTTCCATGCTGAGTTCTTGTCAGTATTTCAGCGGCATCTGTCAGGATGCATCCCAAGTGCATGAAGTTGCATTATCTGCTCCCTTTATCCTCATCCTCTTCATCCCATGCTCTTCGTCAAATCATCCCGTTCTATTACTTCTTGATGGGATCATATAGGTCATTTTTCATTCATTCAAGTGAAGTCCTGCTCTCCCCATTCTTTGGCACAGTTGGTGAAACGTGTGTTTGATATCTCTTTCTTATTTGCCAAGGAGGGGAAATGGCTTGACATGAGTGTTTAACAAATATATTGGTGGAAGACGGAGGTTCTAGAGAGCGTGCCTGACGCTCCACAAAACCCACTGCAATTGTTCCCAGACACTCTATGATGGAGCACATCTTGTTAACACTTTTTTTTTGGGGGGGGGGGTTGCATGAAACACAGCTAATTCTTATCAATGCTGACAAATTTTATGGGGGATAAGAAAGTATCCCCTTAACTGAGGATCAAAATGGCTCAAAGCGGAGTTCACATCTGCATCCTGCTACTGTTCAGGCCTCCCTGCCAGAAGAACTGCTTGGTAGATCAGAGAAACTCCTAATCTTCTCAAGCCATTCCTTCCAACAAGAGCTGTTGGGTATTATAACTTTCTCATCCTCCCACTCTGAATGATCATGGACTTCAGCTTCCTGAGCAGCAGTGTCCCTATTGCCATCCATGGTGTGTGTCTCTTGCTTTCTCTCCCATTTTTTCAGACAATTTCAGATGTAATGAAAACCTGAGCCACATCACACACTACATGACCACCCTGGTCTATTGGTGTTATAGTAAGCATGGACATTGTAAAGCATACCTTCTAATATGCAAGCTCTCCTTACAGTGAACGTAATAGGTGACTAAATTAAAACTGAAACAGTAGAAGCCTCAGGATAGCAAGAGGTTTAAACATCCATATCCTAAAAACACAAGAGAACAGTTGTATTTTTTAAAGTTATGTTTTGAGTGTTAACTGTGTCTTGAGGGATATAAATATTACAGTTGAACAAAGATTACTGGGATCTGCATATTTTCATATAATAAACTCAAAATGATGAGGTTTCTAGATGCCTCAGTTTGTCCTTTAAGATTAATCCTCGGAAGAAATCAGGAACAAATGACATGTTTTGTATATACAGCCGTGTCTCTTTTTCCTAGAGAATGTAGGAGGGTACCAAGAACAAAGCCAAAGGTCCATCTCATCCAGCATTCCTTTTTGCCTCAATTCGAGGATTGCAAATGCTTCAGAGATGCTTTTGAGCAGTGCAGAAACATATTTATTTTTTTATTTATATTTCTTTGAATGTCTATCTCGCCCTCTCTGCCAAAGGCGGACTCCGGGTGGTGGACAAAACATACATATTAATACAAATTAGTCACAATAAAACCATGCTAAAAATTATAAAATCTAAACATTATTATTTATCTCTCCCCCCCCTCCAGTGCTGCATGATCAGGTACAGCCCCTCTGAATATGGAGGTTCCCTCTCGTTTTCTTGATTAGCGGAAATGGTCTGTCTACCCTGGAATCATGTAACATACTTCAAGAAGTCACAAGGAAAAAATCAGAAGGGGAGAGAAGAGCTTCAGACAAGCTGTGTGCATCTGGCCACTTGTTCTGCTTGCAGAGAACTATACTAGTGCAGCTGACGCCGTGGCTGGCCCATTGTAAATTATGTGGAACCCACACAAAACCAAGTGGCACAAATATTTCTTCCCTCCTGATATGCAGCCCCAAATCCAGACAAGACTTGTGTGCATCAGTGGGCAAATGGATGCCTGTAAATGATCTTTTTTTTGGGGGGGGGGGAAGAGGACTAATAAACAACCCAACCTCCCACTGCCTTGCCGTAAATCCTTCTCTAAGTACAAAACAGGCTAGTTATCATGAGGAGGGGGGGGGAGGTTGTAAGGTAACAAGACTAATCAGGATTCTACCGTGAAAGCAAATACATCCAATTAGCAGCTATTAAAGAAGAATTTTATGGCATCATGAACAGTGTAGGCCATTATATTTGACAGAAATTAATCTTAATTATTTATACCCATGTACATACATGCAAAGGAAAGCAACTCACATTAATCTACATTAAATGTAATACATTGTTGGTGTATTTTCTATTCAGAGTTGGAATTGACTGCTGGCCCCTGCGTATGTATCGATGGTGCTACGCCAAGTAATTGAAGTGCAGCATGTTCCAAAGACACAATTTGTTCTGTCGGCAATAAATCAGCCGTTCGAATCTTTTACATAATTGAAAAAAAGAGGACTGTATAAGGGCAAATAACTTTTCAGAAAACCAAGAGAAGAAACAGATGTTATAAAGCTTTGTTGTACCATCTTAAGGAGACCCACGGCGCATATTAGCCTCTGTTTCTCAGAGGTGTTTAATAGAAGTTATTAAGCCCCAAACCTTGCAGGTTTATGCCATGTGCCTAACACTGCTCAGTCATGATTGCCTGGGTTATAGGATTATCAATTTGGCAGCTTCCAGGAGGTTCGTTATGTTGTTTGCAAACAGAAGGGATGTGGTGAAAAAGTAATGAATGAGGTCTGCCTTGTTTTAGATCCTTACCTAATGATCACACACATGTACAAACAGCTGTTCAGGATTCAGGAGCCTGGATAAATAGGAAGCAATAAACACCAGCTGTTTTTTTCTCTCCTGTTGCAACATTCAAGGACATTCTTCTTGCTAGGAAGTAGCCTTGGTGTTTACAGAAAACAAAAGACAAAATCAATATACATTGATTATTTCTTTGCAGAACAGGCTGTAATGCCACAAAAGTCCTCCCCCCTCCCTGCCGCCACTGACGATTATATATACACCTAATACTTATTATGCCCTCCCATTGGAACTCTCCTTTATTTCAATAGATGTTGTGTATGAAAATCCGCATAGGAGTGAGCTTGAGGTCTGAGGTAGGATTCTAGCAGCCTCAAAAGTAGCCAGTGCACTGCAAGGCTCCCAGTCGCAAGAGCCGATCCTTTTAAACTAATCAAACACCTCTGAGCCGATGGGGCTCAGCCACAGGAGATTCTATTGTTGTTTAAATGCATATAAGTTAGGGTTTGTTTTTGGAGGGTTCAGTCTAATTGTTGCTTCCTTCAACATGCACTCGCCACTGAGATCAATAAAGAGCTGTTTGGTTGCCTAGTAGCCTGGCATTTATCATTGGTTTCTGGGTCTCTGGCAGCAGCACAGAGCTTAGCTTTAGCTCACCTCACCTTTGGCAACTAGTCAGCCCAACCCCTCTGCTGCAGGTTCACAGCCCATTTCTCTAGAAGTTGCTTCGAGAGCCCCTGCCCCAGTCACTGCAGCACTCCCTACTCTACCCATGCCAACACAGGAAGCATCTCAGTATGGGCCTTACTGGCAGCAGGCCCCCTTTTACCAGGAAGGCTTCCCCTTTATGGAGTGTGCCATGGTCCTGTATTGAGGAGGCTAACCTTTGGAGGTTCATTTCCCACCTCTGCCAGGTCCTGCCAGATTACCCATGGTGAATCAGGTTGGGGGTAGAAGCAGTATTTGCACAGTTCTTGTGAGTTATCCTCTTCTGAGGAGGAAATTGATACTGGGCAGAGGGAAGGGACTTATTGGATAAAAGGGGTTTTTGTCCCAGGCCTTCTGTCATGGTTGTGTTGGCACAGGTCCAAAACAAGGGCATATTTTGCGGAGTGAGAGGGTATCCAGGCTCCTTCAGAGCCTCTGATTGGCTATACTGACAATGATGACCCTCCAGGAATACATTTGCCTCACAAGCCATGGGGACATGCGCTGAATAGTTATTTTGCAGATGTTTTTGCATTCATGAAACCAGATAAAGATCAGGCTAGAATGCCCCCAATATGGATATGAAAGAGAAAGGAGCAGCATGTGTTGACTGCTTATTTAATAACTGGTTAAGAGAGTATGGGGAATACATATTCCTCATAGCGGCTGACTTACCTGAGAGGGATTGGCACTTGGTGCATCACCTCACCAACATTTTGGGAGCTAGAGCAATAGCAGGGATGCTGCTGCTGCTATGGCAGGTGACCAGTCCTTTAGAAATAGGGGTTCTAATAATATTCAGTCCAGCTGGGATATTAAAAAATAGGAATACCTGGATGGTTAAGATGGCAGCATGATAGGAGGAAGCCAGACTTTACGAAAGACTCCAGAGAGGTATGTTGGGAGTACAACCGGGGTGACTGCAAGTAGAGCAGGTTCACTATGACCACTCATTAGAGTCCTGTGGTGGTGATCACTCTGGGTCAAATTGCAATTGGACAGTGGGTAGTCAGCAGTCATTTTGGGGGGGGCAGCCCACCACTAAAATTGAGGATGGGTTGGGTTCAGCCAATGCTAGCAATGGAAACAAGTCATTCTGTTCTAGCTCCACATAGTCTTGCCTCCTAGCACATACCCTGGTGACGTTGTCTGCCTTGATTTTGCATCTATAGGCCTACCCAGCTAGGGTAGCCAATAAATATCTTGAGTATGGTTTTCCCCAGAGTTTTCACATCTCTTTCAATGACCCCAGGGTAGTCACATCATGTTTTAACCTTATGTCTGCCCTTGAGTTTCCAGGGGTCATGGCTAGTAAGATTGCCAAAGAGTGTGAGTTGGGTAATGCCATTTAATTCATCACTTATCCTACTCCAAGGTAGGATGCCATAGTGCTGGTAGCTATTGTCTTGTTCTGTGGTAAGGGAGCTCAAAAGGCTAGGTGTGATATTCAGTCCACTTTTCACCTACTTTTCATTCACCCCAAGGATTTCTATTTGCTGGGGTTTAAGTTCCAAGGGGACTTGGTATGTGGATAAGACAAAGCCTATGGAGTGTTCTATCATGTGCGCCACCTTTAAAACATTCGGCACCTTTTGGGAATGAATAGTGGAGATAGATCAGGTTCTTCTCATTTCACTCATGACATTGATGATTTCCTGTTTGTGGGTGCTCCTAATGCTCCCACTTGTGCAGATAGTCTGGCTTCCTTTCAGGCACTAACTTATGACCTGGGGGTTCCTTTGATGCAGGAGAAAATCAAAGGCCTTAATTCCAAGCTTACCTATTTGGGGATTCTATTGGACTCAGTAGCAGGACTTTCTCAGCTAACCCCAGACAAATTGCAGGGTCTAATGGGGCTACTCACGGGCATCCTGGACAGGAAAAAGTGGGAAATGCACACAGTGGACACACTTGGTTGCAATGGCCATGCGATTTTGGAATTTGCAATCTTCAAGTAGAGAAAAATTGTACATAGTCAGACATTTAGGCTGGACTTCAGGAAAACAACTTTTAACAAACTTAAAGTTAAGCTGGGCAGAATCCAATGGTCAGAAAAACTAAGGAGATGGGTGTTCAAGAGTGATGGGAGTTCAAGAGTGATGGGAGTTTCTTAAAAGTGAAATACTGAAAGCACAATCACAATTCCCTTGAGATGGAAAAATGGGAGGAGCCTAAAGAAGTTGGGTGGCTCCATAAACAGCTTTCAAAAGTTTTGAGTAATAAAAAAGATTAATGTAGGAACTGAAAGGAGAGCCTTATAACCAAGGATTAATATAAACAAATAACCAATGCTTGTAGGGAGAGTGTTAGAAAAGTTAAGGCTCAGTATGAATTTTGGCTAGCAAGAAACACTAAACACAACAGAAAAAAGGGTTCTTTAGTTATGTTCTTAAGTAAAAAAAAGAGTAAGGACATGGTAGAACCATTGCAAGGACAAGAAAGTGAAATTGTAACAGGTGATGAAGAGAGGGCTGAACTGCTCAATTCCTATATCTACTCAGTCTTCACTTGCAAAGAAATCATGTTCATTGTGGCAAAATCATATCACATGATGAGGGATGGGAACTGCAGCCTAGGATCACTGTAGGGGTAGTCCATAAGCACCTAGTTTCTTTAAATAATTGGGGCCACTACGCAGGACCATGGCATTAGGGTGCTGGCATTCTTCTGCTTATAAAAGCTATGTGTAGCCTGGCTCCCATTATTCATTCTGTTTTACAGGTTTGTCCCCCTCCCATCAGGCCACATTTATTTTTGGTCACAGCATTGTGTTTTGGGCTGCCAGTTATACAGAATCATCTGGATGGGGTTGTGACCTGAATCTTGGGGATTGCTTCTGCATATCCTGGATAGGGCATCATGGGGGCCTTGTAGGGGTCTCTGATGCCCACAGGCTCCCCAACTGCTGCCACCTCCAGTGTCCCTGACAAGTCTTAGACAAGCAAAGGTCACATACGTGCATGGATGGTTGCTTCCTGGTCTGGCTGCCAGTATCAGTGCTTCCTTGCAATCTGCTTGGCCACAAGATGGCTGAATCCACCCATGCTGTACCTATGCGCATTTACATGACAATTAAGCTGTGGCCAAAAACTTGACAAAAGTCTAAAGTCATGTTGAATCTTAATTCTGGGCATTTCTGCACCCGATAAATGTAGTGAAATGTTTACCTTACATAGTTGTTATATTCCAGCCTCTCCATATGACATTGGCAACATCCAGCATCTGGGCAGTAAACAGCCAGCTACATCCTCCATTTTAAAGTACTAGTTGGGGAATCGTATAAATTGGATTCACCAGCCTATTTAGTGCTAGCTAATGGAAAGCAACCAGCAGGCAACCAGAAGAGTGAAGATATGGAGGCTCAAATGTGCTAGAGTCGCCTGCCTCGTCCCACCCTTGACCCACCTCCCTCTCCCTCGTTTCCAGGGACAGGAATTTCTTTTTTAAAATGGCTAAATTCCTGGATCAACGAATAGGTGAACCAACATGTAGGCAATGCCAGAAATAAAAGATTTTTTTTCAAAGTTGTAATACAAAGCATGCCTCTCAAAAGTCCCCCGCCCCCAAAAAAATCAGGAATTATATTAATTTTTATATGTCTCAAAGGACTCGTGATCCCTTAAGGGGTGGCATTCAAAAAGCACTATTCATCTATGATTCTATACATAGGCATTTCAACGGAGAAGTATGTATTTAAAAAAAATAGCAGGCATCATGGGACCTTTAAAATATGGAGAAAGGGGATTGGTTGCCTGCACTGATTGACAGGTGAAAGTGTAATGCTCTCTTCCACCATTTCCAGCAGCAGTTGTGGAGGGTAAGACACGTGAAAAGGCGCAGACAAAGGCAAGACAGCAGAAAAAGTGAGGAGGGGCTCAGAAGCATGAAAAAAATTAGTGCTTTGCCATTTACCTGGCATAATGTTTTAACTGATGTGTGGAAATGCCCTCTATCTTGGATTTGTCCCGTCTACACAAATTCTCTTCTCTCAGTTTCTCCCTGAAATCCAGCAACACATCTCTTTCCCTCTTTTTAGGAATTTGGAATTAGTTTCCAATCAACACCATTTTGATTAAAGTGAAATAGGAAGAGAGAAGGGGAAGGAGGGAAAAGTCTGACGAATTTCAGGATTTTACTTTGTAGATACTCAAAGTGAAGAACTTTTTTTTGTACCCTGATTTTTACTACTGAAGGAGTCTCAAAGTGGCTTATGGTCTCTGTTACGCATGGCAGGATCCCTGCCTTTTGCCTTGGCACACTGTCTTCTATAACCAATGGCACCCCACAATAGTCTAGGCTTAAGCTAAAGCCATGACACTGCTAGGGTCGGCCAAGCCAGGCCAGACTCCATCTCTGCCTTAGGTTTGGAATGACAGCCTTTGCCTGACCCAGAGGTGCCTCTGGACTCAAGCTTGCATCAGCTCCCCCCCCCCATTGTATTTCTAAGTGAGTGGACTGGCTTCTTCCTGTTTGCCTAAGGGCTCCTAGGAAAATCCTTTGTCTTGCAACATTTTTCACACTTGGCCCCTCTGCCAGGGGATATTTCCTCCCCACACCCTGCCAGCTAGACCTGATGGCTCTCTTCCTCAGAGCCATTAATACCTTTATCCAAATCCATTTACGGCCATCAACCCCCCCCCCCCCCACTTGGCCAGGTATTGTCCTAATCTCTGGGGACCCTGGAAACCTCCAGCACATGCTTACCTGAGCCTTGTCACATAGCCCCCTTCCCAAAATCCTATAAAAACTGTGGTTTCACACAGACACTCTGAGTGTCTTCCAACCCGGGACCTCCCACGCTGGTTCGTGCTTCTTCCTCTGACCCACCACTCCTTGGACAGGTAACTATCAAGCCTTCCACTCTTCCTCCCCCTTCTCTATATGACTGCTTGTATGTGTGTTAGCTATTTGTGTGTACTTTTGTTATTTTCCTTTCAATAAAAGCTTATATTAATATTTCACCATTTACATCTGTGTTTGCCTTGAGTTCCTACGGGTGCAATCGACCCTCGTATACAAAGGTAACGATCCGATAACGCTAAGTTACCCCCCTCTCGCAGCATTTGAGCTAATATTCCCCACAAACTCAAAGATACGTGTTTTAGGACACGTGTCCACGCAATTTGGGTAACATCTCCTACCCTTCCACTTCCCACAATAGAACCCTGTGAGGTAGTTGAAGCTGAGAGAATTCTTAGAGAACTGTGACTGGCCCGAAGTCACCTCGCTGGCTGCATGTGGAGGAGTGGGGAATCAGACCCTGTTCTCTGGATTAGAGACCACCACACTTAGCCACTACACCAAGAAAGAAAAGTCCTCCCAAACCCTCCTACCCTCCTGCTAGAGCACTACCCTGTGGTATATAACATAAAAGAACCACAAGGACTGAAGCTACAAAAAGCCCATTGTTTTTTCTTCAAAGAAAAATGAAAGAGAAAGCCATCTCTTAAAAGAAAAAAGAGAATCAGAGAAATCCATGGCTGTCTCAAAAAAGGGAATTTAGAGGGGGAAAAATCCCATTCCCATAACAACCCGATGATTAAAACATAAGGTATATTTTAATATGAACATACAACACTGCCTCAAGTCAGATCACAGGTCCATCTGGCTCAGCATGGCCTACTCTGATTGCCAGCAGATCTCCAGGGTTTCAGTCAAGGATCTTCCACAACCCCTGAGTCCTAAGATTCATTTATCTACAGATGTCAGGGAGGGAACACATGACCTTCTGCCTGGAAAACATTCGCTCTGCCACAGTCCCTTCTACTTAGAATGCAGTCTTACAAAATACAGCCTACTCAAAAGCCAGAAAAACAGAAAATGTAAGTCAGACATGGATCCAACCAAGCATGTAGGCCAATGCTAAATATGTCATAATAATGAGGTAGGAACTTGACACAGAACAGAAAATTTTTATAATGTATTTTTATAATGCATTTATTTACACTTTTTGGAGGGTATATTGATTATGATGTCTGTCTATTCATGCTAGATAAATCAATAAGGTTATGATATTTGTAAGGAACTATAGCTGTACAAAGGAGGAAGAACAAATCTCAGTTGGAGACAGCTGAAGATGTCTCCAATCTAGTTGGACGGGTTTCAGCTTAAATATCCCTGCAACATTTCAACACTTCTTATGTTCTCGTTAGATTTGCTATTCATTTTCAATGTTCTTTTTACTTTCATTCCTAAGCCAGAACCAAAAAGTACCTTTTACATTCAATTTTGATTGTTACTGGGGGTTATCCTTTTGGGATTACCTGGTAAAATACTGTATGTGCATGTGCACTGTATGTGCATGTGCTCACAACAGGCTGTCATGAACTCATGTACCAAACAAGAGTTGTGTGTTTGACTGTAGTTTGCATTTAGATCTCACTTCAGGTCTGGCATGCTCCTATAGGCAACTGAGTCATGAAAGGGAGTTAAATGGATGTCCTTGCTGCCATAAACCTTTGTGTATGGGTGGACATAGAAAAAGCTGGGTCTTACCCACGCTGCTATCTAAGTATATTTATCAGATGGTAAGTTCTGTGACTACAGTTTGATCCTCAGAACAAGATTCTTTTCATCTCTGCACACTATAAAAACAGACACACACAGCTGGAAAGAATGGGGGGGGACAGTGTTCATGCTTCTCGGGTCATCTGCCTCCAAACATTTTCTACCCTCTTTGGAATACTGCTGGATTCAAATGGCTGAAAGACCTCCTGCTTTCCTACAAAACAATGCAATTCAGTACATCATAGGAGTCAGAGCAGCCTTTTTCAACCTTTTGACAGCAGAGGTACTGCTGAAATATTTTTTAAACTTTGAGGTACCAGGAAGTGATGTCAGCTGGCCACACCTCTCTGCCACACACCCTAGAAGTGAGACAAGCCTCAGCTGTAAAAGGTTTGAATGGCTAGAGCCCCTCCCCACCCCCTCCAGGCCCATCATTGGCCACTTTGGGAGGGGGTAGGTCAGCCTGCCTAAATAAGTGTAATTAAAAAAATTAATTAAAAACCACCCTTTTTCTTTCTGTTTTGCTTGGAGCCAAAAACAGAAGGCACAGGGTGGAAGGCAGCCACCATTTTGAAAACTCCCATGCCTCAGTACCATTGAAGGATACTGTGGTTGAGAAGCCCTGGGTTAGAGTGCCCGACTAGGACCTGGGAGACCCAAATTCCTAGTTTGCCATGGAATTTTCTGGGTAAACCTTGGGCCAGTCATACTCTGTCAGCCTAATGGACTTGAGAGGGTTGTTGTGAGAATAAAATGGAAAAGGGGATAATAGCGTAAGCCACTTTGGGTCCCCGCTGTGAGGAAATAAATAAAATGAATTGAAAGATGCCCATTTCCGTTTCAGAAGCATGCATGTAAGCATTCTTTCAATTTAATGTTGACTACAGTTTGGCATTTAAAAAAAAAAACCTCTCTCAACAATAAAGATGGTCAGAATTTCTAGGGACTCTGCTGACAGAAAACTCACTTTGAAAAACAAGGAAATGGTTACTGCAAGCCAATTGGCACACCACTAAAGTGACTGACCCAGAGTGTTAAAGTCTTTGTAATTCATTACCTTCTTCAGAGTCATTGAAAGCTGGTCAGAAAGCTCTAAAGTGCTGATAGCCAGAGTTAAAGCCGTTCATAATTCATTCTATTATACAGGCGGTGTGTATTAGTGGAACCATTTTTCATTTTAAAGTCATGTAAAACCTTGAGAACTTCCCCAAACTCTGAAAAGATCTTCACAGGATGAAGCTTATGAACCAAAGGAGAGAATCTTGCAGAGACATGTATATAAAAACATCAGTCTGTGAGACAGGAGGGCTCCATTCTTATCCTGGCAGAGCACATGTAAGGCTGATCCAGGGCAGCATGTATGGGCCAACGGCCAAGCCATTTCTGCACATCCTCACTTGGACCCTATCAGCATACTCCGATAACTCAGTGACTGGCTCAGAGATTTTCCTTGGCATGGGAAAGGAGTCTGGAGGGAACATGTGGGTGGCACAGCCTACAAGTTTCTGGCCGTGTCTCATCAATCTATCCTGAAGGGAGTTCTGTTGATGGACTCAAAGGCTCTTCACAGCCACAGCAATGGCATAGTTGACTAGAGAGCCACAGAAGGAATGCCATGGGCTCAGTGTGACCAATGGGCAGCCAATAGCCCACCATGACTATAGAACCACTGGATTTTTTGGTTGTTATTGAGCTTCCAAATGTGACAAGCTTCAGCTATGAAACACCAAAGCGAGATATAACTGGGCTATACCTTCTCCTCATATGTTAAAGGCTTTCCTGTACTCTGAATTGTAGTGTGCCTCTTTCAAAACCCATCCTACCATCCTGTTAACATTTTAAAGGGGAAAAAACTGGTCAAAATCTGAGCACAAATGTCTCCTCCCCCCCCCCCGAAGAACATTCCATGTGAATCATTGGGTATGCTACCATCTTTAATCAATCAGCTTGGCAAGAACAATGGCTGGATCTCTTAGCCTTTGCCTCTACTCACTCATTCTTATTCCAATTTCAATGCTCAATCAAATCCATATGGTTGTTGGGTTTTTTCCCCCCTTTCAGAAGAGAGACTGAAAGAAAAAGGGAGGCTACACTGTAGTGCCAGGGTAATGTAATAACGTTTCAGCTGAAGCACACACCATCGGGACTGCAATGAAGAAGCCAAAGGGTGGGGAAAACTGGTTCTAGGGGAGAAAAAAAAATCATTGGAGGCATGCAGGATATAAGACAGTTTTATGAACTGGATACGTATAAGATAGCCTTTGGTACAAATAAAGCTTTGTGGATTAGTGCTAGAAAAAAAAAACAATTCCCTTTGAAAGGTATCGGATCTGCTTCAGCAAATTCTCAGAACGACAAGGAGGCTTTGCATTGAAGTCCTTGATAGAGAATGTCAGCTGGGGGCTGCAAAGGAAAGACCCTGCTTGGCACCTTGGAGAACTACCACTACAAGTCAGATTAAAGAGCAGGAGAACATGGCCTGTGGCACTGATTCTGCAGAGGACGGATCCTTCAGAGGAAGCGAAATCTTGGCCTTTCAGGCTAAACAGGAAGCCACAGTTTCCTGGTTGCAGCCAGCTCTGCTAATATTTTGTCTATCTGTGGGCACACCGAATTGGAATTCCTGAGTGTCAAAAGACACATCTCATGTGAGATGTGTAACTGGATCTTCCAATGTTTTCTTTTTTGAAAAAATTCTGTACAGACACAAGAGCATTTCAGTTTGATCAGAGCTCTAGTGCAAAAAAAAAAAGGGGGGGGGTCTTTGATTTCTCCACTCTTTTGCCTATCAAAACTGATTCCCATGAAGCAATTCTTTGCCCATGGTGCAAAAAGTACAGATAAAGTTACCAGGTGAGGAAAAAAAACATAAGGATACTGCATTGCTGTTTTTGAATATGATTGTTTAACTATTGTTTGCTGGTGTTTCTTTTGCTGGATGCTGGTTTGGTTTCATCTTGGAAGAAAGGTAATCTCATAATAAATAAAGTGTGGGGGTAGATTTGGCAGCAAGACATTTGGGAGATTCCTATAAATCATTTTTACCATTTACAAATATTTCCTCAGTATTGCATGCACTTAAGAACAACATCCAAGCAGCTGACATTCTCTTATCCTCCCTTGATCCACACAACAACCCTGTGAGGTGAGTTGGGCTGAGAGGATGGGACTGGTCCAAGGTCATCCAGCAAACTCTCATGGCAGAGTGAGAAACTGAATCTGGCTCTCCCAGATCCTAGAATGACACTACATCATTATACCACCCTGGACAAGCCTTATAATTAGTTGCTGCTGAGCCCATATAAGTAGGTGTGTACCTCCCTAATGGGGAAATATGTTACAGTTTTTGAAAAAAATGAGTACTGAGTCCGATTTAATGGGGAAATGCAAGAAAACTGAGCTATGGATTATGTTTTACAGTACAAGGATGGTACTATGATAATCTGTATAATGACCTGTAATAATAAAATATATAATCCTATAAAATTTCATAGACTAATAGCATCTTCCTTGTAAGCTACCCTTTACTAACTCAGGCAACTGTTCAATCTAGCTAAATATTGCCTAGCCTGGCTGGAGGTCTGTGTCTCCCAGGGAGTCCCAGGGAGGGCAAGTCCTTTCCCAACATTTCCTTCTTGAGATTCTGTTACTGGAGATGCCAGGAATTGAACCTGTGGCCTTAGATGCTCTTCCACTACTTCTCAACTCCCTCAAGGAAGTATGAATTAAAAACTACAGAAAATTTAACATCTGCAACCGTTGACATACCAATATTGTCATGTTGTTAAATGAAAATGTTCAATGCTTCTCCATTGAAATGCCTATGCCTCCAATTATAGATGCATAGTGCTTTTTTATTGCCACCCTTTGTGGAATCATGAGTCCTAACACTTAAAAAAAAATCTTGTTCCTAATTTTTTTTTGGGGGGGGGGTTATTTAGAGAGGCATGCTTTGTGTAACAAATTTTGGGGGAAATAAATTTTGGCTTTGCCTGCATGCTTGTATGACTATTTGTTGCTCCAAGCTGTTTGCTTAAAAAAAAAAAACATCCCTGGAGAAGGGAGAAGGAAGCGAGTGCAAGGGCGGGATTTTCGCCTCCACATATTTCTTTTGTTGGTGGCCTGCTGGTTGCTCTCCTCTGGTTGCCGCTTTCTAAGCTGGGGAATCCACTTTATGCGGTTCCCCAACTAGCGCTTTAAAATGGAGGATGTAGCCAACCATTTGCTGCCTGGATGCTGGATGTTGGCGTTGTCATGTGGAGTGGCCGGAATAGGATGACTACCTAAGGTAGGGATTTCGCTACATTTAATGGGTGTGGAAAGGCCGCAAGTATGAAGTGGCACAAGTCAGGCAAGTGGCACAAAGGCAACAAAATGGACATATTTATTTCTTTTAAAGCCAAGATGTGATGGTTCCAGGATTCAGGCCTGCCCGGGGACTTCATCCCTGGTACAGATGCCATTTTCTGTAGTTTCCAATTAGTGGGCTGCTTGTGATGTCTTGGTGAATCGCGGCATACTGTACTCAAACTGGGAACACATCACTCTACCACTGCAATCAGTAATTTTTGGCCTGACACTTGGTATTGAAAACAAGTACTGAGGGCTGCTTGATGCTGAAATGGAGAAGGCCCTGAAGTCTACGTTCACAAGTGTATATTTCTGGAGTACAGAGTCCCCTTTCAAACAGATTAGAAAGAGAAATTGGATCAGGAACTTACTGGAAGTCTGATTGATTTGGAGAAGACCTTGAAGGCCATTTCCATGTCGGGAAGTTTGCCAGTGATTGCAAGTCTCTGAGCTTATCTGTGCAAGTACTGCCACCACTGGCATGTCATTGCCTTTCGGCACCAGCAAAAGCTTCCTGGGGTTTCTAGGAAATTAAGAGAGTCTCCTAGCCCTGGCAGTGACTTTTGTTTCAACTGGATTGTAATGCAAACAAGAATGCCATACTGGTCAATGTGGTTGCTTGTCTTAAGAGTCCTCTCCTCAGCCTTTTCTCCTCCTTGACTGACCATACATTCATAAAACAATTCAAGAGAGGTTCAAAGATTATTGAAGCCTCCTGTATAAATATTATCTGAGTCCCTGGCTCTCCACCTATCAACACCCCTTTTCTGTGCATTACTGCAGTGAGAGCCTCATAAAACCACAGAAATAGTTGTCCATTCTAGTTCACCATGCCAGAACCACTGTATCACAAGCAATTTCTTCCAAGCACAATTTTGATGAGACAGATTTCACAATTTTCCTAAACAATCCATCGCATAACAGCTTCTATAGCTGGGAGAAGACTGAACAACCTCAAGCTATTCTGTGTCTGCCCCTTATTTTCCCTTTTAAATAATACAGAACTGCAATATGTCTGCAAACCTTTCTTCAGGGAAAAGCTTTAGTACTGTGTCCTTTCCCTATTTTCCTGCATTACCACCTCCGTAGTGAACTCTGTAAGGATGTTTCTAGATGACCCTTGTTCACTACAAATGTTGTCAATCAATTATTTGATGGGGGGCCATCTTTGTTAAGATGCTGTTAAAGACACAAAGTAGTAAGAAGGAAGAGGAGGAAGAGGAGGAGGAGGAGCAGCAGCAGCAGGCTGTTTTTTGTACCTACTTTCTACTACCCAAAGGAGTCTCAAAGTGGTTTTAATCCCCTACCCTTCCTCTCCCCACAACAGATACCCCTTGAGGTAGGTGGGACTGAGAGTTCTGTGAGAACTGTGACTGGCCTAAGATAGGGAACATGTAGTGAGCTCTGATTCTCTCAGAGAGAGAATTTTGTCATCTGTAGGGTTCTGTGTTGGAATAACATGTTACTGTCAGGATTGCTGTTGTATCCTGCCATGAGTTAGCATAAGTCTCTCCATGATTATTTGTTTCAACCTTTTTCCCTTGCTTTGTACTTTAGGCCCCAGGCCCATATATTATGCTTGCATGCTTGCTTGAAACGGAAACTATGTTGTGCGCCCTGTTATCTCAGAGAGCTGTGAATTATTTGTCTTTTGAACCTCTTGGCCGGGTCTGCCTTTTGTAACCATAACATCTTATCTTGTCTCCGGAGAAGACCAAGGACGTGCGAATTGTAACACTGTGTTTTATGGCACCTGTTGACTCCTTTCCCCCTCCCTTGGGAACTTTCAAGTTTTAGGCGGGAGAACTGCCTTGATAAAGAAAGGCAAATCTGTTCTCAGGCAGATTTGACTTTTTCAGTTTAGGTGTATGAAGTAACTTCTCAATAAACGCTTTCTTTACAAAGAAGCTGGTTGTGAGTTCTTACAACGCTTGACAGTTACCAGGCAAATTCTGCTGTTTGTACGACTCTTAAAAGCAAAGAACTGCAAAAATGGATGATGAGTCTTGGGAAGAGTATCCAGCTATTGGTCCCTGTTTTCATTTCTAAAATGATTGCACATTTTCTTACAAACAGGTGTACACACAAGCATGCAGGCCGCACATATATTCACTGTGATGTGTGACCAGGACTGGTGCTAAATGTCAGCATTTGAACCTATATGTTGACCAACATAGTGGAATGGAGTTGATGAACAATATATTTTGGCACATGTTTGATATGCTGCTAACAAGAAGACACATTCAGCTATAATGCCAAGCCAAGCTTGTAGCTAGGGTGGGTCTCCCCAAATCCTAGCAAACCTCTTGTGAATTATATTCTCAGTCAAGACTGGATTCACTGCTCACTTGAGTTTAGTCACAGTTTCTTTGCCACAGTTCCCCCACTGTAAATATAGGCCGAATAATTACTTCAGAAAGTATATGAATTGAGTAGAAGAAGAAGTGTGTGGGGGGGGAGGGGTTACCCCACTTTTCACTACCCAAAGAAGTCCCTAAATGGTTTACAAGCACCTTTTCCTTCCTCTCACCGCTACAGACATTCTGGGAGGTAGGTAGAGTTGAGAAAACTTTAATAGAATGGCTCTGCAAAACCAGATAGTAGGAGGAGGAGGAGGAGGAGGAGGAGGAAGAGGAGGAGGAGGAGGAGTTGGTTCTTATATGCCACTTTTCTCTACCCAGAGTAGTCTCAAAGCAGCTTACAATCGCCTTCCTTTCCCTCTCCCCACAAAAGACACCCTGTGAGGTGGGTGAGGCTGAGAGAGCCCTGATATCACTGCTCGGTCAGAACAGCTTTATCAGTGCCATGGGGAGCCTAAGGTCAGTGCAGAATCAAACCTGGTTTGCCAGATTAGAAGTCTGCACCCCTAACCACTACACTAAACTGGCTCTCAATTTAAGAAAACTATGACTAGTCCAAGGTCACCGAACTGGCTGTGTGTGGAGGAATCAAACGCAGGTCTCCAGATTAGAATCTGCCTGTTTTCAACCACTAAACTCCAATGGCTTTCAAGTACTTCACCATTCTAAGAACAGAAAATCCCCTGTGAAACTAATTTAAGGTGATCAGATTGTCCCACTTTTGGAGGGACATCTGGGGGTACCTGGCAAATTGTACTTATGTTGAAATTAAAATATATATATTGCAATACTATTTCTGCGTTCTATGCATTCTATGAAACTTTTTGTTGCTCCATATAGACCAAATTTTTAATCAAGAACCCTCCCCCCCCCCCCCCCCCCGGTTAATGGCATCCTGCTTTACCAATGCTAAAATCTGGTCACCTTAAACTAATTGCTAAGTAAAAAAAGGGCAAGAGTTACCTGTAAACAAGGCCTATGCGTTGATCAATTTGATTACCAGGAGAACTTATAGATGGAAGCAGAGTTTAAATGATTTTTGCAATGAGAAATGTTCAATGATCCCCTCCCCCTCCCCTCATACAACCTACATAAAATGACAGGGGTTCTATAGAGATGCCTAATTTATCCAACGGTTGCTTCCAACACTACCGTAGGAATACGGCTGCTGAAAAACCCTCAAAGCAGCAACAGCCATTAGCCAAGGAAGCGGCAAATCTGCGCCACAGTATGGGCTGAGTCTTGCAAGCCTCCTTCACAGTCCTGTTGCCTTGGCAGTGCCTTAGCCGGCTTCTTGGCCCTGGGCACTTCTGGGGATTTGACTACTATCACCGTAGACAAGACTTTAATAAGACAGTTTTTCCTCCTGCGACTGCAGCTGATCTTTGTTCCTGCAGCCTCCTGGCGATTTTCACAGATGATAGATGATGCTGTAAACAAAGTGTGCAGAAAAGAGCAACCTTCCTGCTGCAGACAAATTACTTTCTTGCTTCCCTAGGCCATGGGCTCCCCCTACACACACACACACACACACCCCTCCTCCCTTAACAATCTGTATTGTTGTGAAACCTTACATAATAAGTGATTAAAGATCAATGATGACTAAGAAGGTAAGTGATCAAATATTTCACTGGATAGACACGTCCACATCATTTATCTCACTTTTCTCAGGAAGGAATTCATTTGAAATTCCTCAGCTATTAGACTAAGGCAAATGCAGTCTGGGTTTCAGTTAATGAGTCCTCCCTATCTCCGCAGCTCATCAGGGCTCAGTTGGGCCAGCCTTGACAAATCATCAGCCCCCAAAGGCTAAGATCCTTCCAAAATATGGAGGCGTGGTTCCTTCAAGAGGATTTTCAAGCCTGTACATCAACTTTCTCAACTTTTTTACCATTGAGAAACCCCTGAAACATTCTTCCAGGTTCACAAAACCCCAGAAGTGGTGTGATCTTGCAGAAAATGGTTGGGAAGCATCACTGTGGACATGCCCTTCCATTCCTACGCCCCTCCAGACCCATCACTGGCTATTTTGGGAGTCAGAGGCATGACCATATATGGTCATATTACCCAATATTACCCAATATTACACTGGCCCTCCCAATAAAAAAACATAAGACTGATGAACATGAAACATGTTCACTGCCTTCACTGAGCCATCATGTTTTCAAGATACCTACCTGACTTTCAAAAATGAGTACCCAGCTTGCTGGAGGGTAAAACGGTCATGACTGGGGAAGGCACTGGCAAACCACCCCGTATTGAGTCTGCCATGAAAATGCTGGAGGGTGTCACCCCAAGGGTCAGACATGACTCGGTGCTTGCACAGGGGACACCTTTACCTTTACCTGACTTTCAGGTAAAGAAAACAATGAGGGAAACAGAGGAGAGAAAATTGATCTCTCAGGGCCCCTCTGAGAGGTTATCAAACTTTCTGAAGTGGGACCCACTTCTGTTTTTCAGAATTTACTTGCAAAGTAATATCACACATCTTCCTTCCTTCATTCATTAGATTTGTATATCACACCATCCAGCAAGCCGGCTCTGGGTGGTTTCCAGTATATTCCATTGACAATACAATGATTCAATATAAAATTCATTACTGCATTAAAACTTTAGTATTAAATTGGAGTAAAACCAGCTAAAACCATCAACAATCAAGAAATAATCAATCTAACAGTGCTGTCAGCAGTGGTGTTTCCTACAGCTGAATGGCATAGCGCTAAATATTATCGTGCTTCCTATCCACTCCTCACCTTTTTCCTGTCTTACTCTTGTCTGCTGCCTTTTTGCACTTCTCCCCCTCCACAAGTGCTGCTGGAAATGGCAGAAGTGAGCAAAGTGCTTTACACTGACTCTCTTCTGCCTATCAATCAATCCAGGCAGCCAAATCCCCTTTTTCCATGTTTTAAAGGTCCCGCAATTAAAAAAAAAAAATAGTTCTTTGTTTAGAAGAAGAGTTGGTTCTTATATGCCGCTTTTTCCTACCCGAAGGAGGCTCAAAGCGGCTTACAGTCGCTTTCCCATTCCTGTGTAAACACACATGCATATAACTTTTAAAAATTAATCTTGTTCCTGAATTGGCCCCTGGGGTCACCAGGTTGCCTGCTGCAGTGCCAGGCGGTGGCATGTGGAGGTGGGTGGAGGCGGCGGTGGGTGGCAGTGGGCAGCGGCATGTGGAGGTGGGTGATAGTGGCAGAGGTGGCGGCTGGCAGCCAACGGAGGTGGGCAGAGGCGGTGGAGCCATGGCAATGGCTACCTCCATGCCACCTTGATTGTTGTGTGCATATGCATGCATGCCACCTGCGCACACGTGTTTCCAGTGCCTCGCTGGCTTCTTCTGCAGCTGCCCAGCCTGTCCGGAGGTTTGCACCGGCATGTGTCAAGGAATGTGCCGAAACGCTTCACTCTTTTAGAGCTGGCAAGAAAGCGACGCCCTCCTCACACAGGTCCAAAGTCGCCCCATCTTGCTCGACTCCATCCGGCAAGCCCCGCGTGCTCTGCAGCAGGGCCACCACGGACCCCACCCTCGCAGTTAAAAGAAGGGAGAAAGGAGAGAAGCAGCGAGCCAAGGGAGTGTGACGCACGCCCAAACCTGGCCTGGAGCGGGACAGCAAGCAACATAAACATGGTGGTGGCAGCAGGGCCCTCGCTCCACTCCAGTCACCTCCCGCGGCGTGTCACCCATGGCCATGGCTGGGGGGGTGCAGCAGAAGTGCCTCTGCAGTGCTAGCAGGCAGCTCCTCTGGCTGGGTTCCAGCTGGGCTTTGGCGCTGAAGTTTAGGTCACGACGAAGAAAAGGTTTAGAACTGTTGCTCTAGGGGGAGGAGAAAGGAGAGAGAAGAAATAATAGTTGGAATTTGACATTGGGGAGGCCCATTGATCTTCACCCAGCATACAGGTGACACCCCGGTCCAAAACCTCAAATTAACTGGGCTAGAAGGTACATAAAGCTATTAAATCAAGTGGGAGAGCAAACCATGACCTGTGGAACTCCACAAGGGATCTGGAGATAGTACAATTGAGTCTCTCCCATTGTGACCCTCTGTCCATGATCAGGAGAAAGTAGACTAGCCATTGAAGGGCTGTCCCCAGATTCCAGGTTAAATGAACATTTTACTGCCCACTTAGCCTGAACCTCATCAGTCAGTACTAGACGACATTACTTTGCAGTGCTAGTCTGATATGATTCATGGTAGGTGACCTGAAAGTTACGCACCCAGACTCAGAATTCAGCTATCACAAACTGGCAAAATCACACACACTCTCCCAATTTCTAATAGACCTGTCAAAATTATTAGGTTGTCTAACCATGCCATCCTAAGTATGTATTAACTTGAATGGGCTTAGAAGGGTGTAACACAGCTCAAGATGGTACTGTAAAACACCCTGATTGCAAGCAAAACCCACAGATTACCAGATTATTTCCCTTTCCTTCCTGAAAACCCAAGTCACAAAAGCCCTGTTTAGTCCTGCCATGACACTTTACATACACACCCCAGCAAGGCTATTATGGAAGTTTCTCCTTTTCAGACTTTTAATAATCATTAAACTGGACAAAGATGGATTTGCACTAGCCACCAGCAGAATTAAAGCTATGTGTATCAGTAATGCATGTTTTTAATTACAATCCCTGTCCCAGATGGAGATTATTCAGAACATAAAGAGTTAACCCTGAAGCCAACAACCCAAGAACCAGAAAGAGGGGCATAGTTTAATGTCTAGACTAGAAGCTACTCAGTGCTAAGGGAAAGTTGTTCTGCACACTCACTCTGTTATCTTATGACTATTTCATGTGTTCTGACATGGAAAACAACTTCCAGGGCTAAACCCTGCCAAGGAATGGATGGGGGCTAAACAATAACATAGTATTTTTGAAAAGACTAACAGCACAGTTTCTAATGAGCTGTAATTACTGCATTCACATCCCACTGTGTGCTCAAATTCTAGTTTCCCATCAGTTATTTGCCTATTCTACTGGAACATTCCTCTGGGCAAGGTAAATTAATACAAAACAAAATTAATCAAATATCAATGCCAGGCTGCTGGGATAATTTTTGCATGGATCTGCCTTCTAAATGTTAATTGGCTTAAAGATTTTTTTTAGCTCCCATATAGGCATATTTGTCTGTTTGGAATATATCAACTCATCTTTCTGCTGTAAGACATTTCAGGCAGCTGAGAGTTAAAAGGGCTTTTTTATGATGGTATAAGAATCCATCAGCAAGTGGAAATGTAGCCTCTATGATTAGATTGAATGGGGTTTTATTTTGATAAGTGAAGAGTCCTCCTGCAAGAGATGGAGTCTTTTTCCAGCGTAGGATTGTTCCCTTAGTGGTGGGATCCAAGCTATTGTGATAAAAAGTGCAAGTAAACAAGATATCACCTGGCACCTCAATACAGGAGCCACGCAAACCTCAGTGGGGGGAGATCCACAATTGGGGCATCAATTCAGAAAAATCTCACTCCCTGTTACCCATCTGCCTCTCTTCTGAAAATGGGAATGCCCAGAGAAAGGCCTCTAGGAGGCATCTTACCTGATGAACAAGTTCTTACTGGGTCAAATGGCAGGACTTCCAGATAATCCACAGCCAAGTTAGACATTGTGTGGAAAACAAGCTACATAAGTTCCTTTTGCTGTGCCCTCAGGATGACCATGGCCCTGGAATTTTGTCCCCTTGATGCTGCTCTTGGCAAGTGGGCCATAAGACACTCCAGTTCAGGACTAAAGTGGTACTTTTAAGACCAACAAAGTTTTATTCAAGGTAGAAACTTTCATTTTCACCCATACTTCCTCAGATACCTTTGTTGGTCTTAAAGGTGCCCTAGACTCAAACTCTGTTCTGCTGCTTCAGGCCAAAATAGTTACCTATCTTAAGCCAGTTCAGGTCAAATCTAACAATGTTATATTTTCAGGTTTCAAAAAAAGCCTATAACAAATGATTTAAAGGATATGATAATGTGTTATTATTGTTATTTCTTTTCTTTGTATGGATCATGATGGCTTTGATGATCTACTGAAGAAAACTGTAGTCAAAATAAGTCAGGTCTGCTATGGTTTTTAATGTGAATGCTTTGTTGATCATGAACATTTGATCTATTCAAAGATATTCGATGTATTTGGACTTTCTATGTTTCTAGGATGGATTTAATTTGCTCCTCAGCCTTTTCAAGTTCATCATTTGGGTGTTTTGATTGTAAGTTTATTCCCCTTCTTTTTTTTGTTCTTCTTCGATGTGATCAGTTTCGCCTCAAATCATCCACAGCCAATCATAACATCAGATGCAAAGAAGCCCTTATAGTTGCCCCCTTATAGTTGGCCAGAGGGAGAGGGTGGGAGCTTAGAACTCTGTATTCACAATCTTTTTAATGTTCATTGTTTAGTGTTAATTTTCAGTGGGTTTTAATGGGGTTATACTGGTTTTTATAGTTTTATTGTGAACCGCTGCAAGTCCGAAGGGAATGCAGTGGTATATACATACAAAAATAAATAAATAACTTTCTAATTTCTGTAGACCCCCCGAGATGAACAAGTCCCCCACTAATGGACTTCTTGGCAGAGAATTTGTAGGACATCCCAGTTGTGAGTTAGTTTGGTGCTTTATAACTCAATGCCAATGCAGTATCCAAAAACAAACTAGGAGTCAAGGAAGCTCTTTCAATGCTAGGGAAATACATCCTCTGTAAACTGGACCCAATTACTGTTCTGGACCAGCTGCTGTTTCATATGGTTTTCAGAGGCAACTCCAAATTCAATGCACTGTTTTCATGGGGATTTATGGAATGCCTACAAATCCAGTCCTAGCATTAAAAGAGGACTAAGGAAGGTCAAGGAGAGGAAAAATTTGCTGTGTCAGAAACTCTCATATGTTCACTGCCTCTTTGCAGCAATGATAGATTGAGGCGTATAGAAATGTTGGTGTGAAGCAGCAGGGCAGTGTTTGAGCCCTTTAAGACTGACAAAATTTTATTCTGGTTACAAGCTTTCATGTGCATGCACACTTCTTTAAGTTTATTAGGCACTAGGATGCTTTCTGGAACAAGCAGGACCTGTACAAAAGAGATGGCCTCCACTTGTCCCCAAAATGAGTCAGGTTGCTGGTGCTTAAAATCAGAATGGTGGCAGAGCAGTTTTTAAATTCTAGGTGAAAATCAAAGAGTATACAATCCAGTAAAACTGAGAAATAGATTTGCTTACAGAAACCCCATCAGTGGAAATAGTGGACCCAAAAGGAAGCCTAACACTGAGAGTTAGTTATTGCCCACGAGTTCAAAGGTTAAAGGAAGATTTTAAAACAGCAACTGAATTATTGAAAACAGAGGAAATAAGTGTGTCGCAATAGGTGACTTTATCTACACATTGATTGGGTTAATATGTATTCAACTCAGAGAAAGAGGCTGGGTTTCTAAATGACAATGTCATGGAGTAGAAGGGGGGGAAGGCAATCCTGAACTTGGTCCTAAGTTATGGTCAAGAACAGATGAGAGACTGAAATGTGATAGCACCATTTGGAAACAGTGACCATAATGCCATTAAGTTTAGCATTTATGTAGGGGGTTACCCAAACAGACCAACACAACCACACAACATTAGAAGGGGTAACTTCTGTCATATGAGAGGGCATGGAAGAAGAAGCTAAAAAGAATGGTAAAGAGGGTCAAAACCTTTTGGGGGAACTTGGAGACTATTTAAAACTAAAGTACCTGAAGTTCAGATACAATTTGTACTACAGGTTAGGAAAGGTACAAATAGTTACACAAAAAACCTTGCATTGTTAATTAATGAAGTAACAGAAGCAGTAAAAGGCAAGAAGGATTTCTTTAAGCAATGAGGCAAATAAAAGGGCTTTGTCACATAAATTGCTAGTTGGTAATCTGACAGGCAAAAAGGAACTATGAGGAACATGTTACAAAAAAGATAAAGACCAACAATAAAATATGCTTCAAATACATTGGAAGCAGAAAGGGATGAAAAGATTACCAAAGGAGGACAGGTATATGACAAAGAAGCTGAATTATTATTGCCTCTGTCTTCACTGTGGAAGATGGCAGGTCTTTGTCCACTGACTCAAACTGAGGTGATGAGAGAAGAGAAACATGTGACGGGCAATTAAAGGTTAATGTCTCACAGAGCCAGAATCCAGAGATTAGCTATAATTCCAGGGGTTCCCCAGGCCCCACCTGGGAACTAGAATCTGTAGCATGCCACCCAATCTTTATATTAGAAGACAATTTAAAAGGAAGTTACTAAAACCCTCTAGGAAAACCTGGCTCGAACAACAACCATTTGTAAGGCTGGACAAAGACACTCCCTGAAGAGATAGGGAATTTTGCTTGTGCTCTGGCCTGAATGTAGTGCTTGTATTTCTTTGCTGCAAGTTTCAAAATACTGTGCTTGCAGAAGGAAGCTAAACCATTTTTCTTGGGGGCGGGGGGGAGACACCTTTATAAAGTAGCAGTCTAAAAAAACCCAATTTATTGAGAAGTAAGATAAGATTGCAATTCTAAGCACAGTTGTCTGAGTTCAGAGGAATTTGCTTCCTAATTAATTGGATTCAGGATTCTCAGCATGCCGAATAATCAGGCAGCATGCATTCTCTGTCCTCCTTGTCACTCTGTCTTGATAGTTGTGCATGCATATGTGTGTCTAGCAGAGAATGGCCTCATCAAAAATATTTTTCTTCAGATCTTACTATAGCTGTAATTTCCCTTTTAGAAAAAGAAAGAAAAAAGCATAGCCTGAAAAAGAGCTTTGTGTCCTGATTATTGGCCACGACTGGCATAAATCCATTTTCAAATCCCCTGACAAGTTTTCCATAAAGGCTGAAGCAGGGTTTTTTTTTCCTGAGCACAGACTGTTAAAGGAAATAAAATTTTATGATGTTAAGTAGCCATTGTGGCCTTGTGCCATTTGCCCCGTAGTGTCATATTTCCTGATTGTAATATGCAGTCACTTGAAATTCTTGGAATTCTAATTTGGCCTGGCTATCTTCAATGCAGCAGTAACTACACTATGAACAAAAAGAGCTGAAAGAGAACATCTTATAACATTACTTGCAACTGGAATCCTCACTCATATTGCACATTCTCCCATGGAACATTTCTCACCAACTGGAAGAAAACAACCCTTTTTCCAGTCTGCGTAAGCCATTTCTGAATATTACCTTTCTCTGAGAGGAATGGAGAAGCAATGTCCTGATACGCCTTAAACTTGAATTCATTTTTCCCCACTGAGAAAAAAATTCTATTTGGAAGCTAAAACACCATTGAATAGGCTACCATACACAGCACAAATAATGTTTTCAGTCTCTTAAATGGCACGCAAATCCATGCATGAGAGATGAGTCAGACATTGTCTATGGCTAAACACAAAACTACACCTGATTCTTGATTAGAATGCCCAAGATCCGACTTGTAATCTGATGTTTAAAAATATGTAGGGAATCTCAGTGTGGTCCAAGTTTGCAGGACTGGTGAACAAACTCTTTGCCTCTGTGCTGTTTACAGAAAATGTCTGTGGCCTACTTTAAGTCCTCATAGGAAAAGTAAACAGGAGCAATACAAGGTAGATCTAGGGACTAGAGTTGTTTCTTACTGGAGAAAAGAGAGAGCAGGGCATCTTCCGCATGACTAATTTACAATGCCATCCTTCACTGGATTCGGAAAGGGTTCACTCTGCTTCAGATGGAACTGTGAATGAACCAAGGGCTTCTCTGAATAAGAGACTGAATCCGTTTGTTGGCCACCATAAAGTTGTTGGCTAGCAAGTTTTCAAAATCCACATTGTAAATATGTAGTCTTAAAACATTTTACTAATGTTGCAAAAACTTTACTTTTGCTTGTTAAGAGATAGGATCTTTACGCATTTCCAGATATAAAGCAAAATTCCACCTTCTACTAACTAGATTAATTTGCAAACATAGCATTGATTCAGTTTAGAAGTAAACTAAGCAGATTGTTGGTAAGATATGGTTGTCTATGATTACAGTCAATGTACCAGGTATGCCACTGGTGTGCATATCTCCCAGGCGTGATGCAGGAAGAGAAGCAGCATGTTCATAGAGTCAGCAATAAAAAAGGAAAACTACACAAACAAGTAGTAGCAGGCCATGTTGCAGATGCTTCACATATTTGAATATCATCTAGGTTGCTTCAGTTCCAATCATCGCTCTAAAATTTGGTCCTGGGGAAAAGAAAGAAGTACATGTTGTTCTAAACCATCACTGACAAACATTCACAGGTATATTTCTCATTGAAATATTTTCCCTAAGGGCCTGTTCATATGAAAAATTAATAGCACTTACATGTTATTATACAGCACCTGAAATTCCCTTATTGTAGCTGACAGAACAGCAGGTGTTAACAGCTGGAAAGAACAAGAGTATGGGGGCTGAAAGAAACCAGATGTGGCAGTCACTTGGGTTTGATATGTAGGCCTTCAACTAATGTGTTTAATATTAATAGGAATCCCATATCAACTTTTGTTGGTTCCCTAATGCAGGGCATCAGATTATTTCCTTCCCTCTAATTCTTTTTTATTGTTCTTCCTCTTGTAAAAAGCACATTTGATAACCTCTTGGGAAATTGCATTCCCCAGCTAGAAAATTCATTCTGTCCTTGGAAATCAGGAATTTTAGTAATTGAGATCAGTCAACAGATGTCCACATGCAAAAGAGTACAGCATATGTCTGGTCCAAATACAATAATGTCATTCAAACATACCTTTGTCCCTGTGCTTAGGTGACTTAGCCAATCTGGGAGGTCATTTGTCTTTTTTTATTGCAGCGGCAACATAGCATTTTGTTGCAGGAATGAGTATAACGGCAAGTTCACTTCTTTGTTCAACTGCGAGAAGGTATCTGTGTTATCTGTTAGTTCTAAACCCAAATCTGGTTGGGGGAATCCAAACTGTAGCGTTGTATAACTGTACTCCTTGGGTTGAATCCAAACAGTTTTTCCATTTACTCTCACCCAACTATGGTCACAGTCCCACCTTATTTTTGTCCGTGCCGGTATCATGATCCTCAGCACAGCTTTTTGGGTGATCCAGTGGGATTTGATCTTCCCTCCTCAGCAGTGGAAACACTGGTTGGATCCAACTTCCTGGATGACACCAGCGATAAGGATACTTACTGAGGAGTAAGTTCTCTTGAACTCAGTAGGATTTACTTCTGAGTACACATGTCATGGATTGCACTGCAGATGTCATAACTCTCCCTTCAAGGAAGATCAAGAGCTCATTGACAGAGCACATGTTTTGAAGATATGCATAAAACCTCCTTCTCTAGTATTCCTGCTGAAAAGGCCTCCACTAACAAGGCTGGTCAGTGATCTCTGCCTGAGATAAGTGGTACAGGATTAAATTTGCCCAGTGGTCTGACTTGGTATATGGCAGATAATACCTTCACTTCATGTTGAACCAGAGATTGCGGATCAGAATATGGCGGGATGGACATCCGTAAGATAGGCCTTTAAAAACAGAATTTGCCTTTTTCACAATATCTGTTTGCTCATATAATCACCCTTATAATTCAAACTCAGCAACATTGTGAATAATTAGGTTGGCTGTGCAATAGTGTCTTGTGACGGTGCCTGGGCCTCCGCAGCCACGGCAGTGGTGGTGAGAGGGTCGGCCTCCAGTTGCCATGGCTGGGAGGTCAGTGGGCTCTTCGTGGGGTTGGGCTGGGCGGGAGGTCTGGCTCCCTGCTGCAGTTCTGCCGAGCTGGCCCTGTGGGGCTCCCTGGAGATTGCCAGGCTGAGGCTTACGGGGCACTTCCACCATCCTCGCCGCTTCCTCCTCCCGCTGCTGTTTCCCAGGACTTTTTATAAGGCCCGGGAGCTTGGGACATTTTTTGTAAAAGAAGGTGTCTCTCGCTAAAGTCTTGATATATGATCACCTTAATATAAGAACCAACTCTTCTTATTCTTAACTCTGCTGCCATACGAGCACTGGCCTGGCCTTTTTCACCCATGTGGAATCAGTCTCTGTGAAGCACCTGGTGTACCAAGTACAAAAACTTATGATGAAATGATAGCTCTGTTGAAGACACATTTTTGCCTATCTCCTCTAGAGAGGTTCTATTTTTTAAGCATGATCATTGAGCCAATGAACATATAACAGAATACAATGCATCTCTCCACTACCTTACTGAACATTGTGAAATTGGCGGTCTTCTGGAAGGCTTCTTATGAAAACAGCTTGATTGTGATGAGGCTATCCAGCGATGCCTCTTCTCTGAACAGAATCTGACTTCCACTGTTCAAGATTCATAACCAGCACCCCATTGATGCCCACATTCTCCAGCAAACCCAGGAATCAGATGAGGAGCAGTGCCAAGGCTCACATTTACTTCAGCAGGGTTATGTAAATCAAGGGTCAATACAGTGAAAGTCTTACCTTTTGCAGATGCCATATTTTTGGAGTTTCTCACAATGTTGTCAACATCCAGAATCCCAGCAGCAAACCAGTAGCTACATGCTCCATTTTAAAGTGCTAGTTGGGTAATTGCATAAAGTGGATTTCCCAAACTCTGTAGTGTGAGCAAAAGGAGACCAACCAGCAAGCCACACGCCAAGGAAATGTGTGGAGCCGAAGTAGCGCTATCTCTGCCTCCAGTGCCCGCCCTCGCACATGCTTCCCTCTCCCTTCTCCTGGGGACATTTTTAAAAAATTAAACAAACTATCTGGAGCAACAAATATGCATTAAATCATCCAGGAAAAGCAAAAAAAAAAATTCCCCACCAGTTAGCATGCATTTCTGAAGTTCCCCCTGCCAAAAAGCTGGGCTCAGATTAATTTTTGAAAGGTTCAAGGCTCATGATTGCAAAAGGGATGGCATTTTAAAAAGCACTATGCATCTATAATTAGATGCATAGGCGTCTCTCAACAGAGAACTTTTCCTTTAAAAAAATAGCTGGCATTGCAGGCCCTTTAAAACATGGAGAAAGGTGATTGGCTGCCTGGCTTGTAGTATACTTGCATGTTTAAATTCTCAATACTTATTGATAAATATACTGAAGACTCAGAGGTAGGGAGCTCTTTTTACTTACTGCATTTATTGTTATAATTTCTTTCGACATTGTAATAATAATTCTTACTTAATGCTCAGGACTTGTCACTGATGAAAGAATCTCACTGAAAATGGATATTACCTGGATTCCGTTTTGACAGAAGTCCTACAGAATAAAGAAACAAGGAAAACTACAAAAATAGGACACTTCTCTTTCTTTTATGAATATATTTATTACATTGTCAGTGGATAGGTCTGTTTCTCTCTGTTTGCCTGGCTTAATTGACATTCGGTGGAGAGTCATGGGTAAAGCACGTTGCTCTCTTCTGTTATTCCAGGCAGGAATGTAGAGTGCCAAGCAGCGAGAGAAGGTGGCAGAAGAAAGCGAGAGAGCCAGGAGGTGAGGAATGGCCAGAGGCACGCTATTTTTTAGCACTGCACCATTTCGCTTTCGTAACGCTATGTGCAGAATTGCCCCAAGTAATGCATCTATATATTTAAGCTGTGGAAGGCAACATAAATGAAGTGAATTCAAATTTAAGAACACTGAGTCTTGCCCTTGCTTGAAAAGGAGTCATATAGAAAGAGTCTGTCAGTCAAAGGCTAATCCCAGGAAACAAACAAACAAAAAAAAAGCAGGGGAAAGGTACACGGCTTCAAACTGCTCATAATTTGGAGGTTTTCCCTGAAGAAGTACAAACATTGTACTCCATTCAACATATTAATGCTGTCGAGGGGCAATGCCCAGAAATGATTACCACTGTAGAGATAAATGGTCCGAAGTGTGAAATGGAAGTTGACTCCAGGCTGGATCCATCATTATAGACAGCAACACATCTTCACAGCTATTCCAGGACCATTCTCCCAAATTACACAGATCAAAATGTCTTTGTGGCTACAATGGACGGATTGTTCAGATCCTTGAAAGCTGTGATGTAGATGTTTGCTAAGGATCTGTCAGATAGACATTATCCTTGCTCATAACAAAAGGGTTACATAAAAGCCTGCTGGGAAGAAACTGGTTCACACTCTCCAGAATCAAGAAGTACATGCTCTTTGTCCAGTGATACTGGAAGAACTGGCACCTGAGTTCCCACCTGTATTCGCTGAGGCATTAGGAGCGTATGACGATCCACCAGTGACTTTTCAAATGGACCCTACCAGAACACCTATTTTTTGAAGGCCCAGAATGTTTTTTTTTTCCACCCTGAGTTCAACGATCAATGAAGACCTTGCACAAGGGGTTATACAGCCAGCAACTCACACAGCCTGGACCACCCCTAATGTTCCTGTCTTGAAACCAAATGCAATGCATATATCTTTGGAGCTTACAAATGTACTGTGAAGAAGGAACTCAAGCAAGACCCATATCTAGTGCCTGCCGTAAACCAGTTGCAATCTGCCCTAGCAGGAGGAAAGGCTTTTTGGGTTGTGTGTGTATGTGTTCTTCCCCTTGCTAAACTGGAACTTGCTCAAGCCTATCAGCAGCTGTTAGTGGATGACAAGGCTGCAGATACCTAAAGCATTATTACACACAGAGGGGTTTTTCATGTGACACACCTTCAATTTGGAATCTCAGCCGCACCAGGGATCTTTCAGCACTTCATGGAAATGGCATTTGCAGGTACTCCTGGGCCTGGGCCTTCCTTTGATGATGCATTAATGATGGCCTCAACGAAGGAGCTGGTAGCAGAGTCTAAGCTTGCAAAGCAGACCCAAAGCACCTAGCTGTTTAAAAGCATAAAATAGCTTTATTTAAAAGAGAATCAACTTTGTATAGAAAGAGAGACAGAGAGATTCCTAATGGTCTAACTATCCTGTGCTGTTGTTTTCATTCTGTCTGTTTCATTCCAGAGGCAAACAGAGAGGAAGGTGCTCAAAGGAGCAGGAAGTCTCCAAAAGAGCCTCCCTCTGCTACATGCAAGGCTGGTGGATCCATGTAGCACAGGGGCCCTGCAGGGTGCCCTCCCCCCATGGATCAGGGCCATCGCCTCTCTCCTCCCCCTTTCCCTTTTTAATAAGGTGACCAGATTGTAACATTGGTAAAGCGGGACACCATTGACCGGGGGGGGGGGTCTTGATTAAAAATTTGGTCTATATGGAGCAACAAAATTGTTCATAGAACGCATGGAATGCAAAAATAGTATTGTTATATATTTTAATTTCAACATAAATACAATTTGCCAGGTGCCCCCAGATGTCCCTGCAAAAATGGGACAATTTGGTCACCTTACTTTTTAAGGACACACGAAGTGATGCCCCTTTCCATTGTGGGGTGCCCTCTGCCCCCAGTCTGGCTGCTCCTGCCACAATTGCACTCTCTTAGGGCCCTGTGAATCCTTAAACTGGCCCTGGTGCTGTGGGACTCATGAATCCTTAAACCGTTCCTGGTTACATGTGATGCCTCACCACTTGGGGCTATCGTCAGTCACATATTACCAGATGGTACAGACTGACCAATTGTTTTTATCCCAGGACAGCCACCTCAACTGGAAGGCATGACGCACAGTTCAAAAAAAGCGGCATTGGCTATTGTGGCGGGAAGTTTTAAAGTTTCATAATTGCCCTCTTGAAATCTGAATAGACCACAAGTTACTTCTTGGAATTTTCACCAAAGACAAACCAAGGCCTCCCATTTATTTTCCCATGGGCAACGCTGGGCCAAATGCTTGAGTTTAATTTCACTTACAGGCCAGGGAAAGAAACTGCAAATGCAGGTGCCTTAAGCAGTTCACCCCTTCAGATACCTGACTGTGCCATTCTTTCATCAGTGGAAGTCCTTGTGTTGGAATCCATGCCAGAACCTCATATTTGGGTTGCACAGATTGTTAAAATGATAACAAAAGATTCCATCTTGATATATGTTTTCAAGAGTGTATAGAGGTGTTGGCCTGCAGAAAGTGTTTAGGTCATTTCCTATAAAGTGTTTAGGTCATTTCATCCCATCAATATGAACGGTCATATTCATAAGGGCTGTCTGTTATGCATAAACAGGGCACTGAGTCATACTAAGAACTTTGCATGCAGCACACCCAGGAATGGTGAAAATTAAGGCACTGATCAAAAGTCATGTGTGGTGGTCTAGGCCAGACAGTGATATTAAAAGGGTCGTGAGTGAATGCTCCCTACAGCATCATCTCATCCATGCATTGGGACTCTTAATTTGTGTTCGTCTAGCTAGCCGTGTGCATGGAAAAAGCAGCACTTCTGAGAAGTTTTACCTTTGAGGGCCTGGCCTTGAGTCTCCTGCCCGGCTTTCTAAATTTTACTAACCAAGGCGGCGACAGGATTGCTTTCATACTCAGCAGCACTCTGTGATGTACTAACACATTAAATCATGGAAAGCTCTTATATGACCATTTTAGACTATGAAAAGATGGATGGTCCATCATTTGCCACCCCCTTGTACCCTTTTTCTCAGCATTGAATGGGAATAGATGGATCTGGGTCATCAACTTTGTTGTCTAGAAAGCAAGAGCAGCCTGCAGGTAATTTGCAATGATACTGTGTGCCTTGATTGCTGTTTTTCTGTGGCTTGCTGGATTTTTACAGCAGATTTTCTATATGCTGACCACCTAGGGCTCCTAAGAGGAAAATCACAGTAAAAATGTTCTAAAATAAAATGCATGAGTAGATGTATGCTAACTATGAACCTGCTTGCTTTCCTCGATTCTCATTCGGTCCAAAATTAATGTAAGGCAGCAAATTGTATGAGAATTTGAAGCAGAATTTAGGATGAGATAATGAAGGCATGCTTAAACTGTGTGTAGGCCATACGAACTACAGATCCTTTAGCAAAAGCTAAGCAGCACTTCTCCTGTTCAGTCAATTTCCATGAGAAAGTCCTGCTCATAAAGGAAAGAAATTCTCCATGACAGATGGTGCTTGGCTCTCAACACTGCTGCTCAAGTGTGTGATTATCACTGATAGTGCTGCAATAAAACTGCTCCTTTATTGTAAAGAGAGCAACTGAAATTCTTATTTAGAAAATCAATCAAGGCTTATTAAGGCAAAAACAGCCCCTGGTCTTCAGTGTCTTAAAAATGGCCGCTACTTTACGGATGAGTCAGCTGTCAATTATTTACTGCAAATTGTGCTATCACAATCTTCATTCTTTATCTGATTTCCACAAAACTTTGGGGCACCAAATCATTCAGACTCAAGGAATAAGCAATTTAGATTTACCAGCTTTGCAATTTTGCTCTGTAGTAACAGATATCATTTTTAGCTTTAGGTTTCCAGGGTATTGTTGAAAGGTTGTGCAAGAGAACAATTTCACAGAAGGAAAACAGATGTCCCTGGGGTAGAAAATGACCTGATCCCCAGTTGTATAGGAGGGGAGGAGGGAACCGTTTACCTCTTTTTGTTTGCCACCCTGACGTGGAACAGTTATTTGTACTGGAGGTAGAAAATGTGTAGGTACTGCATGTTGAGTTGGATCTAGAATAATATTTCTATTAGGAGAAAAAAATGTGCTTGCTTCTCCATTCTCACTGAGCTCCATAGAATCCTGCTAATGGAAATAGGGGGCCTTGAGGACTGACATGAAGAAGGCTGGAAGTAGGAAGGGAGAATTGGGGGGATGGCCAATTTACTCTGAATAAAACCCAAAATATTTGCATATGAGTTCTTGTTAGCTTGCAGAATGTTAGTGGAGTTTAAATATGAAACTAGGGGTAAAGCACCAAACTGCTTAAGATAATAAGTTTTATTTAGAAGAGAAACTACTTTGTAAAGAAAGCAAAAACCCCTAACTAACTGCCTAACTCAAGTGCTGGCAGGGGCTCATGGGAATTGTAGTCCATGGGCATCTGGAGGGCCGCAGTTTGACTACCCCTGGCCTAACTGTTCATTCTGTTCTTTGGGGAGATAAACAGGGGGAAGTGTACTCAAAGTGTAGGGAGTCTCCAAAACAACCAATCAGGAAGCTGAAGGAGACTGAAAAATATCAAGAAATACATATACTCACCAAAGATCGGTTGTCAATCTTCCCTAGTCTCACGTTAAGACTAAATACACACTATATTGTTTGAGGAGCTGAGTACTCAAGTTCCCAGGAACCTTAATCAAAGTTTGTTTCAACAGATTGGAACTGACCAGAACAGTAGTGAAAAGTAAAGGTATGCATTCAGTATATCCAAGCTAAAAAAATAACGTTTCAGTATTTTTTTGGCTGTTCTTTCATCTGGAAATAGATAAGGGCTGAATTTTGGCTATCTGAAATGGCTCTCCATGTTTTATAATCTATGGGCATTTCTAAAACAACTTGAAACAAAACAGTCCTTCATATCAACAATTATTATGTCCTAAGTGGCATATTGAATTTAATCCTAATACCATAAGAGAAACATGTCCTTAGATTCATCAGAGTTGGCCCAGGACTACATGAACCACCACAAAAGGTTTCCTTCTGGCTCACTTTCCTGCTACCGCAAGCCATTCCAAATGTCATAGAAATACAAATGACATGGCTTGCCCAGCTCCTTGAGACATTATGCTGACCAGGCCCCTCAGAGGATTGGCCCTTCTGTCAGCAGCTCTGGGCTTTACTGCACCTAACGGCAAATTGCATTGAGGAAGTTAATAGGTAAGACTATAGGAGGATGTCAAATCCATTTCTACGACCAGAAAAGTTTGATGGACATTAATTTAGACTTTAGGAATTGCTACTAGAAATTAAAGTCTCACCGCCTCTCCTCCTGTTCCTCATTTTCTTAACAATGCATTTGAAGTCCAATGAATACAAAAGTATATAACAGTTTACATAGATCCATTCATATGTTTTAATGACCACAAATTCCTGTGGGGGTTCCAGTGTTGCCACAGCTGCTAATGCAGTGCCGGGGCAATAGGACTTTTGTGTAGCAGAATTCCCCACGGGGGGAGGGGGTTCGTATCAAGAAGTGCTACAAAGTTTGAGTCCAGTGGCATTTTAAAGACCAACATTTAATTCTGGGTATAAGCTTTTGTGTGCATGCACACGTCATGAAATTCAGACATGTGCATGCACACGAAAGCTTATACCCAGAATTAAACTATGTTGGCCTTAAAAAGGCCACTGGACTCAAACTTTGTTCTGTTGCTTCAGACCAACACAGCTAACCACTTGAATCTATAATAGTATACTGTTATATTAATGTATCATTCATCAGCTACTGTTCAAGGCCTCGGACAAAGGGTGGCAGTTGGAGATAAGCAATTGCCCTGCTGTCAACTCCCTTGTGGAGTCCCGCAGGGTGCAGTGCTATCCTCCACATTATTTAACACCTTTATGCACCCTCTTGCCCAGCTGGTCTGGGGATTTGAACTTGGGTGCCATCAGTATGCGGATGACACTCAACTCTACCTCCTGCTGCCCGGACTCACACCCGGAAACATTCACCAGTTGATTGGAACCAGGGATGGTTTAGATCGAGCAGAGCCATCTGAAATTCAACTACACCAAGACGGAGGTCCCATGGCTAGGTAGGAAAGAACCAGGAAAGGATGTGTGGCTGTCCTGCCACTGACAGTTGCACAATCCACTAGGAATCTCAGCATGATTTTTGGTGGCTCCCCATTTATGGAGGCTAAAGTCACTAGAGTCGTACAGCTGGTGTTTCACCACCTTGGCCAAGCTAAGCTACTAGTACCCTACCTGGACCCAGAACACCTGGCTACAATGATTCATGCAACAGTCACTTCAAGAATAATTACTACAACTTGCTCTACAGGGGCCTGCCATTGTCCCTGACCCAGAAATTGCAACTAGGCCAGAATGCAGCAACAGGTGTCCTCACTAGAACACCATGGAGGGCCCATATCTGTCCTGTACTCAGGCAGCTGCACTGGCATTCAGTTGAATTCCAGATAAGGTTCTAGGTATTGGTGATGAGCTTTAAGGCCATCCACGGTCTGGGCTCAGCGTAACTGAGAGACCATCTGACTATATTCCCTAGAGGGCTTTGCTCCACTAATGTGAACAGGCTGGTGATCCCCACCCCGAGAGATGTACGCTTGGCCTCAGCCATTGCCAGGGCCTTTTCGGTCAAGGCCCCAGCCTGGTAGAATGAGTTCCTGGAATAGATGTGGGCCATACAGGAATTGTTCCAGTTTCAAAGGAGCTGCAAAATGGAACTCTTCTGCCAGGCATTTAGTTGAGGCCAATAAGTCAACAGAACACCGTTTTTAGGGCCCTCCTCTACAATTTTCTCCCATCCTAGACTGACCAGGGAGAGTATCTGACTGATCGATATGTTGGCAGCTACAATGAGCA
Source organism: Paroedura picta (assembly GCF_049243985.1). Taxonomy (NCBI): domain Eukaryota; kingdom Metazoa; phylum Chordata; class Lepidosauria; order Squamata; family Gekkonidae; genus Paroedura; species Paroedura picta. The sequence continues at coordinate 61,175,344 of NC_135370.1, read as the reverse complement.
GAATCATTTTAAAGGTTTTAATTTTTTTCAATTGTTGTAATGTCTTTGTTGAATTTATATTGAATTTGAATTGTTGTGAACTGCCCTGAGATGGCTATGCTGAGAGCAGTTATCTAAATCTAATGAAATAAATAAGAAGCCCCATCCCTGGTAGGATATGATGTGCTGGCTGCCCCTGGGAGTGCAGAACAGGAAAAGGTGCCAAACTGGGCAGAACCAGGAAAATTGGGACTTTACCACCAACACAACAGCTAATTGCTTAGTGGTGGTCTTTCTCAATGCATCATTACAAAGCAGGTTTGAGAAAGACTGCTGAAAAAACAAGGATAATATAGGTAAGTGCACAAATGCACCGCAATATTGGGGGAAAACAGGGAAAGAAACCACTTTCCAACAGAATCCAAGCTGGGCAAACAACACATGCATAAGTTACCATATCCTGGACTCATTTTATCACTATATCAGATCAAGTTGTGCCACACAGCAGAATATTAAAGGTCCTTATTCTTAGTATCTCCACCATATCAAAAACAATAGTAAACTAGGAGTCAGATATTTAGTATATTTATACTTGTTTATATCTAAATCCTCTTTCTTATACTATTTTAACACATTTTATGAAGCTGCAGGTATGTCTTTGTGTTTTAATGTTAACCATTTCTGTTGTTTCTCCAAGTTCTTTAAGGAGTTGAACACAGGAGCATACTAGATTAGTAGAAAGATCAACACCACCTTTATTGATAAAGTATTAACTGCTATTGCCAGTTATCTATTGTATTTTTATCCTGTTCTTTCTCCAAGAAACTTGGGGCAGCCTGCAAGGTTATCTAGTCTCCTTTAAACTCACTACAAGCTTGTGAGATAATTTAGGCCCAGAGAAAGAGTGATAATCCAAAACTCACTCAATCAGCATCATGGCTGAGTGAAGATTAGAACATGGGACACCCCAATTCTAGTCTGACCATTACATCTTAAGACTACGTATAGGTGAACAAAGGTTGTAATATTGCCATTTGCTATGTAATAAAAATCTGAGCTGAGAAATTTCACTCCTTGGGGACGGGGAATGAAAATGCTTTCATTTCAATGGTTGATTCCTCCTACATGTAAGATCTCCAGCTTTTATTGCACTTTTAAAAAACATGAACATTAATTGAAAGAAAAATTACATCTAGCATACATCGACGAATGTAAAAATGGCCCTTTAGCTTTTTTCATTTTTCATCAAGAGCATGCTAAAGATTAAAGGCATAAAGTTTCCTCAACTCAAACTTTTATTAAATGGAATTTAGAAATCAAAACACATATTAAGTTAATTTTATTTGTTCGAGGGGATATCGCATTTGTCAAGGCTGAGATTTTCTTCCGGAACCTATCTGCTAAGATGGTATATACAAAATGTGATTGCAAATACTGGTTTTGACAGAAGCAAGGCTATTCTTTAACAGAAATGTCAAAAAGTAGCAGGGCTTGGTATTTTGACAGGATGACATGGTGAAAAACCCTCTTCTCCAGGGCTTATCTAGCAGAAATAAAGCTGCATTATTTTCTTGGGCGGTAGCCGGACTTTAGAGACTTGTTTTATATCTACATTGTTTACAACCTGAACCATGACCTCATTCAACTAGGAAACTTGTCCCAAAGCCACTTTAGTCTTCAGTAGGTGACAGCAAACACAAAGCCATCCTACTACAACTAAAGTATTTGAGAAGCATTTGTCAGCACAGTGCTGTTAAGTCCATCGAAACAACCTCTCAGGGTAGCTTGCAGAAGAACTTGTAAAAACTAACAAAACATGTCCATATCAGGCACCATGCCAGACACCATAGGGTTCCTTTGCTGCTGGGGCCATTGCTACCCCAGTGCTATAGCCCATCTTGTTTCTCTACAACACTACTATAGAAACAAACCCGTATTCAGTCCATTAATGCTACTCACAACCTAGCCTGGTAAGCCTACAGCATCCTACACAGAACTTAACAGGAGTGACGTTTCTTCTGGCCTGGAGGAAAGCTGTCCCATTTAGCCTGTTTCTGACCAGTTGCGTCACTCAGGAAATGTGGGCCAGGCTGGAGCATCAATGCAGTTGACTTGCTGCTTAATTACTGCCATTGCTGTATAAAAAGAAAAGCCCTTCCAGGGCTGAATCTGCACTTACTTTGTTTATTCCATTGTCAATCCTGTGGAATCCAGATCAATTTGAACTCAGGTCTTCCTCTCCCCCCCCCCGCCCCATTGAAACAAAAAAGTGTTCTGCACATAATTAGGATAATTCAGAAGGGGAGAGGGGAGCCAAGCACAGCCAGAGCCTCTTTGTTTTCTTGAAGTGGGAGGGAGAGGATTGGAGGCAGCAGAGGAGGAGCCAAGCACAGCTGGAGCATCTTTCTTTGTTTTCTGGGGGGGGAGGATTGGAGACAACAGAGGAGGGAGAAAAAAATCCAACACGCAAATCTCTACCAACAGAAGTTAGGGCTTCTGCCTAGAGAAATTAGGGGCTTCCCCTTTAAGGCAAGCTTGTCACCTGGGCAGCCTTGTCCAATCAGGGCTTCTCCACCACGGAGCTCTTCAGCAAATTCAAAGAAACCAGAGAAGATCTGCTTGCTTTTTCATGCTTTCTAAATCTGATTCTTCAAATATTGAGGGTTAAAACCACTCTAGGATATTGCAGGATAAAGGTAGGGTCACTCCGGATCAATCAGGCTTGTTGCAGTGGGAAAATTTATATTGGACAAAATCAAAATGGAAATCCCATTCACTGGAGATGGCAAGGACTGAATCGACCTGGGATTGAGATAAAAGCTCCATGCAGACTCCACCCAGGACAATACTTATTATGGTCCCAAATTAGAAACTGGGTATGAGGGGGCAGATTGGATGACTTTATAGCAGGCAATGTTTTTGTCAGATCTATACTAAAAATCATGTTTAAGTTCTCCATTCCAGATTAACGCCATCTTGGAATCAGTTTAACTGATAATTTCTCAATAAGTCATGAGAATTGTACCTCAAAGCTGGAATTTCTCTTATAGTGTCTAACCTTTTGTCAGAACTATCATTCCCAAAATTCCTTTTACTACGGACCAGGGAGTTGGATCCAACAGAGATTTTTCACTTATAGAATGGGTGGGCAGTTCTGACTTCCTCCTCTTACTACATTCAATGTCCCCCTCTTGATGTTCTAGGAATCCCCCAGAAGCAGCATTGTGGGCTATTGGGGGAAGGGGAAGTGAGGTGACAAAGCCATGCTCTGCTGAAGGAAACCTTTTCGGTCAGTGGAAAATTGGATCTAACCCAATGACTAGTTTTTATTTGTAGTGTAGTTGGTACCCTTTGGTGTAGGAACCTGAGTTAATGCTCCTACATCCAAGATATACCTATACAAGAAACATAAACCAACTGTTTCATGTGGTCCCCAGTCAAGATTCAAACTGAACCCACTGTTTCCTAAAACATGTTACTGTCCTTGGGTTTTGTGCATTCCTTTATGCAATCTCTTTTGTACACCGTGTATAATTTTCCTCATTCTATTAAATTTGGGGGGGGGGGGTAATAAAAAGAGAAAGTGCATGTCTGCTGCATCTTTCTTGGTCTCTGTCTCAGTAGGTAACAGGGCATCAAATTTGGTCAGATGAAAATTACACTTTATGTATTTACTTTGTTCATCTTTATGGCCAAGTTTGAAAACCTTGCCAAAAACTTTAAACAACTATGGCCAATTCAATGAAGATTAATTCACAACAGCTATAATCATTTCTCATATTGAGGGCCATCAGAGCAATAGAACATCTGAGTTATTGCTTCTTTTTTAAGAGAAAGAGAGAGCTGTCCTTAAAAAATTTTTTCTGATGGCATAAAAAGCACTATCATGTGCCTCCTTAGACCAAAGTAACACAAAGAAATATTTCTTTGCCCAGAGCCACATGCCAGTTTCCTGTATCCCAGGAGTATTTTCTCTTCCTTGTCCGTAATTTATTACATCTTGTCTCAGACTCTGTCAAAGTTTCACAAGAAAAACTTTTTACCATGAACTGCTACCTACCCCTGAGAATTCACTGACTTTATAGCAGCATTAGGTATCCTTGTCACCAGAATATACTGCTGTAGCGGAATACATTTAAAGATGGTGATAGGCCATTCACACTCTATTTTATTCTTTCAGAGTTTTTAATGGATCTATTCCCATGACCCCTTTCTACCACAGCTCCTCTTACAGCTATGGTACTACTGGCAAATCATCAGGTAAGGGGTTTCTCTCAAGGGATGCTAAGAATACTCTTTAGAGTGTTACACTTCACTCACAAAAGTTGGAGCAATGGAAGACAGCTGTTTTAAAATCAGATATACAAGATTCCGTATGTGAAAGTTTATTGAAGAAGCCAAGATCTTTGAAACTGCATGCAGACTGCCTTGCTAGACAGAACCGCCCACCAAAACATTACCCATCAGCCACTTCCACTTGACCACCCTCCCTTATTGGTGTAGTGGTTAGGACTGTGGACTTCTAATCTGGCATGCCAGGTTCGATTCTGTGCTCCCCCACATGCATCCAGCTGGGTGACCTTGGGCTTGCCACGGCACTGATAAAACTGTTCTGACCGAGCAGTGATATCAGGGCTCTCTCAGCCTCACCCACCCCACAGGGTGTCTGTTGTGGGGAGAGGAATGGGAAGGCGACTGTAAGCCGCTTTGAGCCTCCTTCAGGTAGGGAAAAGGGCATATAAGAACCAACTCTTCTTCTTATTATTATTCAATGGACTTACCATCTATTAACTTTATGGTACCTTGACATAAAAAGATGTGTACAGTACAAGTCACTGGTAGACTTTCTTAAGTAAATCAAGCTTTTCCTCCAATTTTTGGAAGGTATCCTTACTTTTCAATGGCTTATCTCAGCTTGTCTGTCGCCCCCTGACTATTTTGCTAGCATAGCATCCCCCACACATGCACGCACGCTCACAGACACACAGAGAGGATTTTTAAAGAAAGAATTAAAGCACAAATATTTTCTTAGAGGGAGTTTCTACAAGCAACTTTTGCCACATTGACCCAAGAGAATAAAGGTCTGAGACAGTCTTGCGAAAAACAGCCTGCAGTATTTCCACTGTTGGAGCAGAGGTTGCATGACGCAATGTAAACAGCTAATGACCCATGACTATGGTAGGCCCTGATTAAAATCTTAACTCATCCACAAACTCACCAGGTTGCCCAGTAATTGCATATTGTACAGGCTGTTTTGAATGTTAGAGAGAAGTTATGCATATCATTAAAACGCTCAAAATCACAACACTAAATATGATTGCTGAAATTAACGGATTACAATATTCCTGACTTGTTATTTTGGAAACGAAATGATTCCTATTTTTTAGGCATTCTCACATTGTAATTGCCAGAGGCATAGATAACCTTAGACAGACTGATGGAAGACAGATCTAGTGGCTTGTAGTCTTGGTGCCTAAAGGGAAGCTTCACATTCAAAGGAAATACACCTCTGAATATCAGTGCCAGGAGACATCATCAAAGAGGTCCTCAGCCCCTATGCCCTCTGGAGTAACTTAGTGGCCACTGTGTGAGACAGGATGCTGGACTGAATGAACCACTGGTCTGATCCAGCAGGATTCCTCCTCTTGTTCTAATTTTGGAGTCACGTTTTACCTTCCAGTAAATGTGATGAGATTGCATACCATAGTCCAGCCTTTCTCAGCTTTTTTTACTGTTGCGAAACCCCCTGAAACATTCTTCAGGCTTTAAGAAACCCCAGAAGTGGTGTAATTTGTGCAGAATACAGTAGGAAAATATAGCTGTGCAGATGCCACCCAGAGCCCCTCTGCTTCCCACCCCCTGTAGGCCAATCACTGGCCTTTTTGGGAGGGTTATTGGGTCAACTTAACCATATATGGTCATCAGCCAATAAATGTTTTACAAATTTTAAAATACATACAAATTAACTCCAAACCACTCCAGAAACTCCCCTCCCTAAGGGCTATCAAGAACCCCCAGGGTTCCACAAAACCCTAGCAGAGAAAGCCCACCAAAGCCACTTTTTATCTTTTTATGGCTGAAAATCAACATAGCTAATAATGTTTAAAATATATTTTGGTCCAAGGAGCAGGGGCAAAAGAGCTGTTTCCAAAGGACTGTCTTTTATGAAACAAATTATCCATGATATGTCAAAAGTTCTATCATGATCAACAGAAATAAAAGTTCTACGTGTTAGATTGCATTTCTTCAGCAACAATTCCTCTATGGGTATACAAAAAACATTTGTGTTTTTAAAGTAAAAAGACAAACATCCCACCGGCACATCCTTACAGATGTCTAAATATCTAGCTTCGATTCAGGTTTTCTTCGACCATATCTTAAGGAGAAATGTACAATGAAAACAGTGTTTCAGAATTGAAAATGAATATGTGTCTTTCAGTCTTTAAGTGGGAAAGGGAAAGAATCCTGTTCAGTTCTGCTAATTAAAAAGCACGTGCATGCAACATACACATACAAGCTCAACTGAGACATCACCCAAGATCGTGGCTTAATTAAACTAGGGTGTAATTTTCAGATTGCAGGAGACTCCACTAAGTGACGAGTCTATCAAAAGAGGTTCTGGAATGATAGCGTGAAAGTTTGCTTCAGCTGTGATTTCATGTGAGCTATACACAAAGACAACCTATCCTGACTTTATACTGGCTTATTCCCAAGATATATATATAGTAATAAGAAAACTCAATCCTGCTTCCGCAAACTAAAGTTAAAATAAACCACAGTTTTGCATTATGTCTGAATGGAGCCAGTAAGCCTTTACTATTTTATTCCTTCACAGAAACAAATTTGTCAGAAGCACACTCACAGAGGAGTATTGTGTGATAGAACAAAAATGGATTTGAGAATTAAAAGCCTGGAGAGCATATATCTTCTAATGGGACAACATCTGTTGTGATACCACAACAGTGAACTTACCGCTTTCATTTAGCTATAGAACTAAGAAAGTTATGGATGGGTAGTGACCTGGGCTGGGCTTTGAATCCTTTGCTCTAACAGGTCTGGAATGTCTTTCCAAAATAATGTTGACTCGGCACAATAGCTGGTTTATTAGCAGTGTCGACTTTCTTGTAGCCTTATTTGTAAAAAAAGTTATTCTACAACCTTTATGCCAGCTTAACAGCCAACGTCATTCTAATCTGAAAAATAATCACTGTGATACAATTATGAAGTGCTGCTACTCAGGCAATGAGAAAAAGAAACCTTCCCAAAAAGGCTACAATTATTTTTAATACACATCTTGCTTTTAACAGCAATTTGGAATAAACAGCAACCACCTTTACAATTCACAACTAGTGAAGAGTTTATAGTGTGTATAAAGTTGTATCTAAAATATACCTTATTCATCCTCTATAGAACATTCTGAGACAGAGTAATATTATAATTACACATTATACAATAGCTGCATCTTTCCACTAGTGTAATTAAGGTTGTTTTTGCATTCCCATTACAAATATCTCCTCTCAAGATTCCAGTGCAGGCTGGTTGTTACACCAATATCTGTGGATTGTTTTAATGAAATCTGACTTAATAAAAAAGCAGTTCACCAAAATGCAGACTGAAATGGCATCAGTTGCAAAACCTGGAGGAGTAACATTTTTCACAATGGGATTTTCTAACTGACCACGTGTTGTTACTGATGCCCAGCCAAGACAGCTCACAAGGGTGAGGTGCAAGTGGCTTCTTAGCAAAAGCAGCACTTTCTGCATCCAAGTTATTCTGCAAGGCCTGAGAGCTGGGTCTTCATGCATTTAAGTTTTCAACAGCACAGTTAAGTCACCTTGGATTTCTTCAGCAAAATGGAGGACTTCCTTCTATAAAGCTGGGTGGAAAGACCATGTGATGCGAGAACAAATAAGATTCAAACAACAACCATCAAAGGCTTAAGTCTTCCAAGAGAGTTACTATGGTATGCATAATTTCCAGTTAACATAGCCACAATCATAATTGTACTGCCATTCTGTGAACTTGGGTGCCACACGATTGCCAGTTGTCTTTAGCCATTTTGCTCATGCTCAGAAAAATCTGTGGTTCACCAGAATCTTGCTGTGCTCTAGGGCAAGTTACTCCCACAAGAAAGACTGGAAACACTCATTGTAGAAGATGATTTCCTTTCAGTACCGATTTATTCTGTGCTCTATACATATATGGATAGAGCTAAGAGCACCCAAACAGCAGAAAGAAAAAATGCTAAGTTAGAGTGCTCAGGTACAGCTCTTTCAAAACCCACATTCCTCACTGAATTATTGCCCACAGTAGTACTCTGATTTTATCACAAACTGCTGGACAAGGGACAAAAATTCCAGATTTTAAGGCTTTAAGTTCTTGTGCCAATATTTAATAAGCGCAGAACACCACCTAAAACATACGAGTCAACCCCATATTTATCAGCATAATTGTTGGACAGCTGCACATTTTGCTGATATCAATCACACTATATGGTATTTCATGTTAAAGCATCTCCATAATTCTAAACATCAGTCGTACCACTTACGGAGAGGTTTTAAAATTTTAAAACAAATCACTGAGTGGTGTGAATAAGGTTTCGACCTGTGGAGATGCTTTTCATATGAAATAACTTGGGAGGGAAAAGCAATAAGCACATGCATTCATACTTGCATGCTTTTGAATATTAATTTTTGTAACATCACAGCCACTTTGGAGGAGTTGCTGGGCAATGAAATGAAGCTGCAACTGCCAGTGGGAAGCTGGAGCTACTGATATATTGCATATTATTGGGGGAGCGGGGTTAAGTTTTATCGATTGCACGTTTTCCTCCAGGTAACATTTTCCTCTAGACTTACATTGCATATTTTTCATAAATTAATTGTAAGCTATAAAAACGCTGCTGTTTTTACATGTTTAAGAGCATAGCGTGCACATTATTATTATTATTATTATTATTATTAAGAAAAATAAATGCTTTCTCTAAACTGGTGTTCTTTGGACCAACTTCAAGCTTTTCAAAGGGCTGAAGCATGTTTCTCTGAAACCTTTCACAATTTTTTTTAATAAAGCAACTTTTATAAAAGCAGCCGTACGCAGCCTAACTGGGTATATCGTGACAAACGTAATGAAACAGGCCAAGTTCAAAGGAGGTTCAACTTAATTTTCCATTTAGATTGACAACCCTCGGGCTTCATCTCCAATAAGGCATCCCCCCCCATCCTCAAATGTCTGTTGAAGCAAAAGCGTAACAAGCCTATGGCATGAGTTGCTCACAATTCATCAGTATCCTCTCCGAGTCCCATTGTCACGTGTGGCCATCCTGCATAAAAGCACTCCCGTCTATTTCTGCAATGAAGTTTGTATAGGAACAGTTCATACTTATGGGCTAAAAGTGCAAAACGTACGCTGCGGGATACTGCAGTACAGTTAGACGAGTTTTCGGTTTTCCTATTTACAGAGCAAAGCTACTGTCTCTGTCCACAAAAGGATTTATTTCCAGGTAGCCTCAGCAATGATCCCTTCCTCTGAGGCCATGCTTGCACCAGGAACTGGGTTCCTGCTGGGGAAGATGTGCCCAACTGCAAAGGGATGCGCTCCTGTGCTTGTCACAAGCACGAGCAATGCAACTGCAGGTTGATTAGGTATCCTAAGTGCAAAGTACACAGGAGACACCTCACGTTGGCAGAGTGTCAACGCACCAGATATGCCACTGACCTGCGGGTGGAAATAACTGATGACATCATTTGGAATTAAGTCTTTGTTTCTATTTTATCAATGTCTTTTCAGGCCACCACTACCTCACAGGCCTGAAGAATGACAAAACAGTCACCACTCCTTCCAAGGCCACCACATTCCTCAAGAGGTCCAAGAGAAGTGAAGATGGAATGTAGCGTGAAGAGAGGAAACCGAGTTTGGTTTGGCACCAAAACACTGTGGGGGGGAAAGAAAAAGAAGAGGAGGATGGCATCAGCTTAGTAGGGGAATTGAAAGCTCCTAGCCATAAAAGGCCACTGCCTTGTTCAACGTGTTGCATTCCGGCCCAGATTTTATAGAACCGATTCAGAGTCCAGAATTTTCAAGTGAGCTACAGGTGAAGCAATCACAGATTGCAATAAACAGTGCCTTGTGTGGATGGAACAGGCTGGGGGAGCAGAGAGGTGAAAGTGGAAGAAGAAACAAGAAGGAAACAGCTGTTTGGCAATTTCAGCATCAAGCACTCCGTAGTGTGTTCTCTTCCATCATTTGCAGTCCTATGCAAAGCCACGTTTCACTCTCTTCAGTCCTGATGAGACTTTTCGGCGATGACTTTGCATTCATACTGCAAAATAAACACACAAAATGTATGGTGTAAATGTTTTAGACAACGACGTGCAAACACAACTCTTGGCAAGAAAGAACAATGCAGTCGGGGGGGGGCGCCCCTCAGGTCAACTTCCATTCTCCAAATGACCCAGATCTGCCAGTGTCCTGGTGATCTGTGCAGACGAGGTAAGAAGGCAACAGCTACTGCACCTTTTCCAAAACAACACAGAACCAAATATGCCCACACCCATGAGAGATGGCAACTGTGTACAGCCGCTCTGCCCTTGGCTGCTGCTCTATTCACAGTGTGTGTCCACACCTTGAACAGAGCAACAGCCAAGGGTGTGGGCTCCTCAGCATATGCAGGCCTGATTGACATCAAAATTTTACAACTATTATTCAGAGCTACACTTACCCAGTGATTCATATACCACCTACCTGACCTGGAACAAATATCTTATATTTATGTTGTTGTTTTTTTGAGTGTGCTTTGTTCAGACCACTGAAGGAGCAAAACACATTTGGTCATGTTGTTATTATATGTGCAACCAATATTTTGATCCAGTAGTTATTGTACGTGTAACCTACATTAGTTGCTGAATACTATGTCTCGGTGTACGTAATGCGGTACCCATGACCTGTGTGCACCTATTTGCATTCTATGTATGCTGTTTTTAAACGGTACTTTTTGTGCAGCTTACGTTCCATGTTTTAGCTGCTTGACCATCTAGGTTCCTGACCTGATTCTCAGTTTGGGTTCCCTCTCACAGCCTTCCCCCCGCTTTTGAGGTTTCCTTATACAAAAGAAGCAAAAGAAGTGTGGGATGGTTGTATTCCTATCAGCGAAGGCAGATCAGTCCTACTTATGTGAATCAAATTCACGGACAAATGGACAAACAGAACCTTCAGCAAATGGGAATAACTGAGGCACTGGCGCAGAGTGGTTTTGACGGGGCACCATGCCACTGACAACTCCCCTGTCAGATCAATAACTTGCTAAGAGCTCACATAGGGGGCAATGGAGTGACCGAACTTCAAACCTTCCCTCTCTTGTAAACTCATGCTATGGTCTTGGACCACCTGTTCTTTCTACCTCAGCCACTCATCTAGAAACACCTAGGTAATAAATAATACCTGAAGAAAGGTGGCATGTGAAAATGTCCTAAATGAGTAAATAAAACAGGATTTTTGTAAGGTGCATGCAGCTGTGTGAAGCATTTTTTTCAAAACAAAATCTCAACTTTTCCAGTTACCTAAATGTATTTTTACAGCACTGTGTAATTGCTGGGTGGGACGGGCTGCAGCTGAGAATCCAGTGTCAAGCAGGTACAAGCCTGGCAAGGAAGGCTGGCTAAAGAAGCTGGTGGGTGCAGATACAGGCCTCTTTTTAAAAAGGGGTGGTGGATTCAAGTGCAATGCAGTGCACACCAAAGGATGTGTGGCCTAATTAGTAGAAAGGAGCATTATCTTGACCTGCCTGATCATTACTATGAGCAATGTAGGTACCTGGACATGGCCTGCAAAGAAAACTTGGAGCACCTGCCAGCCGACTCAGTCATTCTTGAGCACACTACAAACAAGCCAGTAAACTAACTTACCATCGCCAGCTGCCGGCCAATGTTCCCCATTGTTATTCCACCAGCAAAAAATATACATGGTAACCAGGAACGAACATAAAGAAAGTCAGGTGAAGTGTATCTAAGGGAAGGAACAAGAGTCATGTATTACTTGAGAGCCCTGGACACAACAGGAGGAGGACCTGCAATGCTGGCATGTTGAGGCTATGGCCTGGATCAAACTGGATTGTTACAAATGACAATCTGTGGCAATACCCAGTCCTATTCCTGGGGGGAAATGGGGCACTGGCGGCTGGCCTACTTTCCTGCATTCTGCATCTTCGCAATAACTAAGAAGCCCCATAGGATGCCAGTGGGCATTCATGCTTACTGTATCAAACTGCGGAGAACTAGGAGAGGAACTGCAAGGAGCAAAGCAGTTACCTCACTGGGTGTGGCAAAGTATCTTAAGACAACCCTTAGGAATTGCTCTCTCTCATTAATGATCTTGCACGCAGGAACGATGTAGCAGGAAATACCAGAAAGTACAGAAGCACACAGTCTGAGGGGAAACAGACAGGGCCAGGCAACTCCTTTCTGCATTATGGGTTGCAAAGTTAAGGGTCAAACTAGGTGAGATCTTGGAAGAACCATGATGAGATTTCCCACTTGTGTTTTAATTTTCAGAAGCAAGGCTGGTAGGGGTAGGGAAGCAACAGGAATCACAGCTGCAGCAATGAAGAAAGGGTTGCACACAGTTATTTGCCTCCCAGGGGAACATCACAGGTATTTGCAATGCAGCTATAAGCTCCTGAAGAGACTGAGCTACACTGGAGGAAAAATGGTATGCAAGAAAGTATTAACCTCCATGCCCACCCAAGATCCACAGTCTTGACTCAAGTTGTGCTCCTCACTGGCCACTTTAAAATAACAATCTAACCTGTATCACTTCACTAGGGATGGGCATGAATCACAGAAATGCACTTCAAACATCTAGACTGGGAACAGCTGAGCCACTGGGACAGCATGCTCCCACGACAACAGTTTAAAAAGGCTTTCTGGGGTCATTAGCTTCAGGGGCTGGCTCCCCAAGAAGAAGATTTTTTGTTTTTTTATACCCCACATTCCACTACCGAATGGAGTCTCAAAGTGGCTTGCAATCACCTTTCCTTCCTCTCCCCACAACAGACACCCTCCTAGATAGATGGGACTGAGAGGGCTCTGACAGGACTTGCTCTGTGCAAACAGCTCTAACAGGACTTTGACTGGCCCAAGGTCACCAGCTGGTTGCATGTGGGGAATCAAGCTCAATTCTCCAAATTAGAGGATGCCACTCTGACTAGACCATGCTGGCTCCTCTTACCCACTGCACCACACCGCCCTGAACCACCACACCAAGAAAGCCCCTTTAAACATCTGAGCTAACAGGAGCAGGCTCAGCTCTTTTGAGGCCAAAACAACTGAGCCATGGGAGCAGGCAGCTCACGCAGTGCAGCTGTTTCTGATCATCTAATGATGGAAAGAATTCAGTTTTGAGTATCCAGCAAATAAGCCAGATGCTGCCATTGCTGATTATCATTTTACTACATAATACATACAAACACACACTTACTGATAAACTCCATTGTAGACCAGAAGCTGAGTCACTAGTGTGGCTAGAAATGCAATTCCTATACCCAGGCCAAAGCCACTCCGAGACCTATCAAATGTCCACCATAACCCAATGGAAAGTGCAGCAAGTGTCAGAGATAACTGGATGTTGTTGGCAAAATCCACTTTCTGTGAGCACTGTTAAGGGTCCAGTCCAGAAGGTCATGGAAAATTTAATTCTCACTTTACTGCTACCAACGCACACTTCTATCATTCTCAGCACTTATCAGTTCTCTGAAATTCCCAGGGACTCCAGCCCTGATACATCCTTTAATACCTTCTGTCAATCAACAGAAGCTTCCCCCCCCCACACACACACACACAAAAGAATTATTGCTATTTTAATTACTGCTATTTTATGCTTGCTGCTGTTGTGGACAACATATCCTGGTCTGTTTTGCAGTTTTATTAAAGATTATTATTATTATTATTATTATTGCAATCATGTCTTTCAAACTGTTGCACATGACAGAACTTTCTGTGCATGCAATCCCAGTAACATAACTGGAAAGGCCTTGATATAACTTTGGCAATTCCTATACAATTAAGGTATTGTCTCCAACCCAATTAGTTCAATTCTTAATTAACTTCATTACTAATTCTTGAGAAGGATACAGCACTGGCATGATTTATACCAACAAAGACGGCTACACATCGCATCACACTGGACCATTCCCGCTTAAATTTATGTGGCTCGCCTAGATGTCTGTCCATGCAGGGGTACAATAACCCAATCCCAGCTGAAAAGCAAACAAAGAAAAGAAATACTGAAAAATCTGTACAATTTGTCATCCATAACTTATTCCCTTCACACATGAATGAATTTATTCTGCCATTGTCCAGCAAGAGTGCCCATTGGGAAATCTCCCCCCCCCCTTAAATTCTTCGCAATCTGTTCAGGATTTAATCATTTCCAACATACAACTGCCTCTGGAAAAATGAGGTTCCCTTTTCATCTCCATGTACTGGTGCACTATATCTCCCATCCCCTTACTTATACACCTTGCTTAGTGGTAGCAGTGCAATTCAGCTGACATAACCTGCTTTCAGTTTGGCTACAGTTCATCTGTCAGAAACAGCAAAGCCTCAATTCAAGACTTAAATAATGATGTCATTTTCTTCAACTACTCTAACTTAGTTTTGAAGATAAGGAGGCTTTGTTTAATAACAACCACCAACTCATTCCTCTTTTTTTTTTGCTTCCTAATCTGAAATCTTCATGCTACAACAGCATCATTTCCCACAAATGTGTTAGGGTCACCTCTGAGACAGGGTGACTGGTCCTAGTGAAGTCACAACCAGTTTCCAATGTTGGACACATGATTCTTCTGCAGGTTTAAAAAAGAGGCATGTGACAAAGTTCAGGTATAAGCAAAAGTTAATTTATAGGATATCAGGGGCTGGATACTTAAGACAGCATTGCTTTCAGTTCCCCAGGGCACTTACTTTGGAAGGAGCTTGGGCCAACGATTATACATAAAATAACTCTCAAGTGACTTTATCCCTATCGCAATGAGAACACGAGGAAACATACCCCTTGTTCCCCCTTCTCCCTTTAACCCCAGAATCTACAAGCTTCATGATGAGGTCATGTATGCAATCATCTTGATAGCACAAAGGCCAGCAATGCTAACTCCTACCAAGAGTACACATGAAATCAAGCAGCACAATCAAGACTAGTACTTATTAGTGATTCAGCAAAGTCTTTCCATGAATAAAGGCATTCATATACCACCCCAAGAGAAAAGATAAGCACTATGGGTGGCATACAAGCCCACCTCCAGAGTAGGAATGACAGAAGGGTGATGTGTTCTTCCTGTGATAGCCTTTTACCACACATATGCTCTTGGCAGAGTCTTTGGTCTTGTGGTAAGTGTGCAGAGCACTGACTGTGGAAGGGAGAACTGAAAAGCTTCACTGGGCAAGCAGAAAACCACACATGGTGGTGGTGATGACTACAATCCATATATATAATCAGTTACAAATCAGTGCCATGTTATAATTTTTTTTTAAAGACTGTAATTGTGATACTGCATTGTGGGCTGCCTCAAAGGGTCTACTGAAACTATAACGCAAGATAAAATTTTAGAAAATAAAAAAGTAAAATAACGGCACTTTCTCATCAGGGAGGAAGTCTACTGCATCCAATTATCACTGTCAGTAAACTCTTTGTAAAGTGGCATTATCCCCTGAGCAAAGAAGGAGATACAACTGTTAATCTTTTGTCATCTACACATGAGGATTCGGCAGAGAAATAATGTTTCTTTAAAAACAAATAATAAAACAAACCCGCACTTGATGTGATACGGGCTTGCCAAGACCCAATTTTAGATGTTGCATCGAAAGTACTAGGAGCAGAATGAAATACCTGCCAGCGCTGTATCAGAAATACTGGTGTATAAATTCATGCAGGATTATAATAGCTGGGTTCTACCCATGCAACAGATTGAAGATGTTCTTATGGACTGACACAAAATCTCCTTTTCTGCACTCCCAAGGAGGAAGAAAATCAATCTATTAAGACAAACTATACAATCCCTTTCAAATCAGGGTCCTCTGTAAAAATCTGTTTATCTACTGCCTCCAAAGGAAATTGGATAACTAGAGACAACTGGCTTTGAAGACCACCGCTAGCCAAAATATGTTTGATAAGACAACAGATCAGTTTATTAATCTGTATTGGAATCCTACAAAGATTGCCTCCAGAAAGCATCATCTTTATTGTGGAAGTTTACTTGCAATCAAGTCTTCTTGCCAAGAGGAATCCACTGTTGAAAAGATCTTATGCAGCAACTTAATCCATAAAAGTAGGTGCTGAACTATGCTGGAGGAGGAGGAAAGGACTTATCCTTTAATTCTGCCTCTCCTTGAGTTTTTGTTTGGGATGCCAGGCTCACTTACAGAAGACATTTGTTTCAGGCCACATCTTTGTAGCATGTCCATATTTTGCTATACATCAGATTTGTAAAGCTGGGCAGCAGCACAAAACTGAGTAGGTTAATGATTATTACTCAGTCCAGTAGAATTGCATCAAACCAATCTACTTCCAAGGCTTTTCTGAAGCTTGTTACTGTACAAGGGACACAGCTGGCAACAACATCCTTTTTCTGGGGCACATATCTGTATTTTCTTGTGTCATGTGTCTTAAATAAGTATTTTTAAACAAGGGCATGTTTGAAGTTCTGTTCTTGCCAGCACCATACCTGCAGGTATTATTACAAATTCTAATATCTGAAAAATGTTCAGAAGTTCCCCCCCCACCGTCCAAGACTCAAAATGTTACCTAGACAGCTTCTCCATGTCTTAAACCACAAACAGCTAACATATTTTGGCAATCCATCAGCCATAGCTATAAAAGGCTAGATGGGGCATTCAGCATCATAGCACTTGAACGTTGTTGAATCAAATATCCTACTTTAGATGCAACATTAGTTTGTGGATGGATCCCTGTATGACACCATACAATCCTGTTGTGCCCCCCTCACCTCCTGCATGTGTGGGTTCAATGGACCAGACATTATAGTAAGCGCAATCAGTTAGCCTCATATTCCTTGGCTGGGTAGGGATAAGAGTGGTGTGCAGAGACTTCATGTGATTCCCTGGGATACCATATAACCTGTGAATGCATCCAGTGAGGGAAAAAAAGAAGGAAGTGTCCTTATGTTTTATGGGGATCTCCCCATGTACATGCCTCACACTCATGACGGACTGCAATGAACGCAAAGTACCTGCTCTGACATACCTGATGCTGTTCCGCAGCAAAGTGGTACCCACCAAGCTGAAGAGAAGATACTTGTAATCACATCTGGTGGAAACAATGTGACGTTTCTTTGAATCTGCAACAAGTTTAAAACTAATGCCAGAAAGACGCCAATTAAAAAGAGGACTATCCCACGGATCACCAAGTTTAGGCTGCGGCTGGTTACCGAAGAAATGTACGGGCCACACTTCTTTCGTATGGAAGGCTGCGTGCTGTCATCTGCCATGGCCTCATGCATTGCAACAACATTCAACACAGAAATCTGAGGTCCGGAGAAGAGGAGGAGTCAAGTCGAAGAAATATTGTCACACTTTCAGGAGGTATTCCAAATCCTGTTCAAAAATGGCAATGTAGTTTAAGCAGAATATATATACACTATATGAAATTAACGTAGAGGTTTTTAAGCCAGGAGGAATTCTATTGGCCAGTTTCCAAATTTGGTGTGATTAAAGAAATACCCACTATATGTCTTGGCCACTAGTGTTTGGGAGACAAAATTCTAGGTATTTGATAACTGGGCCCAGAATACTTTCCAAAATGTAAGGACCTATTATTTATCTTTGGCACTCGTTTTACTACACAGGTATCAGGTCTACTAATATACATGCGTGTGAATACATGGACATATTCGATGAACAGTAAAGACGTTCTCACAGAATTTTCCATATTCATGACCTTGCATGCCAGTGTTTTGGCTGGCTTTCACAACACAGCCAACCCTTGGAACAGCATAAAGGTAAAAGGCCGTTGGCCTGCGATTTGGCTTATTGGCTCAATTAAAAATGGTTGCCATCCAACTGATTTATACAAAGACAAGATTTAAAGCCCATTTTATTTTTGAATAAAATGGGCGCTAGGCCCCCCTCCCCGCGAAGCAGAGCGAAGGCTTCCTGGGGCCTGCTGCGCCGTGCCCGGAGGCTCCGGGGTTGGTGCGCCTGCCTATTGGGCCCTCCAATTGTCAGTCCGGGGGAAGGAGCCAATGGGCACCCTTCCGCATCTCGGACAGGGTCCGCCCTTGGGGCCCTTAATGCTTTATTTTATCTACTCCACAGAAGCGGTTAAAGATCTTTCTTTAACAATTTGACCTATTTTCACAGATATTTAGTCAGCTCTATGATTCAAGGATATAAGATATTATCATCTGAAGACAGTAGTATGCAGGTGATCTTATGTTAGTTATGATGCTAAGAATGTTCACATTTCATTCCTAGTGCATTCCTAGTCCTCCTGGTTGTGAATGAATCTTCACAACAAATAATGGTTGGTCATAGGAGAGGTAGTATGCCCCTTTAAATCGGTTGATGGGGAGCACAGGCAGGATGATTTTGTTGCAGACTTCCTGCGCATGGGATTCCAAAAGGTAGCTGGCTGGCCACTATGAGAACAGAATGCTGGATGAGATGAGCCTTTTGTCTGATCCAGCATGACTCTTCTTATATTCTACCTTTTTCACTAAGCATGGAGTCTTCCTCTTGCATAAGAAATCTTCATTTAGCAGAGCAAGACTCCCCACTTAGCGGAACAGAGTAATAGGATCCAAACCAGATTCGAAAATCTACTAAACCATAAATCAAATTAAATGAAATTCATTAATCCATTCAATTAAATTACATTCATTCAAGTTATTCATTACCATTATCACTTCAGGAATTACTTCAGAATATTTTAACATTTGAGATAAACAAAACCAAGGCTTTCAGATTACACTGATTGGATTCTGCAATTCAATTATGAGTATTAAGTAGCTGTGGTGCATCTAAGTTCCCTCTACACTTTAAAAATGGACTCTGAAGTTTAATAAACTGCTTTAAGATATTATACCCTGCATAAATCATGTCTTCAAACTAGCTTACATTGCTAAACAGATAAAACAGTTAATTGAAAAAACCTTAGAATGGCATTGAAAGATGCTACTTTGACAGGGAAGATGGGATATTTGCATTACTTTGATGCGGCAAAAGATGAGTTCTTAGAAGTCTCTTGTTATCTGCGAGGAAACAACAATCTCTGATCTTTAGACAAAGTCAAGAATATCAACAAATGAACAGGAGTATGGTCCTAGTTTTAAAGGGTGGGGTCTCAAACTAACTGCACCAAGACTTCTTTGTCCAATTTTATGGAATCTCAACAGCCACTACCTTAGCAGAAGATGAAAACAGGTAACAGAAAAATAAACTTATATGCAGGGCATCTCCTTCAACTGGAATATTATGCAAAATAAGAAAGTCATCTAGAAATATTTACAATACATTTTAAAAAGGAAAGAAGTCAGAAAAATAATAAATCAAATGATAATCTTCAATGCATTTTCCATTTTACTCTATCCTCTCCCTCCCCTAGATTTCTGTAGTTATCATCAATGGGAAACACCTGTGGGGAGGGGGAATCCAAACCTTGAGACCCACTAAAGGAAGGCACAACCAATCCCACCCATTTAAGTCATGAATATTAGAAATGGTAGAACACCCATCAGATGTGTTAATGGCCTGTTTGCCAGCTGCAAAGACGGAGTTGATTTTTCAGCAATCAGTTGGCTGTTCATCTACCCTTTCATGACTAATTGGGCAGCTTGCTTCACTGTACTCCTTCCTAATCATACAGTACAGTATAACTAGCTTTTCACACATATACATTCTCATAACCACCTATTGGTTTTACTGCCCTACCTGCCTTGCTCTATAGCTGCTCCATCCAGCAGAGGATGAGACTTAAATAAATAAATCAGTTATAAATTACACAGTCATAAATAAATCCTCTATTTTAATCATATCCAGTCACTATTGACACTAATAGCAAATGATCTGAATTGGCAGTGTTTTTCTACATGCACACCGTTACAAAAACTCAACACAAACATGCTAAAGGCATTCATCTCTATTTGGCATGAAGGGGTGGCCAAATTGTGGCTCTCCAGATGGCCATGGACTACAATTCCCATGTGCCCCTGCCAGCACAGTGCTGACAGAGGCTCATGGGAATTGTAGACCTTGACAACTGGAGAGCCACAATTTGGCCACCCTTGGGCTAGATGATAACCCATATCTGATCAACATTTCTGAACATTTCTGCTTTGAGGTATGTCAAATAATCCCTGAAACCATGGCAACTGTTTAGAGGTCAGAGAAAACAGGAAAGGAAGGGTCAACTGGCTTGCCTGCCAAGAAGGGAGAACAGACAATGGAAAATAGTTCTAAAACATGATCTGTGGTACACAGTATGGAGTATGTAACATCTAATCTGATTGGGGAAGTGTTTGGGGGCCTCTCCCTTGAGGGCAGGAGCCTTAAATGTGGATTGGGAGGGTGTTTGCCAAAGCAGGCAGGAAGGTTTAAGAGGTTTCCTTTGTTCAAATGGTTTGGTCAGACGCTGTGACCCAGACCTAGGTTCCTCTGTAATGGCTCAGTAGGGGATCTGGGGAATGTGTGTGCTCCACCAAAGGTAACTATCTTGTGTTGTAACTTAGCTAGCCTTAATGTTTTCCTATTATTTTCCTTAGATCTGTACTCACAAGAAATGACAGCTATTTTCCATTGTCTGTGCAGTAGCTTAAATTTCTTTCCTGTAAGAAAACAGACTGCGATTCAAATTCTACTCACATGCCTAGACTACTCACTAAGAAGACGTGTGTACAGAGTAATTGGAAAGCTCTGACCTTTGTACTTGCTCAGAGGCTGCCTTACCAGGGTATACCCAAAAGTACTGCTTACAGGATAAGACTGGATTTTGTCACTTGGGATGATACCACAAGAGGGAATGTGCTTTTCACACAGGCAAACCCACAACATGCATGCAAAAAGACATGGAACCAGGACAGGTTTGTGACACCAACATGTTCATGCCAAAATTTACAGCATTCCTAATAAAGATATGATCTGGAAACCATTGTGACTTGTCTACAGACCTAAGGGGACACACTAGAAATAGCGTCCAACATACTCCATCTGTACCACATAGGGATTTATAAAACCCAGTCATACAGTCCTAAAACTTTAATGTCCCTTTCAGCCATGACTGGGCAGTTTCAAAGAGATAATACCTAGGTGTAGTAACCATTAAATTGAAAGCACCAAGCCAATATACAAAAGGAAGAGACTCAAAAGAGGATAGTAACATAGATTGAATTGTCTAATTCAAGACTGAGAAGAGCCCCCAGCTGTTTTTCTAAATGATAGCTCCGATGGGAGGCAGTGGGAGGGGGGGGATGAGACAACATGGCCTCCTCAGTCATCCTGGCATTAACTATCCTGATACTAGTTATAGCACCCCAAAAACCAATGGACAGCATTATGATTATGGTGGCACAGAACAGCATGCAGCCCATCCACAATTTTATGAAGAGGCTGCAGATTACGAGCGACTATTACAGGAAGTCTATATAAATTGAAAGTTAGCTACCTCAATTCTGCAGGTCACCACATGGAACATTGTGGCAAAATTAGCTTAGGCACCAACATGGTGTGGGCTTGCATCCACTACACAGCTAAAAAAGCGACCTTTAAAAAATGGCATTCAAAATTCCACAAGTAGTACAGTCATTCTTCTTATACAAATAAAACCATGAACAGAGTAATTAAGAAAACTGCACACACCCCACCCCAACTCTACCTGCAACACCCTCTGGATCTCAGTGGCAAAGTTCCTTCCCAGACACCTCTTTCCAACCTATCAATCAAACCTCTTGTTCTACATGAATGCAGTGTCGCATTCATGTATAACAAGAATTTCGACTGACAGCTAAGTCACCTGGAACGTTAAAGGAGGTGAGGGGGGGCTAGAATTGTGTTTTGTACACTCTGAAGCTGCCAACCGTTTGCCTCTTTTGATCATTCTTATTTATGAGAAAGAGGAAGAGATGTAAGCTGCAATAGGCTATTTGTCTCTCCTCCACCATCTCGTGTTGTGCAAAGGCTCAAAATGCATTGACCGAGCTGCAGCCAGGGTGTGCTACTGGCCTGCCCTTCTACTCTGTTCAGAATCCCCCCCCCCAAAAAAACCCAGCAAAATTAACATGTCTCTTTCCACAAGCAACTATCATCTTTGAAAAGGCTCCATTCACTAAGCACAAATATAATGCGCCATATAATCAGAGGTATGAAGGCTCTTTTCCCAGCTTTTCCCTCCATGAGCACTGCTTTTATTTTTCCAACACCAAAATTCAGAAATCAGGGGGAAAATCCTACGAATTTAAGAAAATACATAGTATTAGAAAATGTGTTGGATCCAGTGCAAGCTCTGTGTGGTCTGCACATGAATTCCAACTTATGGGGCTGACCCCGCCCCCCCTGCAGCCAATTCTGACTCCATTAAAAAAAAATACCAAGGTTGGCAGGCTGCAGTAGAAAGGGGAACATAAACCAAAATTGCTTGCTCCTCCTTATTCTGGGCTCTCAGCATGAGAGACTGAAGGCAGCAGTTTCATCCCCTTGTACTTTAACAGAATACATGGGCAAAAACTGCATAGGCTGCAGCAGTTTGCTGTCATCCCGTAAGTATTGGGCATATCTGGAGTTTTACTTGTAGAAAATTAAGGCTATATACTGTTAAGTTCCATAGCTGTCCCACATAGTGATATAGTTATATGCTGAGTTATGAATGATACACTTTTATGTCATTAAGGCAGAAAAAATTGTTTAGGTTTCAATGAGAAAATAAGTATTCTTATTTCCGTTTCCGATTTTGTTCTAGGGGAAAAAATGGCTTCCAAATATCCAGATGTTTTACACTTCTCCTCCAAATCTAGGCACTAATTAATGATGCTGAGTAATCCACTGATGAGCTGAGCTACTTGTCTGGAATCTTGAGCCCCAGTAGAAGCTGATACACAACTGTATCTCTGTCTCCTTATATGTCCAGTGTTCTTAACATGCAAGGGTTCAGTGGTTCCTATGGTTTTGGCAGTCCACCTTTTCCTTGTAGACAAGGAACTGCTAGTATCGGGACTATGAAAAATTTATGGGCAGCTGCTCATTAGGCGGAGAGATAAAAGAGCAGAAGACCATACAGAAGGGAAAACGCAGAAAAGTAGTAACACAGAATAAGTAAAATCGCCCTCTGAAGGCTTAGGAATTCATAATAAGTTTAGGTATTCTATTGTAGGGCTGATGCTTGCTTCACCAAGTCCTGCTGCTTTTGAGTAGAAAGAAAGCATGTGGAGGTAAAGCTTGAGAAACTTTGTAAAAACTCCCAAAGTTGGTTGTACAGAAAAACCTGACTGTGCTGAACTGAAGACACCATCAACATGAAGTTCCATGCTGTGCTTGTGAACTTCACAACCATTAACCTACCTAGACTAAAGGACCACTGTGACTAACACAGGCCTGAGAGAGGTGAGGCCTGGTGGAATATGAGCACTACTGTCCTCATGCCCCTCTTTGCTGTTGTGGACATGGTGTAGCTGGGAAGGTACATGGGTGCCACTGGGATAATGGGCAAAATCACACACTCCTCACCATGATAAAGAATTACACAGAACAATACACTTAAGAAAGAGCTAATGTTAAGAAGCTAGGCCATCCTGGTGGTGTCTGGAAGAAGCCGTGCTAGTTGTTCTTAAGATGGCTGCAGGAGCTGCTGCAGGCTCAAATTGTACATCTTTCTTTCCATAAAGTAAAGTGTATACTGTGGTCCAGAGCATTCATTTTTTAAAACTGGAGGGGAGACAGGACTTTGGGGATAATTACCACAAGAGTTCTAATGGCTGTTTCTTCTAGCAGTTGCTGGGCAGCTTCTTGGTCACTGCATCTTCTTCTTGGGCACCTGATGTACAGGTAAGATGCTACCTGCCATATTAGCTGGGGGACTGGAGGAGGGGTGAGAGAAGGGTTGACTCTCATGAGGAATGGCATTGTAAGGTTGATGAGGTTAGAATGGGGTTGCCAGGTCCCCCCTGGCCACCTGCAGAGGATGATGGGGCAAAGGTTGCCAGATTCAGGCTGGGAAACTCCAGGAGATTTGGGGGTGGTGCCTAGGGCAGACAGGGACCTCAGTGGGGCACAATGCCATGGAGTCCACCTTTCAAAGCATCCATTTTCCCCATCTGATCTGATATATATTGCCTGGAGATGAGCTGCAATTCCAGGGGATCCCCAGATCCCATATGGAGGCTGGCATCTCTAAATTAGAACAAAGCAGAAAAGTCGTTAGGGAAATTAAAAGAAAACTAGATGAAACATATGGCTAGCTAGGCTGTCATTTAGACAAACCTTTGGAATAGATCGGTTGAGGGGAGTAAAGTCACAAGATTTGAAGAACTAAAGCAACTAACAGACTTAGAACTGTTCTATGGGCAAGGTCCCTCACAATTTAATGGTTTCTGATTAGACGGAGGGGGACATGGGGGGACTTTTCAAAATTAAAGAAGGGAAAATTCCAAGCCAAACTGTCAGAAGACTGAAAAGGGCTGACGTAAGGGTGATTCAAAAGGGTGGTTGGGGAAAGCATTTGAAGGCCGGCCAAGCAGCTGATCCTTGAGATCAAATGCTTGGCAGGCTCCCCCCCCCCTCTTCGGAGGCTCTCCCCCCACTGCTCCAAAGAGTAGGGGAAGACTCTGCCAAACAATGAAACAGGAAATATTGTATCTGAAGACGTCTGCGTGAACGTGAAAATTCATGCCTTGAATAAAACTTTGTTGACCTTAAAGGTGCCAGTGGGCTCAAAAGTTTGTTCTGCTATCTGAATGGAGCGAGCAGTAAATCACCAGAGGTCCTACCGCTGACTCTTCTTCCTCGCCTCTTACTAAACTATCAATCACCCCCTGATCTGCAGCATTTCTCCAATGGCAGAGCACATCTCTGGACAAAGGGCCAGCCATGTAGGCTTTTCCTCCAATTGCCATGGGGATCATCTTAGTGATGTGGGTAGATAAACAAAAAAATCAAGTCACTTGGAATTAACCAATGGCACTTCTAAGACCAACAAAGTTGTCTTCAAGGCATGAGCTTTCTTGTACATGCACACTTCCCCAAAGATCTTCCACTTGCAGCAGCAGAACAATCTCAGCAGTACATCTCTTGCCCTGGGAGGATTACTATCC
Organism: Paroedura picta; assembly: GCF_049243985.1. NCBI lineage: Eukaryota > Metazoa > Chordata > Lepidosauria > Squamata > Gekkonidae > Paroedura > Paroedura picta. The sequence goes on along the minus strand of NC_135370.1, from coordinate 61,150,062 downwards.
TGTGAACATTTCTACAACCACAAACATATGACCAAATAACACTCCACAAAACCTACATCAAACCTCTAGCGAGCGCCCAATGCATTTCGGCATGCAATGGGCTTTACTACTAGTATGGAAATAAAGCCTAGACAGTTCCTTTGCCAGCAACAGGGGCCACGTCTTTATGGAACCTGGAAGAATCTTAACATTCACTAGCTGAACCACCTCTGGGTCAGCACAGAGTGAAGCTTGCACTCCTCCACAATGGCTGCATAACCCCAGCAAGCTGAAGCCAGGTGTTCCTATGGCCCATTATGCACGGGGGGAATAGCGCACATTCAGGGTGGAATGGCGGCGACTAAAATCACTGATAACACACAGTGCCGGCTGCAACCGGCCGCAGATTCGGTACATGCCGCCGAAAAAGCCGCGTTAGTGAAATGCGGAAGAAAGCGCAGCTTCCGGGTGACCAGGGCGCAACCAGAAGCGGCACCGGGATCACCACATGCATAATCGGTTACTCTGGGTTTTGCCGCATTGTGTCCCATCCCGTGCATAAGCAGTTTGCTTCACGACTTCCCCCTCCGTGTTTTCCATGTTACCCGAAATCGCCATAACGGCAGCCGTGCATAATGGGCCCATGCCAGTGCTTTTCTGTGGTGACCTAGTTGTGGTGGGGCTAAGGTGCAAAACTATGTCAGTCACTAGCTTCAAGCAAAGCTGAGACCATATTCTTCTGACCTGGGCACTGGCCTGGTCTATGAGGTGCAGAGGCACAATAGCTCCCACCTCCTTATTTCAGCAGCAACTGGAACCCTCCTTACTTGCTGGACCCATTACAAGGGAGGGATGAGCCTCTGGTATTTTTCTTGGTAAATGGTTCAACTGCCCCATGGCTATACTAGCCACTTAGGCTGCAGGACAAGCAGAGGGTCTATATAAGCCTTTGAATAATTTACAAATTGAGGGACGGGAGTATAAAAATAGGTGAGTGTATTGGAATGGATCTGGGACTACATCAATAGGAATGTGAGTAATGTAATATAATGTATATATGAAGGAAAGTTATTCTAAATAACATTTCTGTTGGTACTAGCACCTCTAAGGCTCAGAAACTTTTGTGACACATCACATTGTTAGCAGGGTCAAACCACAACAGCAGATATAGTTTATGTATTCTGGTGTTGCCCATAAGAATTCAATTTTGGGAATAAATTTTAATGGCAAAGAAACATCAGCTCATCAATTTGTAAAGAACTGAATGCTATTAACTGAATACCGGGATACAAAACTTCTGGATGTTGTACATATATATATATATATATAGTGCTTAAAAACTCATTAAATGTAAGTTAAGGCGGAGAACACTCACTACCTGAAGGTGATGACAGAGTAATCAGCACCATCTAGTTAGGATACCTCTTTTGTTGTTGTTGTTAGTTGCGAAGTCATGTCCGACCCATCGTGACCCCATGCACAATGATCCTCCGGGCCTTCCTGTCCTCTACCATTCCCCAGAGTCTATTTAAGCTCGCAGGATACCTCTTTATTACATATTAACTCAAGAACCTTACAATAAATAATACCAATCATTGCATCCGCCAACTTATTTTTCCCAACCCTCCCCATTTTAGACAGCACACTTTCCTCCCACTGTGCTAAGAACTAGCTAGCTAGTGTCCTTTACCCTACTAGATGGAATACTATGCACCTACCACAATGCTGGGTGAGGAAGGAGGACAGAACCCCTGTTGTCCTGAATTGAAACTTTCTCTTGAAGTTTCTCTTATCAGTAAAATTCATTCCCAGAAGATAAACCACTAATCAGCATAGTCTGAAAGGTGAGCTGGGAGGTGCTGAGATAGGAATCAGCTACAGCTGCCTTTAGCTCAGTTTCTAATCTTCTTTAAGAAAAAAGAAAAAAGGGAACCAACATACCTAGAGTATTTTAAGGTGACAAATGCCAATTTCTTCCTGATCTTCCCTAGTAATTAGGCACTACTGGAAATACCACAAAGGTAAGATGAACATCTAATCCAAGCCATGTTATACCACAACCTCAAAAAAGCAGTGCGCATCATCATCAACTCTAATATTGCTGCATGTTCCACATGAGTAGGCCCTTCGTCAGTGGAAAGCCAAATCTACCATTCACACTTCCAAAAGTCCCCAAGAGGAACTTTTTCTGACCTGAAGCACACTGGGTCTTTTGGACTGGTTCCCACTATATTTGAAACAAATATCTGGTTTATCTTAAATTGAACTTTTGTCAGGCTATTGACCTGGCCATTAGTGTATTCTCTTTTCCATTTCCAGACTAAAAAATCATTATCACTGGTGTGAAAGTTTCCATCTTCTGCAGGTCCAAAAATATAAGGATGTCTTATTAATTTTGCCATAGCTCAAAACCTTAGAGAGCAGGCTTTCTCAACCAGGGTTTCATGAATCCCTGGGGCTTCTTGACCACCTTAGGAGGGTTTCCTGAATGGGTGGGAGTTAGTTAATTTCTCTCCTAAATTTGTTAAGCATTTATTGGGTGATGTGACCATATGTAGTCATGTCAACTTGGCCTCCCCTCCCAAAATGGCCAATGATGGGCCTGGAGGGGGTGGGGCCCCTGGTGAGTATATACATCGCTATGCTTCCCAGCCATATTATGCATGCTCACATAACTTCTGGGGTTTCTCAATGGTGAAAAAGTTGAGAAAGGCATAAATAAAAGGGGGATATGAAAGTTTGATAGGAATCTACCAGCGATTTGAGAATGACATTAGTTTAATGGCATGGATTTGGGATAATTCCAGAGAGGTGGCTGTGTTAGTCTTCTGCCATAAAAATAGCCTTGTGACATTGTAAAGATTAACCATTTTATTGTAGCATCAGCTTTTGCGGACAGCCCATGAAAAAGTGAGTTCTAGGCCACAAAGCCAACAATAAATCTGCCAATCTTCGTCCATTTTGTCTTTGAAGTTAGACTAAGGGAAATCTGCTTTTGTCAGCCTTTAATTCTAATAAAGAAACCAATTCTAGATTCTGGAATTACATTTAATAGACCGAGCTAACAGAAACCATACAACATATTAAGTTACTAAGGATAAAACATACATGGTGGTATTGATGCCTTCAGCCACCATCACTTTCCCTTTGTAGAAATAAGTGCAACACCCAGCCAAGCCCACATTTTTAGCTGTTAACATCTAAAAACAAAGTTCACCTGAAACCATCACTTGTTTAGAGGGGTAACATTGAGGCTAAGGCTATTAAACAGCGATAAGCCCCTGTGAGTGGGGGCTTGCCGGGTTGTATGTTTTTGTTCTAATGTGCACTTGTTTTCATCTAAAGTTGCTTCCATACATTTTACTTCTGTGAGCCCTCTTTGACTCTTCAGTGTGGGATTAAAGCAGTACAAAAATATTAAATAAATGTTCAACAACAAAAATTCAACCTTTTCAGCAAAACCTGCCAATTGCAACAGGACAAACGATGTAACAAATGGATCAAGGCCAGAACTGTGTGGCGCTGACAGCACAGTCCACTTTATTAAAAGGCCTTTTTTGCTCTAGGAAATTTCCAGAGGTTTGAGTGACACATCAAATAGAGGGGAAGGGTGAAATCTGTTGTGCTCAAACTCTTATAAAACTCCTTGATTAAATTATTGTATCACTCATGGCCACGATAAATGACAAGGAAGCCATTTTAAATGCAGAATGCTTTATAGCTCTTTACCAAAACAGGAAGAGTTTCAACAATGTTCCAGATCAACAGAAACAATATGACCCATGAGGATAAACCTAAGGAAGGTAACTATTATGCTCCAGCTATAACTGCTTTGCTCATCTGTGAAGCCATACCAGTGCATTCCCTGTTGTGGCTCCCACTGTGTAGAATAATTTGCCTTCCATAGAATGTGTACAATAAAATAGCTCAGGACATTATTTTTACAAAGGGAACATTACGGTAGCATATTGTACTGTTTAATGTATCTATTACTATTACACTGTTTATATTATGACTTATACTGGTTTTTATTGGATTACTTTTAGATATGTTGAAATTCCCTTTCAGTTTCAGTGAGAAAGGTGGACTACATAATAAACAAGCGAACTTAATGAAGGGAGGAGTATGCAAATAGAAGATATTTAAACATATTGCAGATCACAAACTAACTGCAGGTGCAGTCTGGTTGTATCCTACAGAAACAAACTATCATTTCTACGGTGCTCTACAATGTGACATGTCAAGTGGATGAACACAAGTAGAGGGCCCACACATTTTAGCTTATTAGTTAGCCATTATTTGTAGCCACCATGAACATCTCCAGTTCAGGATAGCTCCTCTTCTTTCTGCTGGGCTTTTGCAGGAGAACCATATGACTGTTACTAAAGCTTGAAAAAGTCTACTGGGAAGCACTCTGCAAGGGATGTGGAGAAGGGTAGTCCCTGTTGACAAGCATGCAAGTGGATTTATGGAATCAGGGAATTCTGAACACATGTTAACTTTGCTGCATTCTGTATAGTAGTGGTTATTATTTGAACGCCAATATACTTTAAACTATCTTTGTGAAGATATGATTGATCTTACCTATTAAAAAAATGCCACAGGTAGAAGAAGAAGAAGAAGAAGAAGAAGAAGAGTTGGTTCTTATATGCCGCTTTTCCCTACCCGAAGGAGGCTCAAAGCGGCTTACAGTCGCCTTCCCATTCCTCCCCCCACAACAGACACCCTGTGGGGTGGGTGAGGCTGAGAGAGCACTGATATCACTGCCCGGTCAGAACAGTTTTATCAGTGCCGTGGCGAGCCCAAGGTCACCCAGCTGGTTGCATGTGGGGGAGCGCAGAATCGAACCTGGCATGCCAGATTACAAGTCCGCACTCCTAACCACTACACCAAACTGGCTCTAACCACTACACCAAACTGGTAATTCCAGTGCTTCCTTTACTGTATTTTCCTCTACTGTATTTTAAGACGACTAAGGAGACAGTTTTACTACCTTGAGAATTTAGTTATAACTCAGGCAATTGTTTTTACATGTCTTAAAAAGGGTTTTTTTCCTGCATCAATATACATGAACAGTCTATGATCTGTGATTAATATAACATGAAACTACCCATTGTCAAACACACACACAAATGTGTGATGCACAGTGCATACAATACTTTACTAGGCACAGCCATGTTAAAATTCTGTATCATGCTATGCCAACTTGTTAGCACCCATATAAATTCAGATTTGACGCAGCAACACTCTAATTATTTGTTTCTTTTTATGCCCACATGATAATTTTCAGGAAAGATAAATGTCTAGGCAGTTCTTGTCATTAAGAAAATGTCATGCTCCTGACCATCACATGATCTGACATATCCAAAGGTTTCCCTCCTCCTAACTCATTTCCTTGCCTTGAACAAGGCATTATTCAGTGTGGCTTTTTTTCATATTCTTCATTCCTTTCTCTGTTTGCTTTCATCACTCTACATTTTTTTCTCTCCACTCTTAAGCCTGTTGGGGCTCTTCTTGTTCCTCTCTTTTCAGCACATTTAACCATCATTGAGACTGATACTCTCTCAAAGGTTGGGGCTGAACTCAAACTTATATTCCCTAATTCTTGTATTTGTATGCTGACTGCCAGCCATTTGCACAATTCTGATAACTGCCTCAATCCTCTCTCACCTATAATTGCCTACTTAATTATGCATCTGAACTCTAGCTTAACTTTTCCAACAATTAACTCCCCCCCACACACACATATCCTCTCACTACCTATATATGTATGGTTAAGGACATTTTGTTTCAATATATCTGGAAAAAAACATGCCTGCACATGAAGGCTTCAATCTTGAATAAAACATTGTTGATCTCAAACTATTATCAGTAATTGTAAATGTATGTGAAAAGGAATAGAATTGTACTTTCTCAACTTCATACTTTGTACTAACCTCAGCTTTTGAGAGGGCTCTTCAGTCTATCTCCTGGGTCAAGGGTAGACTGGGGTATCCAGTGCTCTCAGCTCCCAGAACTGACTTTTATACTCTGGACTGCTTCCTCAGCCTAAGAGGAAAGGAGCCTTAGGAAGAACTTAACTTCCTGAGCCCCTGACCTGGCCCAAAATAGCCTGATCTTGTCAGATCTTGTGAACTAAGCAGAGCCAGCTACAAGTTAGTACTTGAATGGGAGACCTCCAAGGAACCCCAGGGTCACTATGCAGACGCAGGCAATGGCAAACAACCTCAGAACGTCTCTTGCCTTTAAAAACCCCATGGAGTCTCTATAATTCAGCAGTGACTTGACAGCACTTCCCACCACCACCAGTAGAGACTATTGAAGATAACCTGGTAAAAGCTTCTGTGTGTTTTAAGAAAGGTGGTTGGTAGAGGCATATCCCTGATTCTATAAACTACTAAATCACACCCCGGTTGAAGGTACTAATCATGCTTTTAAAATTATTAATTTATTTAAAATGTTTATAAGCCGCCTTTCTCCTTTGCAGAACTTGTGGCAACATATACAATGTAGCGATTATCAAATTAATTCATAGAACATCTTAACACTGCCCACGGCGCTGCGGGCGCCGCGGACTAAATAAAACAGTAAGGGGTTCTGGGGCAGGATGTGTCCGGGATGAGGAAGGGTCCGGATTGGTCCCTCCGATTTCCAGCCCCGAGCAACTGCCAGCCGCGCACAGCGCGGCTCGCAGTTGCTCCTTTGCCGGCGGCCTGACGCTGCTGCCAACACTTCGCCCCCCCCCCCGCCAGCCAGCACCCGCCGCCACAGAAGCCAACCTGCTGCCACAGGGACATCGCCCAGCTCCTGCGACGCTACCCTCGGCGAATCCAGTCTGCCGCCAACAAAACAGGCACGTGCCCGGCCTACAGGACGACCCCGGCCTTGCTAAGCAGGCCTGCACAGCCCCGCCGCCCTCATGGCACGCCCTGCTAGCGCCCGCTACATTTTGACTGCAGCGGGCTTATTTACTAGTAATTTATTTTATAGCAAAGACCTCATTCAACAATCTGAAAGAAATAATGTATGAATTGAAGATTACATTCACATGGAAAAGGTTATAACATTTGTATTTATGTTGCCACACATTATGGTATGTATGTATGTATGTATGTATGTATGTATTATTTGACTTATTACCTGCCACTCTCATAACTGGCTTGTGGCGGGTTACAACAGTCCGAGGTAAAATCCCCACTAATAATCCCATTAAAACACTTCCAACAGAGAACAATCAAAATCCATGGTGGTCAACAACCCACTAACCCCCAAAAATCTAATACTAGAGTGGAAGGAGGGAACACAGATTAGGGATGGGGGAGAGGAGCTGCACCACTGGCGGCACGCAACCCGACGCCCGAATACAGGCACAGAGCTCTGCACCTGCATGCGTGCACCGACTGGCGTGCTACTCCCCCCCTCCCCCCCATGCCACAGCGCTGGCTGCAACCATGGCAAGTGATTATGTTCACAAGCACTGTCTGCATGTACAACACATTTCATCACATTGCCTTAATGCTAACAAACTTTAAAAAAACAATACAACTAATACATGTAGATTTTGCTGGTCATTTCTCAAGGGAAAATGTTATGTGGCTTTGTGATCTATTATACAAGGTAGTCCCCTCATAAACATAACTGGCCAAAACAGAACTGATTTTATCTCTAACTGAAAATGTATTCTCCATTTAATAAACAAGACAAGAATATAGTCGAATAAAGGTCAATTAACCTATGATTAACTGAAGATTAGAAAAGAAATTACAATTCAATTTTACAAATTACATTTTACTCACACTTAAGATGCCATTCTGAAAAACTCTTGCTGTACGTCAAAACTTTGAAAAAGTATGTGGAAAATGACAATGCATAGCAACTAAATATAAATGTGAAAAATTGACTTATAGGCTGATTTCATGGCATTACCTAACCCTGAAAACATCAACATATATCAAGCACTATTGCACAGATCCAAAACATTTTGACACATGAATAAAAGAAACAGATAACGAAAAGCGGTTTAACCCCCTCCCCCTTTTGAGGTCTTCTTCAGTGGTCTAATACTTAAATGCACTCATGTGATGTAATAATGGTGACTCTAAGGTGGTAGGTAAACAATATAAATGGAGAGGCTCCCACACTAATGATAAGAATACAAATATATCTCTTGGAGCCCCCCAATTAGAATATTTATTCTTCAAAGTGCCACTCTTATAGAAGTCCTCTCTGAGCTGGAGCGTATTCTCATGTGACTCATGGAATGTAGTATTTGCATTTTAATATCTAACACATATACTGCTGCCGCTCAACCTTTTAGGTTCCTAGCTTGTGCACACAGGTTGGGCCACTTGGTTCCCTCTTTCATTGTTTCATTACCTAACACTGTTCATAAATCCCTTTACCATGTGATAATGGTTTAACACCACACAATGCCATGCCTACTTGTATAGCCACCCACATAGTGAGATTACTATTATCTCGCTGCTAGATATCACTCAGTTCCTTATGTTGTCACAGCCACAGATGGCCATGCAGAGAATTTTAAGCCAGCCATCACAGCCATTTAGTAAGACATGAACTCTCACTTTGAATTATGCAAAGGGTTCATTGATGAAGCCACAGAAACTTCTTGCAACAGCAGATCTGACAGCATAGTGTAGGATTGAGTGGGATAGAATCTTTTAAAGCAGCATACAGAATTCTGGATTATTTCTTCAGATGCTTATTTTTCCCCTTGACCTACTAATAGACACTTTCCCCACCCCCATTTTCCCTCTCTTATTATTATATTTCTTTTATAAAAAGGTAAGAATTGTAATTTGCAATGCACAACATTTTAGCATAAATAACAACTTTGTACACACAAATAGTTTGAAGGGATGACCTCTTATTTAAACAAAACAATAATGTGTTGAAGAAGAAAAACTTCTGAAGAACCAATTACCATCACCCCCATTTTTTGATCTCACTTTGATCCTCCTTGTGACTTAGATATTAACTCACAGAGTTTCCTTATTAGAGGATAGCTTTTTCCTATAGGTAATATAGTATATTCTTATTTTTTTCCTCCATTGTTATTCGGTTCATAAATGGGAAGAATGGGAATAACAACCTTCACACAGCTCTTTATGGCCATGAATACTTATGGGAAAACACCCTACACAGGTAGAAATGTGCTGCTGACAATTAAGCGATAATTTCTTCTAATAAAGCTGATCATTGTTCTCTCTGTTTCCATTCAGGCTAGGAATGTGTTAAATAAGAAAGGATTAAAGAGTCAGATGTGTATTGTTTTTATTCTCCCATCTGCACAGATTTTTTTCTTTACATTTAAATATGTTACATATTGTGCTTTTAACTTTCCTTTTACTCACAGGCAACCCACAAATGTACTTTTTAAAAAGGAGTCTAGTAGCACCTAAAAAACAAACCATTCTAGCATAAATGCTCATAGATTAGAGCCCACTTCTTCAAATATCATGTCTCTATGCAGGAAGGCACACACATAGGGGACAGACTTTTTAAAAAGAAAACATGACAATGCCATAAGTACAGAGCAAAATGTAACTGTGTAAAATCTAAGTACAATCGACAAACATAAAAAGACCTTTCGCTGGTTTGGGTAGGCTGGCGAATGTATGTGTGTATGTATGTATGTATGGCAGGGAGCCTCCAGTTTAACTCTTGTTCTTTCCTTTTTTACAAAAAGACTCCTGTTTCTATCGGTCGCGACATACTAACTTGGGGATGACTCTGGAAGCCACGTTTTAAAACTGGACGGGCGACTGCGCAACAGACGCTGCGGGCACAGTTGCGAGTGGCTGTTCAGGGGGCACCCCCTCCCCACGGAAGGGTCCCCGCCGCCTCCTTCGCCCCCAGCTGCAGGGCGCAGAGAGGCAGAGACGCCACGGACGCCCGACGCCCCGACCCCGCAGAGGCCGCCTCCCGCCTGGCTCAAGACCACACGTGCCCCGCCCCATCCCACCCCATCCCGTCAGGTCGCCCCGGCTCCCTTCGGCTACTCACTCGGCCTCCGCCATCTTCTCCCTCCCTGGCCCGGCCCGGCCAGTCCCCGCCTCCCGCGCATCCGCCGCCGCCGCCGCCACCTGGCTTTCCCGAGGAGTCCGCCTGACGCGGCAAGGGCGCTTCCGCCCGGCCGCGGAGGCTGCAGGGAAGTCTGGGGCAGCGGAGGGGGAGATCCGCCGGCCCCTCCCTCCCCCCCATGCCGCCTTCTCTTGGATGGACGGCTCGCACTTCCGGGGGGCTCCCCCTCCATAGACGCACCCCTTTGCAAACAGCCAGGGGGGAAAGTCGCCTGTCTGTCTGTCTGGCGCTTGCTCGGGAGGCAGGCGGGCGGAGACCCTACGATCACGAGATGCAGACTCGGCAAGCAGGAAAGGATGTTTGCAAACGAAACAAGTGTGTGTACGTCCGGAAGTGTAATCTTGCCGTCAAGTCGCAGCCGAGCTACGGGGACCGCCGCAGAGGTTTCAAGGTGGTTCGCCGTTGCATGACCCTTTGTAGTAAGTCGCCCCGGACTTCTTAGGTAGGCCCCCGTCCAGATATTTACCGGGGGCGACCCTGCCTGGTTTTTGAGATCTGCCAAGATCCGGCTACCCTTGGCCATGAAAATCAGGTTGCCACTTTTGTAGTAATAAAATTAAAACATAGCGAGGTATTGGACATCATCAGTATTCTTTTACCGTCTGTTGGTCTCCAGGCTAGAAGTTGGCAACCTAATAAAAAAGAGCATAGCGTGCTAATAAATATGCACGCAGACATCCCAGCCTGACTAAATAAAGATGCAAAACTAGAGCAACTATCCTAGGAGAAAAATAGTAATGGGCTAAGAAATAGCTATATTTCATGATGCACTCAATGTTTTATTGGAGTCATTGGCAAAATCCTGTTTAGTTTTTGGATTGCACTCAAAATGAAAACTAGTATTGTTGAACACATTTCCCCCCACCAAGGTGAAACTTCTCCCATCATTGCATCAACATGCAAAGGAAATGTTTACCTATGGACTTTCTGCTTCCCATACAGCTGTTAAAGATATATGAGCCTAACAAAGAAGGAGAGTGGGGAGAAATGAGCAACTGTTAAATATAACATACCTTCAGAATATGCCAATGACAGACCTTTGTGGAATAGTCTCAGTCTTACTATGTATGTGTTATTCTTTGAGAACTGCAGTGATCAAAACAAACTGAAGCCTCCAATTGGAGTACTATTATTACTCATTCATATAGCCCTAGCCTGATTTTGTCAGATTTTGAGAACTAAGCAGGGTTGACCCTGAGTAGTATTTGGATGGGAGACCTCTCAAGAAGACTAGGTTTGTGACATGGAGGCCAGCAATGACAAACCACCTTCGGATGCCTCTTATCTCAAAAAGTCTATGGGATTGTCAGCTGATGGCACTTGTCACAACGACATCTGTTCCCTCTTAATAAAACTAGTAAGGGGTGTTGGGGTGGGCTGTGTCCATGATCAAAACTCCTGGATTGGCCCCGGACTGACAAGCGGAGGGGCCAATCAAAAGGCGCAAAGCACCTTCCGATTGGGCCCTCACCAGGCCAGACCAGAATTCTAGGGCAAACGCTGCTGCCAGTTTGCTCCTGACCACCGCAAGGAGAGGAGGTCAGCAGGGCTGCCAAGGGGAATGAGAACAGAGGCTTGGACAGGCTGCGCCAGCCCTTTTCACCCCAAGGCTGCCCTAACTGTCATGTCCAACTGTAAATTGCCTCAGAAACCTGACAGAGCTGGCAGGAGGCTGCAGAGTGCTCCCCCTCCCCCCTTCAGGCCTCCTGCGAAGGAGCCTGACAGGCCCTGACTGAAGGGAGGGAGGCATTTCCAAGGGCAACGCAGGGGAGACTGAGGGCCTTCCTTTTGAGCAGGGGTAGTCAAACTGCAAGAGCCTCTTGTGGCGCAGAGTGGTAAGGCAGCCGTCTGAAAGCTCTGCCCATGAGGCTGGGAGTTCAATCCCAGCAGCCGGCTCAAGGTTGACTCAGCCTTCCATCCTTCCGAGGTCGGTCAAATGAGTACCCAGCTTGCTGGGGGGTAAACGGTAATGACTGGGGAAGGCACTGGCAAACCACCCCATATTGAGTCTGCCATGAAAACGCTAGAGGGCGTCACCCCAAGGGTCAGACATGACTCGGTGCTTGCACAGGGGATACCTTTACCTTTACCTTTAGTCAAACTGCGGCCCTCCAGATGTCCATGGACTACAATTCCCAGGAGCCCCTGCCAGCATTCGCTGGCAGGGGCTCCTGGGAATTGTAGTCCATGGACATCTGGAGGGCCGCAGTTTGACTACCCCTGCTTTTGAGGGTGAGGGGGACTTTCCCCTTTTGCCAAACAGTTGCCTGACAGGGAGGCCACAGAAAAGCCCCTTCTCACTTAAAATACTGCTCTGGCTGGGGTTTAGACACAGCCAAGCCATGTGTCTTTCTTCTTTGCAACTCTCTGCAGATTTGAGGCCACTGCACAGCGTTATTCTGCAGACGAAACTGGTTCTTTTGTCTCCTGTTTCATCTGCACAACATCCCTGTGCAGTAGGCCTCAAATCTTTAAATTCAACAACAACCTGTGTGGGAAGCCTTAAATGTTTCTTCTCTACCACAACCCTCTCCAAAATAGCCCTTTCTGCCTGGGGAGCTGATCTTTATACTCTGCAGGTGAGCTGTAATTCCAGGAGCTCTCCAGGCCCCACCTGGAGGTTTTGCTACCCCTGGGTTGGAAATATTCCTGGAGGTTTGGAGGTGGGACTTCAAAATCGTACAATGCCTCAGATTCCAGCCTTCAAAGAAGCAATTGTTGCCTGCCGTTGGGAGGGAGTGGTGCAGGGGTGTCCCTCCTGGGCTATGGGCTATGGCCAGCCCTTACCAGCAACTGTTTGTATTCTGGGACACAGATAGGCAGACCAGCATCAGTCCTGTGAGTCTGGAAAGTGCAGGAAGATCTAAATAAATATGTACAGCCTGAAACTGTAAATAGTGAACAAGTAAATGGCTGGAGACACATGGGAACTGACTCGACTTTTTCTAACCTTGGCCTGGCAAATAAAAAACCAGTATAAAAAAACCTTACTAAGGTCAAGACTGCTGTGCACAGAGAGTCTTCCTCTTAGGGTTGCCAGCTTCCCTGTGAGGTTCTCTACCCCACCTCTCTCATTGGGAGTCTGCTATGGGGAGAGGAAGAGAAGACTATTGGAAAATGCTTTGAGACACCTGAGGCCTGCTGGGTCACTGCGGCCCATTCCCAGTTCTCTCAGACCTCTCACAGCCCCACATAACTCACAGGTTGACTATTGTGGGGAGACAAACAGAAAAGGTATTTGTAAACCGCTTTGAGACTCCTTTGGGTAGTAAATAATAGGGTACAAAAATCCATTTTTCTTCTAAGGAGCAACCATGAAAGAAGTATGTGGGCACATAACATTTTATCAACAGTGAAAAAATGGAAAAGAAGGGACAGGGTGGACACCTGTGTACTGTGTCTACCCCATGTGTATTAGGGCAGAGGGGCATTTTGGTGTCTGTGGCCTAATTCACACAAGAAGGGAAATTACGCAGAACTGGGAGGAGTTGGTTGCCATGTAATCTTCCCCTAAGAAGAATCTCCAGTCTGATTTTCCCTTCACATATCTGAAGGTATGGCTCTGGAAAGCTCATCTGTAACCACTATGCCACAATTCCCAAAGGTCAGTCCTCTCCCACACTCAAGGAACATTCCACACCTGTATCTCCACACCCATGCCCTCATTTGCCACCACGCCACCACAACCTCCCACACAAAACACACATTCAACCCCATGCCCTTACAGACTGGACAACTCCTCCCCTTCCTCTTCCCACTGCCAAGCTCTAGCGCCCGTTGTATTCTTGGAGACAACGGGCTTTGCCCCTAGTAGCATTATAAACGTACAAAGTGCTTGACATTCTTTATTTCATTCTTCCACACAATCCTCCACCACAAATCAATCATTATTATTTTTCAAAATGACTGTAACTTTGATTTAAATAGTAGGTTAACCATCATCAGCAAATACTCTATTTAAAAAACATGCACTTCCAAGTGACACTTGCCAGGGTAGAGATTATTTGTGGAACTGATTACGGTTTTGAATTACAGTTTGTACATATGATGCAGGTTAAGAAAGTTTCTTTTTAAAGGTGATGCAATCTTTTTTAGTGGAGAAATGCTTTCCAGGAGATGAGTCCTCCCAGAGGCTAGGCATGCAATGATCATATCTCATGCAATGCTTGTTATCACAGAAGCTTAAGTCTCAAGATATGTACTATCTGCTATGTTTTGGTAAACCAGAATTGAAGGTTATGGTAGAATGGTGCTGCTTTCAAGATAAATGCATTTGTAACTTCTGCATTATTGGGACGACTTCTGACACAATTCTATAGGAACGCACAAAAGAACCACATTACATTTTCCTTTCTCTGACAAAGATCCTCTTTCTTAAGTGACATTTATATAAGAAGCTACTAGTCTCACTGCATGGATCTTCCCAAACATGCTCAGAGCAACATGGTTTTGTTATATACTTTAGGTCAAGTTTTCTCAACCAGGGGTTTGTGAAACCCTTGGGTTTATTCACAGCCCTGGAAGGGTTCCCTGAATTTATATATATTAAAAAATTGTTAAACATCCATTGGGTGATATGACCATATAGGGTCATGTTGACCTGCTTCTCCTCCCAAAACAGCCAAAAATAGGCCTGGAGAGAGTGGGAAGGGGAGGAGCCCCAGATGGGCATGGGCACAGCTATGCTTCCCAATCATTTTCTGCACAATTGCAGCACTTCTGGGGTTTCTCAAAGCCTGAAGAATGTTTCAGCGGTTTCTAAATGGTAAAAAAGTTGAGAAAGGCTGCTCTGGGTATATAGTTTCTCCAGCTGAATATCTTTCCCAATTTGAGATTTTCAGTCATAGGAAGGCTTTTTCGCTGTCTAGATGCCAAGTTTTCCCTTAGACAGTTTTTGTGGGGGGAGGGGGGGTGGGACAAGCTATATCCCTGTGGATCAAAGGAAACAAAAACTATGGAACATGTTCTTCTCCACTGCCCCTTATACTAACAGCCTCATTCCAAGTTTATTTTTCCTTCTCTCAGTAGGTACCCTGGGTGATTGGGGCTGGTGTATAGAAAATTGCTACTTATAGATGGAAATCAACAGGTATTGGCACTTGCTGCAAAGTAATTTGCCAGTTATTGATGACTTAAGACCTCTTACACTTTGTAATATTTGAGTGTTCTTATTGCTAAGACATGTACTGAACATGTACTTCTGAACATGTACTTCCCACTGAATTTTGTCTTGTGCATGGGTCTATATTATAATGAAAGATTTGGTCAAAAGATTTGTATTGAAATATTTGTGCTGGTCTATGACTGTAATAATAAAGATTGATTAATACTGACACACTTGGGGTTTTAATGCCTGTCTTGGAACATAATGGAGTCTCTCCCTCCTTGCAGTGATTTGGCCGTTGACAGCTCCTGGGGGCATTTTGTTCTTCAGTATTTGGGGAACTGTTCTTGCGTCTTCACCTCCCTTGCAAAAGACCTTGCTGACGTGCTTGAACTCCTCCTCTCACAGGAAGTATTCCTTCACCAGCATCTTGCGCTAATTGCTATCCAGGTCCAGTTGCTGTCAAGTCTAGGATTTGTAGTCCACCAGTGAAAGGGCAAGCTCCTGCCTATTGAGCAGCCAGATGCCCAAAAGGCTGCTATCATTGTTGATGCCAAAGGGATGATAGAAGTAAAGGCATTCTTGCATAGCTTGTCCACATGCTGTAACCTGCCTGTAATTAGATTGCAGATCACGAACATCTGCATGAGCTCGTAATGGAAGCAATAGACGGTGTATCAGATGGACCAGCCCTCTTTGTAAAAATGCTCCCAGATGTGAGGTGGGGCCACTGTGAGGGTGTCTTTATTGGAGAACTTGTGCTTGAACTCATCCATGATGAAGGGGCTCTTAGGGAAGTGAGCATAGGTGTCTTTGAATTTGGGCCCAGCCACCAAGGTTCACTCATCCATCTCTTCCTTGGCTGCTTCTTTCTTCTCTGGCTTTTTCTCTTTTAGCTGCTGTTTCATGGGCAAACTCCTTAGCAAAGTGCACCATCTTCTGGGTATGAGTTTTTGCATGCACACAAAAGCTTATACCCAGAATTAAAATGTGTGGGTCTTGAAGATGCCACTGGACTCAGACTTTGTCCTGCTGCTTCAGACCAGTAAGCTACTCAACTGAATCTGAATTCATCCATCTGTTCATGGATGCTCAGCGGGTTGCTTCAATGTATTCCTAAGTATTCAGAATAGCGCAACTGGCCTTTCATGCGTGCATGTTCTCACAAAGCTCCACTGGAGTCTACTACTTTCTCTTCATTGCTGCAGACTGCTCTGCTGAGCAAGCAATCATTTAAATAAACAATTAGATCATTCGCAAATGTTATAAATCAGTTATCAGTAAATGTTTCTGTAAAATCCTATCCTTTGGTGTTCATCAAAGTAACTCTTAAGAATGCTAATGGTTGGTTATCAGTCCGAATCAGCAGCATCTTTGCACATGCATAGTCATTCTAGGAAAACATGACTAAACCAGTTTGGCAGGCATTCACAGCTCCTCGGCATGAACCCATCTTTGAACCTGGTAAGTATGCAGTGAAATTCATAACATCCCTACTGTTGTCTATAATTTCAGAAGATACAATACTGGTAAAGAAGAATCATTAATTTGCTGCTCATCTCCAGCAGTATGTTTGATGTTGTAGTCAGCCAGACTTGACACAAGTCTTCGTATTTGCACTGTATTTTTCCTAATTGTTTCATAATTCTCAGGACTCGAGTGTAGACCAGGGAGCTGGGCCTCTTCCTCTCTTGGGGAAAGCAATTTTATATCAAAACGCTTTCATCAGCTACATGTTCCAAGGCTATTTCCACCCTAGGCGAGTTTTTCCTGCAATCAATCTGAAATGTGTTTAAAACCTTGGTTCTATACAGTACTATTCCATTAAAAAAAAGCCAGCAATGCCCATCCATATGGGGCAAAACGCTACAGTATATTTACTCAGAAGTAAATCCCATTCAGTAAAAAGTTTATCTTCTTGCAACTGTTCCTTTAATTAATAATTTTCTTCTTCCATGTTTCTTGTAAAGTGACTTCTGTTTCTGGCCACCTGTGTCTTTAGTTAGCTGCTTCCTGTTCATTTGTGTGGTTACAACATTACCGACATGGGACTTAATTATTATTCCCTGCAGCACTTTGTATGCTTATTAATTACTGATACCTTTGCAGCCAAAGCAATTTCTTACTAGTTTCTTCTTTTTATGATTGATTGCTAAGTGAACAAATGATGCATATTTCAAACTAATATGGAAGCAATGCAAGAGTCTGCTAGAGCACCCACAGTATTTCTGCTCACAATTTCCCATGACTCTGCCAGAAGATTCAGAACACTGCAAGAATCCTTTCTTGTCTGGGGTGGACCACTTGGGACAGACTTACCACCCTTTAAGAGGCAACCATAAAATTTGATCATGTAGTCATTTTAATTCTCAGCATGTTTAAGTAAACCATGTGAAATTAGGAAAAACTGGAAAATCTAGAGAGGTCGGTACTGAATTTTAATGTTGGTATGGAAGGCAGCAATGAGTGGACGATGGGGGTTTATACCACTGCCCAGATTTGGCATTTGTTACTGGTTCTCTATTTACACAGACCACAGAATAAATAAAATGATACACATTGCCTTTGATTTGATCCTGAGGAAATAAGCAAGCTGGCAAAGAGTTGTGTAATATTATGTAAATAAAAAGGGGTTTCTGTCTCCGGAAATACAGGATCTCAAGGGTAGGCTGTCAGAAACTTTCACTTGGATGGATGCTGCTTTGAGGGACTGCACCTGTTTTGAGTGCATTGCAATGTTCGCCTGCAACTGAACCAGATTCTTTCAACTATGGCATTAATATCTCTATCTCTTTCAGAGGATCTTCCACAGTCAAAACCAAATCACCTGCAAAAGCTCTCTGTCTGTAAATGTCTTTTCTGATTTTTACATCTTCAATTCTCTAGTCTTGTCTTATACTATGTAACATTTCTAAAGTTAGGATAAACAAAAGAGGTGACAATGGACAGCCTTGCCTGGTCCCTTTTTGAATCTCATATATTTTGGTTAAATCTCCATTTACTTGATTTCACCCATTTAAAGAAATTTTCTCCAAAGTTCATTTTGCCCCCAAATCTTAAACAAACAAACAAAAAATCAAGGTTGTCAAGTGCTCTTTCTGTATCCAAAATGCTTTTCATTTCCCAGATATTTTAATATACCAAGAACTGTTCTGACTTTATCCTTGAACTGGCTTTTAGGTTTAAAAAATTGCCTGAGGCTTGTCTGCAACCCACTGAAGTAAGTTTATTACCTTTCTAGAAGGAGAAAAATCGACTAAGGACTAGTGCTGTGGATCTAGCCCATATTATAGTATAAAAATCATATCCGTTTTTTCATAAGGTGGTTTAACAGGTAGCTGGTTTTTGATCCATTGGTTACACTAAACACTGGATTCCTAAATTATTTTCAAGCACCTTTTCCCCATCCCCCTCACTAATTTTAAGCCAACTATAGTAAACCAAACTCAGTCATGTTAACAATTTAAAGTCAGTTATATCAAACTCAGGTCATGTGTGCAACAGGTCAAGCTGATCTTTTAATTGTAATATGATGGCTATTGTAATGTGGTGGCCATTGGCAATAGGAACAAGGATCCAAACAGGGGTTCCAGCTCTTGGTTTGGAAATTCCTGGAGATTTAGGGTCAGTCTCTGGGGATGAATAGGAGCTCAGTGGGGTGTAATGCCATAAGGCCCACCCTCCAAAGTAATCGTTTTCTCCGGGAGAACTGATCTCTATATTTTGGAAATGAGTTGTAATTCCAAGATCTGTCCAGACCCCAATTGAGAGGTTGACACCACAAGATCCATACATGAGAAGCTGATATCATACAGAACAAAAGATCCTGAAGTTCCTTGGCTTCACTTTGACCAGGAATAAAGTTCTGCAGCAGCAGATATTAAAAGAGTCAATTATCCCTGCAATCTGCCTACTCCTGTTTCTCTAACGGCTGCCAGATTTTCAAGCAAACCATTGGATCAGGAGCAAAGATCAAATCTGAAAGCCTTGTAATACAGAAAGGGGACAGTACATGTCTTAACATTTTGAGCAGCTTGGCAAAAATACAGCCTACAATAAATAAGTGATATAAAATTGGTTTTGCAACAAGCTTGACAAGTTAGAGGGTGAAGATAAAGAAAGAGTAGCAGCATCAAATTATCAGCTAACATCAGGAGCAGGGTACACAATTGTGGTTACATAGACTTATCATTTACAAAAGATTACTAGACTGCAGCTCAGGAGTTATTCCTGTACCTTTCCTCAAGCTAAACTAAATTTTGATAGTTGGAATTCCCCCATTTTGAATACTGGATATTTGAGGGGAAGATCAGCATATTCAAAATATCAGAGGTTCAAATGCTGATATTTTAGACGAAGAAGTGTTGGAATAGGAAGAGACACCCTGTGGGGTAGGTGAGGCTGAAAGAGCCCTGATAGTACTGCTCAGTCAGTTTTATCAGTGTTGTAGTGAGCCCAAGGTCACTCAACTGGCTGCATGTGGGGGAGTGCAGAACCAAACCCAGCTCACCAGATTAGAAGTCTGCATTCCTAACCACTACACCAAACTGGCTCTTTAAAGTGAAATAATCCATATTTTTGTATTGAACAGTATTTCATTCTTTCAATATGAGCAATCTATGGACAGGATATAGTGATGGGGAAAGAACTGAGTCCAGATCCATGGATAATGACCACAGATTTCATTGCATAATTCTTGCACTCCTTTTGTCCCAGGTCATTGTAATAATGCCCAGTATAAGGATTGCAAATTGTTATGCAGTTTGCATTGTTTTGTGTGCATTGCAAGGATGTAAATCTTTATTCAGGGGTATTCAGAACTATAATCCAGTTGTGCTTGCCAGTCAAATGTACCATGATAGAACTAAGACACCAAGGGTCTGCAGTGCTTCTTGTAATCCAAAAGAAAGTAAATTGCATAAAATATGACTTCTCAATAGATTTTCTGTAGGATTACTCCCTACCGTGGAGAAAAATGTGTGTAATTTGTCCTTGATTACATGCTGTTAAGTGTGCATTCCTTGTACAAAGAGGTTTGGCTAATGAAATGGAAAAACAGGCTGGGGACACTTGCTGCCATGTCAGAGTGTACATAACGTTTCTCTGTTCATTCTCTGATTCAATAGCTAAAAAAGAGCCACATATACATCCAAAAATATGTATGTCTTCATAAAATAGGCATACACTTGGGAAAATGCCTGGAGATTTGGAGCAAATGGAGTGGAAGGAACTTAGCAAGAGATGTAATTTTACTCTATGAGTTCAGCTTCTAATAGACTATATGGTATACTACAGAGTCTGCCCTCCATGGCTTCCTTTTCCAGTTTGGTGTAGTGGTTAGGAGTGCTAATCTGGCATGCCGGGTTCGATTCTGCACTCCCCCACATGCTGCCAGCTGGGTGACCTTGGGCTCACTACAGCACTGTTAAAGCTGTTCTGACCGAGCAGTGATATCAGGGTTAGAGGGTGAAGATAAAGAAAGAGTAGCAGCATCAAATTATCAGCTAACATCAGGAGCTACCCCCACAGGGTGTCTGTTGTGGGGAGAGGAAAGGGAAGGCAACTGTAAGCCTCCTTCGGGTAGAGAAAAGCGGCATATAAGAACCAACTCTTCTTCTTCTCCTCCTCAAGGGGAACTGATCACAGTCATTTGGAGATGAGCTGTAATTCCAAGAAAACCCCTCCCCCCAAGTTTGTAACCCCAGTTCATACAAGTTGTTTTTTTTTCTCAATTTCCATTTCTTGTGGTATATCATATGGCATTTCCCCCCATTAGACTCGCCCCAGCATTAACTTTACAGAGTAGGCAGCTGAAAGGAGGGGGAGGGGGGAATTCACTTCTGTGAGGGCCTTGTACTCGTGTTTCATAGAGTCTAACCTAATGACTGGTAGGGGTTGAGTTTAAATGAAATAGTAAGATATACATCCTCAGTATCCTTTCAAAAGCACTCATATTCTGCAGAGTGGAATTACTTTTGGTCAAACTTCTGTAAAAACACTTATTTGATTGTTTTTACTGTATCTGTAAACAGCACAACTTAGGGTTTTTGAGTTAAAGGCATTGTCTACACATGCAGCTGACTTAGATGGTAGAATCCTGAAGTGGGGGGGGGGTGAGGACCTATAAAGAAACATAATTCTAGCCTGCCTCCGACTGTGCTTGTTCTATTTGCAGAGTGATTTTTCCATATGAGGACATTCAAAAAATGTAATTTCCCAGTCTGCAGTTTGAAATGTTACAGTCAGCTCATCTAGAGTTGCCAAATTCCAGATGGTGGCTGGGGACTTCCTGCTATTACAAGTGATCTCCAGATAATGGGGATCAGTTCACCTGGAGATAATAGCCACTTTAGGTGGCTGGAATATGCAAGATCTGTAGTGTACATGATTCAAACGCATATGAAGAATACCCAACAGGGGGCATCAGACAAGATGTGTATTTAGCATGGTTAGATTAGGAACTTACTGCTATTTTTCAAAGACCCTTGTCCTGATTGGTTCTTTGAAGACTTCCTGCTCCTTTGAGCATACTTTCTTCCTGCTTGTTTCCTGAACAGAACACTCAGAATGTTAGTCAAATACGGTTAGCCCATAAAACTCTCCTCTCTTTCTATACAAAGTTTTTTCCTGTCTTCACAATAAAACTATTTTATTCTTTTAAGTAGCCAGGAACTCTGCTCTCTTTCACATATTTAAACTCTGCCAACGGGGTTCTGGGCCCATAGTGAGCATTCAGACTGTGAAATAAAGATAGACAGGCAAAAAGAAGAAGAAACAGAAAATGACCATTTCCTGCAACATTCAGCATAACTACCTACTGAATAGGCTTATTGAAGGCAACTATCTGAGCTAGAAGGAGAAAATTAATAGCCACTTGCTAATGATGGGACTGTGATATGCCATTAGAGAACCCCAACAGAGATGATCAGCAAGCAAGACAAAAGGCCTGGGACACAAACAACAGAAAGGCAAGAGAGGCCTAAATTAAAGGGCTAATGGACAGAGATGTTTTGAGAGGCATGGTCATAATTACAATGGTGGTATATTCCTCTCTGAAAAGCCAGCTCTACTTGCCAAAGTGATTCTTTAGCAATAAAATGCCAGAGAAAGGGAATTTTCATCACCATTTAGACCAGATAATTAGTCTAACCGATCAACTCCAAAGTGCTGGTAAAGAGATTCCACTGCAGGATCTAATTGTGCTGTTGTATATTTGCCTAAAAATTATGAAAACGCAATATCTCAATTTGAAGTAAAGGGAAAATGTCTCAATGAAGTAATCAGCCAACATGAAGAGACATATATGCATAAACAGTTTGAGGATTGCAATAATAAAATTGAATCAAATGCTATGCAAATGGCACTGGGTATAAACAGCAAGAGCAACATAATTTGCCACTAATGTGGAAAACAAGTACAATTTAAAAAGGACTGTAATGCTTCCAAGCAGAGGGGTCCCTTTCTGCAGTCACAATTTTTAAAGTGCTATTAACCCAAGGTGTAACCAAGAATGACACAAGGTATTTAGACACTGCATACTCCATGCACATGTCTGGACATAGAGACTTCTTTGAAACCCTAGAGGAAGATGAGAAGGAGACATGAAGCATGGCAGATGGCAGATCTGTGGTTGCAGAATAGGTTGGGACAGGAACAGTGAAATGCAAACTGCCTAATGGACAAATTAAAGAGGTCCTCACTGAAAATTGCCTGTATGTACTACAAGTGGCAAACCATCTGATTTCAGTAAGAGTGCTTGCCAAAAGAGGAATGCTGATATCAGTTTGAAGAAAATGTTTCATTAAGCAAAAAGGTGAATTGATTGCAACTGGTAGTTATAGTTAGAGACCATTGGACTCTCTCTTCTCTCTCTTTCTATTCTTTTAAGCAGCCTGGTGCTTTACTCTTCTTGGCATACTGAAACTCTGCCAATACATTCTGTGTCATTATACCACATTGAAGTCCTTCCCCTCCCCAAACTCCACTCTCTTTAGGCTCCACACCCAAAATTTCCAAGCCCGGAGCTGGCAACTCAGAGCTCAGCATACAACCACATCATTACAAGCTCTGTTTTCTGCATGTATTGACTGGAGGACTATGCAGAATCGGACACATCTACTGATTTTAGGGAGTTAGGCACTCTTCATTGTATAAAGGATCTGGTTGAATATCTACCACAAGCCCAACTTTTATACTAGTCTCTCAAACTGTGCAAAAAAGGGGCTCCTAAAGTCAGACTTTTAAAGCCGAGTTATGCCACAACTGCACAATTTAATTTTATTTAATTACTTCTGATTAACAGAAACAAGGAAAATAGATGCATCTGAAAGGAAAGAAGAGAACTCATCGGATTTTGCTTTTGCCCAAATCCCACTCATTGAAACGTTGCTAGTGGGTTGTGCCTGCTATTGCCTAGGGGTAAAGCCTTTTTGCAAGCAGAAATAATAGGAGTTGCATACCATTGGCAGGAAAATATAAATATATAAAAGATCTTCTGGAATATGAGCCAGTAGGTTGCTTTGCTGCTCTGCTGAACCAACCAGAAACCTTATTTCTTAATTCCAGCATAAAGACCAATTTGTTTTTTTTAATTCTAGCATAAACTTTCATGGACTAGAGCACATTTAATCAGATGCATGAGGAGAATCCTCAGATGGCAAACCTCTTTGTTCAGGGAACGGACAAAGAAAAAAAATTGTGAACAGCAGGGTCTAAAGACTGCAAAATACCACAAGTCCAGAATGGAACATTGCTATGTAAAATATAAACATCATCAAGAAAAATACAATAAGCATTCACAATAGCCATGTAGCAATATCGCTTCCACCATCATTTTAGGAGGCTGATGAACCCCTGCAGTGGCTGCAGGATATTCTCGCCTGTGCTGTGAAAATTAAATGTTTACTAACCCTCACTGGATTCAAGAGCATTAATGCCCTTGCTATCTAAAATCCTCACCCATGCTTTGGCTAGGAAGCAATAACTTGGAAGAGCCCCAAATTAATAAATGGAGATAAATGTCGGGTTATAGGCAAATGTCATGTCATAGATTTACCTGTGAACAAGGCTCCGGCAAGGTTTAGGTCAGGGGTTAATGAAAGACATCCAAAGGTCATTTGGTGATTATATGAGAGCACGGGTTTAATAGGCTACCAAGACGACAGTCACTGACAGAAGATTTATACCAGAGGGGATGACACTACTAGAATACCGCAGATAAAAAGAGCCCCGATATTGGACTGAACAGGATGATGAATGGCACCCCGGTCTATTCACACTACTCATTATAAGCTCTTTCACTCTTGGTGGCACTTAGTTGCATTTATTTACTGGGGTTTGAAGGTGCAGGGCAGTAGCCTAGTATATCTAATGCGTTTAAATGGAGACTTGCCATATAAAAATGAAACAAGAGATAAGATTAGGCCATTGAATAATTGCACAGCTTTCCTGCAGAGATTATATTCACTACTGCTAACATTATTTCTTTTTTTTCCCTCCCCCTTCCTAATGTTCAGAGTGTGCGAAGGGCTCGAGTGAATTAATTTTCCGAGGCAGAAGGTCAGAGGAAAATAAACTGATAAGCATTATGCCTGCTATAGAATATGACTTTACAATAGTCTCTCGCCCTCATTTGTCAGATAGCAAGCATGAGATAATACGCTAAAAGTATATAAACATATTTTTCGCTGTAAAACCCGATGTTCAGTTTGGCTTGTCCTTGGCGCTGTTTTTCTTTGTGTGCGTTAGTAAAAGGAGGGCGAGCAACGAAGTCAGCTCCAAATGTCAAATAAAATCATAATCGTAATAAAAAGAATCTTTCGAGAAGTGATCATGGGGGAGAGAAAAATCTGAGACCTGATGAATAACACACAGCGTCCCAGGAAACTCCTTTTCAACTTGTTATGTATTTATCAAACTGCTAGAGTCTGTCGTCTCCGAAAAAGACCTATCAGCTTCCTAGGAATAGGCACAATAATAATAGTCGTCACAACTGCAAATGACCAGCACTACAAAATGATTACTTATTTAGTGAATTGGATTTCTATCCTATTACTATATGGCAGGTAACAACGCAAAACCAACCTGTAACAAAACCAATAAGTTAAAATGGTCATGGAAACAGCAAATATACAGTATCCTGAATCAAACTACTCTATACTTACTAAGCCTCAGATTTCAAGAGATTGCACTTCTGGTAAATAGACATATAGGGTCCTTGGTGAACGGCAAGAGAAAGAAGTCTTGCAGTTGTGGGCTGCCACCAAGAGTTTTAAAAATGTTTTTCATGGAGCAGAAGGTGCTGAGACGTAGGCAGAGTTGCTCATGGAGACACACTGACCCCCACCGTCATCTCTGGTAAAGGGATTACACACGGTTTTTTTTGTGTGTGAAGCTTCAAATTCCTACTAGACCTGTTTGATAAGAGGCATCAGTCGGGCAAAATAAATGGTCCATCTAGCTCAGTTGACTGGTGATGGGTCTCCAGGGTTTCAGCCAGAAAAAGGTACCAAATGCTTGAGATCTTTTTACATTAATACTGGGGATTGGATTCTGCATTCAAAACATAACCCCTCATCTCATTCTTGTAGCATCTACAACTATTTTTAAAACTATTGTATTGCTCCCATCATAATGCTCTGGTGATAGAAGCTTACAGCAGAGTTTGCAGAGTCAGAAGGGCACTCTTGGCTGATCTGAAAGTTCATAACAGAACCTGGAAGAGAAGTTCAGTGCCTCCTTGGTGTGCAAGGCCTGATTCCGACTGGGACTGTGGCACACAGGGAAAGGGTGCTTAATTCCCCCTCCCCAATTTAAGTCCCCTGGCTCTGTACAAATGCTATTTATCCCATTATTGAAACTTATTATGTATAGCAATAATGCACATGTAAGATGGCTGCTGTATACCTAGAGATTTAAAAGTAAATTTCAGCAGTTTGAATTGCACCTGGAAGATAACACAGGACCAGTGGTGCTGGAACGCTGATGTAATATGGTATCTGCAACGCACACATATCAAGAAGTAGACCAAAGAAACTGGGCCAGCTAAAGTTCCCACACTGTTATATGCAGCCAATGCAACTGTAGATGGAAATGTCTCTGTAAAAAATATAGCATGTTATTTTGCCCACATTCAACCAGCAGAGCTGTACAACGTCATCCTGGCATATGAAAGCCAGTATAGTCCATTGATCAAGGTTACATTTTAAAAGGCTATTATGTATAAGGACTGCCCAAAGTCATGTTTAATGGATTACCTCATTTCAGATCCCTACTACCTTGGGTAGAGTTGATTTCAAACCATATCAGTTCCATCTCAGGATCTCCCACCATGCAGTGACCCCCAAGTTTTTTTAGGGGACACATGATAAGTGCAGAGTCTGACATGAACCATGAATATTGGATGGGAGACACACTTTTGGAAAGCACTGTGTATGAACGAGATCTTGGAGTACTTGAGGGCTGTAAGCCAAACATGAACAGACAGTGTGATGCGGCTTACAAGAAGGCAAATATAGTCTTGTAATGTATCAGCAAGAGCCTCTTGTGGTACAGGGTGGTAAGGCAGCCGACATGTTGTTTGAAGCTCTGACCATGAGGCTGGGAGTTCAATCCCAGCAGTTGGCTCAAGGTTGACTCAGCCTTCCATCCTTCCGAGGTTGGTAAAATGAGTACCCAGCTTGCGGGGGGGGGGGGGTTTAAATGGTAATGACTGGGGAAGGGAATGGCAAACCACCCCGTATTGAGTCTGCCAAGAAAACACTAGAGGGTGTTACCCCAAGGGTCAGACATGATTCAGTGTTTGCACAGGGGATACCTTTACCTTTACTGTATCAACAGAGGCATCACATCAAAATCACAACACATCATAGTCCCACTGTATAAAGCATTGGTCAGACCATACCTGGAGTTCTGGAGACCTCTCTTCAAAAAGGACATGGACAAAATTGCGATGGTTCAGAGGAGACCGTTGAGGATGATCCAGAGCCTGGGGACCAAGCCCCTTGAAACAATGAGGCGCTTTAGAATGTTCAGACTGGAGAAGAGATGGTTGAGTGGAAACACAATCACTGTCCTTAAGTATCTGAAAGATTGTCACTTAGAGGAGGGCATGGAAAGATTCCTGTTAGAAGCAAGGGATAGAATCTGCAGTAATGGGTTTAAACTACATGAAGAACAGTACCAGGTAGATAACAGGGGTGGGGGGAATTCAGAGTAGTTCAGTGGTGTACTCAGCTGCCTAAGGAGGCTATGAGTTCCCCCTTACTGTCAGTCCTCAAGCAGTGGCTAGACAGATACTTATCCTGGATGCTGATGCTGCATTGAGCAGCGGGCTGGACTAGATGGCCTGTATGTCCCCTTCCATCTCTATGATTCTGTGACATTTTATTTATTTATAATTTGATTTGAACTAGTATATAATTGATACATGTCTTTACCGTATATATACCAATTTTTTGTGTTTCTCATTGTTTCTTATTTGGGTCTTGTTGGCTTCCTTTGTAAATGAGTTACAAATGTTTTAAATAAGTATAAAAATTAGCTTCTGCCATTGACATAAGGCTCGCTTTCCTCTCTGTGCTGCAGGCATGTTCCTGTCCAATCTCTCTTCTTCAGTTTATCTGTTGGGTGGGATTTATTCAGCTAAGCAAACACTGTGGACCATTCCGCACAACTTTAATATAGCACTAGTCTTACATTTTGTTTTTGCCACTAAAACTACGTTCCGCTTGACGTCGTGAGCAATCTGCAACACTCCTGCAACAGTAGCGCCAAAATTGCTTCGTTGTAGCGATTTCCGGGGAATCGGGAAAAGTGGATTCACCCTCAGAAAATCGCTACACTCTTGCCAACAACCTGTAACACTTGTGAAAAAGACATGTGCATTCTCAGTGTAGCGGTTGCAACAAAGTTCCACCCCCTGGCTCTCTCCTCCGAACTTCTGGCGAAGCGATCACCATTTTTTCCCCCTCAGAGCGGGGAAAGCAATGAACCAATGAGGCTTCATTCATCCGGCGAGGCTTCTCCGGCTACAATCCCTACAGAAGTGCTTTAAAGCTCCCCTAAGTCCCCAACCACAACACAGCTCCCTGTTCGCCAGTTCCCTTTAATTTCGACGAAAAACCGTGCCCGTGCGGGGGGGGGGATTTTTTTTTCCACTTGGGGGAGCGTGGTAACGATGAATCGCCAGCTCACATGGCAGCTAGATGGGTCTCTCCGTTGCAATGATTCAACGCATATTCATTGCAACGTTTGTGTGTGTTTTTTAAACCTGTGCTTAATGGGAAAGGGGCTTTTCGGGAGCATGATAACAACCGCCCATTGGCTGTTCCATTTGATTGATGGCCAGGGGCGGGAACAAGCACAGAAAAAGATTGCTTCCTTTCTAGTGATTCCTGTGAGACCGGAAACCTGTGGGGAACGAATGAAACGCTACTGGATTCCACTACAAATGAAGGTATGCATAACGACAAGATTCCACTATTTAAAATAGCGTTTCCGCTTTGTGAAAGAAATTGGCAACATTGGTCCTTGTGCGGAATGTCCTACCTAGGTCTTATGGGGCCATCCAAAGACACTTCTATCCTTCTAAAGCACTGTAGTCAATCATTTTAGCATAACCTAATTCTGGTTAGGAAGGCACTATTAGTGACTGTAGTAAACTGGCCAGATTCCTAGAGGAAAACAATTACATTATTGAATACCCATTCCTTTTCGTTTCCTTGTATACCTCCAGAATGAGTTCTAAAATCCATGGCCCTGGTATATGATGTGACAGATGTGATATGTCTGTCATGAGACATGCCTGCCTATGTGGGAGGGCTGGGGTGGAAAACAAAGCTTTAGTATAGCCACGTGCACAGAAATGTCCTGTGGTTTAGTAATTAAGAATGTTGATTGGCTGATGTTGTAGCTGAACAATTATCCATAACCACTTAATTGGGTTATTAAATGACTGAAACGAATGTCGCAATATTTCTATATAGGTGATATTTTGCTTTCCTAAAAGTAAATAGCCTTCCAGAATAATTTATCATGGGACAAATCGGCTTACACGTAGTACCAAAACGCAATGGTATATATGTTGTTTACAAGAAGGCCATCAGTCTGGAGCTTAAAAGAATCCACAATCCACACAATCAAATCTACAGTGAAGAAGACAGAGAGTGGATTAGAGCCATGCATTATTTCTAAAACAAACATTGGGTGTTCTGTTCTGACTGGAAAAATATACCTGAAAGTTATACCGTTTATTTCAGAGATGGGTTGGCACGATCAGTGTTACCCAGAATTCAGCCCAAGTGTTAAACATCTGCCATTTAATATCTTCTGTGTGGACAGATTAATATGTCTCTGTATGTTGGCAAGGGGAGCAGAATTATAGGGTTTCCACTGCTTTGTGGATATAGCCTAGGCTTGCCAGCTCCTGGTTGGGAAATATCTGGATTATTTGTTGTTGTTGTTGTTGTTTTTTGGGGGGAGGCTGAGGAGAGCAGGATTTGGAGAGGGGAGACACTTCAAAGGGTATAATCTCATAGAGCAGGATTGCTCAACCAGGATTTCATGAAACCTTGGTGAGTTTTGATGGCCCTGGGAAGGTTTCCCAATTGGGGTGTGTAAATTAATTTTTAAATATATTTTTTAAACTTGTTAAACATTTATTCCGGTGATATGACCATATATGGTCATGTCAGCCTACCCACCCCTCCCCAAATGGCCAATGATAGTCCTGTAGGAGGTGGAGAGGGGCCCTGAGTGGGCATGTACACAGCTAGGCTTCCCAACCAGATTGCACCACGTCTAGGGTTTCTCAAAGCCTGAAGAATGTTTCAGTGGTTTCTCAGTGGTAAAAAACTTGAGACAGGCTGCCATAGAGTATACTTTTCAAAGCAGCCACTTTCTTCAGGGGGACTAATCTCTGCCACTCATCTCAGTTGTAATCCCAGGAGATCTCCAGCTGCCAGCTGGAGGTTGGCAACCCCCATACAGCCTTATGCTTGTACATAGGCCTGGGTTAGAATTGGTCAAGAGAGTCCTACATAGTTCCCAATCCCACCCTGCTTATTAAGTGTACTCACACAGACTGCCTGAAAAGCACTGTGGTTTACATTAATCTGGAGTTATACCCATCAGCTGATCAGTGCTTCCATCCAGGCTCCCAGTGCCATTAGAGAATATGTTCAGTGCTCTCTCTATGATCCTATGAGATTCCTACTTTCCAATTTTGGGAACCCCCCCCCCCCCCCCCCCGCCCCATGGACACAAGGAAGTGCCTTCTGTGCAGACAGGACTGTGCAGAGGACTGTTGAGACACTGGCTGCACTGGGCGTGCCAACCATGCCGGACTACATTTTTTAGCTTTTCTAAAAGAAGGTGTCTCAAGCTGCAATAGGGAGAGCTGGATAATTTATAGGTTAACATTTTTTTATGCGAATAGCATTTTCCCCTCATTTAGAGTTAATTAGGTTAAACATGCACGGGGAGCGAGGGAGGGCAGGCTTCCAGATAGGATCTAAATGATTAGTAATTTGAATGAAGTGAAAGAAACCTCTAAAAGATGTCACTCTTGCATATATTAAATATATTCTGTTCCTGGCATAGACATCAAATAGGGATTTTCAAAGACCTTATGTTAATTCACATAAGAGGCAAGGGCACATTTGTATTGATTCTGCTCATTCATTAAAAAAATACACACACACAAAGAACGATTAGACTTTACTAGAACAGCAGAGGTTATGTCTTTCCCTATCCATTTCCATCCTAAGAATATGTAGCACCAGCACTGCCATTCTTCACCTAGAAAAACAACACATGGAGGTCATAAAGGGATTTGCACTGAGATAAGAAGAAAGAAGAAGAGTTGGTTTTTATACCTGTTTTCTCACTTACAATTGCCTACCCTTCCTCTCCCCACAACAGAACCATGTAAGGTAGGTAGGACTGAGAGAGCTCTGAGGGAATGGCTCTCTGAGAACAGCTCAAACAGGACTGTGACTCGCCCAAGATCACCCAGTTGGCTGCATGTGGAGGAGTGGGGAATCAAACCCATCTCTCCAGATTGGAAGCTGCTGCTCTTAACCACTAGTTTATTTGTTTGTTTGTTTGTTTATTTATTTAGATTTTTAATGCCGCCCCTTCCATACAGCTCTGGGTGGTTTTCATAGAATATCATAGGGTACTTACATAGAATAACACAGTTACATAGACTGCACAGTCTACAGCAGGAATGGCCCAATTGGCAGGCGCTCATGGCTCATGGTAATTGTAGTCCGTGAATATATGGAGAGCCAAAGTTTGGCCACTACTGAACTTCAACCACCAGTCTAAGATCTTCTGGTGAGTTCAGAGCCAAGAGGGGATTGAACCTGGACATCTCCTGCTCTTTGTCCAGCACTCTAGCCTAGAGATACACACCTGAAAGTCAGCCTCCTTTATATCTTAACTAAAGAGTTTTAGTAATCATTTTCCTCTGTTATTTTTTTAAAAGTGTAACCCTTTTCTAGCCACACAGAGGAATCTCACTGATCTCTGTGCACCACAGCAGACCTCTGATTCCTTTTCTCTGGAAAATTTCCTGTGCTGTCTTCAACCTGTGCTTTCTATTTTGTCTCTCTTTGTATCACATATCTACACCGCTACCTCTGTAACACTTCCCTCTCCCCCCATAGGTCTCTTTGCACCCCATTGACCCTTCTTTATCTGCCCCCACCGTGCCCTCTTCTTTCTGCATTCATGACTATTACCCACCCTCTCCAAGAAGTCAGAGAAGGGAGGAAAAAATCTTTTCTTTTCTTGAAGGGGGGGGGGGACGAAGAAGGCACACAAAAAAATCCAAGGCCGATAGAAGTTGAGAGAATTTAAAGACTTCTCCTTTAAGGCAGGCTTGTCACATGACTACCTGTAACCAATCACGGGTCCTCTACCACGCCCAGATTCAAAACAATGCAATTTTCTGAATATATTCAGGATTAAAAGCAGTCTGAGATATGGCACAATAAAGGTAGGGTGACTCCGGATCAATCCTTCTTGCTGCAGAAGGAAAATTAAAATCGCCCCAAATCCAAACGGAAATCGCATTCTGTGTAGAGGGCAGGGACTGAATCGATCTGGGGTTGGAATAAAAGCCCCGTGCAGTTTACACCTGTGTCTCACTCTGCTTCAGTCCCACACTTGCTTCCATTTCTTCTTCCCCACTGAGTCTGGCAGCACAGCTCACAAGGCTCTTACTAATGGCAGCTCTTCCCACCACACACAGTGCTGGCAGGCTTTTACTGGCCATGCCTTTTATTGGCAGTAAATATACTATTATAGTGCACTAAAGTGCTCACTCTATAGCAATAGATCTGCTGCTGATTACCAAAACAAAAACTCTCAGCAAAAAGCTCACAATGGGTGCAAAAACAACCTTCTATCAAGTCAGCATGATTTCACAGTGCCACCCTAGACAGAGTTACACCCTTCTGTCTGTCGATCAAGGTCAGTTCGGCAGTAGCTCTTCAGTACCTCAGGCAGAGATCTTTCAAATCCCTTACTACCGGAACCTTTTCTCTGGGGTCATACTGGGACTGAACCTCGGACCCCAAGCTGACACTCTGATATTTAGCCCCCCCCCCAGTCCCCTGCAAAAAGAACGGTGTTTCCAATGTTTTAAACATGTAAGCAGGATCATATCGTCCTTCCCTTCCATCACAGATATGTCACTTACTGCTTGTTTCTTTCCTGTATTTGGAAGCTGCATGAATGCTCCCGAGAAGCAGATTTATTTCGCAATTGGCTTGCAGACAGGAAGGGGACAGGGTCCTTGCAAGTCTGATTCCCCCCTCCTCCTTTGAGTGGGTGGTCTAGCAGAACTGCAGCTGATCACTTCTGCCACCCTGCCCTGAAATCTCCCCCCCCCCATTTAATGTTAATTGAATACACTGCTAAGGATGCCTTAAATAGACTCCTTTGGTTTATTATTGCTGAGGAGAATTTGCCCCAAGATCTTTATCCTAGTGATAACTTATTCTGGTCAACATACTCAAGCCATGTTTATTGTATAGCTTTCTGCCAATTCTGCAGTGTGTGGTACTCTGAACACCGCAGTTGTTGATGCCTGGGAAATTACTCAGCTGTGAAGTGTTTTGGTGTCTATCACTTTCCTCATTAGGCTAGCGGGGAGGGGGGAATGTGTATATCTATCTCTATATATCTATATCTATCAGTCTATTTATATACACACACTTCTGACCCTGTCTTCAAATGCTCATTAAATATAACCGTCAGTGTGCTAATTTCCTCATTTAGAGATAGCTGTATAACAATGGGTGCTTACCAGGGATGCCATAAGAAAAGAATAGCTTGAATGTTGTAAAAGGTTGCCGTATATATTCAGTATAATGTATGTATACATTGTCTTACTTGTACAATTATCTCTGGGAGGAAGGGTTTGTAAAAGGATAAGAGAACTGCAGGAAAATGTGCAGGCTCATTTCATATTCCAAACTGATGCAAAGTTTAAGCAATGACAGAAACAAGTCAATAACTCAACTCTGTGATAAATATGGGGGGGGGGGGGATTTGCCTTATCAGGTAGCCATGAGGGCTGCCAACTGATTTCTCAGTAACAAAATCAGAAATCCCAAGACCTGATGTCATACCTTGATCAGGCAAAGCTTGATAGATAGAAGCAACTTGATGGATAGAAATCAGAAGTTGAAGTGTTTCATAGCTGGGAAACTTTATCTCCAGTTAAGGTTCACAAATTAAGTGGCTCTTAATGCAAGAGTGACTGAGTTCAATTGAAAAGTGGGCTTCGTTGGCTTCATTGGCTTTGGCCTCTGGGGTAAATAGGTCACAGACAAAGCCAGTCTGCTGTCCTACTTGGCAGTGTACTGGGACCAATTTGACCACATCACAATTTCCTTTGCTGTTTCAGTAGTTTGCCAGTGGAACACTTTCCATCTAAGCTTCTGCCTGCTGCTCAAGGTATTAATTTCTAACCTTAGCATAACACTTTTTTGTTGTTTACCTGAGCCTTGTGAATTGTTGGGTTTAGGGCTAATCTCTTTGCTTCTGGCTCAGTTTTAATACATGTTTCTCTTTGATGTTTGTTTGAGTTTTGGCTGTTGAGCTCTGTTTTAAGTTATGTCTTGTACTTTCAAAGTATACAGGATTGCCAGGTCCCTTCTGGACACCCCCAGGGGATGGAAGGTAGGACTGCCAGAGCTAAGCTAGGAAGCACCTCGAGATTTGGGAATGGAACCTATGGAGAACAGAGATCTCAGTGGGATACACCATCATAGAGCTCACCCTCCAAAGCAGCTTTTTTCTCCTGAGGAACTTATCTCTGTAGTCTGGATATAAGCTGTAATTCTAGGGGCTCCCCAGGTCCTACCTGGATGTTGGCATCCCCAAAAGTATATCTAACATTATGCTTTTTGTACTGTTTATGCTTTTTTAAATGCTATTTGCTACCATGCTATTTTTATGGTTGTATTCTTATTGTTTCTTTTGTGGCATTTTATTGGATACAGTTTCAAACTATTTGGAAAGGTGGAACATGGAATGAATGAATGCATTATAGTTTCTGATATGTGGTGAGATGCACTTCACGACATAGCTGGATACTACCAAAAGGTGCACAGATGTCAACCACAAGATATTTGTTTATTTTTATTTATTTACTGTGTTTCTTCTCAAGAGGTCCCAAACAGATATGCATCATTCTACTGTATTCCGTTTCATCCTTGCAACAATCCTGTGACTGGCCCAAGGTCACCCAGCCAACTTCAGTGGCAAAGAGGGGATTCAAGCCTAGGCCTCCCAGAATCTAGCCCAATGCTCTATTCACTCTACCATTTGTCTAGCTATAATTATGCTCTTGGTCGTGGCCAGAGATTTGTCTATTCCAGAAAAAGTTCCTGTATAGCCCATGCTTACTTAAAACTAGCCAATGAAGGAGATAACGGGGCTGGAGGGTGAGGAATTTGGGACTCGATGGAGCTAAATTTTATGTAGTTCATATGCATGTCTCGAGTCAGCTCGCCTGAGAGTGGCAGTTAACAAATCAAATTAATAACAATAATAATGTACATCCTTTGCACACAGAAGTTGCTGGTTTGGTTATCTTAACTTTAAAATAATTTTGTAGAAGGCTCAAAGGCTGGGCTCAGAAATTCTTTCCCCAAACGGGACAGTCCCCCTTTGAGTGGGAGCCTAGGCAGAGTTACACCTTTCTAATGCTTCTGTGGATATAAAATGGTATAACTGCTTAGGACTGCACTCATTGTCTGACTCTGTGTAAACCAACATGTTCATAATATTTCCCTAATAAAGGATTGTATTGGAATTAGTAAATGGTGTGTTGCATAAAAAGTCTATTACACTACAAGTGAAAAGACTATTCTCTGTGTGTGCGCGCGAGACAGGCACATGCATATGTGCTTTCCTTTTGAGACTGCCTCCCTCTCCTAATTTTTATTCATGAGGAGGAATAATCAAGATTGCATAGCACAGGCACTGAATCTTCATGATAACGTAGAAGGCAATTTTTAGTTGCCACATCTGACTTGTAGTGTTTATGATCCATTTTTGTTCTGCCACATAAACGTTCCCCCATTAGCATTTGTGTAGAACATTGGAGATACAGTGTGGCTGATTAGGTTCCGAGCAGATGTGTTTTCCCTAGGGGGAAGAGGATGATAAATCTTATGGTCCTTTTTCGTATTTAAAGTTGATATTAGATCCAAATTTAAATTGGAGAATCAAATACTTGACTTGCTCTGCATACACTCTATCCTAATCCTTTCTACATTTGATTCTTCTAATTATCTGCTTTTGCACATTCAATGCCAATTAGCCCTGAAATTGCTCAAACTGCTGAGAAAGAAGTGGCATTTCTTGGGTAAGTATGAAGACCTTGTTTCCCTTTTCTGTTTACAATGGTATTTAATGAAATGAAGACTAATGGAAGGTGAAATCGATTGTGGGACTATCACTGGGAAGAGAACAGAGCAAACTTTTATTTATCAGACTGTGCTGGGTGACATAAACATGCTTGAATAATTTGTACTCCAAAGGATCTTATTAAGGCCTGGTAGACAGGTCTGCATGGGATTGCACTGTAAAACATCTCTGGCTTATGTGCTGTAGTCAACATTCAACATTTATCAGGGTCCTTCCTTAAATCATTGCAATTTCAAGCACTGGAGTATCCAACTCACATCTTTCCTTGCAGAGAGTGCAAATATCTAGGACTTTGAAGAAACTGTTCATAAATGGAAAGTAAGCAAGCCTCATGGAGAGAAGGTAGGATCAAAATCAAACAAAAATGGTTTACTAATGAAAGAAAGAGGCTTATAACCAAGTAGGATCACTGTGCAGGGGATGGTTGGGGGGGGGGGAATATAAGAAATCCTATTGCTATGTACTATAATTGAGCTGAAGTTCTTTTACAAAGATCTGATTGGTAAATGGTTGGATAGGGTCAGATTTGAAATGCTGGCACTCCTAGAAGATAGCAGGGTCACCAACTGGATTGGCCCATTGTCAGAATCCCCAGGTATTTCTGCCATGATTTCATTCTGTTTTATTCTGTTGCTTGTTAGGGTGTTGATCTATTCTAGCCTCTTGGCCCTGATGTAACACAGATACTTTTGCTTGATAACCCAAGGTCGATTTCCTTACCCTCCTGCCACATTCCTTCCCCTCCCTTTCTTTAGTGACCTGATGTTTCCAGACCTTCCTGTTCCTTGATCACCAATTGGTTATTTATGACCGTTTGTGCACCGGGAACTTCACTGCCCCAGCTCACATGCAGGAGCCCAAATAGGGGGTAGATGAGGGGCACCGGGCCAAATGCTCCCCCGTGTGGGTGCAGGAAGAGGTGGGGCAACCTGCCATGACTAAAACTCCAGCCTGCAGCCCGGCATGAAACCTCCAATGCATAAATGGTCTATATGTTTTAACTCCTTTGAATTGTGCTTTATTCAAGTTCCCAAGGGAGGGGGGAAATACTCTATATTGTTCCTTCTCAGTCCTGACTATGCCTTCAAACATAGATGTCTGCATTTTCTCAATAAAGAAACTTTAATTCCATGATTTTAGACATTTAGAAATCGAAGTCTCTCACACCCATCCTGGGCACTATGATTTTGGGGCCTTTTCTTAAGGGACAGACATTTTCTTCAGGACATTTTGTTGCCACTGCTTTATGTTGTTGTTGCTTGAGAAGAAAGAGGACAAGTGTATCAAAAAAATTTATTATGGTAGGATCACCTTTGTATTGTTGTCTTTTCCCTCAGGCCAAAGTTCTACTGTACTTATGAAACAATTTGTTAGATGTAGGACTCGCTTCATCAGCATCTTCACATATTTTTTCTAAGGAACCTAAATAGCTTGGTCACATCTTCCATCCTACTCAGAGTTTGAGGGCATCAGGAGAAACAGGAGAAAAGCAAAGAAAGGCACAACCTAAAGAAATTTCCCCCTCAAGATCATTTATGTATACATGAGGGTCATGCTAAAAGTAGTAACGAATAAGCAAGAGATTCCATGTGTGATTGGACCAACATCGTCTTGAAGATTTGTAAAATTTATGTGAATATATTTCACAATATGGTTGAGGTTACTATTACTTGTTGGTGTTACATCTGATCCCTTCCATGAATTTCCAGCCTTTCTTTATATTCTTTGTGAAACAGTTAGAAAAAAAATTAGCTGTTAGCATGCGTAATCTATGCACTACCTCCCCCGGTTATGAAAGTAAATAACATTAGTGGCAAAGCATAAAGACGTTATATAAAACACATCTTGAACTGGGGTTCGACTAATGTGTATATAACCTGCTTTACAGAACCATAGTTTGAGCAGGCTAAGTGGTTAATTGTTATTGATTGGCTGTGCCCACTGTTCCCATATCCATCATTATTGAAATCATCTCCATTCCCCTCATTAAGGATGCATCTGTTTCCATGGGGATGGATTTCTAAATAAGAAGTGCCATTTGAATCCGATTGGCTCCCCTGGTTGTTCAGGCACTCGGCAGCGTGGTTGCCCAATCTGTCATTGTTAATCAACTCTCATCTCTTAACAGTGGCTGGAGTTATCAATGAGGTGAGGATTAATATTCTGGGCGAAACAGATGATAAATCATTTGTACATAATTAGTGTACAGCAAGGTTACAGCTGACATGAATTTTTATCTTAATTATGATAGAAATTTGTTCCATTAATTTAATTTAGTTTGCATGAGTGGTTCAACACCTAACAAAGTTAATCTTACACCTGTCATGACAATGGTATGGGAAGTCTCATTCTCAAGACGCAGGCGCGGATACCTCTAGTACAGAACCATGATATTTCTCATCTTTTATTGGAAAATAGATAGTGGCTTTCAGTAGATGTAGTCCCTCTTCTTTTTAAAGCCCATGTTTTGAATTTAAGAAAAGAAAAAGAAAGCAAAACATCAATTACATTGTAGTCTCCAATAGAAAAGATCTTTGTATTCCTTACTCTCCCCACCCCTCAATCACTGTACTTATCTTCTTTATCAGTAAAGCCCTGGAGAAATGAAAGTCTGATCATCCGAGATCCGTAGAAGCTCATAGCTGAAATGGCACAAAGTAGTTTACACTAATAAGGGCCCCAGCAGTAATGGATATTGGTAGTGACTGGTAGGTGGGGCAAATCTATCCATGTTGTATTTTTGTCTTGCCCTTTCTCCAAGGAGCTCAGAGTGGATTACAGGATGCTCCCATTCCTCAGACAGAATCTTTAGCCATAATCATTGGTGGGTGGTATGCAGACAACGCACACCCTATCCGGTTGGCACTCACTAGGGATATGCCCCCAGTAGGGAGTGGCCACTCCCCCACTGAGGACTAATTGCTGATCTTCCCTGCCCCATCCCCCTTCTCCTCCTCCCTGCCAAAATAACAGCCAGTGTGCTTTACTGACCTGCTTCTCAAAGGTAAACTGGGCCTGAGAGTGGGGAGGGTGGGAGGAGGAGAGCAGGCTTGCTCGCCAGCCCTGCATTGGCAAGCTCAGCCTTTGCACCCGCCGAAAACTGGGGAGTGGGGTGGAGGGAAGCAGGCCAGGCTGGTTGCCAGCCCTGCCATGGTGAGTGTGGTCTCTGCACTCTCCTGCCTGAGATAGGGGATGGGGGAGGGAGACAAGGGCCTGCTCAATCAAAGCAAGGACTGCTGAAGCTTTGTTCCCTGCTATCCCAGCCCCCTGAGAGTGACAGGATGTATGGCTGGGGGGTGAAGGGAAGGAGGGAAGGGGCTGCTGTACCATGACAAGGCCTGATGTCCTGCTGTGGCTTCACTCTTCGCCCAGGTAGGGGAGTGCTCTCCGCAACCCTTCCTGCCTCCAGAGAACAGTGAAGGAGGTGCATGGGAGGGCTTGTCACCCTCTAAAGTAGCTGCTTTCTCCAGGGGAACTGATGCTTGGAGATCAGTTGTAATTCTTGAGGATCTCCTTACCCCTACCTGGAAGTTGGCAATCCAGCTCCCTGCACATGGAGGAGTGCGGAATCAAACCCTGCTCTCAAGATTAGAGTCTGCCAGTCTTTAACCACTACACCATGCTGGATCTCAGTATTAAGCAGGGAGAGGAGGGGCAGCATCCAGAAAGGTCCCAGCACAGGAATGCATGCTAGCTCCCGTTGGATTCCAGGGTACAATAGGCTTTGCCTCTAGTTTGTTATATTCTCTTGCAATAGGATATGGTGGCCCCAAGGAATGCAGAGCCTACAACTTCAGGGTCTCAAAGTCACATTTATATGGAGGGGAACACTGCACCTGGTAAGCAAGGAAATCTTACGTGCATTCAGATGATGCTCTTTTTTAAAGAATAAAATCAGAAGACGCCCCCATGCACACATTGTTTTGACCGGTTCCTCAGCCATCAGGACTGGGTAGTAAAGATGACTTTGTGGCATCCAAATCCTGTGGCCTCTCTGCACCCAATGGTTCTCATCTGAACTGGACTCTTGTGGCGATTGATAACTTAGTTCCTATTAGCTGCTATTTGACTGTCTCAGTAGGAGAGTCAGGTGGGGGGAAACACAGACCTGACTTAAACTGGGATAACTCTGCGTAGGATTGCTCTATAATCTTAAAGCAGCTACATGATCTCTAGTTTTGCTCTAATTCTCTGACTGGTTTTGTACATCATCTTAAATATGTATTTACCTGCCTGGCTCTCTTAGGGCATTTTTTCTTCTTCTTGAATATGAAGGGCACTTGATATGGTATGCTGCAGAAACTCCTATTTGTATTAAGGGTAGTGAATGAAGAATGACACACTGCAGAGTCCCCAAGCCATGTTCCTGTATGGGAAAGAATAATTCATAACTTGATTGTCTCCACAACTGGTAATTATTCAACCATTCCCAAGGGGTTTGGCATAGCAAATGAACCTAAATCCTGTACTAATTATCCAAGCAATTATGAAGCTGGATAAATCATATGTGATTGATAGATAAGGTGGCACTGTTTGGCTTCCAAGACAGGGTGTTATTTATTGATTTTGCTAATAATTAAGTATATCTGGGAAGGACTATCCGTGATATTTCTTATAAAACTACTTACCTTTATAAATTGGATGATTGTAGTTGCTCCTGTCTGACAATATGTTTTTTTTTATAGAAACCCAACTAATCTTTTTATGCCTAATGAAATGAATGAACATTGGAAAAGCATAAATATAATTGCAAGATGGTATTCTCCAGTAGCATGCCATGTATGTATGTATGTATGTATGTATGTATGCATGCATGCATGCATATAATACTCATCACACACCCTTTCATATCTGGCACTACAGAAATAAACCTTGAGAAGGAAGCTTTAATTGAACAGTAACTCAGATTAATGTTTTGTGATATTAGTTCACAATTATTACTCCCTGATAGGGTCAAGAAGTATATAGTTGGCTATTCACAAAGAAATGACTGATTTAAAAAACAAAGACCTCTAATGGAATTCAATAGTGCTTTTTCAGTCATTCCACTTGGCATCTCTATTACCTGAAATGATTCACAGTCCATTATGGGAGCTTCCATGCTAATAGAATGTCTATCTTCTGTAATACAGACACATCAGGGCACTAACGGAAAACCTGTCACAATGAATTTCATCTAGATTTCACTTCATCTCTTCATGGACTGTAAAATTTGCTCTTGTACAATGCCTAAATTTACTGTGGGTAATTGAGAGAGATCTATAGATGCAGCAGCACTCAGCCGGGGGGTGGGGGTGGGGGTGGGAGTGTTATTATTTTTCCAAAGAGTGCATTGAATTGTAGGGATCTGGTTTACTCAGAAGTAAAAAGAAAACATGCACCATTATTTTGGCTAATTATAATACATTCTGAGACAGCTCTGGCTAGAAAAAAATGACAAGAAAGCCTTGCGTTTTCAAACAGCACTCACCTTGGAAATGTAAGAAACAAAAAAGAAGCCAGCAAATGTCATGTAGGCTTAGGTTTCCTTAGGGTTATGATCCATATGTCTGAGAGACATGGATCATATTGTGTAGACAGGTAGTCTGTTGTTTACAGTAAGTGGAGTGGGGCTTGGCCTACAAACCCTTGTGTCCTGATGGTTCCATTCAAGGTCCAGTTAGCTTGTTTTGAGATTTGTTAAACCTTGATGTTGTAATTACTGACTACAGCTCAGGCTTTTCCCATTGGCACCAAGCTTGTTCTGGAAGGTCAATGGATATGAAAGGTAAGAGATGAGACTAGATTCTCTTTTGTCCCCCCCCCCAACAATGAATGACAAATTCACAGCTCATGATTATATACACAGATTCCCCCCTCCCCCCAGCAATTCCTTCTCCTTTGCTTACTTTATTTCATCCCATCAGAAGCGAAACAGAATTACCAGCTGCCCTCAGCACTTCCAGATGTCGGTATCTGTTAGCCAATTAGAACCATGCTATATTCTATAGCTTCCTCGACCCCCTCCCCAAACCACAAACTGAATAATAGCATCATGCTCCACTGGCGGTGAAGTGATCTCAGCCTTTACATTAGGAGGAAATCAGAATGGTATGACTGCAGTTCATTACTGAAATAGGTAACTGATGAACTGAAAAGACAAAGGGCATTGTTAAATGAAATGTCATTATTAGAGCTATTCATGTTTAACAAATGTACTGTAAGTTAATTCAGTATTTTCTATAAAGTTCCCAGCAGAATGTTCAGTATTCTTCTATTTTTTTTCTTTTACTTTCTTCACGTGCCCAGTGTACTTTAAGAAATGTATTTAGCAAAACTGCATTACCAATCTGAAGTCTTAAGGTCACAAACCTCTGAAGCAGGGTGCATGCGGCGGGGGGGGGGGGGTTGTGCCACTTGTGTCGGAATCATGACACTATCTTCAGTGAGACACTGCTGACATGAGTGGTTACAGAATGAGAATCCAGTTGAAATATATATATATAGAAGTGTGACAAAGTCCATTACAGAGCCAGTTTGGTGTAGTGGTTAGGAGTGCGGACTTCTAATCTGGCGCTCCGGGTTCGATTCTGCGCTTCCCCACATGCAGCCAGCTGGGTGACCTTGGGCTCGTCACGGCACTGATAAAACTGTTCTGAGCAGTGATACCAGGGCTCTCTCAGCCTCACCCACCTCACAGGGTGTCTGTTGTGGAGAGAGGAATGGGAAGGCGACTGTAAGCTGCTTTGAGCCTTCTTCGGGTAGAGAAAAGCAGCATATAAGAACCAACTCTTCTCTTCTTCTTCTACATATTGTACCTGCTCCTGGGTGAACCTGCCCAGTTACTGTGGTGATCATCTTGAAGCCTTTCTCCACATGCTGCCATGGTCTTCTTCTGTGGTGGCATCTCAGTAATGAAGCACCTTCACCATAAAATTCAGCAGATGCCAAATATCCTAAGTTACCACATATCACCCAGATCTTTGGTCTATTATTTTTTTGTGTATATTATTTTTAAACATGATGTAATATGCAGCCAGTGATGATGTGGTTCTCTATTTTCTGTAAGATGACACAAACACATCTGTTTTGGAGAGGATAGGATTGAAATTATCCACATAAATATCTGTCTTGGCTTCTGGCCTTGGTTTATAGACAATTCCACTTTGTAGATGGAATGAAAGTGGTCCATACACTTTTTGAGTGTCTCTCAACCTTTCTTTTCCCCCCTCACCAGTTCCCAGAAGGCAGGGATTTCTTCCCTTTTACAACTGTCCCAATGCAATGCTGTGGAAAAAACAGGTGTA
The DNA here is from genome assembly GCF_049243985.1 of Paroedura picta. NCBI lineage: Eukaryota > Metazoa > Chordata > Lepidosauria > Squamata > Gekkonidae > Paroedura > Paroedura picta. The sequence goes on along the minus strand of NC_135370.1, from coordinate 61,106,640 downwards.
GAGGGGAATAATTGTGCATAGGATCGCTCTATAACCTTACAGCACCTGCCACAAAAATAAAGATACACTATAGAACTGTAAAGGTTAAGATATTATTGTGGCATGTAAGTTGGCTCTTGCCCCCTGCTTTACAATGAAAACTAAATATATGAACTAAACTAGGATTCATGAATTGAAGTCAGCTGTCCTGCTTATTAGTCATATTCTCCCATGCCCCTTAGTGTGGTTTCCAGAGAAGACTGCCCAGCTGAGTCTTCTAGTATTTGAGCAATCATACCCTTGTTCCAAGTTTGGTACAACCACAGGCTGCACCCTGCTTATTCTCGCCTGAACAGAACTAGAGATGACAAAAAAGAAAACATGAAGAGCACAGCTGGATTATACCAGTGATCCATCTACTCCAATAACCTGCTTCAATTAGCAGCCAACCAGATGCCCTGGAGAGCCATCAAATGGGACATAGAAGCCAAAACCTTCTCCTGATGCAGACATTGCCACCCCCCTGGACACCATGGCCACTGATGGGCCTACCATCCATGAATCTGTCATATCGCCTTTTAAATGCTGGCATATGCAATATCTGTAGTATGTATGATTCAAAAACATATGAAGGATATCCAGCAGGGGGCATCAGAGGAGAAGTGTATTTAGCATAGTTAGGCTAGGAACTTCCTGATGTTTTTCAAATATTCTCCTCTGTGTCCTGATTGGCTCATTGGAGACTTCCTGCTCCTTTGAGCGCATTTCCTCCCTGCTTGCCTCCCGAACAGGCAAAATGAACGGAACAGAAAGTAGGACTCTCTCTTTCTCTACAAAGTTATTTCTCTTATCATGCACCTATCATTACCTCCACTGGTAGTGAAAAATCAGAATGCACTCACTTGTTGATTAAATAAGCATTTCCATTGGCCTGTCCTGAGCCCGCCTTAATTTCATTGGATGCCCCTGAGTACTAGTATTATAAGAGGAGGAGGGAAAGATGATCTGCTTTCTTTATCCAATTCATAATTCTAGCAATCTGCCATGTACCCCCAGTTAAACTCTTCTAAACTGAAAAGTCCCAAATACCTTTGTTCTCTCCTTTTGAAATAATAAAGACAACAACAACAACAATGCCCCCCAAACCTCTTTAATTATTTTGGTTGCCTTTTCCTACCCTTTTTAAAAGTTGTTTTTAAAGACACAGTACTCAGAATTCCACACAGGCTGTTAGCCATTTTATTTTCTCTTCCCTAATAATCCATAGTGTGCAGTTTGCCTTTTAAACTGTAACTGCACACTGCATCAACATTTTCCTTGAGCTGTCCACTTCAACCCCATGATCTCTTTCAGGCTCATTCAGGCCCCTCCTATCACTTTTAAAAAATCAATATGACATTTTTCACTTTCCAGTCCTCTGGAGTGGAGGACTGTTTTTAGCAACACGTTACACATACTGGTTACTAGATCAATAATCTCAAGAACTTCAGTCCTCATCATCTCAGTTTAACTCAGTTCTGCCCATCTCACACCATTTGGTGTAAGGGTTCCAGTGATGCTTGTGGTGCCAAGGAGGCACGGAGGGTGAGGAAATGAAGTATAAGCACCCACACAACCATTTTGTGCTAACAAGAAATACACAGCTTGTTTATTATGTACAACCAAGAGGGGCAATGGCAAAGCATGGGGATGGATCCTGATATCAGAGGACCCAACCCACCACCCCCAGCCCACCTGCTGGGGAATAGCCATGGAGTGGCAAGATAATGAGACGCATGTGGGCATCAGCCTCTATATTGTCCCCTCACCACCCGATGGTGTAAGTCAGTTGGCAGCCCTTACCTGGGCTTACAGCTATATGGCTCCTCACACCCCCCTCAAGGCTCCTTCTGGGGACCCCCAGAATGGGTGAGGGAGGCATCCAGGCACTGCCCCTCCCAAAAGAGATCTGTCCCAATGCCCAATCCACCAAGCTGTGACAATATGAAACAGAAAACAACTGACATCCCATATATCCCCAAACCTTAACCCCCACCCCAGTAAACAATTTGTCCCCACTTCAACATGTCTACCTTTTACATCATTAAATACACCTTCATATCACCCCTTCCTCTCTTCATCTCCAAGCTACACGTATCCAACTCTCTCAACATTTCCTCATAAGGCATAGAGTCCAATCCCACAACCTTCCTAGTCACCCTTCCCCAAACACATTCCACCTTGTCAATGTCCTTCTTGAATTGTGGCGTCCGGAACTGAACACAATATTCCAAATAAGGTCTAACCCATGCAGAATAGAGTGGTAGATCTGTGAGGTTTTATACAATGAACCTAGGACTCGTGTTGAGAGAGCTGTGTTGTTGTTTTTAACTGAAATTGCCCCCTCTGCAGAGTGGCCTTATTGGTGGTCAGCTCAGCATTGCAAAAAATAATGTATTGGCTTTAGGTTTGCTCCCTTTCACCTACGACAGAACACAGCAAGCCTCCACTTTGGGCGATATGAGGTAGTTAGTGAAGCTTTTCAGCTACATTTATGGATTGACTTGAGCTACATATTTTTTGACCTGTACTTGAGATTTATTGGCAGATACATAAGTCACAGTAAATAACCTAAGAAGCAATTGATGCTTCATGCATTTTGTGTGTGTGTGTGTGTGGCATGAACTGATTGACAGATTAAGAAGCTTGGCTCTCTCGCAAGTGATGGAAACTGCATGCGTGGCTTATTATGAATATGGGTAGTGGTGTGTTGTGCACATATATTTTTTATTTAAAAAATGAAGATTACAATATAACCACAAGATTAAAAGCATGTTCAAAATATGATCCATAGAGATAGAGACTTGAAAAGAAAATATGTAGTTAGGCGTGCTGTGATATGGGTAATGAAATCATGAAGCGATCCTGGCTTGTTCCAAGAGCAATGCACCAACCACCGTTGCTGAACAACTTCCATCCATTTCAAAGATATCTGTGCAGGAATGCACAATAAGGCCCAATTGGCTGTGTAAATATATATGCCATTCTTCCTACTTGAGTGTTGGAGGGCACTCATTGAGATCCCCCTCCCACCGCCTTTAATCTTAATGGGTTTATGGATATGCTCTGGGTGTTACATCTCTGGTGTATCTGGCAAATATCTCTGGTACAACTGTGCATCATTGACTAAGTGCACTGTGGATAGGCCGGGGGTGGGGTGGGGGGAAGGAGGTAATTTCTTCTTGAGGCTCATATACTAGTCAGGATGTAATCAGAAACCTGCATGCAAAAGACCAGTCGTTTGTTCAGAAATAGCAGCTCCTATGTGTTTTAGGATTCTTCTATTTGATGCAGGACATGGTGTTGAAATTAAACAGGCTGCCAAATCAATATTATAAACTGCATTCCAAGGGAAAATAAAGCTCCACTTTCTATTTCTCTTTTCCCCCTGCATAAGAATCTTTTTTAAAAAAATGATGACAAGTTATCTGTTCTCGTGTGTCTAGTGGGTCAGTTAAAAGGGAAAACCTAATCTGAGGGGGAAAGAATCTTACTTGGATACTCTCTGTGAAACAATGTAAGCCTCTAACCTCTTTCACTGCAGAAATACCCCTTTCTCCTTCAACTCCCCAGTGAAAGGGGGCAGAGATTAAGGAAATAGGGATTCAGAGAACCTGATGCACAAATGATTATAATCATCATATAACATAAGTCAGTGGTCAAGTTAAAAAACACAACAAAGGTTGGAAGAAATGGCAGCTGTAAATACAGGAGACAGGGGATATGGCTGCTGTGTGGGCAGGACTGGGAAAACCTGTGGCTGCTGTGGGGAATACCCCTTCCCACAAAAACACTGAACCAATTACAAATAACCCTATCTAAAGACACTGATCCCATAGGATTGCCCTGTTTACTCTGTGTCCTGAGTCATGGTGCTTTCACGCTAACTTTTGAGTTATAGTATCACTCAATTTTTCCTGAGAATTCAGATTGTGAGTTGGTCATCACCCACTCTCAGTGGATTGATTTCTTCTGGGCTGTTGTTTTACGCTGCCCTCTCTTTGAAGCATCTCCCCTCCCCCTTCCATTGCTGGTAGCTTGAAGTATAGCTCTATAGCCACTATGGATGAACACTATGCATTTGATGAAGTAAATTCTGCCTCACCAAGCTTTTGCTGGAATGCATTTTGCTAGTCTTTATGGTGCTGATTGATTCCTGTTTAACTTGCCCCTGACAGACCTCACCTCCAGATTATCCCTTTACCCCATGAATTAAATGCTATTTAGTGGCCTTGTTCAGAATTTCTACCACAAAGGTTCCCGTTTTGAACTGTAGTAGTGTTATTGTCTTTCCTAGTCTGGAAATGTAGTAGGCAATTATCTTGCCTCTAGCTTCACTGTTGCCCCCTCTCCTATTCTTCTCTGCTAGATCAGTCTTTGAGGAACCCCTTGTCAGTTTTCTAGTGAAGGGGCACTTTCAACCTCTCTGCACAGATGGAGGAGCAATAATAATATAGATACAGGCTCAAGGTATACAAAGTTATAATCTTCTATGAGGTGGTGATGAAAAGGGCAACCTCTGTAGAGTGTTCAAGGCAATTCAGAGGTTGCTTTCCACTGCCTTTCTCCACATAGCAACTCTGAAATTCCTTGGTGGTTTTCCATCCATGTGCTAACCAGGGCTGACCCTGCTTAGCTTCCAAGATATGAGACTGAGCTAACCAGAATCATCCATCAATGTTTGTTCTGAATACAGGAATAATCATCATGATACTTTTGGAATAAACATTGACATATCTAGCTGATGGTTGACCTTGTTAATTATATTACAGTTTTAGATGGTTAGGGAGTATTCATCACCTTTTCTGCAGGGGGGGGGGATTCTCATCAGGTTCACCTCTGCCATGAAGGGGCTTTTCCAAATTCACTGCAAGAGGGAGAAGGCCCTCTATATTCTACAATCCCTGTCAGGTTCTTAAAAAAAACAAAACCTTGAAACTATTGGTGTGCAATTTAGCACTTATATGCAACTGAGGGCAACTTATGGTCCATTTTAGATATCCAGTCCCACAGCAGAGAATTCTGCACAAGTTTCCTGCTTTGTGAGTGAGAAAAATGAAGAATATGAAGCCTTGTCTTTGCTAAAGATGGTTCCAGTGTTGCGTACAACATCCAGTCTTGCAGGCAACTCCTTGCTTAGTTGAATTCCTCAGATACATTGTGTTTGAGGAAGTGTGCTGTGCACATGAAAGCTCATACCTTGAATAAAACTTTGTTGGTCATAAAGGTGCCACTGGACTCTAAATTTGTTCTGCTGCTTCAGACCAACACAGCTACCCGTTTGAATCTAAATACAGTGTAAGTACACCCAGTACTCGCTGAAGTATAAAGAGGGAGGGAAAGTAGGCTGCCTAACAATTTCAAAGGCAATAAAGGTAAAGGTATCCCCTGTGCAAGCACCGAGTCATGTCTGACCCTTGGGGTGACGCCCTCTAGCGTTTTCATGGCAGACTCAATACAGGGTGGTTTGCCAGTGCCTTCCCCAGTCATTACCGTTTACCCCCCAGCAAGCTGGGTACTCATTTTACCGACCTCGGAAGGATGGAAGGCTGAGTCAACCTTGAGCCGGCTGCTGGGATTGAACTCCCAGCCTCATGGGCACAGCTTTCAGATGGCTGCCTTACCACTCTGCGCCACAAGAGGCTCATTCAAAGGCAATAAAAGTAGAATTTTATCACCTCTACAGATATTGCCTTGCTGTGGTCTTCCATGTTCCATCTATGCTGATGTCCTCCTGAAAAGAAAAGTATAGGAGCCTCTCTTACTGCACCAGACAGGCCATTCAAACAAGATGGGATCCACCACAGAGAGAACTGTAGAATGTGCTGCTGTTGTTTATGCCCTTTCGAAGGGTGGCTTGTCTCAGAGGGACAAATTTCAGTGGAATATATTGAGAGAGGAGGTCTTGGAGATAAGTGGGTCGTAGTAGGCCAGGAAGGGTTTCGTCAGTATTAACCAACAGCTTGAACTCTTGGGAAGTAAATGGCAATCAACCAGAGCAACAGCCCAATAGGTGGGAAGTGTATGCTTTGTTTAGGGCAGGGGTAGTCAAACTGCGGCCCTCCAGATGTCCATGGACTACAATTCCCAGAAGCCCCTGCCAGCATTTACTGGCAGGGGCTTCTGGGAATTGTAGTCCATGGACATCTGGAGGGCCGCAGTTTGACTACCCCTGGTCTAGGACCTGACATGAGTTGAAGCAGAAGCTTCTGTGTTGTCTTTAAGGGCAAATCCATGTACAATAGTTTAGCCATGAGGCTACCATGGCATGGATCCACATGCCCAGATGGGCTGGCTCGAGGTAGGGAGTCATCCTCTGGGCTAAATTACGATGGATTAAAGCTCCCCCCACTCCCTGCTGAATTAGCATGCTTCTCTGGCAATATTACTGGGTCTGGTACAATCCCCAAACTCTTGACTGAATCAGTAAGGATCAGCTCAGCTGGACCTTATCAAACATGGGAAGTGCAATCCACTTTTTGGAAAGTTCCCAGAGAATTAGGGCAGCTAATTGACAAAAGACTGGACTAGATTCTGATCTGATTCCCACTCATCCCACAAATTGTCTAGGCCCCTAACCCCCGCCTAAGCATCTACAATGTTTTATTTAACATGATAAGAAGCATGAATAAAGTGTCTGCAGTATAGGAATATGGTTAGAAAATGTAAATCAACATGAATGAATGGAAGGACTTTTATGCACTACTATAAAAAGAATGAATCAGACATAAATCACCTCCAACCCCAAATGCATGATCACGAGACACTATTAGTTTTACTTCCAAATGCAAACACATTTACTATGAATATTCACCAGAAACCAGTCTTGGTCCACACAGGCAGACAAATTTCATCTGTTTTTCTGAAAGGATCATTCATTTGCTTAACTTCAGCGCCATCTGTTGCTTGTTCAAGGAAAATCACTGTGTAAACTGCAAAGGGAACACCCAAAGGTAATGAAAAATTTATTTTAACTTTTGATTGTGAATATAATTTGTGGGCTAGAATATATGTTTCTCAATGGGGGAAAGGGGAGCTGCCTTAAAGCATCCTGGGTTGCCATCTTTTTAATTGGCTCTGCCTCTGTGTTTCGGTAACTGTCTGCAGCCCAGAGATATTTGGCTGGGGAAACTGGCAAGAAGTAAAGACCACGAGAAAAGCTTTGCTGCCTTAATATTTTGTGCCATATTATTATTAAAGAGGCAAGAACTGAGACCGTAAACAGAAAGGGCAACCTTAGAAGTTACCTTTCTATCAAACATACATGTAGCATGAACACCTGATCCCATTGGGGGCGGGAGGGAGGGATACTCCTCCTTTCCTTGGCTCTGTTGTTTATTGTATGAAGAATCTGCAGCTCATGAAGTTCCAGACAAAATGGAGCCAAGATGTGCTCCCCCCAAATTACTTATTGAATCAAGGCCTTCAATCTACTTTCTAACTGGGCTGGCCTGTTGACTGTGCAGTGTACCACCAAGTCCAGTATGCTTCCTTTACAAGGATTTCTAGCTCTGTATATGTTAGAGAAAACCACAGTTGTCTGCTCACTTGAGAATCTGCAGGGAGGTGGAACTTAACTGCCCATTCCTCTTTGGATCTGCTCACTTACTTTGTATGCTAGATACAGACACAATTATCCAGGTTTATTCCTCTATACATCCAATGAACAAATAAGACTAGAGCAGTGGCCTTAAAGTTGGCAACTAGCTTGGCAAGTACTTTTCCTGGTTGGAGACACTGGTGGTGTTGTAAGAACCTCCAAATAGATTAGTGCACTACAGAGCAGAAATAAGTTAAGAGGACAGGCAGTCTAATGGAACAATAACTGGTAAAACAATGAGAAGGAAATGGTAGCAATACATGCAGGGCCCATTCTCACAATGGAAGGAAGGAAATGGTGGGGTTTCTTGGGCTCTGTATTGGAACCAGCGTGGTTTAATTTGTTCTTAATTGATCCGGAACTGGGAGCTAGCTGCAAAGGGGCAAAGTCTGCAGGTAACACCAATTTGTTCAACATAGAATTTGATAAGTAGGTACTAACATACCACGTAAGGTCCAAAATGTGTAAAATTATGCACACAAAAGGCAAAAAAAAAAATGAAACAAACTGCTCCACATATACACAGATTTCTGGCCAGTCAAGAGACCTTTGGTTTCCTGCGGCAGCATGATGATTAAATACAAAACTGAAGTGGAAAAAGCAAGTTTTATGCCAAGCATTACTAGAGACAGCATTCTTGTAGGAGTTTGTTTATTGCAACCCAAAAAGTGTCTTGTGGTCCCTTAAAGATTCAAAGATTTACTGCAGTCCAATGAAAAATACAATGGCCTGTATGACAGCTATAGGGAGACACAATGGAGGGTGATAAAATTATACATGGAAAGTAGTAACTTCACTGCCTAAAACAAGGGTCAGTTTGTTTTCTGACTGGGCTGACCTCTGACTGGGCAACCTAGCCTGGCCTGCTTCTCCAGCAGTGACCACCAGCAGCGTATGTCAGAGGGAAAATCAGACTTTCTAGCCCTGTACACAAAATCAGATTAAAGGTTCTGGTAATTACCTTCAAGGCCATATGCGGTCAGGGCCTAGTGTACCTGAGGGACCGCCTCCCTGCCTATGTCCCCAAAAGAGCTCTGTGCTCTACCACTACCAACTGGCTAATGGTCCCTGGCTCTAAAGAAGTCAGCCTGGCCTGAACCAGGGCCAGAGCATTCTCTGTCCTGGCCCCCACCTGGTGGAATGAGCTCCCAGAGGAGATCAGGGCCCTGATGGAGCTTAAACAGTTCCGCAGGGCCTGCAAAAAGGAGCTCTTCCGCCAGGCATTTGGTTGAGACAAGGCATAACCAACAGTGACTGAAAGGCCCCTGCTCCCCCCCTCCCTCTCAGAACTCCACTAGAGTGCTCTGGACCAGTTTGCACTGTGGCATTGTTTATACTGTTATATTGTTACACTGTTATATTGTTACAACTATTAGTTATTAATATTGTATGGTTATTCATATGTCATGGACTGTTTCATGTATTGTTCTTATGTTCTATGTAAACCACCCTGAGACTCCGGGGAGGGCGATAAATAAATATAACAAGCAAACAAATAAAAAAATAAAAAAATAAAAAAAATAAAAAAAATAACAGCCTTATGCATTCACTGAACGTGTGGGGAGGGAAACAAGGAGCAAGTGTGGCCCTGCCTGTGAGATTGCTTGGCCATCTATAGGGGCAACCACAAAAAGGAAATCACCACACTAACTCTTTCCTCTCTCTAATCAGTGATGTTCCAAAACCAGCATTGGTAGCCAGAGGGATGGAGAGTTCACACAGCCACTTCCTCAGTGCAGTCACCACTGGAGATAACCCGGCAGTCTCATGGCAGCAGCAAGTGAGGCCAGCATGCTTAGTTCCCACTCTCCCACACTATGCCATGAGTGCGCTTGTGAGGCTTTTGCACACATTAGGGTACAGTTTGTCTACTACAGGAATGTGGAGACAACCTTTTTCCCTATTGGTCATGGTGGGTAAACGGAACCTCCATGTTCAGAGGCAGTATTTATAATTCTGAACCTGATCCCAGAGTACAGATTTTTTAAATGGGGCCAAGAACTGAAAGGAAAGAATTTCCTATTTTTCCTATGGAGGTTCTCCATTCTCCATCAGTCGCAGACTGAGGGGAAGGGTGGCCATTCTAATCCATGAGGATTTCTCCTTCAGAGCACTCCCCACACCATCAATTCCAGGAATTGAACATGTTGGCCTCCAATGGATGATCTCATTTCTCCAGGGTCATGGACAGAGGGTAGCAATTGGAGAGAGACAAACAAGCCAGCTTTTCAAATAGCATGCTCCTTTTCAAATAGCATGTTCAGGATGGTGAAAGTCTATGTGGTACAGAGAACCACTACCAGCATAAAAATGATAAAGTATTTATTAAAGAGATTATTAAAGAAATTATTAAAGAGAAAATGTTCACAAGCATACTTTTAGCACAGCAGCAGACTGGAGGGTTTCAAATGAAATAGGTAAAATGAAATTCCCCCGTTGCTCTCTCTATTCTATCAGATGCTAAAATATAGGACAGGCTCCTTAGCTTAGAATGTTATAGATTTCTATAGAGTTTCCATTGCAGTTTCCTCTGGTTGCCCAGTCCTGCACGTGGTACTGGCCACCAACTCCAGTCCTCATGTCTGTCTGCTCTGATTAATGCAGCACAAAAGAGACCCTTCTCCTTGCTACTCTGTATCCTATCAACTCTTTCCCCCACTCACTGACCAGGTCTGGCCAGGTCAGAGCAGCTTTTCATGGATATTCTTCCTGGATATTCTCCTGAAGCCTTTCTAGTCTAAAGTCCTCCAAATATCTGTTCCTCCTGCCAGATCTATTTGCATGAAGGTGGGCTGAGTTAAAACTTTTAAAACCTCCTGGTTAAGGTTTTACTCAGGTCAGATCAATAGATCATTATGTGCTTGGGTTCTTTGTTGTTGTTATGTGCGAAGTTGTGTCCGACCCATCGCGACCCCATGGACAATGATCCTCCAGGCCTTCCTGTCCTCTACCATTCCCCAGAGTCCATTTAAGTTTGCATTGGGTTCTAGTGCTCCCAAATGTGTTTGTTATGCTTGCAGCAAGAACCACTGATTGTGCTTTTTACCTACAACAGCTAAAGTTCCATCCTCAAAGGTAAATCCATATACAAATAAGGATTTATGGTATTTTGTCTGCAATATTGCTCATCTGATTTGCTTTGAAGTATCAGGTATCAACCACTGCCAAATGCAAGATACTGGCTGTACAGCAGTTCCTGCTGCCTCCTTGGCTTCCTGACAAATAATTATTACAGAAGTGAAAGCAAGCCAGCATTGCTGCAGAAGAGCAGGAGATAGTCTGCTATGCCTTCTTCATGCCACAACAAGGAAATTGCTGTATTACTGCTGATTTTCAAATCAGAATTACAGGTGCTGATAGCAAGCGCTGAGCCACGAAGCAGAAAGAACATGGCTTGATTTGCAGATACTGTGTGTTGAGTCTGGCTTTTTATAGTTAGAAATAATCTTATGAAATGAGCAACAGAAAATATGATGCACAAATACGGAATGCTAGAGCGGTGCAAATCTGTTTATAACTAAGTTTTAAAATGCATCTGAGCCCTTGGGGGAAAAAATCTGTCTCCAGCTTGTAATGAACTCTTGTGTATAGATTTCAGTCGATTTCCTTTCCTTTGAAGAAGAGATATACTGGAGTCTAGATCTCTACATGCTGTTATGATATTTTAATGCCTGATACCAACTTGGATAATGCAACTCTTTTTTCCTCCAGTCCCATTATTTAAAAAAAAAACTGTTTGCAGTTATATTTTTGAGTGTCAAAACAGACATTAGATAGCCAGTAATGTAGGAAAGAAAAATAGATAGCGTTACAAATATAAGAAAATAATGAACAGTGACATGAAAACAGTCTGAGGAAGAGTGCTTGCACTCGAAAGCTCACGCCTAAAATAAATCTTTGTTGGTCTTAAAGGTGCCACTTGATTCTGATTTTGTTTTGTTATGAAAACAGTAGTTCATATGACCAAATCATGCAGTAACCATTCTCAGTTTTTCAGCCTGTCTCTAAACAAGGTTGCTTATTGCAAGTCTGGCCATGGGCTGCTGTCCGGGGCAGAGGGGAGGGATTTTGTGTGCCCCTGGTACCCAGTAGCAGTACTGGCTGTAGCCACTAGGGGCACAAGGAAGTCTGAGCATAGCAAAAAGCATTCCAGGATCAGTTAGACTTCCCTTTCTCCAAACTTGCTTAACAGGTTGTACAACCATGCCAACATGCTAATCGCTGCTACAGTAATTACTAGCCTGAAGGTCATTAAATCCAATAGTCCAACCTTTCTCTTGTCCTTTCCTTACACGAAGCTCAACCAGACCTTGCAAAGCAGTCATACTTAAGTTGTTGCAGCAAGATAAAACAACCTTCTTTTGCACACATTCTCTTCATTTTTTCCACACATTTCTCAGTCATTACTGTCTTCCTTCACCTCGTTTTTCTGTGTCCCAAACCCCTTTATTTTCACTTCCGGGTCTTAAGACCTTCTCAAGACCTTCTCATCCCTATCCAACCTGGGGACATAATGTATTTAAGAATTAGTATAGTAACAAGACTTTGCTAATATTATGAACAGAAGGCATTGGATATGCTGGGTACTGGTACTGGCACTGGTATAGCTAAGCAGAGGTGGCATGGGCCAGCAAATTTCAGTTCAGTTCACAAAGTTGAGAGAGTCTTAACATCCCCGGGAAGGTACACCCACCTCCTCACTTTCAGTTTTTAGAAGGGAGTTGAAGTTGGTTTTATTTATTTTATTTGATTAAAGCAGCGCTAAATTATGATTTTATGTTCTTATGTAATCTGTTCTATTAATATTGTGAGCTGCCTTGAGGAAGAAAGGCAGCTAAGAAACCAACCAACAAATAAATAAAGTTGTAGAAGAGATGGTAGAAAAAGTGGAGTGGTTTTTCTATTGGGGGAATATGGTTGGCATCTTCAAGCTAAAGCAGAGAACCTGGGACACCAGCGTGGTCGGGTCTTTAGGATTGCTTGCCTAGAACCTTTAGGTCATTATCTGAAGACACATCATCCCACAAAAGATTTTTCCTACTGCTTAAAACATAATGAACTTCTGTTAAGGTACTTCACATATCCAGTTGCAAGTCAAGTGTTGAGCCATTCCAAGACATCATGGGGCCAATTTAATAATTGGGCCTAATCATTTGAGTGGATTTAGACGAGTAGATTTAGAACGCTGTTTAGGATTGCATTGCCATTCTCTCAGCCTGATTTACCCCATAGGTCTGCCAAGAGGACAACATGGAAGAAGGGCGAATAACATGTGCTACCCGGAGAAGCTTGGGAGAAGACACTCTTTATCCACTCTGATTTTATTGTGCTACTTCAGACCAACATGGCTACTCATTTGAATATATCCACACGTGTATTTATAGGTTTTGCCTGAGGATTCACTTTGTGCATCTGTTTAAGAGCTCTCAAATCCATGAAAGCTTACGCCTTGATAAATCCATCAGTAAAGATATAACAAGATTTCCTTTTTGCTTATACTTCCATACTGCACTTGGTCTTGAGCATTATTGATTTCAATGGTACATTTGGTGTAATTAAGAACCAAGCTACCCAACACAGTCCTGCAAATTCCACTTCCCAGCACATTTTCACAGGTCCTGTCCATGTAGTACCATCTTTCATTTGTCAGCACCTCACAGCTGCCACTTCCCTTGCTGCATCACTGCAGGGCTATTTGTGGGCTTTAAAACAAACAAAACGTCATTACTATTACACTGTAAGATAACAGCATCATAATGATCTATTCCCAAAGCCTGATAGTACTTTTGAACACCCAGCTTTCATTTAAAGAGAGAGAAAATAAATCTCTGGATCTTCTGGCAACAAATTGTTGTTATGCAATAGCAACAAGCATTTTTAAAAAGGCCTTCAAAATGCCCTCCAACAATGGTGTGTGTGGGGGGGGGCAATGTGTGCAGGAAAAATGGCAACTGCTAGAGGAAAGTGCACAAAAGCTACCACGTAGATGCTCTTTGGTATCTAACAAACCACACTTTAGAGGTGACAACTACAGCAGGGAAAGCAGAAGGCAACATGAGGTGCTGTTGGGAGGGACCACCAGGGTCATCTAGTCCAACCCCCTGCACAATGCAGGAACTCACAACTACCTGCCTACCCACAGTGATCCCAATTTCATGCCCAAGTGATCTCTCCCCCAGCAAAAATCTCCAGAATCCAGCCTGGCCTGGAGGGAATTTACCTACCGTTATCATATCACCTCTTAGTCATCCAGGCTAAACAGACCAAGCTCCCTCAACGTTTCTTCATATGACTTGGTTGCCAAACCACTCACCAGCTCATTTCTCTACATCTTTCGTCAGTTGTGGTGCCCAAAACTGAACACAGTACTACAAGTGAGGTCTAACCAAAGCAGGCTAAAGTGTAACATCACCTCATGTGATCTGGACACTATACTTCTTTTAATACAACCCAAAATCCCATTTGCCTTTTTAGCTACCGAGTCACACTGCTGACTCATGTTCAGTGTATGGTCTACTAAAAACCCCAGATCCTTTTCACACATACTACTGCCAAGACAAGTATCACCCATCCTATATTGATGCATGTGATTTTTCCTACCTAAATGCAGAATTTTACACTTTTCACTATTAACTTTCATTTTAGCCCAGTTTTCCAGCCTGTCAAGATCATCCTGTATCCTGGCTCTGTCTTCTGGTGTGTTTGCTACCCCTCCCAGTTAAGTACCATCTGCAAAGTTAATAAGCACCTCCTCCATGCAAGGACAGATCCCTGAGGCACTCCACTTGTCACTCCTCTCTAAGATGATGAAACAAGTACTTATGTTCATAAGTACATATCCTTTATTTGAAACCTGGGGTGGCAGGCGATTTACCTCTGTGGGCTGAGGCACATGGCATTAAGTCCTTGTGTCTTCTGCATGGCCACTACAAATCCTTTTGATCAGATGTGAACTAGCAGTTCCCCTTAAAACTGGATTCACAGAACACCCAGCCCACAGCTGACTGTAAATCCTCATGGTGTCCACCCAAAGGCACAAGGACTTTGCAATGTGTGATTCTGCTCTAAAGAACATTGGAGAGGCATGTGAGCACTCAGTTAAACACAGGTCTGTTCGGAATCATAGAATCAGTCGGAAGGTACCTCCAGAGTCATCTAGTCCAACCCCCTGCACCATGCAGGAACTCACATCTACCTGCCTACCTTCAGTGACCTCAATTTCATGCCCAAATGACCCCCCCCTCCCACCAAAAATCTCCAGAATCCAGTGTGGCCTGGAGGAAATCCTCCACCTCCTTAATGGGCTTACTCCTAGGGAAATACTTTTAGGACTGCATCATGATCCTATGCATGCTTACTCTAAAAATTACAGTATATTCAACCTACTTCACTTCCAAGGAAGCATGTATACGACTGCTGTATCTTGGAACTGTCAGTTTTAGGAGACAATGTTAGGTAGACCTAAAGGGATTTTAAAAGGTAAAGGTATTCCTTGTGCAAGCACTGGGTCATGTCTGACTCAATACGGGGTGGTTTGCCAGTGCCTTCCCCAGTCATTACGGGATTTACTTCAAAGTAAAACAGCCATCACGGTGGCAAGCTGTTAATAAATATAGCTTATTATTAGAAAATATAAATATTAGTCCTAAATATTAGGACTTCTGTTTCTGTACCCACATCAGCCTATATTAGCAACTGCAGTTCCGGGAACAAGACTTTGCCCGGCGAATCAGGCGTCTCTCCCCGCTCTCAACTAATGATCAAACAGGGCGTCAGGATAACGCGGCAAGAAGCGTTCTGCGACCTGCACGCTCGTCTGGCCTCGCTGGTCACGGAAACCTTATTTGCTCTCTTGGACACGCTCAGCGTCCCCCCGGCAAGTCATTTAGGGGCCGCCGTTCCCCTCTCGCGGAAAGCCCAATCGCCGTCCAGCCCGGCCCGGGCCCCGCAGCCAGGAGCGAAGTCCAAACACCGCCCCTTTCGCTTCTTCCGTTCTCAGCAGTCACATGAGCAGCGTGTAATCAATCCCGACCCTCTCCCGTTCGAGAGGATGGTACAGCCCACGCGCGGCGAAGCGCCATGAAACCGAGGACAAACCAATGCGCGGAAAGGGGGGAGGTCGTGGTTTTCGCGTAAGGACACCGCGACGCCCCGGGTTTTTTTCTCCCTGGAGCGATTTTTGGTGGTTGTTGCGCTACAGCGAGCGGGAGTGACTGAACTGCTAAGAAGAAGCAGCGTAGGCATGGGGGCCCCGAAGGGACCGGAGCACCAGCCTCCCCAAGAGGTGAGGGGGGATGGGCAATGGTTTTGCATTAGGGTGTTGCCTTTCCCTGGTTGCTACTAAAGCGTTTCATGCAGGCGCGCGCCCTCCTCGACGCTTATGTCTAGAATGATGATGAAGGGGGGGGGGGGAGGCATTACTTGGTGGGGTGGCCAAACTGTGGCTCTCTGGATGCCCATGGTGTTGTCAGGGGCTCATGGTAATTGTAGTCTATGGGCATCTGGAGAGCTACAGTCTGGCCACCCCTGTAGGGAGAAGTTCTAAACGGCAATACCTCTGGAGCTGGGTTAATATGGCTTCTGTGGAGAAGTTTATCTTCTGAGCTTCCCTTTGCCTTCTGAAAAGGAGAACTGTAGGGGCTTCCCGATGTAGTGTGTATGATGGAGAACCGGTTCCTCGTGGTTAAGTAAAAGGCACTCTGTACATGCTCGGGTATACATTCATTGCTTGTACCGGCCTCAGTTATGGAATGGGCGTGCCTGAACTGAACCTAGGTTAAATGTTGGCTCCTCCGTTACTAGCTTCTTAGAGAGCTAGTCAATGCTTTTCTCTCTTTCAGGCCATATCTCCAATAATAACAGCAACAACAGTTATAATAGTTAGACACCACATTTTGTGCTTAGAATGCTGCATTGCAGGGAGTCTCCATTCTTGTAAAGATTATGGCTAGATTTGTTATTTGTTTTTTCTATAAAACTACGTGTATTCTGAGTACAGCACAAGACAAAATGTTATATACTTAGGAGTCTTGAAGGCAGAAATACTCATTTGTTACTAGTGGTCTGAGTTGCCATTTTCTGTTTCGGTAGATGCTGTCTTAGGTTTTTTTTTTTTTTTTTTTTTTGGAGGGGGGGGAATAGAGAATCAGGGAGAAGAACCTTTTCTAATGGTTTATTTCCAGTTCATATTTTATACTTTTCTATGAATAACTGAATATTTCTTCTAGAAAATTGCTGGGTCAGAATATGTTTTATGTTGTAAAGCATGACAACACAATGCAAATAAAGTGAAATTGCTAATCCTTGCAAATACAAACACATTGTTCTTGCATGTTCCAAGCATGTTACTTCCAACATGCAATAGATATAAATTTTCCTACATTCCAGGTTGCTTTATACTCTTTTTTCAAATGAAGAAAAAGAATCATCCTAAAATATGTATTTATTCAACATTAGCTTGGCTGTTAATGAGTTAGGTAATCATTTTATATTCAGTCTTCTCAAGATGGCAGTATTGCAATATTTTTTTAGTGCAATCTTAAACAGAGTTACACCCATGACTTCAGTGAATTTAGAAAGGTTATCTAATGTTAGGATTACATTATAAAGTTAAGATACAGTGTAATCCTAACATTAGATAACTTTTTGTCCAACCCACTCAGCCTCAGTATGAGTTGAACTGATGCTCTTTGCAGTTTCCACCGTTCTTTAATGTTATTGTTGTCATTTATGTTATTGTTCTTATCACCTTGTTATTACTACAAATGGAGTTACCTGTATTGTTTCTTGTTTCATGTAAACCGCCCTGAGTCTTCAGGGAGGGCGGTATATAAATACAATACATAAATAAATAGGAAAGCTATTTAGAAAGATTTAACTAATTTTAGGATTAGATTATAAAGTTACATTATAGTTATAAAGTTATAATGTAATCCTAAAATTAGTTAAACCTTTATAAATTCAGTGGCATCATGGGTTACATGTAAGAAAATTGTTAAATTGATGAGGAAATCTTTGGTGAGTGGGTAACATTACTGTTCTTGGCTACTTTCAACCATACAAATGCTTTGAGGCAGAGTACAGTCATTTTCGACTGGGGAAGGCACTGGCAAACCACCCCGTATTGAGTCTGCCATGAAAACGCTGGAGGGCGTCACCCCAAGGGTCAGACATGACTCGGTGCTTGCACAGGGAATACCTTTACCTTTACCTTTACAGTCATTTTCATTTTACAGACTGGAGACTGGGAGTTCCTAACTGCCACCTGAATCCATGGTTAAACACAGAAATTTTGGTGTAGTGCTTAGAGCAGCCTTTCCTAACTTTTTTAACCATTGAGAAACCTCAGAAGTGGCACGATCATGCAGAATATAGTTGGGAAGCATAGCTGTGTACACACTCACCTGTGGACCCCTTCCCTTCCCACCTCCTGGTCTATCATTGGCCATTAGGGTCAACATGACCATATTTGGTCATATCACCTGATAAATGTTAACAGCTTTTAAATATAAAGTATAAATGAAATAAATATATAAGAAAAAATGTGAATCTAAATCTCTATACTGCAAGTCAGCACTTTGTTTACTGATCCTGGGTTTCTTTTCAAAACTGTTAATGAAAAATTGGCAGGTACATATTTGTTTCACTATGGACTGGAAAATGGTATGCCTTTTGACTGTGTATACCTTGCATGTGCATGGCATGGGAGCTCCCTATGGAACCTACTCACAGCTGAGGGAGGGTGTCTTAAAGAGACAAATTTCTATTTTTCGTATTAAAATATACAAATGTACACACATTGTTTTGAGATTTGTGAAATAGACTATTAGTGGAATGAGGAAGTTGAAACACTGAGAAAATGAGTCTTTTGAAATTTAAAAAATGATGTAATGTCCAAGCAGAGGGGCATTGTTTTATAGCCATACTAGCTTCAAAGCCTGTTCATAAGAACGGGCTTTGAAAGGGTCCTCCCCCCCCCTGCTGCTGCCGCTTCCCTATGGCATGCCCGAAGCGATCCTCGGCCCCCTACCCCCTCCCGGCGACTCTGCAGCTTCACCGCAGGCCACCAAGCACTCTTCGAGGTGGCGGGTATGCTTGGCAGGCCGCGGAGAAGCTATTCCCGGCTCCTTCATCCCCCCCCCCCCCGGCGAGTCCGCAGCTTCCCCGGCCCCATGCCATCCTCACCGGAGGGCCTGTCATTGGCGTGGTGGATTGGCCCGCGCTCGGCTCCTGGGGCCGGCCCAATCAGGACACAACCCGGACAGGGTGGCTTGTCCGGGCTCGGACAAGGCCACCTACATGGCTCTTTAAAAAATATAAGAGCCACTAATAGTTAAGATGTTTTCAGATCAAGCTAAAGATCTGGTATTAACAATGACAACTAACCCTTTATTGGCATATATAAAAGAGGTACAATATAAAGGAACAATATACAGAAGGTCCTACTGCAATATGGACAAAGTTGATGAAAGCAGATATCATACTTTAGGGTGAGAGAAAATGTGTTCACAGCACCTCATTGCAAGTTGTAAAAACTTTGTAACTGATTAAATTAAAACAGGATTCTGGGATGTCTAAAGAAACTGAATCTTAAATTCATCTGATTGCTGTTCTCTTTTACAAAGCAGCGGGTTAAGAAATTTAGCTCCAATAGTAAAATAAAATGGACAGTGAAAAAAAGTGCAATTGATTCTATGCAGCGTTGTCCACAGCTTGGTGTAGTGGTTAGGAGTGCGGACTTCTAATCTGGCGAGCTGAGTTTGATTCCTCATCCCCCACATGCAGCCAGCTGGGTGACCTTGGGCTCGTCACAGCACTGATAAAGCTGTTCTGACCGAGCAGTAATATCAGGGCTCTTTCAGTACCACCTACCTCACAGGGTGTCTGTTGTGGGGAGAGGGAAGGGAAGGCAATTGTAAGCTGCTTCGGGTAGAGAAAAGCAGCATATAAGAACCAACTCTTCTTCTTCTTAGCTGAAAATGAGATTTGTTGAAATCTCCCATATAACATGGCAGAAGGTAGAGCATTAGTTCTGGCTAGCATAAAAGTTCTACATAGTTGCAGGAAGATTATTAAATGACAAAAATATGCTGCTAGAAACTGAGAACTTGGTGTGATCCCCAAGCTTACTTTGTATCAAGATTCAGATCATAGGAAAAATATCAAAATTTATAATTAGTTTTGGCTAGCACCATACTAATTAAAAGGTACATTACTGCTTCTGTCACAGCACGTTTGGAAAATCAAGGGTAAAACTAAATGGAGGAATAGTTTGTTGGTGTTATTACTATATTTTTGGGAATTAAGTTCTATTTTTCTTTATTAATTGAATAATTTTCTGTATGTACTACTCCTCCAGGTAAGAAACAGTTGTTTCCTTCATCTTCCATTCTATGTTACATACATAAGACTTTATTGTTTCTAGCCATAGGCCATTACAATGCGATCAATATCATATCAGTTGATATAAAAACAGTAAAAGAATTAGAACAATACATGCGGTAGTCCATAGATAATAAAAGACAATAAGAATTCAGGTTTCTAGCTCTCTGGTGGCATAAGTTTGGCTCGAATTTTCCTTGCTGCTAATGCAAATAGTGAAACATTATAACTAATTAGGGGGTTGGTATCCGATAATAAAAAGACTATTTTGTCCAAATTCGCAGGGAAGTTCTGGCCACTCAAATATCTCTCAATATATTTGGTTCTTGGCTCCAAGTATAGTGGGCAATCCAAAACATAATGATAAAGGTCTTCAACAGCAGATTCTCCATAAATTCATATGTTAGCTGAAAATGCAGAGAGATTTCAGCATATCAATTGATGTGTGTGGGGGGGGGGACCTCAATGTGCCATCCATGAATAATTCATATATACTGAGGTAATATTCTTTCACACTATGTTTGTTATACATGCAATTAAAAGAATGAATGGTGTTCACTATCATGTAGTTTATACATGTGCCACGAGAAAAACATTTCTGTAGTATTACTGTTGGACATGCTTATTAGGAAAGGTTCAGAATAATAGCATTACATTTTGTAGGTTGAAACAAGAGAAGATGAAGAGCAAAATATTAAGTTAATTGAAATTCTGGAACTATTAGTGGCAGCTGGATACTTCAGAGCAAGAATTAAAGGGCTGTCGCCTTTTGATAAGGTAAGAGCCTAAGTTTGTTATCATTAATGTGCAGTGGGTTTCAGATATTTCTCAGGTCTATCGGACCTGAGAAAATTCAGGATTTTTGAAAAATTAATATCCCAATACTGGTATTGTATTTGAATCCATATTAGGGGTGAGTGGGGGTAGAATCTGGAACTCTTTTTTTTTGGGGGGGGGGGCGGCCAAGAAGGAAAAAAGTACTTTTTTAAAAAAGTAGCTGCAAAAAACAGGTACAGGAGATTGCTCCCCCGTCAGCTGTTTTTCAGGCTTTCTACTACATTCCCTTTAAATGGGGTATTTAAAGGGACTGCAGAAGACAGATGGACAAACAAATGCAAGCTCAGCTAATCTTTGGGCTGGCTTCTCCAGCAGGCCCATTTAAATGAGGTTGTAGGGGAAGCCAGCCCAACGTTGACCTGGCAGGGAGTACTCTGCTTTCTGCCAGCTCAGTTGATCTTATAGGTGGCTTCCCCTGTTGACTCATTTAAACAAGGGTGCAGGAGAACCCATTCCAAAGCTGACCCTGTGGGGAGTGCTCTGCTTCCCATCAACTCAGCTGACAATTGGACTTTAAAGGGACTGCAGTAGAAAGTAGAACAGTTCACACAGATACCTAAAAGAAGTGATGTAGAGGCCCTTTGGAGCTACTAGAATGCTCTTAGTGCTAATGAAACCATCATGAATTTGTTTATGTCCACTTGATGATACACAATCACCTGGGGATGGGCTTATATGTGAGAGCTTGCCTTTCCTTTGTCAGCAAACCATGCATATTGTAGGGAGGAGCAACCTGCAACCTGCAGGCAGCATCTGCCCCACTGTAAGCCACCATCTATCCCCAAGTCAGGTGTCCCCAGTGTTCTTGGCACTGTAACTTTAGATGATTGTAAGATGAAGACATTTTCAAGTGAGAGGAAAATTAAGACCTTCTTAAGATATGAATCATGTGAGCAACTGATGTAGAGTGTGACATTTCCTGCTTATTTTCAATTTGGGCTTCAGGCAGTTGCACTCTCTCCTGCTCTTTCGATGCCATTATTTTCCTCTGCAGGTCATAATGATGACATTCAATATGGGACTAGAGGTACATAAATGTTTTTGTCACATTTCATAGAATCATAAAATTATACAGTTGGAAGGGACCTCTAGGGTCATCTAGGCCAACCCGCTGCAGAATGCAGGAAATGCACAACTACCTGCCTACCTGCAGTGACTGCAATTTCATGCCCAATTTCACACCTCCTTCCCAAAAAATCTCCAGAACCCAGCCTGGCCTGGAGGAAATTCACCTACTGTCCCTGAGTGGAGATCACCAATTTCCTGGGCATGCAAGGAAGAGCCACAAGAGACAAACACTGACACATCCCTTCCTGCCCATCCACTCACAATCTGCCTAAGTTCACAGAATCAGCATTTCAGTCAGATGATTATTGAACCTCTGCTTAAAAACTTCCAAAGTAGGAGAACCCATCACCTCCCGAGGAAGCCTGTTCCACTGAGGAACTGCACTTACTGTCAGGGACTTCTTCCAGATATCAAACTGAAAATCCTTTTGAAATAATTTTAACACATTGATTTTGGTCCGACCTTCTTTGAGAACAGAAAACAACTTTGCTCCACCTTCTACATGACAGCCCTTCAAGTATTTGAAGATGGTTCTCTCCAGGCTAAACAAACCAAGCTCCCTAAACCTTTCCTCATACGACTTGTTCTCCAAAGCCTTCACCTCATTACAAAAGTAATGACCTGGAATACACATTTAAAAGACTGGATAGAACTACTGTTTCAGTCTTTTTGTTGGAGGGGGATGGGGGGAAATGAACAAGTAAAAAGGAACGAAGGGAATGCCAGCTCTTCAATGGCTGATCTCCTTTCTCCAGGGTTGCAGACAGAGGGTAGCACTAGGAGAGAGTTCTTCAAGCCACCACCAACTCACATGCAGAGTCCCACAAGGAGCGGTCCTCTCTCCAATCCTATTTAACATCTTCATATATCCTCTTGCTCAATTGGTATGGAAGTTCAGGCTGGGTTGTCACCAATATGCGGACAATACCTAGCTTTTCCTCCTGATGGATGACAGCCCTGATTCTCCCCCAGAAGCATTAGCCTGCTGCCTGGAAGCAGTGACGAGGTGGCTCAAGCAGAGTCATCTGAAGCTCAATCCTTCAAAGACAGAGGTCCTGTGGCTGGGCAGGAAGGGACCATGTGAGGAAGCGCGTCTGTACAACCTTGACAGAGTGCAACTATCAGTGGCTCACTCTGCCAGGAACCTGGCCGTGATCCTGGATTCTTCCCTTTCCATGGAAGCCATGTTACCAGAGTAGTGCAGCTGGCCTTCTACCACCTTTGCCAAGCCAAATTACTAGTGCCCTACTTAGCCCTGCAACATCTAGCCACAGTGAGCCACATGACAGTCACCTCTAGGCTAGACTTCTGCAAATTGCTCTACGCAGGCCTACCCTTAACTTTGATCCAGAATCTGCAATTGGTCCAGAATGCGGCGGCCAGAGTCCTCACAGCAGCACCATTGAGGTCCCTCATCCGGTCCACCCTCCAACAACTGTACTGGACAAATTGGACTTATATAGAGTCTTCTCTCTTCAGTACTTCTTTTATTCATATTATTTCACACAAGTCCCGTCAGCATCTGAAGTGCCACAAGCTAAGTTTAGGTATTGTGAGCATGACCTTATACTCTATCAAGAGATTCCTTAATAAGTTGAAGTTGGTCCTTAAATATAAAAACCGTCCCTTGAAAAAGCTGTAAGGTGAAACGCGCCGGGACTTGTGTGAGATAATAAGAATAAAAGAATTACTGAAGAGAGAAGACTCTATAAGTCCAATTTGGATATTTTATTGCCATATTGGTTTCCCAGTGCGTCTATATTTTTCAAAACTAAACAACACCTACTGAGCTCCAACCCCCCCTCCCTTGAACCCATGCGACACATCTGACCAGCTATGGGCCTGTTAGATTATTCGCTGTTAGAATGTTTCTCTCTGTTCATTGTTATTACTGTTGTTACCTTTATTACATTCAGTCAGTTTAATGTATTCTTCGGTTATATTCTAGGGGAACCACCCTCAGGGGCGGGTGGTATACAAATATAATAAATAAATAAAATGTCTGTATTGCTCAGAGAACTTAAGGCGGCAGATTTGTCTTACAGTTTCCATGTGTCTTTTTGAGCACAAACAGCACTGGGAATACCTTAACTTCCTCCTTAAGGGACATTTAGAAATTTAAAACTACATACTTGCATTGTGTTAGAACATGATGTACTTCCCTAACTATCTGAAACCTTGGGTGAGGTCAAAATCCTATTGTGGAAAGGTCTAAGATCTACTCAACCTCATGCAGAAAGTGAGTGGGGTTGGAAGAATGCCTGCCATATTTTGTATTGCCCTTGCTCTGTGGATTTAGGAATGAGGGACAGGGGATAAAAAAAAACTGGAACATAACTGTGGCCTGCTTGTATCCTTAGTATGTATCATTCTCTGGGAGAGTGGAAGCCATGTGTAATGTTACCTCTGCCCCTTCTCACCAAGGTTGACAATAAGGGTGGGAGGGAGTCATTCAAAATGACTGAAGAAGAAAAATAATTCAAGATGCAGAGTACTCTTGAGGGGAGTAGAAAGTGCAGAGAGATCAGTAGATGGAGAAAACAAAATCAGAGTGGTGACAGCAGTAGGGGCATTTGTATATTATGAATGTAGATGGAAGACAGTATGGTATGGGGTGATGAGAAATAAAGGGAGAGAAAAAGGAGATGCTTTGGGATGCAGAAGGGTGACTATAGAAAGTTTTTTTAAAGTGACAAAAATTGCTTTCCCCTATTAATATCCCCACATGAAATAAGTATAAAAGTAGCTGTAGGTATAATTTGTTTTGCATGCCCCCACCCTCCCCCAATGTTAGTGTAATGGTCTTGCAAAAATGAAACTTTGGTTTGCTTTAAAAGAATGCTTTAAAAGACTTCTGGATGATTTGTGTATTCTTCCCTGAAGCAACTGGCAGTGATTCAGTGCCCTTGGATCTTGTTTCAGGTGGTAGGTGGCATGACGTGGTGTATCACAACGTGCAACTTTGACATTGATGTCGACTTATTGTTCCAGGAAAACTCAACCATTGGTCAGAAAATGTAAGTTGAAAACTGAGAACCAGCCTAGTTTCCCTTCCCACGAATTGCATGAGATGTTCAGCACAAATCATGTTTGCAAATGAAGTTTGCGCAAGAGATCCCCTAAGTTTTAGAAACCTCATGCTTTAAGAATTCTCATTCAAGATCAATTAAGTTTCATTTTCTGTTTCAAACTCTTACAATATCATGCTATGCTGAGTTACACCCTTCTAAGCCTATTACTCATTAGAATTACTTAGAATTGACTGCAGACTTGCTTTACTTCAAGAATGTTACAGCATTGTTTAGTCCTAGACCTCAACCAGAAATGTTTTATTTGGAAATAAAACCCAAGCGCACCCCCTCCTTGCTCAATCTTCTTATCTTTTTGCAATTCTTATCCCTTTTGTAAACCTGTATACAGCCACCTGGCTGAAGGTAAGCAAGGTAAGATGTGAGTCCAGAACTGCAAATAAGTTTTAATTATAGACGTTTCTTCAACTTGGCCCGGTTTTCTTCTCTCTCGCTTTCCATAATTTTGGTATTGGATGTAAGCCACTAGAGGGCACTTTCAGGCTTCTAAATACTGGAGAAGCTCTTTCCTTTTTTACTGTTTCACACTTCTACTTTTTCAGTGCCTTAACTGAGAAAATTGTCTCTGTCTTGCCCAAAATGAAGTGCCCTCATCGCTTGGAGCCTCATCAAATACAGGGACTGGATTTCATTCACATCTTTCCTGTTGTGCAGGTATGAGCTTTGAGTTAAGTACTATTGCAGAATACGTATCCTATTGTTCACATTCATAATTTCTCTTTATGTGCTTGCTTTGGAGTGGGAGGTTAAGAAAGGATATGCCCTTGTTTCATTCTACGGCACAGTAGTTTTAGGGAAGGAAGACATGTTCTCAGGAAAGCTACTTGGGGAACCTGTGCCAGTTACATCATGGGCGAGAAAAGAGGGACTTGTGAAAGTTCCAGGGTCCACTTACAGATGAGGTTTTAGGGCCAAACCAGCTAATACAGCATCCCTGCATTTGCCACAAGAGCATGCTGTCTTTTTAAGGCTGGAAGTTGCTCCTTTAAAAATAGTCTAGGGGCCTGATTCTTCTTGGCCAGGGAGCAACCAGGTAATCCCCACCCTCACCAGGGCTTCTGCCCTGTTTCTGCGGCACTTTCAGTTCTCCCCAGCTTTTGGGCTTGATCAATTTTGGCAAGGGAAACTGCTGGGCTCTTGGCCCAGAAGAGAAGCCCCATGTTGTCTTCTTGCTTCACCAGCGACAGCAGACGTGAGGAAGGTGCTTACCTGACTGCTGCCCAGCTTTTTTGGATCCTCCCAATCCTAACCCATGCCATAGTCCCCTGCAGGATTGAGCTCCCATTGCATTTTGAAAGTAAAATTATGTGGACTCAGGGGCACAGTATCATCTGGTTTGGCCTTTTGATACAGCCAACTTGGTTTATTCTTAACGAACATTAATTGTAAATAAGTAACACCTATGAACTCTCTAAGGCAGCTGTCCCCAATCCCTAGTCTGGGGACCGGGACCGGTCCATAGATCAGTCAGTATCGGGCCGCGGCTCCTCCTTATCCTCCTCCCCGGCTGCTGCCTCGGGGGCTGCTCTGCCACTCTGCCGTTGGCTCACCTTTGGTGCTCTCCGGGGTCCACCATGGCTGGGGCTCCCCCTCGGCGTGGCACTGCGCAGCTGCTGCTGGCAGTGCTCCCCAGCAGGTGGTGGGAAGTCAGGGGCGCCGGCGGGAAAGCAAGCGGAGCAGGGGCTCAGGCGACGGCAACATCCCTTGGCAAAAGACTCCCCCCCCCCCCCGGGCCTCAGTAAAATTGCCAAGCGTTGACCGGTCCCCGGTGATAAAAAGGTTGGGGACTACTGCTCTAAGGTATTAAGGATATTCATTTGGTTTAAACTGAGCCAAAGAAATATCTGAAAAATACATTACTGGTATTTGGGGGGTACTATTTAAATTGGAAACAGATTAAGGAATCTGATCAGCTACTGGTATAACTGAGCCTGAATAAAAGCTGTTTTTGCCCCTATTTTTATTTGAATCTATTCGGCTCTACTGAAGAGAAGCCAGCCCCAGCCAAGGTGGCACAGAGTTCTCAGCTCCCGCCCTCTCACTTGATCCTCTCAGGCCTGCCTGTGACAGTAGCTGACCTCCCTGCAGTGCACAGATCCTGGGGGTAGCTTCTCCTGCAACTTGCTTTAAGCTGTGCTGCACGAGAAGCCAAGCCAGCCTCCTCGTTGGGCTGGCTTTTTTTAAAAAAAGAATATTTATTGGCATTTTTCTTCTTGCGTATATTGGACCCAAAACAATTTGGGATTTTTTGGGAAAGCTGAATTTTGTTCAAGTCCAGTAGCCCCAAACCAAAAAATGCCGATGGAGCTGCATGAATAGGAGGAAAGAATAAAATAATAGCAGTGATGTGGATCCAGCCATGCATGCCTGGATGTTTTCGTTCCAACCTGCAAAAAGATAATCTCTGGGGTTGTGAAGGAACAGCTGTACAAGTCAATGGGATAGAGCAGGGGTAGTCAAACTGCGGCCCTCCAGATGTCCATGGACTACAATTCCCAGGAGCCCCTGCCAGCGAAAGCTGGCAGGGGGCTCCTGGGAATTGTAGTCCATGGACATCTGGAGGGCCTCAGTTTGACTACCCCTGGGATAGAGAGAAAAGGGTCAGGGGATGAAATTGACCCCTTGCCACAGTGGTGATATGAATATGGAAGAGGAAGGAGAAGCAGTTCTACTCATTACAATCAGTGTGGCTGTTCTTCCATACTGGTTTTTCAGTTCTGGGAAAGGTATTTTGAGTGGTTGTAAAGGGCTGCAGGAGCAAAGTGGAATGTAGGAAAACTGCAGTCAGGGGAGGACAGACACCATTGACTTTGGTAGCTCTGTAACAGATTCCCAAAAGGACGTGTTTCTAAGAGGCAAACAACCATCATGAAGAGCTACTGAACATTAGACGATGTTCTCCTTCGACAGTCAGACCACCTTTCATAGGTCAAGGGACTGGGAGGAATGGAGAGAAAATCCAGTTGAGTCAGGGGTGCACTCTGGAATCCCAAGCAAGGCTCTACTACCGTCAGTAGAGAAGTTGGAAATTGGCTGTGGCAAGGCTTGATAGGCTCTGAGCAACTTTATGAGTGTGGCTCTTTACAGGTAACTGTTGCCCTCATAGGCACCAGCTTCCCTTTGCAGGGGCTAAAGGGAAGCACATGCAGCAGGTTAAAGCTGCAGCGCCCTCTCACATTTCAATGAAATTTTGAGGATGAATTGCTTTACTGAAGGGGGAGGGAGCAGAGAGGCTGGAGCTGACTGCATGTACGCATTCCACCAAGCAGAGAGGCTGAGGGAAAGCCAGTTGGGGAACTGGAGGAAGTAACAGGAGAGAGAAACAATATAGACAAATTCAGGATGCACCATTCTGAGTGTGGTGTGTGTAAGGGAAGGAATGTATCTAATTTTTAAAAGGTGGCACCACAGTCAGACTTACAGTTGTATGCCGCCCTTCCTTCAAGAAGCCCAGGATGCCACAATAAGATTTTATTTTATTCTCACAGCAGCTCTGTGAAGTAGGTTAAACCTGATTGTGCCTGGTCAGATGTCATCCATGGAACTTTATGGCTGATCAGAAATCTGTGGTTCCCTACACCTCAGTGTCCTTGACATGCCGTACCCCAGAATATATTATTGCTGCTTGTTTCACTGTACATTTTTATACAGATTGTTCATGTTTCTTGTTTGAAATTGCATTTTTCGTTGACACATCTAATTCCTGTTTATGCCTGTGTTGAAAGCCAAATAGCTATTTTAATGTCAATATTTCTCCCACCCACCTATCCACCCACCGTTTTCCCCTTTGTGGTTCTCAGTGGCTGGTGAAACGTGCAATAGAGACCCGGGAAGAAATGGGAGATTATATTCGCTCATTTTCCATATCGCAGTTTCAGAAGACCCACAGTCTTCCGGAGGTAAACATCAAACCATATTTTTGTAATTCAGAATTCTAGAGGAGATTGATCATCTTCACCCTCCGTGAATGGAATTGGATTGATGCAGGTTAGCATCAGGTGATTTGGCTCATAGGTTTTAGGACATAAGTGTGTGGACCGAATTTTATGGGGTGGTATTGGAGCAGAAAATTATAGTGGAGTAACTCAATGCAACTCCGTAAGTATTAAATGTCCAGTTCTGTATATCGGAAGGGGAAATGAGTTTGCCATGCATCCAAGTGATTCATGGGATGATCTGAGGCACTATTACTGGAGGTGCTTTAGGCATTTCTCTTGTCTAGTATGCTGACTTAGATGGGGATCATGTTTTAACCTATAAGACTTCTTTTCACTACAGGTATTATTATCAAGACTTCAACTTGTTATGCCTGTGCAGTGGCACCACATAAACTCATGTGAAACTTATGGAAGCATCAACCATCTCTCATTCTTAAAAATATTTTGCACACTGTTTTCTAGTGCAGAAGCAGTTATGTGTCTGGCAGGAAAGCCTTCATATAATTGTTCCCTGTAATTAAAAGGTGCTTTAATTATCTGCACTACCTTGTTTGCAAGAACGTCATGTGCCCGTCATTCAGATTTTAAAAACGGAGTTCAAATCTAAAGTAATTGCATGAATGAAATTGAGCTGGCAGTCTTCAGGCAGCAGCTGGACAAACATTTATCAGGGGTGCTTTTAAGCTGATCTTGCATTGAGCAGGGAGTTGGACTTGATTGGCTGTACAGCCCTTTCCAGTGGAGTATTTTTTTGCCTAGTTATGGTAATGAAGGTTTTGTTTACTGACATCTACTGGATGATATTTCACTCGACCAGACATTATTGCAGGCCCACAATACAGGCTCCGTGTCCCTAAAGTGTGGAGACAAAAGAAAATTTTATGGGAGCCCAGGAGTAGAGTGCACCCTCTCCAGAAGACTCATAATTACAGAAGTGTTCTCCTCAGGAAAGGGGTGGGGAACATCTTCCTGTTTTTTTAATTTTTCACATTTTTATGTCGACCTTCCCTGTGGGCTGAGAGCATCTAACAACGTATTCATCCAATAAAATAGGTATTGAAAAAATTAAATATTAACATTTAGATTTTAAAACCAGGGTGCTCGCTGTCTTGTCTCCGATGGGAGGAAGGGGGAGTAAAGGGCTGTAATGTCTCTCTGATGGAGAGGCTGATTCTGTGAAGGGTTAATGGGGTGGCAGGTTACAATGGATGAGAGGTAAGGTTGTGAGTGTCCTGCATAGTGCAGGGACCTGGACTAGATGACCCAGGAGATCCCTTCCAACTCTATGATTCTATGGATGGCATGCAGATGTTGTTGCTTATCTAGGGAGGCCGGTCTATTGATGTTATTCTGTAGGCCTCAACCACAGGACTAGTGAAAGAGCTCTGTTTCACAGACCCTGTGGAGCTGTCTTAAATCCTGCAAGGCCCTGATCTCATCCCTAGATAGACAGAGAAGGGAGAAGGTGGGGTTTTTCCTTCCTATTAATGTGGTTTTGTTCAAAGTTGGTGAATTTGACAGAATATCTTTAGGATGAATCTTGGGATGGGAAGAGCAATAGAATTCTAAGCAAGATAGATGAATCATAATCCCTATTAATAAATCACACAAAGCTGCTTTATATTGAGTCATACCCTTATTCTGTCAAGGTCAGTATTGTCTACTCAAACTTGCAGTAGTTCTTCAGGGTCTTAGGTAGAGGTCTTATACACCACCTTGTCCTTTCAACCGAAAATGCCAGGGATTGAACTGCAAACATTCAGTAGGTGAAGCAGAAATGCTACCATTGATGCTTATCTGCTTCAAGTGATAGCGTGGAGGCTTCAGATGATGCAGTAGTCTGAAATTCTTCTTTTACTGGTGGATCAAATCAGTTCTGATATGTGGCTATATGGTAACAGCCGTTGTTTGAATGGCCAGTTGATAGTTGACACAGCTTTAAAGTTCTTAAACGTTTAACTCAATAAATTGCTTTTCAGGATGATGAATTTATGCAAAGAAAAGAGAAGTCCATCAAAGCAGTTGGTGAGATATCTGTAAGTGTCACATACTCTCTGGGAGTTTGGGGGGGATCTATAGAATGTTAGAAAACTGAATCAGCTTTGGAATAGAAATGCAGTGTGATCTTACAGAGAGCGTAGTTTCTCCTGAGTTAGCCTAAAGTGGGGTGTCTGATACTGTGTAGTATCTTAATTTTGAGTCATAGATTCTTAGAAATATAGGCATCTCAAATATGCAGAATCACTGATGGCCAAGAGTCATCATAGTTTAGTGGTTAGAATGTCAGGCAACGACTGGAGAAAACAAGTTCAAATCCCCGATCAGCCACAAAGTTCCCTGGGTGATCTTGGGTCACTCAGCATAATCTGAGCTGCAGGGTTGTTATGAGGACATAATGCCAGCAGGGAGCACCACCTACACTGCCCCGAATTCATTGGAGGAAAGGTGGGATAAACAGTTATGCGGTGTTGTAAGGAATGTCTCTGCTGTGAAATTTAAAGCCTGAAATTATTTAACATTTTAGCAGGTTAAAAAGCCACAGTTTCTACAAGTGGGTCTTTTGACACCCCTGCAGTCTTAGCCTGCTCCTTTCTTGACTGAGAAAGGCTTACTGTGGCAGAGTTTCAGAACTATGGAAGGCTGCATTTTTACAATTAATTCCAGGTGTCTCATCCCTGGATTGAGATCCTGCTAGCGTTTAAAAAGAAAACATACTGGCTCTGTGCATTCTTCCCATTGCCTCTTTGTAAGAAGCAATGTCAGTTTGAAACACGACATTAAAAAGAACATTATGCTGCTGTGAATGCAGGGGCATCAAATTTGAATATATTCTATTGCCTCTCAACTGATCAGCGGTATTTTTACAAAGATTTCCCGCTTGTGATGCTGCCAACGTTGATCAAAACACTGTTTAAAAGCTCGTGACGTCTCTTCCTTTAGCAGAGTCAATGGGGTAGAGAAACCAGATTGTGGAAACAGTGATCTCGTTTGTCATTGTACCTTTGAGAGCGTAAACTGCTTTTGTCATTGTGTCTGGAATAGAGGATGGGATGTCATCGAAAGAGGTTCAAGGACTTACAAATAACATTTGGCAGAGATCACGAATTTTGGAAAGTGTGTATGTGTGTTCTTGTATAGGACTGGAAAATGCATATTTAAAAACCTATCTGGATGTCCTATATATGTATATGTCCTATATATATGTCCTATATATATATATATAGGATATATATAGTAATACCTTCCCCCTGTTTTGTTTTCCTCCACCCACTTTATTGTATGCATCCCTTGCCTTTTTTAAAGCCAGTCTTTGGAAGAATGTGCCAGAGTCCAGGCAAGTGGCATCCCTCAGGAGCTCCATGCTGATTTGCATCCACTGGGAACAAAACCAGCATGCTGCTGCCTGCCTAGGGTTGCACCAACCATGAATGGACCTCTCTTCTGGATAGAGTCCAGACAGTTTTGCCCATTTGCTATCCATAGGAGTCTTCTATACTTCAGGTGGCACAAGTAAGCTAAAGAAGATACGTTCCAGGTCTATTGTCAGCATTCTCTGAGATGGGGCATCTGCCAGGCCCAGGGCTTCTGGTAATGCCAACCACTCCCCCTGCCCACACATCTGTATGTCACCTCCCTGCATGCCCTTCATCCACCCACTTGCAAGGATTCCATCTCTTGTGCTCCTACCTACCTGGGCTTCCTGGAACTTCCAGAGAAGAGTTTGGTGATGGTGACGGCTCTCCCCTCTCCATGAACCTTCCTGTGGCATTGAGGAAAGGACATGCCGCTGTCTGTGATCATGAACAGGCAGGGGGAAGGATGCATAGTTAGGTGGGAGGTACATGTTGGAGGCAGGAAATGAATTGTGAGAGGGGTCCTGGTGGTGGGCTTGGGGGGACACTCTCTTCTTAAGCACTCCGAGATGTCTGTTGTTTGATTGTTAAAAAATAAGCTAGAAACACTTTTTCTCCTTTCCCTACGCTTTCCTGTAATTACGATGAAATTCATTTTCCTTTCTCTCTTTTAATATGGCAGGCTAAAGCAGCCCTAATTATGTGAATAGTAATTAAGCATAATGATTCAATCAAAAGCGAGAATAGAATTAACGAACTCTTAACTTCAGTGACTTGAAATTACATCTCATCTGTTTAATTATGCAGGGATATTAAAAATTATCAACATTTTTTCCTCACTGTCTTTAGATGCCTTTCGGAT
Source organism: Paroedura picta (assembly GCF_049243985.1). Taxonomy (NCBI): domain Eukaryota; kingdom Metazoa; phylum Chordata; class Lepidosauria; order Squamata; family Gekkonidae; genus Paroedura; species Paroedura picta. Next base: position 61,073,494 of record NC_135370.1, on the reverse strand, counting down.
ACATTCAAGAATAAATTGTACGTTTCTAGGCAATCATGTTTTAAATAGGAAAATGTATATGTAAAATAATAGTAGAGATGGCCAGACAACTCAGGCGGTGATGGATTAAAATCAACTGGCACCCTGGACTCTAAACGTGTGTTCTAATGCATTGGATTTCCTTAATGTCTTTATTGCCAACATCTGGTGTCTTCTCACCTAAGGCTCCCCCCCCCCCCCCGGGGAAGCCTTGGAGTGAATTGTTAAGAGCCCCCAAACCTTAACAATTTTCAAAACTAGGACATTTCAGTGGAAGAATTCATCACTGGATTACTGTACAATCTGAGATGTAAAACACTGCTCAATTTCTCTTGCAGGCAGTATACAAGCCACAAAGGAAATATAGGCGACAGTCAGCCGCCGAAAAGTTACTAGATGAGGAGTCCAAAGTTCATGCCACACTTCTGGAATACGGCAGGTATAAATGCATTCTGTCAGCTCAAGGACTTTCAGACTGTGTCATAGTATATGTGACTTTTCAGATATGGTTGAAGATCCTTTCAATGGAGGCTCAGGTCACTAAGGTAGCCCTGGTGGCATTTTTTCATCTGCGCCAAACATGGCTACTAGCCCCCTACCAGTCCTCTGAACACTTAGCCATGCAACAGTCACTTCCGGGTTAAACTTCTGTAACTTGGGCCTATCCTTGGCTTTGGCCTGGAAATTACAGCTGGTCCAAAATGCGGCTGCTAGGGTCCAGACTAGGACATCTTGGAGGGCCCATATTCAGCTGGTTCTTCATCAACTTCATTGGTTACCAGTCTGTTTCCGGATCAAGCCCTACTTATCTGTGGGACTGCTGATCTCCTTATGTCTCCCTCAGGACGCTACATGGGTAGGAATCTGCTGGCTGTCCCGGGCCCCTGGGACATTTACCTGGCCTCGACCAGGACCAGGGCCTTTTTGGCCCTGGCCCCAACTGGATGGAATGAGCTCCCTGAAGAGCTATGGGCCCTGTTGGAATTGTCAGGGCCTGTAAAACGGAGCTTTTTCACCAGGCGTGTGGTTGAGGCCAGGGTGAGTCTCGGAGTTTCCATCAGTGGATCCCTCCACATTGGTACATCTGGATCCTCACTCCCAATGAGGAAGAGCTCTGGCCCCCTATAGTTGGACAGAGGGAGAGGGTGGGGGTTGAACTCTGTTCACCATCTTTTAATGCTTAGTGTTAATGCTAATTTAATGGGTTTTAATGGGGTTATACTGGTTTTTATCATTTTATTGTGAACTGCTGCAAATCAAAGTGAAATGAGGCAGTATATGAATACAAAAATAAATAAGTAAATTAAATAAAATTCATGTTAAGTGTGACATGAGTCAAGATGCGGATGCTTGACCTGATTTATTGTCACGCATGATGTTGGTATGACTTGCTTGGAAAGTTTTGGGTTGCTACAGTCAGCTACAAACATTATGAGGGAGGAGGAGGAGGGGCTTCAGGCTTCTCTCCCATACCATTCTCACCAGCTGAAAGAGCCATGCGGGTGCTGTTTTGGATTGGATTACTGGGTACCAACACATGTCACATTAAACATGTTTTTTTGGATCTCAGTGAGAAGATCAGCAATAGTGAGTTTGTCTGAATTCTGCTTGCTTCCTTCCTTGCCCTTGCTTCCTCACTCTAGTGCAGCCACTGGAGACTTTTAGATACGTGCAGCTTGATCTAATGGTTAAGAGCAATGGCCTCCAATCTGGAGAACTGATTCCCCACTCCTCCACATGCAGGCAGCTGAGTGACCTTAGGCCAGTCACAGTTCTCTCAGAACTCTCTCAGCCCCACCCATCTCACAGGGTGTCCATTGTGGAGAGAGGAAGAGAATGTGATTGTAAGTTGCTTTGAGATTCCTTCAGGAATTCCTTCCTAGGTTACACATTCCTTTCCTGCAGGTTGATAGGTAGTCCCAAAGCCTGGCAAGCACACACTCCTGAAACCATCTGCAGTTCTCAGGGGTTTTATAACAGACCATAGAATTAACTTCAGCAGACAAAGCCAGCATGGGAAGGGTTCCCAGAAGGTTATTTAAAACACTATATTGGAGCATTATAAGTGTTATAAATGTGGATGATTAGTAACAACTTCGTTTACATTACGAGCATTGCAAGTTTTTTTCAGCTATGTCCAATCTAATGTCCTGCATTAAAGTGGAAACTTTCCTAAAAATTTTCTTAACATGGCCCAAGTAGAAACAGCAGACAGGTCTTGGGAAATGCACAGTCTTATTACTTCATTCCCAGTTGGCTCTGAGCCCCCCCCCCTCCCAACAAGGTGCCTTTTGACAGTACTGTTGCCATGACCAGATGAGCAATGGGGCTTTTCCACAGCAACCCCCATCATAACCTGCACTGAGCCCTTTTCCAGTTTAGTTGCCAGCAGGTTGTATCCCGTCATTTGCAGTTCATTTCTCACAAAATAAGGAGAAAAAAATGTGGGTTTACCATTTGACCCCATCAGCAGGTACATCCATGCAATCACATAATTGTGCCCCATACACTTAGCTGATGAGGGGATTTCTGCCCTTGCTACATAATCGAGATAAGTCTAAGCTGTCATGCTCAGTTGGCCACTGTATATGTAACTAGATTGTTTCGGAGCGTCATGCGCAGTGATCATAGTATCTTTGCTCAAAATGGTAGCTGTACTTGGCACTTTGTGATGCTAGGCAGGAGATGTGGATGAATGCCTTAAGGTTTATCCAAGATAAAAAGGCAATCAGTTGCAGTACATTTGTGCTGCATTCTTCTTAATCCCGTCTTTCTTTGTGCCAACTGGAAGGTATCTCAATACTATGTCAAAGGCTGTTTACTTCCAAGCTTTCCTGGAGAAATACTTGGGTTTATTTTAGCAGATTCCCCCCCCCCCATCCTCTTAAACATATTTTCATTCTGTTCATCTTGTGTTGGTTATCTCTCCTCTTAGTTTCACTGATAATTTCTTGTGAGTATTGGGTGTTGGTGTATGTGCATTTCAATTCTGCGTTGATCTCACACTTGCCTTGGAATCTTCCTTGCTAACCTTTCTTCATGCTTGGTATTTAGTAGTGCTGTGCTGAGTTTTCATGATGTTTGAGATTTTGAGTGCAAAAGCTGCTGTGGGTGTAGACATGATGTCTATAAAGGCCACCTACACTCTCTTCAGATTTCTACAGTGCTTGTTTACAGCTGCTGTCACCCAAACTGCTTCTTATGTGCCATATTTGTAGAGAAGGATTTTTCTAAGTCGAGATCCAAACTAGGCATAGATATCACAAAAAAATGAGACCTTGCATGGAGTTTATTGTATGTAAAAACTGTCTGTTAGATGTTCTTAATGAGAATTCCAAAAAGAAAATACAGCATGAATGCTTTAGTGTAGCGATCCCCAACCTGTGGGCTGCGGACCACATGTGGTCCTTCGACTAATTGGAGGTGGTCCCCGAAGGACGCCTTCTCCCCCCCCCCCGGCCCTTTACTTCAACCCCCCCAGCCCTTTTCAACACACTTCATTGCTGTGGCGTGTCTGTATCTTATTTTGAAGGGATGTTTAAACATTACCATAGCGATCAGAGAGTGCTAGGGCAGTGGTTGAGAGTAGAGGAGTAAACTACCCCCCCCCCACCGGGCCTCAGTAAAAGGCGTTGAGTGGTCCCCAGTGATAAAAAGGTTGGGGACCGCTGCTTTAGTGTATACGAAGGGAGGGAGACTAGGAAGCAAGTATGGATCAGAATGCAGACACTGAAGCATATATCCGTGCTTAGATCCAAATATACATCTGGCATGACTTGTCTTCCTATGGCATTCTATTAACCATTGTTATCACTATTTCTCAGATTGTTTTAACCCCCCCCCCTCTCACTTACCTAATACTTCTCAGCCTCACCTACCTAACAGTGTGCCTGTTGTAGGCAGGGGAAGGGAAAGGGAAAATTGTAAGTTGCTTTCTGTCTCCTTTGAATAGTGAAAAGGGAGTTAAAAACCATTTTTTTTCTTGTTCATGCTGCTTTTACTTTCACGCTTCAGCCTTTGGCACACCATTCCTGAGGGGTCATTCTGCCTTCTAGAGCAATTTTGGGGAAGGGCAGAAACTAAAAGAAGATGTGGAAGCCAACTATGATCCATCTAATCCATTTGTGGTTTGCTGGATCCTCTCAGAAAATGACAGAATTAAGGGGCAGATTATCTTCTGCTATATTAGTTCCCTTGGAAGTAATGACTTGACTTGTAACGCTAATAGTTGATCTCAGCCATGAATTAGTTCATCTCACTTATTTGCCCATCTGTCCATACGACTACAACTGAAAAGCTCTTTCTAATACAATATTTGTCCTCAAATATATTTCAATATTTTTTAAAGTCGTTACTTACCAGCTGTGTGTCTGTATATATGTGAGCACATTTTACTACTCTGTTCTAATTAATGTCCATTTTTATCTTTCGGTTAGACTTCCATGCTTCCTTCCATAGCTTTTTTCCTGCAAAGATGAATTGTTCTGTATTTTATGATTGCTTATAAATAGCATTAAATGGAGCAGTAGATTAGATTTTAATGGTAGAGGGAGACTTGAAGGGGACACAGAATCCTACCCAATTTGCTTTTGGCAGATAAACACTTTCATCTAGAATGCTGCATTTTCCCTGTCCTAAAAGAGCAACTTAACAACCTGATCCGTGTGCTCAGAAAGAAGGCCCACTGTCTTGCAAAAACTAATACTGGGAACAGTTGGTGTAATTTGCAGTTGGTATTGAATAGCCCCGACTAGCCTGATCTTGGCAAAGTTTGGAAGCTAAGCAGGGTTGGCTTACTGCTTGGAAAAGACACCACCAAGGAAGACTCGGGTGGCTACACAGAGACCCATTAAGAGTTGTCATAAGTTGGTTGCTCCTTGATGGTGCTTGTTATTGTTATTATTGGCTAGATCAGGGCTCAGGACTACACTTCTGGATTCTGTGATGAAAAGCCATGGTGCTTAATTAGGGAAGTCATCACAGTACACTGAATCTCCACCCCCAGTTTTGTCTGAGCGTCAGTGGACCCCTGGCAACAGGGGGCAAAGTAGGTGTCTACTGTTAGGCAACAGGATGCGTCCCAACTGATTGAATGCCCTGCCAGGGACAATCTCAGCCAGAAGCATGGCTTGCTATCAGGCATCTGGTTGTGCCAGAATATGGATCTGCATCTGTGGCTGATTGTGCCAGACCAGCCATTGCTTCTCATGCTTCCTGGCCAGACCTCAGGCAGATAAGTACAGTGACAGAAGCTAAAGACTACTGCTGGTTCCTTTCCCTCGGTAGAGTGAGCCAGGCTCAGTAGTGATTTCTGCCTCTGCCTAATTTGATCTTTTCTCCACCCCAGCTGGAGGTATTCAGTCAGTGTCATTTGCTGCGTAGTATGCAAAGTAAAGCACAGAACAAAGATGGAACAGCATAAAACTGGCTGAGAAAACGGTATGAGGCAGATTTTCATCTTATGGTAACGTCGCTATAGACAATCAACTCTGTTTGGGAAATCTTTATGGCATATTGAGTCTCAACTGTCCAAAGATGGCATCAATCGGCAGCAGAAGGAGATGTTTAACCTGGAACTCAAGTGGAAAGGGGAAGTATAGAAAGAGCAAATAAGGGAGTAGAGGCGATTGTGGTGTGTTGGCAGGCAAAAGCATAACACTTGTGGAATGGAAGTGCAGCTCATTTTCAGGCTGGCAACAAGAGCAGAGCACTTGAGTGTGATGTTAAAAAAAAACACCCCTTTTAGTGGGTCAAGATTTGATCAGGTTTCATCAGGGCCCTATTTTGCAGCACAGAAACACATAACACCTTTCTGGCTTCTTGGTGCCTCACTGCACAGCAAAGTTTGGGAAACCACTGTGAGAAGCTGTTCTTAAAAGGTGTGCCATAGACAATGGAATCCAGTCATCTTAGAAAATATGGTGTGCTTTTTCTGAGTGTCTAGTTGACCTGTGACTGCTTCTTTTTCTGCTTGTTTCTTCTAATAGCTGCTGTGGTTTGTGCATGTACTAAACATATATGAAGTTGTAGTGAAATCAGCTGCATAACCTTACTTTGGTTTCCCCTTCCCTCTTCCCTTTCTAGGAGGTATGGATTTAGCAGACAAGGAAAAATTGAGAAGGTGAGATTCTTTGATCAAGAAACAATCTAGTGCAAATAATATCTTCCAGGGGAGAATCTGAGTGAGAAAGGTGGATTATTAATATAAGTAAATGTACATACAACAAGAGTCTCTTGTAGCGCAGAGTGGTAAGGCAGCAGACATGCAGTCTGAAAGCTCTGCCCATGAGGCTGGGAGTTCGATCCCAGCAGCCGGCTCAAGGTTGACTCAGCCTTCCATCCTTCCGAGGTCGGTAAAATGAGTACCCAAGCTTGCTGGGGGGTAAACGGTAATGACTGGGGAAGGGAATGGCAAACCACCACGTATTGAGTCTGCCATGAAAACGCTAGAGGGCATCACCCCAAGGGTCAGACATGACCCGGTGCTTGCACAGGGGATACCTTTACCTTTACCTTTACATACAACAAACAGTGCTATGGGGACACGGGGGGAAGGAGATGTAATACAGGAGTTCTTAAGCCTTATCATAATACATGTTTCTATTGTTTCACTGGGTTTTTTGCACATCACCACACTTTCTAGCATTACACTAATCACAAAGGAGATTTTTTCCCCCGAGTTCCCACATGTCGGAATTGGATGTGCTGTGGAAAAGAGAGCTACTGTTATGCTTACTCATGCTCTGTAACATTTAGATTTCTTGGGGTCAGTCAGAATGCTCTCAATTCAGAACCAATTTAGTATTTGAATTTTTAATATGTTATAGTTCTTTCTGCAAAGGACCTTTTGGCATTTTCTTATCTCAATGTTGTTCTGGCCTTATAAATCATTTGCAGAATTTAGTTTATGAATGACCAGTATGGTAAATGACCATTAAGACATTTTCCCCTTTGGGCTATCCTGTTTGAAGAAATGAACTTCAATTATCAGTTAAACCAGCACCCAAGAATAAAGAGCATTGCACCGTTTAAAGGTTAAGTAATTGAAAGGAATATATTTGATAATAATGGCTTTTATTCTTTCAATATTATTCTGCCCAGATAAAAATAAGATGGGCATTATCTTTTATAGGCAACATCTCTAGAATGTACAGATATTGTGATATTTGTGGAAAGAACTCTAGAGTTATTCTATAGAAATATTGTTTCAAGCCACACAAATGCCCCTTCAATACATCTTTAAAGTATGGTCATATCGTATAGACCGGGGACTTGCCTCTTCTACAGCCACTATGTCTGACCCTTCTGAAATGTCTCATGAACATCCTCTGTTTATCCTCGTGCCTCTTCCAAAAGTCCACAAATACTCATTGGATCCATAAATGAATGCTGCCGCCTGCCTTCTTAACATTTAAAGCTTTCTTCGGACTGAGTTATTAACTCAGGCATTTCTTTTTAATTGGCCATATATAGACTAATTCACTGCATCTCAAAACAGCACATGCAGCAGAAGTGCTATAGTCAGAAAGGTAGGTCAAGTTCAGCCTGATAGAAAAGCCAAGGGTAAAGGCAGGATATAGATAGTTCAATAAAATCAGTCATCTTAAGCAATTCAGAGGTGGTGAACGATGGCAGAGCCAGATGTCACTGCTGTTGTATGTGAGGAAAATCAGACCAATGGCCCACCTAGTCCAGCGTCCTCACACAGGGGCCAACTAGTTCCTCTGGACGTCCAGGAGCTGGGCATTGAGGCCAAGGTCTTCCCCTGATATTGCCTCTGATTAGTGACTCTGAACGTGGAAGTTAGTCACCATAGCTAGTAGCCACTGGTACACTTATCCTCCATGAATCTGTCTCATCCCCTTTTAAAGCCGCACCGGTGGCCATTGCTGCATCCTTGCTCAGTCAATTTGTTAGACCGGTATTCTCAGAAGAGAACAGGACAAAGTTCATGTTGAGAAAAACCGTTGTGTTGATGGCCACATCAATGCTTCTCTTCCGTTTTGCATCTAAGCCTGATCGTATTCTGGTCTGCATGTTTGTTAAACAGGCTGAAGACAAGAAAATGGTACTTCCTACAGGACTTGCATCAACAGGGAAGAATGATGCCTACAGTGAAGATGATCTTCAAGCTGTAGAAGAGGTGCACTGAAGTGTAATATACTGCTATTTGACGGCCTTGGTGGTCTAAGATCATGGGGGCCTCCTTTCTCTCCTCAGGGTTTCTTTACCCCCCCCCCTTCTTTGAGGCTGGGCATCTGACCTACAGCCAATTCCTGCAGGTCAAACTAAAGATAGCTGGGGTGGGAAATGGGGCTTTGTCTGGTAGTTTTCAATTTTTAGAATGTTTTAATCTGTTTATGAATGATTTTTATCTATTGATGTAAATTGCCTTGAGCCCACATGTAGAGAGGAGCAGTTTATAAATCAAATAACAGTAATAAAAAATAAAGCCAAAGCTGTTTCTTCACTGTGGTGAGCAGCAGCTGCTTTCTCACCCTCTGGGCTGTAGCTTGTGGGTAGTTTTGTTTATATGCTCAGGAAGGACTGGAAAAAATAAAGGCTAGCCCTGGCCCAGGCTGTCCTCCCATCCCCCATGGAAAGGGTGGGAGAGAATGTGCAGCAGGATGGCAAGCATGTTGGTTTTTACCTTCTTCCCAAAGGAGATGATGGACAGAGGCAGCTCATTAGGCAGTGGCACTGGGGTCTGCCTTGGGTCACAGCTGCTTGAGCATGGCCGCCTCTGATACCGTATATGCACAGCCTTCCTGTAGCGTGGCTCCTTCCTTTCCTGCCGGAATAGCATAAACAGACATGGGTCCCCTGAGGGAGAAGCCCATACCACAACTCTTTCAAATGCCCCTGTTGGCTCAGTTTCTGGGAATGGTTACTATGGCATGGGAAAGTAAATGAGATACCAGGCTGAGTTAAGATTGCTTGGTCAGTTTAGATTTGAATTCAGTTTGATGCAGAACTTCTGCCTTGGATTGGATTTAGAATCTGATGAAAACGTACTTAGCCTGTTCTTACTTGGCTAGCCTTCCCAGATTGTCTCAAAAGCAATCCAGTCTAACAAATGCCAACTTCATGATTAAAGGCCAGTTTTTAAAAGTTTGTCATTTTTCATCAGCTTCGCATTAAAACATTGATGACCGAAATGTCTGCAATGGGAACAGAAGAGGTGAGTGGCCTTGATTTAGTCAGTCAATAGTTTTCTTTAAATTTTTAAATACCATACACCAAACTGCATACTGGTTTTTGAAGGGTCATGTGACTCATGGAGACCTCTGATATCAGAAAGTTTCTTTGTGGGGGTTAGAATAGGTGTGATCCCTGACGTATTACTCAGAAGTAAAAGTCATGAACATCATTGTCCAGTCATTCTCAGCAGACTAGATGTGCTCTAACATTTCAGCACTCGGACTTTTGTCTGCAGAGCATGACTTCTCACCCAGGAAAAGGGAATGGGGTGGGGATTTTAGGCTGCTACATCAGGAAGAAGGCAGAAAAAGACACTGCACAGGCAGAAGTCCTTGTGACTGCAGTAACATTATTCTAGATCCAAGGTTTGTATTATTAAGCTAGGTCATTGCAGATTGACTTGAAAGCTGTCACAGCCAAATTAGGGTTAACCAGGATGGGGTGAGGCTGCTTGAGCCCTAGACAACAGTATAAAATAACACAATCAAAAAGACTAGGCTTGAAGCTCTGAGTTATCCATTGGGTCTCTAAAAAGGCCTACTATTGTTTACACAAAGCTGCTTGTTCACATAACACTAATGCTAGAAGGCAACATCAGGGGAAGGTGACCTGTTGACCACTGTTTGGCTCAGGAGAATGGATTAGATGCTCCCCTGGTCTGATCAGGAGGGCTTTTTTGCGATAGTAAAGGTTTTTGTGTTTGTGAAATCCTAAGAAGAGTTATACCCTTCTAAAAGGCTTAAAACGGTATAAGTGCTTAAGGACTGAAAAATTTCAAACACTCCAAGAGCCGCTCACATAGGGCCCCCAGCGGGGTTCACTTTCTGCCAACACATAAATTCCTCAGCAGTTAGCAAATACATATTCCTTCCATGTAAGCATGTAGCCTCAGCGCCTCCATATCACATCACAGTCGGAGATCTCATGAACGTCCTCCCCTTTGTACCCTTCACTCATTGATCTGCATGTGCCACCCTTCCATTAACTAGGTAACAAATTTCACAGATGTTCAGTAGTAAGAAGGGAAGCAGAATCTTCTCGATGCCATAATTTAACTTAGCCATTTCCATGTATGCATTGCAAAGGTGGTGCACAGCAAAAATTGTTTCTTCCAGTTCTAGTTGGCAAAAGGGTTAACTACCATTTAAACCATGGTTTAGTCCTGTGCCTCTTTATAGCCACTCCACTTTCATAGATGTCAGGCGGTGCTGGCAATTGATCCTTGTTTGGCAAAGGCAGCTTTGAGTTCCAAAGAATTGTCTGCTTATAGCTGCCAATACCTTCATGAGACCTGTGTTATTCTTGTAGAGCCGACTGACTGCAAGCACCATAGGCCAGATCGTTGGCCTTCAGTCTGATGAGATCAAGCAGATCGTGTCAGAATATGCTGAAAAGGTAGGTTATCTATCTGGTGGTTGTAGTAAATGATACTTGAGCCATTGGCCATCGACCTCCCCCACCCCATCTGAGGGCTATAAGTCCCTTTGTTCTATTTTTTAAAAACACCCACTTTACACATGAATGGTGCTGTCAGTGTGGTCTCAGTTCTCACAAGTATCTTTTTGAGGGCGCACTTGACACTTGGAGTCAGTTGGATTTGTGCGCGTATGTAATTTGAATGAGGTACATAAAAGCAGCACTTGACATCATAGAACGTGATATTGAATTTCCAGCCTGTTCAAAAGGATCACAGTAAACAAATACATGGATTCGGCTTCTCGTCTGGCCCTAGTGAAGCACCTAAATGATGACAGAACGATAGCTAGTGGTGGGAGACTGATGCCTTTAAACACATGCCTGCTCCATTCATGCGCAAAGTTGGATGGGTAAGAGGTGATAACCATGCTCATGGGACAGGGGAGAGTTCAGTTTTCCTAGTCCAAATACCTCCTCCCATTCTATCTCTAAGTATTTTCTCCTTGCTGGATTCTGATACTAGACGTTCGCTCAGCTTGGAAGGAGAAAAAACAATAAGCTGCAAGGCAAAAAACAGTGGGTAGAACAAGGATTTGACAGACACCTAGCCTGCATGCTCCTATTAGAATTTAGACTGCCATCCACCTGCTTCCAACATGATTGGGACAGACTTGTGTCTATAAATGGGTCTGCCAATGCTGTGTGTAGTTTCACAGCTAGAAACTGTCAGGCTGGGTTGATGAGTTCACTGTGAGGCTTTTTGCTCATTCATATCTAGAAGGAAGATGTCTATCTTTGCACCCACATTCTAAAAGATGCCTTTGCATACAAATGTAAACAACCACCATTAAGTTTTCTCCCCTGAATGAATCTAGAAACTATGCAGGCTGGTGGTTCTTGTGGGCTAATTTCACACCAGTGGCTACATTCCAGGGCGCCGCTTTTCTGTTGAGGCGGAGCAGCTAGTCCACCGCTTTCTGCATCCTTGTGGGGAACAAATTTCAGCAGCAGACCCAATCCGCCACTGAAATGTGTCCACGTAAGGGATGCAGCCACGGGGGAAAGGTTCCACTGCACGGGGGGCGGTTGGGGGGGGTTGTTGCAGGAAGGTGGGATAATGGAAGAAAGCAATTCCACCTTCCTAAAAAAAAAAGAAAAAAGCCCCATTTGGCCTTGTGGCTCTATGAAGCACCATGGAATGGAGTGGGGCATTTTTTGCTCCCTATGGGCCTCCATAGGATGTGCTTCCTTTCCACACAGGCCTCCTCTGGGCTAGGCCCCATTGACCCCCAGAGCACTTAAGGGAACGCAGAAAATATCCACATTCCCTTTAAGCCGGACAACGGCAGCCTAACACACACCAGGCCGTGGAAGTGAAATCACGTGGAAGCGGGGATTAGCCCTGCTTCCATTTGAGTGCCCTCCCAGCCTTTTCTGCCTGTGTGGAATTGGCCTCGGTGTGGAAACCTATTTTCCTGGCTGACACATGTACAGCCATCAGTGAGGGAATGAAACTGCAGTGGTTGAACAGCATAATTTCCAAGTTCTGCGCTTCAGAATGTTTCTTAAAAGAATGTTTAGTTGCAAAGGTTGTTCTTTCCCCCCCCCCCCGAATGATAAACTGCTTATGAATGGGGTGAAAGTTTAAATGTGCCACTTAAGTTAGAATTTCTGGGGGAACGTGCTATAAAGCTTATTTTCATCCTCTGAGGTAGTGACAGTTTTTTTGATTTTTTGTTTTGTTTTGTTTTTTTGCCATTTCATGGCTCCGGTGGTTGTCCACTCAGACTACAATTAAATAGCAATTTCAAGTGAACTTGATTTGTGTGTGTGTGTTTTGCTGTCAAGTCTCAATTGACTGGAGGTTTCAAGGCAAGAGATGTTCAGAGGTGATTTGCCACTGCCTGTCTCTGCATAGCAACCCTGGAATTCCTTGATGGTTTCCTATCCGAATACTAACCCAGACCAAGACTATTTAAGCTTCTGAGATCTGACGATATTGGGCTACCCTGGGCTATTCAGGTCAGGGCATGTGTGAGTAACTTCATTATGTATTTGAGAACAAGGCTGCTATCTATATTGGGGAATTAAGTTGAATAATTATCTCTTGGTTTTGCCATCCAACGATGCACAGTGTTTCTTCGTTTGTGTGTAAGTGTAAGAGAGAGGGGTGCACAGTTCTCATTTTTGTTGAAACGGCTGCAATCTTTGGGGGAGGGGCTTGAATGCACTGAAGTGTCTTGCTTGAAACCACTCCCAATCTGAAACCACTCCCAATTTTAAAAACAATGTACTAAGTAGAAACCGTAGAATTCTAAGGAACAGCAAAGATGCTTTACTTACATAGAATCTTTTGGCTGCATTCATACATCACAACAAGCTCCAGTTAAGGCAAGAATCTGAAGAAGCTCAGGAGAAAGGTGTGCTTATAAATATTTCAGATACAGACAGTGCACAACTGTGGCTTGTTGCCATGCCCACAGGCAAGCATTACTCTTTCTCTCTTGCTGGGAATGGAATTCAGGATTCCTGGCTTCTTTTTTTCTTTTCTTTTCTTTATAACACTTATATTTAAGATGCAACATAGATAAGAAAAAGGAAAAATACAAATTACCAAATAAGTAAAAAAATTAAAAAGAACAAAGAAATGAAGAGGCTTCTGATTTTATCTATGACAGTTCTAAATCTAGTTGTTGTCTGTTACACTCTGATAGTATATGGGGTGGCCAAACTGTGGCTCTCCAGATGTCCATGGAGTACATTTCCCATGATCCCCTGCCAGTATGTGCTCATGGGAGTTGTATCCATGGACATCTGGAGAGCCACAGTTTGGCCATCTCTGAAAGGATTGTAAAGCCACTCTTTTTCATATTTTCCCCTCTTAGTCCTCAAATCCATGAACCATTGTTTCATTTTTGTTCATATCATACAGAAAGTCCATAAAAGGGTTCCAAATATCTACAAATATTTGAGTTGTCCTTTGTTTAATTAAAGCACTTAGTTTGGCCATTTCAGCTGATTCTGCCATCTTAATCATTTGTCAGATGCTTTTCCATTTTTGAGCAAATAACAGCCTCACTGCTATAATCATTTACAGAATTTTTTTTCAAATTCTTTTCCCATTAATCCTAAAAGGAATATTTCTGGTTTCATTTGTATATCAGTTGTAAGTATCTTCTGGATTAAAGTATGTTTTTGGATCCACTTTTTTGTTTGCCTCCTTACAAAGATGGGGAAAATGTCCACTTTTGATAACCTCTTTTTCCTTTGTTCCGTTTGTATATCTCGGCCCAAACCTTTTTGCCCATTTTTACCATGCGTTCTTTCACAGATTCCTGCTGTCTCAAATTTCAATAACATTTTATACATCTTCTTAGTAATAATATGCTTATCATTTGTACATAATTGTTTTCAAAAGCAATCTTAACTTGGTGAAAACAACCCTATATGAAGGCTAGAGCCATTTATGCCTTTATGAATCACAAAAGGATTTGAACAGTAATCCATTTTTCGTGTGCCTTTCTTGCTCCCCCACCCCCACCCCAGCAATCAGAGCTTTCTGCAGAGGAACGTCCAGAAAGACTTGGAGCTGTCCAGCAGCACAGAAGGAAGCTGGCATCACTAAACAAGCAGATATTGCAGAAGACAAAACTACTGGAAGAGGTATGCCTTTGAATATTACTTCTCTATTTATTTAAGTGTAGCTTAACCAGTTCGCCACTCTGTACTTATGGGGAATTTTAGCAGATAGCTTCAGAAGCGAAAGAAATGGGGGAAAGAGGTGGCAAGAAAAGACGCACTAAAAGGCTTTCCGTGCATTGAATTTGAAGATGATGGTACAGTTGTGGATGTGTGTGTGGCTAGGAAGAGTTTCCTGATTTTTCCCCCTCCTGTTTAAATTCCACAATGGCACTCCCAGTAGCGTGAATTGTATATACAAATGCTCACATTTCCTCTTGCTCCTTGGCTCTCTGTGAGTTGAAGAGGGCAGATGCCGCTGTCAAGGTGACTCAGGTAGGCCTGATGGGCTGCTTCGAAGAGGGAGCTTTCTAAAGGAAATTGTGTTTTCTGACAGCCTGTTTTATACTGACTAAAGAACTAATGAGGGTTACAGTCTTACTTGCACTTGCCCTGTTGTCAGACTGGCTGAAGACCATACTGGCATTGCCCACAAAGACCAGATCCACAAAGCCAGAGAAAAACCATCAACTCTGAGAGTGGCCTACTAGGCATTTTGTTTTGCAGCCGGCCTTGGGGAAGGAGGTTGTTGAACACTTGGCAGCCCGTCTGGTGGCCTGCTTTGTAGCTTGTATAGGCCTGGAGTTGATACTTTTAACAATTTAAAGATGTTACCCGTTTGGATATTTTTTCCTTGGTGCTCCTGGAAAGTTGTTGTGAGGAGGGGGAGTCTACTTTGAATGGCTGGCTGGCTGGCTTGATTTGCAGTTTTTGCATTGTTATGGTGTAATTTATAATTCAGTTCTGGTTTATTTAACAGATGATGATGATGATATTATTGTTGTTGTTGTTATTGTTATTATTTATACACCACCCTCCCAGGGCTGATAGCAAGATAGCTTGCTAGTATTCAAATTTTCTCTCCCCTCCCCCCAGATTATTGCAGTGCTTGTGCTTTGTCCAGTAGTACATCAGCAGTTAACCGTGTGGTAGCACAATGCCAATGGCCTCTCATCTCTGGTCCTTGCAGGGAATGTATTAATTCTGTTACTCTGATGGTAGTCAGTCACACATCTACAGTCTTGCTTTCATGGATGTGGCTAGAGTTTACAGAGCAGTAACATTAAAGCAAGAAAATAATAGCATGGAAACATGTGCTGGATTTTCCTGACAGAGGCATTGTGCTTCTAAAAGATTTCAACAGGAAACAGTTCTATGGGTACTGCCTAGAAAAAATTCTGTTGGATTTCTGCCTGCCACACTCCTTTATATGATTCTGAAATGAATTTATACTTAAGCAAGCACATCAAATGAACCAAATTTCCATTGAGCAGAGAGAGGGGAACATGAGCAGTATGGGCATTTGAAGAAACAGAAGAATCTATCTCTATTTTTAAATCATGAATTTATATATGTATGGAACCTCACCGCTTTCATGCAGAGATGATGTAGAAGGCAGAACAAGTAGACTCTCGGAACCATGAGAATTTATTTACTTTATACTAGAGGCAAAGCCCATTGTGCCCAGGGAAACGGGTGCTAGCATGCACACCTCCATTGTGGCTTTCCTGGGGGCTGGCTAAATGGCAAAAGCTCCTGCCCATCCCTGGATGCTTCAAGCCCTACCTCCAAACCTCAAGGAACGTTCCGGACCCAGGGGTCACTAACCTCGAGGTATGGTCTGGAAATTTCCTGGGCTTGGAGGTCACCTGCAGACAATAGAGATCAGCTCCCCTGGGGAAAATGGCTGCTTTGGAGGGGGGACTCTGCAATGACAACTTGTCTCCAGGCTCCTGCAGAAGAAAGGGCTTGCTTGGGGGGGGGGGGGGGACTCTGTGGCACTGGGCCTCAAAGAGGTTTCAGGATGCCAATCTCCAGTTGGGACCTGGGAATCTGCAGGAATTGCAGGTTATTTCCAGGCCACAAAGATCAGTCCACCTGGAGAAAAGGGATACTTGAGTGGGGAGATTCTCTGGCTTTGGATCCCGTGAAGGTACAAGGATGCCAAGCTCCAGGTGGGAAACAAAAATAAATGCAGTGTGGCAGTAATTGCTAATAACAATAAACATCATCAAATGATTCATAAACTTGTCATAGTTTCTTCCTTCAATGAAAATATTTAATTGATAGGAAAATTTGCATGAAGAACTAAAAATCCTTTGAGTCTGTACATTCAGACTCAACAGTTCAACATCAGTTCAGTTCAACATCAAAGTAAATCAGAAACAGCTTTATGTTACAATCAAACATGAAAACATCACTTAGTGAAGAACATACAGTGGGTTTCCCTATTACTGCCTCTTTGCCAGTTTTTCTCAACTTTTTTTACCATTGAGAAACTCCTGAAATATTTTTCAGGCTTTGAGAAACCCCGGAAGCAGGATATCCAGGTCCCAGCTAGAGGCTAGTATCCCTGCCATTGTTTAGGGATGCCAGCCTCCAGAATGAAAGCTCCTCTCCAGACTGTAGAGATCAGTTCCCCTGGAGGAAAGGGCTGTTTGGGTGGGAAGGACTCTGTAGCACTGTGCCCCAGGGAGGATCTGGAATGCCAGGTGGGACTTGGGGATTCCCTGTAATGACAGCTCCTGTCCAGATGCTCTTTTGCCAGGCATTTGGTCGAGGCCGGAAGGGGGGGGTGACCAGAGTTGCGAATTGTGGGTCCTGCCCTATGCTGAGTGCTCTTTGTTAAGCATTGATGAACAGAATCCTCATGCTACATCATTTAGGGCCACATTATTGGCCTTGGCTGAGTTGGGGTTTGGATTTATTAGAGAAGTTACACTGCCATCTTGATATTTTCAATATTTTGATACTGAAATTATTGCTATTGTTTTAATGTTTTAAGAGGGATTATGAGTATATTGTGATTTTTTAATTTTATACTGTAAGCCACCACAAGACAACATTTGCCAAGATTGGGTAAAAATCGGGGTAAAAATTGAAGTATAAAAAATGTCCTCTGAGTTGAAAGAGGCCAGGGCAACTTACTGGCAGCATGGCATGCTCTGAGGCTGCCTCCTCTTCCACTCAGCAAACTTTGGAAATTGCCAAGAAATTGGAGGCAGAGAGTTGGTCCCTTATTAGTCCTTCCTGGTCGAGGTCTCCCTCCTGATTGGGGCTAAACTATGGGGGGGGGGTATTTCCAGGGGGAAATTAGTTGTTTTTATGAAATTTGAGCTGATTGGCTCTTATTGACAGAGTGCAATTTGAACTGATTTGTGCTCATTGAAAGACTGCTCTCCCCCTATTAGCAACACACCCCCAGAGAAGGCCGATCAGGTAGGGAGTGAGTTGTCAAGTTGAGCTTTATTATGTTTAGTGATTAGCCCTCATTGGCAGAGTGCAATTTGAACTGATTGGCCCTCATTGGCTGTCTTTCTATTGGTGGCATAACCCTAGGGAGGGCCAATTAGGTAGGGAGTGAGTTGTCAACTTGAGCTTTATTATGTTTAGTGATTATGATGATTTGTGGTCTGCCTTTTTTTATCGAGACTCTAGGCAGATTGTAATTATAAAGATTTTAAAGGTTTTAAAGGAATAGCATTTTTTTAGATTTTAAAGGAATAGCAGATTTTAAAGGAATAGCAACAGTGCAAGACATATAGATAGTGTAATAAGATTGGTTCACAAAGTTGGAGGCAAAACACTGCAGTTCAAACTGTGTAAAACCTGATGTACAGAAATTAGAAAGCAGTAAGAGTACGACAATGCATATAGTAAACAGTGTTTCTAGAATCCTCCTGAGCAGTTTATATCACTGAATATTAACTTCTTTATGAAAAATAGACAAGTGTGTACTCCATATGTGTGTAGCTATAGGGTTTTCCTTTCTGAGTGCCTAGGGCCATTTGCTTTTTGTTCATATGAA
Source organism: Paroedura picta (assembly GCF_049243985.1). NCBI lineage: Eukaryota > Metazoa > Chordata > Lepidosauria > Squamata > Gekkonidae > Paroedura > Paroedura picta. The sequence continues at coordinate 61,055,313 of NC_135370.1, read as the reverse complement.
CAACAAATCTTCAGCATTGATTTCCCCCAAAAAGAACCTTACTAGCTGTCAAACACCTATAATGAAAACCATTGAACATATTTATGCACACACACTATGGAAGGTTATGTTTTCATTCTACTAGTCCATTCACAAGATAAATTCCTTACATCCGCATAGAATTTTCTAATTTGTAGAAACATGTTCAAAGTGTACTGGTCCCCCCCCCCCAAATACTCAAAGAGGCCTCATATGACTTCTCACTACAGTTTCTATAAATGTTGCATTAGATCTCAGTTGGCCATTGCTGAAATAATTGTTTTGCCTGTCAAAATCAATGCGGTTTCACAGCTTCCTCACCGTCTGTCATGTCCCATCTGCTATTTTTTTTGTTTGTATTTCTTGAAGCACAGCAGAATATAATTTGCCAGAATCAATCCTTCTTTGAGGATCAGTATTGCACATTATGCTTCATCGTGTTATTCTGATTTTTGTTTCATTAGGCCAACATCTTTTATCTCTTTTGCATATGTGAACATGCTCTCTGTGTTTCCTTCTATGCACACAATGAATAAAAAGTCTAATTTGAAACAGAAGTGCTGAATTCTTCTGATTGATAATTGGAAGTCTACTTTTATCACCCACACACTCTAAGGCAATGTGGTATAGTGGCTAGTGTCAGACTAGGATCTGGGATGTCTAGGTCCCTACCCCTTCTCTGCCATAGAATGTCATACATTTGAAGACTAACCTACCTCAAAAGGGTTGTTGTGAGAATAAAGTGGAGAAGGATTAAATGTTGCAAGCTACTTTGTTGTCCCCGCTGGAGAGAAAAGTGAGGTATGAAGTAAATTAAACCACCACAATAGCACAAAATATGTTTTTCTTTGAAACACGATTCTGTTTTTTTGGATTGTTTTATTTGATAAATAATGAGTACACTAGGCCCAGTGCAACATACTATACTATGTTCCTACAGAATAATTATTGCTCTGTCTTCCATGTCGAGAACTGCTGTAGGTCAATGATAGAACATCTAATTTGCCTGCAGAGAAATCCAGAAGTATTACTGCTAGTTGGGGCCAAACCATCACCACATTTAGTATTATGTGTGTGACATCTTAGCATGTAGGGGTGATTTCCACAAGCATATATGTGGTTGGTTAAGATATTAGAGAAATATGGTATAAAGCTATGGTCTCGCTAGATCAAACAAGATGATAAATAATATGTGATTGAAATTTTAGCCTCCACCCCCCCCCCATTCACTAAACATCTGCTTTGTCCTCCTGTGCTTTTCTTGAACATCTATAGCAGGGGTAGTCAAACTGCGGCCCTCCAGATGTCCATGGACTACAATTCCCAGAAGCCCCTGCCAGCATTTGCTGGCAGGGGCTTCTGGGAATTGTAGTCCATGGACATCTGGAGGGCCGCAGTTTGACTACCCCTGATCTATAGGAAAAAAACAAAACCCATAGGATACAGAAGTGGGAAATATTAGTAGAAATTATCACACGCTCTTAAGAAAAGTTGTGCCCTTCAGTTTTTGGAATGTGTAGTTAGGTAAAGGCCTGTGTGCAATTTCTTATGTTCATAATTGTTATTAACCAGAAACATTGCATATTCTGATTGAAGATCCAACTGTATATGTAACAATCGGACTTGCTTTTTTTAATGTCTCTTGATTAACAGTTGCAAGCTAAATGTGTTGACCTACAAGCAGGTTGTAATGAGGCAAAGAAGACGCTGAATGAGGTAATCTGTCTTAAACTATCCTCTGTCTCTTGGAAAAAATTAATTGGGCCAATTTTAAAATGGTGTGATCATGCCCACCACGTACATGACTAGTAAAAGTAACCTTGTTCAGCCTATAGGTATATATTATTTACAGTAAAAAAAAGAAAGAAGTTGTATAATATCCTTTATTAAGACCAACCCCAAAGACATTATTGCTGTTTTCATAGTTTCACAAATTTGTAGAACCTCTACAACTGCGTTCTTTTCTCATATGCCTTTTTAGTAATTTGTGCTTGTTGCAGATTATTCCTTGATCTACCTAGTTAATTGAACATCCCAAATTCAACACATTTTTCCATTTAAAAAGATGATTTCATAATCCTAAAGTTTAGGTTCTGATATTTTTCTCCGGCCTCCTATTAAATGTGACAGGCAGCTCTATCCTGGCCTTGTTTATTCTGAAGTCCCATTGATTTCAGTGATCTTAGACTAGAGAAACTGCATACAATTGTCCTGTTAGTTGTGTTTCTTTTTGGCATTAGGATTTGAGTCCTTTTGTATTTCTAGTCAATTCTACATCTAAATTAGAGGAAATACTTGTTTTTGAAGGAATGGGAGTCTCACAGTTCTTTTAATAATTTAGCATGTGATACCTCATTTTAAACTGTAGAAGTTTCCTGGGTTGTTGGAATCAGTTGTTTTGCTTTCTTCAGCGTACCCAGCATCTAAGACAGGGTAGGATTCTGTCTTGAAGCAAAAAGGGAGAATTCCCATCCCACACAAACACAGAGACACACAGCCATTGCAGAGGCTGGGGGAAGGTGGCAAGGATTCCTTCCTCAAACTAACTCCACTTACGGAAGGATTGGGTCCAAGTAAACTGAGCCTGAGAAACCTGAGGGGGTTTATTTTCAGTTTGTTGTATAATCTTTACTGAGGGAGAAACTCAGCCAATCAGTGTCTTACCCAGTGTTGCAAATTCCAACTTTTTAGGTTAAGAATTATACTGAAAAATTGGGCAAGGAGGTGGCAGCCTTGGAAGCAGTGGAATCCCAAGCAGATTCTAAGTATGTGTTCTTCCCCTGCCCCATCTCCCTCTAACTGTGTATGAATTGGGTATTTCAGTAAAGTTTGATAATGCCATGAGTTCACTTGTGTTCTAGCGTATAGTGCTTATGAGGTGGCAAAGTTACAGGAGAACTTTTAAATGCTTGGGCAAAGAGAGTACGGGCTGTGTTTTCACATTTACTTTTGACACAGTACAGTCGTACCGGTTGATTGTTTCTCAGTCCCTCGTTTAAAACGTGAGGCTATATTATTTCACGGTTGGCTTATGCTGTGTAATGTGTCTTGAGTCTCATTGAGGAAAGTAGACGGTAAATGACGCAAGCAAAGTAAAAATGAATTCAAATTTAGCTGACTGGCTGTGGAATGGGTTCAAACCTATAGGATTTCACAGTGTGTGTCTCTAATGATTATTGAATATTTAGCATTGCAAATAATATTGCACTTCTCCTGTTGAGCAGGATCCTAAGCCTCAAAGACAGATACAAATTAGAAAGGAATTGGTAATAATGTCTTGCCTGAGGCCAGACAGTGATGTAGTGGCTTAAAATGAGATTAGGGCCAAAGACATCTGATATCAAGCTAGTTCACGTGTATTCCTTTATTGCTGCCCTTTAAATACATATATATATATATATATATATATATATACTGGGCACTCTCTAGCCAAGCAAAGGACCAAGAGCCCTTCATGAAGTTCTAAATTCTCATGTTATTCAGCTCCGTTGCCATCCTATGCTTTGCGTTCAGCTTCTAGGTAGTTTGTTTAAAATAAATGTTAGCTTCCCCAAAGTTGTCTTTTTTTTTTTCTTAGAACAACAGTGCCTAAGACCCTAAAATAATATTTTTATTAGTGTACTGCAGAAGCTTCGAGCATTGGTGGCAATGAATGAGAGCCTCAAAGGCCAAGAACAAGAATTCCGATCACATTGTAGGGTAAGTTTTCAAAAGTTATTCCTTGTGGTCCCTGCACACTCTGTTTTCTTTTAGCCACAAAGACTCCTGTGCTTACTGATTCATAGTACAGACTCTCATATGAACATATGTTCCACAGATATGCTGGTAAGACATTGAATTGGATCCCATCCAAAAGATTTGCATGAGCAAGAGAAGGTGCTTCTCTCCAAACTCCCTCCCACCCCAATACTCCCAGAGGTCTCCTGTTCCACAGGAACAGCATTTTGGGGACCATTTGGGCTGTTTTGGAATAAGAAGTTGTGCTTCCATGCATGGAATTTACATGGGATGCAACTCATACTGTGCCGGGGTAGTCTTGGACTAGGGACAGGGCGACTGAGTATGAAATTCCCACTTAGCTCTGAAGCTCATTGGATCCTGGACATAATTTCCACAGGCCAAGGACTTCCATTGATGCATTGTGACTTTCTCAGGTCCTGCTGGCACCTAGAAGAACAGGATTTCAGGTGGCATTTCAGGCTATGGTAGATGGAAAGCCAAGGGAGGTGAAATTGCAGGTAGAAGACTGTTCCACCTATGGAACTGTTGCATTGGATCCAGCCCTAACTTCCTTAGAAAAGGGCCATACCTCAGTGGTAGGGCATCTGCTTTCTGTGCAAAAGGTTTCAAGTTTGATTCCTGGTACCTACAGTTAAAAGGACTGGGCACTAATGATTTGAAAGCCTGGAGAGCTAGTGCCAGTCCATAGAGTCCATACATACAGATCACGGTAACAGGATAGCTGGAGGAAAAATATGTTCTCACAGTAGCAAATGCAACCCACTTTGAAAACATGGTGGTCAGTCATAATGTGGGATATAAATAATATTAAAATCTACATGGGCCGCATATGCCACATGGTTAGTTCCCATGGCAATGGCCTGATGCAGAAGTCTGCTAACCATGCAATGACTGACACGTTCCTCTGTTATCAGTGCAGTGCGATGCCCCAAGCACTGAGTTGCCAAGGTAATGTGTACATCGGGCTTAAATCTTAATTAGTGGGTTCCTGTTGTGCAGATGGCATGCTAGGCACCTTGAAAACGTGATGAATATCAAATATGATAATTATCTTTCTCTGAAAGGACATTAGAGGCAGGAGGAGAAACAGGAAATGTCTCACTGTGAACAAAGCAAAAATACACAGTAAATTTTCAACCCCTGTAATTAACATTTGGGGACTGGGGGTGCCTACTGTATTAGTTTTTATTCTAAACTTCGAGAGCAATGAACCCAAGCATGACTTCCCCCAAAGCACCTTATGGAATGAACTGAAGGTTGTGCAAATGTGTTGTTTGGCTTTTGGCTGCTGTGTGTCGATGTCAGTATTTATTTTTCCAGGCATTTCAGAACTTGATGCTCTTCCTTCAGCCTCTGTTCCACATTCATTTGCATAAGAAATAGATTCCCCCAGTATGAGGCCTTTGGCAATAAGGGCATGCTACTTAACATAATGAAGAATCTTCTTCGCCTCTGCTGCCCTAAGCACAGAATGTCACAATTTGTTATTGGAGGTTATGTCCCCCCCCCCCCCTTGCCAATGTCTTGGGCTTCTTTCTAATGCATAATTTATTAAAGGGATAAGGCTCTGACTTCTGTTTCCATAAAGAGCAACAAGGCATGCTGATGAAAAGCGACGCTTTTTAAAATATATATATTATTTTCTTGTTCTTTAAAGGAAGAGATGGCACGCCTCCAGCAAAACATTGAAAGTTTGAAAGCAGAAGCAGCTGAAAATGGAGAAGAGAAGGTACATGGCTGAGATTAGAGCATTTGGATTAAGCAAGATTGTAAAATCTTTCTCCCCTTATTAATTGGAATTTTAAAACATGCATTCACCCCTTGTTCCATTTCAGAGTGTCCCACTAACTTAATTGTATTCTGTGTGTGCATTAAGGGCTGCTTCTCACATAAGGACCATTTGGATATTGGCACAGGTACAAACTACCCACATGCCACATCCATTCTGAATAGATGATGTCTTGTTTACAGTACATTTGCTTGTAAAATACCTGGGGTCATGGGTGAGAACCTTTCTTTTCTGGTGGATGGTCCTACTTATTTTAGGGAGGCAAGCACTGAATCACACAGGATGTAGTTTTTGTAATTTATGTGTTTGTACATGTATTTCATACTACTGAACACTAAAGCCCTAGATGGCTTGGAACCAAGGTATCCTAGACATAGCTTACTCCCAGTATGAGCTTGCCCTTCTGTCAAAATAATCTACTGATGCAGTCTTCCATATCCTGTAGGCATCCTGTAGGCAGGAACTAGTACCACAGAGAGGGGGGGTCTTATAATTTTTCCTTGGTTATGGAACCCCCACTCCACTAAAATTTTCCTGGCACTTATATTATCCTTTTATAAGCACCAAGCAAATACTGTGATGTTTTCCCGTGCTCTAACATATGGATCTTTGTTGGCTTCACTTATTAACTTTGACGTGTTTCATTGTATGACATTTTGTTATATTGTTTTAACTTAATTAGCTGTAGTCAAATACCCAGAGCTAGGTACTAAATCTCGTGTATGCATTAATCAAAATTTGATTTCTCATTATCATGATAATTGTTTTTTGCTTAAAATACATTAAGAATTGTTTTTCTTTCACCTGTTAGGAACCTACTAAAATTATAGACCAGCAATACAAAATGGAGAGAGAGAAACTACAGAAGATTCGACTTCTTCTGGTAAGTTTTCCAAACATAACTCATTGGAAATATGTGTTGTAAAAGTAGACCTGCTCTGTCAGTTGGATTTCTGATGTGCCAGTGTTTGTGATGAACTATTTGGAGCGTAAATGCCATTCTCCAGGTAATCATATGAAAATGTTACCTTCTGCAATAGAGAGCTGAACGCTTGTGTGGGAGGGGAGGGAAGAGGTTTTGAGTCTACTGTCAGGTTGCTCCTGAATGTCAGTCTGTTAAAAGAAATCTAGTTTTCTTTTTTAAAACTTCCCTCAGGCCCGGCGAAATAGAGAAATTGCCATTTTACAACGCAAAATTGATGAGGTACCCAGCAGAGCTGAATTAACCCAGTACCAGAAGAGATTTATTGAACTTTACGGTCAGGGTATGTATATCAAACAGAAGTATATTCCTCACAGCTAAGCAGTGGAAATGAGTGATTGTGCTATAAACCCACAGAGCATAACCAGAGCCTTGCTAATATTGTTGTATTGATGGGTTTTTGACATTCGCATCATGTGCCCCTACTTGTAAGGATTTTCAGAAAGCCTTTAAAAAGTCTCCTGAGGCTGGAGATTTGATGCTTGCCTCTCTTAGACCTCTTCTAGTGTCACCATGAACAGTGCTGCACCCTCCTCAATATATCGTCTCCCACAGATGGGTGTGTATAACTCTTCAAGATTATACTATTATGCTGTACTGATTTCTGTCCATTTTCATTTTCCATATAGCCTTCTGTTGCAGCTCTCATGGCTCCCCCATTGCACTGTTGGACAGAACCCAAGTTCTCATTCAGATCCTAGAGGGGTGTATTTGGGGGGGGGCAATTATGTAGTGGCAACATTTTTTGAACAAATTGCTTTCATTACTGTTGCTATAATTGGTGGGATTTTATTACTAACTAGAATCTGGATTTTCAGATAGTTAGGTGGATAGGGAATTGGTTAGAGAACCGCACTCAAAGAGTTGTTGTCAAGGGTGTTTCATCAGACTGGAGGGAGGTGAGTACCGGGGTATCTCAGGGCTCGGTGCTCGGCCCGGTACTTTTTAACATATTTGTTAATGATCTGGATGAGGGGGTGGAGGGACTACTCATCAAGTTTGCAGATGACACCAAATTGGGAGGACTGGCAAATACTCCGGAAGATAGAGACAGAGTTCAACGAGATCTGAACACAATGGAAAAATGGGCAAATGAGAACAAGATGCAATTTAATAAAGATAAGTGTAAAGTTCTGCATCTGGGTCAGAAAAATGAAAAGCATGCCTACTGGATGGGGGATACGCTTCTAGGTAGCACTGTGTGTGAACGAGACCTTGGGGTACTTGTGGATTGTAAACTAAACATGAGCAGGCAGTGTGATGCAGCGGTAAAAAAGGCGAATGCCATTTTGGGCTGTATCAACAGAGGCATCATATCAAAATCACAAGATGTCATAGTCCCATTGTATACGGCACTGGTCAGACCACACCTGGAGTACTGTGTGCAGTTCTCGAGGCCTCACTTCAAGAAGGACGTCGATAAAATTGAAAGGGTACAGAGGAGAGCGACGAAGATGATCTGGGGCCAAGGGACCAAGCCCTATGAAGATAGGTTGAGGGACTTGGGAATGTTCAGCCTGGAGAAAAGGAGGTTGAGAGGGGACATGATAGCCCTCTTTAAGTATTTGAAAGGTTGTCACTTGGAGGAGGGCAGGATGCTGTTTCTGCTGGCTGCAGAGGAGAGGACACGCAGTAATGGGTTTAAACTTCAAGTACAACGATATAGGCTAGATATCAGGAAAAAGTTTGTCATAGTCAGAGTAGTTCAGCAGTGGAATAGGCTGCCTAAGGAGGTGGTGAGCTCCCCCTCACTGGCAGTCTTCAAGCAAAGGTTCGATACACACTTTTCTTGGATGCTTTAGGATGCTTTGGGCTGATCCTGCGTTGAGCAGGGGGTTGGACTAGATGGCCTGTATGGCCCCTTCCAACTCTATGATTCTATGATTCTAGAATGAAAGCCCGTTGAAAAGGAGTGAAGGAAGGTAGTCAGGGAAGGGGGAAAGGAGGGAGGAAGGGAAGAAGGGAGGGAGGAAATGGAAAAATAGGAAGGGAGGGAGGGGGTGGCAAGGAGCTAGTGCCCTCCCCCCCCCCGGTTGGTAGAAGTCTGGGGCAGGCCGCCAAAGCCTCTGAGGCTTCAGTGGGCCACAGCAGCCCCCTTCCCTCCCCTCCGATGGCAAAAGGAAAGAGAAAGCATGGCAAGGCTTGTTATTCGTCCCTGCATGGTCCACTGAAACGGGGAGGCCCACTGGGCATGTAGCAACTTTAGCAAAAAGGGGAGTGGAAAGCAGCAAAGTAAAGGGGGAGTTTTCCTTCCTTCCCTTCAGCAGCAACCGGTCTGTTCACTGGGGCTGGAGCCACAGCTGGGGCAGGGAGGGAGCAGCAAAGCACCAAGCATAAAGGTGCAGATCTGCGTCATGACCAGGGAACCTTGCCGATTGGCTGTGCAGGCTTAGCAGCCAGGCCAAGTCCAAAGGGGCCAGAACCAGCGACGGCCTCCCACCGCTGTGAGCAACTAGGCAGGCACAGAGGTAGTGCAAGGGGCAGGGCTATATAAGGGGGGCAAAGCACATGCCAGGTGCTCTAAGGCCAAGCACTAGGAAGCAGGTCCAAATGGCAGGAGGTGTTGCTGGGGGGAGGGGGAAAGAGCAACCAGGGAAGGCGGGTGGGCGGTGCAAGACTGGTCTGCCTGCCTTCCCGCCTTCATCTCAGCTTGCTCTCCTGGGAGCTCATTGGGCTCCAGGCTGCTGTGAGTGTCTAGGCCACACAGTGAGAAGTAATGAGTGAAGTGGTAGGGAGGCGGGCGCGAGCCGATCCCGGGAGACGCCGTGCTCCTGCTCATCCCTCCTGGGGCAGCTGGGTGCTGGCTCTTCTCCTCATCCCGGTAGAGCAGGCCAGCCAGCACAGTCCGCGCTGTACTCTTCTATAACACAGCAGCAGCAGCGGCAGCCGCCATGCGTTCCCTTCGGGCAAGCCCCAGCCACCCAGTTGGTGGGCTCCTTCTCCGCAGGCGTGGGCGGGCCATGCCAGGCAACCCCCTCACACTCATCTCTGTTCCTGGCGAAGTCCAGTGGCCACTGGCGTCACTGGGTTTTTGAGGAGTAGGTCTGAGGGGGCCGTCTGATTGTCTCCCAGGGCTGGAAGCACAGTACAGACAGGCCCCAGACAGTCTCTGCCCAAGAGGCTGTTGCCCAAATATTAAGAGGATCAAAAGTGTTAAACATATAAGGTAAACATGTTTTGGATTTGGAAATAAAACCATGCCATTTTTGTGTTCACAGAATTACACGGAGATGCTTTATTAGCAGCCAAAGCAAATAGATCATGCTCTACTGTTTAGACTGCTGAGTATTCTTAATGGCTATAAAGAGGGTTGTGTGTCAAGAACTGCATTATCTTCCTTAGATAGAGTGACTGTCATTGTCTTACCACCTCAGCAGCGTTTAATGTAATGAACAGATGATTTAGGAGAGCTTTACTTTTTTGTCTGTTTGATCTAAGCTAAACGACCATTGCAAATCACTTAGAATAACCACTTTTGCTTTACAAGCAGAGATTCTGTCATTTCCAGTAAAATTATGTGAACCACAATTCACAGCATGTTGGTCTTGCATTAAAGATATATTGCCCGGCTCTTGTAGGTTAGCCGAGAGTACTTGGAGTGTGTTTGGGGCTGCTGCTCTCTGGCAGAACATGTTTTGCAAGCCAAATTTCCTAAATTCATTTCCTGGACGTCTTCAGTTTGAAGGTGCTTGTGTGTGCTGGAGCTGGGGAAGACCTTTTCTTCCTGATATCCTGGAGACCTGCTGGAATTGATACTGTTGAGCAAAATGGACCAGTGGGATACATTCCGTGCTCATACATTCATATGGACTCAATTTGGACTCAATAGAATCGTGCTGATTCTGCCCTAATTAGGGATCCAAAGGCACCCTTAAAACTCACACAATTTGCATTAAAAGAACATATAATGCATGGCTGTAAATTTGAGTGGCAGAGTGGCAGTAGAGCCTGGGGCTTAACCCTTCACCCTAGCTAGATTTTACTTACAGCGAGATCCATCGCTAGATCTCCCAATATTTTAATTTTAGCTAGACATCCTGAAAAAACCCACTTTATTCAACTAAGTGTAGTTAGAGAGGTTTGTATTAATCATGTTCAAAGCTCATTTGGTCCTCTTTATCATGATTTGTTCTCTTGTAGTTTTATTAAGACTTTTTGTTTGCAGTATCTGCAACCCACAAAGAAACCAAGCAGTTCTTTACTCTGTATAACACACTGGATGACAAGAAGGTGTATTTAGAAAAAGAGGTAAGCTGCAGGTTTTGTCTGGCCAAAATGTGCATCGTTCTCACGTAACTTGCTTTATGACATCTTGTTTTCTTGTTTTGTAATTTGAGAATATGTGCTTTTTCTTTTAGTACTAGCTTTGTAGCATGTTTTTTTTAAACATTGGCTTTAGCTCTTGTGGCTATAACATGCAGGTGAAGGATGTTAATGTTGGTGTCAGCAGCAGTGAACCCACTAGAGCAGGGGTAGTCAACCTGTGGTCCTCCAGATGTTCATGGACTACAATTCATCATGGACTACAATGCATTTGCTGGCAGGGGCTCATGGGATTTGAAGTCCATGGACATCTGGAGGACCACAGGTTGACTACCCCTGCACTAAAGTTCCTGGGACTCTGCAGCTACCTCACATGCTTGCAAGGTCTTTGAAGAACAAAACTCTCATGTGCCATAGATTAGTCAGGTGACAATTTAGCTTGGAGACCATAGTTTCTCTCCATACGTGAGTTTTTGTGGGTGTAATTATGTATCCCTCTTGCTACATGGGATGAGAACAATGCCAGCTATAAACATGAGCATGTTATTTGGTGAGAGAACAATTATTTTTGTAATTGTAGTCCTCTTGCATATGCATGGTTTTTTTCCTTTTGTTGAGAAGTTATGAAAGCCCTGTGAATTCGTCCTTACAGAATTAAGTGGTGGTGCATGAGCTTTGGGGGCAGGGCGCGGGTTGTACATGATGTCACCTGATGCATTGACATTGTGTCCAGGCAAAAATCCAGATGTTATGTCAGCGTGTCATGCTGTGTCATTTCTCCTGCCAACTTGGGCACATGTGCAAATGGGAGGGACAGGACCAGCAGGGGATTTCCCACCTGAAGTGTGCAAATGGCAAGGCTACATATAAGGAGCACTCCCATTAATTTGGAATTTTTATTGCCGTTACCTTGATTTGTTCCAAGGCACTGCACTAAATGAGAGAACACCTCTTAATAATTATAATGATCCAAACATACACATGCATTCTATGGCAAAGGAAAAAGAATTTAACGGGTACATAATTGAATAGGATGCAAATCATTTATTTATAAATTTAGCCAGTGCTTCACAAGTAGAGCTACACAGTACTTCTCTGAGTCGGTTTCAAAAGGATGTTCCGAATGTCTTGACTTCTTATGTGAATGGTGCCAAAATACTTGCCCGCCCATTTTGCACAATGCTGTGAATATGCAGGTGGTGTTAGGGAGTGCATCTCTTACAGACACATAATGGTCGGATGGTAACTGAAAGCACCAGCAAGAGAGAATATTCATGTGTGAACAAGCTGTCAAGAGATCTGACATCACAAGACCAAGTTTCCCATAACCCAGTATGGTTTCACACACAGAACTTTTCACATTCAGTGGCCAGTTGTCAAGTGCAAAACAGTCTAGTGATGAGAAATGTATACAATCTTGCATTCCCTAGATTTTAAGGAAACTTCTGACATGAACGCTTTGCCATCATTTTGTCTTCACCAGGTTAACTTGCTGAATTCAATTCATGACAATTTCCAACAGTAAGTAGTCCTCCTTTTCCTTCAAGAAAAAAAATTCTTAAGTACTGATTTGTCTGTAGCACTATGTAACCGCTTCATGTCCTCTGTGAAGGTAAAATGCCGTTGGAAGGTCCAGCCTTCTTTGCAGGATACATTTTGAAATTCATCCATGCAGCCTATAGCATAGAGAGTGCAACATTACCTAGCCTGTCCAGTTGCTGCCCATTTATTTTTCAGAGCCATGGCATCTTCCAGTGCTCGGGAGCAGTTTTTGCGGCAGATGGAACAGATTGTAGAAGGAATTAAGCAGAATCGAATGAAGGTCAGATTATTTTCCCTCTGCAGAATCTTGGTATTTTTTGGAAACTTTGGTACTAGTTAGGCAGTGCAAATTAACTGAACAACAGGTATATTTTTCCATTGCATCTCTTGTAGCAATATTTAAAGGGACAATAGCCTTAAGAATTCCAGTAGTGCAATTTGACAGGCTGACTGCAATGATGTAACAAACAAAAACAATTTAAATAATCAAAAATAATTTGGAAACACATGAGTGCACAATAAACTCTGGGGTGTGGTGGGTTGGCAGTGTCGTTTGGATTCTCCACAAGGTCTTCCCAGACATTAACAGCAAACATGGCAGCGACCCTATTGAGGGATGCTTGTTTCTGCTCTGCCCAGAGTATTGTATCCAAACACAAATTTGCCTCTTGCTTAAAGTAAATCTTGAGCTATAATTAATTGCTGCTTCAGTTGACAGCACATTACAAACAAAGAAATGTGAGAGCCACTTGCTACCTTGAAGTGTCTGTTAAGACTCCTACAAATCTGTTCTTGCTGTCTCTTGAGCCTGCTATATTAAAGTGTATGTTCCATTTGAAAATAAGTTGTCCTGGCATATCCTGGCCAAAAGAAAAATTGGGGCAGGAGTGCTTATATTCGAAGAACAAGCTAGCTTTACACACAACTGAGCCTCATCCCCTTAACACAGCAGAAGCTGGTACTTCCATATTTCTTCTATCTGTGGCAATTTTTCAAAAGATGCTACTTAGTGTCCAGAAGACCTTGTTTAGATGTCCTACACTACATGGTACCTTAAGTCCTTTACCATCATTATTAACAGATGGAGAAGAAGAAACAAGAAAACAAAATGAGACGAGACCAGTTAAATGATGAATACCTGGAGCTGCTAGAGAAACAAAGACTTTACTTCAAAACAGTGAAAGAATTTAAAGAGGTAAAAGGTTAACTAGAGTAGTATGTTAGGATGTTAGTTCAACTCAACCACAGTCTTGGTGAGTTTTAGGCTATCCTGACTCATTTTCAGTCCCCATTTGCAGTATGTGGATGATAATATTGATGTACTTTACAGGGTTGAATTACTAGTGATTTGCCATGCACAATAACATGGTTTGGGAGGACTTTAAATTGTTGTGTGTTGTTGAATTGCAACAGACTGAACTGTTGTAATTGAAGTTGAAGAAAAAATAGATAGGGCTCCTTTTCAGATATTCACTTTATTTTTAAGGTGAGATCTAATTCCACTTGTTTTGCAGCATATGCCCCAGTGAACTGGGCAATCTAAACAGTCTATCGGCCGTTTGCTTTTGTTTTATTTTCTAGTTATGACATTCTCAAACAATTTGTGGGGAGAGAAGCAGCTGATTGTTCTCATACTGTTTACCCTAGATGTCTCTTTGTTTAATGATGAAAACTCCCCATCTGTTTGTATCCGCAGGAATGCCGCAGAAATGAAATGCTTTTGTCCAAATTGAAAGTCAACATGTCTTGAAGAACTCCTGCCAGTGACATTTATGTGATCTGTATGCTGCATGTTTTGTCTTTTTGACCAATGGTGGCTAAAATTATACAATTAACCTGTAAAGATGTAATACAATAGAGCAAAAGGGAATATTGCCTTGTTTGTTTCTTATGCAGAAAGATTACAAAGACTTAAGAATGGCATTCTTTCTTATTTTGATCTATCTTTGCACTAGTCAGCATTTCAAGAAAAATCTACATGCATTACAAAATTGTATACTGTTTTAACCAAGGAAGAATAAACAGACAAGCAGTAAACAAGAGTACTGAATTTATGTGACTAATGTTACCTTGATGAAGAACATTTTTCCCTCTATTTCATAACAAGCTAAGCATGTTTAGATAATATAAAATGCACTGCTGATAAAAATCTGAAGCTGGTGGCTAGCTGTGATTAAAACAGGAATGGTGGTTTGACGAATTCCCAGTAGTATTATAGGGCAGGAGCCTATATCTGCATAGAAACTACTGCAGCACAAACTGCATAATCAGGTATTTCTTCTGAATGTAAATTATTTCTCTATTCATTTTGGAAATAACTCATCTGTGAGCATGAGCCTGGAAAAAAGTTCTTGCCCTCTATATGTCTGCAATAATTTAGGGAATGCAAATACCTTGGCGAAATCCATCTGCCTTCACAACTGAAATAAGCAGTGAAGAAATCATGATAGCAGCTATACTGTGTATAAACAGCAATAATCAGCTTTTATCCACTATTTCACTGTTAAAGAAAGAAAATGGTCATATTCCACTCTAATGCCAAATAAAACAGTGCCTTCCAGGAGGAAAGGTATCCCTGCTGCACACTTCAGCCATGCACATTACAGCACATTAAGAGGAGCTTTTTCAGGTCAGCATAGTGGGAAGGAGCTAAGTGCCATTATAGGTGTGGTCCTTTCAGATAGATGCCAAGCAACTGTTTACCTTCTGTGGCTAAATCTGAATTTTTCTGTCCATCTCTGCACCCGGAATCTGTGAGCAAACCCAGTAACAGTTTAAAGTTACCTCTAAACCACAGCCTCTATTTACAATGCCACAGAAAGACGTTTATGCCATGGTTTACAAACACTTTAAAAAAGAATAAGTCACCCAAGTTTTTTTCACTGGACCTTGTGCAAGTTGTGTACAGAGTCAAATGACTGAATATCAGTGGATTTTAGAAAAGGTGGATCCGTGGGCAAGAGTGTTCACTGTAACTTCTAAGATATAATCACTGCTTTTTTTAAAGTGCGGAATTATTCTCATTTATATTTAGTGCAAATATAGCTGAACGTGTTTATTAAACCCATTTATCCAGATACTGATTTCATTTGTAAAGTGAACACATGTTAGAACTTCCTTATTATAAACGGGGAACAAGCGATCTTGAACATTGTACTGGTCGAATCATAAGTTCATCAGACTGTTCCAAGCCAGATATTTTCTATCGCTCAGCACCTTCAAACCCATACTCTTCAAAAATCCTGAGGAAAACTTTTATCTAAACAATAACCTGCCAGCATGAAGCAAGAACTCTGGTTTTATTTTAAAATTGTTTTTTATTTGTATATGACACTCTTACTTACCTTAGAATGTTTGGTGTTCTACAGTATTTCTGATGTACTGAAAACAAAACTCCTACTCATGATAGCAGCATCCTAGCAAATTAATGGCAAAACTGCTAATATAGTCCTCCCTTTGCTAACATGTATATAACACTGCAAAGGCTTTTACATGTGACAGATTTTTTTCAGCCTTACATAATACTTTCCGGTAGGTCGCCTGTTGGTCTGAAGCAGCAGAATAAATATTGAGTCCAGTGGCACCTTTAAGACCCACACAGTTTTATTCAAGTTATAAGCTTTCATATGATTTCACTGTCTGATGAAGTGTGCTATGCACATGAAAACTTAAAGGTAAAGGTATCCCCTGTGCAAGCACTGGGTCATGTCTGACCCTTGGGGTGACGCCCTCCAGCATTTTCATGGCAGACTCAATACAGGGTGGCCTTGCCAGTGCCTTCCCCAGTCATGACCGTTTACCCCCCCCCCCCCAGCAAGCTGGGTACTCATTTTACTGACCTTGGAAGGATGGAAGGCTGAGTCAACATTGAGCCGGCTGCTGGGATCAAACTCCCAGCCTCATGGGCAGAGCTTTCAGGCTGCATGTCTGCTGCCTTACCACTCTGCGCCACAAGAGGCTCTTACAACTTGAATAAAACTGTTGGTCTTACAGGTGCCACCGGACCCAAAATTTATTCTTTTACAAATGCTGGAGATAGAGGCCATGGTCCAGATCGCTGCCTCTGTTTGACAGTGGAAGATTCTAATGAGCTGCATCTCTGTGCTGCCTCTGTAGTGGTCTTTATTATTGCTTAATTCCAGCACATGGGCCATATTCTCTTGTGCATTTCACTCGATGCAAAATGTGTGAGCTAAATCAGGATGGTATAATACAAAATGTGAGCATTCTCCTTTCTGACAGTGCTTTATCTGGGTTTCACAAAAAGGTTCTTGAATGCATTGTTGTAATTTTTGTTAAAAGCTGTATATATGAGAGGATTGAAGAAAGAATTTGAGTAGCCAAGCCAGAGAAAGATGCTTTTCCAGACAGGTGCAATGGTGCAAGAACAGAGGGGGCTTATTAGTTCCGTGACAAAGAAGGGAATCCAACAAAGTACAAACACGCCAATTAAAATGCCAACCATCATAGCTGCTTTCTTCTCTTTCTGTTCCCTCCATGTTTCTCCATCTGTCTGGAAAGTGACAGTCGCGTGACGAGCTGTAAACACCATCTGGGGCTGATGAGAAGCTTCTTTCACCTCAACACAAAAGCAAAAAGGAATTTTTACTGTTTAAGGGTTTTTTTAAGACAACTGAAATTCTGTGGATGAACTCAAATTCCTGACTTGAACCTGTAAAGACTTGCCTGGGAGAGATGGGAAGTTATATAAATAAAGATGGGGGAATTGCCATGGCCAATCTTGCGTACTACAAATATTTCAGATTATACTAATGCACCACCCATACACCTAGACGGATCCAAAAGCAGTGTTCCCAACATCTCCAGTTTAAAAGATCAGGTAGGAGGTAATGTGAAACACCTTTGCCTGAGAGCCACAGCCAGTCACAGACAATATGGACTTAGATGGACCAAGGGTCCGATTCAGTATAAAATAGCTTCCTGTCTGATTCCGCAAGAGGGCTTTTCATGTACACTCCCTTAATGGTATCCTTTTCTGCTGAAGAACATTCAAGAATAGCAGTTGGTATAGAGCTCAGATCAGCAACAAGGCAAAATTTGCAGAATATTTTCTCCTTGCAGTCTGTAACACATTTAAGTACACGGAAACGGGTTTCTACAGACAATAATGTGATTTTCATTATAGATAGTGATTGAACTGGGCAAAAAGTTAGAGATAAAAAACTGTTTCATATCCTGACTCAGAAATACTATCCCCCTGACCAAAGTTTGTTTTCCCCAACACAGAGAATCAATGCAGCTTCCCTAGATTACAGTGAGATAATTAAGTGATACAACATACTATGTTTATAGAATTTAAAAAAAATATATGGCAGTGAACTCAAATGCAAGTAGCTACTTCAGTTACTTTAATAATCTTCATTTAGAAGAGGATATGAAAATTTCAAGCTCTATGGGGTGATTATACCTTACCCCACATTTGTATCAGTCTAGAGGTGCAGCCATGTTGCATGTCATAGACTAGCCAGCTCCAGCAATGTGGTTCAGAGGACTCCTCTGAGGAAGAGGCAATTGGCAGAGCAGATCCAAACCCTGCACTGCAGAAGGAGGCAGTCTCTGAGAAGACATTGCAAGAGGAGGCGGTTTCTGGGAGCCGGATATAGATCCATAGCCAGTTACCACTACAATGGCTCCTCAGCCCTCATCTGTCAGTTCACTTCCCCTGTCACCAGAGCCTCGGGAGCAGTGTAAAAGGAAGATTGGGATGGAACTGCCAAGATAGAAGGTAAAGGTATCCCCTGTGCAAGCACCGGGTCATGTCTGACCCTTGGGGTGACGCCCTCTAGCATTTTCATGGCAGACTCAATACGGGGTGGTTTGCCAGTGCCTTCCCCAGTCATTACCGTTTACCCCCCAGCAAGCTGGGTACTCATTTTACTGACCTCGGAAGGATGGAAGGCTGAGTCAACCTTGAGCCGGCTGCTGGGATTGAACTCCCAGCCTCATGGGCAGACAGCTTCAGACAGCATTTCTGCTGCCTTACCACCCTGTGCCACAAGAGGCTCTTAAGATAGAAGGTACAGTGCTCAATTTACAGTACAGCACCAGTTCCACATATAAGATGAGAATTAGTGTTTCTTTCAAAAACCTGACATTTACTGGTAGAAATATTACTCAGTCCCCTGTGTCCCAGGGTTACCGTGAGGACTGCTACCTGCCTTTTTAGAGTGTTTGGTCTCAACCCATGACCTCCCTGTGGTTTGAGGAGATTTAACGCCCTACTAGCGGTCTTGATTGATTTTTAGCCCACTGTCTTCTCTGAAGACTCGTGGCAGGGTACAATATAAAAACCCCATAAAATCCCTTCCCATAATAAAACAACAAAACATAGTTTTAAAAAGGATAAAATAAGATTGGCGGTATAATCCCTCCCCCATCCCTGCAACCATCCATCTCCCAGGGTTGGGGTATGCTGAGTGTTACTGCATAGCCTGAGGAGGGTCCCCCGGTGTTCATGGCTCTGAACTCAATCAAAGATCTGGTGGAAGAGCTCTGTTTTGCAGGCCCTGCGAAACTCTGACAGCTCTGTTACGGTGCTCAGCTCCCTTGGGAATTCATTCCACCAGGTTTGGGTCAGGACCAAAAAGGCCCGGGCCGGATCTAGGCCAGGAGGGCTTCTTTGGGACCAGGGACCTCCAGTAGATTAGCACCAGCAGAGCAAAGTGCACTGTGGGAGGAGAGTATAAGGAGACAAGTGGATCCTCAGATAGGCAGAGTCCAAGCTGTGAATGGCCTTAAAGGTTAACACCAAAACCTTAAATCTGATCCGAGCCAGAACTGGCAAATAATGCCAGGCCTCAGCGCCGGCTGGATATGGGCCTTCCAAGGTGAGGACCCTAGCAGCTGCATTCTGCACCAGCAGGAGTTTTCAGATCAAGGACAAGGGTAGGCCTGGATAGAACGAGTTACAAAAATTCAGCCTAGAGGTGACTGTTGCATTGATCACTGTGGCTAGACAGCCCAGGGGACTGCCAGCCTCGCCTGGCCAAGGTGCTAAAATTCCATGTGGGTTTCCCTTTTGAGTTCTTTTCTTTACCAGAAGAAATGGAGGGCATCATCTTTTTCTTTTCTTTCTACCAGGACCTTGTCCAAGCCTCTTTCCTCAACAAATAATATGCCAGAAACTTTCTGCAGATAAATTTGACTTCGAGCATCTGCCTTCCAGTGCTTTAGCTGCAGGTTTTCCTAACTACTGCGTTTACAATTTGTGACCTTGCACAGAATTGCATGGGATCTTATGAGACATCCAAAGTGTACGCAACCGCTCTTTTGATCTTAAGGAGAAACCTCTTCTGACTCAGGGGGTCTAATTGTGAGCAAAAAGGCAAGTATAATGCGTCACAATGATCCATGCTGTCTTCACAAGACAGAAGTCATGACTTTTGAATGTACAAACAAAAAGTATGCAGAGAAAGTATACAGAAGCAAATAAAAGACTGCAAGCCACAGTCTCGTTTGCAAACAGAATGGAATCCACTCATCCTTCACCTGCATGGTTACTTAATGGATCAAGTAAAACATTAGAAAAGAACTTCAAGCAAAATATCTTTGCCCATAAGTATACAGTATATAATCTGAAGTCCCAAAGTTGTAGTACCTGGATACCTTACAGAATTTTGGGAAGAAACTGGAAACCACAACAGAATTACTGCAATGAATGGTACAACCATAAAACATGCCATGGGGTATAGGTCATATCATATAATGTTGGACAATTCTAAAGCAACAGTCTTCTACAGTGGAAGTAGATATTTCTAAATGGATGCCCCCCGGGCCTCATTGAAATACCTGTTACATCAATGAAAGGAGCAGAATTGGCTCTTCGTACTACAGAAGTGATGCTCCAAGGAATAAGCAAATGGGTGAAGGCTGTCATTTAGAGATACAACACAATGCAATAGCTTATGTACAACTGTGGCTTGATAGTGTGGACCGTGATCTGACATGCCCCCACCACAGCTGCCCACAAATGGGTGACTTTATATACCTGATTTACTCAATAACTATTATTGCTTCATGCTGAGATTATTTAATTTATGGTGTGAGTATTGCAGGTATTGTAAGACAAAAGAGAAGAGAAGACAAAAGAAAAAAAAAACCTGGAAAGACTGCTCATTTCAAGCAACACCTGACTACAAAAATCTGACATGGCTGTAAATTATAAAATACAAAACAGCAGAGAGGGGACTTGGGGGGACAGCTCTGCCATGCTGAGATTCTGCTTAGTGTTTCCAGAGTTAGAAAACACCTACCTGCCTACCTGGTCTGGTGTCATGAATTCTCTGAAAATAATCAATGTATAGTCAAAGGTTTTTACTATTATAGAAAATGGTCAAATTAAATACTGAATCAACTTGCAATGTGCCCTCTGAAGCTGTATAGAGGCATTATTTGATTTAAAAGCTGTATGTTCCTATAGTGACCAATAGTACATGCTAGATTAGATATTTACTAGATTAGGTTATGCTAATTAGCATTCAATCAGCAAAAATCTAAGTAATGGAAAATATTGATTTAAATCAATGATCTGTCAGTCTTTATTCCTTGATGATTCAAATTGCCTTGATGAATCGACCATGCCAATAAAGTAGATTAAATTACAGCACAATAATTGTGTATTTGAATGGAAACTGAAAATTATTTAGCTTATCAGCAACAAGGAGTATATATTAGCAGTGTTTATTAAATTATTTTTAGTTGAACTCTAGAACAGCAGCTGCCTGGCACAAAAGAATAAAGAATCTCATGGTATCCTAAAGTGTAAGAATTATGCTGTTACGTGAGCTTTCCTGAGTCAAAGCTCACCTTTGTCAGATGCCCTTACACTACCACCTATTTTTCACAAAGGGTAAAAAATTCACTCAGGACTAGTCTGCACAGAGCTCAACATAGCCAGTTCCAAGGCACAACCATTACATTGATGAGCAATGAAATTATTCCGTCCCTGTTTTAATTAGTTCATTCCCTTTTATGCATTTCACCTTTTGGTAAACTACTGTTCTTTTCATTTTTTTTCTCTTTACAGAGTAATATTTTATGAAGAGTTTTTAAATCAAATGCACTTCTATCACCTATCTGAAAAACTTGCTACATTCTCAGATGCCTTATGAATCTTTTGTTTCCATTGTAAATAATGACCACATTTCTGTAAACTTCTGTAAACAGGCAATGGCTATTGTTTTGTAAAAGTTTCATCAGTGAAAATTAGGGAAATTTTAATTTAAGAAATATTAATTTGATAACAAAACTTTAGTAACTTTTTAACTAACAAGTATATCTGTATCTTAGTATTAGATGCACTTTACTGAAGTTTTTTTGCATTTGTATCCATACACTGTCACACCCTTTTCTTACCAATAAAACAATTTTAAACCTGAAAATAATTATGCTAGTGAAACAAGAAGAAATGGAACTATTAGAACAAAATTTTTACGGCTGTGTGGTGTAGTTGTTACCAAAAGGCTGAACATGCATATCCCACTGGGTTCAAAATCCATGCAATACCATTTACTCAACCAAGCAGATGAGGAGATAACCCTGTGCAAACTTTCCAACTCACCAAAGCTCTTCATCATCAGACTTGATATTACAGTGTTTAAGAAGACTAGATGGGAGGGTTCTCAGGCCATAATCTTGAGTTCTGATCTTACAGGCACCTCTGTGAGATGTCAACAGGTCATTCACGTTTACAAGTTCTCTGAGAAAGTGAACAAGCATGTAGACAATGGTGACTCAGTAGTCACTATATACTAGTACTTTCAAAAGGCTTTTGCCAAGGTACCTCATCAAAGACTCCTGAGCAAACTTAGCAGTCAAAGGACAGGTGCACTTACAGATTAAAAACTGATTAAATGACAGGAAGCATAGAGGAGGAATCAGGAGGCATGTCTCACCATGGAGGGAAATAAGCACTGTGATGCCACAAGGATCGGTATTGGGGCTGGAACTATTTGATTTAATTTCATATATAATCTGGAACTAGGGCAAGTGTAATAGCCAAGTTTGGAAATGACAAAAAAAGAAATTCAAGATGGTGAAAACCAAGGCTGATTGTGAAGAGCTCCAAGACAACCTCCACAAATGGTGTGAGGAGGTGACGATGTGGCAAATAAAGGTCAACGCTGGTAAATGTAAAGTGATACACAAGGTGAGTGTCTGGGGGGTGGGGAATCCCAGCTTCGAGGATAGACGTCTGAACTTGCCAAGACTGGGAGGGGGAAATATTTGGGGGTTGTACTAGATAACTCCATGGAAGTGTCAACCCAGTCTGCTACAGCAGTGAAAAAGGCACACTCTATGTTAGATTATTGAGAAAGGAATTGAGAATAAATTGGCTCTGATGCAGCAAGGCTCTTACGTTGATAAAAAGGTCTCTAGGGAGCAGCATTCAGTCTCTGATTCTTTCTTCTCTCAATGAAATCCAACTAGTTGCAAGGCGTTGTGAGCACCCAACTTCAGCTTTAGAGTTTATCATTCCTTTGAGGACAGCCAAGCATTTCTTGTACAGGAGACAGAACTGAACACTACCTTTTGCAAGCCTGGTTTCGTAATCTGCATAACACCCCTCCTGCAAGACACAAAGTATTTCCTGCATTATACAGGCATTAGAATGGACCAATGGTGTAAGGATGAGGAAAAGTCACAAGGTCAGTTTTCTCCATGGCTGCAGCATGCAGCTGAAGGGACCTGTTTGGAGCCATCCAAAGTAGGCAGAGTCAGGAAGGCATGGAGAAGCACATTCTGCTTTGTCTACTGCAGGTCAAAACAAACAGCAGGAGAGGCACAAAGACATTCTGAAGACTGAAATTTCAGGAATGTAAGGGACCAAGAGCAGGAAGCTGAGAAAAGTGTATGACAATGTGATAAGAAACAAGTCAATCTGAGATATGAGGCAGATGCACAGAATGTGCAATAATGATTTAAAAAC
Source organism: Paroedura picta (assembly GCF_049243985.1). Lineage (NCBI taxonomy): Eukaryota > Metazoa > Chordata > Lepidosauria > Squamata > Gekkonidae > Paroedura > Paroedura picta. Next base: position 61,032,030 of record NC_135370.1, on the reverse strand, counting down.
CTGTAATCTGCCACACAGACTCACAAGTTATGCACCTCTGTGCAAAGCGGGTCCATTGGAATATGTGCATCCTTTACTGAGATGACAAGAAACAGATCAATTACTATCATTGACAGTTTCTCATAGCTTCCTAAGTGGGTCTACTCAGGCCTGTGAATGGTGCTCACTTCCAAAAAAGTGTCCTTGGGATGACGCTCTTCATCACTGTGACTGTGGCCATTATAAGAAAGGGTGGCACAGGTAAGTCTAGCAGAAGCTATTAGCCACGATATCTTCATAGTACTTAGAAGAGGCGACACACCAAAGGGGTTGAATCTCCGCTTGTTTTCTTGCAGGGGGCATCTAATAGCCGCAGATGAAGACAAGAGACTGAATTAAATGGCCTCAGTCCTGATCCAGCAAGGCTGTTATGTTTCTGGTGACTTATCAAATTACTCCTGTACACCACTGTCTCATTATTCCTCAGTTCCATATTCTTATGAGAAGATTTACATATCTGCTAGTGAATCAGTCCAGCTGTGGACCTTACAATATAACTGAAAGGTTCTTTTCTTTACATCAAAATGATCAGTCTTCCAGACCAGCTCACACAAACACCTGCATTTGACACAGCAATTCAGGCCAAGGTCAAGCAGGCTGCAAACAGAATGCAGAAGGGGGAAAGGTATAATAGGCTACACAGTCAAAATGTGTACTGTTTATTTATTCTGAACTCTTGGCCATCAAATGGACAAGAGATCTCAAAGTAGCTTACCATAAGATTAGCAAAAGGAGAAAAAAACATGGTGTACTTGACTTTTTGTGGCAAAACAAAAAAAAAGTTGGAAAATCATTATATTTTACTTTATTTTGGGTAGCTTCCAAAAATAAAAGCTCAAAAAGCTCAGGGGAAGGAGGGCTTTGCATTCACCCTGTCACACCAGCGTTCTAGTGTCTGCATTTCTACTGTCTTTCTGTTTAAGCCTCCTCCCTTCACCCTGCAGCTATCCAGCTACCCTAAATATTGGCTGATTGTTCTGTCTTTATTCCAGATATTCAGACCTGTTTTCTTTCCAGCTTATTTCTAAAAGAAGATACCAAATCCTAGGATCTCAGTCATACCAAGAATATGTGAATCAATAAACCCCATCATGGAGTCATTTCATTCAGCCAACACAGCTCTGGGATGAGAGGTGAGGGTTCCCGCATTCAAAAGGTACAAGTTCCAAACAGTTCCACACCTTCTATTTTACAAAATTAAGTCATGCTGCCTGTCCAATTCCCTGTGTCTCTGGCTTCCTCCCAGCTATCTGTGCCTCAACATTCTGCGTTTCTAACGGGAATGGTGTCTGTAGAAAACACTGCCTGGAAACTTCACAGGAGCAAGTTGGGGGACCTGACAACAGAGTAAAATGTCCTGTGTGCATGCTGAGGATCACTCTATTCTGGGACATTGAAAACATTTCTGGTCTAGGCTTTGATTCAACTGAAGCCCTGGATAAAGGGCATTTGGGGAAAACAGCCTACATGTGAAGACCTAAAGCTGTCCAGCACTAGTTGGACCATTGGTCTAACAAGGTCAGTATTGTCTGCTCGGACTGGCAGCGGCTGTCCCAGGCAGAGATTTTTTTTCAAGCACTCCGCATTATTACACCACATGTCTAAGAGCCGCAGTTGCTGGGCTAAGCCTGGCTCCAATCAAACTTTGTCCAACTGTTCCTCACCTTGGAGGGCTCCCTCATTTGGCCCTCCCAGCAACCACACCTGCACATCCGAGGGGCCTTGTGGATCAGGGCCTCCAGTCCCTGAGCCGCAACTCAGTGGGGAGCCTCCCCCTGGCACCCACCCCGCGGGTTACCTGGCCCAGTTCCGGGAGGGGCAAGACGGCGTTCCTCCTGCTCCGGCCGCCGATGCGAAACTTGGCCGCCTTGTAGATCTTCCAGTAGACGAAGAGCACGACGCAGAGGGGCAGGTAGAAGGCGCCGCAGGTGGAGAAGACGGTGTAGGAGGGCTCCTGGCTGACCTGGCAGCGCTCCTGCTCGGCGCTGTAGTAGGTCTCGCCCCAGCCCAGCAGCGGCGCCAGGGAGATGAGCGCCGACAGCGCCCAGGCCAGGCCGATCATGACGTTGGAGGCGCGGCGGCGGGTGCGGAGGGTGTACTCCAGGTGCCGCGTGATGGACCAGTAGCGGTCGAGGGCGATGGCGGTGACGCTCCAGATGCTGGCCGTGCAGCAGAGCACATCGCAGGCCACCCACACGCGGCACAGCTCGCGGCCCAGGCGCCAGCGCCGCCCGGCCGACAGCTCCTTGGCCAGGCTCAGCGGCATCACCAGCGCCGCCACCAGCACGTCGGCCACGGCCGTGGAGGCCACCAGGTTGTGGGGCACCCGGTGGAAAGCCTTCACCCGCAGGATGGTCGCCAGCACCAGCAGGTTCCACACGAAGGTGGCCGCCGTCAGCAGCGCCAGCAAGCTCAGCACCAGCAGGCTGAAGAAAGACAAGGGCTCGCCGCCCGACGAGGAGGTGCGGTTGCCCGCCGCCGGGCCCGAGGACGAGCCGTTCACAGGCATGGCGCGACCAGGCGCTTCCCCAGCCCGCGCGCGCTTCAAGCTCTGGCCGCGCCGCCGTCCAACCCGGGGGGCGGCGGCGGCAGCCAATGACTTGCGGGGGAGCCTCGCTTCCACGGGGCGGGCCCACGGAGACCGCTGCCTCGCGAGCGGCCCCCAAACTTTGCTCGGCCCGATCTGGCCTCGGGAAGTCGCGCCCTCCGTCGCCACGTGCGCTTGTGCGCTCGCCTTGGGGCGGCCCTGGTTCGCTTGCCGCGTGTCTGCGCGGGCTCCCGTCCGCCTCTTCGCGCCGCCTTGCCGTTTGTTCAACGCTCACTGCCGGAGAAAGAGACGAAGCGCTGCAGGAGTTGAGTGTTTCCTTGTGGCTAGTACTGGACCCGCTGGTCGGTGTTGGTGTGGCCGTGCTCCGGTGCAGAAGCAACTTGTGCGGGCACAGAGATGCCCGGGTAGGAAAACTGCGTCGACTGGATTTCACACCGAAGAAGAAAAAATAAAGGCGAGAATTGGAGATGAAAATCAAGCGATTCCGCCCCCTCCCCCCCCCGCGCGTCTGTCCTAAATCCTCTGCCATACACAGACACACCCATGCTAATGTTCAGGAATGATAACCACACTCGGACATTCTGGGCATTGAGCAAAGACAGTGTTGTTTGGAACATGGAGAATCCTGCAAAGATACACCTGCAATTCCTAATAGCTTGGCTAGCTCTCACATTGCAGAACACCATCGCCCAGTCAAATACCTGACTATGACAATTGACATATTACTGTAAATCTAAAGGTGCTGACTTCTTCCACACCATGCATACTTGATCAAACTTTTAGATCTACCAGCCGTTGATCTTGGGTGAGCTTTTGACTCAAAAGTAAAAACCTCTTTTGAAAGGAAGAAAAAAATCACTATGCAGCGCAGTAGTGCAAACCTAAACAGAGTTATGTTCTCCTAAAACCATTGGAATCAGTGGGTTTGAAGACTGGACCTCTGTTGAGGATTACACTGCAGGATTTGAAAAGTGTGGAATAAAATCTCAATTCTGCCATTAACTTTGTATGGTGACTTTGGGCCAATCCCTCTCTTTCACCCTAACCTATTTTATAGGATTGTTGTGATGACAAACTGGAGAGCAGCTAGAACCCTGTGTACCACTCTGAACTCCTTGAGGCTGGCAAACCTACCTGGTGCCCAGCAAGTATTTTCAGAAAGTGGCTGGGGCCAGAGAGGGCTGTAGCCTAGCATGACTTCTGCTTTGCCTTTGGTGACCATTGGCTGTGCACTCTCCCCTGCCTGCCCCCCCACCTCAGTATATATTCTTTATATTACTACACTTACACCTGAACTTCCTCTGAGTGTGTGCTTGGCTTCTCCTTCTGTGGCAGTCATATTAAGATTGGCTCCACTTTCTGTGGCAGCCATTTTGTAGTTATGCCACTAACCCTGTGTCAGAATTCCAGAGGTGCCCACAGGCTCAAAGAGGTTGGAGACCTGTGATAATAGACTATGTAAGAGTCAAGGACTCATGGTTATCCTAACTAGTAACACTTCATTCATTATCACTCCATAGTGCCTTTTATTTCCACATTTTCTTATTTCTCGTAACTTGGATCAGAATTAATCATGAAATACTTGGCTACTAGTGGAGATGTGAGTAGAAACTAGTGCTGCAATCTGAATTTAGTAACAGTTTCCAATCTTTTAAAAAAAATCTGGTGTGAAGAAGACACAGTCCTGGTCCCTTATAAGTATACTGTAGTTAAATTATGTTGGGGGTTCAGTTTGCAAACAGAGACCCTGTTTTAGTTTTTCAATATAAGGTCTGAATTTATTTTACTACATGACTGCTGATATACTTGCTAAAGCCAGCTTGGTGTAGTGGTTAAGGGTGGCAGCTTCTAATCTGATGAGCCAAGTTTGATTCCCCAGTCCTCCACATGCAGCCGGCTGTGTGACCTTGGGCTCGCCACAGCACTGATAAAGCTGTTCTCACAGAGCAGTCTTGTCAGAGCTCTCTCAGCCCCACCTACCTCACAGGGTTTCTGTTGGGAGAGAAAAGTGAAGGTGATTGTACGTTGCTTTGAGACTCCCTCTGGTAGAGAAAAGCGGTATATAAAAACCAACTCTTACTCCTTCTTCCGATGTGCACACATGATCTCTCATCTTTTACTATCATCATATCCTTAAGCATTTAAACATAGATATAGAAACACAGAGCTAGAAGAGAGCTCAAGGATCATCTAGTCCTCTCCCCTGCACAGTGCAGGAAATCACAACTACGTCTCCCCTGTCACTCTGACAGTGGCCCCTGCTCTATTCTCAGATAATCTTAACATCATACATAGAGTAAAACAGCATGAAAAATGTTACACATTGCTGGAGTTATATTTATCCACCACCAGCAGTACTACCTGACACTTTACCAGCATGTGCAAACAAAACATTTGCCTTTTTCTGGCTACCTGTGTATGAATTACACAGATACAAAAAAATAGGGTTGCCAGCTCTGGATTGGGAAATACCTGGAGATTTTGGGGGGTGGAACATGAGGAGGGTGGGATTTGGGGAGGTGAAGGCCTTCAATGCCTTGGGGCTTTAATGCCAGAGAGTCTACTTTTCAAAGGGGTCATTTTCTCCAGGTGAACAGATCTCTGTCACCCGGAGATCAGTTATAATAGCAGGAACTCTCCAGCTACCACCTGGAGGTTGGCAACCCTAACCAAATGACATTCTGCTCTCCAACGTTTGAGGTAAATAAAGATTTTTTCCCCAGTACCTGTTACCTGAGATCATTTATTTTAAGGAGCCAAAAAATGAACCAGGGACTTTCTGTTAGCAAAGCAAGCTATTTCTGTGCTTGAAAATGTGAATTATAAAACAAACATCTTTCTCCTGTTTGACGTGTTGTGGTAAGCCATGTGCGCAGTGCAGAATTCGAAGGAAATGCATTGCTGCTGGTGAGGAGAAGCAAGGCTGTTATTTCTTTTAAATTTTCCAACTCTGCAGCACTACCTACCTAGCTGTCATTGTATGAAATGTCATTGTATTTGCCTCTGTGCCTGGCAGATGTACCCTAGCTCCACATTATATAGTCCTTGTATCATGTCCCATTTTGCCAAAAGGTCTTTGGAGCACATATACTGCAAGTCTCCCACATAGGGGGGCAATTCAGATTAGGCCTGCAATGTGTAGGGAGGGGTCTGCTCTTCAGGTCGACAGATCACAGGGCCTTTCTGCTCCAGCAGCAGGGAAGTGTCACAAAAATTCTGTTCCATCGAATTACCTTTGTACATCACAATTCCCCAAACACTGCAGAGCTTTCACTCTGGTTAGTTTTAATGTTCTCCCATCTGCCCTTCTTGAAGGGAGACATACACATATTTCCATATGTAAAATGTCTCTGCCCGTGTCAATCTGGAATGGTAGAAACAATTGAACATTTTCTCTTATATAGACAATTTTACCAAGACATTCAGAACATGTACATTATTCTAGGTCTGTCCAAAAATTCAGGTAAAACAAATGATTTTTATGTTTCTCCTTGTTGACCATTTTAATAAAACTACCCTTAAGGTAGCAAGATACTGTACCCAGGCATGCTCAACAAGGGAGAAGAACATGACCTAATATTTTATTAATTTTATTACTATTGTTCATTTTCTGTTCAGAATATTTTATAGATTCAGTGTATATTATTTGTTGATATTCTCAGCAGCTGATCTTGGATTGCAATAATAAAAATATTGTAGGGAGGGGAAGCTTAAGAAAACCATCCCCCCTTTACCTCACACACACCAGTTTCCTGACCTGAAATGGCCCCAGTGAGCCACTGCTTGACCTAATAAAGCACATGTAGGCTTCTCCAGTGGAGCAGTGACCTTTGGGGGCTTTTTCAGGTCAGGAAAAAGGCACAGAAGAAAAGGGTAAAGTCTCCTCTTCCTGCACCTCGTGGTCTCTGTCTGGCTACTGCAGTCCCCACATGGAACTTACAACACATATCTGATATAAGAGCCATGTGGCAAATTCAGGTACAATGGCCAGGACAGCGTGACATATAGTTGGGTCCCTGGAAGACAACAGAATAGCCTACAAAGAGGAGATCCTGTACTTATATGGAATCAAATCCTTCCTTCTAAGCCAATCTAAATAGCACTTTGAAAGAGTTTACAGGTGAAGTGATTGAAAAAACATCCATGTCACATATATCTGCTGAGTCATTCCTCAGTTTCTGCTTCACTCTGTCTGTCTTAAATCCAGACAGTGATGGGCAGATAACTTATTATGAGGGAAGCAGTATTATGAGGGAAGAGCTGAAGCAGTTTTGCCTAAAACAATCTGGTGAGTTCATATCTAGGATGAGAATTGCATCAAGATCTTTCCAACTCACTAACATTCATTGGCCTAATTTGTACAAATAGTAGTGGCAAATCTGTGACTAGACTGCACAATTTACTGGCTGTAGGTATGTCAGGAAGAGGGCTAGAATACCAGAAGCTGCCTAATACAGATTTGTACCTCTCCATGGTCTACAGGAGAGGTCCTTAATATCACCCAATTTATCCTTAACGGGAGTTGCTAGGGATTAAATTGAGGGTTATATGCACACAAAGCTCTACAGCTAAACCACAGCTCTTCTGCTGGGCTTTCACTTTTCCCTTTGTCCTCAGTTCTATAAGACCAAGCAAGGTAAGTAACCCAGTCAAAGATGATGATGAAGAAGAAGAGTTGGTTCTTATATGCCGCTTTTCTCTACCCAAAGGAGTCTCAAAACGGCTTATATTTGCCTTCCCTTTCCTCGCCCTGTGAGGTGGGTGAGGCTGAGAGAGTCCTGATATCACTGCTCGGTCAGAACAGCTTTATCAGTGCTGTGCTGAGCCCAAGGTCACCCAGCTGGCTGCATGTGGAGGAGGATAATAACAGAAGAAAGAACCTACCCTAGGCTATAATAAACACTTTCACAATAAATGTAACTAAAAGTGTCTCATCTCTTCTTTTAATAGAACAACCAAAACGGCCTCCAGATTAAAACCGTTTTCAAGTGAGTTTTCATCAGTGGTTGTTTTTCAACTTAATGTTTGCTAGTGAAGTCCTTCAATAGGATCAATTCTTCTTGGCAGAATTTAAATAATATATATATGGCCTCTGGCTCACAGGTACGGGGAAGTTTAGTCGAAAGACTGTTCCCCATGTGGAGGAGGAGCAGGGAATCAAATACGGTTCACCAGATTAGAAGTCAGTGCTCCTAACCACTACATCAAGATGCCACATGAAACTGCCTCAAAATGAATTAGAAGAATTGGTCTGTCTGAGTCAGTATTTAGTCTGACTGCCAGTGGCTCTGCAGGAACACAAGTAGAGATTTTTTATGTCACTTAATCTTTACAGAGAGATTCTAGGAACCTAACCTGGGACCTGCATGAAAAACAGATGCTTTGCCACTGAGCCATGACCCTTTTCTTTTTTTATTTCTTTTTCATTCAAAGATCTTTATATAGGAAAGAACATTAAATCACAGCTACAGTTTTTAATGGAACATCCCGAACAAAATTTTCCAATTTTGTTTGCTGTTTGTTTGAAGCAGGCCATAATCATTATAGCGGTGCCACAATTTCACAAAGTATTACAGAGAAATCCCTTAAATGAATATTTTCTATTTATTATTTTGGTAGCTATCACTTGTTTCCTGATTAAAGAATTCTGTGAAGCCTCAGGAATAAAGGCTTGTTAAAACATGTGCCTCATGTACATGCATTACAGAATCCGTATAGCTCTTTTGTATACAGAAGTTCTGGCTCCCCGTTCAGCTCTCCAGTCCTTCTGTGCTGATTTTGACAGGAACTTTTAAACAAATTTCCTTTTTGATAGAGATCTAAGATCCTCAGCCCATTGATTTACTGGCGGTGGGCATTGATCTTTCCAGTCTTTTACCTGCAGTGAGGGCACAGAGGGTCCATTTTCATTGACCGTTGGTTAACCTCCAAGAAACAGGCAGATAGTCGGAAAGAACATGTACATCATCAATAATCAATGCTTTTGACAGGAGCGTAAATGTCCTGGGTTCTGTTGAAGGGATAAGTGACCATCACAGAAGATTTCCTGGTGTTACTAGTGGTTTATTCTGGATAGTCCAGGATCTCCCTTGATTGGCAAAATGTTTTTTGCACTTCGGGTAAATGTGTGCTATCTGTTTTTATTTGGTATTTTCCTCTAAGCTACATGGTTACAGTGTATGTTAATTTTCATTTTTTCATCTTTTAATCAAAAAGTATTTATGGGATATAACAGCAGCGTCTCTTGAGAATGTATCAGCAGTAGTACATGGAGAAGGTTAAAGGTGGCCTAGCAGAGAGTGTTAGTTCTTTGCATTTAGCAGGCTAGATATGAATGGGATGAAGTAATTGTCTTTATAGGGGAATTGCCATGTTCTCTTTCTCCCCCTTCTCATCGGACTGGTTTTCTGTATGAGAGGCCATCTCTCCTTAAATTACTGTTATTTCCCCCTCATAAAGAAGAGCTGGGTTTTTTTGTACCCAGCTTTTTACTACCTGAAGGAGTCTCAAAGTGGCTTACAGTCGCTTACCCTTTCTCTCTCCAAAACAGATAGGTGAGGCAGAGACACTCTGAGAGAACTGTGACTGGCCCAGCTGGCTGCAGTTGTAAAAATGGGGAATCAAAACCCGGTTCTCTAGATTAGTGGTTGCTGCTCCTTAACCACTATACCAACTGGCTCTCTTGTTCCAACATTTTTGAGAAAGTTGCCTTTATCATATTTGATAATTATTCTACATGTTGCTATGGTAACCCCTTACCTCTAGAGCAATACTGCAGTTCTGAAAAAGAAAAGATAGGTTTAGATGAAAAAGTAAAGAGCCTTCAGATTTTCATAAATTATAAGTAATGGGAAAGCAATTGCTCTACTAGATGAAAATAGAGGGGAAATACAAAGCAGGTAGTCCTTGCTTCTACACAACAATGGTTAGGGTTGTTTTTTTGCTTAAGCATTCCCCGTCATTACATGTGCAATTACCACCTCATAAAGTACTGTATTTATTATGGTAGGATTGTGTCTTGAATGTACTTTTTCTTCATGGCTTCTGAAGCCATAATCTCTGTGGTATAACCTCACTTCAATTTCCTGTCTCCTCTTAGAAGCGTAGTGCCTTGGTAACTGATATCATCTGCTTTTTTCATTGCCTTTTATCATTTCTTTGGTTACAAGGCAAAAAATGCAAGGAGGTTCAGTGTGTGCAGAACATAAGCATTCCCTCTGGAACCCATGCTTCCCAGGATAAAGAGAAAAGCTTTGATACTAATAGCATCAATGCCCAAATACTTGAAAAACTGGCGTCTTCTTGCAGAACTCTTATTTTAGTTTGTAACAGAGACTGAGCACATGGCAGAAGGGTCAAAGCGAGGGAAATATCAGGCATTAAAATTATGTGCTGTATTAGAAAGATTAAGGTCAAAATCATGAGCTCTTTCCCATATCAACTAAACTGATTAAAAGTTATATTGGTGTGAAAAAAGGTAATCTGAAACACTGGTATTTACCACTTAGTTTACAAACTGGAGAGATCAGTTGTCATTCTTGCTGGCTCACCTTTCACCTTTTTGTGCGAAAGCAAAACCCTCACATATCAATTAGTGAAAGAAGCTGAAACTTCTGAGAAAATACTTTAGATCATGCTGTGATAAAAGCATGCAATTAGTCAACCTGGATATATACCTCTGCATTTCAGCTTTAAGAATCTGTATCTTCCCTATGAATCTGTTGTCTTCTTTTTACTAATAATTTACAGATCTTCTGAATTAAGAATAAATGTTGGTTCTTATATGCTGCTTTTCTCTAACAGAAGGAGTCTCAAAATGGCTTATAATCCCCTTCACTTTCTTCTCCCCACAACTGACACCCTGTGAGGTAGGTGAGGCTGAGAGAGCCCTGATATTACTGCTCAATCAGAACGGCTTTATCAGTGCTGTGGACAGCCCAAGGTCACCCAGCTGGCTGCATGTGGAAATGGGGAATCAAACCCAGCTTGCCAGATTAGAAATTGGCGCTACACCAACCACTACACAAAGCTGGCTCTCTTTGATTAGGATTTAGCTGGGATAGCAACCTATGGAAAAACAAGCTAAGTTTTTTAAACAAATTTTGTCATAGTAACATAATGTCTAATGAATTCACTTGTACGTTCCAAATTGTTTTGTTCATTCCTATTGGTGTGCCTTGCTACAGTTTTCGTGTATTTACAGAGAAGGCATAAGAGTAACCCACAGCCTTTATTGCTTCCACACAATTCCAAGCTGACATAAGCCTGATACTGCTCAGATTAGGAAAGTGGAATAGATTGGTGCTAATTTTGTGCTTCCTGAAATGATTCCTTGTTCCAGGGTAAATCAGTGTACATATCAAACATCATTGTGCCTAGATCTGAACATAAATGCTATGGAAGACACGGGCCACTTGGGACCCAAAATTTTTTGAGGGCATGCACTCTTCTCTGTGTGTAGTTTGATTTCCTTCAAGAGGCCACAGAACCCAAGAAAGCAAGAAAGGAACAAACTCCTTCACAGAATTGCTATGCCAGGCTAAAAGGTAATATAATATAAAAATAACATAATTCTTGAACCTAGTTATGATGCTCCCCCCTTTCACTTCTCTCTCTCTCTCTCTAGTGCACAGATATTAACATGCATATAAGTTTATTCTGACCAGCCTAGGTTGTGGAAGAATTTTAAACCCTTCATTGGTATATGTCTGAATACAACACTCATGGAGCTGATATGAATTCATAACCCATAAACTTTTATTTCACTCTCAAAGGGAAATGTTTATGTCAAAATGTCAGGAAAGTATCAGTGTTAAAATTGGGCAGATGAAAAGGCAACAGGAATGAGGGAAGTTTTGTATAACTATAACCTGTTTGTAGAACAAAACAGCTACATTTTTGTGACAAACTGTCTATTGAACAAATGCAGCTGTTTTGTTCTACAAACAGGTGTTTGTAACTGTTGAGAGAGATAATGCTGCTGTCATTACTTAAATAAAAAGACAGAAGCTTCGTTAACAGAATGTTAAAGTCTGGGGAGGCAGGAATATGCACATGGGCTCCAATTTAACATCTTTAACATGATAGGGATCCTGTACACCCCTTTCCTAAGAGCTATTTCACTCAGGAAAGGACTACTGGTTCTACTTTCCTCTTTCATGATCCTCCTAGATGTTTCATTCTACCCCCCCACTCCTCCCTGCACATTCTTTCCTAGTGTTTTCTGAAGGAAATAATGCATCTTCAATTTGTCACATTAGGATTTTGCTGTCCTTCCTATCAACCAAAACTATGAATATGATGCAGACTGGGGAATCAGTTTACTGAAATTTCAAAGGTTGTGGCTCTTAAGTAGGAGTGATTTCAGAAGAACATAAGAAAGTGAAAAAGGTTGTTTTTGCCTAAGTACAGCTATAGTAGTTTGGCTTTTAGTTCATGGCCTGCCCAGTTCGCAAAATGCAAACTATCACAAACTGGTTTGGTTTATGGAGTTTGTGATGCAGGAGGCTCTCCACCATATTTCAGAGGTATGAAACTCACCAGGAATCTCCAGCACACTTGCTTCCACCTGCCCCCCCCCCATGATTTTAAGGGGGGGGGTTGTATTTACAGGGTCCGAGCTATTCCCCCCACCCCCAAAAAAGGTGCCTCTAGCAAAGTGCTTTCTGGGGAAATGACAGTGTATAGAATGAACCCTATGCCAACTAGAGGCATCAAACTCATAAACTCCCCCTGATGCCCCTGGGGATTGGATGTAGGGGGTTCAAGTTATCCCCCTCAAAGAAGATGCTCCTAGGAAAGTGTTATTGGGGAAAATTTCAGGCAGAGATTCAAAAGTATATAGAATGCATCCACTGCAAGCTACACACAGCAAGTGCACAGGGAACTTCATCCTGCTGTTTGCCCTTCTACAATCTCTCCAAATTGGATATGGATTATATTTCTGGGATTCCATTTACAGACCTCCCCTCCCCCCCCCAAAAAAAACCCTAGTCTCCCACAGTTATACCCTCCCATATTTCCTGAGTGTGAACACCTCTCCGTGCCATGAGGGTAAAAATGGATGCTTGTCGTGAGGAAAAGAACTCCATCTCCTGTGTACCACAGGCACCAAACCCATCCACCCAGCCCACCAAAGCCTGGACCTAGAAGAACATCACAAGGTAGCCTCCTGTTGGCAGATTAGACTCTGGAGGTCCCTTTCAACTCTGTGATTCTATGAATTATGCAAACCAGTGCAAAGCACTAAGTTGCTTAAAGAATAAAGTAGTTTTCTTATGAAGAGAAACAAACTTTGTATAGAAAGAGGAGAGGGACCTAACTAACCCTCCTGTTCTGCATTCAGTCTGTTCTGGGGGCTAGCAAGAAGGAAAGTGTGCTCAAAGGAGCAGGAAGTCTCCAAAGGAGCCAATGAGGAGATAATTTTAAAATGTCAGGAATTTCCTATTCTAGAGATACTAAATACATGTCTACTCCAATGCACCCTGTAGGATATTCCTCATATCCTTTTGACTCATGCACACTACAGATCGTTTGACTCATGCACACTACAACACCTCCTTTCCCTGCTTTGTTCCTGGGGAATGTCTCAGAAACAAAAGGGTTGTACGCACCAGCCAGAGACACCAGTGGTTGCTAACACTCTTTGGAGAGGAGGACTCCGACAGCAGTGATTGGGGGAAGGGGGAGAGCATCCTCCCCTTTTACATCCCAACTCCCTGTTGCTTCACTTCCCTTGAGTACACCCTCCCAGCTAGTCTGCCAGAAAGCAGCAGTGCCTCCCACCTTCTCCAGTCCCAGGCCCCGTTTCTTACCAGGTTTGGAAACATTTCTGCCTCCTCTTCAGCAATCCCTGTATAGCTGAATACTAGGGGTGCCACACCCATGGATGGAAGGGCACAAGCCTCCAATACTTGTCCTTCTTCATTTCCTGCAGGCACCTGCAAAGGATGCGCTCAACTAGGTTGCTGCTGGAGGAAAGAGTGGTGGCCAATAGGAGGATGAGTGCCATGTCTTACAGCAGGGAGAAGTGGAGGATGAGCAGGAAACCCCTGCAAAAGACTCCCTGCACTTGGTATGCCTTGGGTGCAACATCAAGGCAGCCCCCTCTCCACGAAGTCTACAGGGCTAAGTGGAGGGCCCAAGAAGCAGCCACTCGCCTTGTTGACAAGATGATTCCTTTGGGTAGCCAATCCTTCTCTCATGGAAGATGTAGCCTTTTGCTGGCTGTGGTAGAGATGGTGGAGGCTAAGCTCTCCAGAGCACAGGACAGAACCATACACTTCACAGCAGACTCCTGGAGCAGCTGGCAGGACTATCAGGGCACTCCCCAGGTTCCAGAAGGGGACAGTTCTGACACTTGCCTACAAAGTTGTTCTACTTCATGCGTAGGGATGGATGCAGACCACACGGGAGAAAACATTGTTGCTGTGATACAGAGATGCCTGACGGAACAGGTGGGCAGCAGCCTGGCCACCTGACATCTTCCATGGCTAACTTGTAAAATGTGGTATGGATCCTAATTCTGTCAGGTGGATCAATAACTGGTTGACAGATCATATCCAAAAGGTACTTGTTAATAGGTTCAGAATCCTCTTGGAGAACAGTGACAAGTGGAGTTCCCCAGGGATCTGTCCTGGGGCCTGAGTTGTTCAACATATGTATAAATGATTTGGATGAGGGCTTAGAGGGAATACTTATTAAATTTGCTGATGATACTAAACTGGGAGGGGTAGCAAACACAACCAAAGACAGAATTAGAATCCAGGATGATCTTGATAGGCTTGAGTAGTGGGCTAAACTGAATAAAATGAAGTTCAATGGGGACAAATGAAAAGTTCTACATTTTAGTGTTGTTGTTGTTGTTAGGTGCAAAGTCGTGTCCGACCCATCGCGACCCCATGGACAATGATCCTTCAGGCCTTCCTGTCCTCTACCATTCCCCGGAGTCCATTTAAGTTTGCACCTACTGCTTCAGTGACTCCATCCAGCCACCTCATTCTCTGTCGTCCCCTTCTTCTTTTGCCCTCGATCGCTCCCAGCATTAGGCTCTTCTCCAAGGAGTCCTTCCTTCTCATGAGGTGGCCAAAGTATTTGAGTTTCATCTTCAGGATCTGGCCTTCTAAGGAGCAAACCTTGGTAAAGGTACGCAAATCAGGAGGGGCTAAAATGTGGGTCCCTAGCCAAGGCACTCAGTAGCTAAGCCCCTCTGCTTGGCATGAGCTCAGAAAACTCGAGTTCACCTACCACCCAAACCCCAGCAGGGGCAAGGAATTCACCACCAGGAATAAATTAATGTGCTCTGCTTTTAACAAATTCCCTGCCTCTCTGTCAACAGAAGCTGCAGAACTGAACTGATGGTATATATAGTGTTCTGATCCCATAGAGCAGAATAGGAACTAGTATTGTCCACCAGTTGTGCCTGTTAAGCTTTGTAGGATCCTTACTGGTGTTTCCAAGGCTGGAGAATTCCACCCCCTTTGCTTTGAAGTTTTGTAAATATTTTAATTGAGCAAAGGCTGTCTTTCTGGAAATGCATCCAATTGAATGACTGCAATGAACAGCTTGAAAGCTCATGGGAAGTTCAGGCACATCACAAGCTTCACTTTGACTGTTTACGCACTGGAGGTTTCATGCCGGGTTGCAGGCTGGAGTTTTAGTCGTGGCAGGTTGTCCCACCTCTTCCTGCACTCACATGGGGGAGTACTTGGCCTGGTGCATCTCATCCACCCCCGATCTGTGCTCCTGACAGGGGGGGGGGGCAATGAAGTTGCCAGTTGCCAGTGCATCTTTGCGAACCATGAACCAGTCCAGATTCATGAACCTTTGTTCATGAGCTGGTTTGTGCCCATCCCAAACCATTCCGCTGTGAGGCTATTGCAAAGTTAATCCTAACTGGTCTCTATTCTTTCTTCGCCTTCCCAGTTTCTATGAGGAAAAAGCAAAGGAAGGCCTATCTTATGCACTTAACTGCATCATCAATAATCCCTCCAATTTCCACCTGCTAGACCAGTTTATCATGGTAGCATTTGATAACATTTCACTGTTTAACCTCATCCTTGCACCAAGCAGCATGGCACTGTGACAGTATTCGAAGACATGCCCAGCTTATTCATTGTTCCATTTTGGAGTGGCAGCGGAGCAACAGGCTTCTCCTTGATGGGCCTACATTGGGATTGTTTTTTAACACCCCCGCCACACAATCGTTTTGATTGCCTCTCTTTAACCGGCTTACAAAGTCCAATTTCCTCATCAAGGTTCTCTGAGTGGGAGGCAATTCCTCAAGAAACACAGCATTAGTCCTTAAGGCATCAGTCATCTTTATGAGACAAGCCTTGACTGTGTGATGGCTGAGGTCTATTAAATATCTGAAAGATTGATCACAGGGAAAGTGCTCAGGAAACCTTAAGGCTTCCAGTTCATTTTTATGGCAGTCTTTTACAGCTTCCTGTAATACTAAGAGCCAGGAAGGCTAAGCCACCATGCTACTTGTCAGCTAGTGTAGATAATGGCTGGACTCCAAATAACTGTTTCAGTCCATGAGGCCTAGCTAGCTCAGGGGATGTTTTTCCCCTTTGCCAGTCATACCATATAACCCCCCCCCCCCTTGCATTGCCAGTTCCCATTTCAGGAGCATTTTGGGATGAAATCAAGGAGACTTTTTAGGGGTGGGGGAGAAGTGTTTTAACCCCCCTTGTGCACATGGAACCAATTCTGTACATCCTATGCAAAAGCAGGTGAGCAATTAATAACTGTGCAAGATTGCATTTGTTTTTTGTGCATCCACAAGGAAGCAGTAATCTTTGCAACATCATTCTTTCAGGGCCTGTTTTATAAACGGGAATACTATTAGTTTACTTGACCATGGATACCCAAAACAGCTTGCGTTGCTCACCAGGTTATTTGTACAACCACCCTAGAAGATAGGTGTGGTGGACTGTCAAGGGTTATGGCCTTGGAAACTTGGACTGGGAAGGTGGCTGAGAGAGAGAGAGAGAGAGAGAGAGAGAGAGAGAGAGAAGATTGAGGAGAATCCTTGTTCAAGCCCCAAAGTGAAGTAGCTTTTAGAAAAGAGGAGTGATCCTTGATTTGTGTATAAAAGTGAAGAAGAGGAGGTGGAAAAAATACTCATTCTGTTAGTGAAGCTCCCCATCTGTATGAATTCAAGGCAAGAAATGTATATTGGATTAACCATAAACTCTTGTAAGAGTCCAAACAGTCCTCTTGGATCTCTGCCTGTAACATTAAAGCACTCTCCCTTTCCTTGGCTGTTCCAATATTTTTTCACACTTGATCTGTGCTCAGATTTGCATTTTCCACCAATTACCCTGCACTGGTTCGTTCCAAATGTAAAGTGGCAAAATCTCCTTTCGTTTCTTTGGCTTTCTGAAACAGAACTATTCAACAGGCAAATATATAAAGTTTCAAGTCTCCAGAGGTTATCTATTACAAGACTTTGGCTGTATCTGCAGATTTAATTAAAAGGAATGACTGCCTTCCTCCGACTAGATCTGGGTGCAGGCATGCAGTGCAATACTCTATTCTCATTCCCTTATCTGACCTTGTAGAAAATGATACGCCAAGTAAGAGTACAGAATTTGCAATTAGGACACCTTCCAAGCTCTCCTTGTTTGCCCCACAGTACTTTGTGTATAAGTACCTCATTAGCAGGAAGTCTGCCTTTGAATGTTATTATAGCCCAATCAGCTGGTGCCGGTGCTTCTGGTGAGGCTACTGCAGTGGCAAAGGGGGAATTCATATAAGTGACAGTGACAAACTAGGTATATATCCAGAATGATTTGCATTCACAGTAGGCTTTGAAGCTTCTCAAAGGATGGCAGAGGAAATTATATGTTGGCCAGACCCCCTGGTAAAGAGGTGATGCTCCAGCTCCAGCTCCAAAATCTTGAACCTCTAGACACAACTGGAATTTTGACAGGAGAGACCACTCAAAGAAAGCTGGAAGATTCCATTGAATGTAGGAAGATGCTAGGCCCAGCACCCTCCTATGATGGAGCTAGCCATTTATGGTGTTCCCTATGGGGCTATTCTGAAGCACCTCCTAATCCAATGAAATACAGAAAAAACTAGGATTTGTTCTTTGCTTCATTAAAGAAATGGGTACCATGGTGGGAAATGACTGCTATAAAAAGAACTCACTTCTATTACATCACCATGGGACCATTAGATTTGATCTTTCAGTCTGAACTACTCAGCCCATTTCATAAGGTAATAGCTCCAAAATCCTTTTAAGATTTTCTAGGTATTACCTTACACAGGCCTTAGACCAAGCAAGCTCCTCTCTAACAAGCTCTGAAAGCACACAAACATAGTGAAATATGAATAAAGAGAAAGGTTTTTTTAAGCATAAAAAGAAAATTCTTTTACTAAAAAGAACTATACTGTTGTGTGTAATGGTTATATATAGTTGCATTTCCAAAGATGCTGCAAAGATCTTCGTTCACTCGCTTACATTAAGAGTTCGTAGGAGATACATTCCAAATAAAGGATTCCTCTCCTCACTCCTCTTTAGTGGGATAATTCTTTGCCATGAAGAAATTCTCTTCTGAAAACCCTTTCAAAGAATACTGATTATGTGCATCAGCGACAAAATTGTCTGTTGTCTGTTTTCTTCTTGTTAATCTGCTTGAAGATTCTGCATTTCTGAACATTCTTTGACTTCTGATAGCCAAAACCTCCACCACCACCTCTTTTCTGTAGTCTTCTCCCATGGCTGCTGTTGACATCTGAAAATGGTGTGTTAAGGAATGTACATTCACAAACATTTGCTACCTAAGTGCTGGAATGTTAAGGACAGGGGACAGTTCAGAGGTTAAAAAAGAAGTTACAAAACACAAAACATTTCTCAGAATAAACTTGTAACTTTGGCACGAATGAAGGAAGCTTCTCTAGATACTTGGCTTGTGGTCTGAGCTTTCTATTTATTTTCTTGCAGTGTTAAACTGAGATGCCGAGTAAGATCACTGATATGTTAGATTTGAAACCGATGGTTGGTTCCAAAGGCCATACAACCATTCCATTAAAGTGCACTGAATGCAGAAACAGTATTTACAATTCTGCACAATGACAGAAAAATACAAGAAAGCCTAAATATTTAGCCTGGCATTACCTACCTGCAGTAGTCACCTCATGTCATGGTCAGTATGAATTGTTTACTTCCATTCCAGTTACATAAGGGATGTTGAACCACCTAGGCACTAGGGATGCTGAAATTTCAGCTTGCGTGCCATTGGGCAACTGAAGGAGGTATTTCTTAATTCTACAAAAAATTAAGTCTACCTGTTAACAAGCAATTCACTCTTACCTATTTGTTACAAGAGACAGGTGTTAATACCTTGCAATAAAAGGATACTGAGATCTACAAACGGCGGGACCTTGAAGCCAAAAGACAAGGCAACCTTGTTCAGATCCAAGTTATTGACACTGTAGATCTGCTTGAGTGAATGGGAATCATAGGCTCTTACATAGGCTTTGTAGGCTTCTTGGGCAGACTTATGAAGGAAGTAGTTTTTCTCTATCAACTTCTCCAACTGCCAAAAAAAAAAAAAGTCATGAGATGCATTGAAGGATAAGCAATGAAGGAACAATTGAAAAAATAAGGCAACTGACATTATTTGCAAGACTCAAGCAATTCAACTGTGAATGTGTGAACACTTATGTATTTGACAACGTATATATAAATATATATATTTTAAAGAGAGTTTAATGGACATAAGATTGAGTTTATTTGGCACTTCTTCATTAGTGTAAAAAGGTATAAGAAACTCTTTCCTAAGCTTTAGATAGGAAATGTATCTTCCTGACTATTAAGATACAGCACAGGCCCACCCCCAAGTGGCTGCGGGCCCTGCGGGAGCTTTCAGCATTCTGCAGGGCCTGCAAAAATGGAGCTCTTCTGCCAGGTCTATGGTTGAGGCCGGTGTGGCGAGGGTTAAGAGCATAAGCACTCGCTATGTGATCTGCACACCCTCCTCCTCCTCCTGTACTAGATGGGGGGGGGGTCGTGGGTTGTAGACCGCCATGGTTAAATGTTTTAGGAGTCTGTTTGTATATGGATGAATGTCCAGAATTGTTTTAGTGGGGCTTTTAACATGGGACAACTGTAACCGCCACAAGCCAGTTATGGGAGTGGCGGGCAGTAAGTCAAAATAATAAAGAATAAGTTCTGCAGAATGCTCACTAGATGGCCCACAAACAAGATCATGGACGACTTTTAAAATCCAACCTGCCCTTTTCTCCCAGACTTGAACCTTCTGCAAGCAGGTCAGATCATGTCAACCTCCTCTTGACTCTTTCATTTTGGGGGAGTTAGACTGGAGAAGCCATGCATGTAAGACACAGTGCTGAGCTATTGGTTTAGCCTCAGCTCAAAGAAAATATGGGGTATAATCACTTAAAATATCAGGACTGAAAGTCTCCTCCACCAACAATGAAATTATATTAACACATACAGAAATAATGAATGTTCTTAACAGGCACTAGTTATGTCATGCTAATGAGAGAGCAAGGATGTACACACAATATTTATCTGACATGCTATGCTGAATATTTATTTTACTTTCAAACTTTTAGCCCACCCTTCCCAGGGGCTCAGGGCAGGTTACAAAAAATAGACATACAATTAAACATTTAAGACCTCAACATTAAGTTAATTATAAAATAAGTTACAAAAATGGTAAAATTCATAATTAAATACAATTGCAATATGATTTGCCCAATTCTGCCTCCTTTCTGGGGAGACAGGAGGTCAGTATGCATGTTATCTGTGACTTGATGGGATCTGGATGGAAATCAGGCAGGAAATCAGGCCAGCTGAAATCAGAGGTATCCCAGGTTTCAACCATCAGCTTGGCAGAACAACTCCATTTTACAAGCCCTGTGGAACTGCTTAAGATCCTGCAAGGCCCTGAGCTCACCAGGAAGAGTGTTCCACCAGGCCCTGGTCAAGGCCAGGTTGATTTCTGAGCAGATTCTGATCACTGCATCTGAGTGCTCTTGGGGATGTAATGGGAGAAGCGGTCACACAGATACAATGGTCCCAGACCACTTAGGGCATTAAAGGTTAAAGCCAAAACCGTAGTCAATATACATGCTTATAAGCCAGTTCCTTTCTGAGGATCATTTCTTTCCCTTTCTCTTGCTTTCAGAGGAGACCATCCAACCCAGAAGGAGCTGCAGCCTAGAGCTAAAATCCAATGTGACGTGGAGGGTACAGGGTAGGAGACCACAGCTCAGATTCTGAATAGCACACTGCTGCTACTCATAGTGGCTTTTCTGCTCCCCTGCTTCTGATGGAAGCATCCTGAAAAGCCCCCTCAGAAGATGGACCAGGCTTTGAGATCAGCTCTTAGGGGTATGAGGGCTTGTGGCAACCGGAGCACATAACACATATACAATCAGTAAAGAATGCTAGCAGTACAACATCTAGCTTTACCTGAGACTGGATGTCTGAAATTTTGGACCAAGAAAATTCAAATTCATTTAATGGTACCTAAAAGAATTATTTTTAGAAACAGATAGAGAATGGGGAATTACTTTAGATGCTGAAAATACCAACAGGCAGTAATAATTTAAAACATTCAATAACACAAGAATCACTATGCTGGATCAGACCAATCACCCACATAATGCAACATGCTGTTTCCCACAGTGGCCCAACAGAAACCTCCCATAAGCTTGCAAGCAGGGAACCAAGACCAAACCCTGCCTCTGTTGATCTCCCTTAGCAACTGATTTTTTTAGTCTTTTAGTCTGAGGAGAAACTGTTCTCTATCTCAAGCATAATATTATAAACCTTTGTCACATCCTCCATTAGTTGCCACTGGCTAATGAGATTTGTGTACTAAGATGGAAAGAAACAAAAAAGTAGTTAGAAGCCAGACCACAACTATGCCCAGTCCCATGTCATCTCTGGAGTAAAATTATTCCCTCAGTCCCATCAATCCGAGCCAACGTCATGTTCACAATTCAGCTTAGAAGCAAAAGCCAGAGCTTGGACTGAATCCTCTGTTTCAGATAAGTTACTGGTATTTTCAGACATACAACACAGGCAGTGCTGCAACTACTTTTTCGAAGCACCTTCAAGTAAGGAAGGACATTTCCCATGTTAAGCCTGTCATGGGACCATTGCTGTGGTGGATTTCTCTCCAAATGCGTCACGGAACTTTCCATCTTTGCACCCTTCCCACAAACAATTTCTGTGAGAGTCAAGTTAGGAAACAGCTTGTAGAAATGCCCCTAAACCCTCCCCCCACAAAATACGTGCAGTAATCCTGCTAAAGCTCTCCTATGTGCCATTACCACTTTTATTTCCCTTCCCTCCTACAAGAGTTTAACGGTCATTTCCCATACTGTGGGAATGAGAAGCTAATAGCGCCAGTGCTGGCATAACCACGGCGAATCTCAAACCAACCCATACAAAATTAGTACCAAGATTTCCACCAAAGCACATAGTGTTTCATTCGCTGCATTCCTTGAGATTTCACGGTCCAATGGTTGAAAGTATATCCCATGCATGCAATTTCATTTGTGCCAGCCGCTTTGCACTGCTACTAAGTTGGTTTCACTCAATGTTCTCCGGGCAATTAGACAAGTGGAACACCAAAACAGCTGATTAATCATTACAACTACTCAAATGGAGCGCTCTACACTGACATACCCTAGCTTGCTTTAGGTAGCGCAGGAAACCCAGTTCTTCAGGTCGTAAAATAAGCAGAGCGTGCCCTCTCCCGTTGATTCCACGGGCAGTTCTACCAACACGATGAATGTATTCCTTTGGAAAGAAACAATTATGTCTATGAAAACGGGTATTTTTAAAGTGAAAATCTTAGCATTGCAAAGGGATTCATATGCATATATTGTATACGTACACACAAGCATGCTCACTTAAAACTTCCTAGTCCCCAAGCAGAACCGTTGCACAAAGAATGGATTTAAACCTTTGGCAACCCAAATATTAACCAACCCGCCTCCCGTTTAACAGCAGAGAGACTTCAGAAAATCCAATGGCTGCTCCATTCCCTATAGCTTATTTACATGGCTTATCTGAGCCACCATTATAAAGTTGTAGCTAGCCTCACATGTTTTAAACGGGTCAGTCACTAGCTGTAATGCCGTTCCAAGAGGCAGGTAGCTTCAAAGGTGGTGATATCTCAGATGTCATGCTGCTGCTATGCTACGGCCAGCCATTCTGCAAGCCGGTAACAAACATGCAAAACCATATGAGAGCGCGAGTGTAGTTTCATCGTTACGACTGGGGAGATCCAGGACCAATGGAAACACACACAAACACACTGGTATCAAGAATATACTACCTGAAGCCATACTTCAAGAAAACATAACTACCTTTGGGTCATCTGGTGGGTCATACTGAACTATCCAGTCAACCTCAGGAATATCCAGCCCACGGGCAGCAACATCTGTGCACAGCAGGATCCCAGAGTCCGCATTGCAGAACTGGAAAAAAGTGGTTGTACGCTTGGTCTGTTTCTGCTTGCCCTAGGAGAAAACAAATGTGCAAGATTAAGGTAACCAATAGACCACTAGATTCTGTTCACAGATGGGATCATATGAAGCTACCTTGTAACCAAATTGTACATTATTATCCCCTTAGGTCAGTATTTTCTGCTCTGGGGCTTCAGGCTAAGAAAACCCAAGACACTTCAACTGGAGATGCCAGGGACTGACCCTGAGACCTGCTGTGTGCAAAACGTGTGCCTGGCCAGTGAGCTACAAACATTCCCTTAGCCAGGGAACAGGCAATTATCTAGCAAACTCCTAAACAACCTGCAATTTTAACTACTTACGTAGCTTACAGAACAAAGCCAAAATAAAACTGATGCATGTGTGTGAAAGCAAGCATAACTGATGTCTCTACGAAGCTATAGGGAAAGAAGGAAGTGTGTAACCAAATAACCCTAGTTAGCATTCTAAAATACTTTGTGTGGGCCTCATTAATCCTTGCAAGAGTTTGGTCAAAGTGACTTGCCCATGGTCTGAGGAACATCTGACCTCAGGCTAGTTCTACATACAACCCTAGCAATACTTTGACAGGAATAAGCCCTGTTCAGCTTACTGCTGAAGCAGGAGTTCAGTCGGGAATTTCCCAGCTCTCTTCAGCCACTACAGAAGTGCTCAAAATAAGAACTTCAGAAAACACCAGCCTAGTGAAAGGGAAGCAGGAAACACAAGTGGCAGCTGCTCATGACTGATCAATATCCGTCACCACTGTTTCATTTGAATTATAAAAGATGGCCCTGCAATATTCTCCTGTTTACTTTCTAAAGAATGGGGGAAAATACGTACCATACTTAAGGCCTAATCCAACATTTCTTTCTCCTCACAAATTGACCTGAAGTTAGGGATCTATGGTGAATCCATCAGTCTGACTGTACTCACACACCACTTGTGATGATCAACTCTGAATACAGCCAGATGTAGAACAGAGTCCCAGCATCACAGAAAGAAAATCCATGTTCCAGATGTTTCTACAAACACGCCTGACAAAGTGGCTGCTGTAAAACAATCTGTTACCATAACACAGCTTTCTCAACTGTTTTACCATTGGGAGTACCCTGAAACATTCTTTAGGCTTTGATAAACCCTTTTGAGAATATGGTAGGAAGGCATAGCTGTGCACATGCCCACCCAGGGCCCCTCTCCACCCCCTCCAGGCCCATCACTGGCCATTTTGGGAGGGGGAGATGCACAGGTCAATGTGATTATACAAGGTCACATCACCCAATAAATGCTTAACAATTTAAAAAATCCTTAACACTATTTCGCTCCCTTATTTGGGGAGGTCCAGGTCCACTCTGATTGGCCCTCCCTCAGCAGCTCCCACCCTCCCTCCTTGCCTGCTAAAAACCTTGTGGCTGCGGTCTCCATTGTCGCCCACGAGGAGAGAGGCAGCGACAGGACTTTGCGGCCCGCAGGTAAACTCCTGCTGGGGGGGAGCTGGGGGGGGGTTTGGAGCCTCCCCACGGGTCACAAAGCCCTGTCGCTGCCGCCGGGGTGGGGGAACTTCTCACTCCCTTCAGCCCGGGAAGCGCTCTTGCCACGGAGAGAGTGCTTGCCAGGCCAAAAGGAGCCTCCCGCGGCAACGCTGCCCGCTTTACAGGCCAAAGGGAGCTGCGACCACCCTCTCATGCCCTCCTTCCTGCCGCCCCTTTCAAAATCCATGTTTAAAATTGGCTTTGATACTAGTATATAAATAATAAATTAATTAACTCCCACCTATTCTGTTAACACTTCTAGGGCCATCAAGCAATCATACAGTTTCATGAAACCCTGGTTGAGAAAATATTCAAGAAGATTCAGAGGCAGGATATTGTCAGAAAGTCCTGATATTTGCATTTCTCAAGCTATACACACAAAATGATACTCAAGGGTAAGGGCTTTTGTTGAGAGTTCAGCTTCCAGGACCCAAGTTTCAATAAAAGTCCAATTTCTGCAATATGCTTAAATGTCCCCCCCCCCCTTTTCAGTTTGCTTACATATTCTATCCGATCAGTGCTGCTTTTCCTGTTGATATATGCAAAAGCAAAGGGTAGTCCATCTTTTGTTCGCCATGGAAATTGGGAAAACAACTTCAGTGCACCGACCCAGATCCAGTTAAGATGGTTAACTGACAGCAAACATCATTCTAACAAACAGCTTCAACCTTGCTGACAGAACCCTGTTCCTCACAAAAGCATTTTGAAGACAGATTTAAGGGAAAGGCTTCCCTGATGGCATTTAAAGGTTAATTTATGGCTCCACTGCTGAAATCTTGCTGAGTTGCTGACATTCTTGTTATGCACCCCCAGCCTCCATAAAAAGGCACCTGCAATTTGCAATATACTTCAAAGCAGCATGTATTATTCAAGCCTCAAAGTCAACTCGACACCTGGCTGCATTTTCAAAAAATTAGTCCCTTGATAATTGTTCTGCCACACACTGCCTGGCAAAAAGGGGCTCTGTGCTACTAGATCAACACTGGCCTTGGGATTCCAGAAGCTGAGCATTATTCCTTGCCTAAGTCTGGGTGTTTGCCTAATGAAAACATGATTGCTAAATTGACTGGTCAATGGGGTTAATGTTTACTGACAGTGACAAGGCACAATGTGAATGATAAAAGCTTCAGATCAGTTAGAAAAAAGAACCTGCAATGTTTCACATCACAGAAAGATTCCCCTCCCCCTAAGAATAGGTTTACATGCTTGAACTAGAAAAAACAACCAAGTATAATCTGGATCCCAAACATTCCATGCATGAGCAGAAAGCACTTCTACAGACACAGAGAAACTGCTGAATACTCCCCATAGCTCCTAAAAAAGGCTTTCCAGAGTTGGAGTGGGAGCCAGGGAAGTTCACCAACACCTCCTCAGTGTCCTCTCACAGCAGTGTCTTCCACTGCTGCACAGGAATGTTTTGATCCAAGTAATAAGGTAACATGCACAGACAATAAGAAAACAGATACTAGTTGCAACTATTGCATGTACAGGCTTAACCTTGTATGTACTATTGCATGGAAATATTGCATATACAGGCTTAACCAGGTGCAATACAGCAAGAGAATTAGGAGGCCACTGTGTGCATATGCATTAGGAGGCCACTGTGTGCATATGCATCTATTTTTGCTCCCATAAATGCTGGACTCTGAAGGACAAGAACCCTGAAGAATGACCGCCTCAGCTAAGGTAGCATGCCACAGCTAAATCATATAATCTACTATCGAAGATCATATTAACCCTATCAAGAAATAGTTTCAACCGATTATTAAACATTTAATTGACTTTCTTCAGAAATGACCATCTGGGAAGTAACATTTTAGAAGGCTGAAGGATTCGGACACAATCCATTTTCTGCGATTAAGTACAACAGAAAACCTAAATATGTCCCAGTTTACAATCCACATTTCATGATGGAGGTCAACTATTTCCTGGTGATGAATTAGAGCTGATTCACATATGCACATTTAGTCGACTACAGAGCCTTCTTCTGAAAATGGTTATGCCTTGTGATAAAGCAAGTCCACTGTTTGATCTTTGGCAAAATCAGCCACTAGCTGATGAACCTACAAATGCAAACTCACACCTCACACCTAAAGCTTTTTAACATGTTCATCAATAATTTGGAGTAGGGAGTAGGCAGTGAAGGGGCTAAGTCTGAGGATATGAAGACGTTCAGAGTGGTAAGAATCAGAGAGGACTATGAGGTGCTCCAGATGGATCTGTCAAGGCTGGGCAAATGGGCATCGTTGCGGCAAATGGATACTATTGTTCATGGCCTGGGACTCTCTAGTAGCAGACTTTTCCCCATTTTTCTTAACATTTAAGCTCATCTGATGTGGCAAATGAGGTTCAATGTAGGCAAGTGCTGATGGGATCCAAAGTGATGAAAACTGGCCAGAAGAGAAATCAGAACACTGGACACACCATATTTGAGGTTGAGAAGGGCACTCTGATATGCAGGCGCAGGACATTTATTGAACTTTCCATCTCCAGGGGAAGAAGCCCACCTTCCATCTAGAGACACTGAAGCCTTGCAGATATCTGCAACAGATGCATTTGTGTTGAACACCGCTGACATAGAAGCACTTCTTGTTGAATGAGGTATGATCCCCTCTGGGACTTAAAGGCCTGGGATTCATATGCCAACAAGATGCAGTTCTTTAGGCACCTGTTTAATGTCGCTTTAGAAGTCCCTTTCCTCTTGACTGCTGAATAAAATGCCACAAAAAGGGAATCTCACTTCTCAAATGGCTTGGTCCTTCTGATATGAATGTGAAGTGCTGTGCAAAAGTCAAACAAGTGCCAATTCTTCTCCATAGCATAAAACAGCTTTGGGCAGAAGGACAGCAAATATTTCTTTTGTGAGTTGTGAAAAGGTGTGGTGACTTTGGGAATGTGCACACTGTGACTTTATGGAAGATTTATATGCCATTTCTGATGGATGTCTTAGATTCATTGTGCTGATTGACACCAGTGTCTTGAGAATAATCTGGGTGTCTTAGCATTGGTGAAGGAGGCAAAGAAATCTAGGGCTGAAATGTAGAACCAAGGACTGGAATGTTTCCTGGTTGAGGGACCACTCCCCTTGGTCCAGTCTGGTATGGCTGAGTCAATCTGCTTGAACATCTGCTATTCTACTGATTTGTTCTGCTCTGAAAGAGGCCAGATGTTCTGTCCAGGACATGAGGATAATTGACTCCTGCTGTAGCTTCTTGGCTTTGGTGCCCTCCTGGCAGTTCATGTGTGCCTTGTGTTACCTGTCCATATATTCATATATGTTCAAGTGAAATAGATGGTCTTGAAAGTGGAGAAGTGCCAGGCGAATTGCACATCATACCCAAAGACTGATGCTGACAGAATCTTCTTAAAAGGACTGGGTCTTCCGGACGTAGTCCAGTCATAATGGGCTCCTCAACCCATAAGCTGGTATCTGCTGTGATCTGTATTTATTTGATTTCTGTAGGTCTCTGGTCACTTGGAAGGGTTTGCTTACAAGTGTTTCTTGGTTACCCATCAAAGGAGGTCATCCTGAGATGCTGACTGATGCTGATTCTGATGTGCTATTGGAAGGCTGTGAGCCTCTGATATGGTAATAGAGTTCACTAAAGTAACAAAGAATGTTCCCGGGCCCAAGGGACTGTCTCGATAGCTGCAATCATGTAATCTAACAGACATGCCAGGATCATCAAGTTCACTGATTTCACAGAGCAAACGCCTACAACCTGAGTATCTTCACTGGTCTGTTTAATGGAAGAAACACTTTTTTTCTGTATTGAATACTGGCCCCAAATGTGTGATGACAGGAAGGTGTTAGCTGGCTCTTCTGGAGGGTGATTTGAAAGCCATTACTGGAGAGGCACTGAGTAGTGTCCTAAATGTCCATGAGTGCTTGCTCTTGTGAGGGTGATCTCATAGAGCTTGTTAAGGTTAAGGATGGATATGGAGTCCTTTGAGAAGCAAGCTTGCAACAAGCCATATATTTTAATGCTTTATGTAAGAGATCGGAAAGCTCCTTGTGAGAAAAAAGATATTTCGTCCTTAGACAACTGGAATTCCTCTTTATTTAGATCTGTAACAGAATCCTAAGAAATTTGAAAATTTGCTCCTAATGAGGAAGGTGCTTTTGCAGACAGCCTTTGTTGGCCAAGAGGAGCCCTGGCACTTCTCTAGCCTAGAGGCTTTGAAGCTGTTAGTTTTTGAAGGTGTTTGACTGGAGGCAGGGCAAAGGACATCTCACACCATCTTTTCTGAGAGGGTAAAGCTCTTTTTTTTTCTTTCTCTGTTGTTCTAGCCAGTTCTGGGAGGTTGATGGAATAAATAAGAGGTTCTCCTCACTCTCTTTGACATCCCTCCGATGTTCAGAGAAGGCTAAATTGATCAGGCCTCATGATCCAATACAGGCTTATCAGTAGAGGGCATGGTTTTGGCACCAACAATCAAACCTACTGCCTTATGATTCAAGCCAAGCGATTCATGCTATGGCTCTCTCCAACTCTGGAGGTCTGATGGTCAGAGACCATAGCTGCAGACATCAACATGACTGAAGCAATGGGCAAAAGGCAAACAGACTCAAGGAAGATGAGGCCAGAACAACAAGGAAAGTTTGCTTGTTTTTTAAACAAAGGAAAAGGAGCACATATGGAAAAACAAAATGCAACCAATGGAGCTCCTTGAAGGAAAATCTTAGGAGCTCTTTAAATCCACTGCTCTTTCATCTCAAGAAGAGGCAGGGAAAAGACTAAGGATGGGGTCCTCCTCCCCAAAAGATGAAAAATGCAATCAATTTCCTGCCTCCGATAATTGTGGGAAGACGAACCCAAGCATATCAGATTGTCCTCTTCCTCTCAAGAGAGAACGTGGAGTTGTGGCAGATTAACTCACTGAAAATGTCAACTCAATGTGCAACTGCAATAGAAGAAACAAATGCTATGCTAGGGATTATTAGGAAGAGATTGAAAACCAATCAGCCAGTATTGTAATGCCCTGTATAAATCTATGGCGCAGCCTCACTGGGAATATTGCACACCGTTCTGGCCAACACACCTCAAAAGGGATATAATGATGGGAAAAGTCCAAAAAGGGCAACTAAAATAATCAAGGGGATGGAATACTTTCCCTGTGAAGAACAATGAAAGAAGTCAGGGCTCTTTAGCTTGAAGAACTGATGATAGAGGGATGACATAAGTGGCTTACAAAATTATGCATGGGATAGAGAAGGTAGAAAAAGAAGCATGTCTTCTTTTCTCACAATGCAAGAACTTATGGGCACTTAATAGAAGTAATGAGCATTAAGCTTAGTAGAAACGATGAAATGAAGTACTTCTTCACCCAAAGAATAATTAACACATGGAATTCACTGCTGCAAGAAGTGGTGACGGGTACAGGTACAGACAACTTCAAGAGGGGACTGGATAACAGGGGTTTATCAGTGGCTATTAGTTAAAAAGTACAAATAGAACAGTTTGAAGCAGTGATGCCTGTATACTTGGTCCTTGGGAAGCAACAGTGGGAAGGCTTTTGGAATTCTGTCTCCGCTAGTGGACCTCCTGACGGTACTTGGGTTTTGGCCACCATGTGATACAGAGTGTTGGACTGGAAGGGCCATCACCCTGATTCAACATGGCTTCTCTCATGTTCTAGCAGTCACAGCTAAAAGTATTTAGATAGATTTGGGGTTGGATTGGCGACTTTCAAAGCAGGTTATGAGCACAAACCACACACTTACATGAATGGCCAGGACTGGCAGGTCAATGTAGTTCAGAAGTTCATAATGGTACTTCACAGACATACACGAAGAAAAGAAAACCATCAGCTTCTTCTTCCGGTTCTTCTTGAGGAATGTGAACAGCAGTAGAAACCTCTTTTCTGAAGGACAGACTACGTAACCCTAAACATTGTTTGAAAGTTGAAGTTATTCACACAAATTCCTGAATACTTTTATTTTTAGATTACTCTAAAACGTTCAATTAAATGTAGATAAAAGAATGGGCTACTGGAAGTTTGTTTGTTTGTTTGTTTTTTTTAAACTTCAAACATTCTACAATTTTCACTAGGAGCTAAAAAATCTTCTAAATTAATCATAAATTAAAGAACATATTTCCAATATTTTCAAAAACTTAGGTAAATATCTACAAACAAGACATATCTTTTACAGCTCCATCCAGGATATATCAAATTACGTGAAAATTTAAAGAAAACTGGGATTTACATGTTAGGTTAGTATAATGTTTCTAAAATTTCGTACATTATTTAGTACATTACAAACTAGGATTATAACAAGCATTTGCACATTTAATTTTTTTTCTCTAATAGAAATATATGATTTTTTTTTTAATCTGAAAAACCTCTTGTACTTGCCAGGGGAACATTCCATGTGAAGATACTAAACCATTCATGCATTTACACAGAAACATTAAGCCTCTGCCATAACAAAGCAATTTTTAGCAACAGCCAGGTCAGTGCAATTCATGTGTAATCAGGTCAGAGTCAATGCTACAGTTATTTTGGGGAAAGGACTCATGAATATTTGAAAATGACAATCCAAACGGAAAAGAGGAGCACAATGAAAAATGCATATCTGTAAAGCTGATCCAAGTCTGGGTATGAGGATACCAGGGGCAGAGAAATGGAACCCAAAAGCAGCAGAGGAACAGAATTGTTAGGTGTTAGCATGACCTGAACTAAGCAGTGGATGCCTTTCTGCTCAACAGTTACCTGCTCGAGGCCATCTACAGTGGCCACCTCTTTATTATCGTCCACTCCAACGTACAATGGCTCCTTCTTAAGAGATATCTTTGCTAGGTCTTCAACCTTCCGGGTTTGTGTGGCAGAGAACAGCATGGTCTGCCTACGTTCTGAGAGAGAAGTAATTATGAGCAGCCTCAATTGAAGGCGGTCAGCTAGCAAGTATGAAAAAAGTAACGCATTCTTCAGAAACACCCAGGAATTGTAATAGATGGGCAAGACTTTACAATGTCATTCTGCAAGCAGTTGTGCATTTCCCCAGAGCAAAAACCACTGGAGTCACAGAATCAAGAAGAGTTGGGTCTTATATGCCGCTTTTCTCTACCTGAAGGAGTCTCAAAGCGGCTTACAATCACATTCCCTTTCCTCTCCCCACAACAGACACCCTGTGAAGTGGGTGAGGCTGAGAAAGCCCTGATATTACTGCTTGGTCAGAACAGCTTTCTCAGTGCTGTGGCAAGAAAAAGGTCACCCAGCTGACCACATGTGGGGGAGTGAGGAATCTAACCCAGCTCGCTACATTAGAACTCCGCACTCCTAACCACTACACCAAGCTCACACCAGGAGTTCACAAGCTGCTGTTTTCAGAAGCACCATATGCCTGCAAGTGTTAAGTGGTCAGCAAGGCTAAGGGCTTTTATAACAGGATAAGGAGGCTGCTGAACTTGCCAGCTGCACAATATCTCAGCTTTGTTTTCATTTCCTTGCAACTAAAAGCATGGCCGTGGCCAGTGAGCAGGAATCAAAGGTCACCTCTGGCTCTGAGCCGGTAGGATGCAGCCAGCACCTTCAAATCAGCCATACACTGAAACCCAGTTTTTTGTTTTATTTTTGTTGGTTGGTTAATTCATAATGAATCTGTTCTTATGACAATTTGGGCCTCTTCAGAGACAGCGGGAAGCAAATATTTAAACGAACAAACAAGCAAAAAACTTTCTTTGCATTTAACCGTCAAATAATTTCCTATCAGATTGAGTTCTGGCAGGTCTTTTAAAAGGTGTCTGCCCTTATCCAGCTCAAAGTAATTCAGTGTTATGCCCACTGCGCTTCAAATAAATGACTCACAACCCAAGCCATGAACAGGAGTTAGAATAGCTGAAGTACACAGGGCCCTGCAGCTCCCACCATCACTTCAAGTTTGACTGAATAAAAAAAATCAAAAGAGATGACTTACTAGGCAGAAGTTTTATGATCTGCTTCATTTCTTCCTCAAAGCCCACCTCTAAAATCCTATCAGCCTCATCGATGACGAGACACTGCAAGTTCTTATACATAAATCCTGGAGTATTCTGCAAGACACGGAATGGAGAAAAGCGCTGCCAGTCACGAAAGCACACATGGAGTAAAGCTGGATGTTCTGCTTGGCATTACTCTCCCCACCTGCATGTGGTCAAGAAGTCTGCCCGGCGTTGCCACAATGATGTTTATGCCGTTTCCGAGTTTCTGTGCTTCTGCCGATCTGTTGCTGCCTCCCATTACCAAGCCATAGGTGTGGACATGGTAAGTCATCAGTTCTTTGAGAACCCCGTAGGTTTGCATGGCAAGCTCACGGGTAGGTGAAAGGATGATGACTCCCGTTCCTGAGAGGTAGGGAGGGGAAGACATACATTAAAAGCAAAGCCAAACGGTTACCCCATCCTCTTTTGAAACTTCCAGGCAAACCCCCCAAGAAAACCTTACCATTTCTAGGCATGAATTTCAACTTGTAGATGAGTTCTATTGCCGGAATAAGAAATGCAAGGGTTTTCCCACTGCCAGTTTTTGCAGCTGCCAGAATATCTCTGCAATTGGAAAATGGGATTAGAGTGGGAGAAGGTAGATGGAAAAGACTGCAAGCAAGGAAGGCCAACTTTGTGAATATACTGATGCCAGCAATCAAAAGTGATCAAAAGTGGCTTACACAGAACTCAAAAGCTGGTAAATTGTTGGCCAACGAGAGACACTTAGCAGGTATTTGTTCTCCCTCTCTCTGAAGGACTCAGCAGTGGTTGCTACCAGCCAGAAGGAGGGCTCTCACCTGGCGGTGGACAGTAAAACTTTGAACCTGCCCCCTAAATTCTTATTGGCAGCAGGAAGGAACTCCCAGGCTACAGCAAAGTCCATAAATAGGTCAGACATGATGGAGGGCAACTTCCTAATTCTGCCTCCTTCATGCCTCATGTTATATACTGCTCATGCGTAACTCAGAAATTTATTTAATTGTATTTATATACCGCCCTCCCCTGAGGGTAGTTTACATAAAATGGAGAAATGGTACATAGAACTTAGTTTTCATTACAACTTTCATACAACAGTAATAATATTAATATTAAACTGTAACACAGGTACAAACTATAACAATGCAAAACACATGTCCGCAACTGTTCTTTGTTAAGATAATTTTTTTCCTCAAAAGGCACAAGTTGACTTGAATGGGTTGTATGAACATATCACTCCAGTCCTGCCCCCAACTACACTGGCTTTCTTTTTCTTTTCTGGCCACAATTCAACCTGCTAGTCTCAAGCTTCGAAACGCTATATGGTTTGTGACTAATGTACCTGAAAGACCTTAGTCTTTCCTTATAAATCCTATGGTTATCTGCAGAGGCCCTGCTTCAGGTGCCCTTGCCTTCTGAGATTAGGTGGGCGGCAACTTGGGAGGCAGCCTTTTGGGGGGCCTTTCTCCAAGGAGTGTCATCTGCTCCTTCCGTCTGCGGTCTTCCATCAGCAGAGAAAAGCTAAGAACTCAAACGGCACACGTCTGAAATTGTAATCTTACCTGCCCTCTAGAAGTGCTTTAATACTCTTATGCTGAATTTCTGTCATGTGTGTGAAAGCCATGTCAGCTATTCCTTTCAAAGTGTTCTCACTGACAAGCCCAGCAAGAGAAGCAAATGATGTATCTTCAAAAGCACCTGAGGAGAGAAACTATTAGTGCGTTTTCCTTAAAAGAGGTCTGTCAAAAACAGGGCGGTATAGAAATCAGATAAAAAAATAAAAATAAAAAAATAAAATCGGAACATAAGTGGCTAAATCCAGACCATCTGATCTTTTAAGACCAAATCTGACAGGTCAGGCCATATAAGGGAAGAAGCAGCTTAATCACAAATTATCACAGATGCGTACCAGTACTTACTGTCCCAAGTGGTGTTGCTTCC
This sequence comes from Paroedura picta, assembly GCF_049243985.1. Taxonomy (NCBI): domain Eukaryota; kingdom Metazoa; phylum Chordata; class Lepidosauria; order Squamata; family Gekkonidae; genus Paroedura; species Paroedura picta. The sequence goes on along the minus strand of NC_135370.1, from coordinate 60,997,549 downwards.
ATGGAAGAGACCCATGAGACTGTGTTATCTGAACATTGTCATAGCTAAGTGGAACATACTCATAGATTAAAAGGCTCCTAAGCAGCCAGCAGAGTACATAAACAAGCTTCAAAACTAGCCACTGAAATGTAATTTTCTGGCTACCACATATAAATTTTCTCAATGAAAAGAGGGGATTACAGATTTCTACTGACCTTTAAACCATAGAAATCAAACCACTGTTAACAACTGATAGTAAAGATTTTTACCATGCGGTAAATTGTCATGTACAAATTAGTGTGTTTGAAGTACACAAAGGATAATTTGATTCCCAAGATGAGCCAGGTTTCAATATGAGCTTTACAGTCCAACCTTGTTCAGGTGTGTCTGGAAAGAAATCCTAACCAAATTTAGTGCCATTTCCTCAGACATGCGCTAAAAATCCAAAAATAATCAAAATTCACTTGTTTTAAAGGGAAAAACTCAGTGTACTCTAACGATATGTAAAAAAAAACCTTGCCTGTTAGTCCAAAAGGTAAGCCTGATTCACCAGCATTCTCATCCATTTCCTCCTCATCGGGACTTTCCATGTTTCCTTCTTTGGGCTCTGCATCGCAGACCCCATTTTCTACTTCAGCATTCTCTTCCAGTTTTGCTTTTTTGGTTTCTAGACACATATAGCAAAGAGAAATTAATTTAGTTAGATCAGTAAAATATTTGACATACCTCCATATTGACTGCTGCAGTTCCTAGATTCAAGTGAAATGCACCTCGTTCCCATATAGTAAACATTTTAAACAGGTGGACAGCTATAGCCCCTCCAGAGAACTGGGATGATGGCAGTAATTTCAGTTACAGTGCTGAAAAAGAAGAAGAGTTGGTTCTTATATGTCGCTTTTCTCTACCCGAAGGAGGCTCAAAGCGGCTTACAGTTGCCTTCCCATTCCTCTCCCCACAACAGAAACCCTGTGGGGTGGGTGAGGCTGAGAGAGCCCTGATATTCCTGCTCAGTCAGAACAGTTTTATCAGTGCCGTGGCGAGCCCAAGGTCAACCAGGTGGCTGCATGTAGGGGAGAGCAGAATAGAAGCCGGCATGCCAGATTAGAAGTCCGCACTCCTAACCACTACACCAAACTGTCTCTCAAATGTTCTCAAAGGCTCAAATGTTCACCTAATGTAGCTCATGAACATTTATTCTATGCCATGTAGAACTATGTGCAGATGTTCATCAAAATTAAGCATCCTCCTGCATATACCCTAAACTCTTTAAGCATCACTGTAGCAGCAGAATGTGAACAATTACCCCCTTCTTCAACATTTGAAGAAAATACCCCCTTCAAAAGTAGGCAATATACTTATTACCATTTTCTGTATCAATCACAATTTTCCTTTTCTTTTTCTTCTTCTTCTTCAATTCAGGAGGCTTTGTGTCTCCGGCTTCTTCAGCATGGAGCACTGTGCCAGCCTGCTCTACATCCTTTGCTTTATGTTCTTCCACTGCTGGCTCTGGGATGCTGGAACCATCTTCTGAGATGTCTGCAGTTACTGCTCCTAATAAATCAGACAGTGACAAATCCATAAGGAGAAAAGAAGCATAGATTCAAAGGACCAGATCACTTTCTATATATGCAGTTTTTATTACTTTCACTTATATCCCATCTTTCTCCTAATGAGAAGACAAAAGCAGTTTACATTGTTCTACTCTACTCCATTTTATCTTGCAACAATCCTTTTGCATTTGCTGGCAGGGGCTCATGTGAACTGTAGTCCATGAACATCTAGAGGACCACAGGTTGACTACTCCTGCTCTAGTTTACATTGAGAGTATGTGACTAGCCCACAGCCACTCAGCAAACGTCCATGGTAGTGTGGGTATTGGAATCTGGTCTTCCGGTCCAGCACTCTAATGACTACACACTGGCTCCTAGGGCACCAGTGTGCCTACAAGGCAAGCAGGATTACCCTTAAGCTGAACGTGCAACTGGACATCGTACCATTCATATGGCATTTCACAGTAGCTGTATTCTCTGCCACTCCCTTCTTGTGGCACATTAGGGCTTTATGTGTATCCCTTGCTTATCCAATGCTACAGATATACTTGGAACAACCCAATCTTCACCTCAAATGCTCAGTATTCTATGAAGGAAAATGATCCATGTATGCACAGTGATTTAGTATTGCATTTGGAACATTTAATGCACGCCATTTTCCTTTACTGAGGATGGTTTTGTAAGTTACCACAGAAACAAATACAAGAACATTATTTCGTACACAACTACTTCTACCCAGTCGTATGTGGAAAAAGCACTGCCTTTACTGCAGATGTAAGCATCAAGGAATGGTTTTTCTGTTTTTCTCCCGTCTACACTGTGAAATGTACACAAAAGTTTTGATGCAAAGTTCAACATCAGTTGTAGTTTTAAGTATGCGCACTAAGATTTAACCAGCACCCCCCCCCCCGCCTCAAATCTTTTCTATCCTATAGATGGGTCGGACACGACTTCGCACCTAACAACAAGGTGGACATATAAAGTTGAGAATGAATTATGCTTAAAAACGCAGTAATATGAATGACTCTCTGAAGACAATATGAAGATGCTGTGACACAAGCTAATGTAGGGCTTCCAAGGAGCTACATCTTTCTACTTATTCAGGCTACCTCCTCATGTTCACCCTGCCTCCTTTGAATCCAGGCCACCTCACTGCCACACGGCTGTCGGGATTCAGCCAGCCCTACTCTCACCACCCACACAAGCTTCTGCCCTAACTCATCTGCTTTCAAACATCATAGTTTTTAATAACTGGTGCCTGCTCTTTCAAAACTAAAAACAAAGTACAATGGGAAATTTTCAGCACAAGTTCTTTTCCTCTGCATTCTAGCTTCTTAACAGCTTCTCTTTCTTTGGGCTATTCACAGCACGTGCCAAGTACCACAAAGGAGGAAGGAAGACTTCAAAAACTACCAAGGATGCGGGCCAGCCAAGGCTTTTAGAAGGATGACCAGGAGTAGACATCTGCCACAACCTCGGAATGGATGGAGGGGCACACAGCTGACTGCCCGCTGTCATCTCTTTTTATTAGCATGCAAAGAGGGAGGTTTCATTTCCCATTCACTGCAAGAAGAATCTGAAGGCGTACTCAACGCAACCCTTACAATGGTGTATTTATTCGTAATACCCTTCGCCCCCCGCTCCTTTTGGGAGATGTTTTGGAGAACACCTTTTATAGCTAAGACCAGCACTGCGCACGCATGAACAAGGGCATCCTTTTCTCAGCGCACGGAGTCCCTGGGGCACGGGCTCCCGAAGAACGCGCTGCTCGCTCCTTCCCTCCCTCCCCGGAGCCCCTCGCCACCCCCGCACCTGCTTTCCCGGCGGCCTCTGCCCCGGCCGCGGCTTGCAGAGCCAAATGGCGCCGACGCAGCTTGAGGTTGCGCTTGTGGATCTTCTTGCGCAGCAGCCGCATCGGAAGACTCCCGCCTGTCGCCGCCATCGCCGCTCCCGGTCAGTCCGCAGCGCCACCGCTCAGGCACACGTGCGCGGAAGGAGGAAGGCCACAGGGCAACCGGAGGAAGGAACGGAAGCGGAAGCGGCCCGACCCGGATCTGCCTTCCCCGCCTCCTCCCGCGGGCGACGGCTCAGTTGCAGCGCCCTCTTGAGGATGGGAGGAAACAGCTCTGGAGCCGGCTGAAGGGAAGGGCTCTTCCGGTTGGCTCCTCAGCCACGCCCGCGCCTGCTTGTGGCCAAGGAATGGAAAAGAATGCAGAGGAAGCGGGGGGGGGGGGGGGTGGATTGCGTGGGCCGAAGTTGTCATGCGCAGACATAAGAAGAGCCGGCTTGGCGCGCGGAGTAGAGTTGTGGATCAGCGCTGAGCAGGCCACGGTTGGGTCTCCATAATTCCACCAGGGGCGACCTGTTCGTTTGTGGCAGTAAAATTAAACCAGAAGGGTGCCTGGCACTCTTATGCTAGCAGACACATTCTACTCCGCCTTTATGTATACATTAAAAAACTGCTAGTTTAACCTATTCAGTTCAAACAATATCTAAAACTGGTGATCAAGCCCGATGTAAAATAAATACAGCGGGCACTAGGCAAGGTAGCCCCCGGCAGCCGCGTGGCCTGACGTGGTGGCCTGAGGGCGAGTGCTGAACCTCAGACACTGACAAAGCATGTCACTTATGAGGCTTACTCTGTAATGGCACTGAGGCCATCGAGCGGACAGAGGGAGGGCCTGATCTTGGAACTGGAGGGGTCCTGGGAGTCGATTTCAACTGTGTAGGCACTGAGGCTGAAGGGGGGGCTAATTGAAAGTGCCTTCTCTCACAATGCTGCTTTTAGCCTGGAAACTCTTATCAGAGTGGGATTTGGGGGTGAATTGTTGGCAAACATTACATGTGCCTACAACGTGCCCTTCTCCCAAACACTGAAGGCAATGGTCATGTTCATCAGTCGTGGTCATCTTCATGCCATAATGGCCACATTTTTTGAAAATTGCCTTTATGGCCATAAGGAGCTCAAATAAGTGGGCCAAAGCCCAGAGAAAAACTGATTGCAAAGAGAAAACATAAACAAGCTGGAGCAAGTCTGAAGACGTCCACAAGTTGTGGCGGTGAAAAGGGAACTGAAGAGGGAGGGTGCTCCACCCCAGGTCATGTGACTGACTGGTGGGAAAATTCACACATGTGCAGACAGGTGGGCGGGCACCCTCTACCAGAGCTTTACTATGGAAGAGTTCTCTGTGGCTGGCCTGTGCAGGGACTGTGTAGCAAGATGGAAGTTGAACTTGGAGACCTCAAAGTTTGGCTAACTATTGCCATAAATGGTAGCTCATCCCAAGTACAGGAAAAATAGAATGCTCCTATTTCTATCTCAGTAACAATCTTGCCAAGTGTAAACTTGTCTCACTAACCTTTTAGGTCACCATGCAGTAGGTGGTATGAAAGACCTCTGTCTGAGACCCTGGAGAGCTGCTGACCTTGGAAGGCCAAGAGAACTTGCAGTAGACCTAACACCAGGAAAGAGGTGTGTATTCATATGTGTGTGTGTGTGTGGGGGGGGAATCTAGGATGTAGCCTGGGAGCCAAGGAAGCAGCAAACAAAAAAATGTTGGGAACCACTGTTATAGAGTGTGAAAGCTGGAACAGCCCAGATCAGGCTGGAACAGGCTTTGTATAAGAATGCCAAAAAACCCAACAAAACAAAAAACAGTGGGATACGTTACAGACACATGCATTCAAGAGGTGTTTTGACCCAGAACAGTTTAATAAAGATGTGAGAGTTATACTTCTTATTTTCTGAAATATTGTTCTCAGGTGCCACCTGCCCCCAGTGTCTGCCTGTACGATTATCCAAAGGGCACCCCTGAATGTTGAGGTGAATGATTTATGGTGGTCCAAACCTTAATGTGGGATTCAGAGCTTTCATACTGTCCTCAGTATTTGTGATTTGATTCACAAATTATGAACTGGGAACTGATTTCAGCCTCCTCATCTGGAGAACATTGGTAATATTGGGAGATCTCCAGGTTCCACCTGGAAGATGGCAATTTTTCTTGTAAGCTTGAAACTCTAGGTATGGACTTTGTTTAACACTGACTGTATCATGACAGCCCTGGAAAGAAGGACCTAGGTGTAAACTGCACGGAGCTTTTATTCCAGCCCCAGATCGATTCAGTCCCTGCCCTCTACACAGAATGCGATTTCTGTTTGGATTTTGGGCGATTTAAATTTTCCTTCTGCAGCAAGAAGGATTGATTCGGAGTGACTCTGCCTTTATTGTGTCATATCTCAGAGTGCTGAAAATCCTCAATATTCATTTGGGAAAGAAAGCTGTAGAGAACCTCTGATAGGCCACACCTGGTCATGTGACACGCTTGCCTTAAAGGAAAAGCCCCTAATTTCTCTCAACTTCTGTCGGTCCTGGATTTTTCCTCCCTCCTCTGCCTTTTTCGATCCTCTCCCCCACCCCTCCAAGAAAAGAAAGAGGCTCCCTGCCTGGCTCCTCTCCCCCCCCTTCAAGAAAAGAAAGAAAGAGGCTTGGCTCCCCCCCACCTTCTGAGCCTCCCTAACCACATGCAGAAGACTTTCCTGTTTCAATGGGGGGGGGGGGGTTCAAAGCAATCTGAACTCAACAGGATTGACAATGGAATAAAGAAAGTAAGTGCAGACTTTGCCCTGGAAACAGTAAGCTCATACTACTTAACCAGAAAGTACAAAAGGCCTTGTTAAAAGTCACCTTTGGAACCAGGTATTTCCTACCCCTTGGTGTAGTGATTAAGAGTAGCAGTTTCTAATCTGGTGAGTCAGGTTTGATTCCCCAGTCCTCCACATGCAGCCAGCTGGGTGATCTTGGCCTAGTCATAATCCTGTTAGAGCTGTACTGACTGAGCAGTCCAGTCAGGGCTCTCTCAGCCCCACCTACCTCACAGGGTGTCTGTTGTGGGGAGAGGAACCAAAAGTGATTGTAAGCTGCTTTGAGACGCCTTCTGGTAGTGAAAAGCAGGGTATAAAAGCCAACCCTTCTTTGAGTTGACGCTTATCCGTTTACTTACCTCATTTTATGCCAATAAAGGTACTCTGAATCTTACCTCATTAAAATTCTTGTGGTAACTACAGTGTTTGAAACCACCAGGTTTGAGAGAGATGCTGCTAGCTAGCCCCAAAGTGCCTTCTGTCATTGCCTGTAATCTTATCTGCGTAGGCATGCTGTCAGTTTTCACTGACACCCCAGAAAAGATAGCTACCTTTACCGACAATGCCTCAGGATTCCATAGTTCTGCTAGCAACTTAATATTTCTTCCTTGCTGCTGAATCTAGCACAGTGTGCAGGAAAAAAATCCTCTTTGCCAAGTTGAGTTCTTCAAAACTTAATTCTGGCACTTTAAAAAACCCAACCCCCCAAAAAAACCCAAATGGTGTAGGCATTTGTGCTAACTCATGGATTGATAAGAGTAGTGCTGAGATTTTGTTTGTAAGGATATAAAGATGTGGGTGTAAGGTCCACAGATTTCTATGAGCCAGTGGATTTTAAAACTGAAATTTGTGCACACGTGGACAATGTATTGTATTACATTGTATTGTTATGTATTTTATGTGGGTTTTAAAATTTCATTATAAACTGCCACAAGCCAGCAGGGTCCTGGAGTGCCAGTTAATAAAAATGAAAATAAATAAATAATTAAAATGGTCTTTGTTTAGCATATTTTTATCCCATAGTTACCCCAGGGACCTCAGAGTGGCATACATAGTTATTCCTTCCTTACAAAAAACTCTGTGAAACAGGGTACATGGGGAGAGAGTGACTGTCGCAATATCACCTTGTGAACTTCACAGAATGGCAATTTGCAGCCATGGATCCCAAAATCCTGATCTGACTCCTTAGTCATTACACCAAGCTGGGTCTCTAGCTATAGTAATATGCTTAATATCAGGATGAACAATGTTTAGTCTGCATTCATGCACTGAATCCACGTATATGCCAGGGGTAGTCAAACTGCATCCCTCCAGATGTCCATGGACTACAATTCCCATGAGCCCCTGCCAGCATTTGCTGGCAGGGGCTCATGAGAATTGTAGTCCATGGACATCTGGAGGGCCGCAGTTTTACTACCCCTGGTATATGCTTTTGACTGTGAGACTGATTCTACAGTTGAGATTTGCTGGCGCATTCTCACCTCATCTGATGGTAAAGTCAGACTCTGAATTTGTGCCTGCTATTCTGCATCTGTGATTTTCTCCTGTCACTGGTCAGGACACCATTTGCAGCATGTGTTTTGCAGTTCTGCTGGGAGAGTGAGTAGTTCTGCCTCCCATCCTACCTCCTCCCTTTATTTTGGGCTGAGCATGCACAATAACGCACTTGTGCCATAATGCAATCAAAATAAAGAAGCCCACCAGGTGAACAGGTGCGAAAAATCAATGCGTCCAGATGCACTGGAGGGACACACTCACCAACATGCCTGCCCCACGGAACTGGAGAAATGGCAAGAGAGATAAAAGTGAGTGTGGAAGCAATAACATGCATGTACTGTAACACAACCGAAATAAAGAAAAAATTAAAAATTGCACCCCCCAATCCCTCAGTTCCCATGGTAATCAAATCACCCAAGAGTGTGTGTGTGTGTGTGTTCTTGTGTTGATGCAGTGACCATGCATGCAAGAAGACAAAGCATGTTGACTGTCATTGCACAAATGGCTTCCTGCACAAAATTTACAAAGTGCACTGTAGCACCTTAAATCATAAAATGCATTTGGATGCTGAAAGGGGAGACAAGAGAGGCAGGATGTGAATGTGGAGTCAACTTTCAACTTTTTGGAGTGTCCCCACTTTTACTACTGCAGATTTGCATTGTAGCACCATTGTGTTCAAATTAAAAAAAATACAGAGGGGAGGGGGAAGCATGGGAGGAGAGTCACAATATTGGTTGGAGTTCATACATTGTCACTTGAAGTGGGAAATGGAGGAGCTAGGTGCAAATTCCCTCCCAGGGGTGGATGCGAAATTGCATTCTGCCAGGATTCTGAAACCGCATAGCAAACGGGGAGTGCATTTGGATCTGCACCTTACCAGTAAGATTTTGATGTGAAAGGTTTGTGATTCTGCAGAACTCTAGGGTGGCCATTGCAACATTTTTAGCACCTGCGGAAACAGTCTGAGTTTTGTGCCGAGTCCTCAAAACGTATCTAATACAGCATGTTTAACACATAGTTCATAAAATCAAAGTTGCTTTTCTCTTTGATGAACAAGTGTGTATCCTCTGAGGAATGACTTCAAATGGCATGATAAAAGACTAGCTATGAAACAGGGAATGGTTTGTTCAGACCTCTTTGAGGCCATTAGTACCTCCCATGTGTACCATAGAACTCTCAAAATACAACGGAGGGACAAAACTCAGAAGGTTTCTGAAAAACAAAGACACCCAATCAAGAACAGTCTTATCAAATTTCATTGCAGACATTCAGATTTTGTTTTGTAGGGGTTTTTTTTTTTACAGATATGACTCTCAAAGCATTCTTGTTCTGCATAGTATAAAATTGGTATTTGTGCCCTAACAATGTATGTGTGACGTGATGTTCCTTTGATGCGATGCATTTCATGGAGGGAAAATCTGACCTTTACAAAGTATTTCAACATGCTGGTATGCTTTTAAAGATCATATTGAGTCTGTGGGTTCAGCAAGACAAAGACACGGTTTCATCAAAAACAACAACTTTTTATTAACACAATAACGAAACCAGAAACACCGAAAAGCTAATGTAAGAACCCAACAAATTTATATGCATTTCAGACTGCCTGCCAAGTAACCCAATTCCACATGAGGAATTTGCCTCTGGACATTGGCAGCTTTTAGAGCCCCCTCCACATGATGTCACCTGCATCCTGAGGCTGTCCAGGAGCTGCCTCCAGTCTTGGCCAGAATTAACTTGAGATGAGGGAAATTGATAAAACTCAATTTGCCACCTCCAATCGCAGGTCTCATTGGTGAGCAACCAGTGAGCAACCAGCGGTTTGCCTGTATGGAGGGGGAAAGTGTGATAGTGTAGTCGCATCCTCCTCCTCCTCCTCCTCCCCAGTTCCTGACCATGGAAATTAAAAAAACTGGTTCCATACGTGCAGCAACGCATAGACGTATCTGCACATACATGAAACGGCAAACGAAAAAATCATTTAAAAATTACAGGGTCATGCAGAGTGAACATTCCACAGTAAATACATTTCATAGTAAATAAAATGAATTAATAGAAATTTAATTGTTTAAGGGTACATGGTTATGTTGGGAGCAGGTGGCAGCAACCACCTAAACACATTTATTTGTTTATTTTTTTGTTGAGAACATGAACGGGTCAGGAGGGGGATTTTGTGTGGGAGACCTCTCGCCCATCTACGGGCGTCTGTGTTATGGGGATATTTCTTCTGTGCTTAGAACACACACATTTTTTTGTACTTTGCTGGCTGTGTCAGCTCATACGCATAGCTCTGCCATTACATGAAATGGCAGTGGCCACATGCTCAACAGAGGAGAGGAACATGCCAGGGACAAAGAAAGCCAACTCATGATCCTTGTGGTCCAATCAACATGGCCAGCAAAGCTTTCAACCCAATCAGGAGTCGAGAGTCCCCTTGGGTGGTGCAAGGCAGGAAGAGAGAAGAGCCTACAAGCTCAGCTTGCTGGCCATGTTCTGTGAGCAGCTGCACAGCTGAGATAGATTCCAGCTCACAGGCACCATCCTTACCCTTGTCCTCTCAGGCTATCTCCTTCCCCTCTACCTTGCATCTTCCTCAATGTCCTCTACCACTGGTACAAGGGGACCAACATGGAGGGACAGCGAGGTTAGAGACCTCCTGGCCATCTTTTCCAATGAGAGAACGAAGTTTGAGTCCAGTGGCACCTTTAAGACCAGCAAAGTTTTATTCATGGTATGAGCTTTTATGTGCAAGCACACTTCTTCAGATACAGTCCTCTGTTTCAAAAGATACACTCCTGCATGTCTACTAGCAAATGCATTGAACACACCTTTTGGACAGTAGGTGGTGCAAAGAGTATAATTATTCTTTCTGAAATGCTTTGGCAATCTCTAACCAACAATAATTGCCTTTTCCTGGAAACCTGAATAGTTTATGATCATAAGCAAATCTTCTAGAATACCACGTCTATGCTGTGGAAAATCCCATGTTAATATGCAAGACAATAACCCTTTCAACTTAGTTTTAAAGAAACTCAAACACTTTCAACCCACCCTTTCTGCTTTAGAAAGTGAAATTAAAATGATGGAAACAGGTTTAAAAGAGTAGATGATTAAAACTTTGAATATGATTGGATTTTTGCCAGGGATTTAAAACAACTGGAACTGTTTACTCTTGGCATCATTTCAGAAAAGTTCGGAACTTCTTGGATGAGTAAGAAGCCTTGCCAGATGACAACTTTGTAAGAGTAACCTTGGGAATGCATTTCAAGTTGTCACTGAAGGTAAGAGACTGCTAATTGGAGGTGCAAATCCTTCATGTGCAATTCATTCTATCTGGCTTAGAGAGACATTTCAAGCACCACTTGTCACAATTTGTGATTCTAAATCTTGACAGTTTGCTGAAGCATCCTTTCCCCAAGGAACATGGGAGGATGTCAACTAATTTAACCTTGCCTGCCATACAGCACAGAGAATCTATTTTTGGAGGGTTTTGTGAGCACATCTGTAAGCCTTGCTATCTTTCAGTAATTGTCCCATCTACAGTGCCTAACCCTCAGACTGCACTTCTAAAACACATGTAAATCCCCCTGCAGTCTTTGTTCCTTCTCATGCTGCTGACCAAGTGGTAACAAATGGATTACTCAATCCAGTTTGAGGGGGGGATTTTTTTAACGTCATTATGGGCTGCTGGAATCAGACATAGTCCTCATTCTTTTTTAGTCTTTGTCCCTGAGAGACAAAAGATTTTGCTGGCTGCTCAATACAATCACCAACCTTTGCACACACATGCAAAGAAAAGGTGTTACTTTCCTACCTGATGGCCAAGATTTTGGGAATATTTTGCTCAAAGGACACTGCATTGGAGATTCAAAGAATCAGATCAACAATCCATTTTATAGCATCTTCAAAGGGAGCTTGAAGAGCACTTAACCGGCTTCTTGAAGGTGTCACTGTGTGATGTGCACATCTGTGTGTTCGAGTACAAAAGGGTCTTTGAGAGCTCTTACATGAAAATGCAAGCTGTGATGAATGTTAGAAATACAGGATTAAAACAACCCTTATTACTGCCCACCTTGTTCACCTCTTTCTTCTCCCCTGGGTGCTTACTTATCATTGAGAGCTTCCCCCAGGCTGAAGGCTAAGAGAGGGCTCTAGCCTGCTATGGAGAACAATAGCTATGCTTTGGGTAAAGCCAAAGGTACTAATTACTAAATGCTTGAGACTGCCACGCTATATCCAGCCAAATATCTGCACCTCACAGTCAGAAATATAACACTACCTACTTGCTACATTTCTGCCTCTTCTACTGTTGTTTCTAAACTCCCTGCTGTTATTTGTGAAGGAACCCTGGTAGAATCCAAGGTGACAGAACTCATTTGCATGTGTTGTGCTTATCATTCATGCTAAAGTGAGAGACTCATTTTTAGCCTCTTGCATGCCAGGAATTTTGCTTTACAGTCACCCATTCATACATGCTGCCAGGTCTTGCAGCATATCATCTGAGCATTGTATCTTCCCTTCCTTACCCTGCTGTTGGCTTACATCCAGTCTCAATGTATTTCAGACAGAAATAAAACACAGTTGGGCAGCCATGAAAATGCTATAATGAGAAAGGAAGTGCAACCTGCACATGATGCCATTGTCATGCCTCTGGAATAGGAACAATCAGTTTCTGCATTTTTGGGCTATAGGGTTTTCCAACCAAGGCCCCTTAATGGTACCATGGTGGGAGAGTTTTAAAAATGGCAGCTGGGAGCCCTCCTGCCCTGTGCCTGCCATTTCCAGCTCTGAGCAAAGAGGAAAGAAAAGGGTTTTTTAAAATGTTTTTAAAAAAATTCCACCCTTATTTAGGCAGGTTGACTTGCCCCCTCCCAAAGTGACCAATGATGGGCTTTTAGGGGGTGGGAAAGAGAGAGGTGGGACGACAGCCATTTAAACTTTTGCTGCCTAAGGATCCTGTCATTTCTGCGGAGGTGTAGCAGAGGGGGCGTGGCCAACTGACATCATTTCCTCAAAGCCTGAAAAATATTTCAGTGGTACCTCCATAGTCAAAATATTGAAACATGCTGCTCTGCAGTACATGTAGTCTTTTAAATCATCAAATGTTTTTTAAAGATGGATAATACGACTATTTCTAATCAAGATGAAAAAAATGTGAGCAGTCTTCTAAATCATTGCATGTTAAAAAAAATTGACAGGGCTATCAGGGGTGAGATGAACTTCCAACCAAGTGGTCATCCCTGATTTAAGGCCTTCTTAAATTCGAGCATTTGCTATGTGTCGGAAATAAACTGTTCAGACACAATTTTATGTCTCATTTCTGTTCCATTGATTCCCTCTAAGTTGTTTTAAAAACATTCAAGCAATCGCTGCTTAGAGCAGGGTTATCACAAACAATTATGGAGCTATTCTCCAAATATTTCTGATTCAAGGTCCAGAGTACCTTCATTGTAGAGCCTGAGAACCTTGGTTTGAACTAGACACTTTCAGAACTATCCAAGCCATTCAATCATTTGTATGTCATAGACTTCTTAACCTTGACATTGAAATATTTGCCACCAGGTAAACACAGCTGAACTCTGCCACAGTTCCAATAACTTGTCCAAAGTTAAGAAGTGCCTTGAGAGATAAGAGGAGGCTTATAAAGTATAAAATTGGATTTGTTCTTCTCTCATTACAGATTTTTTTCTAAACAAAGTAGAGATAAATTAGAAAAATCTTTAAAATACTATCTTCAGTCACTCTAACTGCACATTAAAAATTAGGTACACAAGTGCATAGAGTATAGACAAATATGTGACATTATAGCAGACTAGATTTAAGGCCTGCTGTAGGCCCAATACAACGGGCGCTAGCGGGCAGGCGGCTGGGTGCATTTTTGTAAACGGCTTAAAAACAAAGTGCTCAGACTCCTGGATGATCAGGAGAAGGCTGCTTCAATGCACTTACCCCACTTTTCCACCTCATTACCCACAAAACGCAAGCCAGCCCCTGGACAGCCTCGGGATGCAGGCAATGTCATGTGGAGGGGGCTCTAAAACCCAACAGCAACCAGGGGCAGATTTCGCATGCGGAAATGTCACAATTCCTCTCCAGCCCAAATTATACTGTTTTCTCCCATTGTTATCCCCAACTACCATTTAGCATATTTGAACTAGGGGGAAAGCCCACTGCATCCAGAAATACAATCTTCTGTGGTCTGGTGTGAGTTGTCTTCACACAAACTTGAATTTTATGGTTAAAGATTAAATATAAAGATGCTCTACAGTTAACTCCACAGCTCTTAACCAGGGCTTGACAGCCCATTTCAAACCCAGATTTTAAACCAGTTACTAAGCCAGTCCCTGTGTCTAAAAAAGCGTGCTATTCATATGAAAGCTTATACCTTGAATAAAATGTATTGGCCTAAGTGTGCCACTGGACTGAAGACAGTCCTAGTTACTGGTCACCATGATCTGCTTCAGCATAAATGCAGTGGTGGTGGTGGAAAGTGCCCTCAAGTCACAGAGGTCTTATGGCAACCCCTTAAGGGTTTTCAAAGCAAGAGATGTTCAGAGACAGTTTGCCATTGCCTTCCTCTGTGGCACAACTCTGGCTTTCCTCGCAGGTCTTCTTCCCAAACACTAGCCAGGGCTTACCTTGCTTAGCTTCTGATATTGGCTGAGGTCAGGCTAGCCTGGGACCACCAGGTAAGGGCCATAAAGGCAGTACTAAATCATAATTGGGGAAACTGATGGAGCATTCATTTTAGGAAATAAGGCTGTGTATACACACCCAAGCTGGCCCTTGATTTGCAAATCATAGTTTGCAAGATGTCAGCATGTCTTCTTCTTACACTGCTTACACAGTCTTAAGTTCTTTTGGCTTATAGGAGGAGACCTAGTTAATCAATGAAGAGCCCAATCAAGAGTACTTTATCACATCTGTACTCATGGGCCTGTCACTTAAATCTTTCTAGAGATATATTTTCTCTTCCACAGCCATGTCAAACAATTAATCTTAGAAATTATATAAGGCAGTAACAAAGTCATCACCACTAAACTCTGAGGTAATAGTGTATTTTAAAATATTGCTTGGAATTCAGATTTAAGGTTGCCAGACACCTACATGCTAATGGGTGATGAGCTTTGCAACTCAGATATAAATTTATAGGGATGCTTAGAGATCTACATGTCCGATTTGCATTCCTGACATTGCTTAAAATGTAGGAATTCATGAGAGAGGAAGATTTTTTTTGATGCTAGCTAGATATAGGCAGACTTTTTCCAGACTGCAAATGTGAAAATCAATAGATGTCCCAGTTCACTTGAGCCCTTTGATGTGTACCCAAGGGATTGTGCATATTCAAGATACTCATTTCCTTTTATTGAACATCAGCTGTGAAAGCTGCATTTTAAGGTCTAGAAAGTTTAAACAGCAGCTTAGAATGTAACAGGAAATAACAGAAATAGAAGCCCTACTGCAGTCAGGATCTGTAGTACAGATCCCCCCTCCCCATTGTTTGTAATATATAGGGCCATTCTGCACCAGCATCTATGTAGCAAATTGGTTTCGGAACGAAAAAACGCCATTTTAAATAGTGGAATTCGTCGTTATGCATACCTGCCTTTGTAGTGGAATCCAGTTGTGTTTCTATCGTTTCCCACAGGTTTCCGGTCTCGGCAAAAATTGCTAGCCAGGAAGCGATATTGCTGAGCTTTGTCCCGCCCCTGGCCGTCAATCAAACGAGCAGCCAATGGGCGGCCGTTATCATGCTCCCGAAAAGCCCCTTTCCCTTTAAGGAAGGGTTTAAAAAAACAACAACAACAACACACTTTGCAACGAATCTGCGTTGATTCGATGCAATGGAGAGACCAAATCAAAATCAAAGGCAAAATCAAGCAGGTGGAACATGAGAGACAAAAGTAAAGATCCGAGAACGCTTCATTTGACACAGTATTCTGGATTAGATCTCTTTCAATGTAGTCCTAAACAGAGTTACATCTTTCTAAGTACATTGCCAACAAAAGTGCATTGTCGACAAAAGTGCGTCTTATCAAGACTATGGTCTTCCCAGTTGCAATGTATGGCTGTGAAAGTTGGACCATAAGGAAAGCCGAGTGTCAAAGAATTGAGGCTTTTGAACTTTGGTGCTGGAGAAGACTCTTGCGAGTCCCTTGGACTGCAAGGCGAACAAACCGGTCAGTCCTAGAGGAGATCAGCCCTGACTGCTCCTTACAAGGCCAGATCCTGAAGATGAAACTCAAATACTTTGGCCACCTCATGAGAAAGAAGGACTCCCTGGAGAAGAGCCTAATGCTGGGAGCGATTGAGGGCAAAAGAAGAAGGGGATGACAGAGAATGAGGTGGCTGGATGGAGTCACTGAAGCAGTGGGTGCGAACTTAAAGGGACTCCGGGGAATGGTAGAGGATAGGAAGGCCTGGAGGATCATTGACCATGGGGTCACGATGGGTCGGACATGAATTCGCACCTAACAACAACAAAGTACATTGAAGTTAATAGGCCTAAGAGATGTAATTCTGTTTAGGATTAAATTGCCAGTGTCTTTAACTGGAGCATGTCCAGAAGAGGGCTATGAAGATGGTGAAGTCATATGAGGAAAGGTTGAGGGAGCTTGGTCTGTTTAGCCTGGAGAGAAGATGACTAAGAGGTGATATGATAATCATATTCAAGTACTTGAAGGAATGTCACATAGAGGATGGAACAGAGTTGTTTTCAGTTGCCAAAGAGGGTCAGACCAGAACCAATGGGTTGAAATTAATTCAAAAGTATTTTCTCCTAAACATCTGAACAAAATTCCTGTCAGTTAGAGTGGTTGCTCAGTGGAACAGTCTTACATGGGAGGTGGTGAGTTCTCCTTCTTTGGAAGTTTTTAAGCAGAGGCTAGATAGTCATCTGACAGAAATGCTGATTTTATGAACTTAAGCAGATATTGAGTGGGTGGGCAGGTAGTGAGTTCCTGCATTGAGCAGGGGCTTGGACTAGATGTCCCTTCCAACTCTATGATTCTATGAATGCAAAAGCAGGTGGTCCCCAACCTTTTTATCACCGGGGACTGGTCAACGCTTGACAATTTTACTGAGGCCCGGGGGAGGGGGTAGTCTTTTGCCAAGGGACGTCGCCACCACCGCCTGAGCCCCTGCTCCGCTTGCTTTCCCACCAGTGCCCCTGACTTCCTGCTGCCCACTGGGGGGGGGGGTGCTGCCAGCAGCAGCTGTGCAGTGCTAGGCCGAGGGGGAGCTCCAGCCATAGCGGCCGCCAGAGAACACCAAGGGTGAGCCAGCAGCAGAGTGACAGGGCAGATCCCGAGGCAGCAGCCGGGGAGGAGGATGAGGAGGAGCTGCGGCCTGGTACCGACTGATCCACGGAGTGGTACCGGTCCCTGGACTGGGGGTTGCGGATAGCTGGCTTAAACAAAGCTGGAGATCATGGGCTGATGGAGGTAAAACTGGCCTCCTTCTGTGACTTGCTCCAATACCTGAAGTATTTTTCATTTGTTGGGTTGATTATCAACCCAATTCTAGATTTCTGACGGTGCTTTAAATGTTTTCAGTTATTGGACCAATTAATTAATTGATTAATAACCAATAAGATCATGCGAGAAGAAAATATCTTTATTCAACAGATATGGAATAAGAAACTTCTGCCAAAATCCCCAAACAGAAGCCCCTGAAATCCAAAATGCAATCAGCATTTATACATATTCATATTCATAATCTTATTTCCCTAAAACTTTCCCAACTTTGTCCAGAAACATGCCCCAGTATCAACATGTCACACATGTGCTTCATAATTTTCTTTGTCCTGACAAAATCAATTAAAATATATTTATTACCTAACTTAGGAATGTTTCTCTACTTTGCTAGCAAGACATCCCTTATGATAAGAACTTCTTAACAGGTCATACTAAACAATTAACTCAGACAACACTTGTATGTTGAACATACAAGACATTTTCCTACTATTGTATTAATTAATTATAAAAACCTGCCTTGCTATCTGCAGTACTGGAGGTCCACATATTTTAATATATTTCTTATTGATATTTAATTTAAGCCATTCCTACGATTTCATTCAAATTCACATCTGGTATTGCAGCAGGCTGGGAGAAAAATGCCTCAGCCACTGAAGTAAGGGGCTGGAGTAGGTAAGTTTTGACTTTAGTAAGCAGTCTGGATTTGTTTAAACATAAATGTGCTCACAGACAAAAGACTTCCACTTGCTGGTCCTGAGAAAACAAGGAAAACTTGCTCAAATGCCAGTGTCATCACATGGTGCATTTGTTCTGCAAGGGAGACTTTTAATAGTCTGTAAGCCTGAGACCCTGTATCATATCCAGGAAGGCTGTTCAATACCCCCTGCCCTTAAATTTAAAAACCTGTTTTAAGTGCAGTAGTTCAGGGTTTGAGTGGGGAATCCACAAAGCAGCGACCACTAACCTGGCCCTTTGAAGGCTAGAAAGGTTATCTATGCAATATATGCTAATATCTTCTTTAAGATAAATAGTATCCTTGCAATGGGTCAAGTGAATAACGAGTGGCTTAATCAAAAGCTGCAGAATCAGCAATCCCCTTGTAATTTACCGCTTTGGTCGCATATACCCTTAACATGATAACTGGGGTAGAAGGCTTTCCTAGAGCCTGTTAATGAAAGAATTGCCATTTTTTTGTTCCAACTACTTTGTACTACTGTTGCCAATTTATGGTACATAGCTACAAAAGCTTTTTATAATGAGAAATTAAGAGCTAGTTCGCAGGTGGGCTTAATCTGCACAAAGGCTTTTTCCCTTTTAAAAATGGCGAATGCTGTGTTCTCAGAACTGATGGCACAGACTACACCATTAGTGTATTAATGTTTTTTCCCCAGCCTTGATTTATGTATATACCTCTCCTTGCACTTCCATGTCTGACTTCCCTAATTCTGCGAGTCTCTTGGGGTCAAAACTATGCAGGATTTTGAACATTTGTGATTAGCAATCAAGAAGTTGTATTTGACTCTAACAGCAGTTGGAATTTAACTAGGAGGCATTATTGAACAGATATAATAAATTGGCGATGAAGGCAGGAGGGCTTTTTTTATCTGTATAATACTGGCCACAGGCTCACATAGGTATGGGGATACCAGTCTGTATTGACACGTTCCCCACAAGGGGAACGTGTCAATACAGACTGGCATCCCCATACCTATGTGAGTCTGTGGCCAGTATTATACTATTAATATATATAAGGACTTGTCACTGATGAAAGAACTGAAAACGGAGATTACTTGGATTCCGTTTTGACAGAAGTCCTAAAGAATAAAGAAACAAGGAAAACCACAAAAATAGGACATTTTTCTTTATTTATCATATTGCCAGTGGATAGGTCTGTTTCTCTCTTTTTGGTTTAATTATTAGACTGTCCTTCTTATACTCTTGTATGGGATGCCTTTTTTTGCCTCGGAATCCACCAGTACCTTTTTGCAAAGTCCAGGTGAGCCTCCAATTGCTTCATGGATTCCTCTCTTTGATAATTGTCTGCTTGCAATTAGTGGCACAGATGTGTCAGAAGAGAGAAAACTTGTGCTGCTTATTTACTCCTTGGGAGTAGAAGGACCATGTATTTTATTTTTACGTATTTCCTCTTGCTGATGGTAAATATGAGACTACTGTTACTGCACTGAAGGATTTTTTTGTGCCCAGAATTAATATGGTAGCTAATCGTTATAAATTTCATCACGGTGAACAGAAGGTGGGGAAGTCAGCTTTACAATATATTGCTGTTTTGGGATGCTTAATTGGCCCCTGTGAGTTTGGAGAGCTGGCTGATGAGATGATTAGATACCAGCTGGCTGAAAAGACAAATATGCCTCCTATAAGAGAACAGTTGGTCTTAGAACCAGGACTCGCTTTGGAGAAAGCTATAGGAATTCAAACCAAGGCAGCTTTGAATGAGACGAAGATGATAAGTTTGGGTACTGGAAATACAGACAGAATATGGACTTGCTGCAGAAAGCTCCAATGCAGACTCAAGATGCTACAATGAAACTGAAGGAAGATACTGAAAAGTTATGGAGTCAGTGAAGTAGAACAAAAAAGTTTTTTTTTTGTGTGGTTCTATACAGCATCTCACAAGTGATCCTGTGTCCTACAAAAGGAACACAAGGCAACCATTGCAAGAAGACTGAGGCTTGTTGTAGCCAACAGAGTTAACACCAATTACCTGCAATTCAGGTGCCTGATGTAAATATTTTGAGTGTGGATAGGAGTCGATCTATGCCTGTAGCAAAAAGAACACGATACTTAATAGTCTAATGCCTGCATTCAAGACCTCTGCAGGAGGAAGATCACCAGTTTCCTAGACTTTCACCTAGCAATAGTAGCTAACCAATCACAATATAAAAGAAGCTAAGTAATTTTAAACAGCCTCCTAATTTAGAAGAAGAGTTGGTTCTTATATGCCACTTTTCTCTACCCGAAGGAGTCTCAAAGCGGCTTACAGTCGTCTTCCCTTTCTTTCCCCCATAACAGACATCCTGTGGAGTGGGTGAGGCTGAGAGAGCCCTGATATCACTGTTCGGTCAGAACAGCTTTATCAGTGCCGTGGCGAGCCCAAGGTCACCTAGCTGGTGGCATGTGGGGGAGTGCAGAATCGAACCCGGCATGCCAGATTAGAAGTCTGCAGTCCTAACCACTACACCAAACTGGTTTTTGACTAAGATGATGTTGAACATTGTGGTCTTTTTGGTAGCCTCTGCTTGGTTTTCTGACTGAAATCTTCTCTGCATGATCTTTTAGCTCAGAAAAGAAAATGCTGGAGTCTTTTGTGCATTTCTCAGAAAACGGCTTATATTGTGCTACAACTGAGACCTGGTACAACTATCTCAGGTAAGACTGACAATGGGTAACGGAACTGTGGGAGGCAGAACAGAAAAATGGAACCATGCAGGTGTATTGATGTCACTTCTGGCAAAAACGGTGACATTGTGTCTGGGAGGCACTCTAGGATTTACACAAATGCACCCTAGAGACACAAGAGCCAACCAGAGTAACCCTGTGAATCAACCCATAGGTGCTATACTGGAAAAAGTTAAGAACTGAGAGGGAGGTTCTTAAAAGAAGAAGATAAGTTTTGAAGATTGAGAGGCAGCAGTTAGGTTAGTCTCACAGGAGTGTGAAGTAAAGATCAGACAGGATATCAGATCTTTAGTGAAGTTTTCTTGTTGTAGGAGCTGACTATATCGAAGTGTTAAAGTAGGCCAGCTGAGTTTTTGCTGGCCTTGGCATGTAACTTAGTTGCAGCAGAGCACTGTGATGATATGTGATAAACTTGCCATATTTTCCTGAAGCATTTATTGTGTAAAACCTTACATCCACAATTCCTGGTTAACATTTACCTCACATCGTGTGTTTCCTCTGAAAGAATCTTTATCCTTATTCACTTTCAAAAGAAAACAATCTTGTGACTGTCAGTTTTACTTCAGTTAACATTCTGGTCTTGGATGGGCCATAAACTTGGGTATAGATAATATCTCTTTGAACCAAGTTTTTTATTGCCTTTTTAATTTTCCACTTGGAACCCCAGTGCAATGGGGTAGGCCATGGACCAACCTACAGCATATCTAGATGAAACTTCAGTGTTTGACCCATTCCAGTATGGCTTCTGACCTGGCTATGGGATGGAGACAGTTTTGGTTGCCTAGATGGATGATCTCTGGTGCCCACTGGATTGGAGTGGGTTGACACTGCTCATGATGTTAGATCTCACAGCAGCTTTCAACATGGTATATCATGAGATTCTTGCTCACCACCTCGCCAACATGAGTATACAGGGGACAATGGCTGATCTCCTTTCTCTGCAGTCACAGAGAGAGTCGCAGTGGGTGATAATCAGTCACACGGCTGCCAGCTCTCTTGTGGGGTTCTGCAGGGTACGGTTTTATAACCCACTTTTTTAACATCTTCATGTACCCTCTTGCCCAGCTGATTGGGAGATTTGGGCAAATTTGTTATGTGGATATGCCATCACATGTGTTCGGGCAGGAGTTCATTTTTTTCCCTTTGAGAATATAAGATGGGATTTTAATTTTAAATCTTTGCATTTAAATGCTTTAGTGGGTATTTTTCTTTACTGGGTTTTTTGAAAAGAGGTTATTAAAATAATGTAATAAATATGCAAGGAAGACATTGCAGAACTACATGCTTCATATAACTCTATATGTTAATTTTTAAAATACTTCTTTTTTACTTGACCCAAATGCATTTCTTTGCATTGTGTTTTCAATGGAAAATACTAAGGGATGAGACAATGGGGGGGGGGGTCAACAGACAAAATTCCAGCTTTTGATTAAAAGCTATCCAGGCATTGAGCCTTTGCTCCCTTGAGCCACTCATGAAGTCACCTTGGCGTAGACACACACGCCCTCCCAGCTATACCATATACTGTTGGGGAAGTAATTTTTTCCTCTTTATGCTAATTAAAATGAAAAGGAGGATACATAGTGAAGCCCTCCTAGGATTGTACATCAGCAGAATTCATATGGCATATTCTACCTTCCAGTTTCAATGAAATTGCATCTATAAACATGTAGTAAATACCATGAAATATTGATGTTGGCCAAGAATCCATTAAGCACCTTAAGCCTTATTGACTGCAGTAAGTGAATTAAGGATGTGCAATTCCTTTTGTTGAAATAAACAGCCCACAGAATTTCCTCTCCTCCAGTATCACTTTCCACCAATTTTCTCCAGCTGCTTTTTACTCTTTCCACTACTGGTCACTTTCTGAGTAGACCAAGTTACTTGGTTCTTAAACTATTAAGAGGCCCTTCATGGTGCAAAAAAGAATACTGCTGCAGAAATGTTTATTTCTGGTTCACTGTAAGCATGGTTAGGCCAGGAGAGTCTACCCAGAAATCTTTGCACACCAGAAAGAGGCCAAACACTGTCTCTATGCGAGGCCAGTCTCACCCAAGAGACTTCCTGGCTGTCACAATTGTTATGCAATTAATTTGCAAAAAGAAAGGGATAGGTCCTATATTCTTCCTCTCACCCTGCACAAGGGAAGCAAAGGAACTGACAGTACTTGGCCAGTGGCTAATCCTATCAATGATCCTCCACATTTGAAAGCAGGTAAAGGTATCCCCTGTGCAAGCACCGGGTCATGTCTGACCCTTGGGGTGATGCCCTCTAGTGTTTTCATGGCAGACTCAATACGGGGTGGTTTGCCAATGCCTTCCCCAGTCATTACCGTTTACCCCCCAGCAGGCTGGGTACTCATTTTGCCAACCTCGGCAGGATGGAAGGCTGAGTCAACCTTGAGCCGGCTGCTGGGATCGAACTCCCAACCTCATGGGCAGAGCTTTCAGACAGCATGTTGCTGCCTTACCACTCTGCGCCACAAGAGGCTCGCATTTGAAAGGATTGTTCCCTTAATGGGCCTTCCTGACGAAATCATCCCTCCAGTAATTTCTTCCTATCCTTAATTGCTGGTACATGAAGAAAGGGTCTGCCAATCCTTCCTGTTCCAAAATGCAGGTGTGGCCAATTGCGACATCCTACCCTGAGCAGTCTAACTCCAGAGGATCTCCAATAAACCCTTTTAGGTTTCTTTATCAAAGCCTGGCTCACCCATTAGCAAGCTCCTTGTTTCTTGAGTATTGCCCAATTAATCACATCAAGACCTTGTTAGGAGGCTGCTATGCGCTGCCCCTAGTCCCCAAGATACAACATTTGCAATAAAAAGAGGACTGAGAGAAGCCGTCTCTGTTCTTGTGTTTGGTTCTCTATGCACAAAACCCAACTTACAGGCTACCATCCCTTCTGGACTTCTTTCTTGTTGGATGGTAATTATACTTTTCTTTGACCCAAACTTAATCCTGATCACCTCTTTTGTTTCGCCTGTGTGCACGTGCTAGTTTAAATTGCGTGTCTGTCTTTAGGGACCTTTTATTTTATTTATTTTTTAAACCCTTTTAAAATTAATTTCAAAGATCTGCCTCTGCCTGAGATTTCTGGACAGATACTGCTCTCATATACATTGGTGGAGAAGTCTCACTTGCTGCCTATCTTGCAAGACTTTATCCCCTAGAATTGCTAATTCCCTCATCATAAATTCAGGAGACAGGTTTATTTCAGGTAACAAATACTCCAAGCCTGCCAACTGCTCATTCCCTTCATTGCTTCCTCACTCACATCCAACTGGGTGCTTTACTCCCAACCATCCAAACCTATACAATGTTGCTCCAGGCTTAATAACACTGATATTTTTGAGTCATGGACCCTTTCTAGTGCAATGCTCCAATTTTTATATTCCTACTATTTCGTTCAGCTTGAGTCAGTTTGTCTCAGTCCAGTTTCCGTTCAAAGAAACAATATTTCACAGGGTAAGGCACGTCCTACAATAGCCCTCTTCAGACCCCAGGTACCTGAAGGCTCACATTCACATGTAGATCTTCCCAATATGCATGATCGATGTGTCGTTTGTCCCAATGGCCTGGTTTTGTAGTCTAAGGAAAGGCTCACACCCAGTGTTTCAGAGATACTGATAAAATTTAATAAACAATGTAAAGAACATTCCCAAATCCAAGAAAATACCTAAATTTTCCATTAAAAATGAGCACAAGTTATAGTCCTATAGGAGTGGAGAGTCCTACTTATAATCCACCCTTCACAAATCACAGCATGGTGAGTTGTTCTGTCAGCCTTGGGAGTGATCCAAGATGCCATAATTGTCCTCCTCAGAAGGCAGGAATTCTTCAATGAAGAGTGCAGAAGGAATCTTGATTCCGATTGGTGACACATTCTGAAGTCTGGCAGGCGGAGACTGAGGCAAGTGAAAGTTTGTCAAATCATTTATACCTGTCACGACCCAAGGAGTGTGATCCCCAGATCCCCTCAGAAACAACAAGGCAGCAGTCCCAGGCACTGGGAAAAATACTGAAGTTAGTTTTCTTGAGGAAGAATCAGGGAGCATCAGAAAGAAGTCATAGTACAGGCACAATAATTATCAAAGACACTGATGCCCCGGAAGGCCAGGGCAGATATATACTCAGATCCCCCCCCCCCAAAAAAAAAATGCGCAGGAAAGTCCATTCCCACAGTAAACACTTTTGATCAAAGAAAGTGTGGAAACTGGAGACAGTTTGTCTGGTGTAGCACAGCTGCTACACAACATGTTTACATTCTGAATAAGAACAAGTGATAAAAACATTACCCTAACAAACTTGGACTCTCTACATCAGATGGCCAGGCAAAGAACAAAGAGGAGTCGTTGGGAGGGGTAGTTGCCAGGGGTACAACTCCAGCCTGAGGGATTATCATTAAGATTGACATGACACATAATAATACCCATCTGTCAGCACTTTAGGCAATAAGCCTACTACTGATGGACCTATTTTCGGTACTCAAACCAGCCCGAATTCATAACACCGCTTGGCTACAGATATTTTGTTGGCAGCATGGAATAACTTTTGCACTTTAGTTATTTAGTTGGGGTGGGATCCTACCAGCCATAAACAGAAGGTGTCTGCAGCTGGGATATTTCCTGCCTTTCTGCTTCCATAACAACTCACTGTAACTGATATTAGTATTTGGTATAGTCTCACTGACAAAATCTCATCCCATCTCTCACTAGCAGAGCCTTTTGCCATCTTGTCCAGGCCTCACTCACTCCAAGCATCAGCCTTTTGTTTGTGAGATTGTAGCTTTGGGTTTTTTTGTTTTTGTTTTTACTGTATGTTAGATACAGCATCTTCTGTAAGAATATCTCCTAAGAATGCCTGCCATTTGTCTTCAACTGTACTGAACTGTGACTATAATGTTTTTCTCTTAAACTTAACCTATGTAGTGCAATAATAATATATCTGCCTCAGTAACGTTCAGTTATGTTCCCCTTTATTGCCAATGGCATTTTCCTGTAAAAGTTCAAAGCAAATGACCTTTATGATTGGACACATTCATTAAACAGAGTAGCACCTTCCTGGACTGATGTGAAACTGTTGTATTTTATGTTGAAACCAGAAGATGGCAGTGTTTTTTAATAGATGAGACCTGCCCCCCCTCCAAACAAAACAAAACAAAATCCAGTGTTAGGAGGCAAGCAGGTCTGGGAATACAACTGCAAGCTTTCTCTTGTTTAGTAAAGCTTGTTCTGGCAGGTAACTCTTGAATCTGAAAGGATAACTGGCTCAAGCAAAGATGTGCAGAACTGCATACAAAGTAAGCTCGAAACAAATTAAATCATAAAAATACTGTGTCAGAAGGAAGCTCATGACTCATCTAGTTCAGCTCACTTGGAAAGTATACCTTTATTATTTATTAAACATTGCTCCTTCCAGTGTATAAAAATATTATAATGTGTCTGCTTTTTCTAGTGTTTGAGGGTGCCTGTGCCTGTGTGTTATCATTGAACATAAATAAGACCACATGAAGCATTGTGGAAAAAGTTTAGTCTTATTCCTAGTCCACTATGGAAATATCCTGTAGGTTTGGAGAAGCTGAAACAGAGCATTCAATACTAACAAGTGCTTTTTTGTAGTTAAGGAACTTTCAAGAAACTATGTTGTTCCAGAGCAATGACGTTTATAAGAACGTTCCTCAATAAGAAGACTTGTAAGGGTAGACGAGTATCTTTGGAAAACAGCTTGCCCGAAGATCACCTTCCCCAGCATTGAGAAAGCACAGGGAAATATTACACCTGCTCTAAGGTGTCTTCCACTGACCCCAATAAGAGGCTTTCAAACAAGTGAGAACCGTTGTGATAGAGTTTATAATTTCAAGATATTCCTTCATATTTGTCTAGTGTGTTAATTTGAAGACTTTCCCCATTGGTCACATGAGCCTCTTGTGGCGCAGAGTGGTAAGGCAGCCATCTGAATGTTTTGCCGATGAGGCTGGGAGTTCAATCCCAGCAGCCGGCTTAAGGTTGACTCAGCCTTCCATCCTTCCGAGGTCGGTAAAATGAGTACCCAGCTTGCTGGGGGGTAAACGGTAATGACTGGGGAAGGCACTGGCAAACCACCCCGTATTGAGTCTGCCATGAAAACGCTAGAGGGCGTCACCCCAAGGGTCAGACATGACTCGGTGCTTGCATAGGGGATACCTTTACCATTGGTCACATCTTCAAGTACTCAGTTCAGCTAGCTGAGAATGCTTTCATGAATGTGTTGGGCTTGTTCCTTAGATGAAAACTGATTGAACTATTCCTCGTTATTCTGGTCTCTATACTGGAACCCAGAAACATCACGCAAACAAAAATCAGGAGCAACTGTGTATGAAAAAGATCACAGATTTCCAGGAGCTGCCACTCATGTTCTTGCCAGAAATGGCTTAGTGAAGAGGAGTTAAGATTTGAACCCAAGTTACATGCTTCAGAACATTGACAGGAATAGGTCAGCAAAGATTATTTATAATATTGTACAACCTTCCAAATTTGTGCATCTGTGACAAGAAAGGACATGGGTTAGTCTTTACACCATTCATTGACAGAGTTCACTTTTTTGAGTAACTGATGTCAACTTTAGAATTCATGAAATGTTTGAGCCCTTAATGACTGCAAGCTAGAAAAGAATGAAGATGAAAAGGAGGCAGCCAATATGCCCAGGAAAGGCCCAAGAGATTACATGAATGAACTACCCTCCCCAAGAATGAAGTGAAATTCAGAGTTTTCTGTGAACCCTGGAAAGCAAGTATTTCCTGAATGGCAATAGAATAAATATGTTACTTCACAGCAGGAGGCAGGAAGTACAAAAGATTCAAGCATTTCAGTTGGTGAGCTGACAACTTATTAACAATATCCTGAGCCAGGAATAATGTGAGTCAAGAAAAATAAGTCCGAGACAGAGATGAAAGAATGAAGGAAGTTATCTTAGACAGGCAGAGTTTTGATAACAAATTCTATGAAGTTTTTCATTACAGTATCCTTAGACAACCTAATCTGTAGCTGTGATGAACAACTGCCCTATCCACTGATTTAGCAGGAGCTTTTGAGTTCATGAATTTACAGGTAGATGAAATTGCATAGTCCCCAGTGTTTGTTTTCCTGTTGTAACCATCCATGGTGGCTCATAAACAGCTTGATCAGTAGGCTTAGAGCAAGTCTCACTGTTTCTGCATGCCTTAACCCCAGGGGGACTGCAGACTATAGCTCCAGAGCCAAATTTGGCTCAACACAGAACCAAATCTAATTCTTTAAAAATAAAACTGCCTCTCTTAGCCTCTGCTTCACAAAGATGCTTGACAGAAAGGGGAAATGACAGAAATTAACAGCTGCTCGTAATCTAAGAACATTTCTGAACCACACTTTTTGATCTGTATTTCATCTGTTTCTGCCACACTTTGACCGTTTATGCACTGGAATTTTCATGCCAGGCTGCAGGCTGGAGTTTTAGTCATGGCAGGTTTCCCCACCTCTTCCTGGACCCACATGGAGGAGCATTTGGCCTGGTGCACCTTATCCGCCGCCGATTTGTGCTCCTGCATGGGAGCTGGGGCAGTGAATTTCCCAGGGTGTAAACAGTCTTTGTGCTGCTTCCATTTCAGAAGTCAACCCCAAATTGCAGGCCTTCTTCATGGTTTTCCTAGGTTTTCTTGCTGGGCTTTCTTTTCCACATTGAAGCTGGTCACCACAAAGTCTGCAACACAATTCCTGCTATTTTTCTATTTTAGTGCAACATTGGTATTTCAACATAGCGTCTACGGACTTCTGTCATCCTCTGTCTTGTTCTGTGCCATCAACACTGTCAACCCCCCCTCCCCAGTTTATCCATCTTGCCATAGCATGTAGAATGATCTGTTAACCTTTGGATAAGAGATGGGAGCAGCAGTGCCTGCAGTAACATTTTGAAGGAAGATGCTGCATCAAGGAGTGAAGGGATTTGGAGCTTGTGTGGTATAGTGGCTGAGAGTAGTGGCTTCTAATCTGGTGACCGCTCCTTCACATGCAGCCATCCAGGGGACCTTGGGCTAGTCACAGCCCTAATAGTGCAGTTCTGACTAAGCAGTCCTGTCAGAGATCTCTAAACCTCACCTACCTCACAGGTTGTTTATTGTGGGGAGAGGAAGGGGATCGT
The DNA here is from genome assembly GCF_049243985.1 of Paroedura picta. Classification (NCBI taxonomy): domain Eukaryota; kingdom Metazoa; phylum Chordata; class Lepidosauria; order Squamata; family Gekkonidae; genus Paroedura; species Paroedura picta. The sequence continues at coordinate 60,968,836 of NC_135370.1, read as the reverse complement.
AAGCTGCTTTATGACTTCTTCAGCAGTGAAAAGCTGGGTATAAAAACTAACTCCTCCTCATCCTCTTCCTCACTTGGTAAGCCCCCACCCCAATTCACTAGCCACCAAGTCTCACCATTGGGATGATACAGTGTGGTCAAATTCTGATTACGCCAATGTATTGATGTGCCATTTGGAGCATATTTTCCATCCTTTTACCTGTCTCCTGGCTGCTGAGTTTAAGATGTGTGTGTGTGTGTAAAAAAACAGACCTATATAAACCCCTCTACGAGTTGGTTTCAGCAATAAAAGCACAGGTGACACCTTCTGGAATTAAGGCAACAGCGTACCTGGGGGTGGGGAGGACAGAATGCTCATGTAGACTCTAACACAGTAGGGAAGGGAAGAAAGTTCCTATGCAATCCATCATAGAAATGGGGACAGGGCAGGGCTGGGTGAAGAGCACTCATCCTACTTTTTTTTTGGAAAGGGCTGAAGAGGAAAACAATCTTATGTTGCAAGAAAAAGAGGTGACTATAAATGGGGTGGCCAGATGAATTTTGTTATCTCCCCAATCAACTTTACACTGGCAACTGATATACAAAATAGGATGGGGTGTAGATAGGGAAAATATTTGAAAAGTAAAAGGGTGGAAACTGTGCCACAAATGGTGCATCAGAACACTGGAATTATGAAACATTGGACACTAGCAAGGCTTTTAAAAGATGCAGGGAGAATGGAGACTTCTCAGGAGAAAGAAGGAAATGATATGCGTGGTCAGAAAAGAGATGCTTTGTGGGCAGGACTTTAGGGAATGCAGCAGCTTGCAGAGATTGCACAAGTGGTATGAGAAAACAAGGAGAAAAGGAGACTTGAAACTGGCACAGGGACAACAAGAATGCGATGATGTTTTTAAGGCTGGGGAAAGGGGGGGGGGGGGAGAGAGAAAACCATGCTGGAGCAAAAGATGTGTGCAGAAAAGTCCCAAGTGTGAACCATGGGCAAATTTATGCCAATGCACTAAAGCAATAGCGTAGGGCAATCCTGTGTGTATTTATTGTTTGACCACATCCATGCCACTAAAGGACTTGTAACAACTGGTTGTTTTGGCTGCAGAAACTTTATAGATGGTTAATCCACATGACAATTATCAGTAATAGTAAACTGGATATTTTCAGTTACAAAAATAGGCTTTCTTACACTGATCTCATCCCCTGAATTTTGACATAACTTTTCATATAAAAAATGACTTACTTCTGTCTTAAATCCAAGTTCAGTGTTTCTCAAAGTGTTTGTTAGAGCGAAGCTGGCTCAGTATGAAAGTGAGTTCATGAGATCTGGCACTTTTGAAGAATTTTGAACATTATTTTAAAAAAACACTTTAAAAGATATATTGTCCTTATAATAACCCACATATCCATGGGTTTATTCACTGAATAGTCTTTTATCATATCATTTAGAGAATGAGAACTATTCATGTGCAAGCTTCTTACATCATTATGTGCCACATTTACGTGGGACTTCAGGACACGTATGCTAGGCTGTCAGTACCGTGTTTTCACTGCTGTAAAACCTACACTTGAGATCCATTTTGAATTTGACTCATTTATTAATAGGAAACAGGAGAGTGAGCGGGAGAGTACAGTCTTGTAAAAAACGGAGATCTGACTGAATCAGCAAAATGAAAAGAACCCTGTATGTGTGATATTTTAGGAAATGAATATGACCAAGAGCCAGTTTTTAAAGCATTATAGAGCAGCTCCACTTATGTGAATTAAGGAATGTGTGCACTTTAAAGAACAGTGCCCCCCCCAAATGAGTTAATTTCCTGTTCATTTATTCTATCTGAGACTCTCACCCCTCCCCCCCAGTACATTTTCAGATCGACATATAGAGGTCTATGTGCATATTTCACTATCACTAATGGGAATTTCAAAGCAGCATATAATTTTGCTGTGCTATTTTGTCTAACTTGTATTACACCTGTCAATCTGTAATACAGATCGACTATTTCATTAATATTTAAATGCTAATATTTAAAGGTCAAGCTTAGCTGGCAGCGGTATTAAAAACACCATTCTTTCTCATTTCCAGAAAAGCCAAGTGGGACGAATAATCATCAGATGCCAGATATGTGTGACATGAAGCAAGGAAGTACAAACAGCACTGCAGGTAATCCATGCACACCTCACCACCAGTATCTTTATTACTATGATTTTACACTTCCCTCCAGACCTACCTTTTTCCCAAGCAGGGAATGTGCAGCATTAAATCACCTAATTTCCATCAACCACATTTTGGAGTCTGTCACTTGTGTCTCTGATCTGATAGATACCTCTATTCAGTGAATCCACATTTGTGCTTTTAAAAGCATTTGACTTATTGTTTGGCTTCTGCAGCCATGTTGTGCATTCACTAGCACTAAATACTTTCCCTGCAGAACTTGCAGAGTCAGAAGAGATGCTTGTTTACATCCAGGCGATTAGGGCTGAACCAGCATGGTGAATACAGATCGTACTATAATAATTTGGCTTAATCCTATACCAAATGCCAGCTCTTCCAGTGTGATAAATTATACTGCCTGGGTGGTGGAATTGGATTTGCGGGCTTAGGGCAGCTTGGTTTGTGAACTTGACATTTGCCTGCCTTAATGGGCTGTTAGCAGAGCCTGCCCTGAAGACTGGGCCTTGTGGCAAGCAGAACAGTTGCTCTTTAGAAGGAGCTGGCTGCTGGCAGATGTCCATCAGCGGCAATCATTCTAGGGGAGCTGAGGAAAACTGCAGTATTCAGCAGGTGGGAAGTGAAGGGGAATTGCAGTTGCCAGCTTGACAGCTTGTGTGGGCTTTCAGGGAAGCCTTGTAGGAGACAGGGCATGAGGCTTAGTCTGAGCTAGCAGAACTCTAGGTGTGATGGCGGCTGTTTTCTGTGTTGGAAATGCAATTGTCTCAGATATGCTGAAACAGGACTGGGGATCCGATTTTGCCTGCATGGTGTAATTGTCAGACTAAAAGAAGAAGATTCTTATATGCTGCTTTTCTCTACCTGAAGGAGTCTCAAAGCAGCTTTCATTTGCCTTCGCTTTCCTCTCCCCACAACAGGCACCCTGTGAGGTAGGTGAGACTGAGAGAGCCCTGATATCACTGCTTGGTCAGAACAGCTTTATCAGTGTTGTGGCGAGCCCAAGGTCACCCAGCTGGTTGCATGTGGAGGAGCGGGGAATCAAACCCGGCTCGCCAGATTAGAAGTCCGTCTTCCTAACCACTACACCAAGCTGGCTCTCATCCTGCCTGACACCCTGCCTCTCCATGTACAAGACCTCAAGAAGAACCATGCATGGAACACTGAGCTCTCTGGGGAAAGGATCCACCACCACGCCACCACAACCTCCCACACCACACACACATTCAACCCCATGCCCTTACCGACTGGACAACTCCTCCCCTTCCTCTTCCCACCACCAAGCTCTAGTGCCCATTGTATTCCTGGATACAACAGGCTCTGCCCCTAGTAAAATAATATTCATTCATTCATTCATTCATTCATTCATTCATTCATTCCATTTGTATACTGCCCTCCCCTGAGGTTCAGGGCAGTTCACATATAAAACCAGTATAAAAGAATAAACCTCAAATATCTCCCTCTCTCCCTGCCCCTCCCCCCTAAAAAGTGCCTGATTACACAGGGATATATAGAAGGAAATGACCATTTGATATATGGGTCCCAGGTCAGGAAGGGCTTTAAAAGTACCCTGAATTGAACTCAGAAACTTACTGAGAGTCAATGTAGCTGTTTCAGAAATGAGCAGCATATATTCCTGGTGGTTAGCTCCTGACAGCAAGGAGACTGCTGCATTCAGGACCAGTTATAGATTGCAGATTGGCTTCAAAGACAAACCCACACAGAGAGTGTTGTAGTAAGTCAACCATGACATTACTGAAGCATGGATTAGCATAGTCAGATCATCTGAGTCTAGGTAACAAGAGCACTGGAGAATCATACACAGAGAGAAAGAGCTCCTGGTCCCCATGCCAACTTGCTTTTGAAAGAGCAAGCTGTGGTCCATGAGTACCTCTAAGCTCTTAGCTTCTTCTGAAAAAGCCAGCATCATTCTATCTGGGACAAGTGGATTCAGTGCCTTGAGAAGATCAGCACCCTCAACCAGCATTACTTCGGTCTTGTCATGTCTCAGCTTCAGTCTGTTCTGCCTTAGGTATCTGACCACAGTCTCAAAGCATCAGTTCAGAACCAAGACAAATGCATCCGGAGGGTTTTTAAATGAAATATAGAGCTGGTGTCATCTAAATATTGATAATACCCAACCCCAAAGTTCTCGGTGATCTAATTCAATGGGCATAGAATAATAGAGCTAGAAGGGATGTACAGGGTGATGTAGTCCACCCCCTGCACAATGCAGGAAATCACAACTACCTGCCCACCCACAGAGACCCCAATTTAATGCCCAAGGGATTTCTCCCCCCCCCCCCAAATCTCTAGAATCCAGCTTGGCCTGGAGGAAATTCATCTAACATCCAACAGTGATGATCAGCAATTTGGTATGTAAGGAAGGGCCACAAGAGACAAACACTGGCACATCCCTTCTTGCCCACGCACTCACAATCTGCCTAAATGCATACAATCAGCATTTCTGTCAGATGACTCTCTAGCCTCTGCTTAAAAATTTCCAGAGAAGAAACCACATCCTGAGGAAGCCTGTTCCATTGAGGAACCGCTCTGTCAGGAACTTCTTCCAGATGTTTAGCCAAAAATTATTTTGAATTAATTCCAACCCTTCATACTTGAGGGACCACCTACCTCCTTATGCCCCCTGCATACTTCGCTCTGTGCGTAAGAATCTGCTGATGATCCCAGAACCCCGGGAGGCACACCTGGCCTCGACAAGGGCTAGGGCCTTTTCAGTCCTGGTCCCTACCTGGTGGAATGATCTCCCTGAAGAGCTGCAGGCCCTGTCAGAGCTCTCTGAGTTCCGCAGGGCCTGCAAAATTGAGCTCTTCCGCCAGCGTTTGTCTGAGGCCAGGTGGTGGCCTGGGGGGTTAAGATCAGGCCCCTTTCCCCGGGAGGGGGGAGGCCAGTGTTAGACTGGCCTGGTTCCCCAGATTGTTCCATCCTATGCCCAGTTATCCATCCATTCCCTTCTGCCCATCCAGTGGGCCTGTGTGGGAATAGTTTTATTCAATTGCCATCATTGTGAGCGAGTCACTGTTTATGGGTTTTTTAATAGGGAATTTTAATATTTTTTAATGTATTGATTTGTATTGTTGTGAATCACCGCGAGCTGGTTTCCAAGAGCAGCGGTCATACAAATCAAATTAATAATAGTAATAGTAATAGTAACAACAACAACAACAACAACAACCACCCATTGGTTCTGGTCTGACCTTCAGAGAACAGAAAACAACTCTACACCATCTTCTCTGACAGCCATTCAAGTATTTGAAGATTGAAATTCAAGTATTTGAAATTGACCAATGGTGTGAAGATCCATTGTTCTTGATTGTATATAAATTTGTTATAAATTGTATATAAATTGGCAGGGGCCTTCAGGAGGAACAGCAATATTGACGGTGCCCCTCCATCGCTAAGCTACTCGCCGTACCACAACCCCAGTGAAACGGTCGTTCGATCCCCAAATGGGTCCCAACCCCCAGGTTAAGAACCACTGTCCTAGAGCAACGAATAGGTGGACAAGTATGCAGGTGATGTCAAAAAAATCCCCCCCCCCAAAGTTGTAACGCAAAGCATGCCTCTTTAAAGTTTCACTCCACTAAATCAGGAATGAGATTAATTTTGTAAAGTATCAAGACTCATGATTCCATAAGGGGTGGTGTTCAAAAAGCACTATGCATCTATGATTAGATGCATAGACATTTAAATGGAGAACTATGAATTTTAAAAAATGGCGGGCATTGTGTGACCTTTAAAACATGGAGAAAAGGGATTGGCTCTCTGGCTTAATTGATAGGGGGAAGAGAGTCATAAATAAACTGCGTTGCTCTCTTCCGCCATTTCCATCAGCACTTGTGAAGGGTGATAAGCATGAAAAGGCGGCAAACTAGAGTGAGACAGCAAAAAGGTGAGGATGGTCCAGGAGGTGTGATAATGTTTAGTGCTACGCCATTCAGCTGGTATAACGTTATTTTTTCTGATGTACGGAAATGCCCTCCTTTTTCCCATTCTTATAGATAGGAAAAACATTTGCCCATCTCCAATCTTCTAGTAATTCACCTGTTCTCCAAGAGTTGTCAAAAATAATGAACAGAGGCTCAGAAATTCCATCTGCAAGTTCTTTTAGTACCCATGGATGTTATTCATCTGTTCTGCAGGGCCTGCAAAATGGAGCTCTTCTGTCAGGTCGGGGGGTGAGGCCAGGCCGCATGGAAGATCTGTCCCCCCCCCTTTACAGCAGCACTCTCTGTCCTCCCTCCTCCTCGAGTGGGTTACCAAGGGATGGAGTTGATATGTGTTTTTACCACATCTTGTTCTATTGTCTGGGGATTTATGTATTATATGTTTTATATGTTTTATTGTATGTTTTTATTGGGGTTCTATATATCTGTAACTCGCCTTGGCCCTCTGGGGAGAGGCAAGAAACAAACAAACAGATAAATAAATAAACAAACTAACTAAAGAAACTAGGTGTTTATAGACTAGGCAGATGATCTGAGATTGAGAGCAAAGAACTGGTGCAGCGGGCGGGGCCAGGTTCGGAGCATGCAAAAGCGGGAGAAACCCCAGAGGGCAGACAGAAGGCAAAAGAGATAAATGCCAGGAGGGAAGATGCTGGGAGGGGGAGTAAAAAGCCCAGGGACTAGTCTACTGTGAACTTACCTTGTGATATCCTTGTAGGAAGAAACCAACCAGGCAGCCAGAAATGACAGGACTGGATTCAAGCCTGGAAGAGAAGCTATTAGGAGGGGTGGGGTTAAAGTACCTTCAGGTGATTGAGGGAGGATGAAGAGTTAGGTTAGGAAAAGGGTATAAAAAGGAAGCAGGTGAGAGCTAGAGGTGGTGGGAAGAGAGAGTGAGAGGCATCACCAGTTGTCTCTACGCAAGTGCCATTAAAGCTCCAGAGTTATGCCAAACCTTTGTGGGAGTCTTCTTGTTGTAGTGATGTTAGTGGGCTGGGACTGGGACCTGGCTACTCCAGGGTATCTTGAAAAACCTCACAAGTAGGAATTGAGCAGTTCAGCCCTCTCTTCATCATCTGTTACAGTCATGTTCTTGTTCCCACAATGCTCCTACCATGTCCTTGTTGTCTCCTATAAAGAAAGAAGAAAATAGAACTTTGTGATACCCCACAAGACAAATTCCACCCAGTTTATTCTGCAGTTCTAATAGACATTTTCTGTGTCTGATCAGACAGAGCAGAGTAAAACCACCAAAGGGTTGGCTCTTAAGACTAACTGCATATTCAGGCAAATTTTGTTCATAAGGTGAAGTGGAAACTGGCCTATAATTGACCACCTCATCCCTAGCCAATGTACAGAGGTATAAAAATTTCTTCCTTCAATGGCCTTAGGAGAGACCCCTCAATCAGAGAAGAATGGTGATCTATATATCTCCAGGTACCTTTTTCCACAACTATGCTGAAAATGAGAAAAATCACTTAAGGAAAAGCACAGCAGGGAGGTAAGCCACAGGAGTGGAAAAGTGTTGTATCATGTAAGAGAGTACAATTGATGTTCAAAACAATTGTGGAAACAGAACAGACCTAACAAGTGCTGCATCGCTCAGGAATACGGTTGCCAGCTTTGGGTTGAAAAAACCCGGAGACTTTTGGGGGTAGAGCTGGACGTAGGTGGGATTTGGGGTGGGGAGGAGTATAATGCTATGGAGTCCACCCTCCAAATTCAAATTTATTTTAATACAGCACTGTGGCCAGATAAAGCAGATAGAGTCCACCCTCCAAAGCAGCCATAATGCTATACTCAGTGGAGTAGAATGCTATGGAGTCTATCATTCAAAGCATCCATTTTCTCCAGGGGAACTGAGCTCTTTAGTTTGGAGATGCGCTATAATTTCAGGGGATCCCCAGACTGGCATCCTTTCATAGGAAGCTGGACAAGGCTTAGGCCAAATCTCTTTACTTTTAATTCCTTTTTCTTCTCCTACTTTACTATAGCCCCCAGCATCATTCTGTTGTTTATAGCATTATTGTATTTATTGTATTGTATTCAAGAACACCTCATAAGAAGAACACATATTCATGAGAGTGTGCTTTCAAGATGGAATTCTGTACTGTCTGGTTTCTGTTAAACTGCAGTACTTTCTGTGGGAATGTGCAAGGTCTGCAGTGTGCAAGACTGAATAGAATATGAAGAATGTCCTGTAGGGGGCATTGGAGGAGATGTGTATTTAGCATAGCTGTAATAGGACTTCCTGATACTTTTCAAACAATGTCCTCCAGGCTCCTGATTGATTCAATTGTTGGACTTCCTGCAGTTTTGAGCATACTTCTTTCCTGCTTGCCTCTAGAAATGGCAGAATAGATCAAATGAACAGAAATTAGACAGAACTCTCTTTCTGCTTTCTTTACAAAGTGGTTTCTTTTATTTAAAAAACTATTTTATTATTTTAAATAACTTGGTACTTTGCTGTTCTTTGAATATTTAAACTCTCCCAACACTTTCATGGCCAAACATGTAACATTGCCATGATAATATTTAGTTCAGCTCTGATATCCTCAGAATCTGGATTAGAATCTAGGCCTGCATCAGGACATTGTTTCTCTCTTTCTACTCAATCCATGACTCCAGAGTGTGGTTTCAAAAATTACCAAAAAGTCAAAGGAAGAAAAAAAGCATAAAAATTGAACAGAGTAGCATTTTCTGTATTCTGATTGCCTGAGGTGTGAGAGCACAAATGAAATAACAATTTGTCTTTTCTGGTTTTATTAAGGAAATTAAAGTACAATTACAAGAAGAGTTGGTTCTTATATGCCGCTTTTCTCTCCCCAAAGGAGTCTCAAAGCGGCTTACAGTCTCCTTCCCTTTCCTCTCCCCACAACAGACACTCTGAGAGGTGGGTGAGGATGAGAGTGCCCTGATGTTACTGCTCAGTCATAACAGCTCTATCAGGCTATGACAAGCCCAAGATGACCCAGCTGGCTGCATGCGGAGGAGGAGCAGGGAATCAAACCTGGCTTGTCTGATTAGTAGTCCACGCTCCTAACCACTACACCAAGCTGGCTCTCTGAGGCATCAAGGCAAGTATAATGAACAAGTAAGCAAGCAGTAGAAAACAATAATACCTAACTAATAGTCTGCTATCCTGGATGGTCCTAATTTCAATTACTTCCCAGGTGCTAGTTGCTTACCTGACCTACTCCCCTGTCTCCTGCCCCCCTGGCATACCAGCAGGTCTCCAGTCAAAACGTGTATCTGTCCCTTTACTCTAAGCTGTCTTTAGGCCCCTCTTGGCTGATCTCCATGGTGGGTTACACCCAAGCATGAAGTGTTACCAGGCAAGCCTGCACTCCCCTTCCGTAAATCATTACATTGGGCAATTAACTACAACCAGGAGGCCTATGGCCTTCTTTATGGCTTTGAAAGGATGTTGGACTGCCAAGATAACCCCAATGACATACAGCTGAGAGTGCATTCCTTGTACCTCCCCAAATCCCGAAATTGCTTAATGGAAAGAGTAACTGAGGAAGGGAGTAATGAACCGATATTTTAACAGCAAGAGGCACAGGTGATTAATTGGGGCACCCTCAGTGCAAGAGCTACATAGAATGAGATGGTAGCAACAGGAGGAGGATCAGGAGGAGGCAGCAGAGTGGAGGTGACAAGGAATAGGTGGAGGCAGTGGCAGAAGGATGAGGGAAGAAAAATGGTGGCAAAGAGAAGAAAACATCCCCGATATGTGGGACATGATTCATCCCTGCAAGTTCCTTGCTGGTCCCTGCTTGTCACCTATACACCCCAACCAGCTTGAGCCTTGAATGCCTTAGAAATCACATCTTTCGCAGTGATCATCTGAATAATCCCTAAGTCAGGGTCACTTGTGGGTGCTAGGGTGCCAGCCAAAACCTCTCCTGGCCCATTCAAGGGTTTTCAGAAAATGAGTGGTACTAGGTGAGGCATCTGGCCAGCAAGGCATCTGACTGACCATTGGAAATTTGCTTGGCTGTGCAGATTTTTAGACAACATTACTCTGGGAGCAGCCACCACCACAACACAAAACTTCATTGTTAGACTGAAAGTAAGCTGGGACAGCCATTTTGTGGCTTGCTTTCTGTGGCAGCCATTTTGTGACTGCACCCACCATACAATTTCAGAATTGTAAATGTGCCTGTAGGCTCAAAAAGGCTGAGAGCCTTGCCAGCTCTGGGCAGGAAAATTCCTGGCGATTTGGAAGTGAACCCTGGGAAGGGAGGTGTTTGGGGAGGAGAGGGACCTCAGCAGGTTAGAATGCCATAGAACAGCAATTTTCTTCAGGGGAATTGATCAGGTATAATTCTTGGATATCTCCAGGCCGTACTAGACCAGCTCTATGGGGATCCCACCCTAAATGTTCAACAAAAAAGTATTGTCAGGAGTGCTTCATACTTATGAAAGTCCTTTCTGTTAAAAATCCCCTTCCTGACCATATTTTGAAAGTCACAGAAGTCATAGAATTTTTGTGCAGGCTGTGAGTGTGGATAGGTATCTAGGAATTAATTTATTTCCATCTCTGATATTTATAATACTTTGTCGCTGCCTGCCCCAAAGGCTCCAGGATAGACCTGGGCAGAGTCTGCACTTACTTTCTTTATTCCATTGTCAATCCTGTTGAATTCAGACCGCTTTGAACTCGAGTCTTCCTCTCCCCCCCTCCCATTGAAACAGAAAAGTCTTCTGCATGTGGTTAGGGAGGCTCAGAAGAGGGGGGGAGGCAAATGGAGATTCTTTGTTTGTTTTCTTGAAGGGGGGAGAGGATCCAAGAAGTCAGAGGAGGGAGGAAAAAATATTTTCTTTTCTTGGGTGGGGGCGAAGGAAGAAGGCACACAAAGAAAATCCAAGGCCGACAGAAGTTGAGAGAACTTAGGGGCTTCTCCTTTGAGGCAGGCTTGTCACATGACCACCTGTAGCCAATCACGGGTCCTCTACCACGGAGGAGAGCCCAGATTCAAAACAATGCGATTTTCTGAATATATTCAGGATTTTCAGCACTCCAAGATAAAGCACAATAAATGTAGGGTCACTCCGGATCAATCCTTGCTGCAGAAGGAAAATTAAAATCGCCCCAAATCCAAACGGAAATCGCATTCTGTGTAGAGAGCAGGGACTGAATCAATCTGGGGTTGGAATAAAAGCCCCGTGCAGTTTACACCCTGGATAGAAAGTTCACATTTCCCCAAATCACTTGTGGCGTAATGTTTATATTTTGATTACAAGTTGCCATAGCCTTGTGCTTCCCATCTTTCATTCAGCTGAAAAGTGTTCACAATGGCAGCTTTGTAAATGTCTGCTCAGTATCTCGCCCTTACTAAATTCTTTTGTCAGATGCAAGCAAGGAGAATCTAAAAAGCTTCTAATTTTGAACATTGGATGTGATGATCAGCTGCACAGCTGTTTATCCTAAATGTAATCTCATTTCTGCAAATCTAAAGGAAGACTTGATGGCAAATCATGAATAATTTTGCTGCTCTTTCCATTTCTCCTAGCTTAATACTGTTAATTAAATTAGGTTCTGCCTTCCAGCTGTTTAGAAGACAACAACCAGATGCCCTCCTTCATTCCACAAATGCATAATTTTTAACACAAAGAAAGGGGATGAGAATATAAAGGGGGAAAATATCACCTTCCAAACATCTTGTGTGTTAAAGTGGAATTATTTTTTGCAGTATAAATGCCTGATGTTTTATCGTTTCTGGCATAACATCAAAAAAGAAATAATATTTTATGGGATAAGTAATTGTTCTTAAATTCAATACTTTATTTTATTTTTTTTAAACCCTCTTCCACATTTTGTGCTGCCATAGAAACCAGATTGGAAATAGAGACATGGCCCTCTGCCTTTGCATTTCTATTATATTTCTGTTTCTCTTTTAAATATGAACAATGATTCCTCATATCCATCTGATGCACAGCCTATCGACCACACTTTTGGACTTAGATTATTTTTATAGGGAAAAGCTTAAGAAATCCCTTTTTTATTTGAGAGGTGAAACCTGCATCGACTCAGAAAGCAGTTGTGTATGTGTGGTGTGACACCATCCCCCTAGCTACATGCAGGCCCCATGAGGCACAGTGAGGGGGTTGGATGGCCCTACTCACCAAATGAATACAGCTTTTCTTCTACTGCAGGTAGGATTGCCAACTCCAGCTTGTGAAATTCCTGGAGGTTTAGGTCGTGTGTGGGGCAAGTGGAGTTCCGGGAGGGGAGAGAGCTCATCAGGGACATGATGCCATAGACCAGGATTGGCTAAACAACAGCTTTCCAAATGTCCATAGATTGAAATTCCCATGAACCTCTGCTAGAACTGGCCGGGGCTCATGGGAATTGTCATCGATGGACATCTGGAGAGCCACAGTTTGGCAAACCCCTGCCATAGACTTTACTTCCTGAAACTGCAATTTCTCCTCAGGAAACTGCTCTCTGTAGTGTGGTGACCAGTTGGCATTCAAAGAGAACTCCATGCAGAATCTGGAGGGCCTAACTGCATGAGAAGCCATGTTGTCAGCAGGACTCTAGGAGAAATGTTGGAAAAAATTGACTCTGGATATTATGTTTGTTGGCCTCCCCAGGGAGCATGGTGCTGGAGAACAAGCCAGGATTAAGTCACGGTGTCTGAATTCAGAAAACATAATTATGATTTGTACTTTTTTGTTTAGAAAAATACAAAGTGTCAATTATCCTATATTTCTGTCCATTTCTACCAATTTCCCCCTCTGGACATGGGAGCACCCCGTCCCCTGGTGCTGGTACTTACTGCCTGTATGTGCCATCACCAAAGAAATCTCCCCAAACTCTGGTTATGTCTTAACAGTATCAATTTCACACCATACTCCAGGATTTCAGATCCTGGTTCAAGCTAGTAGAGTGGCTTAGGATCAGTCACACTAACCACAATCGATTTAATTCAACCATTGTTTGTTGTTATACCTGAACTGAGCTGGTACTGGAAAAGAGTGTTAAATAAAATATGAAATTTGTCACCCTTTTGGTGTACCATTCTTACCACCCTCTGCCCAACTTCCCCTGAAATCTTCTTGTCCCCGTGTCATCATTGGGTGCCCTACCCACACACTTTCCAAAATTGCTATAATGATGTAAGAATAGACATCTGGTGATATAATGTAATATTAAGGAATATCAGCTTACATTCCAGCACTCCACTGAGCAAAGTTTGAGGCCTTCCTCCAACTGATCTTCTTTTTCTACTTGGGCTAATTGCAGCCTGGGCATGGAGTGGTTTAAGAAACAATCAACTCCTCCCAATCTTGTCCAGTGCCATTAAATTTCTTCTAATTTAATTTAATGACACTGGACAAGGTTGGGGGGAGTTAACTAGAGGATCTTTTTCCAGCTTATGGAATTTGCTATCAGTTGAAAGTGCTCCTGAACTCTCCCTCTCTTCTGCAATATGAGCCATAGTTATGGTTGCCAGGCCCTTCCTGGCCACTGGTGGAGGCTGGAGGGTAGGGTTACCAAATCCAGGTTGGGAAACTCTTGCAATTTATTATATTTATATACCGCCCTCCCCAAAGGCTCAGGGCAGTTTACATCAAACAGGAACCGTACAAATAACTCAGTTTATAAAAATATTGAATAAAAATGGAGAGAGATCTGCTCCCTGTGGGACTTCGCAAGCCAGTTGGTGGCACCTTGATGAGTTCTTTCCTAGTGCTACCTTCTGTCTGTGGTCCTGGAGAAAGGAGATCAGCCACTGAAGGGAATTCCCTCTGATCCTGGCATCGTATGAAGTTTGGAGAGGTCAGGAACCTCAGTGTGGTAAAACACTATGGAGTCCACCCTCCAAAGAAGCCATTTTGTCCAGGTGAACTGATTTTTGTAGTATGGACATGAGGGATCCCCAGGTCCCACCTGGAGGCTCACATTCCTGGCCGTAGTGCCAGTGCATCATTTTTTGGGATTGTGCTGGTTTTAAGGAGATAATATATGTGTACCACTTTGAACATTTATGAAAAGATCCTTCATAAATACAGATTCTGTTTTATGTGATGATAGGAAGCCTTTGAGTGCTTAGACTGAAGAGTAGATTATACATTTTGAAATATTAATCACAATAATAACTTCAGAGCTGTTTACATACTTTGTACTGCTAGCCTTTCCTTTTAGAAGACCTGACACCCAGTTTTTGGGAAAGCACTCCTGTAGAACACTGTTCAGCCGCTTTCATCAAGAGACCTCCAAGACATTAAAAGATTAATCCACTTTGTGAAATGTCATATATGGTCATCTCCAAAAATGAAGTTGTAAAAAACCAAATGACTTTCTCAAAGTCACAGAAGGAATTGAAAACAGAGATGAACCGAAAATCCACCCGGCAAGTCACTTCAAAGTTGTGCTGAAAATATCAATTTAAAAATACAGCAAAGTCATCGCTGGTAATTTTAGAGCTTTCTCCACTTTATCTGATGGAATCCAACTATGTTATTTCCCATTGTGAACCTGCTTGAACTTTTTGTCTTTGCTGAAGCAAGCAACTATATAGCTGAAGCCCCTTTGATAACTTCTAATATTCACAGGAATTCTAAAATCTCAGTGTATAATATTTTTGCAATTTAATGCATATCACTGTGGCATCTGCTATTTGATGTAATACGAGATTACACACTGCAACTCATAACTTCTATAACCTTTTGAATCTTGAAATAATAAAGACTTCCTGGATAGATAAGAGGAGACCCATCATTTTCTATGCATTGCATTCCTTTCTTGTTATAGTCAATCTAACGGAACAAATATTTCGGGTCTAAGCACCACTCTGGATGTATTTTTGACCCCCAAATGCTGCCTCTCCTTTCAGAAGAGAGCTTCAGTGCCAGGTGAGGTCCTAATGCTATCCTTTCCCCCTGAAACTTGCCGCTTCCAGCTGTAATGAACCTTGTTGGGGAAAAGAGGACAAAGACAGGATACTTGTATGCTCCCCCCTACTGGGGCTAATGCAGCCAGGGAAGAGGGTTTCAATAGGATAAACAAGCACATGAAGGAACAGTTAACTTCCTCCCATCTTGCCCAGTCCAACAACTGGGGTAGCCAACCATCAGGTGGTGGCTGGAGATCTCCCAGAATTACAACGGTCTTCATGTATGTCCCTTCTGAAGCTGTGCACTCAGTGGAAGAGGATGGCCATCCCAGATCAAATGGAGCATGCCATTCTTCAGTCAAGGGCATATAATAGCTGTGCTCCCCTCCTGGAATTTTAGGACTAAAAACATGCTTCAAGATCCAATAGTAGATCTTGTCAACAAGGAACATTGTAAAAGAAAAACAAGAGGATCTCTGATTTCCTAGTTCTAGAACCCCTAGGAGAAAACTTGACAGTGTACATTTTCCATTTCCTGTGTATGGAGCCGTTCAGAGGCACTGTTTCGTTTCATTTCCTCCTGAATGAGAGATTATTAGACAACTAAGGTACCCTTTGTAGTATGCTTATTTACAAATGCAAACGGAGCATGGAGAAGCAGGCAGGCATTCAAGCAGACAGCAGTAGTCTCTAAACGGCATCAGTCGCCATCCCAAGCAAACATGCTTTTGAATCCTTGCAGTGCCTCCCCGCCCCCGCCCCCACCTCAGCAGTACTGGAAATAGAGGAAGGGGATGGAACTTGGGAATCTCTGTATGCTCAAAATCATCTAAAGCAGGTGACAATTTCCTTTGCAATCACCCAGGAATGACACCAGCAACAATGCAACAAACAAGACAAAAAGTTATTGACTATATTTGCTTATACTTTCTAGATATTTTCGTGAGGCTGTTTTGCAGCTATTGGCTCTTAGCTAAAACGGTTGAAATATGCAAGATCTACCATGCATAAATACACAAAAATGGATCTAACATCCTGCAGAGACAAGAGGACAGCTACCCAGCATAGCAAGTTTAGGGATTTCTTTCAGATTGTTCTCTTCCTGTCTCTTGATTGGCTTGTTAAGATTTTCCTGCTTCTTCAGAGAACAGTTGGCTCTTCTCTCCTGAGTAGTTTAGACAGAAAGGCTTGTATATTTTTCTGCTCTTTCCTATATAGTTTGTTCTATTATTTAATAAACAAATTTTATTCTTAAGCAGCTTGTGCTTTACTTTACTGCATATTTAGAGTCTGCCAATAGGATCTGGGATCAATGTGAACAGCTGCAAGAACAAAAATAGAGAGTTTGGCAAGTACGGGAGGAAAAAAACAATGGTGACCTTCTGCAGTGTTCAGCATAGTTACCTACCAGATAGCTACACAAAAGGCGACTTCCTGATTTTGAAAAAGAGAATGAAGAGTCACCTGCCCAAAACAGGTATATGGAATGTCATTAAAACCCTTGACCAGAATATGAAGACCATACAAAGCTAGAGGCGTGGGACACAAACAACAAAAAGGCAAGAGGGGCCATAATTAAGGAGCTGATTGGTAAAGATTTCTCAGAGTTATTCAAATGGAAACAGCTAAGGCAGTATGGTGTGAATTGGAAAGATCTCAGTAAATTAGTCTCTGAGACTATTTAGCATTAAGAATGGAATTCTACCCTACTAAGAGGAAGAGGAAATTTACATGACCACTTAGATCAAATACGTACTCTAACTCAACTGCTAAGAAATGTGGGAAAAGAGGTTGCTGACCAGGATTTCATTGTTTTATTGCTGACTGGCCTGCTAGAATCCTACGAAAACACAGTCATTCAAATTGAAGCAAAAAGAAATGTCTTTCACAGAAGTAATAAATAATCATATAAACATAGACAGTTTGAAGAGTTCAACAAAAAGGCTGAATTAAATGTTGTTCTGGCAGCCCTGCATGTAAACAGCTAGAGTAAAGTAATCTGCCATTCATGTGGAAAGCTAGAACATATTAAGAGACTGTAATGCTTTCAAGCAAAAATGTGCCTTTTAAATGGAAATAAAAAGGGAGAATTCCAGGTAACCACCTTAGAAAAAGTGTTTCAAACCCAAAAAGATACCAGAAACCATATCTGATATTTGCATAGTGGGGTCATGATGCACTTATATGCACACAAAGAATTCTTTGAAACATTAAATGAGGAAAAAAGGGAAAGTGTGACAGATGGTGACAGTTTGCAATAAAAATGGGCATTAGGAATGACATTGACCAAAGCCACATGTAGCCTAGTGTTCAGTCCTCATCTGTGGCCTCTGAAGGCAAAATTAGATGTTAAGGATCTAACCAGCAGACACCAGTGCTGGTTTGGAAATTATTTTTTTCAATCAAAAAATGCAGCAAGGCTCACAGTATGGTGGGACCAAATAATATTGTCCCTCCCCCCCAATACATCTTTTCAAGTGCCAAAACCAATCAAGATGGACCTTCACAGCATTTTTAAATGGCAGAATTCATCTCTAAAATGGCATCGGTATCCACAGGTTGGACCCTCTAATGTTTCATTTGGTCCCAAGACGATGCCTCTGAGAAGCTTTCAAAAGGCCCATAGTGATGGCTGTCATTTCTTGTTTCTGCCAGGCAACTGATAGACATGTATGATGCCTCAAAGCATGAGGACATCAGTCTTAGCTGTCATGCCTAAGTATCCTCCTTGTAAAAATCGCACTTGAAATTGACCCTGACCTCATTGGAATGGGAGACTATAAGACATGGGTAATGGCCATCAGGCACTTTGTTTGTATTGTGCCCTCTATGTAATGCCCCTTGAACTCTTTGACTCTTCTTGAACTCATAACACTTGAACTCCTTGTGCCACTAAAGGCTTTGCTGTAGTAAATGGAAGTTTTGCACAAGCTTCTAGGTGCATGTGAGCTTGAAGGGAGGGAAAGTACTGGTTTGACACATTCACTGCATGCATTTTAATAATAATTTTAATTGAAAAAAGAAGCAGACCCGTATTATTGCTAAGAAATTTATCCTGCGTCCAGACAATGTAGGGGTTATTGCTGAGCTCTTGCCTTTGATTTCTTACTTTTCTTTGGCTTGTGTACCAACCAATTCTTGTTAAATATTTATGGACAAGATTAAAGACTTTATAAAACTTTGCAGCTGGCAGCTGTCCTCGCCTAAAGGATAACACACTGAGTTTTCATTTTAATTGGATATCTATGTGACCGAAATATACAAACCCCAAGGGAAATGCAGACATTAAAATATGTAATGCAGTTCTTAAAAAAAAAAACCCTCAAAAGTATCCTTCAAAAAATATTTTATATACTTTCCTTTTCCCCTTTGGTAGCAGTTATACATGCGGACTGACAATTTTCACCTTTGAATATCTGTGGTTCTCTGCTATCATTGCATTTCTGAGAAGGGATTTCATTTATGTTGCACACCAAAAGAATGAATTATAACTTCCATTCTTCCATTCAGTCCTTTACCCTGTTCTCCCATTCAAATGATTAGGAACGCTTGCTCGTAGTTTGCCTTTTGTTACACAAGACTTTGCTGTCACGGAGCTAAAATGCCTTGACAAGCTCTCTATAACATTTAGAAGTCATATGGCATCTCTAACATGATATTCA
The DNA here is from genome assembly GCF_049243985.1 of Paroedura picta. Taxonomy (NCBI): domain Eukaryota; kingdom Metazoa; phylum Chordata; class Lepidosauria; order Squamata; family Gekkonidae; genus Paroedura; species Paroedura picta. Next base: position 60,950,200 of record NC_135370.1, on the reverse strand, counting down.
AAGTTGCACACTTTCGTGGATGTGATTCATTGATGCAAGTACTACAGCACAATCCTAAACATGTTCAGTTAGGTATTATCCCACAGAGGTCAATGGGACCTGCACCCGAGTATGTCCATCTAAGACAGTCACCTTAATTTCTGCTTAATTATGGCTAACAATTGTCTTCCAACTAATGGCTATCTCACAAGCAAAAGTCTCCCAAAGTATTGCATTGACCTTGCTCAGAAACATTGGCAGGAGAAAATCTACAGTGTATAAGATCTGAAGCAAGTTCAGCATGGCAATTCCAGTCAGCCAATTAGCTGCAAGAAGTTGGACTCCCAATCAAGTTTTGGGCTTCCGGAGTAGTACTTCTCAGTTGGGAAGATGGCTAGGACAACGCGTGTTTATTCCTTGTATGACAATGCATGTTTATTCCTTTTACTAGAAATTAAGCCTGCTGTAGCTAAAGTACAGCGGGCGCTAGTGGATTTGGAGGAATAAGGAAGGAAAGAAAGGTAGAAGAGGGAAAGAGGGATGGGAGTGAGAAAGGAGGGGAAGGGATAGGTGAAGGGATGGGTAGAAGGGAGAAAGGAAGGACGGCATAAAGGCAGAAAGACAGGAAGGGGGAAAAAGAGGAAGTGAGAGGGAGAGATAGAGAGGCAGGAAGTAAATAGAGAAATAGAGGAAGTCAGGAAGAGAGGAAGGAAGAAGGAAGGAAGGCCAGCAGGGAGGCAGGTGGAGTGGGAGTGGGGGGGAAAGGAGGGGGGTCGTGAAGGGTCCGGTGGGGGGGAGTGGCGAGGGGGGTGCGAATGGGGGGGTTGAAGGGGAAGAGTGTGGGGTGAGTGCGTAGTTGCGGGGATCGCGGTGGTGCCTGTGGGGGGTCAGGGTAAGACGGCGACGAGTGGGTGGGTGGGTGGGTGGGTGGGCGGGAGTATCCATAAAGGGGGGGAAGCGGGGGGTGAGTGTTGAGGGGTTGGGGGGAAGACAGCTACATTTTCTTGGCAGATTCAATACATGGTGGTTTGCCATTCCCTTCCCCAGTCATTACCGTTTTACCACCATGCATGCTGGGTACATATTTTACCGACCTCGGAAGGATGGAAGGCTGAGTCAATCTTGAGCTGGCTGCTGGGATCGAACTCCCAGCCTCATGGTCATAGCTTCAGACAGCATGTTGACTGCCTTACCACCCTGCGCCACAAGAGGCTCATGGATAAGGATATACATGTAGGTAAATGTTATTATAAGGTGTGATTATTATACAAGCATGGTAAAGGCTTTCTTTCTCATTTTCAATTAAAGGGAAAAAGAAATTAAAAACAACAAAGTTGTGCTTTGGATAATTAATAAATGATGCACGTCCTTTGCCTTCTAGCAGCAGGAATCTTTTAAAAATGCCTGCTAATAAACGAATGCATTGAGGGCCTAAATAAGCACAACACTAACCTTAGATATACTTACAGTAACTCATAACTGGTGTTTGATGCCATGCTTAAGAGCAGCGGCTTCCAATTTGGCAAGCTGGGTTTGATTTGCACTCTCAAAATTAGTGGGTCTTATTTTTGAGTAATTGGGGGTAAGGAGCCAGACCATGGGGCAAATTTTCAGGAAATACTACCTCTGTTAAAATACCACTACAGTTGCTGACAGCAAGAAGAGATGGAGACAGATGGTGAGAGACAAAAGGAACAGCCTCTTCCTTCTGTATGATCCTGAACCTGGCTGCTTTTGAAATCAGATAGAATTGTTCCTCAGCCTACCTTGAAGCAAAAACCTCATGGTTGTTACATGGAATACAATGGATATCCCAATAAGAAAGGAGCTGATCAGGTGACCCTGAACTGTTGAGATTCATCCAAAATGCTTTCACTAACTCAGTGGATTTGCATTTTTCTTTCTGAAGAATTGACACCCACATGGGCCACATCACAAACCGTTTGCCCCATGGCATGGGGGGTTGGATGGGCTGGGCTGCTGCCTGCATATTTGTTTGATCAATGACCTATTTCACAGATCATTAATTCAGCCTCCCTCCTATCCCTTTTTGTTATTCATATTTTGGCATACTACTGGCTGTATTTCCCCCTTCATTGTTAGTGAAATTTAGCTTCTTTGCTCCTCTGCTAGGCCTGCCCGAACACCCTGCTTCAGGCCTGAATCAGCTGGAGCAGTGACAATACTGTCTGATGCTCTCTGCCAAGCTTTGGCCATTAAATTTCTGCCAGGGGCTTAAGCAGGCTTGACAAAACCTTCCTAGAAAGTGATTACCTTTATCTTCTGGCCCTTTTGCCTTCCCTCACCATGAAATTCTAGCAGGTCTCAACCACTAAACATTTAGTTGGGAGGAGGGGAAGAACAGAGCAGAAAAAGCAATTAGTAGGAATATAGCACATGTTCCCAGAGGTCATTGCCAGCTTCTTTGTCTTGGTTCTTTGAATCTGAGGTCTAGAAGCGAAGGCAGCTTCTCAACATGGTTCTCAAGACTTGTATGCAGAGTGGCTCTAAAATGTGGGCCTCAAAAAACACAGCAAAAAAGAGTTATTACAAATGCATTTCCTGAGGCATTCACTTTATCATCAGCTACTTTGAAAACCAAGCACAGAATGAAATAACTAGCTGTTCAAAGATGAATCAGAAACGCTGAAATTGTATTGTATAGATTTAATCACTGCTTTGGGAAGGGTATAGTTAGGATTCATGACTGGAGGGGAGCCATGTTGCTATCACCCACAGCTTGTGAAAGTACTGTTTTATTATTATTTAACATGTCACCTTATTAGGTGTGTGAGAGCCCAGAGGCCTTAGCAAACAGCAAAAGCACTATAAAGGTCACAAAGACAAAGCCAGACGGTCCAGTTAATCCCTGGTGCAAGTCCTCTTGCTCACAGACCTGTGGCAACTTGAATTTTTTTTTAAAGGATGATAATGTAAAAAATCAGGAATGTAAAAAACATTGGGCAGATATGCTACGCAATGCAAGAATTGTTAAAAGGTAATAGGATTTGAGAAGTTTTGGATACTGTTGAAATGGGTGACCAGGCAAGGGATTTTTATCAATAGAAAAGATCCAGTTTGGAGCTCATACGAGCTGAAGAGGGAGATCAATCTTGCCATTAGATTTCCTATGACAGTGATGAGGGCAGTGTGCTATACTGGTTAGAGTGTTCTCGCATGGCAAAGTTGGGTTCAAATTCCCACTCTGCCTCAAAGCTTGTTGGAGGAGTGTAAGGGGAAAAGATCCATGCATGCATTTATTTAAACTATTTTTTTCCTACCCTTCCTTCAGGACATCATACATGGTTCTCTCCACTCCTCTGAGATTTTCTCTTTGGTTCCCTGTCAGCCTACCTTGGCTGGAATTACCATGCTGGTTTGGTCTTGATCGTTTTTCAATGTAGGAATTGTTTGACAACCTTTTAAAAAGCACAAAAATATTTAATTTTAACAGTCTGAGTTTCAGTGATAAGAACAATAATAGTCACGGAAATGAATTGCTTGTTTGTACTGCACAACTGAAATGGGTGGTACTCATATAGATTTTCATATTTTAATCCTGCAGTTCAGTTTTTTCCCTGTCCTAAATCTGTTTCCCCTACAACTGGATAAACTTTAACCAGCTTCTAATTATGAGTAATATGTGGATATTGTTTGCCACCTGTTCAGCAGAGCATCAAGAGCTTAAAATTCCCATAGTACAAAAGTTTGGGCCATCTTGCATCGTCAGATAATAAGAGAGAGACACAGTGCAATCCTATATGATGCTGTTCCACTCTAAACCCATTCATTTCAGTTGGTTTAAATGGGTAACTATGCAGTCATAATTTTCTGCATGGCAAACATGTTGCTAACATGTGACAAGAGGGCTGCTGGCCATAACATGGGGCCTGGAGATCTCCCAGAATTACAACTGTTTTTAAGCTGAAAGAGGTAAGTTCTCCAGGAGAAAATGTCTATTTTAGAGGGTGGACTCTATGACATTATACTATTGTACTCTGCTGAGGTCCCTCTATCCCTCAAACCCAGGACCCCCAGGTCTACTTATTAGCCAGATCATTCATACACGTGCTGCTCCTGTAACAACTAACAAAAAGCATCCTCCTGATGAAGAGAAAACAAGTGTGTTGTGGAGTATGAATGGCTGAGACCACAGTCTTTTATATGGAGGTCAAGATACAGACTAACACTCAAAAGAAATGAAGGTGAATAATCTCTTAAACAAACAAAAATGATTAAATTAGCAGAAAGCTGAACTCCTGCAGACCTCCTTAAGAACTCCCTCAGACCCACAGGGGTCCATGGATACCTGGTTGGAAATCCCTGCTTTAGGGAGATGGAGAATTTAGATAGGCAAGAAGATGGCCAAGTACTTTACCTGATTGCAGCACTTACGATAAGGAGGAAATGTCTGGGCCTTATCCATTGCTCATTGTCTTGAGCCAACTTGGTGTACTGGTTAGGAGTGCAGACTTCTAATCTGGCGAGCTGGGTTTGATTCCCTGCAGCTTCTCCACATGCAGCCAGCTGGGTGACCTTGGGCTCGCCACGGCACTGATAAAGCTGTTTTGACCGAGCAGGAATATCAGGGCTCACTCAGCCTCACCCACCTCACAGGGTGTCTGTTGTGGGGAGAGGAAAGAGAAGGCGACTCTAAGCTGCTCTGAGACTCCTTCGGGGAGAGAAGCATATAAGGGCCAACTCTTCTTCTTGAATAACTGAGTCATTATTAAGGCAAGAGAGAACCCCTTTAGTCCTGGGGGGGGCGCTCTTTGGTTGACTCTGGCCAGATATGGCTTTCGCATGATGAATAGGAATAAATAAATTCCTTGCATCCCATCAGCATGTCTCACTGTCATTTTGATATCAGTTTGATCCAGATTACATTTTTCATTGCTAGTCCATGCTAAAATGTACACAGGGATCCAAGATGGAGGGTCCCCTCTGAGGGGGAGTCCTGTATTATCATATTCCCTCAAATATTTTGGAATTTCCCTACCTGAAGGAGGCTCAAAGCGGCTTACAGTCGCCTTCCCATTCCTCTCCCCACAACAGACACCCTGTGAGGTGGGTGAAGCTGAGAGAGACCTGATATCACTGCCCGGTCAGAACAGTTTTATCAGTGCCGTGGCGAGCCCAAGGTCACCCAGCTGGTTGCATGTGGGGGAGTGCAGAATCGAACCTGGCATGCCAGATTAGAAGTCCGCACTCCTAACCACTACACCAAACTGGCTCAATGCTGGTGATCCATAAGTAAATATTCCCTGTTTCTTTAAAAACAAAATTACAGTCATGCAGAGCCTGAGTCATGCAGGAAGACAAAGGGGTTTAACTGTTTTTCCTCCTCATGGTTTCACTAACAAGAATGAATAAGCCCTCTCTGCTGTTACCACCCAAATATACAGGCAAAAGGCAAGCACTTGTTTTCCTTCCTCCTCCATAGGGATCATAACAACATAGAGGCAATACTTTCACTCAGCATGACCATGCAGAAATAGAAGGGTTATAGGCTTTTTCGCCTTCCTGTACGACTCTAATCCAAATTGACTGTAATTTGTTTTTCAGAGAGAAACAGATACCCTCAATTTTAGTCTTGTCTAGATTAGTCAAATATATCACAGAATTAGATTTATATTGCAGACTGTGCTAGGTGTTTTGTATAAATCACAGCCATAGTTCAGAGGTCCAAGGTGTGATTGAAGAGACATGATACAGCAGCCTTGATGAAACAAATAGATCAGAGCTGATCACTGTGGCTTGGATGGGAAACCATCCAAATCTTCCATTTGCTGACCTTGGGTCCTATAATGGACAAAAGTTAGGATACGCCAATGTACCTTAAGGATTACCTTTTCCCACATAGCTCGAGTAAGCAGTGGCTGAAATGCTCCAGGAATTCCAGGATTGGACATCTGCCCTAGATCTCTTGTAATCCATTTTCTGTCTGGGGTTTAGGAATGAGACATCTGTTGCTCTGGTTGATGTACTCCAGTCACACCTTGATGCAGGTGGGATGGTGCTACTGATCCTGTTGGATCTGTCTGCTGCCTTTTACACAGTAAACCATTTAGTCCTGATCAGTCTCCTAGCATCCCTAGGTGTGAGGGGTCTTGAGCTGATTCTTCTCATTCCCCCAGATTTGGTCCCACAGGGTAATTACGGATGTCACTGCAGACCCTGATCTGTGGAGTCCCACAGGGGTGAATTCTCTTCCTGGTGTTATTCATCATATATATGCACCAACTGATGGATATTTTCAGGAGGTTTGGTGCCATCAATCTGCAGATGACATCCAGCTCTGCCTCTTATTTAAAGAGCTGGGATTCCAGTCTTGGCCTCCTGCCTGGATATAGTGGTGGAATGGCTAGGTGAGAGTTGGTTGAACTAAATCTGACTAAGACAATGATTATGTGGCTGGGTAGCCTGGGCCACTGGGGTAGCCACCTCTATCAACCCTTGATGGGGTCCGCCTTTCTACAGTTCTCCATTAGGAATTTGGGAGTATGGCTGAATTCTTTGCTGTCCATGGACAAACATGTGACAAAGACCACATTTTACCACCTACACCAGACCCATCAACTGACTCCTTACCTATTTCAGGAGGACCTTGCCATAGTAATTCATTTGGCAGTCACCTTAAGATTAATCTATTGTAACACATTCTATACAGAGCTACTTTTGAAGTGATCCAGAACACAGCAGCCAGATTGTTAACAGGAGAGTCAGGTGACCAGGTCAGCACATATAATACCAACCCTACAGCAGCTGGACTGTATCCCAATTATTATTATTTATTTCATTTCAATGCTGCCCTTCCCCAAAGGCCCAGGGCAGCTTACAGCATTAATAGTTAAACAATTAAATTATGAAACCATTATTATTAAAATTTATTTATTTATTTATTTATTTATCATACTTCTATACCACCCTCCCCGGAGGCTCAGGGCGGTTTACATTATAACAGAGAACAATACATAAAACAGTCTGTAAAACATGTATAACTGATAACTAATAATTGTCACCAAATAACAACACAGTATAACAGTAAACAATATAGTAATACAAACAGGTTCAGGGCTTATTGATGGGATTCTGAGGGGGGGTGGGGGGGAGCAGGGGCCCTTGGTCGCTGTTGATTACGTCTGGTCTCAGCCAAATGCCTGGTGGAGGAGCTCCTTTTTGCAGGCCCTGCGGAACTGTTTAAGCTCCGTCAGGGCCCTGATCTCCTCTGGGAGGTCATTCCACCAGGTAGGGGCCAGAACAGAGAATGCTCTGGCCCTGGTCGAGACCAGACCGGCTTCTTTAGGGCCAGGGATCCTTAGCTGATTGGAGGCAGTAGAGCGCAGAGCTCTTTTGGGGGCATAGGCGGGGAGGCGGTCCCTCAGATACACTGGGCCCTGACTGCGTATTGCCTTGAAAGTAATTACCAGAACCTTTAGTCTGATCCGGAATTCAACTGGTAACCATTGCAGCTGATGGAGAATAGGCTGGATATGAGATCTCCATGGTGTTGCTGTGAGGATCCTGGCTGCTGCATTTTGAACTAGTTGTAGTTTCCGGGTCAGGGCTAAGGGCAGGCCTGCGTAGAGCGAGTTACAAAAGTCCAGTCTAGAGGTGACCGTCACATGGATCACTGTGTTCCGGGGCCAGGTAGGGCGCTAGTAGTTTGGCTTGGCGGAGATGGTAGAATGGCAGCCGTGCTACCTTTGTGATCTGGGCCTCCATTGTGAGGGAGGCGTCCAGAATCACGCCTAGGTTCCTGGCGGAGTGAGCCGTAGAGAGCTGCACGCCATCCAGGGTAGGCAGGCGCGCTTCCTCGCATGGGCCCTTCCTACCTAGCCACAGGACCTCCGTCTTTGAAGGATTGAGCTTCAGACGACTCTGCTTGAGCCATCTCGTCACTGCTTCCAGGCAGCTGGCTAATGCTTCTGGGGGAGAGTCAGGGTGGCCATCCATCAGGAGGAAGAGCTGGGTGTCATCTGCATATTGATGGCAACCCAGCCCGAACTTCTGTACCAGCTGTGCGAGAGGGCGCATGAAGATGTTGAATAGGATAGGAGAGAGGACCGCTCTTTGTGGTACTCCACAAGTAAGTTGCCGGCGGTCTGATGTTTTCTCTCCTATTGCAACCTTCTGTCCACGATCCTGGAGGAAGGAGATCAGCCATTGAAGGGCTGTCCCTTGTATTCCAGCATCGATGAGGCAGCGAGCTAGAAGCTCGTGATCGACTGTGTCGAACACTGCTGAGATAATAAATTGTATCCTGGTGTTACTTTCTACATAGGGAGATCAGTTATTGCTGATGTTTCTATAGGCTTCAAACATATTTTGTCATATGGGAAATGTATGTCCATATTGAGTGATGGTTCAGTTTAGTTTCTGGTGGTCATTTTCTGTCCTTAGAGCACAGAGTCACAACAAATCCAAGCTGGAGGGGGCGGATTTGCAAGCTCTGTGCAAGAAAATGGGAAGAGAACACAAAGGAATTCTGGCAAAGGAAGGAAAGCCCTCTTGAAACTGAAACAAGTTTTTACAAGACTGGAGAACTCTTACTCCTCCCCATTCCTTGGGGAGTTTGATAAACATTTTGTTTGAGAGGAGACAGTCTGTTTGGAAATGTATCAATTCACAAACTGCCAGGAACCTCCACAAACTTTGCAAACCAGAACTGGCCAAAATTCATCACAAACTTTTAGTTCAACAGCCAGTTCATGCCTATCCCCACACACAAACTAATATGGATTTTTTTTTAGTAAATACTGAAAATTTGAAAGCTATTACTGTTTTATCAAATGGAAAACTGTAAGACCATGTAGACTGAAGGCGAGAATCAGTTTTCAGATATGGGTCCAGGTTCCATGTTAAAGACTGTATATATGTCTGTTGCTTCAACAAACTACCTCAAAATATTGTCCCAATATAATATTTATCTTATTGTGGGTAGGGGAGAGAAGGAGAGAGAATGAATTCTGCTGTTGCTTCCTGGAAAAGATGCTAGTTTCCATATCTAAAATGAATTAAAGTGAACAGTATTGAGCCAAAATTACTATAAATAGTGGTTTAAATTACTGGGAAATGGCAAATAAATGTCCTGCAGCTGAATGGATCAGAAGATTCTGGAAAGATGAACATAAAATTCTTTGAAGTCTGAAATATACACCACATGAATTAAACATTTTATGGCAAAGTGTCAATAATTAAGAATGTGCATTTTTATCAACTGGTATTTTGGAGTACACCGTTGAATAAGACAGCTGCTGTCTTGAAATGCATAACTCCACATGTAATGTGCACTAGGAAATATGTTGATATGGAATGACATTGCATCAGTACAATGAGAATGGAAGATGGCAGTGACAGTCTTGTAGTACTCTTGTTTTTTTTATTTGAGCAGTGATGTATGAAAACTCCTTGATCAAATTTCAATATTACAGCAAATTGTGTGCAGCACTGTAAATGAGACAAAAAAAGTAGTTTTTTATGGATCAGTGGAAATGGATCTGAGTTGTTTTGAAAACATTTTGTGCATGCATGTTTGTGCTCCTTTTCTGTGGCTATCACCCTTTCCCAGTCTACTACATACTCAGAAGATAAAAAATCTTACAAATATTTTTATGAGACTTGTAACCCACCATGAGCTGGCCTCAGAAGTGGTGGGAAATAAATCGAAAATATAAATAAATAAAATAAACAAATATTTGAGTGCTAGATAGGGCAACAATCATGGACAGAGGGAACAACAGGTAGAAGAGACTGGGAAGGAGGAGACACAGTACGAGAAGGCACAGCCCAGCATCTCCACCTCAAAGAGCCAAACCAGGGAGAAGCCCCAGTGATGGTTGTCAGTAGAGAACTGGGAGGTTAGCAGTGGCATGGATGCCAAGCACGGAATGGTGGAGGATTCAGCAGAGGTGATGGTGGGTGAGTACATCACAGAGTCTCTTGAGACCACCAGTTCTGATCCTCTGGTCATGCAAGACTGTCATCTGTCCTAACCTCTCTTGCCTGTTATAAGCCCTGAATCCATCTAACACTCCCAGCAAGGTAGAGGAGTTAAGAATCCCACTGTTCAGCATGAGCAGAGTCACAAGGTGGCTCGGAGGCCTGAGTCTGCCTAACACCCAAAGCGCAGCAGGGGAGAGGAGTTCACAATTAGGAAGGAATAATATGTGGCTCTCCACTCAGCCAAGGCGCCCACTATTTAAGTCCCAGCGTGAGGAGAAAGATGGGGTAGCTTATACCAATTCTGCATGGTGGCAGAATGCTGGTTGTTGCAGCCTTCTCCGCCATTTTCTGTGTCCTCATGGGGGTCATTTTCCAGAGGCAGACCAGGTCCACCCTGGATTACTGCCTCCTCACAGGGGCAGCCGGGGCGGAATGCTTCTGCTGCCTGGGGGGGCAGCAGTTTTTCTTAATGTGCCTAAAAATGGGATCATAATCCAACCTTCATGCCAAAAAAACGCATTAAAATCCCCATACAGCCCCGTTGGCCCCCACAGCAGACTGGGAAATGCAGATATTTCTGTATTCCTGTGCCATGGGGAAATGGAGTGCTGAATGCATGCCAGGCCACATCATGTGGCCACGGGGATTAGCCCCCCTGCCATACAGGCACCAGCCCAGTTTTCTCCACCTGTGCAGAATGGGTATTAGAGACCTGAGTCATCCTAACACTGAGACCCCAGCTGGTGAGATAAATTCACAATCAGTATAACATGTGGGTCCTCACTCTGCTTGGTGTGCGCAGAGGGACAAGTCAGTTCAAAGCCCTGAGTCCTCCTAATTCCCAAACCCCAGGGGGAGGGAGGGGTGTTTACAATCAGAAATAAATGATGAATGTGCTCTGTTTTTAACTAATTCCCTGTCTCTCTGTCTAACCGTCAACAGCCAACAGAAGAGAGGCTGTGGAGCTGAGCTGATATATAGAAAAGTAATACAATAGAGCTGAATGGGAATTCTATTATTGATTTTCAGCAGTGCCTTTTAAGATGTGGAGGGCTCCTATTGTTGTTTGCAAACCTGGTAAATTCCCTTGCATTGCTTTGGAGTTTTGTAAACAGTTTAATTGAGCGAAGACAGTCTGTCTGAACTGTCATGAACTGTCATAAACCATCATGAACAGCATCAAAATTCATGGAATGTTAGTGACAGATAGCCTTCCATATGTCTTCCATATACCTTTACCTTAATCTGAATTTAGTTACTGCTCTCCACTGCCCTGGTTTGTCCTGATCAGACTACAATGAAGGCAGGATCTCTGTCTGTCTCCATAGCTTGTCTTACAATTGGATCATCATTCTGCTAGGATACGGTTGTCCATTCTTTTGATTATAGAATTCAGGTTCTGCAATAGTGTGCCTCTTCTACTTATGATCCTAGGGAATGTCATTCAGAATGATAGCTATCACATCACAATGTGTCATACTATGGATTGGGACTGGGACAGAATGATTGATGGACAACAGACACATCATCAGGTGAATAATAAGTGAGAAAGGACCTGGAAAGTATCTTTTTAAAGCAAATGAAATAAATTGTAAAGGATAAATTCATTAAGAATGTGATGTGGGAAATCTGAAAAAAGCAGGAAAAATAATGACAGTTGAAGTTTATTAGAGGCACACCGACTTAATTGTTATTGAAACATGGAATAGTAATTTGTAATATAAAGGAACTAGTACAGAAAAGCACTTAAGGAATATTAAGCAGCAAAAGCAAATTAAATGATTGATGGCATAGCAAGTCCAAGAGCCATGACAATTAAATAAGTATCTCTACAATTTAGTCTATTAAGAAATTGTTTTATTGATGATCATGCTTTTACAAAACAGTGAATAACTACAGCAAATTTATCTACAAACTATGGATTTTAACCCTTGTGTACACAAGCCCTGCTGGGTTGTTTTCCTTCCTTCCTTCCTTCCTTCCTTCCTTCCTTCCTTCCTTCCTTCCTTCCTTCCTTCCTTCCTTCCTTCCTTCCTTCCTTCCTTCCTTCCTTCCTTCCTTCCTTCCTTCCTTCCTTCCTTCTATTTCTATACCACCCTCCCTTTCAGCTCTGGGAGGTTTACATAGAACATGGAGGTAAGAACAGCATAAGTAAAACAATAGTAGCAGTGGTTTCAACAACAAATAATAAAAGTCTCTATAACATTCCAGTAACAATTCAATATAACAATTCTACAACTTGTTAACTATGATTCCATAGGTAGAGCAGATCGAGATTCAATACATCGATCGGAGTTTTCTGGGGGCCTAGTAAATACTGTTGGTTTGGTTGACCTCAATCAAATGCCTGGTGGAAGTTTACTAAACTATATATTGGGTGGCCAAACGGAAGGGGAGTGGTGTAGGCTAGGAAAAGGGGCATAAATGCCCAAATTGATAAGACATTCTGTCCTTGCAGGAAATACTGAATGAACTAATTGTCTTTCTACAACTTTCTTCTATATATGTGTGTGTGTCTAAATTCCTGCTAGGGATGGGCATTAACCAAATATTTGTGGTTCAGTTTGTGGCTGAGCCACAAACCTATACAAACTGGGGGGTGGGGTGGGGGTTTAGTCACAAACTGACACAGTTTGTGAGCCATTTAAAGTTTGAACTGCTTTCTGCTCAATTATGTATTTACAGTATAGCAGCCAGGGCATATGCTCTGGGTACCATACTTGATAGGGGAGCCACTATGCCCTGTCAAGCCCTGCAGCTGGTGAGAGCAGCATGCCCTGACTGGTCCATGCCCCCGACACCCACCCTGCTGGGCAGAGAATGGCACAGTGGCACACACTTCAGCTACCGGTGGTCTGGCCCCCAGATACTATGGATCCAAGGCTTGGCATTGGGGGCTGCTTGTCCCACCTTCTCAATGGTGGGAACAAGCTGAGGGACTTGCAGACTGAGGTAGCTGGTCTCTCCATTGGGTGCCCTCGGGACACCAGGAGAGGCCTGGTTCATGGGAAAGTGTTTCGTGGTGGAGGTCCCACCCCCCATATCACTAAGCCCTGTCCACTTGCTGCCCTGGACGCCAAATAAGGTAGGTACACCACTGTTTCTGCTCCTTGCAGCTTTAAACCAAACAGGTGGGAAGGGCTGAGATGACTCCAAGCCATTTAAACTTTTTCCCCAGAAGAGTCATGAACTGCACCAAAATCCACAGAAGTTTGTGGCAGTTCTTAAGTTCATGAACATTGCTTTGCAAACCATTAACCAGCTAAAATTCATGATGAACTTTAATTCATCAGCTGATTCATGCCCATTTCTATTGCTGAACCAAATGATCTTCAGGATTGAGTTCTGCCTTGAAATGAATGATTCATGGAGTCTTTCTGAATAAGTCCTTAAATTCACCTTTTGTGGTTATCTGTTGTTTCCAGCCACTGTTTCTTCCTTCTCCTCATGATTAACTCATATATCTTTTATAAAGGTCTTAAAACACAGTGACCAGATTTTGCCTATTCTCTACCACCCCAATCTTCTCACTTCAGAGATTAGCACCCAGCAAGAGTTGATTATTTGTATAAGCAATGCTGGTAGCAATTACAAGCAGTGAGTGTACTCAGAAACAAACTCAATGTTATTCATTGGGGCTGACTCCCAGGAAACTGTCCTTAGGATTGCAGCCTCTGTAACTTCTTGTACACCTTCATTTTCTGCTGAGTGCATGCCAGGCCACATCATGTGGCCAAGGGGATTAGCCCTCCTGCCATACGGGCACCGGCCCAGTTATCTCCACCTGTGCAGAATGGGTATTAGAGACCTGTGTCATCCTAACACTGAGACCCCAGCTGGTGAGATAAATTCACAATCAGTATAACATGTGGGTCCTCACTCTGCTTGTTGTGCGCAGAGGGACAAGTCATTTCAAAGCCCTGAGTCCACCTAATTCCCAAGGACAGGCTAGTAAAGTAAGGTGACCAGATTTTAACATTGGTAAAGTGGGACACCAATGACCGGGGGGGGGGGGTCTTGATTAAAAATTTGGTCTACATGGAGCAACAAATTTTTTCATGGAAGGCATAAAACACAAAAATAGTATTGTAATATATATTTTTTAAATTTCAACATAAGTACAATTTGCCAGGTGCCCCCAGATGTCCCTCCAAAAGTGGGACAATCTGGTCACCTTATAGTAAAGTGTTGCCCTTCTATTCCTGCCAGTGAGCTAGATGTTTGGTATTTTTAATTTGCACAAAACTTTGCACAATACTATGTTTGCTCTGCCATCTTGCCACTCTCTCCTGCTTCTCCAGTTCTCCACACTTCTAGGGATCAATGATAAAGGAATTTCAACCCAGAATTATAAGATCACATTGCCAGGACAGTTTACGAGAAGTCAAAGCCAATAGATCTGTGGAACAGACATGTGTGTAGGTGAGAAAGTGAATTGGCCAGTTTTATCTTTTTGCTGATTGAATTCCAAACTTTCTTTTATAGATATAGGAGCTCAGAGCAAGATAAAGAGGTCCAGGAATGAAAATGTGCACATCTCATTTTGATGAAATATTAATCTAATTGATCTAGCATTGGCAGGAATGTTGTTTGAAGTCCTTTCCAGCATTGTGCTCCCCACCCCCATATGACCCCACACACTGAGAGTTGGAAGGATAGCTAAAAAGCAGCAGGTGGATAATATAAATATCATTCCAATGATACAAGGAACCCCCCCCCCCAAATAATTAGGTTGGAATTACATTGACATTCAAAACAAGAATCAGATAAGCAAATGTACAACACTAAAGTATTATTTTCCAAGCTGAGTCCATGGAACATTTACATGGAACTGTTAACTCTGTATATTCAGTAGGCCATTGGGTTGTCGCAGTGAACCTTGCTGAGAAACTATCGTGCGTGAACAGGCATCATCTTAAGTAGGGTGGCCAGCTGCCTGAAGATAGTGTCGTTAGTAGATGAAGGTCAAGAAATATTCCTACAAAGTACTGTGACTGCACATCAGAAAGAGAAAGCGGCAGGGTTTGCCACTTGTTTTGCCAGTTGCCCACTGCTGTTGGGAGGGCTCTCCCTAGCGGGCGGGTCCTCTTGCACCCTAGACAAGCAGGGAAAAGGTACCAAGGAGGAAATGTTGCACAGCACATCACAGCACATCCACCCCAAACCCAGGATGTGGCATAAGTGCTCAAGGGAAGGTCTGGCCAGGATAATTTATTGGGGACAACCAGAGTGTCTCCACATGTGCTTATGTCACATCCATGGATGTGCCATTGCATGTTGTCCATCCTCATTTCACCTCTAAGCCTGCAGGTATTCCAGCCACCAGCCTAGCATTCCAGATGCTGTTCCAGCCAAATTCTCTTAGTCTCTGTCTTTTTCAAATCTGCTTTAAAATATATTTGCCTTTCTTCCCCTCAACTGGGAAGAGTCACCTTCTTTGGGGTCTTCAATATAAGAGCTATCAGGAGATCATCTGCTAATAATAAGCTCCCCTTGAGGAAGCACCCACAGACATTGAAGAACATTGACAAGTTTTGTCAAAGGTTATAACTCCCACTGAACATCTCCTTAGGCAAACTGGTAGTGATATACTCATTCACCATAATCATCTCACAATATTATATTAGGTTGCTGGAGTTGAAAGCAATATGCTGCTTAATGTAATAGGTCTGGCCATTCATTTTACTGCTGATAGTGCCGGTTTCCTAAGGTAAACCACAAATTATACAATGATTGGATTCATAACAATGTGGCCCAAGATTGATGATAGGTGAGTTTATCTCACCTCTCAAAAGTAATTTGCGTAGGTTGGGAAAGCTAGAAGGTAGCAATTAAATAAGACTTTTGATGTTATTTACTAAATGACGTGTACTGGCTACTAACTAGTCTCTATAATCACAGGATGTTACAATGACTGTACTATCTCTTTAAGAGGCTATCCCAGTAGGCCTCACAGCAAACAGGAGAGTAGGAGGGACTTGGGATGGACACGAATGGGAAGATTCTGGTTCACTTCTGGGTATTCATGAACAAAACCCCTGAACCCAACTGGACCAAGCCCTATGAGGATAGGTTGAGGGACTTGGGAATGTTCAGCCTGGAGAAAAGTAGGTTGAGAGGGGACATGATAGCCCTCTTTAAGTATTTGAAAGGTTGTCATTTGGAGGAGGGCAGGAAGCTGTTTCCGTTGGCTGCAGAGGAGAGGACACACAGTAATGGGTTTAAACTACAAGTACAACGATATAGGCTAGATATCAGGAAAAAGTTTTTCTCAGTCAGAGTAGTTCAGCAGTGGAATAGGCTGCCTAAGGAGGTGGTGAGCTCCCCCTCACTGGCAGTCTTCAAGCAAAGGTTGGATACACACTTTTCTTGGATGCTTTAGGATGCTTTGGGCTGATCCTGCGTAGAACAGGGGGTTGGACTAGATGGCCTGTATGGCCCCTTCCAACTCTATGATTCTATGATTCAAAAGCCCTGAAATGAACCGGCTGGTTTGGGCTGGCCTGTTTTGCTTCTCCCTGCGTAGAAGGGAGAATGGAGAACTGAAATGGAGCCTCTGACTGAGATGAGAGATGTGTTTCCGAGAGCAACACAGGGAAGTCTGTGGGCATGGGTGTGCTTTCCTTTTGAGGGGGAAAGATTTCGCCTTCTGCCTAACCACTGGCTGACAGGGAGGCCACAGAAAAGACCCTTTTCACTTAAACTACTGCTGTGACCAGCCTCACTGCCAGAGGGAAGTTGCAGTCAAGCCATGCATGTCTCTTCACCACTCTCTCAACATCTATTTATTTACTTATTAGTTATTATATTTATATACTGCCTTCCCTACTGCACAGGGTTGTTGTGCAGATGAAACTGGATACTGCTGCAGGGGTTGTTTTGTGTCATGTTTCATCTACACAACAACCCTGTGCAGTAGGCCTCAAATGTTTCATCTCCACAATAAGCTGTGTGGGAGGCTGAAATGTTTCTTTTGTACAACACCGCTGTCCACCCTCCAAAACAACTATTTCTGCCTGGAGAGTTGATCTTTATAGTCTGGAGAGGAGCTGTAATTCCAGGAGATCTGCAAGCCCCACCTGGAGGTTGACTACCCCTGGGTTGGAAATATTCCTTGAGGTTTGGAGGTGGGGCCTCAAAACAGTACAGTGCCTCAGAGTCCTACCTTCCTGCAGAGGAGGATTTTTTGCCTGCTGAGCTGATTATAATAGTCTAGAGATAAGCTGCAATATTAGAGACGATGGTAGAGGCGTCCCTTAACAGCAACAGTTTGTATTTTTGGTGCAAACTGACAGACAGACCAACTGGATAGTAGAGACAATGGTGCCTCCAACGCTGACATAGCAAAGCAGTCTGTCACTGATTGGTCAGGGCAACAGTTCGAAGACTGTCTGGTTCCCGGTTATAAGACTTCCCTTGCAAGACTTATTTTTGCCCTCATTTTGGGATCTGTTTTAAAGTGACTGTGCTCCAGAAACCCACACTTCTCTCAGCAGAGATTTGCCTCTTGGATTAATTTTTCTCTGTGAGGCTGCTGCTGCATCCCCTCCCCTCCCCCTCTTCAGGAAAAGAAAGAGAAACCTGGCTCCTCCCCCGGCTTGCTCTGACTGTAGACTCTTGGGAGGCAAAAGACAAGAAATAAAGCACTCTCCAGCCTTTAATGCTGGTGGAGCTTCACCCGACCCCCACCCCTCACTTGTTCAGGAAAAGAAAAATAAACAAGCAGCTTTGTGACCCCTCCCCCCGCTCCCCTCCTCCCTCAGAGCTTCCCCAATCAAGTGCAGAACACTTTCTGTTTCAATTCTGGAGAAAGGAAGGAGGAAGACCCCGGTTCAAATCAATCTGAATTCAGCAGGTTTGACAACGGAGAAAACAAAGTAAGTGCCGAACCAGCCCCCTGTAAACGGTGAACAAGCAACTGGCTGGAGAAACATAGGGGCTGAAGTGACTTTGCTCAAGCAACTCATATCTACCCTATACAGGATAAGATAAAGGCAGTTTGACCAAAATGCAAGGAAGATATTCAGGCATTTCTGGGACTCCTACATTTTTATTAAATTTTCTTAAAAACCAAGCCACTATGGCAGAACCCCTTTATTGCCTATCAGATTAAGGTACTTAATGGAAGAGATTTCACAAACATGATGCTTCATTGGACTGATCTGTAAAATTCTTATACATTATAGAAGGAATAGAAGGAAAGCACTAGGTGGCAGTATAATTTTTCCTTAGAATTTGATGGATCCCCCCTGTAATGAGCAATGCCTAAGCACATGACAAAAACAGACAGGACAGAATGATTACTCTGCTGACTGTAAGGACCTTGAAGAGTTGTCCGAATGTGGGAGCCAGGTTTGTAATTTGAGTCTGCAAGGTGGCAAAATAGACTTTCAAGAAGTCAGCATTTGTGCTTGAATGTTCAAGGTATATCTCCATGTCAAAGAACTAAAGATTTGGTCATGCTTTCGGTCTAGTAAAATGGTAGCAAGCAAAACAGACTGAGAACTAGGAATCAAAATAGATGAACCACATCTATATTAGAGCAAAGGGAAGAGAGCCAGTAGAAACGTTAAAAATACAGCACATCCACTCCCAAATAGGTTGCTCAAAGTCAGGAATGAGTCCAGATAATAATCAGCTCTCAAAATGGCTGACTGTATAGGTATTGGGTTGGAATGGGTTATCATTCTGTTCTGGTCCTCAGGGTTTTTATAGTGCTCGGCCGCTCTTGTTGGCCAAATCTCGGTTTGGCAGGTATCTGTACGATCTCATTTGCTGACAGTATTTTCTTGCACATACATTTGATTGGGTAAATGGACAACTGAATTCTCAATAGTTAGGGTCAAACCCTGACAAATCAAAGCCAATAAAGGATGCACAGCTAGGCTAATGAATTGGATCCAGAAGTTGGCACCTTGGAAAGCAAACGAGTTAAGGGTACACAGCCTTAGTGCCTGGTACACATTCTAATCTGACCCCGATGCTGCACTAAACTGTTAGCTTACAGACTGCTTGTGCTATTAATTACTTTAAAAATGTATAAGTATAAAAATGTCATTTGATGTGAATATATTTTCCTCCGTGTTTTCACTGTTGCCGAATCACTGTCATAAATTTCTAATTGAAGCAAGCCATCTCTGAGCATGGGTGACTGTAAGGTAGATGGAACACGACACTGTGGTTTTGTTGGTGCTTTTTTGCTTCTGGCTTTCTTGTTCAGATGTGGACTTGGCAACTCACTGAAACAGCCTGTGTTTTCAGGACTGTCAATCCTGATTGAGTGACGTAAGTGATTTCAAATTGCAACCAGTTTTCGGCAACCCCATCAAGGGGCTTGCAGAGCAAGTGAGAAGCAGAGGTGGTTTGTTATATCCTTCCTCTAAAGAGTCTTCCTCAGAGGTCTTCTTTCTAAGTACCAACACTGCTTAGTTTCTGAGAATTGACAAGATTGGGCCATACCATGTACTTTCCCGCCATGAGTGGCCTACATATGTGCATTTGTATGTACAGATGTTCTGTATGTACATCCAGTTTGGGGTGTAACTTGGGGCAGAGCTTGGTGCTGTTATTATCCCTTCCTTGCACTTTCCTAATAGCTCTTAAGACACAATGAGTAGGGACTGTTTAGCAGGTGGTTAATTACCTTAGAGTTCTGGGATGCAACATATGCATTTTGTGATATCTAAGGACTGGGATAAGATTCCTGTTCCTATTTCCCAGTTTCCTCCCTGCTTAGAGAGAGGAGGAATCTAAGATGCCCAGTGGGCTTGTAGTGGAAATCAAGTTCAGGCTGTGGCCTACTGCGATGGGTCTATTTACTGATGTCCCTTTAAAACTATTTCTATGAATTCATGATTCATCATTTGTTCCTTGGAGTGCACTTGCATGATGTGGTCAACCTTGGCCCATTCTTGCTCGGTTACAACTACCTAAATCATTTTGTTTTGGGGTCCCCCATCCCAGGCTTGGGTTGAGATGCCCTGCTTCATTCCCAGATAGACCTTTGGGGTTGCTCCTGGACCTCCAAGGCCTTGGGAGATACTCAGGGGTGGTGGAAGACTACCAGAGGAAGTGTAAGAGTAGCCTGACTCCCTGTTTTGTAACATGTCGACCCTTGACCAAAGCACTGGGGTTGGTGGGACATGATGAGGGGTGATTTTCTACCCTGGGACTGAACTCCTAGATACTGCAGGGCTCTCTTAGAAAGGGAATAAGGTTTCCACACCTCTCTTTTCTGGCTTTAAACTTCAAATCACAAATGTTTCCATGTTGCAGAGCTTGTAGATATATGTGAGAAAGAGAGGTAGAGTCAGTCATGAAAACATTTTACTTCCTATTTGCAGAAATCATATATCTCCTGGTTTATGACACAGGTATATGGGACTATCCTCTTTCGTCCTTTCAGTGCCCCTAAGGCTCAGTGACTGACTCAAGGTCACCAAGTGAGCTTTACAGCTGAACAGGGGTTTGAAGGGTGATTGCTCCAGTCTCCATCTGTGTTTTAGCATTGTCTAGGGACTCTTAGCTAAGAACAGGATACTGCATGCTCAGTAAAGCCATACAAGGAGTTTGCTGCAGGTATCCATTAACTATAGGAATACTCTTTAGACAGGACTTGTCGCTTGAGTAATAAAAAACTGATCAAAAAGAGTTCTTCCTTCTCTTTGGTGATTGTGAACATTTATGTTTCAGTGCAATTTTACAAGGCACTTGTTTAAAAGATTGAGCAGTGCAGATTCTGTAGGTCAGGAGGAGGGATCAGGTGACATGGCAGCTCAGATTTCCCCATTTTATTGAATACATTCAGGAAAGTGGCCATTATAAATTAAACCAATGAACAAACCAATGCACATTGAAGTGGCAGGGCTGTCAGATTCAGCATGGGACACCCTTTCTGTGTCTTTATCCTTAATAATTGAGAACTACAGCACTGAAGTGGTGGGAGAATTTGCCTCTGTATCCTGATGGGGGAAAAGCATGATGCTCCCGTGTCTTTAATTGTGCTGTAGAATCTTCTATTTAAAACCTCCTGTTTCACAGAGCTGCTAAAAAAGGTTATATCCTGGTGGCCTTCTTTGTATCTAATTGCCCTGCGTTTCATACTGAATGTGCCTTATGTAGAGGACAATGTCTTCAAATGAGGATCTTCTGTTGGTTCCTATTTACAGTAATGGCTTCCATTTTAAAAGAAAATGACAAAATGCTCATTGATTCAAATTAACAACAGAAGTCTGCTGTAGCCCATTAAGGTCAGGAGAAGTCTTTTCATTGATTTGATGTGTCTGAAGATCCCAAGGGGAGGTTAATTGGATATCTGCTTGGTGGAAGTTGAATGGGTGTGTAAATAATTAAAGTACTGGTTTTCAGTTAAAATATCGAGCCTTCCTATTAACAGAAGCTTATAAGAAACCCTGGGCACAATGCTCTGTGGCTTACATTTACTCAGGAAATATAATCACAATTAACTGAAGCATTTTTCTTTCTTTTTGTTTTGTTCCACCTTCAAAGAGCTATTGTTTTGGTTACATTTCCTATGCATAATTGTTCAGCTTGCTAGTGCTAGATAGCCTCTGCTGAATATCAGTAGAATCATTTTTCCATGGAATTACTTTATTGTCTAACTATTGCTGTTTGTGTCGGTGAAACCCTTGTATAGGTATATGTATAGGTATATGTATAGGTATATACAGCTGTAAATGGAATTGGCTGCTGTTTAAATGTAACAACTGGAAGCTCTTGATGCTGATGTGTGTGTCCCCTTCACATTAAGAGATACATCCAGGTACTTCAAGAGGGCTGTTGTGTGCATCGTGATACAGATGGAGATGTGCATGACATGACACACAAAAAGCCTGCACCAGTTTCCCAGTTGTATACACTGTCCATTTATAATGGGCGAAGAACATGGATTAAATATGGAGTATCTGACTGTCTGAGCAAGGGAAACAGGAGGATCCTTGGATACAAACAAGAATCCTGAAAGACATCTTAAAGTCTGTTGTTGATTCCTGTAGGAAGTTGCATGGTGTTTAAAACATTAAGTTAGGCAGAACATTTTATCTCCCTCATAAGGAAAAGGAAATTTGTTTTTTGCAAACTGAGGTGAAAATATTCACTGATACTCGAAAACGTGTACTCTGAAAATCTAGTTGGTGTGTTATTTTTATGTTCTGGCTTTGTTTACAAGACTTGGTAATGGGTAATAATGTAAAACTCTGGGGTAAGGCCCAGGGCATCAGCTAGAACAATCTTTTACGGGCCAGTAAAATGTATACCGTTGGCATCTGGACCTTTTCTACGCCAGGAATTTGCCCTGACTCAATGCTTGTCCTGTGGTGGGGCAAATTCTCAGTTCTGCATGACACTGGGGCCTTTTGTTCAAGAATGTGGGATTGTGTTGGTACACAATGCCATGTTCTTAAACAACAACAAAAGGCCCACTTGTCCCCGCAGTGTTGTGGAACTTTGCCACCCTGACTGCTGTGCAGGAGCACAAATCTGGGGTGGACAAGGTGCAACGGGCCAAATACTCCCTTGTGCAGGAGCAGGAAAAGCCAGGGCAACCTACCCTGGCTCAAATACCGGCTGGCAGCCCGGCACAGAACCTCTCGTGGGGTAAACATCCTGGAGAATCAAGTGGCTTGTTCCAGTATTAGATTTAGTACCCCAAGTATAATACTTTGCAAAAATGAATAGGCAAGCAACTAGGAGTAAATTCAGATAGAAATGGCAGGTGTTACCTATCTTCTTCTCACCCCTTCACACTTTGAAAATCACCCACAGAAATTGGCATTACAAAGAAAAATATATTATTGGTCCTCTCCTGATACAGTCAGAAATGTGGAAAGTAGTGTCCTTCTTTGTAAGGTGACTTTGGTAATGTTTCAGGGGGGGAAGTACTTTGACGGAGCTCTCAGACATTGTGGAGTCAAATGCAACACAATAACATTGATGGCTCAGTTAGCAGAGCTTAAACTTTGTGCCATCTGATAAAGTCAATAAAGCGAGGTGATTTGAGTCTCCTACGGTAAATGACTGTGCTGAAAGGCAAAAATGGCCTTGCCGAGGAGCAGAAAATGGTAGTGTGGATCTATGTTTCCCTGTACAAACAATAACTAAGTACGGTTGCTGGGTGAAGCTATCTATTTAGTTGATTCCCCCACTGCAGCATTTGAAATTACTTACAGATCTCCTTCTGTTGGGAAATAAACTTTACTAGAACTATAAAACAAAGCAAAAACCTGCTCCGGGGGCTAATTTATCTTTGGTTTAATACCTTCTAATTGTTTGGGAGAGTAAGCCTCAAAATATGGACACCATTGGCATATACCCAGTTTTCCTAAAGAAGACTTCTGCTTTGAAGATGAATCTGATTTTGTTAGTCAAAAATAGTCTTAACTGGAAGTGCTTATGCACAAGATCTGAAGCCCAGTTTGATCAATGTTGACAGTGTCAAACAAATTTTGTTCTTGTCTGAAAATTCAGAGATATACTAGTGAATGTCCCCAGAGTGTGATTCTGACCTTCACATCTTGAGGGGAAGAAACACATATCTGTGTTCAGAAGCACGCAGCATTGATGTAGGATTGTCAGCATTCACATGTGAGTGTCAACAGTCACTATTATTTAAAATCTAAATCTTTATTACCACTGTCTATAATAATGGACTGTACAGAGCTCGTTCCAGTGCTTAAAATGCTGCTTCAGTAGAAAGCACTGAAATCCCAAACCAGCTAATGCTTACATGCATGAATAACTTTACTTACATGCGATTATTCATGGGAGCCAGAGGTTAACATTTATAAGGCACAGCCACTGAGCAGAGAAAAGATATATGCTTTCCGACTGAGAATTCCACAGACATATTTTTAAAAAAATGTTTTATAGCATGTAAGCGTGGGATAGGTACCTCAGAGTATAAACAAACTGTATATCATCCCGCTACTGAACTACAGTTTGTGGCTGGTGGCCTAAACCCTCCAATAAAATAATCAATAGTATTCTTGTGAAATTCCATGAGATTAAATCAGAGTAAATGCCAGGGTTTAGCCTTTGGAAATGTGAAGCAATAAGAAAAACTGAGCATGTTTGAGTATGATGTTTAGACAAGTTTGAGTCACAGCCTTTCGCAATTTAGAATTTAAGAACTGGTAAATACAACAGAAATGGTAAAAAACACAACAACAACCCAGTCTAAGCCAGAAGATGCATTACAATTACTCCAGGGATCGACTAAAAAAGGCTTCTATATATGAAGCCCGCCAACCATCTCATAAAGGATTTCTTCCTGAGAAAACTGACAGCATCAGGGTTGGAATCGAACGGGACGCATAATGGGATAGGAGAGACTACATGGTGGTTTGCTTGCCTGACGCAGAAGTAGCAAACATGACATGGGATAGAATGGTAGACAGTGCTGGAGAGGGGCCAGTGGTTGTGGTGGATGTTGGCACCAATGATATGGGGAAATGTCGATTCTGTGTGTGCGTGTGTGGAAATTTAGCCTGCTAGGCTGAAGACTCAAAGCTAGGACCTACAAAGAGCCTCAGTGTATGGATGAGACAATGGCGTATGGATGTGTGATTCAATTCAGGTAGTCCAGAAAGTACCTGAATCAATGTTGATTTGAACAGGACTCAGTTGTTACTGGAAATTGCCTGTCACAAATTAGGATGGGGAGTGAGAGGCTGATAACAGCAAGAATCTATCTCCTGTGTAAACCAGAGTCCAGCTGTAGGAACTGAGGCAGATTAATATGGAATGCAAATAGATTTTTATTTGAAAGGAAATTCTAAACTAGCAATTCTCAGATAAAATGGCATACACACATACTGTCATTCAGAGGGAAATAAGATAGAGGAATTAATTTGGGGGCAAGAAAAACATACAACCTGTCCAGCAGAGAGGGGGTCCTTGAAGGGCGAGGGGCAGACGTTTAGTCCAGCATAACAACCAGGTGGTCTATGTGGGACCAAGACGAACACTCAGGCCCATTCCGCACAAGGACCAATGTTGCCAGTTGCTTTCACAAAGCAATAACGGAATTTAAAATAGTGGAAGGGACCTCCAGGGTCATCTAGTCCAGCCTCCTGCACAATGCAGGAAGCTTATAAGTAAGGTACAAAGGCTTCAAGTTTCCCCAGTTGTTTGTCTCAACATCTGGTATTCTGACACTTTGCTTTTCAATATTTGCGTTTTATTTACCTTTCATAGAAGAAGAAGAAGAAGAAGAAGAGTTGGTTCTTATATGCCGCTTTTCTCTACCTGAAGGAGGCTCAAAGCGGCTTACAGTCGCCTTCCCTTTCTTCTCCCCACAACTGAGGTGGGTGAGGTTGAGAGAGCCCTGATATCACTGCTCGGTCAGAACAGTTTTATCAGTGCCGTGGCGAGCCCAAGGTCACCCAGCTGGCTGCATGTGGGGGAGTGCGGAATCGAACCCGGCTCGCCAGATTAGAAGTCCGCACTCCTAATCACTACACCAAACTGGCTCTCTGGCTAATAGCCATTGATGGATCTATCAACCCTGAATCTTTTAAACCCTGTCTAAGGTAGTGGTCATCACCATCTGTAGCAGTAAATGCTACATTAATAAAGTATGGCATACAGAATTACTGAACTTGTCGCTTCATCCATTGTGTGTCCCAGCACTATGATAGAAGGAGAATGTTTTTTTTATCAATTTGCTGATTGTATGCCACTGATAATTTTAGAATACTCTTTCATGTACTTTTATATACTTCTCTAGGAGGTAATGGGATTTGAACCTGCAATATCTGTAGTGTTTCCTACTGAGCACACTGTGTTAGATGACCTAGCTATTTTTTCCCCCTGAGGTTAGGGAACTGAAGTGCTGAGATATTTACACCAGGAACAACTGTGCCTTTTGGGCAAATGCTTGGCCGTTTCAGAAGGCTGTTCTTGGGTGACAGGATGTGATTTCATTTGAGCCTGACTGTCTTTCAATCTGTTTGGAAGTTAGTGGCAGAAAATTGCTACAGACTCCTGTGGTTGATGCTGAATGAAGCAGCCTTGCTTGTTGCTTCCGAAACCAGCTTGGACTGTATGAAGATAGACTTGGTAATGTGGCCACAGCTTGATAAACCACTAATTTGTTTCAGATGAGAGGTAGCAGTAATGTGAAATCAGAATCAATTATCTAGGAAAGAGAAGATTTATATCCCAGATATATTTGGATTGGCTGACTCAGGAGACAGATAATACATTTCAAAATGAGCAATTTTCAACACTGTTGTTCTTAATATAAAGTGCCACAATGGCACTTTCCCCCCAATATCTTTGCTGGCACCCAATAGGCAGTTTAAGATTACAGTCTTGTATTTGTTTTGTCCTCATTGAAGTCTTTGGCGCTAGAAAGGATTTATGCTCCCCTGCCCACCCCTGTTCTCATAATCATTCCAAATACGCCCCTGGCCTTATTACTTTTGTTTTCAACCACAATTTCATCCAAATTTTTATTGATTAACATTTGAATTAGTTCCTTGTTTTCAGATTATATTCCTAAAGGAGCCAGGTTTTTGTTCATTCCAATCACATTGCTGTTTATGAAAATGAATGCATACAATTATTCTACATCTGTCATTGGTGTGTTTGGTGCATTACCATTCTCTTTCTCAAAATGACAGAAACACAGGGTTGGATGGGAAACTATACACCTTGCCTTAAAACAAAATCCTTCATTAATTAATTTTTTAAAATGCTATGGAAAAATCAATTTTGGGGGGGATTATATTATGCTACAACGCCCAAGGAAGATGAGATCCTCCATGCCTAATTCAGATACTGATGACATAACAATGACAAGGAGAAGGTGGGTCTAGGTTTATAATCCTTTTATTTAACAAATACATGTATACCTTCTTTGCACAAATGCTCCATGTGTACAAATTAAATTGCCTGATCCATGAACAATCCATGTGTACAACCAAAAGTAGTAGTGGGTAGGATTAGCACGTCTATAGATGTCCATTTCAGTACGTGCCATATTTTGTGTTACGAGCTCTAGTGCTGAAATGAGCAAGGGTGGAATTGCAGCCATTTCCATGTATCCCCAACTATGAAAAAAGAGCAAAGTATGAATAATCTTCTCCTTCCCCACATTCACAAAACACTCAACCATGAATCAGGTTGTTTCCAAGATAGTGATGAAACATAAAGCTTTGAAAAATGGGCAACCAGCCATTAAGGAATACTTGGTTGCCTTCATTTCCCACCCAAATATCATCACCGTCTGTTACAATTTCTAGCGTTGCCAGCCCCCTGATGGAGGTGGGGGTCCTCTGCTACCACCCCCATCTCCCACCACTAATCAACTGGCCAGCAGTGGGACTTAACAGGAAAAAGAAGAACGCCTAGATTGTGTTGTTGGCATTGTAGAGAAAGTGTTGTTGTACCAGGATTGTCTAGGTGATGGTCTGGTATCTGGGTAAAAATGGCTTCTACTATAGAGTTTTCCCCCAAATTCCAGAGCATCACTTGGACATCACTGGCATGATGGCATGACTTCCTGTGTGATGACAACAACATGGACTGAGCCTTTCTCTTTCTCCCAGTAAATCCCCCTCTCTCATACTAGTTGCCAAAGATAACCCTAACAACATCTGGGAGATGTCAGCCATTTTCCAAGGTGGTGGACAAACCTTACACTTTAAAATGTGATAAGTTAGAATCTTGAAGTAAGCACAATTATTTTGTTATGCCATATTTAGTTGCCACCAATTCCTCCAGAATGCCTTCACCTTTCATGTTTTCTAGAAAGCTGATTAGTAGGAGGGGTGGGAAGTGATGAAGAAAATCATGATTCTGTCAGAAAGTCTATAGCTACCAAGTCTTCTGCTAGTTATTGACACAGAGGAATTACAGGATATTGGTTTATGGACAGCAGAATTGGTAAATTTAATAAGTGTGTGCTGTAGTTAATCAGAGCAATTAACACAAGGGCATAAAGGGCAGCATGAAGCAGCACAATTTGGCACTGGGAAGACTGTACATGATAAACTACTTAACCGCTGAGAGAGACCAGAGCCCTATGCATTTATATTTATATTTATCTTCTGGCAGCTTCAGGGTCCATCATCTAATATGATTCCATGGGGCAAAAAATATTCTGCTCTTTTATGGCTATGATGAGAAGCCCTATTTGGCATCTCACCAAAATGAAAAAGATGAGAACAATTTTTAGGTAGAGTGACTTCTCAGGGTAAATTTAATTTTGGCCGAAGTATAACTAAATAGATGCCCTGGGTTCAACTGAGAAGACCAACCTTTCAACCTATAAACGTAACCAGAAATCCTCAGAAGGCCAAGTACTGTAGGGTAGTTTGTATCCTTTTGCCCAGAAGTGAGGAGGAAAATATTTATGCAATAGAAAATACATTGGTTGTTTGTATGAGCTCCTTTATTGCTAGGGGGGTTCCCCCTCCTTTTTCTTCCACAGAAATGTCTGGGCTATCATCTTCCACTTAGCCCCCAGAAGTCACCTGTCACCAGAAATGACGCCATCCAAACACTCCCACCAGATGTGACATCACCAGGCCACTTCCATAATGCAGGCAGTGACAGCACATAAATATTTGCAGATGATTTGTGAGCAGAACCATAATTGTACTCTGGGCTGGCTACCAGTCTGCTCTTCCTCACCAAAGGGAGCCTACAGTGGGAGCCTGCTGAAGCATAGCTAGAGCAGTCCTATGCCCCTCCATCATCTCCACCCCCTCCCATCCCCAATGCCAGAAACAGGGCTGGCCTATGCCACTCCATTGCCCTCCCAAAATCAGTAACGGCAAGCATCCTTTTATGCTGCTCTATCCCTCCCCCCACCCAGCAGTTAAATTAAAATGAGAGTATTTACCTCTCTGGACTCCAATTACTATAACTATAACAATAATAATAACAACAACAACAACAATAATAATAATTTTAGATTTAGTTCCTGCCTCTCCCAACAGGCAGGAACTAAATCTAAAATAATAATAATAATAATAATTATTATTATTTTAGATTTAGTTCCTGCCTCTCCCGACAGGCTAGAGGTGGGTCACAACAACTAACCCCATTAAAATTCTCATTAAAACATCAAACTACTAACATGATGGCTAAAAATCCCACTAGCATGTGCAATGACCCTCCTCCAGTAAGCATTTGTATGGCTAAGGCCACTGCCCTTCCCACCCCTCCAGACCCATCACTGGTCATTGGGGGCGGGGGAGGAGGCAGGTTAACATAACCATATATGGTCATTTCACTTTTTAAAATAATTATATATATCTATAAGAATGAATAGTATATAAACGGTAATGACTGGGGAAGGCACTGGCAAACCACCCCGTATTAAGTCTGCCATGAAAACGCTGGAGGGCGTCACCCCAAGGGTCAGACATGACTCCGTGCTTGCACAGGGGATACCTTTACCTTTATAAGAATGAACTCCCACCCAACTGGTGAAACTCTTCAGGATCTGTCGCAAAACCCCAGGGTTTCAGGAAACCCTAGTTGAGAAAGCCTAGTTGAGTATAGACATATACACACATAATTGTGCATTACATATGTGTTTGCACACTCATATATCCATCCATAGATAGATGTATCATCGTTAGCTGACTTTCTGTAAAAATCCATGGCAGAAGTGGCATACTTGCATTTTTTTGGTACCAAAAAAAAAAAAATCTGTTTGAAAGGCATGATTTATTATCACAGTGCATCATCAGTCACTGAAGCAAGCAGCAAGACATACATTTCACACAATCAAATGCTAAGGTAGATTCCAGTACAATTTACATTAGGATGCATTGATGGATATCTACATCAAGGATATGTAATGGCTTTAGACGCCTTTGAAATAACTGTGGTAGAGTGAATAGCAATTTTTTTGTACTTGTAAGTATAACAGATACATGACAAAGGTGATTTCCCCCCTCCCAAAATAAATATAATATGGGATATCTTAAATCTTGGGGGGGGGGGGGAGAGGGATAGGTTAAGAAGCCTGGAGAGCAGACTTTTCAATAGAAAGACAGAAGTGAACTTCAGGAGGTTTCTTCTTTCTTTACTGGAGTTGAGTAAGTAGGATTGTACCGCATTTTGCTAGATGAGGGTTGGAACCACAGGAAACAAGCAAAGCATATTGGCAGAAACCTCTTTTGTTAGACTTCTTTGTCCAGCAATCTTTCATTCTTTAAGCAACAAAAGAATCTCTCACAATTAGGATTTCATGCCACCAGTCCCCTAGCTGCTGCAAGAAATACGGTTCATGTTTCAAAAAGGAAAGCCGTGCTATGTCCCAGGTCTCATGGTTCTAATTGGAATTTGCCAAGTTTGTCCCTTGTGCTGAAGTGTTTTTGATTATCAAGGAGAATGACAGTGTCTCTCCCCAGCTGATGCAATTTAAGGGGGAAGGAATAAAATTGATCTTTAGGCAAGTTACAGAAGAACCATGTCAATGGTCTGATCCAAGACTTCTAACAAGCTGCTAACGGCCAGATATCACATTAAACTTTTTAAAATGAACTGCTGCAGCTGTACTATAAGAGGAAGTTAAAGGTAGATACAGGTGGGGAGGCATGTTTGTCTGGGGCAACACCACAAAACTTGAGTCCAGGGGGTACCACTGGACTTGAATTATTTTCAGGAAATTAAAAGTACAGTGCAGGTAGTAATCCAGTCTTGTTTCCTGTACACTATTTTCCAATTTGTTTCCAAGCCCTAGAAAATTTCTAGTTAGCTTAGTAACAGTCAGAGAGATCCTCCAATCAGAGCCATCAAGTCTGCTGCCCAACTAAGGGTCACATGCTTAGGGGAGGATCCCTCTCCCTCCCTTGGTTCATTTTGGCTGTCACTATGAGATGAAACAGATATACATAATTAAGTAGCTCACAGTGAACCAAGAGGGAGGGATGTGTGCCTGTATACGGACAACTAAATGAACAACAGTTACAGGTTCAAAAGAAAATTCAAAAGAATTTTTAGTTTAACATCCTGACAGAGTGGTTCCT
Organism: Paroedura picta; assembly: GCF_049243985.1. Taxonomy (NCBI): domain Eukaryota; kingdom Metazoa; phylum Chordata; class Lepidosauria; order Squamata; family Gekkonidae; genus Paroedura; species Paroedura picta. The sequence continues at coordinate 60,919,268 of NC_135370.1, read as the reverse complement.
CAGTGGAACAGGCTTCCTCAGGAGGTGGTTGGTTCTCCTTCACTAGAAGTTTTTAAGCAGAGGCTAGATAGCCATCTGACAGAAATGTTGATTCTGTAAACTTAGGTAGATTGTAAGCAGATGGGCAGAAGGAATTGTGTCCGTGCTTGGCCCTTGTGGCCCTTTCTTACATGCTGATCACCACCTTGGGATCAGAAGGTGAATTTCCTCCATACCAAGACTGACCAGGGATTCTGTTTTTTTTGGGGGGGGGGGCATCACTTGGACATGGAATTGGGGTCACTGTGTGTGGGCAGGTAGTTGTGAATTTCTTGCATTCTGTAGGGGATTGGACTAGATGACCCTGGAGGTCCATTCAAACTCTGTAATTCTATGATTTTTGGTAAGAGAAACACAGTTTACATCATTGTTGCCCAGTGCAGTCTTACCTGGGAGAGTAGCAAAATGGTTTCCCAGGAGATAGGGTGAATGATCTACTGGAAAATTGAATGCAGTACTGCTTCACTGATGTCTCCCTTCTTGGATTAATGTCTGCAGAATAGTTCTTCACAAGGGTGTCTGCAGATGACATGCAAATTTGCAGACATCTGCAAATATCAGACAATGCAACGGCTTTTTTTGGAAGGCAGAAGATGTTGACTGGAATCTTGTGGAGTATGCCCTTATCTGTAAAGGATAATCAACCAATGCCATCTTGTAAGACTTCCTAATTGTGAAGACAATCTACCTTGGACACGCCCAACCCTAGTCTGGACCAATGCTGTCTTTCTCTTTGAGGACACAGAAAAACAGACAAATAACTGAGGAAATTGTCTGAATTATTCTTTAAATAAGAATGCTCATTTCACATTTAGTGTATATATTTGTATTTAAGCTGAAGACAATGAGTGTGTGTGTGGGGGAGAAGTAGGTAATGAATTATCCTGACTGAGGTGGAATCTAGAGAGCGCCTTGGGTTAAAAGCAGACACTGAGTCTTAAAATCAGTCTTTGGTCATGATCCAATTTCATAAAGGGGTAGTCTGTTCTGAGGACTGTTATCTCCTACCCTCCTGGAAGATGTAATTGCCATTAAGAAGGATACCTTGGAAGAAAGCTTATCCAGAGAGCTGGTGGTCAGGGGCTCAAAAGAGGGTGGCATTAAATGAGTGAACACAAGGACCAATGAGGTTTCCGGGGAGAAGTATACATTCATAATTCCTTTGAAGAACCTATTTGAAACATGATGTGAAAACATGGTTCTGCCTTCTACATGAACATGGAAGGCTGAAATTGCTGTTAGATAGACTAACAGAAGACACATTTTATTGTGAACCGCCGTGAGACCTTTGGGCGAACGGTGGTATATAAATCCAATTATTTATAAAAAATAAATAAATAAACATATAGACCTGATTTCTTTAAGAGTTGGAGGTCCCTTCCAACTCTATTATTCTATGATTCTAGGCATTCCATTTTCAAAGGCAATGGGCAGTTAACATTGTCCTTTAACCACAAGGTGGAACATCTTCATTTTTGAGAATAGGAAAGCCTTGCTGAAGGTCTTTGAACATCCACAAATACTGACATGACTGAGTCAGAGAAAGATTGTCCACTGGGGTTGGCAACTAGGCAATCAGGCATAGCTCCCCCAACTCTGGGAGGGAAGTATTTTTGTGTAATATTCAATAGATCTGGGACCTGCAGTAAATGGATCACTATGGCCCAGGATCTGTACAAAAGAACCTGAAACCAAACCTTTATTGAACAGAAAGAGATGATCAGAATGCAATGAGAGTTGTCCCTGACCAACTTGGCAATGACCCTCCCTAATAAGGTCTGACCCCAGGTTAAGTGGAAGGTATCCCCTACAGACTGTGGGTCTATACCAGCTTGAGTGCAAAAGAGGGGAGCTTTGGAGTTGAACCTTGTGGCAAACAGGTTCACAGTCAGCAAGCCCCATTGAATTAAAATAGGGGAGACGTACTCTTGGTTCCCAGACCACTTGTGCATTACCCAGTCTGCTGAGTAAATCGGCTGTGGTGTTGTCTGACCTAGCAAAATGAGTGGCTTGGAAGAATTTGCAATTCATAACTGCCCATTCCCCAGTGACAATGCCCTCTTGGTATTTGGGGGGGGGGTATACCCCTTGTTCTTATAAAGCATAGCTGTAGTGTTGACTGAATCTTGTCCACCTTCCAGCAAAGAAGAGCTGTGAAGGCCAAAATATTCGGAAAGTGCCCAGCAAAGCCATCCAAAGCTTTTGACTCAGAACCTGCTGTATCCAGACAACAGAGATCAGTTTCCCTGAAGAAAATGGCTGCTTTGGATACTGGATTCTGCCTTCCTACTCTCCTCTCACCAAGCTCCACCCCACCAAACCTCCAGATTCTGGCAACCCTATTGCAGAACTACTCACTTGTTCAGTCTAGACTGTTTAACCCCATTGTTTGCAATGGCATTTGTGCAGAAGAAAGCACAGGCTTAACTGGAGCTCAAGAACTGCCAGAAAAGGATTATAACCAGACCAACTCTGGTGCCTTTCTTTCCTATCTGAGCCCTGCAACACCAGACCATACATTGGCCAGTCATTCGCATTTTACCTTTCTTCCCCATCCCTTCCTCTGCTCTTTCTGTGGTCATTAACACCTCTGTTTTTTTAAAATTTCTAAGCATGAAAAACATGAAAATGCCATATAAGTGCAACCTTTAGCCATGATTGGCCCATTTAGCTATGACTGATTTGCCCGAGTGAATAAATTGCATCAGGAAAAAAAAAGTGCTTGGTTGCTGCTTTGTCCGTAAACATTCCAGGCACTTCAGAGCCAGACTGGTCCTTCGGTAAATCACTACAGCATAGTCAAGGTCTCTGGTGTGTTCATAGACATTCACATTTATTCCCTGCTCTCTGAACTAGCATTATTCATCAGAAAGCCAGGACTGAAAGAAAGCTGGGAAAGTGCAGGTGCAAATACTAATTTTCATGATTTATTATCCAGCTGTAACTAGAGGAACTTCCACCAAACCCCCTCCCCAATTAGGCCTGATGGTATATTGGAAGCTGTAACTAATTCCTTTTGCAACACGATGAAAAAATATGTATACCCTGAAGTAATACTCTTCACTAATTACATACTGTGCTGACCATGTGAGATGCCAGCTATCCTGTGACAGAATTGGAGACTCCCAACTGCTTTTTCATTTAATTGAAAGAGAAAATGGAGAGCCTTATACTTGTCATATCGTGGGCTTCTGAGGAGTTTCCTCTCAGCAGCATGGTAATTCTAGATGAATGGCAGTGCTGTATAATTGTCTGACTGTTTGGTTCCTTGATTTTGTAAAGCAGTTTAATGAGCACCACGTACACATTCTGCATGCACTAATGATATCAATCAGCCACACTAATGGGTAAGTTGGTTTGCCCATTTGTTTCCTCTGAAGGCTCTGAACTTCAGAAAGGATGGTAGTCAGGCTAGGCCATTGTTCCTTGAAATTATATAAATGGTAGATGAAATTACTTCCTGATCTTTCGAAGCATATTATATGGAAGTCCCCTGAACTCAGTGGAATTTACCATCATGTAATATGTTGTAAGACTGGAGGGAGACGGGCACATGGTTTGCATGCAGAATTCAGAGTTCCATGTTCAGATTTCATTATTTCAGGTAGCAGCTGTTTGGACTCCCTCCGTGCCGGAGAAAGTCACTGCTAGTCAGAGTAGACAATGCTCATCTGGATGGAGCAATGTACCCCTCAGCCAGAGAGGTCAATTCATCAAATGTAGCTGTTGAACTACCCTCTCAGGAACTGGGAACAACTGGAAATTCTGCAGGCAAAGAAATGCAGGCTCAGCCAGTTATCGCTGATGAGGCACAGCCCCACCCAGGGGTTTTGATTGGCATGCCTGTTAAAGCTACAGCTACAGCGAGCAGGTCTTCAGGCTCTCCCCAGGCAGTTAGGTGCTGTCAGAAAAGGCATAGGGTTGCATTAGGCGAGTGGAGACACTCAGCAGGCTTACTAAGCAACTGGCTTGCAAAAGATCTTGACAGTGAATGATTGCAAGATGACTTCCAGGCAGACTGTTCAGCCTGATTTAAGGAACAGCCATAAAGAGGGAAGTGTGGATGCAAAGTGCATAGTTCCTGATGCAGCCTGACTCCACACTCTTGTTTCTGAACTCCTTGGTGACCCGGGACTGGCAGTGGCCTTGACTCTGGACACTCCCTGTTCTTCTGGCCTTTGACTCTTCAGTTTGATTTTGGACCCTCTCTGATCTGGTAACTGGCTATTTACTCCTGGCTTGTTTATAACCACAGCCTTGCACATTCCTTTCAGTGCAGCCCGATTGGCTACAAGAAACTCTGGCTTCAGTAACACCAGCACCCAACAGCTGTTCCTGTTCAAGGCTTCCCTTCCCTGTACCAGGCAGCACCTCTGTCGGTCTGTCTATTGTCTATTATCTATCATCTGTCTGTCTATCATTTTGACTTTTGATTCTCCATAGACTTGTGGTGGGTTACACAAAAAACAAATTAAAACCCCATTAAAACAGTCATCAATCCCCAATATCATAAAACGGTGGCATAATCCCCAATTCTTCCCCAATCTACAGTCAACCATCACAGGTATAGAACTGCAGAGTGGTATAGCACTGGCCAGAGAAGGGGAACCTGTTGTTCCTGAAACCCAGCGTCAACCTAAGACCTGGCAGAAGAGCTCCATTTTAGGCAACTCTGCTCTAAACAGCGACTGCTTCCAAACATCTGGCAAATGTATCTGGGGGGGGGGAGGGGAGTCCACTCGGCCATCCATGAGGAGATAGTACTGGATGTCATCCACATATTGGTGACAACCCAGTCCATAACTCTGAACCAGCTGGTCCAGAGAGTGCATAAATGTGGGGGAGAATACCGCCCCCTGTGAGACCCCACAAGAGAGTCAATAGGGTTGAAATAACTCCTCCCCAACATCCACCCTCTGTGTCCAATTTAAAACAGCTTCATATATGTAAACATTGCATTTAACATTATGGGAAAAACTACTTCTGGGGCATGTCGATTTTTAGTTTCAAGCAGCAATAGCTTTTTAAGGGATATTTCTCCAGTCCATTGCTCCATAAATCTGCTTGTCCTTTATTTATTTATATTATTTATAATATGCTTTGTTGGGTGGGACTCTTGCTTCACAGTAAAGGGAAGAAAGACTAATGCATCATTTTTCTCCCGCCCTTCCAAGGAACTCAGAGTAGCTTACATTATTCTCTCCTCAATTTCATGGTGGCTAGTGATCTCCTGAGATTACAATGGATCTCCAAGTGACAGAGATCAGCTCACCTGGAGAAAGTGGCTTCTTTGGAAGGTAGACACTATGGCATTCTAACCAATTGAAGTCTCTTGCCTCCCTAAACCCTGTCCTCCTCAAGCTCTACCCCAAAATCTCCTGGTATTTTCCAACCCAGAGCTGGCAAGTCTACCACAAACTTGCGAAGCAAATTAATTTGAGAGTATGAGAGTATGACAGCTCTCAAGGGACACCCAACATGATACCTGGCGGAATACGGATTTGAGTCTAGTGTTATTTCATGGTAAATCACTGGATCACACTTGTTGTATGAGACAAGATGTGGGACAGGGCTCTTTTTTATGTTCTCTTGGGACACTGGATAATTTAGCCGTATTGGCACTGTCGCTGGGTGTAGATCTAGCAACATTGAATATATATACATAGTTTACCATATTAATCTAGTGGTATGCATTTGTGAGATTTGCTCTTGGAACTTTCAAAATATTACCCTTCATATCAGGCTTTCTCAACCAGGGTTTCAGGAAACCCTGGGGTTTCTTGATGGCCCTGAAAGAGTTTCACAAATGAGAGGGAGTTAATTAATGTTTAATATATTTTTAACATTTTTTAAACATTTCTTGGGTGATATGGTCATGTCAACCTGCCTCTCCCTCCCAAAATGGCCCAAGATGGGTCTGGAGGGGGTAGAAAGGGGAGGGGTCCCAGGTGGGCTTGTACCCAGCTATGCTTCCCAATCATATTCTGCATGAATACGCCACTTCTGGGGTTCCTTGAAGCCTGAAGAATGCTTCAGGGGGTTTTCAACGGTTAGAAGTCTGAGAAAGCCAGCTTTATACGAATATATGAAAAGTGATGTTGAAACAGGATTTAATGAAGTAAGATGGAATTACTGTAATTGGCCAAAAAAGAGAAACTGTGTTATTCAAGGCTCACATTCCAAATTGAAGACATTATCAGATAAATCTCATTGTTCTCTTTTACTCTGCTGGAGCATTTTCTTTGTTAAAACCTGTTTTTGACTATTCATTATTTCAGGTTTTTGAACAAAATGAATGTTACCCTATTTATGAGCGTGGCTAATTATGAAATGAATGACACTTAAAATGCTGCAATTTTCTGAGCACAAAGGAAGAAATTTAGCATTGTTTCAAATGAGCAAAGCTTTTGTTATTAGTTTTAGTTTTTATATCTCTCATGAACCATTTGTTCTCTTTGATTTGATATGTTCATATATATATATATATATATATGTATATATGTATATATATATATATATATATGTATATATATATATATATATATATATATATACATACATACATACATACATACATACATACATACATACATATATATATATATATATATATATATATATATATATATATATATATCTTAATAAAAGGATTTGATCTACTGAGAAATGCAGTAGAAAAAAAGGTTTAATGGGAAATAGTTGTGACTCCAGTAACAGTAGAGACAATGGAGTTGGATTAGGACAAATAGTAAACAGAAATATGTCTTTAGGGGAAAACTGGTACAAGCACAAACTTTGCACCTGTTCTTTAAATCCTGCCATGCAGAACTAAAATGGAGCCTTAGGGACACAAAATGAGCTAGGCAATGAGAAGCACCTGCATTACAACCAACCTCTATTTCCCATCTCATGCTGTTCTAGTTAGTATTGCAATAGAATTAAAGTGGGGAATGAATGTCAAACATGTGACCAGAAGTTAGGTTCCTGCAGCTTATTGTTTTGTGAATTGTCACTGGATCGGGGCACTACAAACCATAGCAACATCTGTTCCCATAAATATATCAGGGATGCGCTATCACCCTTCTGCTTGGATCGCAGTTTCTTCACTAACTTTGAACGGGACTCATTGGCACTTAATCAAATGCTTTTCAGCATTCAAGATTCGATCAGAGCGGTTCTGGGCTTGCAGTGTCTCATGCTGCTTTCCCCACGGCATGTTTTGTCTCTCTTGTGGCCTTGCCCGTTTTACTTTCTTGCTTCACTTCCCAAGCCAACATGTTTGTATTAATTGGATCTGTGTGTACTCACAGTTCTGCCTGGCAGCATCAGGAATAATTGTGAACGAGCACAAGGAATGCCACTGACTGATTAATACTGCTGACTGTGCAGGTGCCAGGTCAGCACATGTACTTGAATGCAGTCAATTTTCACTGATTCAGGGTTTGCTGACAGCCTTGGTAAACCGAGGGAACCAGTAACCTGAAAAGATTCAGCAATATCTCGCTCACAGCCTTTGTGCTGAATGCTGCCATTGTGCAGATGTGAAACTATTTGGAGTGCTACAAAAATTGAGTCCAGTAGCAGCTTTAAGGCCAACCAAGATTTATTCAAGGCCTGAGCTTTTGTGTGAATGTACACTTCCTCAGACAAAATGGAACAAAAATCATGAGTACAGATAACTTATGATTCTTGTTCCATTTTGTCTGAGGAAGTGTGCCTGCACACGAAATCTCACGCCTTGAATAAATCTTGGTTGGTCTTAAAGCTGCTATTGGACTCAATTTTTGTTGTGCTACTTCAGACCAACATGGCTACCCACTTGAATCTACTTGGAATGCTGTTCATTTTGAATTGCAAGCAAATCATGAACATGATCAAGAGGTATCTGATTTGACAGAAACCAGACATTGTGAACAGAGTAGGTTTGAAGGGTGATCACTTTGGGGGCAATTTTCACTGTTCCCAAGCTGTGTGGTAAAGCTCTAATTTCTATTCTGGATTTTGAATTTCCCTTTTCCCCAAATGTGACATTTCTTGCAGTGTGGAATTGGAACAAGTGTCCTATGGGCCTGAGGTGGTGTAAATAGCACAGCTATGCCTGATTCTCTCAAAGAATGTTTATCACATAGTCCCTGAGAGAAATAGACTGTGATAGACTGTGAGAAATGGCTGTCACAGATGCAGTTCTCCCATGGAGAACCTTGCCTTATCAAGTGAATGTAAGACTTGTCAGGATAGCTGATGAAATGATAAGTTTGCTGTAGCATGTCAGTCAAGCCTTCATTCTGTCCTAATGCTTACAGATACATCTCACCATCTCAAAAGCTATATCCAGAGCAGTGAAAATGATGTGTGTGTGTGTGTTTTTTTTTTTTTGGGGGGGGGTAGTATTTTTAAGAAAGGGGATTAATACTTTTGTACTGCTTCAGATTTCACTAATCTTTACCATATCTGCCAATATGCATATGTAAAACTTACTCCTCAATTCATGGAATAAAGGTTTAAGAAGGGAAGAGAGAGAAAAACAGCTTACGCACTCTTCATCATGTTCAAAGGAATATTTGTGCTGCTGTAGCCTGCTAAATCCTACACATATCTACTCATGTGCAGGATCTACTTTTGCAGACTCAACTTGCTTAAACATATTAGATTAACAGGAAAATAGCAAGTAAACTTCAGGTGTCAAAATACTGTACAAAATTATATTGCTTACAAACTGAGCTTTTAACTGGTTGGCATTGTAGCTGAACCAGCTCAGATTCATAGCCTATACTGGACAGTGATAAAACATTCTGGAGAAGGGGGGAGGGAAGACAGTGTGTGTGAAAACAGAACAATGTAAGTTTTTTTAAAAGTCCTGGTAGGTCAAAGGGAATGTGGATGCAGCAAAGATAAATAGTCATCTGAGAAGTTTTCCTGGCATCATGACTGCTAGAAATGGCCTCCATGGGACAATTTACCCTCATTGTGGCTGTGACATGTAGTATCACTAGTCATTGGCCTTAGTTCCATGGGAATTTGGAATTTAGTTCCATTCTTTTTTTCTCTGCTCTTGTAAGGGTTGGGGATAAGGCAACATTTGCCTTGGGATAGAATAGATTTCAGTAAGACACATTACAGCAGTCAGCCTGTATTAACAGAGGCATCATATCAAAATCACAAGATGTCATAGTCCCACTGTATGCTGCGTTGGTCAAACCCCACCTGGAGTACTGTGTGCAGTTCTGGAGGACTGAGTTCAAAAAGGACGTGGACAAAGCTGAGAGGGTTCAGAGGAGAACGACAAGAATGATCTGTGGTTGGGGGCCGAGCACTATGAGGAAAGGTTGAGGGACTTGGTAATGATCAGCCTGGAGAAGAGGTGATTGACAGGGAACATGATTGCTGTATTTAAGTATTTGAAAGGTTGTCACTTAGAGGAGGGCAGGGAAAGGTTCCTGTTGACTACGTGGAGAATGATATTGGCTAGATATCGGGGGGGAGCTCCCCATCACTGACAATCTTGAAGTAGTGGTTGGACAAATACTTTTCCTAGATGCTTTAGGCTGATCCTGCATTGAGCAGGGGGCTGGACTAAATGTATGACCCCTTCCAACTCTATGATTCCATGATTCTGTTTTTTAATCCATTGGCCTAGCATCCACTTGAAATGGAGCTTTATGAAGTTTCTCCAGATTTTGCTGTAAATACTTCATCAATTGTCTTATGTTGTTCTCTAGTGAAAAGGGTAGAAAAATGCAAAAAAAAATTCTATGGGATCCAAAATAACACTTTCTGGAGATACCTTATGTTCATCTAGTTGGTTGTTTAGAATCAGAATTTGAAACCACTTTCTGTAGATCCTGTATTCTCTGGCCATTTCCTCACGTTAGTAAAAATAGTGTTACACCAGTGGTATGGCGAAGCGCTAAATTTTATCTCACATCCCAGCCCCCCCTAACCTTTTTTCTGTCTCACCTTTGTCTGCCTTCTTTGTGCACATTTCACCATCCACATCTGCTGCTGGAAATGGTGGAAGAGAACAACGCATCTTATACATGTTGTGCTTCTGCCTGTCAATCAATTCAGGAAACCAATCCCCTTCCTCCATATTTTGATGCAGTTTAAAGGTCCGGTGATGCCCACTAATTTTTTAAAATTCATACTTCTCCATTGCAATGCCTATACATGGAATCATAGATGCATAGAGCTTTTTGAATGTCACCCCTTCTGGGATCATGAGTCTTTTGATTAAATGTTTCCTGATTTGGGGAGGGGAGGGGGAGGAAACGTTTGTGAGGCATGTTTTTTGTTACAACACTGAAAAAAACATTCTTTTATTTCTGGGATCGCCTACATGCATGTCTGTCTATTTGTTGCTCCATACACGTCACCTTTTAAAAAAAGAAATTCCTATCCCCAGAAACAAAGGAGAGGGAGACGGGTGCAAGGGTGGGATGAAGCAGGCAACTTTAGTGCATTTGAGCCTCCATACCTTCCTTCTGCTGGTTGCCTGCTAGCTGTCTACCAGTGGATTGTGATTTTGCTATTCCCAAACCCACGCTTTAAAATGGAAGATGTCGTGAGCTGTCAGCTAGCCAGACGCTGGATGTGGGTGACATCATGCAGAATGGCCGAAATATAAGAGCTACATTAGGTAAACATTTCACTATATTTATTGCATGCGGAAATCCCCTCCATATATTTTCCTTATCATTTCCTCACTTCCCAATTAATTTATAGATCTTCCCCTCCCAGAGTGACTCTCCTCCATAACTTAATCATTCTTGTTGTTACTTCTTAGGTGGTGTATATTTTGAAGGAAATAATGGTTTCAACACAGATTTTCCTAAGAACTTCAATGAAATAATTCCATATTGTTCAAGAAAATGTTGCTTATCTATAAGTAGTGTAGGAATACCTGAATTGAAAAAATGTTAGGTGTATTCTGTCATACTGAATCGACACATAAATTATTTTAATTGATTTTAAATCAGTAAATGAGAGATAAACTGAGTTATTTGTATTGTTCCTGTTTGATGTAAACCACCCTGAGCATTCGGGGAAGGCAGTATATAAATATAATAAATAAAATAAAAATAAATAAACTTCAAACATTATATTGTTTACTGTTTGGAGGTCCATATCTTCCTTGGTACTGGAAAATGTTAAGTATTGAACAAGGATCAGGAGTTACTTTAGATTTTTGAATGACAGGATTTTTAATTTCTCACACAAAGCTATTCAATGCCAAATGTAATAGTTGCTTACATAAATCATTTGTACAGTACTGTGAGTTCACATTTATTTTTTTATGCATTTCCAGAAGAGTTTAGGCAGCAATATAGTCTGTTTGGACAGAAGTTCCAACATGTATCTTTTATGTTCCCATGGCACACATTTAACTATTGTTAATGATTAGTAGCCTAAATAGGACCTTTGGCCATTGGTTAAGCTATCACGGGGAGATGATGCATATGTTCATGATGTGGATTATTTGCATGTAATAAGGGTCATTTGTGTGTAATGTGGAAGTACAATGGGGGAAGCAGTTTGCTGTATGCTCTGGTTGCAGCATGTTTAACTAATTATAAAAAATTATTTAGCAATCTGTACAATGCTTACAACATATCAATAAACATGTACAAATGATGAGAAAACCTCCAGGTGGAGCCTGGAGATCTCCCAGAATTACAGTTGATCTCCAGATGAGAAAAGTCTAATTTATCAAAAAAAATGGCTGCTTTAGTGAAAGGAATCTATGGCATTATACTCCACTTTGCCTCACCCCCCCCCCAATCTCTAGGAATTTTCAGACCCAAAGCTGGCAACCCTAGCAAGGATAGAGAAGTAGAATGGGACCTCAGACTTCACCTTCTTTTTAGTAGACACCAACAGTTTGTTGGGCTCAGGCAGAAGAGAACAGTTAAGTCAGGCTTTGTAAGGAACCACTCTCAGCTCAACTACATATATAAGTGAGAGCTAATGAGTTGCAACTAAGTCATGGCATCCCAGCAAGGCAAGTGAGAATCAGAGTCTTTCTTGGTGCTCCTGTTTAACTTTTGAGATCCTACAAGCTCGGGCAATACAATGCTGCCTTCTCTCCCTCAGCTCAGAGGATGCTTATGGTTGTAACGTTTACCGGATTTTATTCCCCGCAATACTATCCAAGTTCTTATACCTTATATTGTTACATCTGCGGCCTTCAATCCTATGAAGCCTACTGGAAATGAGCAAATCTAAGCCGGGCAGCATGACCCGGTGTATAGGGAGATATTGTTTTTGAGATCAGACAGTATGGGATAGATTGATCTCATCAGATCTTGGAAGCTAAGCAAGGGGTGGTACTTGGATCAGAGAATCACCAAAGGAAATTACTGAGAAAGGCAATGGCAAATCACATCTGCTCATCTGCCGTGAAAGCCCCTTGTTAAGGTCATCATGAAACTTTGCAGCAATTGCAATTGAAATTTATTTCTGTTTCTCCATTCACAGAGAAGATAGTCTGGCTGGTACACATCCATAAGAAGAAGAATTGGTTCTTATATTCTGCTTTTCTCTACCAGAAGGAATCTCAAAGTGGCTTACAATCGCCTTCTTCTCCCCACAACAGACACCCCGTGAAGTGGGTGAGGCTGAGAGAGCCCTGATATTACTGCTCAGTCAGAACAGCTTTATCAGTGCCATGGTGAGCCCAAGGTCACCCAGCTGGTTGCATGTGGGGGAGCATGGGATGAAACCCGGCTAGCCAGATTAGAAGTCCACACTCCTAACCACTACATCAAGATGGCTCTCCAGGAAGTCAGTGATTATTTCCCACCAATGTGCTATGCTGTAATAGCTGCTGTAATTGGAAGACCTATCTTTTAGGGCTATAATGATTAACTATTGCTTGATCTGAACACAGCCCACGGCGCCGCGGGCGCTGCGGACTAAATAAAGCTGTAAAGGCTTTGTGGGAGGAGTTAGGGCGGGCTTGGTCTGGGATGAAGAAGGGTGCCGATTGGCCCCTTCCTCAAGACAGACCATAGGCCGGGCCAATCCCCGCCCTGCTATCAAGGAAGCAACTGCGAGCCGCGCTCTGCGCGGCTTGCAGTTGCTCCTTTGCCAGCGGCCTGACGCGTCGAGAGGCGCAAAGCACCTCCGATGCATCAGGCCGCTGGCAAGGGAGCCCTCGGCAGCCGCGCAGAGTGCCTCTCGCCGCGTCAGGCCGCCGACCAAGGGAGCCCCCAGCATCCGCGCTCTGCGCGACTGCCGGGGGCTCCCATGCCTAGCGCCCGCTGTATTTTAGGTACAGCGGGCTTGATTACTAGTTTATATATATTTTTAAGACAAAAAGCACCAGATCTTTAACATGTAGCAGGTCTCATCTGGGTACCTGAAAAGAGAAAAGTCTGTTACATGATTTTTTGTGCCATCCCCTTGACAAAAAAATAACCTCTACAGCAAATTAATACAAATTCACTTTTATTAATATGTATGCTCTAATATCTTTGGCTAGTTTTGAAATTGTCTGCACGGCAACTAAAGACCTCAGCAGGAGGTAGTTTGTATTAAGAAATAATAATGAAGAACAATTAATTCTGTTCCTTAAGGGTTTTGTTGCTCCCCATTTTAATGACTGGCATTAAACCAAATGTTTAATGATGGTATCATGGCAATCCCAAGAAATCTGATGGAGTTCAAAGTACCACTAGCCAAGGCACAATGGAAATTCATTATCTTTAAATCCATAAACTTTCAGTTTGACTGGCAAAGGTTAAAATTTGAAAATGTTTGCCATGGCTGCATCTTACTGCTTGGGGGAATATGATTGTTTAGGATTCTCTGATAATGTTTAAGATGTGATAGTTCAGTCACATAAGCTTGTGCAATGGTTCCATGATGACACATGTATTTATTTGTTTTATGTAGCAAATTTTATGATGTCTATCCAGAGAACTGCCTCAGGTAGATTACAAAATTAAACCAAAAAAAAAAGTAAAAATATTTACATTTAATAATTAAAATCTAAGATTGCAATCCAGCATTGCAGACATGGCCATAGTGTAAAAACTGCCATTGAGTGAACGTAGGGCTTACGGCAATGTTTCATCAACTCCTGCCTCATTAAGATAGAGCAATTACATTTTTATTGTCTATAAGAAGTGTTAGAATTCCAAACAGCAAGTAATTTGGTGAAGTCAACCCTGAGAAATTGTTGTAAAGTGGTTAGGCTTCTGAACTATATTTATGTGCTGTTGGTCACAGCTGGGATTGCAGTGGAATAATCCTGAGTACATGGCCTGAGAGATCTCTTTGTTTAAGCCATGCCACCACCTTCTTCCTTTTTCTTCAGGAACAGAAGCTCTTCTGCTAACAAGGAAGAAGCAATCCTCTATTAAGTTCTCAGCTCTCTTCATCTGTAGATTTGTGTTCATGTAGTCCTGCTTGCAGCCCAGCCAGGATCACAGTTTGTTTTCTTTGTAACTACTTTAAGCTTTTGTGCACTGTTTCAGTAAGGAGACTGACACTGATGAATATTGTATGTAATCATTCCAGTAAAGATTAATCCTTTTAAATCTCAAAGTGCTGTGAGTCCGGATCTGTGCATCATCCACCAAAGATAACCAATAACTGCAAATGCTCTGTTACTCTGTAGCTCTCTTTTTCTGAAGGGACTCAGGACCAAGTCCAGTCCAAAAGTCCCAACAAGAAGGAATCCTGGAGAATTATCATCAGAACTTCAACTTTTCAGCCCACCATCAACCTAGAGTCTGGAACAATGTACACAGCAGTTTCACTTCCTAGATACTACACAACTATGTGATGGACATATAAGCCCCTTCTTATGTTGAAAACCAACTGACCGGTGCACATATTTTCTTGGTTCTAGATACATTCTAGTACATAACATAATCCATTGTTTGTAGTCAAGGCAAGTATTTGTTTCAGTTCCTTAGTGACTCATACTGAAAGAATCTATAACAAAAAAAGTCTGTTCAGAACTAAGTCCCATTTTATTTGGTGGGAATTACTCCCAGGAAAGTGCTTTTAGGATTAGACTAAGGTAAAGGTAAAGGTATCCCCTAAGCAAGCACTGGGTCATGTCTGAACCTTGGGGTGACACCCTCTAGCGTTTTCATGGCAGACTCAATACGGGGTGGTTTGCCATTCCCTTCCCCAGTCATTACCGTTTACCCCCCAGCAAGCTGGGTACTCATTTTACCAACCTCAGAAGGATGGAAGGCTGAGTCAACCTTGAGCCGGCTGCTGGGATTGAACTCCCAGCCTCATGGGCAGAGCTTTCAGACTGCATGTCTGCTGCCTTACCACTCTGCACCACAAAAGGCTCTAGGATTAGACTAATGGGCCCTAATTTAAGAATTACTATTATACAACCTTTTTTTTTGAGGCCTTGGGAGGTAGAGATTTATTTCTTTGATTTAAAACAGTTATTCATCTGCATCAATGGACTACCCAATACAGACATTGGACAAGAGACCAGACCTCTCAATATGAACTCTGTCCTGATTTCCACTCAGAAAACACTGTTCAAGACATGAGAACATCAGCCATACCATCAGGGTATTATTAATTTGTTCATTTTCTAATGTGATATATACAGTCACTGGTGAACAATGTCCTTCTGCTGTCTACAGCTGGCAAATCAACGAGTTTCTATGGAAAAGATGACACAATTAAAAAAAAATCTTGAAAAGAACACTCACAGAGACATGTGGAAGCTGTTCCTTATGAGTGTTGTCCACATGGTTGTGATTTATACACAACCATGTGCAATATGATGACTATATGATTTTTTCTCCTGTGATTTACACATCTTGAAGTTCTTCCAGTTGAAACCAAGAGAATTAAAAATCCCTTAACTTTGGATCATTTGGTGTACGATTCAGGGCCCCTTCATATACTACCTTGTTATCTTTTTTTGTTTGCTTGATTTTTGCATTTCATTTTCGGTACATTTCTTTTCATGCTAAAAATGCAGTATAGCTACATTTTATGCAGATTCATTGTCTAGAACAAATAAGCAGAAATAGATGCTTTCATTCAATAGTGTAGAGCAGGGGTAGTCAACCTGTGGCCCTCCAGATGTTCATGGACTACAATTCCCACGAGCCCCTGCCAGCATTTGCTGGCAGGGGCTCATGGGAATTGTAGTCCATGAACATCTGGAGGGCCACAGGTTGACTACCCCTGGTGTAGAGGAAGAGAAGAGAATGTAGCAGCCACAGTTTCATAAGATCCAGTCAACGGAAGGCAATGCAAAAAATATAATCTTCCCACAATGTCTTCATCTTGTCAGAGGCTGACACAAAATCATCATTCTGAAGTCGCTGCTTATGCCTGCTCATACATTACATCTGCGTGTTATTAAGCTTGAAGAAAAAATTACATGGATTCATTCCTGTACAATACCCTTCACCTCTGAAAATCGTTCAATAGCCAAACTCATAAAAGAACTTTCCTTGTCCAAAATGAGAGATATTAAGCTTTGTAAAATCACCTAGAAATTTCCCATTCCCATGTGATTTCCCCCTACCCTTTCTATTGATAGAAAACTGTGAAATTGTTAAGGAAGAATGAGTCCCTCCCGTCTCCTCAGTTGATTTCATTATTTCTGGTACCTTTGATAATACAGAAGAGGTAGCTTTTATGCCCTGTTCAATTGGAATACAATAGAAGCTGCTAATAATGAAATGATTTTCTCTGTACAGGACACTATTTCAGTATCCTGTGATATTCAGTAAATATCCCATAATACTTCTTAAAAAAAACCCTACCTTTTCACTTTTATATCAAGATTCTGCCATCTCAGATCTAGAAGAAGAGTTGATTCTTATATGCCACTTTTCTGTCCCCGAAGGAGGCTCAAAGCGGCTTACATTCACCTTCCCTTTCCTCTCCCCACAACAGACACCCTGTGGGGTAGGTGAGGCTGAGAGAGCCCTGATATTACTGCTCGGTCAGAACAGCTTTATCAGTGCCGTGGCGAGCCCAAGGTCACCCAGCTGGCTGCATGTGGGGGAGTGCGGAATCAAACCTGGCTTGCCAGGTTAGAAGTCGATGCTCCTATCTTTATGGAAATTTGATTTCATTAATCTGTATTAATCAGGAGCATATTCTTTCAGTATAATTGTTAAAGGTTTTTTTTGTTTTGAGTCTGATATATAGGGGCTTTCCGCACCGGGATCCAAAAAAAATTGTTTGCTGAACGAAAAATCGCCATTTAAAATAGTGCAATTCGTCATTATGCATACCTGACTTTGTAGTGGAATCCAGTTGCGTTTCTATCGTTTCCCACAAGCTTCCGGTCTCAGCAAAAATCGCTAGAAAGGAAGCGCTATTGCCGAGCTCGTCCCGCCCCTGGCCGTCAAGCAGCCAATGGGCAGCCGTTAGCATGCTCCCAAACAGCCCCTTTCCCTTTAAGAAAGGGTTTTTTTTAAAAAAAAACACACCCATTGCAACGAATATGTGTTGATTCGTTGCAACGGAGAGACCCATCAGCTGGCAGGTGTGTTTGAGCTGTCGTTTCATCGTTGCCACGCTCCCCCCAAGTGAAAAAAAAAATCCCCCCCCCTCACGGGCCCGATTTTCGGCCGAAAACAGTGTAAAAAATAAAGGGAAAATACATCAGCAAACGGGCTTCTCTGTTGTTTGTGCTTAGTGACTAAACAGCTCTGGGGAGGGACTGAAGCCAGGGAAGCCTCTAAACAGGCTTGCTGGTGGGTTGAACTTCGCTTGCTCGGAGAAAAAAAAATGGCAATCGCTTCGCCGGAAGATCAGAGGAGAGAGCCAGGGGGAGGGACTTTGTAGAAACCACAACAATGGTAATGCACAGAACTTTCCCGCTAGTGTTGCAGATTGGTTGCAGGAGTGTAGCGCTTTCCGGAGGGTGAATCCACTTTTGGGGATTTCCCTGAAAGCGCTACAAGGAAGCCCTTTTTGCGGATCGGTTTCAGGTGTGTGGCAGATTGTCAACGACGTTGTGCATAATGGCAAATCAGTAGCGTTTTCAATTGGCAACCATTGTGCAATTTTGAAGGCGTGCGAAAAGCCCTATAATGTTGCTAATTGACCCTACTGTTTTTGAACACCCCCCCCAAAAAAAAGACTTTAAACACATATCTCTCTAGTTGATGTTTACCTTACAATATAGATTTTGGGAATCAATGGCAAAGTACGCAGCTATTTTTCACAAGATCAAGACCTGCCAGGACTCCCTGAGGAGGGGAAATCTCATTTTCTCCTGCTCCCCTCTCTGCATGCTCTAACTGCCCCTGCTGACATTAGGTCCTGGTCACCTCACCTCTTGCTGGCCACTATCAACCCGCCCCATCCCCACCAGAACTTTCCTTCGCTCCACGGTGGCCATTACTTTGCTGGCCGCCAAGAGCGAAGGTAGGCTCCCTGGGCCCCGCCCCGACAATGGCTCCCCAGACCCCGGGGAGCCCACTGGCCGGCTCGCTGAGCCACCCAGCGCCTTCCCCAGAGCCTGGGGAGCATTTTTCCAAGTTACCAAGGGAGCCAAAACACTCCCCAGGCCCCGGGGAAGGAGATCCGCGGCTCCGTGAGCCAAGGATGGCCTTCCCCGGGGCCTGGGGAGCACTTTCAAACCTCAAACGCCGCCAAAAAACGCTCCCCGAACTCCGGGGGGTGGGAGGCAAACCGTCCCCCAGTCCCCTAGGGCCCGCTGTATTTTTTTTAACAGCGGGCTCTACTGCTAGTTTACTTATAATATTGCTAGGGACTTGGTGCTTGAGCTGTCATTTCTAGGAAATGTGTAAATCATTGAAGAGATATTCTACACCAAATTCCAGGCAGATAAGTGAAGGCAGGTTAACTTCTCATCATTTTATAGGCAGGTAAACTTCTCATTTGTGCAAATAGCACATGAAGTTGTGAAGTGACATTGGAGTGAGTTTTAGCTCCATTCCTACACTTCTTAAGTGGGGATGAGGTCTTTTCTGAAATAAAAACAGTGTGAAGGAAAGGATCTAAAATCTCCCTGTGTGTGTACTTTACCTTTTGCTCTCTGGGTGAAATATTTTTTTTGTAGCCAAGCTGATTTTTGACACTTAAGCCCAACTGAGATAAGTATGCTTTGAGCATTGACACAAGATAGCGGCAAGATTTTGTTCTTATAAACTCTGGATTTTATTTTAAATGAAATAAAAATAAGAGAAAATTAAATGAAAGCAAAGACAAAACTTGCTCTCTATGATTACTCTGTTGGGTCTCAAGTTGGTTTGATATGTATATGTTTGTTTACTCCTGGAAATGTGCACAGAAAAATGTCTATAGGAATTATCCTGTTCAGAATATCTGGTAGTACGTTGTTCTAGCTAGCATGCCTGATGTCACCTTTTCACTCACTGCCTTCCATGGAATGGAAACCAAATCATCTCTAGTAGGACTGGGCATGAACAGCTCACAAACTAAATTTTGTGACAAACTTTGGTCACTTAATGGTTCATTAAGTCAATTGGCATGAACTTTCCATGAGTTTTTGAGCTGCTACTGAAGGTTTGTACTGGTACATAAATCAACACATTTCCAGACAGACTGTCTCTGCTCAATCTTAGTGTTTCCCAAACTTCAAAAAATGGAGGGGGCAAAATATTCCAGCTTTGGAAATAGTCTAGTCAGTTTCAAAATAGTGATGTCAGTTTCAAGAGGTACCCACCCACACACACCTTGTCAGTATTCCTGTGTTAACTTCCAATTTTCTTGCACAAAGTTTGCAAAATCCCCCTTGCTTGCATTTGTTTTGACTCTGTGCTTTGAGAACAGTCTTATTAGCTTGAAATCCAGTGCCACTGGTTCTGCTGGGCACTTTGCACATTGTAACTGCAAGGATTCTGTGGTTTGACATTAGTCCTTCTTTTGAGCTGGCATTGCCACAGTGGTACTTGGTTCTGCTTGGTAGTAGCATTTTGGATTGATTCTGCTGGGATTGCAATCTCCTCTTTGGTGTGTGATTCTGTGCTCCACATCAGTCCTGTTGAGCTGGTATTCCTATGATGGCACTGGGTTCTGCTGGGGGGAAGGAATGTATTAAAAGGAACGACATGATTGCTCATTGGAAACAATGGGAGAGGCTTGAATGCCCATTGGCAATAATGGGAGCCAGGATTTCGAATTGACTTACATGGGTTCCATTGCAGCACAAAACAGTTGCAATGAAAATGTGGAGTGGATTTTGAATTAATGTCTCTCCACTGTGCACCTGAGTTTTGGGCTATGTTTAAATGGATTGCACAAGACAGCCTTTAAACAACTGAGTGGTGGTTAGCAAGCTGCTTCCTCTCACTCAGCTGTTTTCCAGGTTTCCTGCAAACTAAAAAACAGCTTGGTTCATGAACAACCCCCCTGGTTAGGTTCAGTTCACGGTTCAGGTCAAACTACATTTTCCTGCTTAATGCCCATTCCTGATCAACATATTTTAATTTTGGCTTTTGTTCTTACCTCGTATGGATTACTGCTTTTAAAAAGCCTGAGAAATATATTCAGTACATAAACCAAAATACAATGGAATGGTGTTGAAAAATGCTGAGCACAAAATACAAACAAGCATGGTCAAATAACAAAGCAGCTCTATTTGGTTTGCAATCACAACAATACAAACTTATCAATGCACAAAATGTCTCATATTACACATACATGGGCTCTCTAATTATATCTTCATGACCTGAAATATTTTAAAGTGTACAGTGCATCCAGTAGTTTGAAATATAGGCAGGCAGAGTCATTTGGAAGAAAACCGAAAGGCACTATCGTTTCTAATTCAACTCTTGTGTTTTCAAAAAGATGTCAGTTATGTAACTCTTCCTTCTTCATATCATTGTGCTCCACAGGCAGACAAGAACCCAGTGCATTCTGGTTTCATAGATCCTTTATCCAATGCCTTTCTTGCAATGTTTTCAAATGCCTCAACAGGAAGCTCTGAGATAAGATAATCATCAGTGCCAATTCTCAGTGCATTAGCTGATGCTTCCAGCTGCATTCTTGAAGGAATTGTGGGCCAGTTCCTTGACACCCTCATTGGGATTGACTCATTGGACCAGGGTCAGCACCTGCCACCTGGTACCTTGCTACCAAGCAATATGTGTAACTTAACAATTGCAGTGATGGCTACCATAAACGTGATACCACACAATTCACTTGGGCCTCATGGAAATCTCCACACAACTTGTGTGACTTGGCTGGACCTTTTGGTGGTCAATATACAACTCACCTGAGCAACCACACACCTCTTGCAATTAGGCCAGACTTTTGTTAGGGAGAGGCTGCCATAAGAAGGGAGGGAGAGAAGGTGAGAGTCAGGGTAGTGTAGTTGAGTGGTAGTGTCACATTAGGATCTGGAAATTTTGGGTTCAAATTGCTATTCTGCCAAGCTGGGTGAATAGGTTTCTCACTTGCATGTTCCTCACCTGTTATATGTCATTATGAACATGACCCTAGATGCAGACCATTAAATACACAGATGAGGTGCATATACATCAAAATGAGATATTTATATAGACCTGGGACAACCACCCAATTTCCACTGAACTTTTTTGTCGAGGACGACTAGTTTGGGCAGCGCGGGGGGTCCGGAGAAGGAGCGTGCTGACAGGAGCGGAAACCTAAGAAAGGAAGATCCAGAGGAAGAGATCCCGGCAGACCCTCTTTGGATACGAAACTTACATAAAGGGATGTGGGGAATCAGTTCACCAGGGGTGGGGGAAACGGTAGCACAGGGGCAGTCAGTACAAGCGGGGAGAGCAAGGGAGAAACCCAGGGCGGGGCGGTGGCGGAGAGACGCGGAGTCCCGGAAGGGCGAGGTCCGCCTGAGAAGCCCGGAGGGTGGAGACAGGGGCTAGAGAGGCTACTTAAGGAAGCGTCAATGAGGAGATGGGGTTGGAGGCGTAGTGACGGAACTACCCTGAACCCAGGAGCGGGAGAGAGAATACCGACTCCATTCTGAGACGCTGTTTCCTACAGATAAAGCCTTCTAGTCCCGGGTCTCCCTCACCGAACAACGTGGCGGACCCGAAGCGTGGCAAAGACCCGGCGGACCCTGACATTTTTGAAATGAGGTCCTTCTAAATAGACACTGTAGATAATGTTACTAAAGCAGTAGTGTAAATAAATGGATAGAACCTCCTATGTGTCTTAGAAGATATAAACTACACATAAAAAACAGAAAATGGGAGATGCAGAACTTTAGGTAGACGAAACCCAACAAGAGGTATAGCTATATGCCTTCATGCTCCACTCTTCTCCTTTCCATTCTCTTTCCTCAAAGCAGGGCAAAACTATTAATGAGACTGTCCAAAGCTAACTCTGGAGTGCTGATCACAATGTGCCACAGCATGCAACAATGTGAACCTGCAATGCAAAGGAAAAAAACGCATGCAAAGACAGCTTTCTTTAGATTCTTTAAGACTACAAGCAAAACCACACCTGGATGCAGAACAATAAGCCTCAGAATCAGTAGGTAACTTGACCAGTGGGGTTATTCATTTTGGACCACACATCTGGAATCTGGAAGCACTAATAAAACTGTTCCATGCAAAGCAGGTTTCAGCCTGATAGGAACCTCATGTAATCTTTTTCTAAAAGGAAGAATGGAATGCAGATATGATAAATAATAACAACCACTCATGCATTTGTATTCAGTTGTTTTGACAGTGAGACGCCCCCCTCCCTTTCTTAAGCCTGGCTTGAAGTGCTAGAGTTCCCATTTAAGAGTCCTGGGGCTTTCACAGACAGGATGCTGCGATTAATAGCACTTGGCAAACTAATTTGGTTAAAACAGGCAGCAACCCAAATGTAAAATGAGCTACCAAGCTGGAGGGCAAAACAAAGACTGGCCATTTCTAATTCTTTCTAATAATGCAGTCTGGAAGGGTAGGCTCTGGGCTTTTGATGTACTACACATTCCCACTTCCCTCCAAATTGAGAAATCTTTTCCAATCAAATCCTTCACTTAGCAGTCCTGCCTCTCAGGCAGTCTGTTTGATTAAAAGGCTGTGCAACTTGGCATACATTGTAAAATATTCAGAAGGCTGAGGGAATCCATAAGCAACTATAAAAGCACAATTAGGCAGATAAGGGCTAGCGCTGCACCATACGTTACCCCAGTGTCTACTGGTGCAACTATCTGTTGAAAGGCCTGACAACCCCCCCAGTTATAAACTATGTCCTTAGGATGAAAGCCAGCCACATGAATTCACTGGG
The DNA here is from genome assembly GCF_049243985.1 of Paroedura picta. NCBI lineage: Eukaryota > Metazoa > Chordata > Lepidosauria > Squamata > Gekkonidae > Paroedura > Paroedura picta. Next base: position 60,896,027 of record NC_135370.1, on the reverse strand, counting down.
AGCTATAGCATGACAGCCGAGCTAGTGTAGGCAAAGCCAGCTACAGACACATCTGAAAATGTGGTAGATGTTTATGTATGCCTTCTACAGAATTGGATTATGTGGATATATATTCAAAGCATCCTCATGCTTGTTTCAGCCTCCTGAAGCCAAGTGAACAACAGAAGCACAACAGAGAAGAAAGATGGTTCTCCATGCTGGCTCCATTCACGTGCCCCTCCCCTTGTTAGTTACTCGCCTGTCTCTTGCTTCACTTGCCACTCACAATATACCCAGGGCAGTTAGGGCTGGAAGTGAAATACACAACCTGCAAATAAAGACCAGCCTCTGATGCTTTCTAATCTCATGTGCAAGGGATCCTCCAGGGCAGGAGGGTGAAGCAGAAGCCATTCAGATGCTTTTCAGTTATCTGATTGGATGTCTCGCTATTAGATCATTTCCTCCCACAACAAAGTATTTCCTGAATGCAGTACTACTTCCGCTGTCCTCTATCCTATCCTAACCATATAATGAAGGAGAAAGTGGAGAAAATCTGGGAGAGGGGGTTGCATCAAAACAGAAAGCCAAAATGGAAGCAGTAAAACGCATGTGGTCAGCCAGCGTTCTTGGGGCTGCACTGTGAAAGGGATCTGATGCTGGGGGCTGAGACCATTAATCCAATAGCCCAAATTATTTCCTGACTAGAAATTAAGCCCGCTGGAGGAGAAGGATTAAGCCCGCTGGAGGGCACTAGGGAATTAGGAGGAAGAATGCAGGAAGGGAAGGGAGAAGAGGGATGGGAGGGAGAAAGGAGGGCAAGGGGTGGGTGGAGGGATGGAGAGAAGGGAGAGAGAAAGCAAGGGAGTCATAAAGGAATCCAGAAAGACAGGAAGGCCGAAAGAGAGGAAGTGAGAGGGAAAGGAAGAAGGAAAGATAAAGAGGCAGGAAGGAGAGGGAGAAACAAAGGAGGGCAGTAAGGAAGGGAAGAAGGAAGAAGGGGGCGAGGAAGCAGTGTTGGAGTGGCGGGAGGGTGCGGGTGCGAGTGGGGGGTCGAGGGGAAAGAGGCTGGTGTGGGTGTGTGTGGCTGGGGCAGTGGGGGTGGGGCACAGCCCCCCCCCGGGGTGCAAATGGAAGGGTAGGCCACACGTCGGCTTACCTTCTGTGTAGCATTGTCCATGGGTGGGGCTCCTCTGGGTCGTCAGCATGTCGGGTCAGGCGGGCAGCTTGCAGGTGGCTGGAGGGCTTCGCTGGTGGCAAAGGGAGAGGCCTGGCACGTCAGCAATGCTGCGGGGCTGTCCCTTTGCTGGGGGCGAAGGCTCTCAGCCCCGGGCTGCCTCCAGGCGTGGTGGGTGGCTCGGGAGGGGTGGGCGCCAAACCTGCGAAGCCAGCCAAGACTGTTAGGTTTTTTTAAAAAGAGGAAGTCCTAATTTTCTTTCTGTAGAAGCTGCAGAAGCCCTTACTTCTGTGGAGATTTGCCTCGTGGTTTTTTTCCTCCCTTCTCTGTTGTCTTCAATCCCCCCCCCCCCATTCAAGAAAAGAAAGAAAGAAATAGGCTCTGTCTGGGCTTGGCTCCCCCTCCCCCCTTCTGAGTTTTCCCAATAAAGTGCAGAACACTTTTCTGTTTCAGTGGGGGGGGGGGAGACGAAGACCCAAGTTCAAATCAATCTGAATTCAGCAGGATCCACACCGAAAAAAACAAAGTAAGTGCAGAATCAGCCCAGGACTAGCTACTGCAAACAATAACTATTTTAAATATTCTGAGCTGCTTTATATATTATTATTCACTGATAAGTAATATGTCTAGTGAGTCAGTTGGTCTGAGGTTGAAAATGAAGCATGTTATTCTTTTAATTGAACGTTAGTTCAAGGCCACAATAATAAACCATAGATGTAATGATCTTGTACTTTCTTTTTGAGTACCACTCAAATGCATTACCATGTTTAGGGTGATCATTTCCATCAATATTTTCATGCAGTTGCTAACTTTAGCCTTGACTTTTAGTGTGATTACTTTTTTTCTTGGATGTCCCCATTCTCAAGTGGAAATATCCTGAAGGTTGTTTCAAGGCAACCTTTAACAAAATCCAATTCATTCGTATTTTTAGTACCTCCATTTGTATTCCCACTGACCCTTCAGTTCAGTAAACATGGAGACATATTCACAGTTGAAGCACAGTTTATTCAGCAGCAACAGGATAGACAAAGCACTGAAGAAGAAGAAGAGTTGGTTCATATATGCCTCTTTTCTCTCCCTAAAGGAGGCTCAAAGTGGCTTACAGTCACCCTCCCTTTCCTCTCCTTACAACAGACACCCTGTGAGGGAGGTGAGAGCCCTGATATCACTGCCTGGTCAGAACAGCTTTATCAGTGCCGTGGCGAGCCCAAGGTCACCCAGCTGGCTGTATGTGGGGGAGTGCAGAATCGAACCCGGCATGCCAGATTAGAAGTCCGCACTCCTAACCACTACACCAAACTGGCTCTTTACAAAGTATGCCAAGTTGCACTGAAGTGAAACTTCCATCTCCCCAAGCATGGGTGGAGATAATATTTTTTCCCAAAGAAAAGTCCTTTCCACCCCCTGAAGCAGAGAAGTATCTGCCAAAGAGAAACACACACACACACACACACACACACACACACAGAGAAGCCAGGTAGACTTATCCAATTAAAGAACTCCCAAAGCTTGGGTTTCTCCAAGGCTAGGTAGCAGATTTTCCCAATGCTTCCAGGGAAGTGGATCAACCCTGGGCACCCCCAAGGGTCTGTCTTTTATCTTCCCCACATCTACATTACATCACCCTGGGCATTGTTGTGTTTTCATGCTTACCATGTGCTGCAGATGTTTGGGGAGGATGGAGCTGAACAGGTCCTTCTGGGGTCTGATGTGGACTTTTTGGCACTGTGTGCTCCTCTGTGGCAAGTTTCCAGAGAGTTCTGCTCTATTGTAACCAGTAAATAACCTTCAAGCCAAATAAGCCAGTCCCTTAGATATCTCTTGCTTGGCAGAATAAGACATAATACAGTAAGGCACTCTTCTTTCTGGAGAAACAAGCTGACTCTATGCTTCTAGGAAAGCCTAGAAGTTTCAGACATGGCTGCACTTCAGATAATGGAAAGACCTGGCTAAGGTCCAAGGGTGGTCCAGAAATAGCAAGAAAATTGTCTCTGAGGAAGGTAACCCTACATCTCAGGGGTGATTTTATCATCCATCAGCAACAGACATTGGCTGTGTGTCTGCCATACATACATCTAATGGAATCATGGATATGTATTTTAATTTCTAAATGTTGATTATATCTATTAACTGCCCTATCTCATGAGACTCAGGGAAGTTTACAGTAGGGTCTACTGTAAGCAGTTTTAAACTTTAATGAGTAGGGTGATACTGTCATGATTTGGATCTTTTCCCCGGTTCTGGTCTCTATTTAAGGTAGGAAATGCTTTCCAAAGGGCCAAACACAGGACCGCCATATGCAAAACCGGCTTGTGCCATCTGGACATATTTGCTTGAAGTTTGTTCTTTGCCTTCTGTGCTTCTTGGCCTGGTGCAATTTTCATTTATCTTATGGAAAGTTACATTAAAGACACAAACTATTATTCTGCGGGTGGCTTTGGGAGGGGGATTCTGTCAGTGGAAGGAGTTAGCTTTCAAACATCTTCTGGCTCTGCAATTATATAATTCTACATAAAAAGATTGCCCCAGCCGCTTTTATGACAAACACACTTCCTTGAGAATATGCGACTGTTTGAAATGCCACCTCAATATCACTCCTTCTTAAGGACACTTTTATTTTCAAAAGGCTATTCTGACATTGTACATTGTCATTTGGGCCTAATAGGAGAGTAGTGTCTGATGTGAACATATACAGATTACAAAGTATATCGATAAAAAAAACCCCAAATAGCTCAGTTTCACACAATTTATCACTTCTGTCTGTAACATGAAGTATCAAAACACACACTATCTTTTGGTGTGGAAATTAGGGATCTTATTTGAAAGAAAGTATAATTCTTACGCTGCCTTTGGGGTGCAGAGGAAGTGAAAACTTTGACAGTAGCAAATATGTGTTTATGCGTTATTGAGCTGACAACATTTTCTCCTGTCATATCACAAGGGAAGATTAAAGCTGCTTTCCACTCAGTGGTGCTGCTAGATGAAGAGACATTATTTTAAGCAAAAAGATAGCTTTATGATTCCATTCCTAGTGGAGATATCAAGCGGATAACATCCATGTGGAGTATCTTCCATAACTCAGTGTCATTAATTTTAGGTGCAAGTAAGAAGAGAAGCGAACTGTGATGGACTACTTTTAAAAGTGCTATACAAACAGGTAAAGGACTGAGAAGGGCTAGTTCTTTACAGAGCTACAGAACCCTGTGTGACAGGCTTTTTCAAGAGATCTGATTGGCTGGCATCAACTAAACAGAGATAGACTACTGAAGTGGATGCAGAGGAGAATTCAGTCTGATCTCAGTCCTAGCTGAAAAGAGTGGAGTACTGACAGTGTTGAAATTCAGCCCTGATTGAGAACAGATTTCAGTCAGACTGGAGAACTGAGGGAAAGTTGGCAAGAAAGTTTGGAAACAGGCAAAGACTCCCATTTGGACCAAGGAAGAAAAATAGATCTACAAAGAGAAGAAAATTCCCTACTCAGTCAAACAAGGAGGAGAATGCAGAGATCCCTCATCTGGTTTGGTTAGAAACTGCTTTTAGAAAATTTAAGAATCTGTTAAAAACTCATGGCAAGTACTGGTATTTCAAGAGAAGTGGATTGGGTACTGGAAAGAGTGTACCAGTCTTCAGAAAACCAAAAGAGTCAGAAAATACTCAAAGACATGGTACTAGAGTATTTGGGAAACACAAGGACAAAGGTCTCTCAACCTTTATGTGAAGGGCTTAAGAAACTCTCATCAGCCTGAAACAAAAGAATTAAAGTCTGTTTATGTACTGGTTTTACCTCAGAAATTTCAAGCTCTGACCTTTCCTCTTTTTATGTTAAATAAAATGTTTTGTTATTTTTTTAATTTCAAAATATCTTGAGTGCCATTGAAGTTATTTAAGTTAAATAGACTCTTGATCCTCAGGTTCTTGGGCTGAACCAACAGTCAAAATATTTTTTCAAGGGTTTTCAGCAAAGATGAAAACACATTATTAGGTCAGGATAGACAATAAAAACAGAGGAAAAATCTTGCCTCTGAGGGAGATAAGTAGTTGGGGCCATCATACAAGCCTTGTTCTCTGGCACAGAGAACGCAGATGCAAAAACAGATGAGAAAATAAGTGTCAGCTCTCCTAATATTTACAGGTTTAACAAGTGAATCACACTTTAAGGAGATTTGTCAGCATTTCTACTGAAAATAGCTTCATTTTAGCTACATAAACTTGTTTCAAAGGAGCTAAATATGCTATAAATGTAAATAGCAATTTGAGATGTTAGAGCAGTGAAATGGCAGGACAGCAGTTGCTCAGTGCTTTCCCACCACTATTTCTCTGCTCCCAATGCCTCCTGGCTGCTTTCTCCCTTCATGATATCTCAAAAACATGTTTGCAAATTTGTTTTGGGACTGCTTTGTTGCTTGTAGCATTGTCCATTGGAAGAAGTTAGAATGGCAGGAGTCCCCACCCCAATCAACTTCTTAAGCATGTTTAGAATTGTTCTGTTAGTTTCATCAACCTCACAGGGTGTCTCTTGTTGCAAGAGGGAGGCAATTATGTCGCTTTGAGACTCCTTCGGTTAGTGAAAAGCAGGGTACAAAAACTCTGCGAACTTCAGATTGAGAAATTCCTGGAGAGTTGGGGTGGAGTCTGGGATCAGGGAATTTGAGACTGGGATGCACTTCAGCCACTGAGTCCACCTTTCAAAGCAGCCAGCGTCTCTGGGGGAACCAATCTCTGTAGTCTGGAGATCAGTTGTAATTCCAGTTGTAATTCTTCTTTGGGCTCCCCTTGAAATTTGGGAACCTGATGGATTGATATGTACTGATAAAACATGCCCCCCTATCTGCCAATCTAATTTGCATTAGGAATCAAATTCCTTTGGAATCTGCCAAACATATCAGTTTCAAAGATTAGTGATTTAAGGGCCAGCAAGATGGAAGAAGTGACATTTCTGGTCCTTCTTTGGCACATTAGTAAAGTATGGGAAGCCATGCAGTACTATGAGCTCAGGATCTGAATTGGGGGCCTCCCCAGGATTGCAGAAGAAAGAATATTGAAAGAGTAGCAAAGACAGATATGACTTGATATGGAATGGCAAAAAAAACAAGAATATGCTTCAAAATATTACAAGACTAGTTTCAAAGCCCATTTATAGTTTCAAAGCTTTGCGCGGCTCCCCATTGGCCACTTGGCCCTGGATTGCCACTCGGAGGGGCGAATCAGGAGCCGTGATTCGCCCTTCCAAGTTTTTATCCTGGACAGGGCCCGCCCTAACTTCTCCCCACTTGCCCTTACTCTTTTATTCCTCCCTGTCCTCCGGAGTGGGGGGGGGGTTAAAGATGAGGAAAAGGGGAGTTGGTTTTTCTACCCCACTTTTCACTGCCAAAGCTGCCCAAAGGAGTCTCAAAACAGTTTACAATCACCATCCTTTCCTCAACCCCACACCAGACACCCTGTGAGGTGGGTGAGGCTGGGAGCGCCCTGATAGGACTGCTTGGTCAGAAAGCACTATCAGGATTGTGACAAGCCCAAGGTCACCCAGCTGGCTGCATGTGGAAGAGCTGGGAATCAAACCAAGCTCACCAGATTAGACGCTGCAGCTCTTAACCACTACACCAAGCTGGCTCTCAACACCAGGCTGGAGGTTTAGCACTCCCAAATATAAAAATATTACCAAGAAGCAAGCCTTGTCTGGATAGGGGACTGGATTAAAAACCCAGGACGGAGAATAGTGAAATTGGAATCAGCAGATCTTGATGAAGGCCTACACAATTATATACGGATTAAGAAATAAACTGAAAAGATCATAACACAAGAAAGAAGTCATGAAAACAGAGATAGACTTTTGAGAATATGTTTTAGATGCTGGAATTTATCAAGACCCTCAAACTCTTTGCTTATTTCTCCAATAGAAGCTCATTATTTTTTTACTTACTTATATTTATATACCACCCTCCCTTTTGGCTCAGGGCAGTTCACATTAGGAACTTGCATATTACAATGCAATACAATAAACATCTTGACTTAGATATATAATAACTTTTATCGGATGACATAGTTCATAATTTAACATTTAACATTATGATAAAGCACATAAAAATGACAAAGAAAAATGTTGGGAAAGTGTAAAACAACAAAAATATATTGGAAAGAAATACACTGAAAAATATAGAATATGTTAAAGTCTAAATTCCCATTGGAAGCCAAGAGCAGGCTGTTAGGTGGTCTGCCTAAGAAATTGCCAAAAATATTAAAAGAGTTATTCAAATGTTTCATAGAATCATAGACTAATAGAGTTGGAAGGGATCTCTTGGGTCATCTAGTCCAACCTCCTGCACTATGCAGGACACTCACATTCCAATTGCTCATCTACTGTAACCTGCCGCCCCTTTGCCTTCACAGAATCAGCCTCTCCATCAGATGGCTATCTAGCCTCTGTTTAAAATTTTTCAAAAATGGAGAACCCACCACCTCCTGAGGAAGCCTGTTCCACTGAGAAACCGCTCTAACTGTCAGGAACTTCTTCCGGATGTTTAGATGGAATTTCTTTTTAATTAATTTCATTCCATTCATTCTGGTCTGTCCCTCTGTGGCAAGAGAGAACAATTCTGCTCCATCCTCCATATGGCACTCTTTTAAATACTTGAAGATGGTTATCAGATCCTCTCTCAGTCGTCTCCTCTCTAGGCTAAACAGACCAAGCTCCCCCAACCTTTCTTCATATGTCTTGGTCTCCAAACCCCTCACCCTCTTTGTTGCCCTCCTCTGAACATGTTTGGACACGTTTGGTGATGGTGGCTAGAACTATGTTGTGCAGCAAAATGGAAACTAAATTCTGTTCACATTTAGAAGAATGGGAAAATAAATTGGCTGAATATGCAGTAGTGACAAATTTATCAACCTATTTGAGAAGCAGGTCTGTTACAAAATTTGAGGGGAAATGGAGTATATATGATGCTAACGAGAGACAAACTTAAAGTGAGAAAATATCACATAAACACATACGATAATAAAATAGAAGTAGAATTAAAATCTGTTCCAAATGTAATATCCTGAATATAAATGAGTTCTATATATAAAATATAGAATTGACTTTCTTTTACACTGTGATACGTTCAAGGTTCTAACGAACATGTAGAAATGGCAAAAATATGTCATATTGAATATGTAGTGATGAAACGTTGCAGTTTGACACTTGAAACTTAGATTATGTGTACTGTTGTGCTCCAACAGGAATAAGAATTATTGTATTTTATAGATAATAGCCTAATAATTATAATGAAAGGGAAAATATTTGACTTGCAGGAGGGCATTATGTGCTAGAATAAGACGTGACACCAATGCTGGGATGAACAAGGCCACAGCTTTATTACCTCCCCACGGGAGAGTTGGCACAGCATGGGAGAGGGAGCCTGACCTAGCAGTCAGCAGACTGCACCAACAACCCACGGAGTCCAGAGGCGCCCTGGGGACCTGCACCGTTCCCAGCCGGGAGAGCAGATCTCCTTGCCCACTGAAGTCCACCACTAAGGGAAGTGACCTATGTGGGGGAGCCAACGGGCATCCACCTCATTTGGCTGTCCCCAGGCCACCTGGCAAACAAGCCCCTGGCCTCCAGGCTGGGTAAGCCACTCTCGTATACGCACCGCCTTGTAGAGAGGCCCCGAACCCCAGGGAGTCCGATCGCACACCAGACTCCCTGCCAACAGGCTCCATCCCATGCAAACCCGCAGCTGTGACAATTATTAAACAAAACATCCACCTCATAACTCTGACTATGTTGTATACAACAACATAGGGTGGGTGGGAGGGAAGCAGCTCCTGCAGCGTTCCTGGCAAAGAGGGCGAGACCCGCGCACGTGGCGACTTAAATAGCCGCCACAGGTCCCGCCCTGCCCTTTACGCTGTGCGTGCTGCATTCTGGCAGCATGCACACTAGAGGACCTCTCTGTGGTCGCCTCTTCTTCTCAGCAAGCCCTCCGCTGCGTCAATGTTCGGCCAAGGTAAGTCTTGGCCGGGTTTTTTCTGGCCTGTACATTATGAACTACATGATTGTCTTTGACAAATGTAATTACATTGTACAACACATTTTTTCCTTTTTCTGTACCCTCACTGTTTTTTTACAAATAATTTTTTTAAAGACATGCACTATTGAAAAAGAAAATAACTGAAAGAAGTGAAGGATGGTGGGGCCCCCAATGGCTTTCGTTCCTGATAACTTGGCAGGGACATTCTGACCTACTAGTCTAATCACTTCATCTGATTGAAGCTGTGCATTTGCTATTGACAGTCTTGTGGAATTCATTGCTCACACATCAATATTTAAAGCTAAATTGACATATAATCCATTGGAAGTAACTCTGTTTGTTCTGTCTGTCACAACTCCTACAAAACTTGTTCTTCCAACCCAGATTGCTGACTCACTTTCTCTGTTTATATCTTCTTGGCCTCATTAGAAGTGCAGCTTATGGTAATTTCCCCCCCGCTAAAAATGTATAGTAAAATATGTTTATAGTAGAGTGGCTTCATCTTCCCACTATTTTTAAATGCAAGATATTTATGGAGTTTCTACAGCAAAGCACAGAAAAAGTACTCTCCCCTCCCCTGCATTTTCATGTATACTATTTTATCAGTCACTTCACAAGTTTATAAATATAAATTGAACTGAGCAAGGTTAAACCATTATCTCTGGATAAGGCCAAGGTTCTCTCAATCAAAGTTGTGCCAGTGCAGATTTCCATCTGATGTGTGTAGACTTTTACCACTATTCATACCTTATCGAAATTCTTAAACTGCCACGGTATGTATCGACTCTGTTGTACAGTACAAGTCATATCATACTGCTAATTTCACCTGGATTTTAAATGTTCGAACTCTTCCCTTTCTTATCTCAGTTATTTATCAGTTTGACAGCTGTCTTTCTGTGTGTCTGATGGAGGGTTACAGATCAGGTTGCCATAGTGGCCAGAATTTACCTGGAATCTGAGTATCCTACATAATGAATGGAAATGGACAGATGAATATTTCGATGTCATGGAGTGAAATAACATTATCCTGTAAATAACAGTAAACTTCTATAAAAGGAGTATGCCATTTTTTAAATCCATGGCTGTTGGCAGCTGTCATTCCACCCAATGCCAATTAACTGGCAGTTTTCATATGAAAAGACAAGTATTTTGGTCTTGTTACAGATACCATAGAGAGTTTAGCACAGCCATATCTCCATTGTAACAATGTCACTTTCATCACATGCGCCTACCTCATTTCCCTAATTTCTTCTCCCAATGGCCTTTGAGGTGCTGGTAGATATCAGACAGGATTACCAGGAGTTTGCTGAACTGGGTGATATTATGGAAGATACTATATGTACTTTAAAGCTGTGTTAAATGGCCTCCTGGAGGAACTAGGTTACCAATTATCAAACATGCTGGTTGGACATAGGTGGGCCACGCTGCTGCTATTAGATCTAATTGTCAGCATTCAGCACTGTATTTTATAGGTTTCTAGCCCAACACCTAGCCGACATGGGGATTCTAGGATCAGCCCTTAAATTGCCGCAATGATTCTTCCATGGCCGGGGACAGCTGGAGATGCTCAGAGAGAGAACCTCCCAGTGGCATGCCTTTGTGTGTGGGGTCCCACAGGGAGCTGTTCTCTCCCCAGGGTTATTTAACATTTATATGTGTCCCCTTGCTCAGCTGATCCAGAGTTTCAGGCTGGGATTTGATAGTATGCTGAAAGCTATAACTGTTGATGGATGGTCATCCATTGATACCCCCAGACTCTTTGGCTAGAGCAGATGAAGGAGAAGCAACATTCAGTCCTGGTGGGCTCCTTGACATGGGCATTGCCTGCTGGGAAGCAATGCGAGTGGTACTCATGGTCAGAATGTGAGTTTTGCCCAGTGAGACTGATGGCAGGTGGGAATTTAAAGAACACATTCTGGCCCTTTAAGTCCCTGGCCACCATGCAGCTGACTGGTTGCCTGGGCAGGGAAAATAAATCCTGGCAATGGGATAGTGACCCGATGAGCTGTCAGTGCCCATGGCTAGGAATTGGAGAACACTCTGCCTCTGCCGGCTCTCCTTAGAGAGTATGCAGAAGTGGCCAGAGTCCATATTACCCAAGTGCTAAATGACTCAGTTTAACTGTAATCAGTTTACTTTCTAGGTACTTTTATCACTGGAAGCTGGTATTCCCAGGTCTCCCCTTCCCCAGCAGTAATTTCTGACCCCAAGAAAATTAATTCCCGTTGGACCCACGTAGGGTGATAGCCATGTGGGTTAGAAGGTTGAGGTGGGGATGCAGGGTGTGTGTGTATGAAATTTCACTTCTCTATTCCCACTCCATCCCTCTAGCCTGTTTGACTATTTCTTCATGCAGGATCCATAGCCCTATAAGTAAGCTTTTCCTGGACTGCAAATGGCTTTTGGAGACAGGGGGGATCATGGAAGACTGGCAATCCCATGTAGTCCTCACACTCTTCCTGGGCCAGATTCACCTCATGTTTCCTATGATATTTCCAAAGTTTCTTCATGGATTATTGTGAGGATATGCAAAGGAAATGGTAGTCAGCATAACAAATTACATGTTTGATTAGCATAATATACAGGCTAGATTTGAGAAACTTGAATACTGTAACCTTAGTTACAGAGCTTAATTTATAAAATCAAAAGGGAACCAAGATCTCAGACCTTCTCATGGTGAGCTCTGATTTCATGTCTAAACTCTGGCTCAAGTCTGTAAATTCTGGTGATTGTGGAAAGTGCCATCAAATAGCCACTGACTTTCGGCAACCCTGTTGGGTTTTCACACAAGAGACTAATAGAGGTGGTTTGCTGCTGCCTACCTCTGTGGAGCCCTGGACTTCTTCAGCAGTCTCCCATCCAAGTACCAACTAGGGCCAACCCTGCATACCTTACGATATCTCATGTGATCAGGCTAGCCAGGACCATGTGGGTTAGGGCAATAACATCAATATGTCAGTGATGTCTTAGCTCTAAAAATATCTCAAATAGAGAAATATCCAGTTGGAATATTAAATTTCCATGTGGACAAAAAGTTGTATCTTCTGGAGTATTTGATCACAGATCTCCTATGCCTCATGCAGTGCCCTGTGCTACCTTTTCTACTGGGGAATATTTATATTTTAGAAAATGACCGACTATTTCTGAGTCTGCTTTTGATTCTAAGTATAGATTCCTTGGCCTGACATCAAAGTTGATCAATCCCTGGAGTCTTCCTTAATTGTGTTAAAATGGCTGCAGCTACCTGCCTATATTCCTGCTGCCTCTTCAGATTTAATTTGCATGACAAATGGTTTATTGTTAAGAAGAATACATGTTACAAATGCAAGTGATTTGTGAGTCAGTCCCTCAAGGGCTATTATATCACAGAATGTTGTGTTCTTCAAGAGTTGCATCTTAGATCAAAGAAACTATTATCTTAATAAGAAAGTACTTTTAGTGATCACAATACAATCAAGACTTAAATGTGCTTATATTCAGTATACTAATGTGTAGTTTTGGAAAGGCTGAAATGGTCAGTTCTGATCAATACATGGCAACCTGCCAACCTTTGACTTTGGGCATTAGGTATCCACTTTGCATAGTAATATTTCATTTCATTTACTTTATTTTTAGAATATTTCTGTGCTGCCTCTATGCAGTCCTGCTCAAGACACCGTGCAATTAAAAACCATAGAATAGATTTCGGATTCAGAATACCTTTATCGGATAAAACACAAGCTATTAAAATACAAAGGCCATTTATCTTCATTCCCTGATGTCACCAAAAGGTTGCCTTTGACTGTGAATCCTTTGTTGAGAGTAAAAGCAAAAAGAGTGAAGTTGTTCTAGGATGCCCCTGAAAAAAAATGAGATACGCTTGACATAAAAATTGTGTATATGATGATAAGAAGAGAAAGTAGAGACAAAGAAAACAATAATACTAAAAGATATACATATATGTAGATGGCCAAATTTTGTAAATACCCAGGTTACACCTAGATTAGATTACTGCAATGCACTTTGTGTGGGGCTGCCCTTGAAAAGTGTTTGGGAACTTCATTTTGCTGAAGAAAGTTGTAGCTGAAATGTAGCTGAAATGTAACTGGTATCGGCCACAGAAAATATACCACCCCAGTCTTGGCCTATCTTGCCAGAGCTGGGATACATGAGACAGCCCTTCAGTGGCTGATCTCCTTTCTCCAGAACTGGACAGAGAGGGTTGCAGTGGGGGGGGGGGAGTTATTTCATTCCTTTCAACTCCCTTGTGAGGTTCCACAGGAGGTGGTTCTCTCCCCCACGCTTTTTAGCATCTTTATGCGCCCTCTGACCCAGCTTGTCCAGAGTTTGGGGCTGGGTTGTCACCAGTATGAGGATGACATCCAGCTCTATCTCCTGATGGACAGCTGCCCAGACTCCTCCTCGGAAACATGTGCCCGATGTTTGGAAGCCATGGCTGGATGGTTGGAGCAGAGTCTCCTGAAACTCAATCCCTCCAAGTTGGAGGTTCCATGACTAGGCAGGAGGGGGACAGATCAGAAAGGTTATTTTTTACCCAGCCTGGCTGTGGTACAACTTAACACTGCCCTAGCTTCCATGAATCTGGGGGTGATCCTGGATGCCTCCCTATTGATGGAGGAGTAGGCCACAAAAGTAGCATGCACAGCGTTCTTCTATCTATGCCAAGTGAGGTTACTAGTGCACTGTCTGCCCTCTGAGCTCCTGACCAATGGTCACCTCCAGCCTGGACTTCTGTGACTCACTCTACACAGGCCTACCCTTGTCCTTGACCTGGAAATTACAGCTCATGCAGAACACAGCTGCTAGGAACTCTCCTTGGAGGGCCCATATCCAGCTGGTGCTGAGGCAGCTGCATTGGTTGCCAGTTGTGCACCGATCAAGTTCAAGGTTCTGGTATTAACTTTTAAGGTCATCCATGGTCTGGGCCCCACATATCTGAAAGTCTTCATGTCGCCCTATTCCCCACACAGGGACTTGCGCTCAGCAGCCATGAACCTGCTGGTGGTCCCGGTCCATGAGAAGTATGCTTGGCTTCAACCAGGGCCAGGACCTTTTCAGGTGGAATGAGCTCCCAGAAGAGCTAAGGGCCTTGACAGAGCCTGTACAGTTCCACAGGGTCTGTAAGACAGTGATATTCCACCAGACATTTAGTTGAGGCCAGGTAACAGTTAAGATCAGGAGCTCCTCCTCAGATTGGCTGGGACATCAGGCCTTTCCCCTTATTACATCTTAACACCCTGAGGCGCTGGTCAAGGTGGAGATTCAGAACAGATGGGGGGGGGGTAGGGCTAGCACTGTCATTGTAGTAACAATGGGTTTTAATCTAGGGTCTGTTTTATATTTTATGTTTTATTGTGGGGTTTTAATTTTGTAACCCACTGTGAGCCAGCTTGTTGGAGGTGAGGGGCAAAAAAAAAAAAAAAAATCTAATAAATGAACTAATACATTTATACTGTCTCCAACTCAAGGTGTTGATCGACATGGCATGGAACCAGGATACTCAGCTACTCCTTTGCAGACATACCCAACAACAGTCTTCCACAGCCCTGTTCTGAATGTCTTTGTCTCTGAGATTAGGCAGGTGGCAACACAGGGGGCTTCTCAGGAAAATTACATCTATAAAATATGACAGTGTAAATGAAGTGTTTTCCTCAGATTTTGTGCGGTGGGGCTTTTTATGCAGGGATTCTAGGTGGTGGAAACACTGCCTCTGTGTCATGAGTTGGATATTCCTTAAATGTCATCCAAATGGCAAGCCTGCTTTTTGTTGCCTACAGAGAAAGCAACAGTGATCAGTCATTTTATATGTCACAGTGGCTGTAATTTTGGGGGGAGGGAGCTATTTAAAGAACTGCAAAAATCAGTTGGCAATAATATTTTATCATTTAAATACACATCAAGAAGGATTCATAAAACAAATGAGTTTATTTTTAATGATTCCTGTAGAAGATGTTGTAGGAACTGGGTAGCAACGAGTACAATCGTACAGCTTTTCTCTTCAGCCTGCAGGTACTGGGATCCTTTACACAGTAAGTTGTCAGGGCTGTTCTTGGTGGATTATAGTTCCCACAGTGAGATTTTGAGTCTCCTGTCAGATTCCATAGCAATTCAGAGGAGCTCAGGGAAAAACATGAGAGAAGTACCCATGCCTCTTTGTCGCAAGTATCCAGCAACCAGAAATCTATTGTCCAATTATGAGTGTTCTGTCTCCATATCTAATGCCTAAGTGTGGCCTGATCTGCAGATATCTAAATCTGTGAAGTGAAGTCATACACTAAACAGATTTTTCTGCAGAATTGGGGGACTCCCCAGGTTTGCAGAAAAATCTGAAAAACTGAACAAAATATATGAGGGGATTAACCTCCCGCTCCAAGAGTCTTGAATTCTCCCTCCATCAATGCAGAAGTACCAGCCTCTCAAAGGACCCACCCCATCCATAGCTGTGTTCAGGGAAGCTCCTTACCACCAAGCTATTTTCTTCCCTAGCACCAGAGCTGCTGCCACTGAAGCCAGGTGGCCCTTTGTGCTCCCAGCCTCCTACTCACTGAGCCCCTCCAACACACTCACCAGAACCACTGCTGAAGCCAGACAGCCTGCCATACCAGCTAGGTCTGCTGCAGCTCCTGGTCTTCCCACCACCAGAACCTCCCCCCCCATAACTGCATTGCCATAACTGCTGCTAGGAATCCAATCCTGCAGTGGTTCCTGGGCTACCCACCGTCAGGCCTGCCTCCCCCATAACATTATCAATGTTACTGGGCTTACTGCAACTTTTGACCTCCTCACCAGCACTGCTGCCAAGCCCCTGGCCCCCTCATTGCCACTGCCACCCCAGCCCTGGAAAGTTTCTTCTGGTTCTCCACATGTTGCTACTAATCGTGACTAATATGTATTAATGCAGTGGTCCCCGAGGACCGGTCCGTGGATCAGTCGGTACCGGGCTGCGGCTCCTCCTCGTCCTGCTCCCCAGCTGCTCCCTCGGGGGCTGCCCTGCCACTGTGCCGCCGGCTCACCTTTGGTGCTCTCCAGCAGCCACCATAGTTGGGGCTCCCCCTTGGCATGGCTGCTGGCAGTGCCCCCCAGTGGATGGTGGGAAGGTAGGGGTGCTGGCGGGAAAGTAAGTGGGGCAGGGGCTCAGGCAGCAGTGGCGACATCCCTCGGCAAAAGACTACCCCCACAGGGCCTCAGTAAAATTGTCAAGCGTTGACTGGTCCCCAGTGATAAAAAGGTTGGGGACCACTGTATTAATGGACCTATTTTCCACAAATGTATCTACTCCTTTCTTCAACCTACTGATGTTAGTGACAATCCCATACTCTTTTGGCAGAAGTTTCTATAAGTGAATGATGTGAAGAACATCCTTTTTGTGCATTCAGAAGCTACTGCCAATCAATGTCATTTCTACTATCTCTGAATAGTATTTTTTTCAGGAGTGAAAAAGTAATTTTGTTCTATCCCATCTCACCACTCTATTCATAGTTTTATAAACCTGTGTTACTTTGCCTCATTATGGTTATGATTTCTATTCATAATCTTATAACTATGTAGTTTTGTCTCATTATGAGTTCTGAAGCTTCTAAAATTGTCTAGGCATGGTACAGTTAAAATCAAGGCAGTCTCAAACCCTCTCCAGGGCCTACAGGATACCAAGAAACACACAAGAAGTAGGAAAGGGAGTAAATATTCATTGAATGATGGATTCTGAGATGCTGTTTAAATAGTGCCCACAAAAGTAGACCATGGAAGCAAGGTGGTATGAGAAAGGATGTCCCAATGTCGTGGAGAACAGTAGGTCAATGGGATATCTGACGAATAAGAAGGAACCATATGATGTTGTGTATGCCTGGTGATTTTGACTACCTGGAGGTAGTATATTACACTACAGAGAAGCCCAAGAATATATTACCCCAGTTTATTACCATTGCATACATAGCAGCTGAGGAAGTAGTTTAAACTAGATGTCAAGCTTGTGCAATGCCATATAGGTATATTCTCACTGATTGTTAAATCAGCTGAGAGAGCTCAGATAGAACTTCTCTGCAAGAACAGCTCTAAGGGAACCATGACTAGCCCAAGATCAGCCAGTTGGCTGTCTATGGAAGAATGGGGAATCAAACTCAGTTCCACATATTAGAGGCTGCCGCTCTTAACCCCTACACTATGCCAGTACCATGCTAGCTAAGCCCCTGTGCTCAGTGCAGAAGTAGGAACAAGATGCCAATCCAATCCCTGATTCCAGAAACATCCTAAACCCTGATGGCAGACATCAGAGCAGATCACTAGCAGGAGTGGGGAGATATATAAAAACACTCAAAGCCAAGTCCCTGTGCTCAGTGTGAACACAGAAAGAGCAGCAGACCCAGATGCCTGGTTCCAGGAAACTCCCACACCCCCACAACAGAGAGTGTGTTTCTAGGTGCTTTATTTTTACTGCTCTTTCATTATTATAAAAAAATTGCAGAAAAAAGGAAGAATAGCAGACCCATATGGCTGGTTCTGGAAAGCTCCCACACCAGAGGAGATACCAGCAGAGACCAGAGGAGATCACGGGTGAGGGATACAAAAGCACCCAGTGGCTAAGGCCTTGTGCTCAGCATGAGCACAAGAGAAGATGACCCACATTCTTGGTTTCAGAAAACTCCCCAAATCTCCACAGCAAAGAACAGAGGAGATCTCTAGCAGAAGTGGGAGAAAGGGAAGGCACAATAGCTGAGCCCCTGTACTGAAGGTCTGAGTCAGATAGAGTTCATTGCACCTTCATACCTGGTTATTGGGTTCAGGACTAATCTATCAACAGAAAGCAGAGCAAGCAAACAGAAAGGAATGCAGCCAGCCCTGCTAGCTCTGTGCCTCTTTTTTGCTTCACCAGCCAACAGGGGAAGGAGAGAGAGGGAGCTCCATTCATAGACCAGAAAATAAACTTTGTTTTTGACAGCCAGCAGTGTGTGTTAAGCCTTAGAAAGCTCCCATTGAGGTTTCCAAGGCTAGAGAATTCCATCCCCACTGTTGCCCTGGAGTTTGCTTGATCAGCACCAGTCTCTCTCCACTTACAAGCTGCCTCCATGGATGTTGCTTCACACACTATGGACGAGCCAAAATTCATGATGCACCAGTTCATATCCATGCCTAGGTATCTGCTGATGTGAACTAACAATACTCAGGAGAGGGTAAGCTAGTAAGTGATCAGTGGAGAGGTCCAGCAAGTAATCAAATTAATCTCATCTGTTATGAAAGCCTGGACTTAGATCCAGGTAGAAGTGTATGGAGGAATCACTTTTGACCCCTCCACCCCACAAATGCCCCAAAAGACACATGGAGCAGGGCTTGTTATCAGGAAAGACTTTAGGTGAGATTCAAATGGGTAGCCGTGTTGGTCTGAAGTAGCACAATAAAATCAGAGTCCAGTAGCACCGTTAAGACTAACAAGGATTTATTCAGGGAGTGAGCTTTCGAGTGCAAGCACCCTTCCTCAGACTATGAACTCCCTGCTGGTCGCACTCCGGGCAGGACTTGGTGGCCATCTTCACTTTCTGGGCCCGGCTGGCAGACATGCTCCCGCCCCGGCATCCGGTGAGACTGAGCTGAATGGATCCATCCCATGATAGGATGAATCCATGTGTGTGCGTGCAAAAACATACCAATTTTAGTTTGCAGAATAGTCATGATGAGCATCTTGCTTTCAAAAACAGCATAAGAAGAGAGATTCTGAATCCTGATTCATGCCATTCAAATGAGGCTAAGCAGAACTGAGACTCAAGCTTCACTACAAGTATTCAGCTGGAAGTCTGGTTTGAATACTATTTGTCCCAACATGAGCTTGAGTATCCCCCCCCACACACACACACACTTAATGGCATATCTGAAGTTTGGACCAACATATTTCAATGGGTTGCTTGTCCATGATGCAATTTTGCTGGAATGAATCAAATCAAAGTAGCTTAGCCACCTGAGGAAGTATGTAAGATCTTGTATTTTTAAAATAAAAATCCACCTTCTACTGCATATTACCTGAAGAAGCAAAGTGAATATTATAAGCAATGAGGATTGCAACGTGGGTGGCTTAATGAACTTCCAAAAATGCCCCTTTCCCCTCATCCTGAATGTGCTTTATTGAATTGCCTAGGGTGAAGCTGGCAGGTGCAGCCCGTTCCATTTGGTAAAAAAAGTATTCATTTTGTCCACTCAAGTGAATTCTCTGCCAAAGTCTGTGGATATAATAGACTAATGGGGAATTATGCCCGCTGGATAGCTGCACGATCATGTCGAGACAAAGACCCAAATGTATGATGCCCCCTTCTTCCCTCACAACCATCTAAACACACTCCATATGAAGCTCTTGAAGCTTCTAATCTTCTATTCGAACCCTCTGCCTTTGTTACTGGAGCACAGGGAGGCACTGAATCTGCCATTTAGAGGTGCACAAAAATGCTTAAAAAGGGAATGAACCACTGAGACAGAATGACACACACTGCTCAGCAAAACAATAAGAGACGTGTTTTCTTTTTCTGCAGTGTCAACCATTAAGACAAAAGGAATGGGATGAGATCTCTCTGTGTGGGGAGGGGGTGGCATCCAGCTTTTCAGTCACCTAGAGCTTGGCAGAAATTGTTTCTAAATCAATCGCTTAATCCTTTGAAGCACCATCACTCTTCTGTGTCACCTGCCAGCTTTGACATCGTGGATTTCAAATCCATGAATAAAATGAAGGCATCATAAGAAGGCTGAATCATAATGAAGCCATCAGCTTTATTAACATCCCAGCTAATTTTCAGGCAGCTGGTGACACTCTTACTTCAGCCTCCAGCCTAAGGAAGTCTCATCCATGATTTCCCTGGTCCTCTTAGATGACATTACTATGACTTGTAGTAATTAGCCCACTCTGTCCAAGGACAATTCAGTGGGAGCTGCAGAAGTGGTTCATTATTCATAATAGTTTGGGAGGGAAAGGGTGAAGAAGGGAATTCTCACTTCAGCCAACAAGCACTAGTAGGCCTCAGTGGAATAAAGGAAATCTCAGCCGTAAACTTGCAACTCACCACCAGGGTGTATGGGTGCAATTCACCCACCAGGGACTATCCATGGCAGGCTACTGAAGGTGGTGGTGAACTTACCACCAGTAGCTCATGACAGAGCTACTGGAAGCACAGCAGCAGCACTGTGCAGGCATGGGGGTTATGAATGGTTGGTAGAATTCAGTGCCACCAGGTGATGCCATAATTCCACACCCACACTGATTTCATTAGCTATTCAGAAGTTGTTCACCTGCATGGTGCTGCAGATATGCCCCCAGGAGCTCAGAGGTCACCTATTAACACCCACCAGTATCATCTTCCCCTCCCGCATCAGCTATGTACAGAGGTGGATGCCATGATATTCCCTGCACCTCATCCCCATTAGCTACTATGACTGGTCAGTTACCCCTGGAATGGGAACCATATTTTCTAGAGTTACTGAATCATATTTGAACAAATCCTGAACTCTGAGTTGTCATAAACTCATTAAGCTAGACATCTTGTGTTCTAAGTAATCGTTCCTTCATATTTACCAATTTTTCAATTACCATGGCAACTTACCATTTGAAAAGAGCTTGGCATCCGTTCTTCTGAGTGCATTGATTGATGGAAATGCGAAAAGAATGGAAAGCTTGGAGTCCGCGTAAACATAGGTAATGACTGCTGAGGCAACTGAGAGTTTTTAAATGTAGATCTAATTTGATTCTCTTGGTGAACTGGCATGTCTTTCTCACTGAAAAAAGTAAATAAAGTGGGCTAGGACTAGGATGAACTGGGAGAATGTGGTTTGGTTCAAGGCTTATAGTCAACCCACCAACCAAACCACCAACTAAAATGGCCTTAAATGAACTGAGGTTTGTAAGGTTCACTCCAGACTCCCTGGGAATGTCCAAATGACCCTTCTCTACCTGCCCACCAAGTTTGGTGAGAATTGGACTTAGGAGGTCTGAATTCCAGTCCCCCCCAAAGGTTCCCCAAGAAAAGCCTTTTAGAGAAATGTCAGGGGCAGCATCATGACTGTGGACCCCATGCAAGCCACACACACCAATCCCCCCGGTCCTCTACAATCTCTCAGAGGGGGCAACTTATATCCCAGCTGCTGGCCTCCCAAAATGGTTTCTCATGTTTATACCTGCCCACCACTCCTGAGAACCCCTTTGTGTGCCACCAGGATGAAAGTGGATGCAAAGAAAGTGAGTACATTTTTCACTACTTGAAGGAGTCCCAAAGCAGTTTACAATCATCTTCCCTTCCTCCCCCCACAACAGAAGTAGGCAAGGCTGAAATAGCTCTGACAGAACTGCTCTGTGAGAACAGTTCTAACAGGGCTGTGACTAGCCCAAGGTCACTCAGCTGGACGGAAGTGAAGGTATGGGGAATCAAACTCAGTTCTCCAGATTAGATGCTTCCACTCTTAACTACTATACCAAAGGTGCTCATGTAGGGAAGAAGAATCCTCCATTCTACATTTCATTCCATAAGCTCCTGGTCCCCAGGCACCAAACCCATCCTGCCAGACCAATGGAGGCCCAGAATTCACCCACACTGTTGCTGTTGGCAATGCCCTGGGTCACATTCACTCTCTACAATAAAATGATTGTTAAGCATGGCCAACTCACCTCCTCCCCTGCATCCAGGAGTCACTCACAGTATTGCAGGTGGCCTGTTCACTCTCCATGGTCAAGGTGATTACTAAGTATGGCCAACCTCCCTCCTTCCCTTGACACAGAAGTCACCTGCACTGTTGCAAATGTTCCTGGACTCTATTCACTGTCCATGGTTATTGGGTTCAGGACAAAGTCTGATGCTTTTACTTTACTTGGGGTTTCCAGGATACACAAAATACAACAATTACAAATAAGTAGAGACAAGAACATAGTCTAGAGTCAGAGAGCCAACACTTCAGTCCAGGGGTTACAAAGAAACAAGGTCTGGGGTCCAGGGCTTGTCAACTGGTACAGGGTGCAAAGTCTAGGTTTTTAGCTGGAAAAGCAAGCAGATGTTAACATAAACAGAGTACAAGACAACAAGTTGGCAAGCAACATTGCCTCCTTTTACAGACTTACCTTTCAAGGTCCAGGTGTCATTTCCAGGCAATAAGCCATTGGGTTGATCTCCTCCATGATACGGTAAAGGCTGATAAATCCAGTATCCAGCTTATGGTGGGGGGGGGGGGGGCTGACTCCAATGTACTTAAGTGGAGAGAGAAACCAAATCTCCTATCCTCAAAGCTTCTGCCTATCATCTCTGTCCACTAATACCTTGTATGCCTGCTTTGTCCATCCAGTTGCTTGTGGACTGCTTGGTGCAGAGTCCATAGGTTCATGAACAAGGTCATTTGTAGATGGCACAGAGGATTCTGGGATGTTCTGCAGAAAATATTGTGGTGGCATCCACAGGTGGTTAGGTTGAGCTGTGGACTGAGTTGTTATGAACAAACTCTGTCATGGGCAGCAGGTCTGCCCAGTCATCCTGCTGATTCTTGACACATCTCAAATACTGCTCCAAAGTTGCATTGTGCATTCTGTTTGGCCATCTGACCAGAGATGATGGGCCAAAGACAATGCATGTGCAGTAGCATGTTGCTCAGTAGCATGTGCAGTACTTTTCAGAACTGTGAGGTGAATTTGATTCGGTGATCCAATACCAGATGTCTGGGGATCCCACGCAGCTGGAACATGTGTTGTAGGTAAAGCTAATCTGTCTTTCTAGCCAAAGGTATGGCTGATCATGGGAGTCGGTGAGCGGGTGAGTCTGAGTGGCGAGTCAATTTGGGCGCGGCGCGGCTCGGCCAGGCAGCGGGAGTCGGCGAGGCCCAAGGGGCCGTGGCGCGGTGCGGCTCAGCCGGGCGGCAGGAGTCGGTGAGCGGGCAAGTCGGCGAGTGGCCAGTGGATGCTGGTGTGGCGCGTGGCGCTCGTCACCCCCCCGCGGCGCTGGCAAGGAGTCGCGGCGGCGCGGCGAGGAGTCGGTGACCTGGCGTTGGGGAGGTGAGGCAAGTTATGGCGGTGGGTGGGTGGCTGCGGGCGAGGAGGAAGGGGGGCAGATTGGGAGGCGTGAAGCGCCTCCCGATTAGTCAGTTCAGCGGCAATTGGTCCCTTGCCACCGGACTGACAATCAGAGGGCCCAATCGGCAGGCATGACGCGCCTGCCTATTGGGCCCTCCGATTGTCAGTCCGGGGGAAGGGGCCTATGGGCACCCTTCCTCATCACGGACAGGGCCCACCTTTGGTGCCCTTAACGAATGATTTTATCCGCTCCGTTAGGAGCGGTAAAGATACACAGAGCATTTTCTTGGAGATAAGGCCTTTGTCTGCCTTCAGTTGGAAGCCATCAACTAAAGTCATTAGGGCTGTCTCTGTCCCTGAGCTCATCCTGAAACCAAATAGCATGCATGTTAGAGCTAATATAAAAGAAACAAAACCCCAAAGTTAACTAAGTTGTGCGAGTCTTTCAAGGTTTGCCTTGTCATTTCATTCCAAGGAATAGATGCAAGCTACGCCCAAGTTTTGAAACAATGGCTGGTCAAGGCAGAATTCACTCATTTCTCCCATGTTTTATTATGACAAACCTACAGCTATGACAAAATGTATATAAAAATCAGAGGTAATCATGAAAGATAAGAGCATACAAAATATTACAAATAAAAGATACGTTGCTAATAATTTTTAGAGAATATGTATTTTAAAAAGCACTCATATAACTACTAGAAAGAGCATCTGAATTCCTAATTTACATTGTGGTGCAAGTATCCTCCCATGAAAATCAAGGTGGAAAAAATATTGCATCCAAAAATATACATCCTGTTGTGACATTGGCTTTCATTCTTAAAGAGCTCCCTTTTTAGACTGCATTTTATAGCCTGTGCCAAAGAGCTATATTGGTAAAGAGTTATGGCACACAGGTGAATGATGAACACAGTGGTATAAAGGGGCATTTGAAGCCACTGCAACTATATATCGCCTTCTGTTCTATCAAAATACCCATGGCCAATGAGACTATTGGCCTTCACTTTTCATTACTCCACGTTCTGTTCTGTTTCTGGCAGAGCTGGCTTAGTCACTGATTTGGAGCCCTGCGGTTATTCCAAATTGTCAAACTGTACCCCTATGTCTGCTTTCTGTGGATGGTGTAGGCTGCAGCCGAAGTGCCTGGAAATTAGAGAGTGCTGCTAAGATCATGTCACTGGAACAAAAGTTGTGGTTTCTAGGATGTGTTTGTGACTTTTAGAAGCAGTAAAAAAACTGTCAGTGACTAAACTGATTTGTGGAATGGCAGTTTCATTCAGGTAAAATAACAAAGCGGGAAGAAATCATTCAAGAGATCGAGAAAAACTCACCTGCATAGGTTCCCGTGTCTGAAGAGCTGCTCCTGTTTACTTATGACTGGGCTGCATGTCTACCAGTGCTATCCTGAGCAGAGTTAAATCTCTCTGAGTCCAGTGACTTCAATGGCATTGAGCTCTGTTTAGGATGGGCACTGATGGATGTTGAGCACACTTACTGGAAGCATGTCCCCTTCTAACCAGCAGGACTTATGTTTGAGTAAGCCTACAAAGCTTGGAGGACAATTTGCTTTATATTCTAATTGGATTTGAGAGACTGAAGTCTAGTGGTGTGCAGGCCCAGAAATCTTGCCTGCTTTTGAAAGCCTTCTCACTGGGAAATGTACCTGTGGCATAGAAGTAAACTTCAACATGTTCTGTGGGGATTCCTGCTAAGTAAGTGGGTAAAGGCTGCCAGTAGTTTGTCTGAAGTTATAATGGTGTGCCTCCATCGACATGAGAACGCAGAGCTCGATTTTTAATTATATTCTAGTCCTCTTCTGTGGTACAAGGTGCTTCACTGCTCTCTGATTGTTTAACCTTCTCATGGAAACACTGACTGTCATTTCATGCAGTGCTGTAGCAAGATGCACAAAGGAAATTCAACACAAAAACATTCTTTTGTTTACTCAAGAACTTGTGCAGGGTTTTTTTGTGTGTGTGTGCAAGTAATATTCCTCAAGCAATGTTCAAGTCACACATAAACTCTTCAACTAGTGTTTCTGCAAATGAATGAAAAGCTATTTCCCTTCTGCTCCTAGCACTTTGAATACGTCTTTTTTCTCCCTTGAGAACTACTTGGTTGTATCCAACCAACCTTTTTACTAGTAAAAAGAGGAGGAGGGGATCCCTTTGGAGCTCCAATAAGGCTGCTATGGAATTGGCTTAGGCAGAAAGACATGGGGGTCAAGGACTGTCGTAAGGAGGAGAATTGGGCAAGACTAAATAGAAAACCTGGGTGTAAACTGCACGGAGCTTTTATTCCAGACCCATGTCAATTCAGTCCCTGCCGTCTACACAAAATGCGATTTCCATTTGAATTTTGGGCGATTTAAATTTTCCTTCTGCAGCAAGAAGGATTGATCTGGAGTGACCCTACCTTTATTGTGCGATATCTTAGTTCTTTTAATGCTCAATATTTTTCAAATCTGGATTGGGAAAGAAAGCTCCATGATAGAGAACCTCTGATAGGCCATACCTGGTCTTGTGACAAGCTTGCCTTAAAGGAGAAGCCCCTAATTTCTCTCAACTTCTGTCAGTCCTGGATTTTTTCTCCCTTCTCTGCCTTTTTCAATCCTCTTCCACCCCACTCCCCTCCAAGAAAAGAAAGAGGCTCCCTGCTTGGCTCCTCTCCCCCTTCAAGAAAAGAAAGAAAGAGGCTTGCCTCCCCCCCCCCCTTCT
The DNA here is from genome assembly GCF_049243985.1 of Paroedura picta. NCBI lineage: Eukaryota > Metazoa > Chordata > Lepidosauria > Squamata > Gekkonidae > Paroedura > Paroedura picta. Next base: position 60,870,128 of record NC_135370.1, on the reverse strand, counting down.
GAACTACCCTAGCCACCAAGAAGACTTGGAAGAGGAAGACCTGAGTTCAAAGCGATCTGAATTCAACAGGATTGACAATGGAATAAGCAAAGTAAGTGCAGACTGTGCCCTGGTTGGCTCCAACTCACTGTTTTACTTTTCTCTACAAGGGGTTTTGCTATGATGCAAATATGATGGCAGCCTTCCCATGCACTCCCACATTAACAAAGAAGGTTTCAAGGCTGCATGCTTTTACTTGAGGCTTATACTACCCATATGCAAATTGAAGTTTAAATCAATGAATCAACTGAACCACATTCAAGTAATTAGCAAAGATTTCTTCAGTTAGTTGGATGCTCTAGGTTGTATATTTATAATCAGAAGGTTGTGAGAGGCTACTCTAGTGCTTGCTTTCCAGAGCCATTTTATCTCAGAAATATAAGAGAAGAATGATCTGCCAGCAACTGTGGGGGGGGGGGGGATACCCAAAATTCTAAATAGCAAGGCATCAACATTAGGTCTGCCCCCCCACCCCCCACCCCCCGCTATTATAAAACATTTGTATGCTGTATGGGAAAATTTGGCACATTTATGTAGCAAATTAGTACAGCATGAGAGTGTGGTAAAAGCATCGAAGGCGGCTTAAAGGAAATGGAGATAGGCAGTAGAATGGTCAACTAGCCATAAACAATCACCATGAAAGTGTTTTGCATGTCATTATATTTTTGCATGAAATTGTCCAAAATGTAGTGCTTGACTGGCTTACCAAGGTTCAGTCTTCTGCATGGTACCGGCTCCATACCTCAGAGGAGCCAAAGGCATACAGCAGAGGTGTGCTACAATTTCAGATAAATCTCATTATTTTGCTGGTCATATGAAAATCCATATTGTGTAGTGGTCAGAGTGTCAGAGCCAAGTTTATATCTTGATCACTCATGAAGCCTATTATGTGACTTTAAGCCAGCTTAACCTACCTCACATGGCTTTTAGGACTATAAAATGGCAGAAGGAGCCAGGCACACTGTGATTTACTTAGAGGAAGTGCAAGACAAAAAAAAAAGATGCCTAAGTAGCCCTTGGCTAAGAAACAGTGGGCTGGATTCAGTGGTGTACTTCCAATCATTAAAAGACTTTCCAGTCAGCAGAAGAGATCACTTCCAGTCCAGCCCATGATTTGAATCCAACCACAGCTAGTTTCTTATGAGAAATAGTGAGATATGCCATAGTTCTTACGACATTAACATTGATCAATAATATTTATTCAGAGATCAAATCCAGATCCTTTTTTAATGGGTGAAACTTTAACAGAAGTCAAAGCCCCACTGACAAATGCCTGACTGGCAAACATAATGTATGTATTGGCTAGAATCCATTTTTTTTTTTTTTTGCTTCTGCTTTTAAAATATGTATTCCAAGCGTGTACCTGAATTGGTAGAACATGCCGGATTAACTGGCGGAAGGAGAGAAGATCAGAGATTCCGAAGATGGGATTCTGACATCTCCATTGGAGACTAAACAAAGGGGGAAAGTGACATTGCTGCTGATAGTGCCAGTTACAGAGGGCCGTGAGTCACTGACAACTATTATAGCAGCAAATGACTAGTTTATCTCGATGATATGGTAGAGGATGCAGCATTTCCTGGTAATTAGGACTGCTGTGACTGTGAGAGGAACAAAGATTAAGAAAGGATTTGCAACTGCATTCCAGTAGGGCAAAAGACACAGTCTGGAAGTTAACATTCAACACGGAGAGAATTTTCAGGGTTTTTAGTATATCTTGTATGCAAAATAAAATATATGGCAACTGCTTTCTGTAATGAAAAAGATGCATTGTATAAAGGTTAGTAGGTAGGAAAGGGTACATGTAGCTCCAGCAGGCTTTCTCAACCAGGGTTTCTTGACAGCTCTGGAAGGGTTTTCCGAATGGATGGGAGTTAATTAATTTTAATATATTTTTAAAATTTGTTAAATATTTATCGGGTGACATGACATGCCCCCCCTCCCAATTGTTAATGATGGGCCTGGAGGGGGTGGGAAAGGGAAGGGCCCCAGGTGGGCGTGTACACGGCTACGCTTCTCAACCATACTCTGCATGATCATACCACTTTCAGGTTTCCTGAAGCCTGAAGAACGTTTCAGGGATTTCTCAATGGTAAAAAGGTTGAGAAAGGCTGAGCACTCATATTATTGGATGTTCCAAGTTACTATATAGTCACTTATATTATTATCTGCATGAAACTGCTGGCAGAGATTGTATGCGAACTTGGAGTGAACATCAACAGTGTACTGTTGACGTATGTTGAATTTCACTATTTATGTTTAGTCAAATTAGGTCAGCCTTTCTTAACTTTTTTACCATTGAGAAACCTCAAGAAATCCCAGAAGTGGTGCGATCGTGCAGCATATGGTTGGGAAGCATAGCTTTAAACACGTATACCCAGGGGCCCTCCTCTTCCTACTCCCTCCAGGCCCATCATTGGCCATTTTGGGAGATGGGAAGGGGTTCAACATGACCATATATGGTCATATCACTTGATAAATGTCTAACAAATATAAATATATTAACACTCACCCATTCAGGAACCTCTTCCAGGGCCCATCAGAAACCTCAGGGTTCTTTCTGAAGCCAAGCAGCTAATAGAAGACGCAGAGTAAGTGACTTGTTTCTGGAATTACTATCCCCTGCTTCTGGGTATGGGCCTGTGCAGTGCCTGATACACTTCCTTGGACCCTTATGGCCTTCTTTGGGTAGGAGCCTGGCTAGTAACTTATGAATGGACTCCAGTACCCAGGAACTGAGGTTACGACTAGCTTTCCTACATGAGTATTAAAATTTCATTTAGTTTTGTCCCCAGAAAGCAAGGAACAAAAGGTGGCATCAAAATACTAAGGGTGAAGTTGAACTTCATTTTGCCAGACTCTTTATGTGAGTGTGTAAAAGTTATATACCATACAGCATTCAGTTCAGGCAGACTACAGACAGAAAATTAAAACGTTGAGTTGTACAGCTGAGAGGAGGAGGAAACTACTGCATTGTATAACTGAGTTTAAACCAAGAGAAAATGATACATGGATTTCTTTGCTCTAGGATATTTGCAGGGTCAATTCCTTTCAGCGAGGTACTGCATACGACTTTATTATACCATTCACTTTGGCAGCTGCTTCCTACTCTGATTATATGCTGAATATGGAAGTTCATTCTGCCTGAAAGGGTTTTATGGCAGGTCTCTGTTTAACCTTTTATTTTCCTATTAGACATCCCCCACAACTACTCATTTAGGGTGGCATCAATCAGTTCTCTTTCATCCACAAACTTCAATGTTGTTTTGGGCTTCTATTTGGTTCTGTGCTGTCAAATCCCCCTAATATGCCTCCTGTCTTGAAACAGCTCAATTATCCATTCACTTTCCATTGCTCCCTTTCCTGAATCTATCCTGTTCATGCATCTACTACTGTCTTCTGAAAAATTAGTAGTGAACTACAGCTGCATGATTTATGGCATTTTTGCTTTCCTGCTACATATAACAACAGAAGTAACTCCTGCTCTTCATTCCCCAGTAGTCTTTTTCTAGAATATCAGTTCACACTTTATGGTGTACACTGGTTAGGTTGGGGGCTCATGCCTTCTGTAACAGTCAGTCATGAGTTGTGGGTTCTCCTCAGTTCCCATAAGCATGGTGTTCTGTTTGGATTGTGTTACCCAAAATGTATACACACGTGTCCCAAGACACATGTATATTCAGCAGTGGGGAATTGCTTTATGAGAGATCTGGTAACATAGCGTTAAGGGCCATTTGTCAATGTTTACGAGGTGATTCCACCCTTTAGAACTCAAGGCGGACAACAGAGAGTTGTGGTAAAATAATAACAATATTTGTTGGAAGGAAAATAATAAAGGAGATAAGTAAAAATGCTAATTTTACTTAATATTCTAACTAATATTCTAACACGGTGTTCCCCAATCACCAGGCTGTAGATCGGTACTGGGCCATGGAGGCCTCGGTACTGGGCCGCGGTGGGGGGTAGGGAGGCACGGGCACGTGTGTGCCACCTGGCATGCCTCCCTCCCCCCATGGCGCGCTCTTGCTGCGGCGGGAGCAATCGCCGCCTCCCAGTGCAGCAAGCGCTGCACTGCGGGGGGAGGCATGCCTGCTGGTTTGTGGGTGCCAGCGCGCCTCCCTCTCCCCCCCAGTCTCCAGGCCTCCCTTTCCCCCAGTCCCGAGCCCAAAAAAGGTTGGGGACAACTGGTCTAACAGATAGGAAAATAAAGTGGGAAAAGAATGGGTAGTATATTTACCAGTCTTGAAGAGGGCAGAAGCAGAGAGGGCAACACATCCAGTAGCTAGGGTGTTCTGAATGGATCCGAATCAGAAGACAAACTTTTGGCTTGGCAAAGCCACTGTTTATATATATTTTTGGGAGAGGGAGGTCGAATTGTGGACATGACTGAAACCAGGTGGACACATGATGGGATTTGGTATAGGGCCGGAAAATCCAGGTTAGGAGATAGGCATTAATGGGTAGCCCATCCTGTCTAGCTATGTCTAGATGTTGGGGAAGCAATTTCTCTTGTCAGATAGGCTAAGAGTGGATTATAGATGATAGACCAAGAACGTTGCCCAAAGGCTTTTAGGCACACAGGACTCTGCCCGACCCCTTGGTCAGTACTACAATGGGGGGGGGTGTGAGAGGCAAGCTGAACGTGTCTCCAAATGAAGCTGTCATGTCAAATCTGTAGCTGGGAAGATGGAGTCTGGTCCTAGCAGGATCTTGGCAGACTTTAACAGTGTTTGGATTTGGTATAAACCTAGTCTATAGAGGAGTGCCACTGATTGCAGGGAGACAGTATGCCAATCTGTGTGGCAGGGTTCTGCCTTACATAGCAATCGGGAGCACAGTGTGCATGGAGAATGGGTTTCAGCTTCCTCCTCAATGCCATTTTGCCAACCTGAAATAGTGTCAAAATGGTGGAAACTACTGGGTATCCCAGGAAAATTGTGGGTTTCTCCAGTCAGATAAATAATACTCTCCCATGGCCATTTCATGTTGGAAGAGTGATGCGGCAGGGGTGGGAGAGGCTGAAGCCCCTTATCTTTGCATGACATAGCCCTGATTTGAATCAGGCACTCTGCATGTAGGAATTGAGGTGAACCCACAATTCATGTGTGACTGTTACACAGGGTGTGGACTCCAATTTTGACACGCGTACTCTGCAATGTGGAAATCAACCTTGAATCTCTTTTTGATGTTACTTCTTGGTTAATGGTATATCAGAAGAGAATGTACAGCTAGTCACTTCAGTGATGTTTAATTTGGCTCCTTGCTCCTATATTGCAGTATACGAAATATAGCTCTAAACAATAGTCTATACCAGTATGTGAAAATATTTGTGGATTTTTATTTGGGGATAATGATTTTTAGGTAAAACCTGAACTAGTGGTTGAGAAACAGTGATCCCTAGCTAGTGAATATCAAATAATTTTGGCTTTGAGAGCCAACCTGTATTGTTCAGTGGATCATTGCTGCTATCAGGTCTCAAACTATCTAAATACTGGTGGGGAACAGCTATAGGAAAAGAATTTTAATAACTTATAATCACATCAAATAACTTGCATTGTTTTATCAATGAATGCATATCGTTGATAATGAATGGGGTGAGGAGATATCAAAAAATTCAAGGATCTGAGAGATGCAGAGAGTAATGCTTGATCAGCATTCTATACAACATTCAGAAATCAATAAAATAGAACAGTGAAGAATTCCGAATGCATCTGTTCCACTTCAGAACCAAAACTAACAAACTCAAAACTGAAACATCTGGGGTGAAATTCCAATGAGCAGAATTTCAGAAGCGTTCCCAATATAAAATAAATGAAAATTGACTTGCCTATATTTATAGGAAACCTGAAAAGTTGCTGCGGCCATAAAATGATTGTTTAATTTTATTTTGTAAGTTTGTTTATTTTTTAGATTTTTATTCCGCTGCTCCCTGCAAGTGGATTTGGGGCAGTTTACAGCACAGTAAAAGTCAGTCCCCCTTCCCCCACCCACCTGAATAGCCTCTGCTGGTTACCCAGACTGGGAGTAGTATATCATGCAATATAAGCATTCTTTTGGGGAAACAAGATTCATTCTAGGTTGGCTGAAAGTATTGTCTGTACTATGTATGCTCATTTCCCTGGGCCATAAAAAGAAGAAGAAGAGTTGGTTCTTATATGCCGCTTTTCCCTACCTGAAGGAGGCTCAAAACGGCTTACAGCCGCCTTCTCATTCCTCTCCCCACAACAGACACCCTGTGGGGTGGGTGAGGCTGAGAGAGCGCTGATATCACTGCCCAGTCAGAACAGTTTTATCAGTGCTGTGGCGAGCCCAAGGTCACCCAGCCTGCTGCATGTAGGGGAGCGCAGAATCGAACCTGGCATGCCAGGCCTTGAAGGCCTCACTTCAAGAAGGACATAGATAAAATTGAAAGGGTACAGAGGAGAGCAACGAAGATGATCTGGGGCCAAGGGACCAAGCCCTATGAAGAGAGGTTGAGGGACTTGGGAATGTTCAGCCTAGAGAAAAGGAGGTTGAGAGGGGACATGATAGCCCTCTTTAAGTATTTGAAAGGTTGTCACTTGGAGGAGGGCAGGATGCTGTTTCTGTTGGCTGCAGAGGAGAGGACACGCAGTAATGGGTTTAAACTTCAAGTACAACTATATAGGCTAGATATCAGGAAAAGTTTTTCACAGTCAGAGTAGTTCAGCAGTGGAATAGGCTGCCTAAGGAGGTGGTGAGCTCCCCCTCACTGGCAGTCTTCAAGCAAAGGTTGGATACACACTTTTCTTGGATGCTTTAGGATGCTTAGGGCTGATCCTGCGTTGAGCAAGGGGTTGGACTAGATGGCCTGTATGGCCCCTTCCAACTCTATGATTCTATGATTCTATTAGAAGTCCGCACTCCTAACCACTACACCAAACTGGCTCATGTGTGATGAGGTAAATGTATGCGGCAAAATAACGTTCAAATCTGGCTGGCATAATCCACAACCCAGATCTTATGGTCAGGGTCCTAGATAAAGGGGCTTTTTGCACGGCTTCAAAATCGCACAATGGTTGCTAATTGGAAACGCTATTGATTTGCCTTAACGCACGACGTCGTAGACAATCTGCAACACTCCTGAAACCGATCAGCAAAAAGCGCTTCGTTGTAGCGCTTTCAGGGGAATCCCAAAAAGTGGATTCACCCTCCGGAAAGTGCTACACTCTTGCAAACAATCTGTAACACTAGCGATAAAGACCTGTGCGTTACCATTGTTGCGGTTTCTTCAAAGTCCCTCCTCCTGAGCCTGTCCTCCAAACTTCCGGCGAAGCGATCGCCATATTTTTTTCTCTGAGCGAGCGGGGATAAACGCACCAGCGAGCCTCTTTCTGTTTAGAGGCTTCCCTGGCTTCAGTCCTTTACCTTTAGTCACTAAGCACAAACCACATAAAAGCCCGTTTGCTGAAATAAAGTCCCTTTATTTTTTATACATTAATTCAGCCGAAAATCGGGCCCGTGAGAGGGGGGGGGGATTTTTTTTTTTATCACTCGAGGCAGCGTGGCAACGATCATACGATCAAATGACAGCTCACATTAGGCAGCTGGATGGGTCTCTCCGTTGCAACGAATCTACCTAGATTTGTTGCTATGGGTCTGTTTTTTTTTTAAAACCTTTCTTAAAGGGAAAGGGGCTGTTTGGGAGCATGCTAACGGCTGCCCATTGGCTGCTTGATGGCCAGGGGCGGGACGAGCTTGGCAATAGCGCTTCCTTTCTAGCGATTTCTGCCGAGACCGGAAGCCCGTGGGAAACGCTAAAAAACGCAACTGATTCCACTACAAAGGCAGGTATGCATAACGACAAATTCCACTATTTTAAATGGCGATTTTTCATTCCGCAAACAATTTGCAACAAAGATCCCCGTGCGTAAAGGCCCAAAATCTTGCTGGTGACCACATGAACTATAACTATGCATGGGGAATCATATGCCTGATATAATTGTTAACCCTTGAGTGGATAAGTGGATAACAAAGAACTGGTTTTTATACTCCACTTTTCACTACCCAAAGGAGTCACAAAGTGGTTTACAATCGCTTTCCTTTCCTCTCCCCAGAGCAGATACCCTGTGTGGTAGGTAGGATTGAAATGACTCTTGACAGAATTGCTCTGTAAGAACAGCTCTAACAGGATTGTGAGCCAAAGGTCACCCAGCTGGCTGCATGTGGAGGAGTGGTCAATCAAACCCAGTTCTCCAGATTAGAAGCTGCTGCTCTTAACCACTACAACAAGCTGGTTCTCACTGGGTTTCCCCAGTGAGATAAATAGATAAAACACCATTCCTCAGTCCCTCTCTATATACATTCTCTTCCAGATGTTAGAATACAGAACAGGCTCTTTTAGCTCAGGAAGATACAGATTTCTCCTGAGTTTTCATTACCTTGAAGCTTCTTTCTGCTCTCTAGGTGATCAGATTGCTCTAGACCTCAGTTAAGAGTTCTGTCTGCTGCGATGAATTCAGTGCAAGAGAGACCTCCTTCTTGCTGCAAGGAGTTTTTATCATTTTCTTTTCCCTACCCACTGACCAGGTAGGGTCAGTCAGAGAAGTGTTTCCTGGAAATCTTCTTGGAGTTGTTCTAGCATTTAAAACCTCAAAATCTCTGTTCCCTGCTTAAAGAAGGAGATCTCCCCCACACACACACACACACACACATTATCTGTATTAATATTTGTATGAAGGTGGATGGAGATATTTAACTGACTTTCCCCTCTTCTGTCTGTTCTCTGCATGGGGGGGGGGGCTTAAAACTTCCTGGTAAAAGCTTTCCTCAGGTCAGTCCTCTATCGCCCAAAGTGCATTTCTTCACAGATGGCAACATGACTGTTTGCTTCTTTATTCTGTTTTGCCAGAGAGGCTTTTCTCTGTCTTATCTGAGTTCCTGTTCCTTCTCTTGTGTTTAGAAAGAAAAGGACCAAGATCTTTTTCTTGGTTTGCCGTTTAAATTCCCCATTATTTGAACAACAGAAATTCTCATCCTAGAGCTACCAGCTCGTTGTGAGTAAGCCTCTGATGTTTTATACGAAGCATTCATTTCTAGGAGGGAGCAGAACACACGTGAATAATAATGGATAAAAAAAATGTGATGCAAAAAAACAGCTTAGCCACAACTTTGGATCTTAGTAGGAAAGCTGAAACAGACTCCTACAATGATATTTTTTAAAATTGGCTGGTTGTAGAACTGTTCTCTGCACATGCTTAGAGACAAGTGTCTCACTTCCACATTTCCCACATCAGACGCTGGTGCAGCACTGCTAGCGGCAGCAAACGTTTTACCTAAAGTGTGTTGCAGCCTTTAGTGACCTCAATGTGGCCATTCTGAAATTAAATTATTCAGTAGCTGCCACTTGGCAGAATTCAAAGCGTGCATAGCCAACAGGAAAAAGAAAGCGGTGATGCTAAACATTTCTTTGGAAGCAGCTCCCTTTGAAACCAAAGGGACTTACTGCTGATAAAAAGATTTAAGGTTTCACATCAATGTCTTTTATAGAATTTGTTTCTTGGGAGTAAAATATCTCTTAAAGTAAGATTTGGGGCTTAAGAACTGCTGAATGAAATGAACTAGGAAAACTCTGGCTTTCATGGGAATACAATATAAAATGATGACGTCAAAATCTTGCCGGAACAGGGTGGAAGGAGAAACCAGTGATAATAAAAATACAGCTGACCGATATAAAATAGCTGAAGACATGCAATGGGACAGAATGTGCATATAAGGGAAGACATGAAAAGATTGTTTCTATAGATCAATGGAAGAGCCTGTGTATTCCATCACCGAAATTCTCCTTTCACACAGTGCTAAAACTTGAAGACCTTGTGGCAGTCAAAATGCACAGAGATAACAGAAGATTGATTACATTTATTTTCTCTTTCCATTTAGCCTTGTGTCTTTTCAAGTGTCATATTTGGCAGTTTATCGTGCCCCTAAGCGCCATCTCTTTCATAAATTAGAAATGAATAAGTTGACCGAATTTGATGCATGGCTGTGGTTGAGTTGGGCCATTTCCTTCATCTTTATATTGGATGTCTGCATAAAACTTGATGGGCTGGTCTACAAAGTACAAAAAGTCTTCTTTGGTTTAGAATTTAAAATCCGAGTAAAATACAAGCAGCTGTTTCCTTGAATAATGGCATACAATAAATTATTAGGAGAGGCATGGGAATACTTCTTCTCTGGCGTTTTCATGCCTCCAGTCGGGTGTATCTTTTTATTTTTCTTAGTTCCCCAAATCTATAATTCAGCATCGAGATTAGTAGTAGAACACAGAAGCAGTACTGGTCCATTCTGCCCTCTAGCAGATCAGTAGGAAGCCCATCACCTCCTCCTTTCTTTTTGTCTTTCATCATGCCTGGGTTGAATTTAAGGCTTGGGTCTCCAGCATAGATCACAGGTTGAGTGATGACTTATTTATCAGTAAATACAATACTCAGGTTAGCAAATCCTGGCTTTAAAAAAATGAAACCAGATTTTGTGTACGGTTTGTTTTCTCTCTTGTCTGTGGAGGTGTACTGCTTTTCGGTACCAACGCAGTTCAAAATTTGCTTTGTAATGGAGAAAATATTACCAGAAAAATGGGCTTCTTAAAACATTACAGGAACATTATCTGGGACAATGTGTCCACATGTGACGAGACATGCAGAAAGACTTGGGTTTATAAGAATAGTATGCAAGCGCAGTGTGGGGGGACAGCCTTCGTTATATTTTGCCTCGGCAAGACAGCAATGATAACTTTTGCACCAAGCTGGATGAAATATAAATAACCTTTTCTCATCATTAGGGAAGAGACTTGCTGAGTAGTATTGTATTGTAGCATCTTTCTGAACAAAATTGTGAATAATTTAGTTGTTAGACTCCAGGGGTCCGTCTCCATTTGAAACTGGCCTTCTTTCTTGCGTTGCTCAAAAGTAGTTGAAAATTGCTGGAGAATTAGACTCTGCTGGTTAATGGCAATGGATCCTACTAGATTTATTTTTTTCCCCGAGGGGTGATAAAAACATTAAACAACTATCAAATCCCGGCTATGTATCTATAGGCTCTGTGCCATATCCCAGTACAAAAACAGAACTTTATACCAAAGAGAGTTGTTTAGCGAAAATGGTTGTAATTAAAGGGCTGAGTAAGTACAAGGGGCTCTTCCCCTTTCTCTAGTTGATAGTGGGAAAGCAGTGGCTAGCCAAGCTATATCTAAGCCCTTGGTGATGTTCATTTGACCTGATAAAGACAATAGACTGCACAAAGAGACTCTGATGCACATTAATATGTTTTACAAGCTTGAATTTCCCTATTTAATTTAATATTGTACAAAGAACAATATATAGAACTCCATATATGCATTGGAATACCAAGGAGTTCTAGATATATCTGTTGGAGTAAATGACTCAGCATGCCTGAAAGTTGGAAGCCACTATATCACTGTACGGGAATATGGGTGGTATTGCCTTCAATGGGATGCCTTCATCTTAACCTAGGAGCTGCCCTCTGATCCCTTCTCTCTCCTGCTTTGTCATCTTGTCTTCTCTCTACATGGCTTTCCATGGAGTCATGTATCTCTGGAGGTCTGTCCTGTAGAAATAATACCCTCATATTCCCAAATCCATGATGCTAGATTAGCTAGCTATTTGTGATAGGGAAAGCACTCTTTAGAATAGGCTTCTCTCTCTCCTTTTGATTATAGCATGAATGTGAACTGGATCTACTTGAATAAATGTAAGTTAACCTTTTTGCAATATGCTTCTTGATTTATTTACTGCACTCAATATCACGTTTCTTTGACTAGGCTAAACTCTGCTATATTAGTCAGATAACCCAACAGTGTTATGAGAGCCAAGAGTAAATTTTAAAAGAAAATTTCCTTGTTTGTTTTTTCTCTTACTTGAGCAATTACAAGGTTTTACCACCTGCTGGCAAGAACAGAAGTTGCTGAGAATTTGCTTAACAGCTGGTCCCAAGGTCTGAATGCAGGAAAAATGCTGCCCCTTTCCTTTCCTTTTGAATTGCTAACATGCAACAATGATATGCAATCCTAGAGCAACTGAACAGAGATACTTCTAATTAATATCTTTTTAGAACTGAAGAAGAGTTGGTTCTTATATGCCACTATTCTCTACCCAAAGAGTCTCAAAGCAGCTTACAATCGCCTTTTCCCTTTCCTCTTCCCACAACAGACACCCTGTGAGGTAGGTGAGGCTGAGAGAGCCCTGATATCACTGCACGGTCAGAACAGCTTTATCAGTGCTGTGGCAAGCCCAAGGTCACCCAGCTGGCTGCATGTGGGGGAGTGCAGAATCGAACTTGGCTCGCCAGATTAGAAGTCCACACTCCTAACCACTACACCAAACTGAGCACCAGCAATCTATTTTACCACTACATTTTATCACTATATTATTTTCATATTGATTATATATCCCATGTTATGCACCTCATCAGATATTAACTATATTAACTATAACTGATAATATGTCAAAGTTCATTAAAATAAGAATAGCCATTAGTTATTTCATACTAAAGAGACAGATTGAAAATCAGATATTATTATTCAAATTCCATTCTTTATACATTTACATTCAAAGTTTATTCTCATTTTGCATCAAAAATATGTTTAATATAATGATATACTATTTAAATTTTAAATTGCTTCTCATTCTATATTTACGTCCTACTTTCATCATAAGTTTTCCATTTCTCCTCAGACTTTGAAACTACATTCTTATTCTTCAGTCATTTCATTTCATTTAATGAAAAAGATTCTAAGTTGGAAGACATTCCAGGGCTGATTAGAGCTGAACAGCATAAACAAAAGGCCATCATGAACAGATCAAAAGAAAGAATGATTCAAATTACATGATCTAAGAGGTCAGGTCAAGGGGGCAGAAATCAAGCTGATTGCCTACAGAAAGCCCAACCCCAAAGACAGTTGTAACAAGCCAGGTTGTTTCCATGGGGAGTGATTGCTCAATAGAAATGGAAATGACAGCACCAGCAATCAACCACACACTCAAGCATAGAAACAGAAGGATTTAACCCAAGGTAAGCAATTTCATTATTGGGTATCTTATTTAGGACAATCAAATGAAAATATAAGCCTTGGCTAATTGCAAATAGTGCTTCCATACATATGGCATCAAATATCAATGTGTTTGATGAATTAACACAAATGGTTCAGGAAAAGGGCACCTAGCCAATGGAGATCAAGTAGATATACAGGGAACATAAGAGAAGCCATGCTGGATCAGCCAATAGCCCATCCAGTCCAACACTCCATGTTATGTAGTTGCTAAAGCCTAGGTATCATGAAGAGGTCCACTGGTTGGGTCAGAACTCCAAAAGCCGTTCCACTGTGGCCCACCAAGCACCAAGAATACAGTGTTCCATCTATACCTTGTTCCTGATAAACCTTTCTCAACCTATCTGTATGTTTCCCTGTGTCTGAAGAAGTATTCATGCACACAAAAGCTTATACTCAGAAATGAACTTTGTTGGTCTTAAAGGTCTCAGTGGATTCAATCTTTGTTTTTATATGTATAGGTGAGGCTCAGAATCCAAAAGAACCACAATTAATATCTCCTGCCTTTTAACCAAAATACAATTAATAGCTAGGGTTGCCCACTCCAGGTAGGACCTGAAGATCTCCCAGAATTATCTGCAAATTATGGAGGTCAGCTCCCCTGGAGAAAACGACTGCCTTAGAGGATGGGCTCTATGGTATACTCTACTGAAGTCCCTCCCATTCCTAAATCCTGTCTTTCCAAGGATCTGATCCCCAACCGCCAGGAAATATGAATCCAGATATGGCAACTGTATTTAATAGCCCATGTGATTTCTTTAAAAAAGGTGGATAAGTTGTTGGAGAAAGGGGTGTTTAATTATTTATATGGGTCCTCCAAACATTGTATCTGCTTTTTCTTCTACACAGAAAACAATTGCAGCTTAGGAAAGGTATCCAGTGAAGAAATAGAATGCCATGTCTATTTTCATACCTAGACTTTTCAAAGATGGACTTCTCAACTTATGGTATAATATCTCTTGGTCTGTTCCCGTAAGAACACCCCTGGAATAAATAAACAAACAAAATCTGAAGGACTACAATGGCAAGCCAATTATGCTGAGTTTTGGAATCCTAGGCTCTTTTTAATTGTTAAAATGTTAATTGTTCATTATTTTGTTGCTTATGATTAATGTTTTTAAAGTATTTAATATGTTGTAAACCGTGTTGAGCTGTCACCCAGGAGGAGCAGTTACATAACCAACCAGCCAACCAACCAACCAACCAACCAACCAAATACATACATACATACATACATACATACATACATACATACATACATACTTTGCAAGGTTTAAGAGAATACTTTTCTGCACATGTGAGAGGCATGGTGGATTTTTCAGGAGTTGGGAAGAACTAGGGAAGGGGAGATGATGGGCAAGATGGCAAATAAAATTATATTACAATCTGTCATCTCTGTGCTCAGAGAATGGAGTCTGACCCAAGCAACATGGGATATGCTGGGGAAAGCAGTTTCATCCAAAAGACTCGGGTGGTCACAAGGCTGTAACATACCTCCCCTCCCAACAAATCTTTATTAATGGAACCTCAAGATAAGCAATTACTCAGTCACTCCTTCTTGCTATCTATCTCCCTCACCCTCTTTTCAAATACCTTGGGTCTATCAGCATACACAAACATTTGGCCACACCATTTCATATATTTGCCAATAATTAACAGGTATTGTCTTTTCTTGGGACACTTCCAGTCCTCAGGAACAAACCCATCAAGCTACTGTTCAGGCTTTCAGCATGTAGCTTTTAGCCTCAGGATACATTTTTGGCAATAAAAGTAGACTCAGCCCTATTATGATATGTAATCCTGTACCGTTTGCTGGTTTTTGATGTCACCCTCCACTACCACACTGCTGGTCACCTGTCAGTCTCCTCTGATCTGCAACTCTTCTGGAATAGGGAAATATCACCCAACCCTACGCTGAATAATCCATTTCCTCCATTTTATTTCTTAGACTCTTGTATGTTTGTTCTTGTGTGCTTTTAGTGTGAACCCCAATATCTTCCCCAATTTGAGTAAAAATTGTTGTCATTTTTTATTTAAAAGGGTTTCTATCTAAGAAAAGCGCCCTGTACATGCTAGCAAAAAGATCCAGCCTCTTGCTAATATATTCAATAAATATTCAGTTGACTATGCTTCCCCTCAAGGGATCCATTTTGGGTCACACAGCCTGCTAGGCAACACCCAGCAGCAGGACACAGAGAGTGGCTTGATGGATAGTGATGCGACTGACCATTCTTGGTGGTGCAGGCTGTAAAACTGATATTGTGCAGCCACTGCAATGCAGTGTTGGTAGTACTTCTGAGTTTGCATGAAGAGAACTGTTTTTGATGACCAGAAAGACTGAGATAAGACTGAGGGTTTTTTAAAAACAAAGTGTCCTTCATGTATACTCTAGGATGGTATGGACACATAAGAGAATTATGTGTCCTTAAAGAGATCCTTACGATCTCTTTTTAGGGTGTTTGCAGCTGACAGATACTCTGTCAAGAGATTCCTTTATAAAGTTGAAGTTGGTCCTTAAATATAAAGTATGTATTCATGACAATTACTTGTTAATTTGATAATATATACATAATTATTATTGTTAAACAACCACTAATTTTACCTTTGCAATTTCCAAGAACCATTGTCCCTTGAAAAAGCTGCAAGGCGAAACGTGTCGGGATTGGTGTGAAATTATAAAGAGTAACAAATTACTGATGATAGAAGGCTCCATATAAGTCCATTCTGGATATTTTGTTGCCATATTGGTTCCCCAGTGCATCTATATTTCTCTATACTTCTAAGTTTCTGACAAAAAAGATATCATATAGTTGAGCTGATGATGATTCCCCCCCCCCCCCCTCTGCTGCCTAAAGGAATAGTAGTGGGGAGTGTGGATTGCTTGCCGGAAGCTTCCTACCATAGCAGGTAATCTGATCATCATACCCCTCCATTTAGGGGAAAGGTGATAAATTTGCACAAGTTGCTCCTCAGAAAGCTAGGGTTACAGCTCTTCAATAATAGTTTAAGGATGCCTGTGAATTGCATTGTGAACATTGCAATAGTAATATTTTCATGCCAAGGGTCTATTAGACCACTCTTGGGTTGAGCACTGGAATTATCCAGCTTGGTGTAGTCGTTAAGAGCAGCAAATTCTAATCTGGTGAACTGGGTTTAATTCCCTGCTCCTCTACCTGCAGCCAGCTGGGAGATCTTGGGCTAGTAACAGTCCAGATAGTGCTGTTCTCACGGAACAGTCCTATCAGAGCTCTCTCAATCCCACCCTCACAGGGTGTCTGGTGTGGGGAAAGGAAGGAAAGATGATTATAAGCTGCTTTGAGACTCCTTTGGGTAGTGAAAAGTGTGGTATTAAAACGTCTTCAGTTTTGAAAGTATAACAGATCTCTAGAGTAGAAGCCATTGTGGTTAATTCAGAATTCCTACGTAAACGATGAGAAGACATTCTCCATGTATTCACAAAATAGTCATGACAAGGATGATAATCATGTTGATCATCAACTTTTGGGTCACTATTGGACACATATTGGGCCTTGTATTAGAATTTTGCTTGATATTGTGGACTGCTGTGAAGCCCTAACCACTTCATATAAAATCCAGCATGAATGCTGGGGTTTCCCAACACTGTTAGATTGGTAGACCTCAAATATGAAATCACCTTTACGAATGAATCTGTTAGCAAACTCAGTAGTAATTTGACTAGCAGAATCGACAGTGTATCCCTAGTTCTCAGCCTACTGAAAGCAAGTTTTGCACGGGGTGTCTTTCAGACCACTGCAATCTATCTTGCTGACCCTTAGGTCAAATTGTCATATATAGTTGTAGACTCACTAGATTTAGGGAATCTGCTTTATTTTTAAAGACACATTAGAGCAAATACTATGAAATAATCCTGCTAAAAATCAACAACAGTGAATGTCAGGTTGAGTTTCAGTAAAGAATCTAATGGGCAATAACTGCATACTATTTCCCCCAACAGGTCATTTCCAAAATGCTGACTAGGCGCCATGGGTTCTTTGACTAGAACCTTTAAAATATATATGCCCAAAAATCATCATAAAGTTTATAGCATGTCGACAGTGGCAATAACTGTTTTTATTGGAGGTATTTATGACACCATTGTGAAGTCCTTATGTACATGATCTGTACCATCAGGGGACATTCTAGTAGGCTTGTTGTTTATTTTGTTTTTGAATGATTTATCTGAAGTTATGATGACACTGCTGGAATTTCATATGGACAATTTCATGTTCTCTTGAACTGATATAATACAAATCAGCTCAAGGCTGCACACACAGCTTTCAGTTGGGTTTTGAGTCATTTAATTTTAAAAGTCTTATACCCTTTTATAGTGATTACACCTATTGATTCCCTTTATTATAGTTGTCACAAGTTCAAAAGCCTAAAATACTTCTGCTGGCTTGCCAGGATTTCCTCTCCCTCGATCCTCACAGGTTCCCTCCTTCCTAGCAGCCCTATTTCCTACTCTTGTAACACCATTCTTTCCCCACAGTGGTCTCACCAGCCTCAATATTCACTCACTAATAAGTTCTTTTTATTAGGAGTCCTGCCCCAAAGTGGCAAGGGTGGTTCCTGTGAAGTCTACCACTGCTCCTTGTGCTCTATGGCACCACCATCACTGCCTTTGGCTCTCTCAGCATCTCTGGGGAAGTGTTCTTACAACCATGGCATTAGCCTCCTTCAGCTTCTCAGTTTCTGCTTTGGTTTCTGTTCCTTCATTCGACTTCCTCATTGGACTGCCTCTCTGCCAGCAGCTGCTCCTCTGCTCCCAGGTCCCTTCCATCCACAGCCTTGGAGATGCTTCTTGATTCCCTTGGAGTTCTGCATTCTGTGGTGCTAGCAATCATTGCCCCTGCCACCACTTGCTTCACCCTACTTCTGTACTCCACTCCCCATGCTGCTTAGCTGTGCCCTTTGAGGGCTGGTGATGTCCCATCCTTCTGTTAGCAGCAGCTGCTCACCCCGGCCCCCACACCTTTACTTCTGCACAGATTGTCAGCAGGCCACAAATGCTATTCAGATCCTGAAGGGCTGCTGGACTGGCAACAATATTCTTCCTTGTTTCCATGGGCTCAGTGAGAACCATTTAACCACCCTTCAGCCAATTAGTTGACACTTTTGCAGATTGTACTACCCCCACCCAAGTGATCTTTCTTCTTTCTGGACACATAGAAGATATATCTGTTTTCTTACGCTATTAATTTGACAAATAGACGCAGAGAGGAGTGATGGTGTTGGCATGTGCATGAGAGTTTCCAGGATGCTCAAGTAGTAATGAGGATGAGCATTTACTTTTTAACGAAAACAAGAATGCTGGTGAGAGAAGTTATCCCTTCCTCCACAGCAACTTGGTTTTGCCACACTTGGTTGAATCCAACTTTTAAAACTCAGCATAGCTGGACCCAGAATGGAGAAAAACACCTGTTCTTCTTACCTGTTCATTCCATTTGTATTAAAAAAAACAAATTTCCATCTTGTTTCCTTTGTCCTTGATCTGTGTATCGATGTGCAAAGATAGTCTTGTCTGACTTCCCCAAAGTTGCCTATCTTCCTGTCACTCCTCCTCCCAGTGCCATAGCCAATTGCAACAGGACACCTCAAATAAAACTGAAGTCTTGCCATGTGGAGGTTTTAGTGAGTCAGAAATGGGTTCCTGTTTTCTTGCATTTTTTGTTTTTGTTTGAAGCTCACTAGAATTTGGTGTGTTGTAAGAGCATGAGAACAGCCACATTCAAAGTGTTGTCTTAAGCAAAGTTAAACCCTTCTAAGCCCACTGCCTTAGGACTCTGCAGCTAGCTCTGTTTAGCATGGCACTCCCAGTGAGACGAAACTTTGTTGTGGATCAGCACCCTGTCTTGGACAGAAACTAGTCAGGTGTCCTCAAAAGACATTCAATTTTAGGGCCAATTCCACACAAGGAAAATGTTCCTGGACAGGCTTCACATGTTGGTGGCATATTGAGCCCCCTCCACGTGACATCGGCAACATCCCAAGGCTGTCCAGTGGCTGGGTCAAGATCCGGCCATTTTTAAATCATAATGCGGTAAATCCACTTTTCTTTTGGGGAAAATAACAGAGTAGATACGGATTGGGAATGAGAGTAGGTGTGTGATTTTGTCTGCTTATGAACAGAAAGCTGGTGAGTGCTAGAGATACAAATTGCTCAGCACATATTGATTGGTCCATTTACTCTCCATGTATTAACTACTGTTGGATTTCAGTACAAAGAGAAAGGCAAGGCTTAGCTAAGAAACACATTCCTATTGTGGAACTGAACTGTTTTCTGTGGTAGGATGACATGACAATATTCAGGAAGCAAAACTCAGCCACCAGATAACATGGCAATATTAATAATGATGGCATTGGCACAGGGCAGCACGAGAGAACACAAGCATCATTTCAAAGTGGAGAAAAGTGCAAATGGATGTTAACAGAAGGAGCAAGATACAGAAAGCACCAAAGCCTTGCCCTTGTCTTGGATATATTTCACGGTTAAACCAGGGGAAAGGGTGTATCTTACAATAGTTATAGTTTAGAATCCATTGGGAGATTTCTGTTCCAAAGCAAAAGTGAGAAAAAAAAGCAATACCCAACCATAGCCAAGGCATTGTGGTTAGTTTTTACCTGTACCTCAGAGTTAGGTTGTGAACTCACCTACTGTTGCAGGTGATCTCCCACTGCCACCTTCCGGCACCCACCACTGCTCAAATGAATGGTGGGAGGAAATGGGGAAGGAAAGATGCCATATGGTGTTAACATCACTCTTCAAACTGAAGCCTGGAAGCTATATAACTGATGCTGTAGGTTTTCACCAATTTCTTTGGTTAGAGCAGTGTTTCTCAACCTGGGGTTCGGGACACCTTTGGGGGTCGAACGACCCATTCACAGGGGTCATGGCAGGGCAAGCAGTTTGGCCGGGGTGGGGGGACATCTACAAAACAGCCTAGTGGGGTAGATTGAGATAGAGCGTTCTTCTGTCTGGAGCAGCGAAAAAGAGTGAGATCGGCATGGTGAGACAAGAGGCAGTGCTGAAATGAGAAGCCCTGGGGAAAAAACCATTTATATACAATAATGAACAATGGATCTTGATGCCATTGGTCAATTTTGGTTCAATTTCTGTGAAAGAACACTTGCATAATTTTATGGTTGGGGATCACCACAACATGAGGAACTGTATTAAAGGGTCGCGGCATTAGGAAGGTAGAGAACCACTGGGTTAAGGAGTGGTGAAATCCTAGATCATTGGTGACATCACTTCCCAGTTTTAGCAGAAGTGACATTGACATGTACCTGATGCTTTCCCCCCACCCCGCATGCCTAATGTTCAAAAGTTTCCTGGGGGTTGCAGTGCCACTTGTGAGTAAAAAGAACAAGAACCCTGAAGGAGAACGTCGAATGGAAGAATGAAGATCCCCCTCCCAACTTCTCCGCAGTTATCATACGTGCTGTGTGGTTATTTAGTTTCGGGGAAAACTCAGTATTGTCAGAAACGGATATATTATCCTACTTTTGCTTTTATAATATCTCTTTCTGCAGCCCACAGTGTTAAAATATATGTATTGTTTTTTGTTGGTTTTGTGGGAAGAATGATAAAATGTGATCCACCTGACTGTACTCCAGGTCAAGGGATCATAGACGGTGTCAGAATTAGAATCCAGACATCTTTTGTTTAATTTTATTCCCCTTGAGGGGAACAACAGACCCCCATGTTTTCTTCAAATGACATTGAGTGCCCACATTATACAGATGCTGCCACAACGATAGAACCATCTTTCAAATCCAGTTGGCTTTCAACCAGCCATCTACATACAAACTCCAGACATCAAAGATGTGGATGCTGACATCTATATTTGCTCTATCCCTAGTCACATTAATGGTTCACAGTGACTGAGGAACGCTATTTGTGCACTGTGCTGTGTTTTCGAACTGACAGAGGCATGCATTGGGGGAAAAACTAGTGGTTTGTGAAGTGCACTGTGAAATGTTGGGAGGGCAAATTCTGAACAATATTCAAGTGCTCTTTTATTTATTTTTAATGTCCCCAGGAGCTTTATTCTGTGTTTACAATTAAAGTCGAAGTAATTTTTCTTCAGCACACACACATGCATGTGCACACACACACACACACACACACACACACTTTAATTGTCCCCTGTCCTTGCCTTCTCCCTCTAAAATAGAGACAATCAGTGTAACCATGGCTGGCAGGATAAAATAATTATGAGATCATTTGTGTTTGCTAGACCAAACCAAATCAATCACTGTTGTTTAGGGAGCAGCGGTATTAACAGGCTGCAGAATGACATTTCGGGACTTCTTGCAAAATACGTTTTTCAGCACAGTGTAGGAGTAGGCCGTATAATACCCTTAGGTATCATTGGTAATTTTCAAATTCACACAGCAGCACGAAGAAACTTGCCTAGGTCTGTTTTCTAGACAATAAAATTGATATTGTTATACTTATCACACTCATTATATGGACAGCTGCTGTTTGGCAGTGCCGTGTCAGAACAACAGATAGGAATGAGTTTTATTATCTTTCTAAATTTATATTAGTTTTAGTGAAGAATATGTGCAAAAGCATCCTGGAACTCAGCTAATTCTCCTGTCCACCATATTCCCAAGAAATTCAGTTGGAGAACAACATTTAAAACTAGCCTCCCCATCCTACGATTAAACTTTCACTCTGAGAGTCTGACTAGGTTTCCACTGTTGGTAGCAATGGCTGCCCACTTTCAATGATAGAGAAGCCATTGTTATGAGGAAAGAGGGAGATGGGGACATGAGTACTCATATGTATGTATCTCTTCTGGAGCCTGGAGCAGGTTTTTAACTAGTCGCCTGAATGACATCAGGCAGGCTGTAATCCATCATTGTGCCAAGGATGAAATTGCAAGGAGATTGGCTGCACCTGTGAACAAAGTTTCCTTTTTGTACCAGTAAGCCAGAATAGAGCACAATACTCCATGACACCTATAGATGTTTCCAGGTCAACTCACACGGAAGACCTGCTTTTCTGTACTGACAATGTCTACCTTCCTTTCCTCTCCCCCTCACTTATCTCACTTTTCTCCCCTCCCCTCCCCTCCCCTCCCCTCCCCTCCCCTCAGTGGCACAGAAACAACAGCCAATATTATTATTGCATCTAATATTATGGAGGGGCTATGGCTGAGTGGTAGAGCATCTGCTTGGTTCAGTCTCTGGCATCTCCAGTTGAAAGGATAAGATAGTACGCGATGGGAAAGACCTCTGCCTGAGACCCTGGAGAGCTGCTGCCAGGCTGAGCAGACAATACTTACCTTGATGGCCGGATTCAGTATAAAGCACTTCCATATGTCTGCATGTTCAAAGTCACTAAGCCCACAGTTCCAGGAACCAGTTGTTGCCTGTGACCAATCAAACCAAATGTAGATTTCTATCCATGTACAATAAACCAGCCAGGGCTTGATGAACTGTTCTGGCTGCTTTTCCAAGACTACGAAACAAAGTCACCCAACCTTTGACATCATGAGTCACATTGTGTCTGCCACTAAGAATGATGTGGAGTAGAATGACCTGCTCTGAATGCTGCTATTAATCCAGTGCAGGCAACTGCCATACAATAACACCTATGGTCAGGTTTCTAAGCAGAGAAGATCCAGCTGCTCAGCTGTGCATTGCCATATGTATGGTGTAAATTGCATTATAGGTTGCTTGTGTCTCAGCATCCAGATCATGAATATTATTTCACAGATATTGCATAATTAATAGCTGATAAGAGAATATACTACAGATTGAGACATGCTTTTGGGGAAGGCTTGCCAGGCACCTGAAAGAGGGATGGGCTGATGGGCCCTCACTGGTGATATAATAAATTTACCATCAATGTGCTCCCTGTGCGCTCAATAGTGACAACAGCACATTGCTGGGTAACATCAGGGGCACTTTGGCATTTGGGCAAGACTCTATAGTTTATCCACACACATTTGCACAAATGCCAAAGGATCCCTGCCAAAGGATCCCAGTGTATATACTGGAGTGACTTCTGAGCACATAGGTAGTGGCATCAGTATGTTGGGATGTTGACAACACCCCCTCCCACATCCCACCTCCTCCCCATTTGTTCCCCTGCTGGCCATCTCAGTGGTGGGGAAGTACCTGCTGGCAGTGGAGGACCCCCCCCCATGGATGAATAGCAGCCCCATTTACTTACTTACTTACTTACTACCCCCCCCCCCTTTGCGGCTCAGTGTGGTTTACAGAGAACATGAACAGGTACAATTTAGATTCAACAATAGAGACAGTAGAAGTGGTGACAGGAACAGTAAAAGTCATAAGAATAACAACCACTGATAACAATAACAGCAGTAATGAAACATTAACATATCAGCTATAACTATAACCCCATAGGTTGGTCAATTGCCCCTTGATGTATTTAATGGGCATATCTGTATGGGAGGATGGGTTCTGGGGGCCCAGTAGATGTTGCTGATTTGAACGACCTCAACCAAATGCCTGGCAGAAGAGCTCTATTTTGCAGGCCCCGCAGAACTGTGCTCACCCCAAAAGGACCCGGATTTGGATGGGGGAGGAGTCCATTATATTGCTAATATTGCTGGCAGAATAGAAACTATGTAAAAAGGGTGTGTGTGTGTGTATTTAAAAGAATCCAGGAGTTTTAAATTGATCACTAGTGAAACTACTCTTGTACTGATTAATTAGGATATAAAATTAAAAGGAATAAGTAGAGCTAACCTTCCTCAGCTGCCAAATCACTTCAAAATGTAACATATAAATGAACAAAGCAGGAAAAATGTGCCTATGATAAGAAAGTTTTCGTTGACAGAGAGAGATGGATTGGGTAGCATCCTCCAGCTCTAATTCCAGTGATTCTGGGACACTCTGAAGTAATGATAATTTTTTTCTCAGACAGCACTTTATATGATGAAACCCTTTAAAAATTA
Source organism: Paroedura picta (assembly GCF_049243985.1). NCBI lineage: Eukaryota > Metazoa > Chordata > Lepidosauria > Squamata > Gekkonidae > Paroedura > Paroedura picta. The sequence goes on along the minus strand of NC_135370.1, from coordinate 60,846,047 downwards.
ACCCTGGCTGAACTGAGAGCAAGTGCTTTCCAAACAACCAGCGTTTGGCTTTCCACAAGGCTTTAGGTCTGTGAATCACTGTAGGGAGGGACACTATGATTATAGCATCAGTATCATGAACTATCACGCAGCAGCAGCAAGGATAAGTTAGCATTCAGTCATAGCCTTCATCGCCAGGTACACACCAGGATGACATATGGAGGTTTATACCAGCACAGGATGATAAGTCAATAATATATAAAGGATACTGGCAACTTTGGTTATGGCTCCCATATGTTTCCATAAGGCACTGTAGCTAATTTAGAGCAAAATGCATTGTGTCAGAGCCACAACCCAGCAGTTATTAGAATGCTAGATTAGGATCTGGGAGACCCACATTCAGATGCCCACTCTGTCTTAAAAGATGGTGGGTAACTGTGGGTCTAGCTTAATCTAGCTTAATCTAGCTCACAGAGTTGTAGTGAGGATTATTTTATTTATTATTTACTTTAAAAAACATGCATGACACCTCTCCAGGGAACCTGCCTCAGGTGACTTACAAAATCAAATGGAGAGGGAAAGACTGATAAACAATGGAAAGGTGGATGGGTAAAGAGTGGGATGAAATTGAACTACATACTGAATACAAATGCACATGAGACATGCAGGACCTCTGAATGATAAATTATTGGTGGACTAGATAAACTTTTTGGCCTGATCCAAAAAGTCAGTACTTATGTTCTTAATAAAAGGAACAAATGAATTCATATTGAGTGAAAAAAAGATGTAAACAAAATGATAATGCCCTTCCCCATGTCCTCAGTACCAGTACTAGTCATTTATAATTTGTGGTTTGTGGTTTTTATATTACACTCAGTACTGTGATTCAAATGAGAATGGACTATCTCTGGGGTTAATTATTTGTGGGGCTGTCATTTTATTACTTTTGCTGAAGTGCTTGACATAGGAACAGGAAATGGATTTCATTCTATTTTAGCAGGGGCTACCCAAAAATCTTTGTGTTCAAGTTTTTGTAATAACCATTTGACTAAATAAGCAAGTCAGAAAAACAAAACAAAAACAGGGGTAGTGTAGTATTCTCAGCTAAGGACCTAGTACTATCATAGAGAAATGCAACAGAATTGGGTGCAAGAATTTAGTCTTAATTTCTGAATACAAAATTAATTTGTATAATTTGGCAATGCTTGGACTACATACTGGGGAAGGTCTGTTTTTAAAAAGGTAGAAGAGATGACCCTGCATGCTACAGACCCATCAGACTACTATGTATCGTTAGTAAACCACATGCTCGGTACCTGGAGGATAAATTTAGGATGTGGCTCGACAAGGAGAATATTATTGTGGAGGAATAGGCAGGGTTTAGGGAAGAAAGGTCCACACTTGACCACTGCAACATATTACTGAAAATTATAGTGCAAATGATCCACTATCCCTGTATGCCATGTTGACACTCTTAAGGCAGTCTTTTATTCCATCTCCTATCCATGTCTCTGGAAAATCCGGAAGCATCCACAGTGGGCAGAAAGCTTTATTTACTTACTAGCAAGAAAGCCCATTGCAAGAAGGAATGCAATGGGCACTAGGACACAAGGGACACCGGGAGGTACAGATCCCTCTGTGTAGGAGTTCAGGCAGGGCTCTGATTTCCTCAGGGGGCTTGTTCCAACAGATGGGGGCCAGGACCGAGAAGGCTCTGGCCCTTGTTAAGGTTCGATGCGCTTCTCTAGGGCCAGAGATCCGCAGCCAGTTGGAGGTGGCGGAGCGTAAGGCTCTTTTGGGAGTATAGACAGAGGATGGACCATTGGCCTGATCTAACAGGCTGCCTTTGTTGTTCTTATGACTGAGCAGTGATAGTCTTATTCTTGGAGCTTGGGAGGCAACAGCGGGAAGGCTTCTGGAGTTCTGGCCCTGCTAGTGGACCTCTTGATGATTCTTGGGATTTGGTGACTGTGACACAGAAGGCTGTACTGATCCATCATGGCCTCTCTCATGTTCTTATGGTTAGCTGGCAGCCCATCTGGCAAATATTCCCAGTCAGGAGCAGGGCTGGCTTCTGCAAGGTTACACTGCAGGAAAGTGAGGAGGAAGAAGATGTGGACTGGCTCTAGGCTTCTGGCAGAGGGAGGACACCTTATCCTGCCTGGAGAGGTCTAGCCCCCTTGCTCAGGCTATGGCCACAGCCTCTTGAATCCATCTCAGGCACCTTTCCCTGAAGAAGAGCAAACAGCCAGCCAAGAGTGCAGGTATTGTTCTGTTCACAAGGCACTGGAGATCAGTTTGTACTTCTCTGAGATTGCCTTCCGGAGGTTGGCATCTTTGGCCATGTGTGAAAGTCAAATATAGGCAAGAGTGGGATGGGTCTAATAGATATGTCAATTCTGGTGACATAGGAAGAGGTTTGGGAACCCCAGTTCATGTGATGGGAAAGCGCCTGTGTGTGTGCCATCACTAATAAAATAAATGACTAATAAAATAAAATGCTTGTTAAATAAGTTTCATTTTTGTATGTGAAATATGCTAAATAGCAAACCTTTCCTGAGCAAAACAAGGAAGTATTCATGTCATAAAGTCTACCATGCAAAGCAGCAATTGTCTTCAGGGGAAATGATCTGTTTGATTTTGATGTGTTCTGGAGAGATCCCCATGCAACACCAGGAGGTTGGCAATCCTAGAACTTGAGAATATATTTTCTCAGGGTCTGAAATGGCTGCCAGGGCAGAGGGAAAGCTGGGAAGAAAGGAATCCTTATGCAGGCTGTTCACTGTCCTTGCACAGGATACAGGTTTAGTAGCTCTTGGTTAGGGATACCAGCCTCCAGGTGGGACCTGGGGATCCCCTGGAATCATTACTCCTCTCCAGGTGACAGAAATCACTTTCCCTGGAGAAAATGGCTGTTTTGCAGCGTGGATTCTGTGACATTGTGCCCCACACAAGATCAGGGATGCCAGCCTCCAGGTGGGACTCTCTATTTTCTTCCTTGATTTTGGAGCATGCAACAGGAGAGGGAGCAGGGGGAGGGGCTATGGGCTATTAAGAGCCAGCCTCCTCTCTCTCTCTCTCTCTCCCCAAGACCCCCTCCCCTCACAAACCTTGGATCCCTTTCTTTCCCAAAGCTCACAGTTTTAGGCAGAAAAACAGAACCTCCCAATAGAACTACAGGAAAGGAACATTCTCCAAGGAGCATCAATATTAACAAGCAGGCTTGATGAGGACTATGGGTGGGGCAAAGACAGCAGGCAGTTTAAGTTGGGAAAAATTATGCAGGCTCCACCTCCTCCCAGCTGGGAAAACCATGAGTGGACTAAACCACTCATGCTTGAGGGAAAGGGGGAACAAGGGGAATGGCCAGTTCCCAAGCCTAGCTAAGGCAGCAGGGGAAATGCCAGGGACCCCTTCCAACGCCCTGGGGGTCTGTGGACTCCGGTTGGGAAATACTGTTGTATGTAAATGAAGAGATTGTTGGAATTAAATTTCTAATGGCTGTTCATTTTTCCCTCATTTTTTTTCTTTTTTCTTCTAAGTAATTATAGTTGGAATTTTGCTTAAAGGAAGAATCTGTTGGGAAAGATTTATGAAGATGGTTTGAAAAGTAGCAATTTTAATTTTTAATAATGGCATTTCAAAAAAAAATAAAGGAAAGTACTACACAGAACTGAAGAAGTGTTTTGATCCAATTCTGAGGCTAGAAAGCTGCACAAATAGGACCACAAACCTAAGAAACGAACTTCACAGCAACAACATTATCATTATGTTGAAACACATTAAGCAACAAGGCTGCAAGATATGGTTCCCCTCATAATGATAATATGCAGGGCAATTGCGTCCCATTTTACATGATAATATACTATTATAAACCCTAACAATATTCAGCTCTGCATGAGAATGAATGGCAGGAATAATGATGCATTCTGAATTTCTCCTAAACAGGTTTGAAATGTCTCCATTTAAGTCCTGCAGAATGGATTCAATTTGCATAGAAATTTCACCTGAGCTTAAATGTAGTTTTCATTATAGAACATAACCACCAGCCCCCTTTATCAAACCTGGTTCATTTCCCACTGGGTCTTCTCAAAATCTTCCATAATATTTATTTTACAGTGGCATCTGCAGAGACATCTGCCCCCCCCCCCCATTTCCCTATTTTTGACATTATCCATTCAAGGTGCTTACTTTAAATAAGAGAATTAGCAGCTCAAATGCATCTCTCACACACCAGGGAATGATAACTTTCGAGGATCAAAACCATCCAAGTTGCAATGCCATTCCAATTTCACTGGAAGAGATAGAGTTCTGGTTCTCATTTATTTTGTCCCTGATCGGCAATGTCAGGACACAAAGTTACTAAAAACCCAACAGTGCAGAATGATATAGTGGGAAACTTCTTGAGTCAGAAACATGCTGCTAATGTATAGAATTTACAAACCCTGAGCACTTTTATCACCTATTCATAATTGTAATTTACTTTTCTTCTAAGGAAATCGGGGTGGTGCACATACTTTTCCCCCTACCCAATTTACTACTATTCTAATATCAGAGATAAGAGGCCTTGCCTTTGTAATCTGGTGAGTTTGAAATCTGAGAGAAGATCTGAGGGCTTTCCGCACCGGGATCCTTGTGGCAAATTGTTTGCTGAACGAAAAATCGCCATTTAAATAGTGGAATTCGTCGTTACGCAACTGGATTCCTTTGTAGTGGAATCCAGTTGCGTTTCTATCGTTTCCCACAGGCTTCCGGTCTCGGCAAAAATCGCTAGAAAGGAAGTGCTATTGCCGAACTCGTCCTGCCCCTGGCCGTCAAGCAGCCAATGGGCGGCCGTTATCATGATCCCAAACAGCCCCTTCCCTTTAAGAAAAGTTTTTTTTTAAAACACACCCGTTGCAATGCGTTGCTTCGTTGCAACGGAGAGACCCATCCAGCTGGCAGGTGTGTTTGAGCTGCCGTTTCATCGTTGCCACGCTCCCCCCGAGTGAAAAAATAAATCCCCCCCCCTCACGGGTGCGATTTTCAGCCGAAAACAGTGTGAAAAATAAAGGGAAAAATACATCAGCAAACGGGCTTCTCTGTTGTTTGTGTTTAGTGACTTTAAACAGCTCTGGGGAGGGACTGCAGCCGGGGAAGCCTCACTGGCTAAACGGAGGCCCGCTGGTGCGTTGATCTCCGCTCGCTCGGAGAAAAAAAAATGGCGATTGCTTCGCCGGAAGATCAGAGGAGAGAGCCAGGGGGAGGGACTTTGTAGAAACCACAACAATGGTAACGCACAGAACTTTCCCGCTAGTGTTGCAGATTGGTTGCAGGAGTGTAGCGCTTTCCGGAAGGTGAATCCACTTTTGGGGATTTCCCTGAAAGCGCTACAACGAAGCGCTTTTTGCGGATCGGTTTCAGGTGTGTGGCAGATTGTCAACGACGTTGTGCATAACGGCAAATCAGTAGCGTTTTCAATTGGCAACCATTGTGCGATTTTGAAGGAGTGTGGAAAGCCCCCTGATATCCAGGTCTAGTCTGACCTTCTTATCTCCAAACCACATGGGCTTTCATCTACATAACATCCAGCGGAACTTGTTACTCTTCCTGTGAGGACAAACTCACTTGCCAATGATGCATATGATTATCACATGTTTATTTAAGCCCCATTAGGGCACTAAAATGGAGGCTGATTGAGTTGTTGATGGTCCACTCTACATAGCTGCATTGGCCTTGGTGGACCACAAGCTGTGCATCTCTGGCACCAAGTCCATCAGCCTCGAATGCGCATCCACCAATAATTCAGCCACGCTTCTATTTTTGCAGCTACCGGGGATTATAAAAACAGGGGTATTGTCAAGCACCTAAAATCCCAACAAAAGAGCTGGAGGGCTGGGTTCAGCTTGGTGGTTTACAAGTACAAAATGGCTCAGTTCAGGGATCACGCAAAACCTGATTTCATAAACTAACCATAACTAAGATGAGCCACATTTTTACTGTGAGTCTGAATGGAACTCTTTTTCACTGTATGAAGAAGAGTAAGTTTTCATGCAACACATTTCACTACCCAAAGGAGTGTCAAAGTGGCTTACAATCGTCTTCCCTTCCTCTCCCACAACAGGCACCCTGTGATGTAGGTGGGGCTGAGAGAGCTCTGACAGAACTGCTCTATGAGAACAGTTCTATCTGGACTGTGACTGATCCAAGGTCACCCAGCTGGCTGCATAGGGAGGAATGGGGAAGCAAGCCTGGCTCACCAGATTAGATGCCACCATTCTTGACCAGTACATCAAGCTGGTTCTCTGAATAAGTGTGCATGCACATGAAACCTTATACCCAGAGTTAAACTTTGTTGGTCTTAAAGGTGCCATTGAATTCCAACTTTGTGCTGTTGATTCAGATCTACATGGCTACCCACCTGAATCTATGAACTGAGCTACCCCTATCTCTTTGCACCCAACAGCCAGCCTACTTCCCTTCCCCCAGGTAGCTTCTACCTAGAGAAACCCAGTTGTGCGATGCCAGTGTCTGGGCCATGCCCTCAAGGAATTGTGTGTGTGAGGGGGGGCACCTGTATCCACCTCCCCACTCTTCCTGGCGGTCCCTATACCCTGCCCCTTTCCCTGCCCCATTCTCTCCTTCTCAGCCATTCGCCAGCCTACCATTTATCTGCCTCCCATCTTCAGCTACATTTATTATCTATTTGCTTCATTTATTTGCCCTTCTCCACAGTGGCTTTCACAGCGTGGCTGCTGCTGCACAGTATCAAGCCACCAGGTATAGCTGAATCAGGCCAGTTAAGTGACATTAAGCCACTTAGGGGTTATTGCTAGGCCAAGGGTTGCCGACCTCAGGTGGGACCTGAATTACTACTGAACTCCAGATGACAGAGATCTGTTCCCCCCAAGTAAATTGCTGCTTTGGAGAGGGACTCAAAGGTGAAATAAGTCTGGAATGGGCTGTCCCCACCTTTTCCTGAGAGCACCAGGCACAGAACACGGTAGTTGCTTAAAGACAGCCATTGAGGGGCCCGGTTGCTTAAAGCTACAGGCGGTTCTTTTATCATTTTTGGTTTTTCTAAAGCTGGGACCCTTTCCATGTTTGTTGAAAAATATGATTTGCCTGCTCACAGCTCCAGTCATCAGATTTAAGTATCCAAAGATTTGGCAGACTTTGCTATTAAAATACAAGATATACTTTTGACAATGATTCTCAAGTAGGGGGCTAGGATTGGCCAGGATGATGCCAATTAGAAAGGACAGGTAACGCCAAACACAAAGAAAATTCCATTAGTGTGGCTCATCCACCAGAAGAAGAAGAGGGGATTTCACTTAGGATTTATACTTTTGTCTAAAAGCAGCGTTGTAAGACTATGGACTCCCCATGTGCCAAGGCCACGAGCCTGGAGAAATGAAGAATTGGAAAGTGAAGTATGTTGTTTCTCCATTGTGTTGATTCTCCATCAGATAATTAGTAGCTGCAACAAGTTCAGTCTTGCAACTCATTCTGTACATTCAGGGAGCAAAGTCGTCTCTGCAGCACATTGATAAAACTAACATTTATGTCATTTTCATTTACTTTCTCTATATTGCATGGCAATAGAAGAAAGAGAAAAGCAATTTTCTCAGGCTGGGATTTTCTTGGCAACTCAGGACATTGTAATGACCCCAACTATAAGATATCACAAATTTAATTTCAATTCAATGAGAAAGAGGACTTACTCCCAATCAGCTAAAACTAAACCTACCAATTGGTATTTAGACATCTGAAATTCTATTTGCATATTCAGTTTAATTCACTACACACTGAGCTTGGGGCATTAAGTTATCAGGGACTTTTGAGAACTCCTCAAATATTCTCATTTTCTTTTCAGCATTTCCCCTTTTCCGTGACACACAGAGAGATGATTTCCATATGCCTGCTGCTGTGAGGGCTCACTCTGGATGACAAGATTTTTCTGCCTGGTTAATATAACCTTGAAACTATAACCTTGCTTTATTTTACAAAATGTGACAACTTGGTGTAGCAGGGGCACAAGGATTTAGAAAGCTTAAATCTAGCTTGGTTTCTGCAAATAAATCACTGCCAACTACATGTCTGCTCAACCTAGAGCAAAGAAGCCATTATCACCCTTGCCCCCTGACCTCTCACATTTGGTATGGGAAGTAATTGACAAAGACTCCCAAGAACAAAAAACAGATTAGAGGTTATTCACCAATTAATGCTATGAGGCTGATTCTAGAAGAATATTCTGTGAGAGTCTAGATTGTCATTAGTCCATACAAACAACCATCTTGGTAAGATGTGGGTTGTGGCATCAAGCAAGCACAGACATTGTCTTAGTCTTTGTTCCTCTGTAGCGTTCCCTGCAACCTAATTGGCTCTCATGGTTAGGGAGGGTGGGAGGATGTTCTTAAAGTTTTTTCACTGTCCTTTGTTCTACTGTAATTGTTTGCTGTTCTGAGACCTTTACCACATGGCAGGTTTCGCACCAGGCTGCCTCCTGTTGTTTGAGCCAGGGCAGGTTGCATGGGGGAATGTTTGGTCCAATGCACCATGCCCATCCTGGATTTGGGCTCCCATTGGGGCAGCGTGGGCCTTTTTTTAATGTACCAACCCAATACTGCATTCTTAATACTTCCTGGGGCATTTTTTTTGTCCCTCCTGGGATGTCATACCTGCAGCTGCAGGTGGGGAGGAGCCAGGCCAGGATGGCCCGTCTCTTCCCTTCTGGATGGGCTTGGACTGACACAGGCCCCATTGTTGTCCTGGGTAAAAAAGGGAACATGGATTTATATGTATTTCCTTGCTGCAGGGAAAATGAGGGCCTGAATTGGGCCAGGCCTGGGATGGCCCTGGGATGGTGTTGATATCACGTGGAACCAGGAATATGCCCTGCCATGAGACGAGTGGTAAGTCAGGGCAAATTCCTGGTGCAGAAAAGGTCTGACTCTACAATAGAAGAAGAGTTGGTTCTTATATGCCACTTTTCTCTCCCCGAAGGAGTCTTAAAGTGGCTTACAATGACCTTCCATTTCCTCTCCACACAACATACACTCTCTGCGAGGGAGGTGTGGCTGAGGGAGCCCTGATATTACTGCTCAGTCAGAACAGCTTTAGCAGGTCACCCAGATGGCTGCATGCGGGGGAGCGGGGAATCAAACCCAGCTCGCCAAATTAGAAGTCCATGCCTGCATATATGTGCCGATTGATGCACTGGCACCCACGCCTCCCCTCCCTCCTTCAGCGTGGTGCTGGCTGCATCGGCCTGGAATGGCTGCTTTGGACGCCACAGCACACAACCCTAGTCTGCACTCCTAACCACTACACCAAGCTGGCTGCACCAATAGGGGTGAAAATTTGGTTGAGCTGAGCCCTCCCCCCCTTCAATAAATGCTTTTCCATGGCTCATTTGGTATATTTAAACTAAGCCTAGATTTTATGGTGTGATTTGGGTACCAAATCATTGAAGTTTTGATTCATTTTGATTTGGGTTTCCTGAATCGTCGCTGCTGCTAGGGATGGAGACATTTAAAGTTTAACGGGAAAAAGAAACAAACTTACCTTTCAACTCTCTCTTCTCTAGGGGGTCTTTCCCACCTTCTGCTCGGGTTTCCAGGGCAACAGGAAGAATGGGGAAAGAGGTATCTTTGCAATCCAATGACAAAAGCCCTATAGAGGGAACTGGAGTTAATAACTGCAGGGAGGTAATGCCTTGCAATGAGGTCTGCAAGTTGAAACTTGGTGGTTCTTTTGAGGAGAGGCTCCAGCAGATATGCTGCAAATTTGGTGCCTCTACCTCAACCCCCCCCCCCCCATCAACCACTAAATAGACTTATGCTAGATTTCCCATTGACTCCAAAGGGTATAATTGAGCCAAATGCTTTCAGGAATCTTGAATCTTGCCAAATTCAAATGCCAATACTGATATTGGTATTTGGGTATATCAGGCCAAATATACCCAAACTGTATAGCACATTCCTAGTCTACACACCTTCCTTCACTAAAGAAATCACCTCCTTTATCAGTACTTCTCTAGGGTTCCAAGATTATGGATTCCAACCTCCAGGTGGTACTATGGGGCATTTCTGCACATTGTTAAAAATAGCGTTACACCAGCTGAATGGCATAGCTAAATATTATTGTGCCTCCTGGCCCCTCCTCACCTTTTTGGTGTCTTGCTCTTATCTGCCGCCTTTTTGCACTTCTCACCCTCCACAAGTGCTGCTGGAAACAGTGGAAGAGAACAACATAGTTTACACATGATTCTCTTCCGCCTGTCAATCAATTCTGGCAGCCAATCATCTTTCTCCATGTTTTAAATGGCCCACGATGCTATTTTTTTTTAATTGCATACTTCTTGCTACCCACCCCCAATGCTGGTGCTAGATGGAGGAGGCTCTGAGAGTCGAGCACGTGTGTGGCTAGCTGAGTCCAGGGTGATGGGGGGATAGAGCTGGCAATGGCTGAAGCAGCTTGTGGGGTCAAATGGCAAAAGGGGCTCCCTTCAGTGCCTTGCTTTACTGTCCTGAGAGACCCGGCGGCGTCATGGTCTGCCCCCTTCAGCACTTCCTCCCCTTCAGCAAGCTTCACATCGTCATCTGGCATGCGCTCTCCCTTTCCCTCCAAGGAAGCACCAGAGAGGAGCGGGAGGCTCACAGGCAGCTGGTTACTGCACCGATACTGGATGTTGGCGATATCATATGGAGGGGCCGGAACAGAACGACTAGGTAAGGTAAGTATTTCACTACATTTAAAGAGTGCAGAAATGCCCTTAGAGTTCTCCCAGAATGACTACATTTCCAGATTTCTTTCTCTGGACTGTCATAGTATCACATCACTGCTGATCTCCCTCCCCTCTTCTCCCTTCCTAACCTATGCTATGATCTCAAATCTCCACAAATTTCCCAACACAAAGTTGGCAACTCTAATGAAAATGCAAATTATAAACTCATTGGGTACTTTTGGAGCAATAACTCTGGAATCCCAAACACTGTGAATTTCTACTAATGTCCCACCAGCTAGGAGGCATCTCACTGTGGCGTCACTGTGGTAAAAGCTACATGTACAGGGGCAGACTAGTAGCCCAAATGGCCTGGGGAAAGGATCATACCACATCTTCTGCCATGGCTTCTTTTGCTTTTACCAGTCAGTGGATACAGGTGATTCATCCAGGTTTGGGGGCACCTTGCATGAGATAATACTTGCCCAGCCTAGGGCTGAGGTGGCTGTGATGGTGTCAGGCTCCTAGATCATCAGCCCACTGAGAAATTTCCCAGTGGCCTTAGTAAGAGTAGTTCACTTCCAGTTCTGTTTGGCTGGTGCAAATATACAGTATATTTGAAGAGTTCCTCCTAATATTCCTTTTGTGGTTACAATAAGATTACCACTCAGTTACACCTTTCCTGTGTGAACTTATCCTTCACCAGCTTGGTGTAGTGGTTAGGAGTGCAGACTTCTAATCTGGCGAGCCAGGTTTGATTTTGCACTCCCCCACATACAACCAGCTGGGTGACCTTGGGCTCGCCATAGCACTGACAAAGCTGTTCTGACCAAGTAGTAATATCAGGGCTCTCTCAGCCTCACCCACCTCACAGGGTGTCTATTGTGGGGGGAGAGGAGGGGAAGACAAATGTAAGCTGCTTTGAGACTCCTTTGGGTAGAGAAAAGCAGCATATAAGAACCAACTATTTTTCTTCTTCTTCTCTTCCTCCTCCCCCTTCTTCTCCTTCTCCTTAAAACCTTTAATGAAGATATGATCTTTCTAAGGCACACAAAGAAGTTATAGAATGAATGAATAAATTTTATTTGCATAAAGCCATAGGCCATTGCAAAACAATATTAAATACTGCAAAAGTAACAGATAAAATATAAAACACTACATAATCTATAAGGCAACAATACAAGGGGGCTTTTTGCACGCCTTCAAAATAGCACAATGGTTGCCAATTGAAAACGCTACTGATTTGCCGTTTTGCACAACGTCGTCGACAATCTGCCACACACCTGAAACCAATCTGCAAAAAGCGCTTCCTTGTAGCGCTTTCAGGGAAATCCCCAAAAGTGGATTCACCCTCCGGAAAGCGATACACTCCTGCAACCAATCTGCAACACTAGCGAAAAAGACCTGTGCGTTAACATTGTTGCGGTTTCTACAAAGTCCCTCCCCCTCGCTCTCCTCTCTGATCTTCCGGCGAAGCGATCGCCATTTTTTTTTTCTCCGAGCGAGCGGGGATAAACGCACCAGCGAGCCTCTTTCTGTTTAGAGGCTTCCCTGGCTTCAGTCCTTCCCCTTTAGTCACTAAGCACAAACCACAGAAAAGCCCGTTTGCTGATGTATTTTCCCATTAATTTTTACACATTCATTCTGCCGAAAATCGGGCCCGTGAGAGGGGGGGGGGTTTTCACTCGGAGGCAGCGTGGCAACGATCAAACGATCAAACGACAGCTCAAACACATTAGGCAGCTGGATGGGTCTCTCCGTTGCAACGAATCTACACAGATTCGTTACAATGGGTCTGTTTTTTTTTTAAAAAAACCTTTCTTAAAGGGAAAGGGGCTGTTTGGGAGCATGCTAACGGCTGCCCATTGGCTGCTTGACGGCCAGGGGCGGGACGAGCTCGGCAATAGCGCTTCCTTTCTAGCGATTTCTGCCGAGACCGGAAGCCTGTGGGAAACGCTACAAAACTCAACTGGATTCCACTACAAAGGCAGGTATGCATAACGACGAATTCCGCTATTTTAAATGGTGATTTTTCATTCAGTGACCAATTTGCTACAAAGATCCCGGTGCGTAAAGCCCCAAGGAATAAGATTGGCCTTGGCGATTCTATACCAGCGGTGTCATTCTGGGCTGCCTCTGGTACATTGCTGCAGAGTTACATGCGCCACAGCCCACTGTGTCCCCAGGGTAGATGCATTTCAGTGCTGGATCATCTCCAGTGCAGAAATGTGTCCCACAGGGGACACATATCAGAGGGATACCTGCTGAAGAATTCCCATAGGAAATACGGTGGCGAAAGGTAGGTTCCGCCGTGCGGGGATTGGGGGTGGTGGGGGATGTTGCAGTATGCTGAAAAGTGTGTAGTATGCTGGATGTTCTATGAAATCTCACTTTCCTGCACCCTAAACAAACAATGCAGCCATCCAGGGCATAGGTTGTCCCCTGAAGACCTCCGTAGGGCAGGGAGGAACCAGGCCTGGAAAGCCTGGTTCTTCCCATCCTAACGGATCTGCCATAGGATGTCACCAAAAGGGAACATGGAAGAATCTGTGTTAGCTTATCATGGGGCTTCTGGGGTCCAATTTGCGCCAGGTCCGGCAGAGCGGCAGCCTAGCAGCAGCAATATATAAACACAAGGATTTGGCCCGGGTCCATATAGACGCCACCCCAGCCTTTACTGCTCATGTGGAATTGGTCCTTGAGTAATACCTCCTAGAGAGAGCAGACTGGACCTCAGCTTCTTCGAAGCCTGAGCAAACAATGACATTTTAGCTGTGCTAATTCAGTTGGGCTTAAGAAAAAGTATTATTATGTATTTTATTTTTTAGTTCTTGCCTTTTCATCTGTCTGTCGTTTCACAGTGAAACCCATATGTAAAAACTTTTCATAGCCTCAAGTGCAAGAGAATGATAAAAGAAAAACACATTTCTAATATTATAATATGTTACGATATACCTCTTTTAAAGAAAATTAATGCCATATGATTATTTATTTATTTATTTATTTCCCGCCACTCCCCGAAGGCTCATGGTGGGTTACAAATGTCAGATAAAAACCCCAAAGATCCCATTAAAAATCCCTGACATAAAAACCTGAGTGGCACTGAGCACTGAGCACTGAGTGGCACTTAAGCCATGAGACACGCTCCTCCAAGGCCTTACCAGAAATATATTATGTGGAACAGATAACTTTCCCCTTAAAAAGGCATATGAATATAAACATGTCTTTGGTAATGGGTACAGAGATTATTGTTCTAACTTTACCCCTTGGTTTATAATAATACAAGTCTTTAGGTTACACTAATTGGATGTTAAGAAGGGATTAAAGTCAGTGATGCCAAGGTATCAGAGCTGATAAAGCACACAGAAAGAAAACAATGTATTACTGTTTTATAGGAAATAATAATTTTATTTAGAATACAAGGCTAGATTTAATTCCCTGGAGTCTTTCTGTTGACTGAGGTACGTTTTGCCTCACCGATTAAAAGGCAAATCATGAACAGGCATTTTAGACACATCCACATTATACTTTTAAATCAATTTAAAACTTGCATTGTGATCAGGTGGCTCAGCTGAGGAATCCGGAGGAGCGTGGGTTCTGTGAACGTCTTGCATTCTTTTGAAAAAGGAACCCTCACTCAGCTTCAGTTCCCATAGTTCCTGAGGGAAGCCATGTCAGTTAAACAGGCTGAGAAATAGTTTAAATTTGCAGTGGAGATGTGTCACTATTAGCATAATCATCTTTTTCAGCAGCAGTGAAATAAATGGGAATTGAATGGAGCGTAGGATGAAGATGGCTTACCATGCATGATGTAAAATATTACAAGAATACAAATAGCACTTGTACATGTGTATTCCCCTGCAAGAGCTTGTTGGGAAAAGGAGAGGGTAGCACATGGAGCAGAATGTCACCGGAAGATCAGTTTATACAGGAAAGTATACACGGTATACAGGTACTAGCACACTGGATCAAGCATATACACTAAAAAAACAACAAGTCCTTTCAAATAAAAGGAAAATATTCTGCTTCAGATTCATTTGAAATCTGCTGTTGGAGGACAACTGTGGTTGCAATGCCAAATAGATGAATGTATTTATTTTATTATTATATATTAGCCAAAAAGCCATTGCATAAAAAATGCAATGGGTACTAGCGGGGCTGTAATGGAAAGGGGGAATGCACCTTACCACCGCCCCCCGGTGAGGACGCGGTCTCCCCGCAGCCTGCCAAACACACCCGCTGTGTGCTCGTTGGGCCACGGGGAAGGCCTGCCCGTACCCTCCCGGCGAGCATGCGGGATTCCCGTGCCCCGCCGAGCACACCCACCGCCTCTGCAAGGCCAAGCACACCCACCGCCTCTGCTTTCATTTCTGATTTCATTTTCTTCTTTGGACTTCTAGGCCACCAAGTCCCAGGGTTGCCGGCTTGTGGCAACTCACAAAATTCAAATATAGAATAAAGTTAAATACATTAAACCACCCATAAACAACCCAACAGCAATCTAATACAAAATATAATAATGATATAAACAGTAGTTAAACCAAGCTGCGGTCTTCCAGCAGCATGAGGTGTCTAGATGTTGAGGTTTCATGGGGGGTCCAAGATGGAGTATGTTTACACAATATACCTTTCCCCATGATTAGCCTCAGAGGCCATAAGAGCCTACTTAATCCTGAGTCAGATCATTGGTCCTTCTAGCTCAGTACCGCTACTATGACAGGCGGCTGCTCTTCAGAGTCGAACACAGGAATCTCCCCTCCCCACCCAGCAGCTGTTAACAGAGATATTTTAACTGAGGATGCCAGAGATTGAACCTTGGACCTTCTGCATGCAAAGTCTGTGGTTTGCCACTGTACCATAATCCCTTGCCAAAGCAGAGCTTTTGGGGTGAAGTATTTAGTCAGCCCAATTAAGCACACAGCAAGTTATACCTTCTGTATCAGAGAAGCAATGCATTACTAATGAAGCATTTGAAAATACATTTTATTTGGGATAGCTTCTTTCCTGAAAATTTCAGTGCTCAAATGATTCCAGAAACTAGAATGTAGTTGAAGGACTTTGTATTGGATTTGGTCACAAGATCCACTTAGCTGTGCCCATCTGTTTGGTAATCCTGTTTTTATATTCAGTTTTGAAGTTCTATATTATTAGTGAAACTTGTCACTAACTTTAAAAAGAATCAAAGACTAGAAAACAATGGCAACGTTATTTAGATCACGTACTTCCATCATGTAGGCACAGTTTTATAAATCTAGGATTTTCAAACAATTACTGAGACAAAATGTTCCATAGATACTTTGAATTGTTGTACTCCTTTTTTTCCCTGATGAAAGTGATATGTCTGCCAACACTGCTGTTATTTCATCTGAAATCCAAAGTGTTAGTAATATGCCAAGTATTTAATTCATGGAGCACAATAATGTTTAAAAGCCAAATTCCCTTGGGATGCTTTACAGCGTAGGACAATGCAGGGAATCATATTGCTTTTAAAATTAGCTTCTGTGTCTGTATATAAATATAAATAGGGATGGGCATTAACTGGAAAATTCCAGCGCTTTTGGTAGTTCAGGATATTCCCAAACCAACCCCCCCAACTGATCCAGACCAAAAGCCCCAAAATGAATCAGCTGGTTTGGGCTGGTCCATTTTGTTTCCCCTTCCAAGTGAAGGAAGCAAACAGACTATTGAAGTGGCTGCCAGACATTTCAGGCTAACAGCAGATGGGCATGCCCACCCTTCTGATAGACTAAAAAGGCCGTAAACCATTTCAGCCATCAATTTAACTCCCTCCTGCTTAGAAGTGGATAGGTATGCCCATCAACTATATGGTTTAAGTAGCCATATAGTGAATGGAAAAGCAGTGAATGGAAAAAATGAACAGTTTAAATGGCTGGCAGCCATTTCAGCAGTCCATTTTACTTCTCCCCACTTTTAAGCAGTGGGGGTGGAGTAAAACAAAATGTTTAAATGGCTGGCAGCCATTTCAGAGGTCTGTTTCACTTCCCCCCACTTCTAAGTGGGAGGGATAGAAATTGATTGCTTAAATGGCTTGCATCTATTTTAACCTATCATTGGGATGCACATGCTCATTTGCTGTTAGCCTGAAATGGCTAGTAGCCATTTCAGTGGTCCGTTTTGCTCCTCTCACTCTTGGAAGGGGGGGGGAGTAAAAGGGATTGTTTAAATGGCTCACAGGCATTTAAAAGCTGATGGGAAGACTGCACTCTCAAGTTGTTAGGTTTAAATGGCCCAAACCCCTAAACTGAACCAGATAAAAGTTCAGGAAATGTTTTGGGATCTTGGTTTTGGTATGAACCAGGCTAATTTTCTTGTGGCAAAATTTAGTTCTTGCCCTAGATCATGCCCATCTCACTATATCAATTCTGTATTAATTCCATGCCCACAGTACATTGTCATCAAAGATAAAACCCTTGATCAACAAGGTCTTACCCAGTTTTGGTTTGTATTATTGAACACGAAAGATATATTGAAGATTCCATATCTCGCACTTGGATTAAATCCATGATCCATTCTTACAAATACAGAGCCTTTATTGGTGTAGCAGGAATGAAGAGTAAAACAGCCAGAATGTTAGAATGACAGAAAAATTTTATGAGAGTGAGTCCAGGTCTCATCATTGTTATCTTTGTGATCTAATATATCTGCTGTGTGAGACATACAAATCATTTTCAGGATTAACACATGGATTAAATGTTAATTCAGGATAAAAGGTAAAGGTATCCCCTGTGCAAGCACCAGATCATGTCTGACCCTTGGGGTGACGCCCTCTAGCGTTTTCATGGCAGACTCAATACGGGGTGCTTTGCCAGTGCCTTCCCCAGTCAATACCGTTTACCACCCAGCAAGCTGGGTACTCATTTTGCCGACCTCAGGAGGATGGAAGGCTGAGTCAACCTTGAGCCGGCTGCTAGGATCGAACTCCCAGCCTCAAGGGCAGAGCTTTCAGACTGCATGTCTGCTGCCTTACTACTCTGCGCCACAAGAGACTCTTTATTCAGGATATGGTCAGTCTAATGTCAATAATATGTTCATAGTCTCTCTCTCTCACACAAACCCACACACGCACATACACATGCACACATGCATGCACACACACGCACATATCATTCCATCGCACATTCTTTCCTGAGTTCAACATCTCCAGTTTATTTTGGAGAAATTCTAAAACAAATCCTTGGGATTGAAGCATTCAGTTTACAGTTCCTTCAGTTCTTATGAGAGAACTTATATTCCCTTCAGTTCTACATTTTTGATGCACTTGGGTTTACAGCAAACAGCATTCATGATATGATGAGAGCAAAAATTGCTTCAGAATTCTTTATATGTAGTACTACAACCACTACACTGAAGGCCATGCAAATATAGTACATGTCAAGGAAAAAGGAAAGCTGCCAATAACTAACAGAGGAGATGAGAACTAAGGAGCAAAGTTCTCTTGAGATGCACTCAAAATAAATTTGGAAATGAGAAAAAGAAGCCTGGTTGTTCTGAAGCCTGGGGTGGATTTGAGAGAGGTGTTTCTGGCAGGAAGGGCAAGGAATACTAAGCCTAGCCTGTATAATATTTTGCTGAAGCACAGCACACGTACTGGACTGTGATACCACAGCACATGGAAAGAAAGCCATAGATACAGGTACATCAGTATTGCTTCTCAGGGTTTTATCAGTGCACTGAACAGAAACAACTTCAGCCTTCTGCAAACTTTATATGCACAGTGCATTCTGCAAAACATTCAGACATAAAATTGAAAAATAGATTGTTCTTTATTCCATTTCAAGAACAAGATAAGAATTAAATCTTCAAAATCTGGGTTGGAAGAATTTTGAAAGTATCATTAACGTATTTTACATCAGTCATTGTCTTCTTAGTCTTGGACATCCAATCAGTCTCTTGAAGGATCATTGTGTTCTCCACCTACCATTTCTTTCCTCCCAAATTATATAAATACTCCACTCTCTTGCTTCATTCTGCTGATGCTCAGTAAATAAGTTGATTTATGTATGCTTTCTTGGTCATGGGCAAGGAGAATATTTTGGACCAAGAGCTACTTTATGTGCACTGAAACATCTACTGATCCAGTGAAATAACTTGAAATATTTTTCCTTCTACAAACAGACACCCAATTGTACCAAAAGCCTGCTTTTGAAAATCCCATTCGTTTCACAAAATGTTTGCTGTGTGCCAGGACACTCTTTGAGAAACACAGTCCAAAGCCTGCTTTGGCAAGCAGGACATTTTTTCAGTTCCAGCCAAAGGATTTTTTTGAGTGCCATCAGGCACTCTGATCCAGCATACTTGATACCTGAAAGCCACACTGGCCATCCATGCTGTTGTTTACTAGTTCCAATGGTAGACTGGGGACCAGAAATAAAAGTGCAGATGGTACTGCCTCAGCAGAATTAATGTAGTGTCAAACCTGTATACCAACTGGCACCTTCTGCAGTGTCTTTCTCTCCACTTCTGACTCACTGCTGCAACACAAAACTAGCCACGGGAAATGCTCCTTTTAAAACAAACCATTCCTTAGGACGTCTCTACACATCACTGGATAGCATGCTTTTGCTGCGCAGTTGCCTTGTCCATGTGCTAAAGTCCACTTGTAAATTATTGTTATGGTGCAGCAACATTTGCACTATCCAATGATGTGTAGATTCATGCTAACATCCAGGTCACTCAGAAGCACTAGGCAGTCTCACTGATTCATAAAACAATTCTGTTTTCTTTTACTGAAAATTAGGAAGTATGAAATTAATATGGCATCTAAATGTTGCTTTCCCCCCCACAAACAACTTTCTTCCATAAAAGGGCAAGGGAGTAGTCCAGAATTAACAAGCAGAATTGTTTAAAATGTCTTGCCTTTGATATTTAAATGAGACCACCAGAATTCACTTGGAATATAGTAGAACCAAAAGCTGTATACATTTCTCCCATTTCAGGTTCATGGGATTAAATCATCTGTCCCTGTATTCTATGAAGTTGGCTTTAGAAAGCTCTGCAGTTTTGAAAGAATTTTAACCTTCCTTTCAGTCTACCTGATCATTCAAGGCAGGTCTTTATTTTCCCTTGGAGTGTACTTTGCCACAGAAGAGAAAGTCTGATCTTATTTTACTAGATGTCATTTTTACATACTCTTTTTTATTATTAAAGGCAGCTAGAACAGTTGATAGCAGAAATGATTTAAGTAGGAAAATACACTGAAGTCAAACACATAGGGGGCACATAGGTGTAAGAACAGGAAACTATCAGTGCTATCCTAAGAACACTTTCTTGGAAGTAAACGCAAAAAGACTTAGTAGACCTGTTTAGGAATTCTCTTAATTTCTGAACAGATCTTGGACTGATCATGTGGGCTGGAAGGGACTGAGCCTGAGCAGTGCTGGGTACACAAGTTCATGTGGCTGAGAGCAGGTATAATATTTACCTAGAAGGACCAGTAGATTGATGGGCAGCACAATCAGAGCTTTGATGGCCATCAAAGCAGAGGCAGCTGGCTAGACATTGGTGTCACTGGTCCAGTCTTTAAAGGAAAACCACACAGGTCAGGGCTCCATGCTGCATCTGCCCCCAGCTGAGGAAACAGGGTGAGGCCCCCTGGCCCAGGGACATGGGGGAAGGGCTTCTGGAGCTGGCAACGGTGGGCCAAAATGGGAATCAAAGTGGATGTAGGAATGCATGCCAACAGGGCTGCCTCTGTGATGGTGCCCTGGCATATGCAGCTTGTGATGTCAAGATCTGACATGCTTTGGTGGTTGGGTAGCTAAGTGCATCCTTTTGCTCATGCTTCATTGCTTTGTACCTCCACATGATCAGCCTTGACCCCAGCTCCATATAGCCTCACATCCTGGAACCCACACACCACAGTAGTAATGAAGCATCCAGGAGACCCCTTTGTAGATGCATGTATTTTATTTCAAGGGCCAGGCATAGAGGAATACTACACAAATAATATAGGGGCCAAGGGTGGAAAGGAGCCCAAGAGGTTCATAAGGGATTATGGTGTGCCATTGTAAGAAGCATCAGTCCTCTGGATCCCTGGGGGAGAGATCCTTGCACAATATAGTAAACATTTTCTGATCATAGGGAGCCTATTTGTTTCCAGCGGCTCTTAGGCTATTCCAGGCAAAAATAATTTCACAGATGTTATATGGAACGTTCCTTGGTTCCCCTGCTTCAGGCATCTTCTTGTCAAAGTTTCTTAGGGCTGTATTACAAGTCCCTAAATATGTCTCTATGATCCACTTGGAATCTGGCATGCAGAAGATCAACGCCAGAATTGGCTTTTCATCTGTTATGATTTGGCTCAGGGTCCACTATTCCCCCAAATAGTCTGCTACCTTTAGTTATTACAGATAACTAAAGGATTATGGTTTTATGAATGTTGTGAGTTTTTTAGCTGGTTCAGAGCTGTATTTTAATAAATCTCAGTACCAGGAGTGATCCGTGGCCAGGTATCAGGGCAGGGACTCTCACTGTGAATTAGCTCTTCCTTGACTGGGATAAGCATAAGGTCCAAGGTGTCCGTGAAGCATGCCATTGTTCCAGTCCATTGAGGGTGAGTTTCACTGCACAAACAAAACATTGGGGTTGGAAGCCTACCCTGGGGGGTCCCTTGCCTTGCAAGCAGACTGCAGCATGCCCTAACCTTTTGACTCATATGGCTCAGCCAGAATACATGGGAGTAGGTGGCTGGTAACCCTTTTGACTATATTCTAACCTTGCCCCCATTCCTTCCTACAGGCTCATTGGGTGTACTGGCAGGCCAGGACTGCACGAAAACCCTCCTGGATGAGATGGCAACTGTCCTACATTGCCTGGAGAGGATAGTGAATGTGATGTGGTGACTCTGGCATGACACAGAGTGCAGTCTAATGGTAGTCATCACCGTTCACAGATCTAACTGGCTATTCTTCAACATTGTTTGAAGACAATCAGCCTTATCCTTTATGGAAATAGTGCGGTTATCATATAGCCAATCAAATTTAGCTAGGTGATGGCATCACTGAAGTCAACAGAACCAGGGCAAAGACATCACTCATAAATCTCATTTGCCAATAGTCATACACATCATGAACTGAAGTTTTTGAAAGGTGCAGAGAGCTTATGATGGCACTGAAAATCACCTTAACACACCTGACTGGCTAATGCTACGTTCCCTACTAGGGAGTAAGCCCATTGAACTTAGTGGGATTAATCCTGACTACACGTGTTCTGGGGAAGGCACTGGCAAACCACCCCGTATTGAGTCTGCCATGAAAACGCTAGAGGGAGTCACCCCATGGGTCAGACATGACTCGGTGCTTGCACAGGGGATACCTTTACCTTTAACTATACATGATTATCACTGTGACATAAAAACTGTATACAGGCAGCAACTAGGTATGGCTGAAAGTTAGGGTTGCCAACTCTGAGTTGGGAAATACCTGGAAATTTTAGGGGTGAAGTCTGGGGAAGATGGGGTTTGGGAAGGGGAGGCACTTCATCAGGGTATCATGTGGTAGAGTCCACCTTCCAAAGTACTCATTTTCACCAGCTGTACTGATCTGTTTGCTGGAGAGCAGCTGAAATAATGGAAGATCTCCAGCCATCACCTGGAAGTTGGCAACCCTAATGAAAGCAGACTAAAATAAGTTCCTGAGTGGAGAGGAGTGATGCTGGGTTGTAAAAGTGCATGGGTAAACATTTTTGTTGCATTTATACGCTTGCCAGGAACTGATGAAATAGGGAAGGATGTGTTTCCTGGAGGGAGAAATTATTTATGAAATGCACCCTGTCTCAGCTCTGCAGCAGCCTTTTGTCTTCGCTGGAAGACATTCTGGTCTCTGCAAGGCTTCTGAAGGAAAAAAGTTCAAAAGCTGGAGAACAAGGACTTGAATGTCTTTCCCCTCTACATGTTTATTCAGTTGATGTTGACTCCATAGAGGTCATCACCAAGAAGCAATTTAAAGATTTCTAGCATAGTCTTTTCAGTAAAATGTCCCCTCTTAAACATAAATTCTCATTTTATATAACCTTAATCAGGAACATCAATTCTTGTACTGAAACATATTAAAAGACAAAGCAGTGACAAAACAGCAGTTAAACAAGAAGTTAAATACCTTAAGTATCCAACAAGTGGGTACAAATCTTAAAGTGAGAGCCTCCACGTTACAACAGTGTCAAGAAAATCAAAGTTACAACCTTCCAGAAATTCCCCAAAACAGGAGAGTTCTAAGTTGTTGTTGAGACTTTATTGAAAAACCATATCCAACCAAAATATTAATTCTGCTTCTTTATTTAAAAGAGGCTTCATCATGTTCGTTTTTCTGAAATGAAAGTCACTGATTTGTACTATTCCCATCAGCCCAGATAAAAAGAAAAATGGCACCACTTGTATTGAGTCAGCTTGGTTGTCTTCATATCTTAAAGTCACAGAATCAAAGAATTGGAAGGGATCTCCTGGGTCATCTAGTCCAACCCCCTGCACCATGCAGGACACCCACATCCCTATCGCTGACAGTATAACATGCCACCCCCTTGAAGCCTCTCTGTCAGATGGCTATCCATCCTCTGTTTAAAAATCTCCAAAGATGGAGAACCTACCACCTCCTGAGGAAGCCTGTTCCATTGAGAAATCGCTCTGTCAGGAACTTTTTCCGGATGTTTAAATGGAATTTCTTTTGAATTAATTTCATTCCAATGGATCTGGTTCATCCCTCCGGGGCAAGAGAGAACAACTCTGTTCCATCCTCTATATGGCACCCTTTTAAATACTTGAAGATGGCTATCAGAGCCCCTCTCAATCGTCTCCTCTCCAGGCTAAACAGACCAAGCTCCCCCAACCTTTCATCATACATCTTGGTCTCCAAATCCCTCACCATCTTTGTTGCCCTCCTCTGGACACACTCCAGTTTGTCTACATCCCTCTTCAACTGTGGTGCCCAAAATTGAGCACAGTACTCTAAGTAAGGCTGAACCAGAGCAGAGTAAAGCGGTACCATCACCCCCCCATGATCTGGACATGATACTCCATTTGATACAGCCCAAAATCCCATTTGCCTTTTTAGCCACTGCTGACTCATGTTCAATGTATGGTCTACTAAGACTTCTAGATCCTTTTCACACATACTACTGCCAAGACAAGTCTCCCCCATCCCATATTGGTGTAGATGGTTTTTCCTACCTAAATGCAGAACTTATTTTATTTATTTTATTTATTTATATTTTTATACCGCCCTTCCCTACGGCTCTGGGTGGTTTACATAAAACATTTTTGAACATTCACATAGAACACTATCAAAATCAATATAACCGTATAACAATAACAACAACACATCAACTGGAGCAATTAGAACGGCACTTCAACAATAACTTGACAATCCCTCAGTAGATTCGGTCCCTCAGTCTGGGGGCACCTGTAGGTGTTATGGCTCAGTCGGCCCCACCAAATGCCTGGTGGAAGAGCTGCTTTTTGCAGGCCCTGCGGAATTGTGGAAGTTCTTTGGGGAGCTCATTCCACCAGGTGGGGGCCAGGACTGAAAAGGCCCTGGCCCTTGTTGAGGCCCGACGTGCCTCTTTAGGGCCAGGGATCCATAGCCAGTTGGAGGTGGCAGAGCGTAGAGCTCTTCTGGGGGTATAGCCTTGACATTTGTCCCTACTAAATTTCATTTTATTCAGTTTAGACCAGTTCTTGAGTCTATCAAGATCATTCTGTATTCTGATTCTGTCTTTGGTTGTGTTTGCTACCCCTCCCAGTTTAGTATCATCTGCAAAGTATCCCCTCTAATCCCTCATCCAAATCATTTATAAATATGTTGAACAACACAGGCCCCAGGACAGATCCCTGGGGCACTCCACTTATTACTCTTCTCCAAGAGGATGCTGAACCATTAATAAGTACCCTTTGGATATGATCAATCAACCAGTTATTGATCCACCTGACAGAATTAGGTTCCATACTGCATTTTACCAGCTTGTCAACACGAATATCATGTGGAACCTTCTCAAAAGCTTTACTGAAATCCAGATAAACTATGTCCACAGCATTCCCCTGATCCAGCCAGGTAGTCACTTTCTCAAAAAAAGAGATAAGGTTGGTCCAACATGACTTGTTCTTGCAAAACCCATGCTGAGCTCTCTGTTCCAGTTGCTCTTGCTACAATCCTCCAAAGATAACAGGTAGCACAAGTGAATAAAAAGACAAAGGAGAGGGAACAAACGTAAATAGCTCTAAGCTATTAAATTAAAGAGGTTTCATTTCCCTCTGAGTTAAGAAATCTCATAGACATTTTTATGTGTTACTCAAGGTTCAGCTTTGGCAAAGTCAAGAAACGTGTTACTACTAAATCCACTCTTTTGTCAGCTGAAGTCTTTAAATAACACGACAATTTCTGCAACCAACAAAAGCACAATGAAGCTTTAATCACTTCATGTGTTTTGGGATAAGTTTTATTGTCATGTCACGCAGGCATCCCTTGATAAGATGAGTAGTTGAAATTAAAAGCATTGCTAGACATTTATACAGCTCAATTGAGTCCTTTTACAAACTGTTTTGACAAGTGACAGGTGCACCAAAAATATCAGACTTCTATTTCAATGGCAAAAGAACAGACTATATATTTTATTTCACCTTCATCCAACTTGAAAATCTCTTTGTTTTTAATAAACTCAATCAGAATAGAGTGGAAAAAAATCATATTGCTTCTACAGCTTCTCAATGGGGCATTTCATATCTAAATGAAAATTCATTTCATTTGAAAAGCAGATTGATCGATGCTGTTGGCATTAAGGGGAATCAGCTGATTTCCACAAACACAAATTTCATACATCATAGTAAGGCATTTTATCACACCAGACTGTCTGAAATTTGAAAATCTTATTAAAACATTTTTGAAATTTGTAATGATTTTTATTTTACATATTTAGATCTTGCCACTTTTACTTGAACCATGGCAGTTTACCAAACATGACAAAACATGAAAATGTCACACATCTCAAAAAAGAGCAATAAAACTACAAATATATCATTTGATTAAAAAAAAAAAGATTACTCAGTACAGATATGTAATTTAATCCACAATATGTGGGTGACACCCAGCTCTTCCTCCTGATGGATGACTGCCCTGATTCTCCCCCAGAAGCATTAGCCAAATGCCTAGAAGCAGTGACGAGGTGGCTCAAACATGGTCGTCTGAAGCTCAACCCTTCAAAGATGAAGGTCCTGGGATTGGGCAGGAAAGGTCCAAGTGAGCAAGAGCATCTGCCCAACCTGCGCGGTGTGCAGCTATCAGTGGCTTACTACGCCAGGAACCTGGGCATGATCTTGGATGCTTCCCTTTCCAAGGAGGCCGAGGTCACAAAGGTAGTACTGCTGGCCTTCTACCATCTTTGCCAAGCCAAACTACTAGTGCCCTACTAGTGCCCTACATCTAGTTACAGTGATCCACGTGACATTCACCTCTAGGCTAGACTTTTGCAATTTATTCTATGCAGGCCTGCCCTTAACTCTGATCCAGAAACAGCAACAGGTAAGCTAGCTGTCCTGCTTAACACACTAGCTGATTTCTCATATTTTAGCTAGAAGGAGAAAACATTGGTAAAATCAATCCATCAAGTCCAGTGATGTAGGACATAGCAAAGGACATGATTTATTTTCCTTCATCTATACATTCCATTTACTTAAAAATGGATCCCTTTAAGATTAACTCACTGGTCACTTTAGTGAACACTCGCAAAACATCATACCCTGCCACAGATCTTGTTAGTGTTCAAAGTGCTGCTGGACTCTTGCATTTTTTTACTATTGCAGCTGACATGGCTACCCATCTTGATATATCTTGTATAGAAAGGCTGACCAATTTACTCACTGATTCCCAATGCTCTAAATTGTTCTGATACATTCTTTATGAAATGAATACCCTGGGCACTGACATTAACTTATTGGCTAACTTGGGAGAAACTTACATATGCTAGACAATTGAGAGAAGGATCTAGGACATGAAGAAACAAACCATCAATGCTGATCTGTTCCTCATCTTTCTTTCTTTCTTTCTTTCTTTCTTTCTTTCTTTCTTTCTTTCTTTCTTTCTTTCTTTCTTCCTTCCTTCCTTCCTTCCTTCCTTCCTTCCTTTCTTTCTTTCCTGAGAGATCAATGGCTCAGTATTTTGTTAATTTACTAAATCCTTTCCATAGTTGAGCATTCATGCCTGCTAGAATGAATATTTTTCCACTGATGCTACCGTTTGGGAAATATCAAAACATCCCTTATGTTCAAAGGCTATGTGATTGTTATCCTGGCCAAGGCACCCAATTTTACCACAAAATCTGGGCAAACATATTGACTCACATATAAGCCGAGGGTGGGAAATGCAGCAGGCTACTGGTAGATTTACAGGGCGGCCTAAGCGCTTAATCCATGCTCCGTCATCACAGGCTTTCCCATTCAGCCTCCAAGCACAACACAGAAAGAAAGAACTGTAAAAATCAACTTTTAAAAGAAACACAACCCCAAGAAGAAAAGGCAAACAATGCTGCCCCTCAGATAAAAGAAGAAAGAAACGCTAGGAGAAAGAAACAGTAAATCCAAAAGCAAAGTAGGTCACTTTCAAAGTAGGTCACTTAGAGTTTCTGCTAAGTGAAGTTGTTGCATTTTAAACCAAAGCTCTTACCTCATGTAATTATGTTTCTGTATGCCAATAAAGGTTTACTGACTGACTGACTGAATAGAAAGGCCTAAGACTTTCCCTTAAAACTGCTCTCTTACATTTCGTATGGTTTGGCCTTCTGTTTGTTTGTGTATGCATGTGATGGTACAGCCCTTCACTGAAAGGGCATCCGTGTCTATTTGGATAGTAGTAGCCCGCTTGTCTGCCTGCCTGTCAGAGGATACAAGCAAAGTGATTGACCTTGTGCATAGCAGCAGTTGAAGCATCTACAGTAGAAGATGGAATAACAAATAAACAGGGTCCATTTCCATATAGACTCAAGAAAAATCTTTCTAGTGCCATTTCTAGTGCCACTTTCTAGTGCAATCTTTCTGTGAAAATTTTTTTCCTGATATCTGGCCTATATCGTTGTACTTGTAGTTTAAACCCATTACTGCGTGTCCTCTCCTCTGCAACCAATGGGAACAGCATCCTGCCCTCCTCCAAATGACAACCTTTCAATTACTTAAAGAGGGCTATCATGTCCCCTCTCAACCTCCTTTTCTCCAGGCTGAACATTCCCAAGTCCCTCAACCTATCTTCATAGGGCTTGGTCCCTTGGCCCCAGATCATCCCCGTTGCTCTCCTCTGTACCCTTTCAATTTTATCTACGTCCTTCTTGAAGTGAGGCCTCCAGAACTGCACACAGTACTCCAGGTGTGGTCTGACCAGTGCCGTATACAATGGGACTATGACATCTTGTGATTTTGATGTGATGCCCTTGTTGATACAGCCCAAAATGGCATTTGCCTTTTTTACCGCTGCATCACACTGCCTGCTCATGTTTAATTTACAATCCACAAGTACTCCAAGGTCTCGTTCACACACAGTGTTATCTAGAAGCGTATTCCCCATCCAGTAGGCATGCTTTTCATTTTTCTGACCCAGATGCAGAACTTTACACTTATCTTTATTAAATTGCATCTTGATCTCATTTGCCCATTTTTCCATTGTGTTCAGATCTCGTTGAACTCTGTCTCTATCTTCTGGAGTATTTGCCAGTCCTCCCAATTTGGTGTCATCTGCAAACTTGATGAGTAGTCCCTCCACCCCCTCATCTAGATCATTAATAAATATGTTAAAAAATACCGGATCGAGCACCGAGATAATAGTATTGAGGGGCAGGAAACAATACAGTGACAAGGCCATGCACAAGGGTGGATGGGGGAGTAAGAGGGGGTTTAACTCCCCCAAAGATTAAATAGAAATACAAAAAGCTACTCATTGAATCAATGCAAACATATTAACAGTGATAAAAGATAGAGAAATAGTTTAAAAATTCAAGAAAAAGTGAAAAAGAACTAATCAAGGAGTTTCACAAAGGTTCTGTAATGTATTGTAACCCCCCTTGCTGAAAATCCTTTACATGGGCTTGTACCTTTCACATGCATGCAGGAATTTTTTTTATGACATCCTATTGGGCTGTGGGTGAACCACAGCAGATTTCAAGGGTCTTCCTATGGAGTTAGCATTCTAGAATTAGAGAAGATACCTACTGAATTATTTATTCTATTTATTCATTTATTTTCTATGCTGCTGCTCCTAGACCAGCTAGTCTGCAGCAGCTTACAACATGTCATATCCATAAGAATAATAATAAAAAATTAACATGGACATTAAAAAAATCCTCCAATCCTCCCCAATTCCCCCTCCCACAGCTGCAAAGTTGCTGCTCTATGCGTCCTAGATGCAATGCAGGCAGGGTACCCAAAGGCACCAGAAGAGGGCCAGATCTTCATCACACAGCCTCAACAAAACATTTGGTGGAAGAACTCCATCTTGCAGGCCCTGCAGAAGTGAAGAAATTCCATAAGGGCCCTTAGCTCTTCCAGGAGCTCATTTCACCAGGGAGGGGCCAGGACCAAAAAGGCTCTGGCACTGGTTGAGGCCAGGCGAACCCCACAAGGGCCCGGGATCACCAATCTGTTTGTACCCGCAGTGTACTGAGCCCTAGGGGGGGGGCAAAGGGGGTTAAATGGTCCCTCATATACATTGGGTCCAGGCCACACAGGCCTTAAAGATTAATATCAAAACCTTGAATTTGATCTGGTATTCCACTGGCAACCAATGCAGCTGCCTCAGCATTGGCTGGATATGGGCTCATCACAATGTTCCAGCATTCTGCACCAGCTGGAGCTTCTGGATTAGGGACAAGGGCAGGACCACGTAGAATGAATTAAAGATATCTAGTCTGGAGATGACAGTTGTGTAGATCACTATGCTGAGGTATTCTTGGGACAGATAGGGTGCTAGTAGCTATGCTTGGCAATGATGGAAAAAGGCCAGCTGGGCTACTTTGATGACCTGAGCCTCCATTGACAAGGAGATCTTCAGTTGCATATGGTCCAGGGTGAGTAAACACACTTCCAGGTCTCCCCTCTTCCTACTGAACCACAGGATCTCCGTTTTGGAGGGGTTGAATTTCAGCTGGCTTTTTTTGAGCCAAACTGTCACTGCTTCCAAACAACTGGCAAAACTGGGGGGGGGGACATCCACCCATCAAGAGATAGAGCTGGGCATCATCAGCATACTGATGGCAGCCCAGCTCAAAGCTCTGGACAAGTTGGCCAGAGGGTACATGAAGCTGTTAAACGGTGAAGGGGAGAGAATGGGGCACCACAAGTGAGATGGAGTGAGTGTTCTTCCCACACAGCAACCCTCTGTGATCTGCCCCACATTACAGAGAAAGTATCTCCCATACAACTGCATATGCAGTTGAAACATGTGATAATGTTACAAGCAGCTTGAGAAAAACTGGGGGCCAGCTCTGCATAGACCTTCAAAAGTACTTGGGTTGACATCATAGAAAACAGTAGGTAGCAGAATTTTACCAGGGTAGGTCAGTGAATCTTATCCAGATTCCAGAGTTTTATTTTTCATTTTAAAGGCATTTTCAGTCTTTGGACAGGAAAAAGGAACCTATTACAGTTTAATCATTAACCTTCAGATACTGATGTTTCATATTTAATTTATGTGACTAGATGTGTCTCATGAGGCCTAATTAAGGCTGAGAGAGCACAATTAAGCTTAGATGGTTCTGAAAACATGTTGTTAAAAGGAGTTACAATAACAATCAAACATTTTAAGATTCATAATGAATTGTCAATGAGATGCAATTAAAGAAAGGTGAAAGGTTTTGTTAGTTTAGTCAGACTGTTTCCTTACACTTAGGCTCATCTCCTGCTTTAGGGCAGTCTTCAAACAGTGGCTGGACAGATATTTATCACATATGCTTTAGGCTGAGCCTACATTGAGCAGGGGTTCCAACTCTATGGATTTTAATTAATTCATTCTTAAGTATTTAGTACAAGTTTCCAGATAGATGGGTCCAGTCACTGAAGATCGACTTGAAAGGCCAATCTGCTGGAACTTGAGAGCACATCTTTCAGTACATCTAGCCATGCACATCTTTAATATCATGCTGGAAGCTAGAAGATTCTGAATCATATTAATGGCCATCCATAGCTTCCAGAGCTCTGTCCAGGGAATGCAATGTAATTTATCTTTATCTGTCAGTGCCAGAGAGTTGGAGCAGAGAAAAATATATAGCAGAGTCTACTTAAGATGCCCTTCCCATGTAGCGGGGGAGTTTTTTCATGAGTTAATTCCGCATGGCTGCATGGGGGGTAGGATTGCAAATTCTGGGTCAGCGAATTCCTGAAGGTAGAACTTTGAGAAGGGTACAATTTGAGGAAGGGAGGTAGGTCACCAGTCACGTGATGGCATAGAATCCATCTTCCCCCCCAAAGCTGTCATTTCTTCCAGAGGAATTGTAATCTGGAGATCAGTTGTAATTACAAGAGAACTCCAGTCCCCACCTGGGTGGGTTAAGTGAGATACGTAAATCATATTGGGGATTAAGAGATTGAGGAGGTCTTTCACAGGACAGAAAGCTTTTAGGAGATGTGTTAACTTCCGTGATTCACATGTGGACATGAACCAGGAAAATGTAGTTTGGTTTTGGTTTGTGGCATGCCCAGTTCACAAACCACAAACTGTCAAAAACGTTTAGGGCTACATGAACTGGTTCAGTTTGGGCCATTCCATGTGGCAGCAGCTGTGCTGCTCTGCTACTGTTGTGGTGCTGCAAAGCTGTATGCTCCACAGCTCACTGTGTCTCCTGGGGGACACATTTTAGTGCCGGATCTGCTCTGGGGCTGAAATGCATCACCCCAGGAAACACAGCAGCGGCGGATACATTCCGCTGTGCCGGGGGGGGGGGCATTTTTAAAAAATCTGCAGGATGGTGGAATTGAATGGAAGGCAATCCCACATTAATGCAAAATAAAAGAGAATGCCCTGGTCAGCCCCGAGGCGCAGCAAAATGCTGTGAAGCCAACCGTGGTATTTCTTGTCCCCGGTGGGCCACCCTAGAGCAGTGGTCCACATGCAAACACGCATGCGCAGCCCTGCTTCCCTCTCCCCCCTCCCACAAAAAGAAGCTTGCCGGGCCGCAAGCTAATCGGCCGCTTTTGTGGCCGATTTGTTTGCGGCCTGGGAAATTTCTTACTGCGGGGGGGGGGGGGAGGGAGCCGCGGCCCGGTGGTTGGGGACCACCACCCTAGAGGACATGCTACATTGGCTCCTGCAGTGGGCTAAAGGAACACATTCTCCCACATTTCCTTAGGCTGGGGCAAATAAGGGCCTGATCTGTGGCAGGCTTGGGAGGGAGCCTAACTGGCGGCTGCATCATATGGAGACATGGATTATCCCCTCTTCCATATGAGTGGCTTTTCCGCCTGTGCAGAATTGGTTTTTGTGAGGTTTGTGATGCAGGAGACACCCCCCCCCCCCGGAATGCTAAAGACACCAACCTAGCAGGGCATCTCCAGCTTACTATTTTCTACTTGCCGTCCAAATTGGTGATGATTGGATTTCTGGAATTTGAGTCATGGCCCTTTAAAGAAGGTGCCCCAAGGAAAGTTCTTTCTGGGGAAATCGCAGGTTCAGGAATGTATAAAATGGATCATGAGAAAGCTAGAGACAATAAACTCCCCAGCGGGGCCTGGGTCACTCTCTTCCCCCACCCCTTGGCAGTGGTCCGCAACATGCTGATTTAGAGCACCTCTGCATTGACCTTCTAACTAGCTTTTAGAGACCAACGGGGCAAGCAAGCTTGTGAAAAAGTGAGTTGTGCATGTTTTCCCAGAAGCCACATGGGGCCATATTGGCATCCAAAGCTAGGTTTAATAGTGAATGTGAATGAAATTGTCACTTAGTACTCCATATCTATCTTTATCATCCAGTGGTACAGGCTGAAGATCTAAGATCAGTGACTCATAAAGCTGACTACAGCCTCTGAGCAGCATACATTGTTCCTTCTTCAGTCCCAGGTCAGAACTAAAAACAGATTCCCAGTGGACTAGTGAGCCAAATATTGAGCAAACCTGCCTTGGATGTCAGTGACCGGATTTACCAAATGTGTATATCTAATGCTTGATGGAAGTCCTGGGCATATGTACTCTGAAAAGCTGCTATTATTGTTGTTGTTGTTATTGTTGTTGTTACTATTATTATTGCTATTATTAACTTATCAAAGAAATGTATCAAATATGAAAGCAGTTTATTATAACATCATGCCTTTTCTTCTGTGGGTTATGGTGAATTTATGTGATATGGGAGATTTTGGATGAGAAGTCTCATGGATCACAGCTGTGCCAGTAATGACACAACCCCAAGCAAATCTCTCTATCCTTTTGCAGAATAGATTTTCAAGTGCTGCTTTCTGCTAATAGAAAAAGACCTGGAGTTCAGCATATACTGCTATGGCTGTTTTCATATTTTAAGCCTCCTGCACTTGTGGCTCTATTGATTCCAGAACCTTGCTGCATCACTTGCTTAATGAGAACTTGTGTGCAACCATCTTGTCAATTTTGCTGAGCTTTTCCCTGCTTCCATCTCAGACTTATTTTTATAGCTGATCCACAATATTTCTGGGTATCCAAGCAGCTGCCTTTGTCAAAAGCATAGCATATGGTGTGCTTCAGACAATGTGCCAAATGCCCTAAGAGTAATTATAGCTGTGAAGCCAAACAATCCACGAGACTGCAAAAGCGCTCACACAGAAAAGCTTCAGGGGATGGGAATGGCCTTTCAAAGATCAATGTGCAGGTGCCCCAGTTTGCATCTGGCATAGAACTTGGCAATCTCGAGGGCCGGTTCACATGTTATCCTCCTAATGTGCTTGAGTCTTTTCTTCCAGTTTGGGATTTTGAAGAAGGAAGCCAACTACCTTCCAACAGTAGCCGTTGTGACAGGAGACACTTGTGAGATGGGCTTGTGGGCAAAGAGATGGAAGCAAAGCCCTGTTTTAATGCCAGATTCCTGAGCAGAGTTATCCTTTCTAAATTGGTTGAAGTTGGCTATCTCAGTTTAAAATTGCACTCTATAGTAACTTTTAGCAAGTGCAGAGTAATTTTCCTTTATTACCAACCAAAGCATTGTTGTTCAGGGTCAGATAAAGCTTTCAATAATCTCTGTCGCTGTCCCTCATATACACACACACTTTTACCCCATGGATGCTATCATATCTTTAAACCGCCCATGGCGCCACGGGCGCCACGGACTAAATAAATGGTTAAGGGGCCTTGAGGTGGGCTTTGTCCGTGATGAGGAAGGGTCCGGATTGGACCCTTCCTCACGACAGACAATCGGAGGGACCAATGGGCAGGCGCTTCGCGCCTGCCGATTGGTCCCTCCGATTCCCAGCCCCAGCAACTGCCCCAGCTCCTGTGCAGGAGCACAAATTGGGGGCAGATGAGGTGCACCAGGCCAAATGCTCCCCTGTGTGAGTGCAGGAAGAGGTGGGGCAACCTACCACAACTAAACCTTCAGCCTGCATCCCAGCATGAAACCTCTAGTGCATAAACTGTCTAAGAGGCTTGACGTGTAAGGCACCTTTCCTCCAAACGTCATCACTTTCCACATCCACTATATACGTTGTCAATTTAAGTCTTAGAGTCAGAGAACCTTGAGTGACAGGCTGTTCAAAGGGACTTGATTAGTTAGCATCAGTTGAGATGAAAGACTTGGGAACTGAGTGCCTTGACTGAGAACAGTTTTGCCCTCACTGAGGACTGGGAATGCTAGCAAGGAAGCATGGGAGGACTGCTGAAGATTCCCATTCAGTCTGGAAAATGGGATAGATCTCCTATTCCCTACCCAGTAGAAGAAATTCCCTACCCGGAAATAGCTCTATGGAGTGGAGTGATCCTTGGAGTGGATTAATTTGGGTACTTCTTTAACCTGAAGTGTCAGTTAAACTCAAGAAAGTAGAGTGTTATATATGATTCACCTCAGACACTTTACCCTTGATTTCACCTGACCTTTACCTTTGAATAAAATATTGTGTTTATTTTTGAATCTTCTAAAGTTTCATTTTCAGAACTTTAAGTTAAGTTATATCTTGTGTCTTCTCTCAAATTTCTGAGCTGAGGCAGCATCATCAAAACACAATAAATTGAGAATAAAATCAGAGTCCAGTAGCACCTTTAAGACCAACAAAGATTTATTCAAGGCGTGAGCTTTCGAGTGCAAGCACTCTTCGTCAGACTAAGTGCTTGTACTTGAAAGCTCACAACTTGAATAAATCTTTGTTGGTCTTAAAGGTACTGCTGGACTCTGATTTTATTGTACTACTTCAGACCAACACGGCTACTCATTTGAATCTATCAATAAATTGACAGAGTGGGATAGCCATATATCTTCAGATAAAAAGAAAATAGTTCTTCTTATCTGTTCAGCCAGAAAGAAAAGGAAAAATGGAGGGGAAATCCTGCATCTAAGTAAGGCAATGAGGCTAGGTCATCATATCAAGGAAGGGGCAATTTTATCACAAAAAGTGGAGAAATCATAAAACTGAACACAACTGATCAAGAAATTCCCTAACAACTTTACTACCAGCCTCTACTATACTTTCACTGCAGCAGTATCCCCAAGAAGAATGTTTTGTGTTTCCCCAGAGGCGGCAGTGGCAACCAGTCACTAATATGAGAGAAAGTGAAGACGTACATTTAGGAATGCCTTTTGAGATGGTAGTTAGTTTTGATCTTTGCCCACGTAGGCCCCAGTCAATGAGCTTGCTCCTATGTACATCGCACTACCCTGCTTTCCGTCTCTTGGCCATTTGTGTAATGAAATGTTTGGCACTTTGAATATACAAATTAACTTCTGTTTGTAGCTAACTTCATCTTGAAATATTATTCTAAGAAGATATCAAGTAGACTTTGGACATCAACAGCTTTCATATGGATACCCATCTAGGGGTAAAGGACTATATGGCTCAATAGAACCTTTATGCTCCCTTCTCCAGCTGGTTCAGGCTTAGAAGGCAAGTCACTTGCATCAAGGGGGGCTGAACAGGGAAGTAGGTAGCATATGCAGGGTTTCCATTCTTGATAATGCCCCAGTACATGGTGAAAGGCTTTACTGATCATTATGACAAGCACCTTACCAGTGCAGGTGGTATATTATTATTATTATTATTATTATTATTATTATTATTATTATTATTATTATTATTATTATTATTATTATTATTATTATTATATTTATTTCCCACCTCCCCCTGCAGGCTCGAGGCAGGTGACAATAATCTCAACCCTATTAAAACCCATTAAAACTATAAGATACTAACATGACAGCAGAAAATCCCCATCTCTCCCCATATTAATATCGGAGATAATGGTAGAGTGGGATGTACACTTCCTAACTCCCGGTGTGTGTGTGTGGGAGGGTGATGTCCCTAGTTCACTGGTCCCAGCCTCAACCATAAACCTGGTGGAAGAGCTCCATTTTGCAGGCCCTGCGGAAAGCTGACAAATCCCGCAGGGCCCACAGCTCACCTGGGAGCTCATTCCACCAGGTAGGGGCCAGAAGGCCCTGGCCCTGGTCGAGGCCAGGCACGCTTCCTTAGGGCCGGGAATGATCAATAGGTTCTCACCCGCAGAGCGGGGAGCATAGGGCAGCAGGCGGTACCTCAGGTATGTGGGTCCCAACTCGCGTATGGCCTTAAAGATTAGAACCTTGAACCGGATCCAGGCAGCTATTGGTAGCCAATGCAGCTGCCTCAGCACAGGCTGGATGTGAGCCCTCCAAGATGTGCCAGTGAGGACCCGAGCAGTTGCGTTTTGCACCAGCTGAAGTTTCTGGGTCAGGGACAAGGGTAGGCTGGCGTAGATCTGTGGGGATCAATCATATTGTTCAGTAATTCCACACTCAGTTTTTTTGCAGAATAATGCTTCAATCTTTGGATTAGAAAATTGACTCAAAAATTCAAAAATAATGGTGTCAACCTCATACAGATTAGTTTGGCTTTTAAGTGAATGCCACTGTGAGGTACTTTTTGAGAGGGAAAAAATTAAGAAATGAAATGGCAAGAAAACCAAAAAAACCCAAAACTTTTCATTTCCCTTTGTTCTCTACAAACTATTGTGTACAATAGGCCAAGGTTTGGTGGTGATGGTGAATTATACTGCAGCATTATCCAGATAAGATTAATTTCCACTGTAGAGCACCATAAAATTTATTTGGACAGCAATTAGCTCTCCTTATTTTATTCATGTTTTATTTCTACATGAAATGAAAATTCTAAATGAATTATTTTTACATGAATAAATGAGATAAGTATTTGGACTGATCATTTTCCTGCTGATAGAGAACAGACAACAGAAATTAACTTCTCTGGCCACTTCAAACTTCTAGGAAGACCTTTGTACTGGAAAAAATATATAAATGCAGTGTGCATAAAAATCAATGTCAACTGCTTTTTTGAAAGCACCAGCATACATTTCATGTCTGATGTATAATATTTATATCAATACCAGAGGAAATGAAAATTAATCAGAAATATAACTTCTCTGAAACACTTAATGGAATCTTTTAAATGTAAAATCTATTTTCATTTATAACTGCTGGCCAGAATAGGTTGGGATAGGCGTTTGGAAGAGAGAAGTGCATTCAGCAGTGAAAGTAAAGCCATAATCTTCGCCATTTCTATGACTGTTTATGAAATAAGCCAAAGGGATAAAGTGTGGCTCTTTATCAAGCTTACAGGATTTCCAGGAAGTTTAAAAGCTCCACTCAAAGGTTTTAAGTAAATATGAAATTCGCTTTGCAGATCTCAGCATTCTGAATTTATTCAGCCATGGTTGACTTCGGATAGATGTTTCCTTGATTTAAACAGCATTGCAGAGGTGTTGAGCAGGTACATTCTCTTGCTGCTTTGCAACAGCTATCCCTCAACCCTCTCTGCCTATTTTACAACCTATTTCATTAAAAAACTCAACACCTGGGCCCATTATGCACGGCCGCCGAAACGGCGATTCCGGGTCACATGGAAAACACGGAGGGGGAAGACGCGACGCATACCGGTTATGTACGGGGCGGGGCGCGACGGCGGCAAAACCCAGAGTAACCGATTCTGCACGCGACGATCCGGACGCCGCTTCTGGTTGCGCCCCGGTCACCCGGAAGCTGCGCTTTCTTCCGCGTTTCACTGACGCGGCTTTTTCGGCTGCATGCACCGAAGCTGCGGCCGGTTGCAGCCGGCTCCGTGCGTTATCGGTGATTTTAGTCGCCGCCATTCCACCCCGAATGTGCGCTAAAACCCCCATGCATAATGGGTCTTAGAAGAGATGTTTTTCTTGGATGTCTCATTCTTGCTACAATACAGCAAGGGGAAAGAGAGTTGTTATATGGCTTGTCATACTAATTCATGCAAGTTCTAGCCTTGCAGATTTTGCTTGTCAAACTCCCAAAACGAAGCACATTTGTGAGGGCATCTAAACTGGATTTCCAGTGCATTGTTTGTTCTTGTACTAGACTGCATATTATATACACAAAGTCATCAATTCACAACTTATTGCAACCACATCAAGAGGCTTTCAAGGTAAATGAGAAGCAGAGATGGTTTGCCATTTATTTCCTCTGCACAACCCTCCTTGGTGGCTTCCCATTCCAGTTCTGACCCTGTTTAGCTTCTGATATCTTTCCCTGCTTACACTAGATTGCAGGCCCAGGTTTCTTAGGGAGAGAGCATAGAGAAAGGAAACAAACCATTCAATTACTTTTGTGGAACTGAAAAAGTGGGTAGCAGTATTGGTCAGCATTCTACAGTTAAGAAAATGTCAGCTGATTAATCTCCAATCTTGACATTTATTTACTTCTGTATACCCCCCCCCCCCCATTTAGGTCTAACATCAATAGCAGCACCAACCCCCCTAGATCCAATTGTCTATGCACATCATCTGTGAGGGCAACCAGAGTCACTTCCATTTCCAGTCCAAATGCTCCCCAGTGTGGGTGCAGAAAGAGGTGGGGCAACCTGCCAAGACTAAAACTCCAGACTGCAGCCCAGCATGAAACCTCCAGTGCATAAACGGTTTATGAGGGAAATCACAAAAAGTGGATTTCTCGCCCTTTGAGCCATTATGCACGGGCCAGAATGCCCACGCTGGCAGCGGCAGGGCATTGGGGGAAATCCCCGATTATACAAGCCCCCGCCACCAGCGTGGAAACTTCCGCAGCTTCCTGGATGCTCAGGGTGCCTGCAGGGGCTAGGGCGGGCCGACAATGTGCATAATTGCCAGCACTAGGCCTTTTAGCCCACCTGGCCTCGACCTATGGTGTCCCTGTAGGGACACCGCTGGCCCCTGTGGGCCCGGCGGAGCCACAGAGCCAGCAGGGGCATACCCCTGCCCAAGCATGTGGAGGGGGCCCAGCCCCTTCCCACCTGCCCCCCTGGCTGCTGCCACTTACCCTGCTGGCCCTGACGCAAAGCATGTGTGCATGCATGCTATGCCGGGGCAGCCCCGCACAGACCTCTCCCATGCCTTCATGGGCAATGGCACGGCAGCAGCACGGAGTAGCTGCCGCCGTGCATAAAGGGTCTCTGTCTTGTATCCCATTGGTGATTAACCAGTGAGCAACCAGGGGCAAGCCCATATGGATGGGGAAAGGTGTGATAGTCTTTGGAGCTGGACTCTGACCATGCAATGCTAGCTTTGCCTATGCCTCATCTCACTGGAGTACCCTGTCTCTTACTTGTGGCCAATATAAGTATTGATGCCTTCGGAACTTTTTAATGCACCGGATGTGTTCCAGCAAATTATGAATGATATTTTACCTGACCTTTTGGACCACTGTCATAATTGTTTTGGTTGACAAACTGGTTTACTCTAGGAACCCAGCAAAACAGTCTGAACATGTATACATGGTATTACAGAGACTACGACAGCATGGCCTGTTTGACAAACTGGAAAAGTGTGAATTTGATTTACAGTTGGTGAAATTCCTGGGTCACCTAATATCTCCAGAAGGAATTAAAATTGACACCACAAATTTGAAGCTGTACTTTCTTGGCAGACCTGATATACTCATAAAGATGTCTGGCATTTCCTAGGTTTTACAATTATTACTGGCAATTCATCCCAAAATTTGCCTCCATAGTAGTATCCTTGATGAGACTTCTGATTCTGAAGCCCAAAAAGCTTTTATAATGGATACATGAGACAAATTATATTACTTGGGAATAAGAAAGGTTTGCTATCAAGGCTATATCTGAGGTCTAGAGGGAAGGAGCACAACATGCAGTGCAGATGAACATCGATCACTGTAACATGGAACAACTGTAGACAGTTAAAGGGGCTTTACGCACCGGGATCTTTGTTGCAAATTGGTCACTGAATGAAAAATCGCCATTTAAAATAGTGGAATTCGTCGTTATGCATACCTGCCTTTGTAGTGGAATCCAGTTGCGTTTTGTAGCGTTTCCCACAAGCTTCCGGTCTCGGCAGAAAATCGCTAGAAAGGAAGCTCTATTGCCAAGCTCGTCCCGCCCCTGGCCGTCAAGCAGCCAATGGGCAGCCGTTAGCATGCTCCCAAACAGCCCCTTTCCCTTTAAGAAAGGTTTTTTTTAAAAAAAAAAACAGACCCATTGTAACGAATCTGTGTAGATTCGTTGCAACGGAGAGACCCATCCAGCTGCCTAATGTGTTTGAGCTGTCGTTTGATCGTATGATCGTTGCCACGCTGCCTCGAGTGAAAAAAAAAAATCCCCCCCCCTCTCACGGGCCCGATTTTCGGCTGAATGAATGTGTAAAAATTAATGGGAAAATACATCAGCAAACGGGCTTTT
Organism: Paroedura picta; assembly: GCF_049243985.1. Taxonomy (NCBI): domain Eukaryota; kingdom Metazoa; phylum Chordata; class Lepidosauria; order Squamata; family Gekkonidae; genus Paroedura; species Paroedura picta. Next base: position 60,805,528 of record NC_135370.1, on the reverse strand, counting down.
CTGTGGTTTGTGCTTAGTGACTAAAGGTGAAGGACTGAAGCCAGGGAAGCCTCTAAACAGAAAGAGGCTCGCTGGTGCGTTTATCCCCGCTCGCTCGGAGAAAAAAAAATGGCGATCGCTTCGCCGGAAGTTTGGAGGACAGGCTCAGGAGGAGGGACTTTGAAGAAACCGCAACAATGTTAACGCACAGGTCTTTTTTGCTAGTGTTGCAGATTGGTTGCAAGAGTGTAGCACTTTCCAGAGGGTGAATCCACTTTTTGGGATTCCCCTGAAAGCGCTACAAGGAAGCGCTTTTTGCAGATTGGTTTCAGGTGTGTGGCAGATTGTCTACGACGTCGTGCATTATGGCAAATCAATAGCGTTTCCAATTGGCAACCATTGTGCGATTTTGAAGGCGTGCAAAAAGCCCCAAACTATTGAACCAGAGACAGATCTGCTGTTTACTATTCTTTTCCTATTTCAACTTCAAAATCACATACATTCCCAGCTTCCCAAACAAGCAGGTGGATACCCTTTCACAGAAACTTTCCAACTTTCCATCAGAGGAGCAACCAATAGCCATAGTCTTTTCCCCAGAAACATTTGCTACCACTCAGCATTCAGTGTCACTCTAAGACTGACTGTGAAATCAATATGAGGTATTTGCCCAAAGGCACCTCCAAAGCCTCTGGGACCTGAGACAAAATGAGCAAGCCAAGTTTGCTGACAACCAAGTTATCTTTACCCACTTCGGTAACTGAGAGTAGAGGTGCTACAACTAGTCTGTAATGCCAGACCTACTGGATACTTTGGGCATCAAAACAGAGTGATGTGGCTCTGTATACGGATTCTTGTAAAACTTGAAGGCAAAAAGGGTCTTCCTGGTAGGCTGTCGTGAGTATCACAACCTGTTCCTCTTCCTGGAGAACACTGGTCCTGGAGATAGTGTGCCAATGCTACCCTTGAAGAATACCTACAGTGCTATACACTATACAGTGTGCAAACCATCAACAGGATGTTTGGGTGGCATAACTACCCATGGCTAAGTTTGCTTAGAATAACACTATTCATTCATCAACATACTAAACAAAGGTGACCAGATTGCCCCAGTTTTGGAGGGACATCTGGGGGTACCTGGCAAATTATACTTATGTTGAAATTAAAAAATATATATATTACAATACTATTTTTGCATTCTATGTGTTCTATGAAACCTTTTGTCGCTCCATATAGACCAAATTTTTAATCAATGGTGTCCTGCTTTACCAATGTTAAAATCTGGTCACCTTAAACTAACTGAGGTTTCCACTCCTATTTCCTATTTCCTATTTCTTCCTGCAGATTGCCCTCTCCTTGGATGTCTCCACAGCTGATGACTTTATCTAAGAACTTCAAGCCCTTCAGAGGGTCCTGAAAGAGCTATTCTAACAGGCCAAGCAAGCCTATAAAGAGATAGCCAACCACAAATGTCAACCTGGTAGAACCCTGAAGGTTGGAGATCATGTATGGCTTCCACCAAACATATAGAAAGTCAACAACCCTCTCGGAAACTTGACACCAGAGTAAAGTCTGTTCCTCTTCACAGCACAGGTTAACCCCACAGCATATTGGCTTCAATTATCATCCATTATGTGCATTCACCCTATGTTCCACCATTATCTCCCAGTTCCTCTGTCACCCTCACATCCATTAAGACCTCTAGATCCCACACCACCACCATGGTTCATAGAGGGGCATGAAGAATATGAGGTTGCTCAATTCTGTATTCCTGCCAGAGGCAGGGCCAACTCCAGTACATTGTAGATTAGAAGAGATATGGTCTGCCAGACTGTTTCTGGAAACCTGACAGTAACCTCCATGCCCCTGCCTTCTTATGCCAATTTCATCATTTGCACTGACCGAAATCTGGCCCTTTAGATGGAGGGGGCCTTTGGGAGGATGGTGTCATTGGTCAGTTGGGCACAGTTAACCAAAGTGGGCATCACAATTGTGGATGCATTTTCCCTGGTGGTACTCCCAGCAAACAGCAGCAGTATCCCAGGCATTATCTTGATTAAAATCTGTTCTAGGCTTTGTTGTGTCAAGCCTAGGTCTCATATGTGGACCCACTAGTCATATCTTACCATTAATGAGTTTCTACCTGGCCTTCTAGCAAAAAATAAAAAACAAAAAAAAACTTCATAATATTCTATAATTGTAGTTTCTTTGGCCATGGTGCAGGCCTTTAAAACCTTAGTGATTGACCAAATGTCAACTTTACTCAGAATATGCTGTTAGCACACACCTTTAAAAACTGCATAGACGGACGTCCAGTTTTTGAAATTATATTGAACCACCATGTTAGAGCTACTTTTATCAGAATGAGGTCCACGCATACCCTCATCCTTATGGCCTAATTAACGGGGGAAACATCCACATAATAACCATCAAGTAATGTTCCCAAATTTTTCTAGGCAAATGAATGCTTGGGGCGGGGGGAGAGGGGTTCTATATCATTGAAAACCCTGTTCACATCTGACAGATTCCTGACCAACCTTTTTGGGGGTTCAGCTGCTGACGTGGAAGCCATATACTTGCTGTTAGGGGCATTCCTCACAGAGGGTCCCTGACACACATGTACATTGGTTTTGCCAGTGGGGACACAAGCTTCAGAAACATATTGCTAAATGGACTTTATAACGATCCCACAGGTTATGCAGCTAGTAGAAGAGGTATGCCAAATTCATAAATTAAATATATGTGCTGCCACCTATAACATGCACAATGTATCTAAAAGCTGATATTTATCTTAACCACAAAAGTGGTTCCCTGGAGCCTCAGAGAAGCTTATTAAGAAAACTGACCGCAGCAAATTATAGAGCCAGTAACCAGACCTGCAGCGAGGGTGTCCGTGTGAAGACAGCTGTTTGTCACAGAGATCACAGGTAATACAGACAATCCTATTAAAGCCTATGGGAAGCCAACGGGTTGGCTGCTAATGTAACAAGCACCCAGCAAAGTAAAGGAATAAAACAAGCTTTAATGAACCCAGCAACAGCCCCAACAAATAAACAGTCAGCTGAACTACAGCTAATATGCAACAGTCATATTATTATTTTCCTGTCTTATTACTGTTATCTGTATTTAACTATCTCTATTTCTATCCTGTCATCTACTAATTATTAATTTTCTTTCTTTTATTCTTTTTATTTACCCACCCACCAGAAACCTGGTCAGGACAAGGATCTGCCCTCAGACGAGACACAAAAGAGCCTAATTTCCTTGGTCCAACAGCTGGACTCTTTAAAAAGTGTGCACTTGCAAGGAAGCTCCCAGCAGTGAAGATAGACTTTGCCCAAATTGAGAAGGAAGCTGTCCAGAAGCCTCTAAAGCCACAGTGGTGATAAGGAATCAAACAAAAAGCAAAACAAAGGGATGGCTGCTGGGTCAGCAGATGAAGTCCTGAAGAGCTGAGGAACTGTGACCTGCTTCCTGAACTGAAGGCACCCAGAAACAATGGCTGAAAAGCCAAAGAGCTGTCTTTCGACAGGAGGAAGAGCTGTAGATGCTGAAGAGCCAGAGCAACAATGGAAGCAGATACAGAAAAACCATAGTGTTGAGACCCCAAAGCAGCACAATTTAAATACACCAGGCAGGATTCTTCTCAATCGCTGTAAAGAAGCTCACCAAAACTTCCTGCACTCACCTGGCCAGCCTCCTGCTATTGTGGCAATTGGCCAGCACAGTAGCCTCAGACACCCATCCTTACGGGTCAGCTGGCCAGGGGCAGCAGCATCTCCTTTAGGTCTCCCTTGAGCCTATGCTGTGATCTCATCCACATGGTCAGTGTTTCCCATCTGGAAATTTTAGTTCAACCTAGTAAGTTTGAAATATGTGCCAATATGAATACCATGAACTGATTAATACCACTGATGGCATAGGCACAAAAACAACACAGTCACAAGAAAATCAACTGATTTTAAATAGTGTTTGTTGTACCCATGATGAGTCTGGTTACTGGTACTCCAACAACAGATATCTGGAAAGCTACCATATTGAATCATGTGTAAATGCCAAGAAATACTGCTTGCTTTAAATTATGAGCATATCATCCTGTGCAATTGAATAGAGTCCTAGTATATGAAGTACATACACATAGTAAACAAGATAAATCTGATATTCAGTTATTATACTTGAAAAAATTTAGGTAGGCAAGAGACATTCTGCATAAGAACTTGGGTTTCTAAACCCAGACCAGAAGGAAACTATCTTTAACCGCTCCTGTGGAGCAGATAAAATAAAGCCCTAAGGGCTATTGGGGAGGAGTTAGGACAGGCTCTGTCCGTGATAAAAACTCAGAGGGGCAAATCAGGAGCCGCAAAGGGGCTCCTGATTCGCCTCTCTGAGTGCCCCTCAAGGGCCAAGCGGCCACTGGGGAGGCGCGCAAAGTGCACCTCCCCAGTAGCCACTTGCCCCGGCCTCGCCTGCCAGAGGACTCGCCGCGACGAAGGACAAGCTGCCTTTGCCCACGGTGAGTCCTCCTGCCTTCCCATCACCCTGGGGAAAGGAGCCAGGACTTTGATGCGGCGTCCATGCTCCTTTCCTGCCCCCCCAACCACACTATGTGCCCGCACTACACCAACTACCCCCCTGCATCCCCAGACCCCTTCCCACCCTGCCACCACTCCCCTCCCTTAAAACACCCCCCCACACACACACTCATGCACCCACCCGCCGGCCCCTAACCCCTTCACGCTCCCCGTGCCCCGCCGCCGCTTCCCACGCTTCAAGCACACACACAGACTCACCCGCCCGCCGTCCGATCACCCTCCCACCCTCCCCAGACAACTTCCAGCCCCGCCGCCGCCGCTTCCCACACTTCCAGCACGCCTCCGAAACCACACACTCACCCTCCCGGCCGCTGTCCGATCTCCCCCACCCTCCCCAGACTCTTCCCGGCCCAACACAACGCACCGACAACCAGCCACTGCCTCTCACCCAGCTCCCATCCCCGCCCTTCCCCACCACTCCTTTCCTCGCCTGATCCAGCCTCCCCGACACGACGGTCACCTTACCCCGGTCCTCCGCATCCCTGGCCCTTCCCTTCCATTTCGCCTACACCGGCCCCAGCCAGCGTGCTCTGCCCGGCTGCTCCCACGGCCCTGAAATGAACCAGGCATGTGCAGAGTCAGGCACATGCCTGGTTGCGGAGCCCAACGTACTGCTGCGGCCCCAGCACCCCACCCCCTCGCTGCTGCATGCATGCCCGGAATCCCAAGCATACGTCCTTCCCCTCCCGGTCACCTGCACCACTCCCCAGCCCACACTCTGCTGCTTCCCCACCTTCCCCCAACAGTTGCCGCCCACCACTACCCCGCCTCCTCCCTCCAACGCCCTGCGAGACCACTTCTCCCAACGCCCTACCTCTGCCCATTTTTATAAATGGGCTTTATCCCTAGTATTGAGATGACTATGAAAACCCTTGAGATAGTGCAGAGCCACTTTCAGGCAGAAATGGTGACCATAGACTTGAGGAACTAATCAACTGATGCTTGTACACCAAACAAGTGTCCTGCATCCATAATGGTTATCATCCTCCAATGGATACCAATGATCCATTTTGACATCCCATGTCCTGGCTTAAGTTTATTCAGGTATGTTGCATTGTGTTGGTACAGCTCTGCTATTCTGGCACCTTTCTATTTTTTATTCAGTAAAATTCAATTTCATATAACACATTCCTGAGTCCAATTTCTTTTCACCCTACAGAAATGTGGAAGCAATTTCTTCTCTGTGTTATGCTCTTGTGCTACAATTTAAGGGTATCAGCTTCAAACCACCATATGTTCAATTTTTCTTGTATTTTCACAAGAAGTGTTCCTGAGATTCAAATATTGATAAGCAGAAAATAACGTTCGGTTGTACAGAAAATATTTTATCTACCACACTAGATTGACACAATAATTTTTTTCAGATAGAGGAAGGTTGCAAGTAATATTGTTCGAGATGTGGAAGTCAACATTATTTCAGATTTCACTTGCTGTTCTACTGTAAATGTACATTTTCGATATAATTTCACCAGTAGTGTCTCCATGGAATGGTGAACAGGGCAGAGTCTGCACTTACTTTCTTTATTCCATTGTCATTCCTGTTGAATTCAGATCGCTTTGAACTCGGATCTTCCTCTCCCCCCCCCATTGAAACAGCAAAGTGTTCTGCACGTGGTTAGGGTAGTTCAGAAGGGGAGCCAAGCCTCTTTCTCTCTGTTCTTGAAGTGGGGGAGGGGAAAGAGGAGCCAAGCAGGGAGCCTCTTTCTTTTCTTGGAGGGGTGGGGGGAGAAGATCGAAAAAGGCAGAGAAGGGAAGAAAAATCCAGGACCAACAGAAGTTGAGAGAAATTAGGGGCTTCTCCTTTAAGGCAAGTTTGTCACATGACCAGGTGTGGCCTATCAGAGGTTCTCTACCACGGAGCTTGGTTTCCCAATCCGGATATTGAGCATTAAAAGCACTCTAAGATATCGCACAATAAAGGTAGGGTCACTCCGGATCAATCCTTCTTGCTGCAGAAGGAAAATTTAAATTGCCCCAAATCCAAACGGAAATCGCATTCTGTGTAGAGGGCAGGGACTGAATCGATCTGTTGTTGGAATAAATGCTCTGTGCAGTTTACATCCAGGGCTCATGCCCTGGCCACCATTTGGGTGGTGCAGTAGAACTGCCATGCCACCAACAGCCTCACTTCCACCAATAGCCCCGTCCAACACCTCCACCTCAACAACAATACTGGTGAGCAGCAGCTGGCTGGGGAGTGGTGGGGTGTTATGTATGGCTAGACCCCACTCAATAGACTGGCATACTATCCCCAACAACCAGTCGTACCCCTCAACAATCCAGGCTTATGCCAAAGGCAGACACTGCTAATGTCTGCCAAGACCCAGCTAGGCCCAGAGTCCATCTTCTCTCCCAGCTTATTCCAAGCCACAGCTTTGACATGACAGCTGAAGCCTGAGACATGTCCTGCCTTCCTCCTGCCCCCAATTGTAATTGCTGATTGAGTGCCTGGCAGAACCATGTTTGCCTAGAGGCTTCTAGCCAATCATCCTTTGTCACCTTTGACTCAACTTAAGCCAGTCTGCCAAAGGAAATCACTTCCCCACCCCAACAGCTAGACCTATTGAGATATGATGGTTCCCTTTCTTTGAGCTTATCAGCACCCATTTCCAACCCAGCAAGGCCATATCCCAACTTCTCATGGAAAATTCCATCATCCATCTACCATGTCCCCATCACGCCCCCATCATGTGTCAAGAATGCCCCCTCCTCCCAAAAAGATGTAAAAACTCTATCTTTGACAAGCCAAAACTAATCTGGGATCCATTCAGATTATCCCTAGTGCTACTAGCTGCCTTTCTACTCTACAGGACTGGTAGACCCATTATGCATTGGCCAGAATGCCAATGCTGGGGGTGGCAGGGCATCGGGGAACTTCCACAGTCCCAGAGTTACTGCGGGTGCTGGCGGGAGCCGTCCGATATGCTTCCTTGCTTCTGCTGCTAAATAGGAAGATTTCTGAATCACAGAAGTCTTGAACTCATAAGTTTCCCTTACTAATGTGATAAATAACTCACCATGTTGCACATTGGCTGTCAGCAATATAGAAATATATCATTTGAATCTTTTTCTTGGAACTATACAAATGTTTTATTAGACATCTTGATACCTCAGCAGTTGTTTCAATAAAAGGATATAAAACCAGAGATCTAGTATTTGTCTCCCTAAGGATTTTCCTCAGGTGTTGTAAGTGCATATCACCTAATTTTTTTTACTTCCGGTCAAACACACGATCATGCAAAATCACATAGCAAATAAGTAAGGAATATATATTAATATTGTCCCATTCATTCATCATGTTAAACTTAAGTGCTCTAGTAAATCTAGCACAACTGTGAAAAGGCACCAGATTTGGTTACCTGACATATCTTGTTCATTTGTTTTTAAGTTTCCCCTTTCCCAGTATTTTTTGTGGCAACTGACGCAAACTCTGTTCAGAGGCATTGTTTTTTCTTTTAAAGCCTAAAATAATAACAGCTTTGGTAAAATGTGTGTGAGTGGTATATGCCTATTTTGTGATCAAAGGGAAGTGGCCATACTGAGCCAAACTGGAAAGAGCAAGTTTCAGAAAGGTGACAGCTGAGGAAGGTGTATGCTGTGGCCACTTTGATATGAAAATGGATTTAGTTAGCCTTAGAACCCTACTTCTAATACCTTGATTTCACCTGTCCTACCTTCATCTGCTGTGAAATCCAGAATCTCTTTGAAAGCTGCTTCTTTGACCTTGCAGTACTTTCTCAAACCTTGTGCTGTTTCTTGTCACTTCATCTACAGTGATACACACTATCAAAGCATTTTCAAGTCATGCAGTTTCCTGCATCTGAAGATGCTTGGGATTTGATGTGCCTTTGATATCTACTGTGTGATTTCACTTGGTGTCTTTATTGTTCCTTCTTGACAAAACATCCCTCATAATTATTTGGCCTGATCAGGCTCCTACTAACCTTCTCCAATGCTTGCTAAAAATCCTCTGCTCTAGCCTTTCATTATGCCACTAATCCTGCACTTTAGTTCTTATTCATGTCACTTTCAACTACTCCTTTCTTCCTCATTCCTTGTGTCATTCTGACATTCATCCCTGGTGTTCCATCTCTGAACTTCATAACCTTTGTCGATTAAAAATGAACCTTAATATTTCATTAGTATAGCTGCTACTGGGAAGAATATAATACAAAGCCTTCAATTAAATTGTCATCCAGAGTAAACAGTGCCACGCTCCAAATAACTTAGAAGCATTGCCATTATCTTAATTACTCATCACATGGTTAAGATCTTCATTTCTTCCCAGAAATGTCAGCCAACTCTAGGCCAGTTAAATATTGAAACTCCAGGAGTGTCCTATGAAAACAGTGGTTTAAAACTAGGGACTAGGGAGGAAGGTATGCAAATGTAATAAAATAAATAAATATATCTTTACCACAGTTATTTTAACGTCATGTTTGGCAGTTCATGGCACCATGCCTATTATACCTGTGGTATCATCCTAGATCTTCAATGGGCACTATTTATTGGGTTGGAATTTTCCTGCCTCACAGTCCTCTGAGCTCAGTGAAATGCTGCAGGAAGAGAGAATTAGCAGCAATTGTTAATTTAGGGGCTTTTCGCACGCCTTCAAAATCGCACAATGGTTGCCAATTGAAAACGCTACTGATTTGCCATTATGCACAACGTCGTTGACAATCTGCCACACACCTGAAACCGATCCGCAAAAAGCGCTTCCTTGTAGCGCTTTCAGGGAAATCCCCAAAAGTGGATTCACCCTCCGGAAAGCGCTACACTCCTGCAACCAATCTGCAACACTAGCGGGAAAGTTCTGTGTGTTACCATTGTTGTGGTTTCTACAAAGTCCCTCCCCCTGGCTCTCTCCTCTGATCTTCCGGCGAAGCGATCGCCATTTTTTTTTCTCCGAGCGAGCGAAGTTCAACCCACCAGCAAGCCTGTTTAGAGGCTTCCCCGGCTTCAGTCCCTCCCCAGAGCTGTTTAGTCACTAAGCACAAACAACAGAGAAGCCCGTTTGCTGATGTATTTTCCCTTTATTTTTTACACTGTTTTCGGCCGAAAATCGGGCCCGTGGGGGGGGATTTTTTTTTTCACTTGGGGGGAGCGTGGCAACGATGAAACGACAGCTCAAACACACCTGCCAGCTGATGGGTCTCTCCGTTGCAACGAATCAACACATATTCGTTGCAATGGGTGTGTGTGTTTTTTTTTTTTTAAAAAACCTTTCTTAAAGGGAAAGGGGCTGTTTGGGAGCATGCTAACGGCTGCCCATTGGCTGCTTGACGGCCAGGGGCGGGACGAGCTCGGCAATAGCACTTCCTTTCTAGCGATTTTTGCTGAGACCGGAAGCTTGTGGGAAACGATAGAAACGCAACTGGATTCCACTACAAAGTCAGGTATGCATAATGACGAATTGCACTATTTTAAATGGCGATTTTTCGTTCAGCAAACAATTTGCTACAAGGATCCCGGTGCGGAAAGCCCCCTAGTCTTGATCCAACACTTTATATTTACTTATACCTTGCTCTTTTCTCTGGTGGGAACCCAAAGCATTAGTTCCTCCTACATTTTATTCTTCACAACAACTCTGTCAGGTACCTCTGCTGGGCTGAGAGAGAGAGAGAGAGAGAGAGAGAGAGAGAGAGAGAGAGAGAGAGAGAGAGAGAGAGAGAGAGAGAGAGAGAGAGACTTCCCCAAGGTCACCCAGCAAGCTTATATGGAAAAATGGGGATTTGAACATAGTTCTCCCAGATCCTAGTCTGAAGCTCTAGGCGGCACTGGGGCCCATTCTGCACTTGTTGGATAATGCGCTTTCAGTGCACTTTAGAAGTAGATTTTCATGTTCTGCACAAGAAAATCCATCTGCAAAAGCATATTCAAACTGCATTATCCAATTTGTGCAGAATAGGCATGGGTCGACTGTTAGTACTGTATTTTCATATACTGCAGTATTCTAACTACTCCACTAACTGCTACTACTATTTTAGGCAGAAAAAATCATATGCATCACTATAGGATGTGTGAGACTTGTCTTGCCAGTAGCACATGTGAAAAGGATCTCGGGGTCTTAGTAGTAACTGAACATGTGTCAGCAGTGTAACTCGGTGTCTAAAAAGGCAAATGAGATTTTGGGCTGTATTAAAAGAAGTAGTTTCCAGATTATACGAGGTGATGTTACCATTTTACCCCACTCTGGTATGACCTCACTTGGAGTATTGAGTTCAGTCATGGACACCATAACTGAAAAAAGATGTAGAGAAACTGGAGTGTGTCCAGAGGAGAGCTACAAAGATGGTGAGGGGTTTGGAGGCCCAGTTGTAAGAGGAAAGGTCTGTTTAGCCTGGAGTGAAGACGACTAAGAGGTGATATAACCATCTTCAAATACTTGAAGGGCTGTCATAGAGAAGATGGAGCAGAGTTGTCTTCTGTTGCCCCAGAGGGTCAGACCAGAACCAATGGTTTGAAATTAATTCAAAAGAATTTTCAGCTAAACCTTTGGAAGAAGTTCCTGACAGTTAGGGCGGTTTCTCAGTGGAACAGGTTTCCTTGGGAGATGGTGAGTTCTCCTTCTTTGGAAATTTTTAAGCAGAGGCTAGATAGTCATCTGACAGAAATGCTGATGTTATGAAGTTAGGCAGATTGTGAGTGGGTGGGCAGGAAGTGATGTGCCAATATTTGTCTCTTGTGACCCTTCTTTGCATACCCAGGGAATTGCTTATCGCCACTGTGGGATGGTAGGTGAATTTCCTCCAGGCTAGGTTGGATTCTGGAGGTTTTGGGTTGGGGGATCACTGGGGCCTGAAATTGGGATCACTGTTGGGTAGGCAAGTAATTGTAAATTTCCTGCATTGCGCAGAGGGTTGGACTAGATGACCCTGGAGATCACATCAAACTCTATGATTCTATGCTACTACTAGTACAATATGCTAACTACTCTACTAACTGCTATTGATTCACATTGCAAAACTAGTAATTGTCATAAACCCTCTTTGGGTCCATGTATATGGCATGTTCATATGCATGAACGGCATGTTCCTCGTTTTCATGCCAGCACTCCAAGTTAGAAACCCAGCCACCTAAACTTCTAGTAACTTGGGGGAAAATTAGTAAAGGCTATCTCTGAACAAGTTCAAGCGGCAGCATCTCCCAATTACTCCAGCCCATCACTGTGTGTACTTGTTTGAGCATGTTTAGTGAGAGCAAGTGTCTAAGATGTGCAAGGAGGAGTTTGAATCGCACTCTATTCTCCCAAACAGGAAAACTTAAGTTAAGCTAGAGCACGAAACAGGGAAAATAGCTATCACACCTGTTGGTTTCAGATCTAAGGCAGAGAATAGGGGGGAAATCACATTAGGTCTCAATGTGGTCAAGATACTGGAATCCCAGGCTGCCTCCACCATTGCTTACAAAATTCCAGATTCTGAGATCTCCAGTTTACTGCAGTGGCTTTTAGAAGTAGGGTGTTCAATATTCTCTGAAGACTGGATTCAAACATGTCCCTTTTGAAGTTTGTAATTAGCTGTTTCCCTGCATAATCCTAAAAAGAATTATATCCCCCAAAGTGGTATAACTCATAAACATGGTCACATTATGACTTGTGAAAGATAAATCTTCTTCAGAATGCTCTGCAATGACTAATAAATACATGGGAACTCTCACCTGATGCTTCTTTGAATAATGAATGTGGAACATGTGAACTGCCTGTGTGATAGGGGAACATCAGTGAAATTAGGAGATGTAGCAGAGGTATAGTTAGTACTTGGCGCAAAATGTGTAAATATTTACACTATGTAAAAATATTTACACTATGTGTAAATATGCCTACGCTTGATTATATACCTGCACAGAAGTGCAGTAGATCTGCTGTCTCAATTAGATGTACACTTGATACATTTTGTTCAAAAAGAGTGGGATGAAGAGATATTGAGACAAATGGGAGAACGTCAGTTTGCCAATGTGGTCGAGTCCTGAAACAGACAGTCTAGCAACCAAGAAAACCTCACTTCATCACATGCAGTTTCTGGCTCTACTCCGTTCTGTCTCCTTCAGTTTCCAAGAAGGGTTATAAGCACAAGGTGTTTCCCTTTGTTGCATTTGGGTCTAGATGTCTCATGGATTCTAGTGAGCTTGGATGGTTAGCCAGTTTAGACCACCAAATAAGGTTAAAGTGCTAATACAATTGCTTACAAGACGACATTCTGGGTCTGCCCTTGAAGACAAGAGTCAAGACATGACTGAAAGAATTGTTACGATTTTGTACTGTTCTTCATTTGTGTCAGTGCAAGCATTTATGTAGAAATAAATTATAAATTTTATACTATTAAATGTACATAGAGTGCAGAAAATGCAGTTAACCATTTTTTCTACTGATGTAAACAATTTGTAGCTTATGTATAGAAAGCAACTAGTTGGATGGAAGATAAGATGTTGCAGCTGCAGTGTTATTTCTCCCCCTTAATTTACTGCTTGGCTCTTAGTCTTTTTCAGCTATTTCAGTCAGCACATTTGTAGCTAATAGGAATAGATCTTTTACAGCACTTTAGCAGAATGGAACACTGGTACATTATGAGTGAAAATCTATATTGTCATTTGTCATTTTTTTGTTATTACTATTTCATAATAATTAAGCAATAAATAAAACAGGGCATGCTGACAAGCTAGAAAGAACTGTGAAGAACTGAGTGGCATGGGGAGAAATTGATAAGGTGATTAAAAAAAAAACCAAATACAATAAGGCAATCTGAACATTTCAGATTGGGAGTTGTGTTGAAGGCGGCTATATTTTCTTTGTCACATTTATGTAATACCAACTATATTGGTATTCACTGGCAGTCTTCAAGCAAAGGTTGGATCCACACTTTTATTGGATGCTTTAGGATGCTTTGGGCTGATCCTGCGTTGAGCAGGGGGTTGGACTAGGTGGCCTGTGTGGCCCCTTCCAACTCTATGATTCTATGATTCTATGATTCTATATGTACAAGTCTGGGACATGATGTAGCCAAAATGTAGTTTGAATGATTTCCAGGGGGGATGGTCAACATGGGCCTCTCACTAAATCCCAGGGGAGCTGGAAGTGCTTAGCATTGACTGGATCAGACCCTCAGTTTATAGGAAATCTTTCTGAAAACTTGCCTTGTATATTTATTCAGTCAAACGAGACTCCTTTCCTTTATAATTAATTAATTAATTAATTAATTAATTAAATAATTAATTAAATTTATTACTTGCCTCTCACCAAAGGCTCGAGGCGAGTTACAATGTTTAAAAGCCCCAATAAAAATCCCCATACAAAGATGTGGCGGTAAAAACAGTAACTAAGTACAACCCACCCCAAAGAAACCGTACTGGAGGGGAGGGAGAAAGAGGGCACTTGGCATTTGCTACTGCTACTTATTTTTCTGATAGACTAGTTGATATCCAAAGGGGAAAAAATGTGCAGTAGGTGTTTTTGTTGATGTTGTTGAAATCACTGACCTCTTGTCACTGTGTGGAGGACATGCATATAGCATGCTATGACCTAGCTGCTCTTTGGCTAGAAAACCTTTTAACAATTATTATTGCCAGGAACCTAGTGAGGCAACATGAAGAACCAGAAAAAAGACACATACTTTTCTGCAGTAGTTCTTACATGCAAGTAGAGCTTCAGCACTGTCAAACCCTGTGCTTATTTTAAAACTCATGTCTTGCCTGCATATTTCAAGAAAAAGCCAGGAATCAGTAGTTTGCATGCAGACCATCCATATTCAGTCTCTTAATCTCTAGTTAATGAATCTCAGGTAGTTAAGGCTGCCAAGCCCCTAGGGGGCACAAGGGAATTCTCACCCCCTGATCTCATTGTCCATGGCAGTGGGGGGGGGAATCAATAAAAAAGGAGACTTGTGTACTTATCAGAACATATAGAAAGTGACAAAGGGTACTCTAGGAGTTGCTGGAAACACTGTTTTACCATAGAGTTACTGGAGATTCCTAGACTGGATTTCCACGGTGGACTGACCATAGAGTTTCTGGTTATTCCTAAACTACCCTTTCTCACTTCCTGTATGAACTTCTAGTAAGTACACCAGACTGATTTTTAAACTTATTTCTCCCTGAAGTCCTTCTGTCAGTTGCCTGTTTAATTGTTTAATCCTATAGATAGTAGATGCTGAGATATACCTTTCTTTGTGACCCTGAAAAGCTTCTACTAATAAGAATAAACAACAATATGGCCCATTACCAGATTGCTTCATATATTTCTATTCTTTTTGGATAGACCAATACACTCTAACATTTCCACAGTTTATAATCATAGAGAAATTATAGATATTCCTGAAGAAAAGCTCAGTACTGACCCATTTCTAAAATCATAGCGGACCTCAGAAGTGTTTTTACCATCTTCCGGAAGGAACTTTGTTGTACATATAATCAAATGGTAAGTCCAGAAGTGCAGCATGTTTAAATTGAAATGTTGTGTACTGACATATCATCAACATTTGGAAATCCCTCCACAGGGAGATTTGTCTGTTTCTCCCTCTATAGGTATCTTTCAACAACAAGCTTTCAACAACAAGCTTAGCTTGGAATGCTCACTTGCCCCTCCTTCTACTTCTGTGTGTTTATATGTTTTTAACTGAGTATTTTAATAATCTTAAATGTATTTTAATTGCTTAAATGCTTTAATGTTTTTATATTCACTGCCTTGTATCTCCTGATTGGTTGGAATGGTAGCATACAATATTTCCAATACTTTTTAGGATTTTTTTGTTGTGTTTTTACTGACTTTTGTAAACCGCCGTGAGACTTCCTGGTTCCTGGTTGCAATGCTTCCCTTAAAGTGACTGCGCTCCAGAAGCCCTAACTTCTGTCAGCAGAGACTTGCCTTTTGTTATTTCCCTCTCCTCTGCTGTCTCCAATCCTCTCCCCTCCGTTCTGCTCAAGAAAAGAGACTTCTGCTGCAATTGGCACCCTTCTCCATTCTGAGCTTCCCCAATCAAGTACAGAACACTTTCTGTTTCAATTGGGGGGGGGGAGGATAGAGGAAGACCCGAGTTCAAATCGATCTGAATTCAGCAGGATCCACAACACCAACAAAAACAAAGTAAGTGCAGAATCAGCCTGGTGGCTGCTTCTGTCTTTTCTAAAACAAATTAATCTCTACTTTCCTCAGAGCAGCAAGTGCTTCATAACCCCCAGAGGGCATAACCTTTTTGTTCACCTGAAACATCCATTCAGGAACAGTTGCCTCAATTACAGGAAGAAGTTTGACTTGGAACTTCCTGACATTTTGTGACTGGTCTTGGCCACCATGGCAGCTACTTTATGGCAGTGCCTGTCATAAAACCCTTTCTGGGTCTATTTATGTTTACATGCATGTACTATGTTCATGTGAATATAAACCATGTTCCACTTCTACATACCACCACCCAGAGTTATACATCCAGCCCCATTCCTGTCATGATTTGGGGAACATGAGTAAGGGCTGCCTCTGAACCAATACAAAGGGGAAGGATTTCCCAACTGCTCCAACCCTTCACTGGGCATGTATTCTTGCACGAGTGAGTGCTTGAGGTGTGGCGTATTTGTTGTATATATGTATAAATGTAATAGTCGGTTCCTCCCCTAATATCTGTGTGATTTAGTTTGGTCCTATTGGATATTATAGTTTTTAGTGTGTATGTTAGTTGAAATTCTTGGTGATAGAGTTGTCTCCTAAATAAATGGATAATTTAGCCAACTTGACTCTTTTAAATGAAGCTAAGAATGGTGCTTGAGTGAGTATTATAACCAGGGAATCAAAGAAGGACATTTGGCTTAAGTTGCATGAGGAAGATTTTGAATCATATTATGTTCTTTTAAAAAGATAAACTTTATTGCTACAAGAGTTCAAGACAGGAAAAAATAGCTATTATCACTTCTGGTTACAGATCTGAGGAAAAGAATGAAAAGCATGACATGAAGCTAAACAAAAGAGTTACTTCTGACATTCCACCCTACCGGGCTGTCCAGGAAACAAAGGCACATCCAGACCCCCATCTACTTTCTTGCGGGGGAACTCAGCTCAAAGCACTCAGACAAATACTAATGGATGCTTCAACTTTTTAACCACTCCTGCCTGCACGAATGGGAAGCCTCTCCCAATCCTGATTTAGTGCATTTTATGGCTCTCTTCCTTGGGAAGCAAATGACTGTTAGGATTGCAGGAACTCCCAGTTGAGTTTCTAACTGCCTTATGTTCCTGCAGCACAACAAAGCCTACTGTATGCTTTCAAAATTCCAAATATTCCCACATATTCAAAATCTGTCTCCTGATTTAGACAATGGTTGACCAAATTGCTGCATGGTCTTCAGAAGTAACAAAGATACTGGGGATTGTGGTAGTCAAAGAGCAATGGAAGAAGGGGAGTCCTTAGCCACCATCAGGCCTGCCCTATTGCCTACTTTTTGGGACAGTGGTCTAACAGCAAAATTGTACACACTAGGAGGTTTCATGCATACTGAATAAAAGGGCCCTTTTGCAAGCATAGGATCCAACAGAAATTTCCACCCTTGTCCTATAGTTTGTCTTTTGTGGCTTTTGTTAAATGCTTCAGTGCAAGTTGGGCAGGAATTAATTTGTGCCAGTGCTGATCAGGCTATAGCTATTTTTCTCCCTTAATGTCATATCCTAAATCTGAACTATATAAAAAAGAAAGGAGGGAAGGGTAACTTACCAAGTGCAATGTGCATTCCCTCATCAATTCCATCCTAGAAGGATTGGACAATACCATCAGAAACAAGCCAGACCCCACAGTGTCCCATGACAACTGTTGGTGTGGTGGATCATGGCACTGAGAAAGATTGGCCATGCGTAGCAATCTTCTTGAAAGAGTTGTGAATGACAGACTGAAAGTCTTGAGTCCACCTAACCCCCAATCCCCAGCAGGAAAGCGTGGCCCAAAATCAGAAGGGGGCACTTGAATTTGCAGCCAACCTCCTATTCCCAGGAAGGTTTGGCCATGCACAGGGATCATCTTGCCAAAGGGGTGAGTGAAAGGGAATAGCTCTGGAACCCTGAAACAAAGATAAATCCTTTCAGACTGAAGGAAAGTCTTGGCCATGCACAGCAATCACTTTGCCACTGGTACAAGTAAAAGGGAATAGCTCTGGAGCCTTGGAAAAAACTTGGCCATGAAAAGGAAGACCCGAGAAGCTGTCTTGGAAAAAAAAAACTTGGCTAACAGAAATCAGCTTGCCAACAGTTCAAGTGAGAGGGAATAGCCCTGGAAGCCCGGAACAAAGGGAGGACTCTCCAACTTCCAAGCACTCTGTCATGCTCCCCACCCAGGTTATGAATTGCAGCCAATATACAAAGAATGGATAGCAAATATTAGGATGTGACTGTATGCAGCCACACAGATTAACAACCCACATCTGACACACCAGAAGGACAGGACACGCACAGCAGCCATCTTGCCAGTGGTGCCTGAGAAAGACGATGGCTCTGAAGCCACGGATCAAAGGGACAGCCCCCCAGACCCATGAACACAATATGTCATCCCCTCCATCAGGATCTGACCTGCAGGCAGTATAAGAAAGATGGATAGATAGATTATAATAGGACTGGACATGGACTTGCAGATTTGTCGCCGAAACAAGACGAGGAGAGAGCAGATCACAGCAGCAGAGAGATCAGATCACAGACCACACTGAGTGACAAACAAAGCCTTGGACCATGAAACACCCCAACCCCAGATGCTTAATCTCACTGCTTAGTGTGAGTAGAGAGACTGGTTAGCTTAAAGGCCTGAGTCCACCTATGCAAACAGCAAAGGGCAATCCGCTGCCCAGCTAAGCGACTTTTATCTGATCTATTCCACTCCACCTCCCAGCAAAACCCAGTAAAGGAGGACTGGGCTTCAGTGTGGGCTTTATAAAGTTTTTAGGTCCCATAGAGCAGGGGTAGTCAACCTGTGGTCCTCCAAATGTTCACGGACTACAATTCCCATGAGCCTCTGCCAGCAAATGCAGGTGCTCATGGGAATTGTAGTACATAAACATCTGGAGGACCACAGGTTGACTACCCCTGCCATAGAGCACTGTTATTGACAGCCAGCAGTACCTGTTGAGCTTTGGAAGACTCCTATTGGTATTTCCAAGACTGGAGAATTCCATCCCTACCATTGTTTTGTGGTTTAATTCATTAACAACAGTTTGTCTGCAAAATGTAGCCATTCACAAACAACCATGAATCACCATGAACCACCCTTAAGTTTATGGAATGTTCATGATGGGCACACTACCATGAACAATGATTTGAATTGTTCATGAATTGACAAAAGTTTGTCACAAACTTTGATTTGTGAGCCTGCTCATGCCTATACCCTAGTTGGAAATCATAGGAATTTAATAACCATGATAACCTCTAATTAATATTCACAGCATTTTTAGTTTTCAAAAGAAATATGCATAACTTCCCTACAAAGGAATTAACCTCTCGTAGTATAAATTAACATGATCTTTGCAGCTACAAAACCAACATGACTGCACTTCACAAATCTATATCTAGGGAAGGCACCATATTCATGGTCCATTTCTTGCCTATGAAGATTCATGACACATACATTATTCATTGTTTAAGGTACCAAAGGACCTTTATGAAATTTATAGAATTCATGGGATTGGTATACTCATTTGGAATCACAATTGCTGATATGCTTTTATACCTCTAAAGCTCTTACCCCGTTTTTCTTCTTTTTAATGATTTATTGAAATGTAAAGTGAGACTGATACGAAAGTTTGCCTTGATAAAAAATGCTAAGGAAGCTTCAACCCTTTTTAGTACAAGGAACCTGAAATAGACTGTTTATGCACTGGGAACTTCATTGCCCCAGCTCCGAATCAGGGGCGGACAATGTGCACCAGGCTCCCCCATGTGGCTGCAGGAAGAGGTGGGACAACCTGCCCCAAGTAAAACTCCAGCCTGCAGCCCGGCATGAAACCTCCAGTGCATAAACGGTCATACTGATACATCAAAATTAAGTACGTGTCCCTTTTTGTTAGATGGAGTTGAAAAGATAAGCATTTAGGAGCTAACTTCTTTTATAAGGTCTTCTGTTGCTAGAATACAGGTCTTTAGCCAAAGTTTTGGCTAATACATTTCAACACAGAGAACCCTTCTCCCTGCCATCTCGTCTCTGATGCTCAGTCATTGTACTGTAGGAAGATCTGTTGGGTCCCTGAGCCATACTCTTTAGTCCTTCCTGGACTGAATCTGGATGGAGCTTTTATTACAATTCCAGGTCAATTCAGTCCCTACCATCTACACTGAATGTGATTTCCATTTTGATTTTGGGCAATTAAAATTTTCCCTCTGCAACAAGCATGATCGATCCAGACTGTGCAGTGACCCTACCTTTCCCCCACGATATCCAGGGCCTATTCTGCACACAATTGATAATGCACTTTCAATGCACTTTAGAAGCAGATTTTTCTGTTCTGCACAGGAAATCCAGCTGCCAAAAGCACATTGAAAGTGTATTATCCTATGTGTGTGGAATGGGCCCTGGAGTGGATATAACCCTCGATATTTGAAAAATCCAACACTGTAGAAAAGCCCTGATTGGCCAGTGTATCAGTTCAAAGACTTCTTCCTTCCCAGGTTGCAAGGCTTCCATTAAAGGGGAAGCCCTAACCTCTCTTGGCAGAAACTCCAGAAGCCCTAACTTCTCTCGGCAGAGATTTGCCTCTTTGATTTATTCCCCTGCCTCTGCTGTCTCCAATCCTCCCCCCCCTGCAAGAAAAGAAAGAAAGAGATTCCTGCTACACTTGGCTCCCCCCCTTCTGAGCTTCCCTAATCACGTGCAGAACACTTTTCTGTTTCAATGTGGGGGGATAGAGGAAGACCTGAGTTCAAATCAATCTGAATTCAGCAGAATCCACAATGGAATAAACAAAGTGAGTGCAGAGTCCCCACCCCCATACTGATCCTTACTCTTCATCATCATCATCATCATCATCATCATCATCATCATCATCATCATCATCATCATTATTAATAATAATAATATATTATCATAATTACTAATAATAATAATGCTATTTATAGACCACCCTCTCCATCAGGTTCAGGTGGTTTACAACAACTGTGACACAAAATGTTGATATAAACAGTAAAAACATAAACAGTATCCTGAGAGCTCTGTTTGTATTAATTGCTTGGGCCTTGTTCTATTCCTCTCTCTCCAGCCTATCTCTCTATGGTGAATGGGGGGGGGGTGCTTAATTTAATTACTTGCCCCTGGCCTCAACCATATGCCTGGTGGACTAGTGCGATTTTGCAAGCCTTGTGGAACTTGGATAGCGCCATCAGATCCTGAGTTTCTGCCGGCAGCATACTCCACAAAGCCAGGCACATTTCTTTCCGTTCAAGAACCACCAACATATTAGTATTCAAAGATCTTCATGTTCTTCTGGAGGTACATGGGGAGAGGTGGCCCCTTAGATCTATGGAGCCCAGACTGCATAGAGCCTTGAAGGTTAAGATCGGAACTTTGAACTTGATCTGGAATTCAGCCGGTAGCCACTGCAGCTATGGATGACAGGTTGAATATGGGTCCTCCACAGTACCCTAGTAAGGATCCATGCAGCTGTGTTTTGCACCAGTTGCAGTTTCCAAGTCAAGATTGGCTTAGAACTAGTGTAGAGCTTCCTTTCTCCTCTGCATTTTTTTAAAACACTATCTCTTTCAGCCCTTACCGTTGCATTGATTGTAGCAACTGCAAGGGTTCACTGCGGCAAGTATAATACAATATATGATCTCCATCATTTATGCATTCTGGTGAGTCCCTAGTATGAAATGGGTAACGTCTGTCTTGCATGAAAGCTCCTTTCCCACTGAGAGATATTCATAACTGTGCCCAGTAGGTGGCTCCCCTAATCATATATGCAATACCTGAAGGAATTCTTTGTATTCTGACTTCAGTGCAAATCTTATAACCTGTGTGCTTGATTTTAATACCCTGAGACATTCTGTTATGAGGTTTAGCATTGTGTTTTGACAATTCCCGGGTTCCTCCTTGGCTATGTGTTCTCATTTTCACTGAAAATAAAATGAATCACATTCCCTCTATCCTTTTTATATTTACAGTTCTGTTTCTGAGATTATTTTAAGTATAGCGTAGCAATTATTTTGTGTTAAACATTTTCAAGGCATTTATCTCTCCCCCACTGTTAAAAACCAACCAGAATGTTTATCCTTAACAATGTGTCCAGTGAATCTTTGAACAAAAGGACGCTGTGACAGCTTTCTTTTCAGAGCATCTTCCCTCTTCTTTGTGGCAGGTGCTCAGTTATTTGTGGTGAAATGTTGTGTTTATCACTTTACTTCACCAGGTTTCCTTTCATACTCTGCAGTCCTTCTCGATTGCATTGTGCTGGAATGTATGGCCGTTAGACTATTAATATTGTTTGTTGAACTGCTGCTGGTCTTCAGAAGTATATGCAGGCAATACCTGCCCATTTATGGATTTGACATAAACATCTCAGTAAACCTTATAAAATCCAAATTGACAAGTCACCCACTATTATTGGTACTCATCCAGGACTGGCCCGCCCAGGTAGAGGCAGCCCTCATCCAGAAAAGTCTTAATAAGAGGTAAGCTCTCTACCTCCAACTTCCTGCCGGTTTCAGAAATCTGCTGGGTGGAAGAGGAGCCAGCCTCAGAGCATGCCCTGCTGCTAGTAAGTTGTCCTGACCTCTTTCAACTTGGAGGAAATGGTGGGAGGGAACTGGGCAGCCTCTGAGAGCCTACTGGAGGTGGGGGGCTGCAGACGGCCCAGAAATAGCCCCTTACTGGGACTATGGGACCCAAGGCCTCTGAGATCCACGGTGCCGAGAAAATACCTCAGCCCTGGGAATGTTGACTCATGAATAAGTGATGGCCATCTGGGTCAAAGGGCAGCCAGGAAAAGCCTATGCTCTGGGAACGTTTATTCATGAGTGAGAGCCAATCAGTTCAAATTGTACTCTGCCAATGAGGGCCAATAATTTTAAACTGTATGCAGTCAGGAAAAGCTTCTACCCTGGGAATGTTTACTCATGAGTAAGTCATGGGACTCAGCCAGGAAAGCCTAATAAGGGGTCTGCTCTCTGCCTCCAACTTCCTGCCAGTGTCAGAAGTTTGCTGTGTGGAAGAGGAGCTGCCCTGCTGCCAGCCACCTCCTGATACAGCTTCTGAGTGCCATCTGGACAACCGGGGGGGGGGGAGGGCTGTGGGAATCCCAGAAATGCCCCCCTGCCAGCCCTCTGGGTCCCAGGAAAGCCAGGAAAAGCCTCTGCCCTGGAAATCTTTGCACATGAGTAAGAGATGTGAGGCTTGCAATTTGTAATCTGGAAAGGGAGGAATGCTTTGGGAGGTAGCCATCACAGGCAAGTGCAACAGGGAAAATAATGCAGATGTGGCTGAATTGGGAAGATATAGACTGGGAACAGTTTCTAACAGGACAGTGACTAGCCCAAGGTCCCAGCATGTGGAGGTGCAGGGAATCAAATCCAGTTCACCACATTAGAAGCCGCAGCTTTTAACCACTAAACCAACTGTACAAATTACCATTTCCTGAAAGAGATGTAGCTTGAGCACAGGCACAAGGAGCTGTTGCAAGAGGATGGTTTAAGTCCTTCTTGACTTGCTCATTGACTGTTAAGGGAATCTTTTCCTTTAAATTTGGACCTTCTGGACAATTGCTTCTCAGAGCAAGCCAAGGAGAGAGACACTCAGGTATTTTCTACATGGAGAGGTGACTGTGTGGTTAATAAGGTTTGCTATTTGAGAAGGAATGCTTTTATCTTCTGTGTTCTCTCTCTCTGTGTGTGTGTGTGTGTGTGTGTGTATGGGGGGGGGTTCTCAAAGCTTGAATAATATTTCAGGTGATTTTCAATGGTCAAAAAGTTGAGAAAAGCTGACATAGAGATAATGATTGAGAAACCCTCTGGAAGTTCTTTGCCAACCTGTTTTCATGTTTGATTTGCAACATACAACTGTTTTTGATTTACTCTGATATTGAACTGAAGAATATACTGACTGAAAGGTGTTCAGTTCTTTAAGCAAATTTTGCTATCAATTATTTTCATTAAAGGAAGAATATGTGACAAGTTTATGAATTATTTGATGTTTGTTGTTATTAGCAATTACTGCCACCCAGCATTTCTTTTTGCTTCCCAGCTGGAGCCTGGCATCCCTGCAACTCCATGGGATCCAAGCCAGGGCTTTTCTCCAGAGGGACTGATCTCTGTAGCATGGAAATGACCTGCAATTTCAGCAAATCCCCAGATCCCAACCTCTCCTATCCTGCAACCTCTCTGCCACAGAATTCTCCCCTCCCAAGCAAGCCCTTTCATCTCCAGGAACATGGATATGAATTGTTATTGTAGAGTTCCCCCTTCAAAACAGCCATTTTTCCCTGGGGAGCTGGTTTCCAATTCAAAGAGATTTTCAGGCCGCAGCTGGAGGTTAGAGACCCCTGGGTCAGGAATGTTCCTTGAAGTTTGGAGGCGGGGCCTCAAGAGTGCAGGAGCTTTTGCCATGTAACCAGCCCCCAGGAAGGCCACAATGCAGGTGTGCATCCTAGCGCCCAATGTATTCCTGGGTACAATGGGCTTTCCCTTTGGTATGCATATATGGTCCTGCCTAACTGAAGGTGGAGGACTCAACAGCTCTGCCCAAACTGTAGAAGAGTCTGGGGCAAGGGATGTGCAGACTCAGGCCCATTCCGCACAAGGACCAATGTTGCCAGTTGGTTTCACAAAGCAATAACACTATTTTAAATAGTGGAATCTCGGCGTTCCGCATACCTGCCTTTGTAGTGGAATCCAGTAGCATTTAATTCGTTCCCCACAGGTTTCCGGTCTCGCAGGAATCACTAGAAAGGAAGCGATTTTTTCTGTGCTTGTTCCCGCCCCTGGACGTCAATCAAACAAACAGCCAATGGGCGGTTGTTATCATGCTCCCGAAAAGCCCCTTTCCCTTTAAGCACAGTATTAAAAAAACACACACACATACGTTTCAATGAATATGCCTTGATTTTTCCTAACATAGAGACCCATCTAGCTGGCATGTGAGCTGGTGAGTCATCGTTACCATGCTCCCCCGAGTGGAAAAAAAAATCCCCCCCAGCCGAAATTAAACGGAACTGGCAAACAGGGGGCTGTGTTGTGCTGGGGGACTTAGGGGAGCTTTAAAGCACTTCTGTGGAGGGACTGTAGCTGGAGAAGCCTCGCTGGGTGAATGAAGCCTCGCTGGTTCGTTGCTTTCCCCGCTCGCTCCGAGGAAAATAAAATGGCGATCGCTTCACTGGAAGTTCAGAGGAGAGAGCCAGGGGGAGGGACTTTGTTGAAACGGCTACATTGAGAACGCACAGGTCTTTTCCGCAAGTGTTGCAGGTTGTTGGCAGGAGTGTAGCGATTTTCTGAGGGTGAATCCACTTTTCTGGATTCCCCGGAAATCGCTACAACGAAGTGATTTTTGCGCTAGTGTTGCAGGAGTGTTGCAGATTGCTCACGATGTCATGCGGAACTTAGTTTTAGTGGCGAAAACAAAAAGCAAGACTAGTGTTATATTAAAGTCGTGCGGAATGGACCTCAAAGTATGCTTCCTTTCCCTACCAGAAGATGCTACAGTAAAAGCAGTATAGTTTTCAAGCCCCTTCAGGGTAGGGGATTCCCCACCCCCCAGTTCCTGTTGCCTGCCACTCTTCTTTGTGATGATGAGAGATATTTTTTTTTAAATTGCAGCATCATGTGTAACAATTCTTCACTTCTGGTTAGAGTCCAGATGTGGCAGAGTAGATCTAGATATCACTGGAAACTTTATGGGTTTTTATCAGAAGTGACATCATTATATCCTGGTACCCAGGATGGTTCCCCCCACCCACCCACACACACACACACACATCCCCACACTTGTTTCCAAGGTTGGCCTGACAACCCTAGAAGGCTATCCTACCACAACACCCAACTTTCTGCTGCATGAGGTGAGAGTGGTTTCTGATCATTGACTTTTTAATCATGTGGTCTTTCGGTGTTTCATTATAAAATCTAGAGTTATAGATGTGCGATCAACTGGATGGATAAAATGCTGATACAACAAACCCATTATCTTTATTTTTATCTTTTTTTTAACAATAATAAAGTTCAAGTTTCATGACAGGCAACTCACACATTCCTGATTGGCTTTCAGGAGTGTCTACTCTTTTATTCAAGGCCAATGGCAGGTCTGCCCTGCCCCCAGCCTCCATCTCAACCTCTTTCCTGCTGGAACAAGAGCCAGCTCCCTCTGCTGACCCACTTCCCAAAGGTATGCTGGGCCAGATAGTGGACTGGCTGGGCGGGAGGAAGAGGCTCAGCCTGCCATCCAGCCCCAGGACATCAAGCGTGGACTCTAGGCCCGCCTGAGATTCTGGGGTTAGAGATTGAAAAAAGGGTTCCACCACCCCAGGAAATCCCATGGGCTGAGAACAGCCTTTGTGCTCTTCCAAGTCGGGGGAGGGGGAGGATGCAGGAAATGCCACCCACCAACCCCTTCGGGTCCAACTTAGCCTTTCAACACTTTTCCGTGCACTCCCAAGAGGGGGCCACAGAAAATGGGAAAAAGGCCACCTGCTGGCCCCATAGGTTCCAGGGCAGCCTTTGGGCACTCCTTCATACACATACCTATTTGGGAGGTGAAAAATTATCTTTCTCCTTCCATATGTTTTCTCCAGAGGAACTGGTGCCAGGAGATCAGCTGTTATTCCTGAAGATCTCCTGGCTCCCACCTAGAGGCTGGCAACCCAGCTTCCTGTACATGGAGGAGGCGTGAGGCATCAGACCCAGCCACTGAGATAAGAATCTGCCACTCTTTAACCACGTCACCATCCTGGATCTCAAGTGGGGAGCAGGAAGATGAGTCCCAACACCCAGGAGGGACACAGTGCAGGCATTCCTCCTAGCACCTGTTGTCTCCCCAGGTGCGTTGGGCTTTGCCCGTATTTTTTTATATGAGTCAGTTCTTAGAAGCAGGGTTTTTCCAATGTATTTTCTTTCAATTGATGAGGTGACTTCTAATTTTCATCACTGTCAGTTTTCTACATGGCACTTAAGCCAAGGCAGTATGTTTAACATGTAAGAGTTCAGTTGACGTTTTAGTTGGCTCATGAAAGAGCTAAGAAGGTAGAAAAGGAATAGTCAAAACAAAGTCTCATATGCCTTCACCTTCCTTCTTTGTTTCACTCCTCATGGTGTTACCTTACATCACTTTCTAGATAACAATATACAAATACATAATGGAAGCATAAAAACCACCTTCTATTGGAAACCTACTTATTGTCAAACATGTCTACATTCCTCCAGTCTCCATCCTAAACCCACTGAATAATCCATCTGTTCTGATCCCTCAGAAATAAATAATCACCTGCAGGAATGTCTACAACAGACATTTTTGGAATCACAATACTCACCTGATATAGTAAGGAAACAGCTCAACAAAGCTAGAAGGATGTCAAGGGATAACCTGTTAAAACAGAAATCCAAACAAAACAACAACAGAACACTTGATGATTTCATGCTGCTCTCGGCTCAAGCCAGTTGAATGCAACATTAATGACCCACAGCCTATGCTGGACAATGCTACTGTCTCACAGGCTATACTGCTCACTCACAGGCATCGGAAGGCAAACCTTCTCTTGCTTACATACAGCCTTCTACCCTTAAACAATTTCTCACCCACAGCAATATCCTTCAAAACATAGTCACATTCTCTGCAACCAGGGCCTGCAATAAACTAAGATGCCAGTTCTTTCCCACATCCACTCTGACAACACAATAAATGGACCCAACAACATCAGACATACCATCTCAGGTTCATTCACCAATTCATCATCCAACTTTATATATGCCATCAAACATCACCAATGCCCTTCTACTCTCTCCATTGAAAGAGGTCCATTCCTATGCAAAAGATTAAATGGACGTTACTCTGACACTGCTTTCAAGAGGTTTGCTGCCTTTCTCTCTGTTTGCAGCCCAGGGAAGAGAGACTGCAGAGCTGAGCAGAAATAGATATAGAATTCTGATCCCATTGAGCAGAATGAGAATGATGTTATTGACACCCAACAGTGCAGGTCAAGCTTTGGAGGGTTCCTATTGGTGTTTCCATGGCTGGGGAATTATAGTGCCCCTGTTGTCTTGGAGTTTTCTAAACAGTTTAATTGAGTGGAGATTGACTGGAAAATTTAATAATTCACAAATCTGCATGAACAGAACCAAAGATAATGAAATGTTTGTGCTGGATGCACTTCCATGAACATCATTTTGCAAATCAGAAATTAGCCCAAAATCATGATGAACTGCAGTTTATGAGATGGTTTGAGCCCATCCATATTCAGAACAGCAGTCCTCCCAGGGCTGAATTTTTAGGATTTTTATCTTACAACAAACACTGATTTTCTGCCCTCTACTTTAATCAAGCTGACTGCAATATGTATTGTGTCTTCATATCCTTTACAAGCATTCTTTACAACACCCATCCCACCTTCTCACTAGGATAAAATGACTCAAATCCCCATTTCTAGTCTACTTTATCTTTTGAAGGGAGATTTGACTCTCAAAACCTTATACCCTGAAACTATCATTGGTTTCTAGGATGTTACTGGACTCAAATCTGATTTACCTTCCCACATGGCCATCGCCCATGAGTTCTGGAGGGAAGCCAGCAGAAAAAATAGTGATGAGGTTTTGACGATGTAAAGTTACAGCAGATCTTATAGTGTTACTGTTTTCCGGCCAAACCACTGGACTGAAGGATAAGATATTGGATTGACATCAGATTCTCACCCACAGAGCAGCTTTTCGTTGTAACATGAGGCAGCCAAAACTGTCACCTATCATGGCTGTACCTTTAATGCTCATCCGCTAGTTGCTGAAATGGATGGGTGGGGCCGGCAGGGAGACAGTGTGTGGGCTGGTGTGCGGGTCACGTGGAGCAATTCTGCGTGGCCCATAAATGGGCAGAGCCAGGCCTTTTAAAGAGGCAGCCCGCAAATTAACCAGCCTCTTTCCACCCCATCTTGCCAGTGGGAGGTTGAAAAAAAAACCCACCCACCCTTGATTTAAAGTTTAACAAGTTAGGTTAACAGTTAATGTGTAGACATAGTTGATGTGTAATATTTAGTGCTATTTGTTAGGAATGTTTTATGTTTAAGCATGTAACCATATACAATTTACTCACTTTTGGTCTTCCTAGTGAGTCTTCTGTTTCAAAATGTACCATTTTCAGTTCCACATCTGGCAGTTTAGGCCCGGGGGAGATTCTTTTGGAGCAGTCCATGTCTGCATTACCAGACTCAACAACTGGGGCGGGGGGGGGAGCCTCCTTAAGAGGCTGAGTTGATACTGAGCCATAGAGCCTCCCTGGCGGGGGGGGGAGGGGTTAGAGCAAGCTCACATAACTGGGCAACTGGGGGAACCAAACAGAGGCCGTTGGAACTCCATTACTTTGGTTGCCTTCTCCTATGCTGATCCCAGTGGCTTTGTGGTGCTGAGGGCTTGGCAGCCACGGTCTTGCCACTGGGGTCTGGCTTCCTCATGGTCGGCTGGTTATGAGGTAGCTCAAGGTCGCCCTGGGCTGCACCGCCTCTCTGGCTGGTAAGTAAAGCTGTGGTCAGTTCATTGCCACAATCTAGCTGCTTTGTGTGCGTGTCTTCCTTGTTGGCCCATATTTGCCTTCCTCCTAGACGATATTCCCAAAATAATTCCACACCCACCTTTTCCAATCACATGTGGGAACTCCTGATGCAAATCAAAATAATTGCAAATGAAAACAAACTGGAGCGAAGGACAATCTGGTGCGAGTCTTTCAGACCTCTCCATATTTTGAAAGACTTGAACATTTTGTCAGGAATCTGGAAGATTAAAAAGTTCAGAAGAGATATTATTTATTTATACTTGAGCTCTCTTTGTAGAGGAAGAAGAAACAGTTTAAAGCTCTTGTAATGAGCAGTGGGGGAAATGCCTTCTTTTCTATTTGTCATTTAATACTTCACTGGGCTTCAGCTATTGGGATTCAAGTTTTGTACAGTGATATCCAGGTTCTGCTGTGGCCTGTTATTAGCTCTCGTGTAATCTTTTTGTGGGCTTATCCAGCCAGTAAAGTGCTGTTGCTTTAAAATGAATTCTAGCGCTTAGCATTTAATATTCCCCTCTTTTGCTCTGCAATTAGCTTTCCTAATGCAATTTAATCTATCTGAAACATTTCTCAAAAATCATGGAGGTAAACACCATCTCAAACTAAGCTAAGTCTCTTGAACTTTTCCTTAATGCTAATTTCAAATGACAGCAGGGCACCAACTGCTGTGAAAATTAATGAACGAGTAACATCAGACTGTCTTTCATTTTCATTTGAATGATTTGGCACTTAGAGAGCATACACAGGCAACAAAACAACACAAACGATGCTGAAGCTACAAGAATTTGGTTCCTTGTCTGGCTATCATAGGAAGCAGACAGTTCTGGATTTCCATTTGAATGGAATGTATGCAACCTCTTTGACAGCTTCAGAATGACTTTTGTTTTAGATTCATTAACAAACACAGAAATACCAATTCACAGTGCAGATATTCTAGACTCCTGGTATGGTAGAGAGTACCAGCATGCCAAGTGGCAATCAGGAGAGACAAAGCCATGAGTTTCAGTAAGAGATGCCCAGCTGGGTCAGACCAGTGGTCCCTTGAGGCCAACATCCTGATTCATACATTGGCCAACCTGTTGCTCTGGAAGACCAACCATCAGGCCATATGAGGCCAATGCTTCTACTGACATTATCTCTTAACACTGGAATTCTGTGGCTTACTGTTTCTCACTTGAGAGGTTTCCTTTAATCATCATGGCTAGGAACCACTGATAGATCTGTCCTCCATGAACCTGTCTAAATTCCCTTTCAAGGTAATGGCTCTCACTGTATCCACTGACACTCAATTCAGCAATTCAATTACTTTCTGAATCAAGGAGTACTTCCTTTTGTCCATCCTGAATCAATTTTCCATCAACTTCACTGGGTCCACCTGAGTGCTGGAACTATGGGAAGGGAACTGGGAAGAGTACATTGAGCCCCTCCTGTAGAGTTCTTATTTCAGCCTAATTCAGAGGCAGCTGAACTTGGCCCTGGAGTTTACATGGTGGCTTCACAATATGGCAACTTCTGTGCTGAGGTATGGTGTGACAGAGAAAAGGGACAAAGGGTAGGATCAGTCCCAGATGACTATGGCATCTCTGCAGGTGCCCGCTCTAGCCTCCCATGTACAACTTGGTAGGTTTAAGAGTTTGAAGGAGGATCCTCTACCACAGCAGAGGACTGAGAAGAAGCAGCTAGGAGTCAAATAGAGATCATGGCACTTTATGCACAGCAGCAGCCACGCTGGGTTGCTGCCGGGCATTGCGCCATGGCAGGATGCCCTAGCGCTTCCCGTGAACTCATGGGGGAGGAATCCCCCGGAGTATGCGAGCTGCCCCGGCATAGCGCGGGTGCGCGTACATGCAAAACGCTAGGGCTGGAAAGCCCGACACACTACCTGCAGGCAGCAACAATGAGGAGGTGAGTGAGGGGGGAGGGGGTCGCCACTGCACAATGGCGGGGAGCGGCATGCCGCACTTCCACAAAGGTGGGGGTGGGGAGACTTCCTGGTCAGCACCGCGGTTCTGCAGAGCTGACAGGGGTGTGCAGTGTCCCTTGCAGAGCTGACAGGGGTGTGCAGTGTCCCCTCACTGTAGGCTGAGGGAAGGGCAGAAGGGAAAAACAGACTAGGCAACTCTCTCACCTCACAACATGTTTCAACAAGAAATCACCCCCACCCCCACGATTTCTTCCCTCTACTAGAAGGGGGAACTCCACTAGAGACATCAGACTGGCAGCAGCCAGCAGCAATGGGCTGCAGTTCTTACTGGCCTGTCAACCTAGCAGTGTGAGTGAATGGAGGCTCTGATCTCACTTTATTTGCCAGAGTGACTAGCAGCCATTCTGTGCATGTTGGATAATGCACTTTAAATTCATTTTAGAAGTGGCTTTTCCTATTTCTCACAGGAAAATCTAATTGCAACAGCACACTGAAATCCCCCGGAGTATGGGCCTGGGCCAACTAAGAAATGTTCTTGTTTGATACTGTTTTCCCTTATTTACCTGTTCTAAAAGCTGGTTCAAAAATGTCCCCCAGTGCTTATTTAGTGATTAATCCAAACCGAAATCAGTTTTTACTCTGTGGGAATTTTGCCTAGGACAGTAACTCAGTGGAGAGGTAATCTTAATGTGGTGAGTATAATTTTTTTTGCACTGCCATTTGGAGACTCTAATAATGGGGGGGAGGGGGGAATCAGCCAGCGTGACCATTAAAATAAATTTCATTCTGAACTAACTGATCAAATCAGCTCTTTTCCTGGAAGCCAGGTTAAATAATGTCAGGGCTAAATCATAAATAATTCTCTCCCCCATCTTGTTCCTTTCCACTCTGCATACAGTCAGTCTCCACATTGCAGTCAATAAACGCAAGGCTAATTGCATTTGGACTTGGAAAAAAATGCCTTTGCTGTATTTTCCAAAGTTGCCTACTGAATGGAAACACTGGCACACTGAAGAGTGTGAGACAAGCAGGGAGGAAGAAGGGGCTGGCTTGTATTTAATATTGAGTGGATTTAAAACAGTCACTAAAGGCGTGCATGGATGGGATACAAGTGACCAATCACATTTAACAGGGATAAATGAACAGAAAGTTCAAGTACATCTTGAATAGATGCCACACAGAACACCTGGAAAGCTGTGATTATATGCAAGTGGCTGGAGCCCTTGTGCCTCATCTCCTTGGCCAAGCAAGGGTGAAGATGTCTTCCCACTTCAGACAGGGCAGGTATGATTTACTTTCTTCCTCCCTTCTTGCTGGTCCTCCAAGGACAAACAAGGGCTTCACTTGTGTCATTTCTCATCACTCTTCTAGATAAATAGAGACATCCTTATTCGCGGCTTGCTGTCAGACACCAAAGCTGTTGGAAACATAATTTATGAGCATGATTTATACATCTAAACACTTGTCAAACAAAACTTTTAGCAAAATAAACTTTGAAGCCTAACGGGGCACCAGCAGCATATCTAATAGGGCAACTTCAGACTTGTTTGTGTGCCAGGCTGGCTTCTTTGGTAGGAGTCTTCAAGGGAGAAAGTGATTAAAAGTGTGTGGCGGTGGGAAGGGAAGTCCTGCATCCAGAAGATGTGTGCACAGCATCTGCACCGGGTGTGAGCTACAAGACAGCTGATACTTTCAACGTTGATTGATTTTATACGTTCATCATGCCATTGGCCCCATCTGATTTCACCTGGAGGAAGAAATACATAACCTGCTACTTCAGATCAGGGATCTAGTCATAACAGTGCCTGTGAGTGTTTAAAATGCTTCATGTATACAACTGTGCTATGATCCTTACAACCAGAAGACTGTTATGCGAAGTCCAGCGTTGAAGATAGTTGATTGAGGCTGGGAAGGAGGTTTGCATTTGGTTTCCTGATAAGTTTACTGCCAAGGTGAGAGTTGAATCAGGGTCTTTCCTGTTCATGCTACATACAACATACAACATACTATTAGGCAGGTTTACTCAAGGCTCTGCACCCAATGGGGAGTCTGGCCAGGTTTTCTTTTAAAACAGCAGCCTCTCATGCTTTATAACAACTCCCTTTTTTAATGGAGGAGACCTTTCAGATTTGTTTGTGAAGGGGTCAGGAATCTCTTGGCAGATCTTTGGACCCGGGTGAATTTTTAAAATGGAAATACTCTATTTCTCCATGACATTTAATAATCACGTTGAAAAGCCTCCTGATATGTGAAAGCCAGTGTGATGCGGTGGTTAAGAGCAGTGACCTTTAATCTGGACAACCCTCTCCTCCACATGCAGCCAGCTAGTCACAGTCCAGTTAGAGCTGTCTCACAGAGCTGTTCTCTCAGAAGTCTCTCAGCTCCACCTACCTCAACGAGGGTCTGTTGTAGGGAGAGGAGGAGAAAGCAATTGTAAGCTGCTATAGAACTCCTTTAGGTAGGGAAAAGTGGAGCAGCAGCAGCAGCAGCTGCTGTTATTGTTATTATTATTGTTAAAATAGCAATCAATGTTCTACTTGCACATCCATGTGTCCTTGCAGGAACGTGCCTTTGAACTGATGAAGTGCAGTTAGTTTCTCTATGGGAAGCCAGCTGTTTCTCCCTTTATGTCATTTCATTTCCAATCTTGTGTCACCCGCAGAGCCTATACTATCCCTAACATGTATCTATGTCTCTGAAGCCATGTTCACATGTTACATGAACAGTGCATGTACTGTATACAATTGATTTTTCTTTGTAATGCTTAATTCTCATGTTAGGGTTAACACATTATTTAAACCCCACATTTATCCAGGCACTGGTGCCCAGTTTCATTTTTTTTAGGTGAGCATGTGTTAGCTCTTTCTTATAGACATAGGTACGCAGAATGTACATTCATTCATGGAGGCTTCAGTGCCTCCATGTTTTGCTCATTTGGGAAGAAGGTCACAGGAACTTCCCTTTAAGGGTGGCTGGCAGCCTGAGCATCCAGTGACTATGTGTTGCCTGTGAACATCACGACAACTAATCTTGATTTCCTTTCTTACCATTCTAGTCTGTGAAGGAAGCTCCTTTAGGA
Source organism: Paroedura picta (assembly GCF_049243985.1). Taxonomy (NCBI): domain Eukaryota; kingdom Metazoa; phylum Chordata; class Lepidosauria; order Squamata; family Gekkonidae; genus Paroedura; species Paroedura picta. The sequence goes on along the minus strand of NC_135370.1, from coordinate 60,771,283 downwards.
CTTGTTGCAGCACCAGTGGTGGAAGAATTTCATGCTGTTTCTCTGCTTTGGTGACTCTAGCCTTTGGCTTGACAGTTGTAATTGACAGATGCTCTTCAAGTGGAGTAGAGGCACTTGATGATGGAAATGGATCCCTGCAGGTGGTTTAAAGTGTAATGTCTAAAGCATCTATTCAAAGGTCATTTTGGTACTTTCTTCATCTGAAGCCCAGACTTCAGGAAGGATTAATTGGGTTGTCTTGTCTTTCATTAAGATTTCCATTCAACTGCCAAGCTGTTGTTCTAAGGAATTGCAAATGGAATGCATACTTGTCTAGATCAAAGCCACATCATTTTATGGAATTGTTTCCCATATTTGATGATTGTCTGTAACTGGAAAGACATTCAGCGCATTACAGGAATGGCAAGCTAAAGCTTTCTTTATGTGTGTGGGGGGTGTGTGTGTGAAATGTATCGCTTTACTACCTCATGAAGCAAAGCCCAGTTATGTCTGATTAGGCTCAGAATGGTTTGGCGATGGATTTAGGCATTCAGTATTAATTCTAGTATGGCACAAGGACCAAAGCAGGTGTTTTCAGCTGGGCACTGTCACAACTCAGGATTGGCTTGCACTTTTTCTATGCCAGGGGTAGTCAAACTGCGGCCCTCCAGATGTCCATGGACTACAATTCCCAGAAGCCCCTGCCAGCGAATGCTGGCAGGGGGCTCCTGGGAATTGTAGTCCATGGACATCTGGAGGGCCGCAGTTTGACTACCCCTGTTCTATGCAGTCAAAAGAGGATGTTTTATAAGCAGTGGCAACAGTGTTTTTTTCTTACTCAGGCAAGAATATATTTCCTGCTTTTTCATGTAAAATTCCTCCCCTGCCAACACAATGCACCGAGCAGCTCAGTCAACAAAATGATGAAATAATAATGCCACGCTATATAATAAATATAATCAGATAGCAACACTGCTCAACAAAAAGAGCTCTGCAAAATCAATCCAAATATCTACATCTTATCCATTTGGTGCCTCTTAATAATTGGGAAACAGCCTTGGGGGACGAGCAGTCCGGCCTCTCCAGGCCCTGCCCCTACAGCTCCCACCCTCCCTCACCAAGCCCTCACCCCTTGCCTCACAGATGTTCCTGGCTGTTAGAGCCAGGCATGTCTGTGACTCTGCCGGGCCCCAGGTAAGACGCCCGGCTGTAGGGAGGGGGGGAGGGAGCGCTTCCCAAAGGCCTTCAAAGGCCCAGGTTTTGAAGGTCTTGATGATAACACCAATGACTTGAATTGTGCTCATAAACAAATGTGCAGCCACATCAACTGCTGCAAAAAGAGGAATTATAAGTGAATATCAGCCATCTCTACGGCAGAGGTGGGTCACAGTATTTTTTACAAGCTGAAGTTTCTAAACAAGCTTCCCATTACAATAGCCTATTCAGCCAAGTGTAGACTAGGCTTGAGGTGTACAGGTGAGCACATATAATGGACATTATTTGCTAAAGCTTATTGTTGGTTCTGACTGAAAGGCCTGGGTCTCCTATGGGGCCAAAGTCACTTATTGTCAACACTAACAAGAGCCTGGGGTTCCTAGCAGACCATGTCTGTATCTTTCACTTGACTTGGCTTAAAACATTGTTTGTTATAGGAAGATGTCTCCCTGACCTCTTGGTAGAGGACGGATGGTCCCCCTGGAGATGGTGTGGGCTGTCTGAATGATGGGAAGACAATGGCAGAGACATTGTGGTGTCTCTATAATTGGTACTAGATGCTTGGAAGGGAGTTGAGGCAGGAATGGACCCTCATTTAGCTGGACTGTGTCAACTGTCTGGTACTTGCTCACTGTCAGCTAGTTGAGCAATGTTGACTTGTGGTGTCTGCCCACTGGCATGATGAAGAGGCCAGAAGTTCTTGAAGATCTTTTATGAATATAGAAATATATATTAAGTTAGGGGTTTAATACTTCATGTATTCACATATTTAGACTTATGTACACACGTATATGCAAATGTGGAAGGTCTGTTTGCAGGACCAGAGGACCAAAACTTGATGGAATGCCAGATGTGTGAGAGAGCCAGACTGAACTCCTAGGGATTTTTGTGGTCTAGGTCAATGGTTAGGCAATTAGGAAGAACGAGAAGTTGACCATATATGGACAAGTGCTTTATATCAGGGGTAATCAACTTGTGGTTCTCCAGATGTCCAAGGACTACAATTCTCATGAGCCCCTGCCAGCATTTGCTGGCAGGGGCTCCTGGGAATTGTAGTCCATGGACATCTGGAGGACCCCAGGTTGACTACCCCTGCTTTATATGACTTTGAAGACTTTCCTTGCCAAATGGGGAAGCTATCTGAGGTCAGCATTGTGGGATATGTGTGTTTATTATTTGGTTTACTGGGCAGGTGCTGGTTTAGAAAGTGTGATTGGATGTTAGACCAGTATGCAGGAGGTTTAAAAGATAGGAACCATTGGGAGAGTTTTCAGAATTTCTGGCATTTTTCCTATTTTCTTCTGGCTTTGAGACCCATGCTGGATACTAAGGGATAGGTAGATATGAACCATGAAATTGCTGCTCATGCACTGCATAGATATTCAGGTACTTAGGGGCGAGCGGTGTTAGGAATGGAGGTTATATTTGCATGATTGTGTATTGGTAATCTGATATATAAGGAATCGTTCTGATCACTTTAACTGAATTAGGTAAAGCTTTGCTAACCCATACATATATGCATGTACTCATTGTAGGATTGTGTGTTGAATTTGTATTGAAGTACCATCAGAATTCAGTGATGAATCTCTTTTGAATTGCTATTTTGCAGTGTTTCTAACTGCAAGTCTATACCCCTTTCTTAATCCCTAAATAAACTTTACATGTATTCATTTCACCATGTCTTCATTGTTTTTGGGGAGAGACAAACCCTCAGCGTACCACCTACCGATCCTGCCTTCTTTTGGGTCTTAACCTGTTGAGTGCTTTGGGCATTTAATGAAGGTTAACACAAGGAAGATCAATTATTTTATGTCATTTGGTTTGCTAATGGATGCTGAACCCCCTGGGAGTTCAGATACAGTTCAAAGACATCTAAATATACTAAGTAAACAAATTCTCTCAAAAATACCTGCCTTCCCAACCAACATTTTGTGTTGTTTTCTCCAGGACATTTCCTTAAACAAAACAACACAAAACAAAGATAATGCATTTTCCAGCTTGTATTTAACTGGCAACCTGGCCAGAGACAGCTGCTAAGTATCACCTCAGAAAGATATTTTCATCTTATTATTAACACAGAAAGCTTTATGCCACCTTGAGATTAAGTCCCAACTTTCTGGAAATTTCTGATTGTTAGGAGCAATCTGCATACATTTGAACTTCTGTACTTTGATAGCTGATTCTCCTCTCCCCCAAACTGCTCAGAAATTTTTAATAATACAAAACCTATGCTTAATCCATTCAAATGTTTTTTAAAAAATCTCTTGAAATGAAAAGGCTGTTAAACAGGTTTGGAGGATGGAGAAAGGGGAGCAACTCTTGCAGATACATTTTTTAAAATCTCATGAATATTTTAACTGATCTTTTTGATTAATTTAAAATTGTATTTCCTGAGCACCTGACTGAAAGTGAAGCAAAGATTAAATTTCAGATGGACAGTAGTATTGGCCTTTTTCTCTTTGAAATCCATTTTGCAAGGCTCCACAGAGAAGACAGACAAGCTAATAACAAAGGACCTCTTCCTTGTGGCTAAGGAAAGGGGACATTTGAATGTCCAAGAGGCAAACAAGACATTTTAATTGGTCTTAGCACACAACCATGAATATGGCTCTGTCAATGTTTCCTTTATTAACCTAGCAGTTTGAGTACTTATGACCAGAATGCTGAAATCCACATGCTGATTAATCTGGCTATACTATTTTTTCAGCTCATCCAAGTGTTTCCAGCTCATTTTGCCAAAGGGTTGTGTATTTAAATGTTGCATTCCAAAAGTTCAGAACCAGAAAAAATACAACACTAATCAATTTAGTAATATCCGCACACTCTCCACTTCAAGCAATTAGAACTTCCAGGAACACTACATGCTCCTCTCTTCGAAGAACTGGATCTATAGCATCTTTGAAAAAGTTGCTTTACGTACAAAGTAGGCCACTTGTGGGAAAGGAGTTGAATACTTTTATCCCACATCAGCTTCCCAGAGGGAGACAGAAAAACAAATTGTGCACCATGAAGATCCTTCTGCCAGCTCACAGCAGTGTCTGTTTCTATCATCTCCCGAATCTCAAACTGTGACCTCTTCATACATAGACACATATATGACCTTTCCCTTCATTGGAGATGGGGGCATTACTTTCTCCAACCCCTGATTGTTGTGTGTACAGACAGATTTAATAATTCTTTCTGACCATGGCTATTAAAGCTCTAAGAGTGTGCATATCTATCTAGCTATAGCTGTCTAGCTAGATATAGATATATCAATCTTTAACTGCTTAATGGTCATATGAAAATTAACTAAAGTAAAAAGTTCCAGCCATTGAGGGACAGTATCCAACTCTACAGAATGTGTTATTGCCAACATGCAGGTGACAGGCTTCTAACTGTCTTGACCCAGTGGTTTGAAGCAGTGTTCAAGTGGATGTGAGGGAACAAGCAGAAATTGAATGAAAACAAGATGGATGTAGTCCTGGCAGGTTATTGAACTGCCTTGAGGAACTTTAAAAATGAATGGTGTTTCAGTTGCATGACCAGCATGGGTCTAAGAGTCTAAGATTCTTCTTCCTCCTGGTCTGGTTTTTGATAAACAGGCCATTGCAATAGCTAGAAGTTCCATTTTCTTCTTCATCTTGTGCTCTATGGACAAGCTGGCATTATCAAGTTAATTCACTTGAAGGTTTGATTACTGCAGTGTGCTTAATATGGGGCTACTCTTGAAGTCCACATAAAATTTTTGCTGGCACAGAAATTATTTGTTCCATTTTTTTGGGAGTGGATGTCAAGTTCTTATCTGGCAAATTGTGCAACAGTTGCATAATAGCTGCAAAATATTTCTTAATTTAATCTTGAATGGGATGGGTGAGTTGTTTTAAAGTCAGGGTTATTAATCCTTGAGCTGTAACATTCTATTAATTACATATTGTTTAATTCTTCATTCAGTATTGATATGATATTGGTTGTTCTGAATTTTTTATATTTAATATTTTTTTTGCCAACTGCTATGAGCACAGGAAACTCAAAATGCAAATCTCCCAATAAATAAATAAAACAAAAGGATAAAACTTTTCCAGGATCTTGCTTTTAAACAACCTGTACTGAAATAAAAAAACACTCCCTGTTTTCTTAACCACTGTTATTAGAAGCCAACATGATCCACAAGTTCTTGCTGAAGCAGCAGTAGTAACAACAGCAGAAACTAAAAAATGCATAGATCAGCAAAGGAAGTCTTCTTTACTGCTGGTCCAAAGGTCGTCTTTTCCGATTTTTAGTGCACCAACAAATAACTTTTAGGGCTGCTCCAGTGTAAAATAGCGGAACTAGAATTTACCAGCAAGTCTGAATCTCCTTGGCTTAATTGAGATTTATCTCTCATTAAAGGGGCTACATTAGCATGGCAAAGCTACAAAGATGGTGTTGTCCTCAGAATACAAAGACAGGACAACCGTACTTGGTTTTATTGAAATGGCTGATCCATGTGATATGCTATTAGATTATTTTAAGGGCAGACTGCAGGGACTAGGGCAGCAGCCCTAGTGGCTGTGAAGGAATTTTTCAGCCATTGCTACTTTTGCAAATAGTCCTAAGTTGCCCTTGTATGAGTGGAAGGTATTTCTGCTTGTGCAAGAAGCCTCTCAAGATGCAGTCTCAGAGACTGTATCACACCATTCCCCAAAAATTCTATTCTGACCCACAGAAGAAGCTTCTCAGGAAATGTACGGGGCTGCAATCAGAGCAGATGTGCAAGTCTTAGGGAACAACTCAGTGTTAATTGCCTTGTGGGTACCTCCTGCAGAAAGATGAGTCCGAAAATGATTTAATAAACAAAATAATGAAATGCATCATATTTGCAGGACAGCCACTGAGAAAGTCCCTCAATGTGCCCTTGCAGCATTAGCATGGCTCACAGAGAAATTTAATTAAACTTGTAATTGATCCATGTATTGCCTTAGTTATTAATTTCAAGTATACATTTGGACCTCTACCTTGAACTATCCAGGAATTTAGCTAAACTAGGCATGCGTGCATGGATTTTTGAAATGTTTACTTTTCTGGTCTGCCAATGGATCCCATATGGGTAATGAAACAAAAGAGGAATTTAGACAGGTATTCTTCACCTAGAATTATCAACATAGGATTTGGACCATGAATATGATCTTATGTAAAACTTCCCCCTTTCAAATTTCTGTTAAAGCAGGTGGTCGATATGTGTGTAACTCTATGAACAAAACCACCAAAGATATTACCAAAGAGAGCAACTTTGGATGCAAATAATGTATACCAGTGACCTCCCTTTCCTGATTTATTGGGCTGCAATCGCTTTTTCATATTAGCACAAACCCCATATGAATCTTAACAATAACAAAATAAACATATCAATAGATATTCTACCAACTTACATCATTGTATGAATCCATTAGATCCAAGCTCAAGGCCTATGGAGGTTTTGCTTGCAGTGAATAATTCATGAATACTATTAGACATATCCTACACAGTAAAAACAAACAAACAAACAAACAAAAAACAAATCAACCCCAGACCAGGCTGTTATAGCAATCTATATTCACAACTAGAGACAGGCACAAACCAGTTCACGAGCTAAAAGTCAGCATGAACTTGGTCTGGTTCAGATCCTATTAACTGATATTAGGGGAAGATACCTTCCCCAAACATTTACTAGATTTTGTCGGGTTTAGCTGCTTGGGCAATTTAAACCTAACAGCTGAGCAACATGAGTCCACAGCTGACCCATTAGTGACCCATTTCACCACTTGGTTTTGCTTCCCGCTGCTTTCAAACCAGGAGACCTTAAATGGATTGGTGAAATGGCTGCCAACCATTTCATGGATGAGTTTTGCTTTGAAGGGTAGACTCTATGGTATTATACCCAGCTTTATTCCCACCCCTTCCCAAACCTCTCCCTCCATTGTTTCCATCCCTAAAATGCCCAGGGATGCCCAGCCCTAGTGCTCAGAATGCCCTGCACCCCAAGACATCATGATCGGATTGGTTACTTTTCTGCTTTGTGGATTAAATCAGGGATTTTGGTTTGCCCAGAGGCTTGGAACCTCTGCTCGGTATTCACAGGAATGCCTAGAACCTGCTCAGATAGGTAGTGTCTGCTTTACCTTCTTGGATCATTGTTATATTTTGTGTATTGCTCTTATGCAGTTCCTGTTTAGTAATTAATATTGTAGGGATCACCTCTAAAGGTATTATCTTTATACTTCCACTAAAAGTAAAGCCACTTGGACCCAGGGAAACAACGGGTGCTAGGATGCACACTTGCACTGTGGCTTTCCTGGGGCCATGGCAAAAGCTCCTGCCCACCCCTGGGCTCTTGAGGCCCCACTTCCAAACTTCAAGGAACATTCCTGACCCAGTGGTCACCAACCTCCAGCTGTGGCCTGGAAATCTGGAACTGGAGGTCATATGAAGATTATAGAGATCAGCTGCCCAGGGAAACAATGGCTATTTTGGAGGGGGGGGGGAAATCTGCAATGATAACTCATTTCCAGCTTCCTGAAGATGAAAGGGCTTGCTTGGGAGGAGGGAACTCTATGGCACTGGGCCCCAGATATGTTACAGGATGCCAATCTCCAGTTGGGACCTGGGGATTTGCAGGACATTTCCAGGTCACAGAGATCAATACCACTAGAGAAAGGGCTACTTGGGAGGGGGGACTCTATGGCTTTGGAACCCATAGAAGTGCAGGGATTCCAGGCTCCAAGTGAGAAACAAAGAAAAATGCTACATGACAGTAATTTCTAAAAACAATAAACACCATCAAATGATTCATAAACTTGTCACAGTTTCTTCCTTCAATTAAAATATTTAATACATAGAAAAATTTGCTTGAAGAACTGAAAACCTTTCAGTCTGTACCTTCTTCAATTCAGTTCAATATCAAAGTAAATAAAAAACAGTTGTATGTTACAGCCAAACAGGAAAACATTGGTTGGCAGTATAATCCCATAGAGTCCACATTTCCGGGGAACTGATGTTTGTAGCCTGGAAATCAGTTGGAACTCCAGGTGATCTCTAGGCCCCATCTAGTGGTTGTCAATGTTGGAATCTACAAGATCTGTAATGTGCATGATTCCAAAGCATATGAAGACCGTCCTACAAGGGGCATCAGAAGGGATGTGTATTTAGCATAGAAGAGGAACTTCCTGATACTTTAAAAATTATCTCCTCCAGCATCCTGATTGGCTCAGTTGGAGGAGCATTTCCTGCTCCTTTGGCCACATTTCTTCCCTGTTTGCCTCCAGAATAGACTGAATGAATGCAGGAAAACAGTTTGATGGTTCAGACTCTCATATCTTTCTATACTAAGTTTGCTCTTTTAAACAATAAAACTATTTTATTATTTTAAGTAGCCTGGTGCTATACACCTCATTGTATATTTAAACTCTGCTAACAAGCAATCGTACCCACACTAAAGGGTCATTCATGGGCAGAAGAGACATTTAAGTTAGAGGAAGTCTGTAGGCTGGCAGAAGGAGTGGTAGAATACAGGCCTCTGTGTCTGTGAATGGGGAGTTAAGGTGATAGCCTATGCTACCACGTGTCTGATGGACTGATCTTTCACTTGTCAGGCTAGGAGTAACATAAGCACCCCACGATAGGCTTTTAGGGTCAGATTTATGAAAAGAGAGATATTTTACCATTGCCAGTCAGTTTCATAGCTGCCTGTAACAGAGTAACAGCAAGAAAGCAAGGAGTTCTTCAGATTCTGCCTGTGGCCACAGAATGCTCTGAGTCATTACTCCTTGACATTAGCATGGTATTATGTTTCAGTCTGCCCATAATAGACTTCCAGAATACTGTTACATTAGTATTTAATGAGGTCAGACTTAAAGACAAAGAGAGAATATGTGAGTGTGTGAGAGAAGCCAATTTCACCTTTCCTGTAAATGGGCTTTCTGTTAATTAGATTGTTGCAAACTGAGCTCCACTCTGTTCTGGCCCACTTCTCTTGGCGCTCTTTGTATTGCTCAGATTTATTTGGCTTTCTTGTCTATATACCGTAATTTTTAACCATTAGTGACTCCAGTGACACAACCATATCCAGCTAATGGTGTCAAACCACCCAGTGGTTTATCTACCTGTTAATGTCTTCTAAAATCTAAGTAAGTGATATTTATAGAAGAAATCTGTCCTGGGGTGGCAATCAAAATGCTATTTTCTGGATTTTCTGTTGTAGATCTTCTTGTTACAGACCATTTTCCTCTTTATCCCTAAGACTGAAACTAGCAATGCATTATGAACATAAATAAAACAGCTCATTCAGAGAATTGCATATACATTGGTTGAAATGCATTAGCATTCTTCTCATTTCTGACACTATGTTAAATTGTAAAGAAAAATTTAAAACACATAATTGCGGGGGATGGAAATCTTCATTAGTAGAATGTCTGCCTGTCTTGCAGCAAATGCACAAGAGTGTAATTGCTAACTTCCAGTTGGTGGCTGAGGATCCCCCAGAATTACAGCTTGTTCCAAGCTACAGGGACATTAGAATTTCTGAATTTTGGAATAGCATCATTCCAGTGCAAACATCTGCCATAAATTATTTCCTGCTTTGACTACATTAACATCTCATATATTACCTCAGACTTCTCTTATTCTTTTCTTCACCAGAAATAATTGCATCAGTTTCAGTCTGCTTTCTCACACAAACTAAGGGTCCACGGTTCTTCTCAGTTTTATCCTCACAATAACCCCATGAGGCACATTAAGCTGTGTGTCTGAGAGAGATTGACCCAAGGTTATCTAGTAAGCTTTATGGTTAAGTAGGGATTTGAAATCAAATCCCTCCCAGTGCAATACTCTAGCCACTACACCACAATGAGTCTCAGGAAGAAAAAAAGTATTCTTCATGAACACAGCCATGTATTTCACTGTAACTATTCCAGTAATTTTCAATATGGAGTCATGCAGCGTAACCTAATATACAATTAACATCTGTTGGATAGTTTATTCCTCTGGCACATTTCCAGCTTCTGCTAAGGATCTTAGCATGAAATAAGCCTAACCAATTTGTCTGGGCTCTTCAATCAGATGATGGCAGCTTGCAAGGCATTAAAACAATTACATGTATTTATGCAAGAGACATTACCTACATCCAGTCAAATGTGCATTTTATGACACAGCAAAAAAAAATCTAATTTAAAGGGGAAACAAAGGGATCAGATTGGAGAAATCAACTGCAGGCAGCTCTGCAAATTAAATACCATACTGTAAAATGTACCAAAAACATTTTCTTTTACAAGGGCTAAAATGCTTGTAAAATATAATACAGAGAGTAATGGGAGGACAATTATAGATTGTGGGAGAATATCTTTCTTCAGGAGCAAGTGCTGGAAGATAGAAGATCTAGGATTGTAGAATACAGATGTTATTATATGAACAGCTTTGTCTTGAAACATTTCATCTAGAATGGAAGGGAGAAGCAGGCAGCCATCATAAAAATATCAAGCAGGAGAATCTGGGAAGCCCGTAGAATCTTCTTTCAACTTGAATCCTAGAATCATAGTATTGGAAGGGACCTCATGGGTCATCTAGTCCAACCCCTTGCACTATGCAGGACACAACCCTATTGCTCATCCCCTGTAACCTGCCACCCCCTTGAGCCTTCACAGAATCAGCCTCTCCGTTAGATGGCTATCTAGCCACTGTTTAAAAATTTCCAAAGATGGAGAACCCACCACCTCCCGAGGAAGCCTGTTCCACTGAGAAACCGTTCTAACTGTTAGGAACTTCTTTAGACGGAATTTCTTTTGAATTAATTTCATCTCATTGGTTCTGGTCCATCCCTCTTTGGTTGTTTTTCTTCTGCCCCGCTATCCAGATTCTATCCAGATTCTCACAACACTTTTCTACTTAAAAGTTCAGCTATTGCATGCAACTTCTCTTACAAAACCCTTTTTAATAGTTCATAGACCTGCATGTAGGATAACAATCTTGAGAGGGGGGGGGGATATCCTGCCCCTTTAACAGAGCCTTTAAGGGATATCATTTACCAAATCATGTTATTTATCTCCATGCCATGAAAAGTTTCACCATTTATCCATTTGCACATATTAAATCTCTGTTAAGGAGGCAAGACATTTCTTCCTCCAGGCTGTTGACACTTCTTATGAATGATGGGGCTTCCTATGCATAATAGTAGGTAGCATTTTCAGCAACTGTACCTCACAATGCCATGGTAATAGAAACTGCCACTGCTATACTGCCACTAATTCCCTAGTATTGTACCCTCTGTGGCATTCTGTGGCATGGTGGACAGAAGTGAAAAACTATTGCTCTCACTTCCAGTTCAGTCTTCAGGCTTGTTCTGTACCAAACAGCCAGGGCGCTCTGGTAGTCACAGGTATTGGAAGAGAATAATTGCCAATGGAGAGCACTAATATGCAGTGAGATATTACAGCATCAGCACACAATTCCCAGCTATCTTACAGGACACAGAACTAATCCCCGAAAGCTCACTTAAAACTATATGCGTATTCATGCATCATACCCACCATTAATTGAGTAAGAGCCTTGACAACCTCTAGTTGGCTTGGTCAACAGTTTAAGAAGGTAAAGCATACTGTTAAGTCATAGCCAAATCATGAAATTCCATGTCGTCAAGTTTTCTAGGCAAGAGATGACCAGAGGTGGTTTGCTATATCCAAGTAATTTCCATGCTCTGGCTAATCTGGCAATTAGTGCTTCTCACCTGCTTCATTGGCTACATTTGTGTTTGTCATGCAGGAGCTATGTTTGATAAAAGTTTGACAACCTCTTGCATTTTGTATGTTTAAGGCATCCTCTTGCAACAGATTCTTTTGCCAATGCTCTAGCTACATCTCTTTCAGGCAACGGTAATTTGTACAGCTTGGTATACTGGTTAAAAGCAGTGGCATCTAGTGTGGTGAGCTGGATTTTATTCCCTGTTCCTCCACATATTGGGTTTCCTTGGACAAGTCACAGTCAGAAACTGTTCTCACAGAGCAGTTTCTCTCAAAGCTCTTTCAGCCTCACCAACCTCACAGGGTCTGTTGTGGGGAAAGGAAGGGAAGAGTATTAAAAGCCGCTCTGAGACTTCTTTGGGCAGTGAGAAGTAGGGTATAAAAACCAACTCTTCTACTGAGAAGGTGCTACTGGGAAACAATGTCCCCATGGTGCTTTTGTGACCTTTGTACCCCATCTTCCATGCCATTGGTCTCAAATGTGCTTTGTTGTGATGATCTTGGAAAAAACTGCAGCAATATCAAGGTGGTATCCATATGGAAAGGGAAAGTCTACATCTTCCCAGTCCCACCCACATCAGCATTTTTTTCTGCTGCAATTGCCTGTGAGCATTTCTGCTGCAATTGCCCAAATTTTCTGCTGCAATTGCCCAAAGCATTTCTCCCTTCTCAGATTGAAAATTGCAACTCTCACATGATGTAAATGATTCCCTTGGCAGAGGCTTTTCCTGGGCACCCTAGATCTAGAGGGCCAGCAGTGGGGGTGTTTCTGGGCCTCCTACAACCCCCCACTTTCAGACGGCAAGCAGAGGCTGCCCCAGCTCCCCCCATGTCCTCTGAGTCGAAAGAGGCCACGGCAACTTACTGGCAGCTGGGCATGCTCTGGGGCCAGCTCCTCTTCCAGCCAGCTAATGTCTGAAACTGGCAGGATGTTGGTGGTGGAGAGAGCCCTTCCTTGATGAGGGCTGCCTCCTCATTGGGGCTAAACTATCAGGGTGGGACATTCCTGGATGGGGGCCATCACTTACTCATGAGTATACATTCCCAAAGGCAGAGGCATTTCTAGGCCTCCTGCAGCCCCTGACCTCTAGACGGCTCGCAGAGGCTGCTCCAGCTGTCCCTATTATGTTTTCTGAGTTGAATGAGACCAGGGCAATTTACTGGCAGAAGGGCATGTTCTGAGGCTTGCTCCTCTTCCACCTAAGAAACTTCTGAAAGAGGCAGGAAGTTGGAGGTGGAGAGCTAATTAAGCCTTTCTTGGCTGAGCTAACTAAGCCTTTCTTGGCTGAGGGTTGCTTCCTGATTGGGTCTAAACTGGGCCATTCCTGGAAGAGGGCCAAACAGGCAGTGGGTGAGCAGTCAGTTTGGCTTTTATAAGGTTTGCTGATGATTTACATGGAGCACACTGAATATTATACAGTGTCACATGAATGCTAACTACATTCTATTTTCAATTCCAGCCTTAGAAAGTTACTTGCACTTAATTCTTGCTGACATGTCTGGGACAAGTTAATTGTGACTAATTTGATTTAAACGGAACTTAGGCGCTAATTAATTAAATGGACTGGATCCATTGAATGCCACTAAGCATTTTTCTTCCAAATGAATGCTGATGTTTCAATACAGAAATTTTAAAAGCAGGCATGTTACCAAGAGGAGGTCAGAAACATACAAATTGGAAGTACCAATGCTTTGATAACTTCACTGGACCTTTAACAGTTACACCAGTAACTGGCTTTTGCCTTTAGTCCATCTACTTTATTTTTGATCCATGTAGATGACATGATGAGTATATCAGTATCAGTATCAATAGTTGTAACTTTTTTTATTTGAACCAGTAACAGTGTTATACAAGAAAACACCATCTCATTACAGTTCTGTAAGAAGTTATCAAAGCTGTCCCATTGTTATTTCAATAGATCTTCCATTCCTATTCTGACTTGTAGTGAATTTGGTTTCATTCACCCCCACACCATATGTTTGGTCTGATTTTAATGTCATACGGAGGCAAAATAAATCACCTGCCTGTTTTTTCTGTCATCCAGTATCTTGTTTAAACTAGAATCACCTATGTTTTAGCATTCCAGTGTAATGCTCAACAAATCTGTTGCTAGCTTACTATATATTACTGGGATGGGAAAAATCAGCATTTTTCAGTATTAAAAATATATATATTCCTGGAATACCAGTATGGTATTCAGAGCTGGGATTTGTCAGAAATCCCAAATTTTTCTAGTTCCAACAGAAGTGAGAGGGAAAATGTCAGTGCAAAAAAACTTATTTATTTATTTATTTAGATTTTTATACTGCCCTTCCCTACTGCGATGTTTGGCTTCTCCTTACAACACAGTTGCCTCACTGTATGCCAAATGCACACCCCTACTGGGTATCTACTTTGCCAAGTGTTTGAGATTCTGTATTACCCAAACCAAGGGCTATTATGCATTTATTAGTTTTCAGTGCAGTCAGTTCATCAACCCTTTTCAAACGTCCTTTTAAAACACATTTTTAAACCATTCCCGTTTATGCATGTGCTATGATACTGTATTTGTTCCCTCCCACAGTGATTATGTACCTTAAAAAGTTCCTACAGTAACTCTGAGAGGGGGATGAGCATTTGAGGAGGGAATTCTGTTGCTAACATTGTCTACAATTAGCCAGTATCTTTAAGACAGAGAGCCTTGGTCTGTGGAAATCAAACTATGAAGGACTGCTTTCTGGGGAAAATGGAGTTAAGGCCAAGCCCCTTCCTTCCAAATAAAAGCCATGTGGAACACTCAGGCTGTCCTTGGGCTATTGTGGGCAAGGGGAGACTGAATCAAATTGCATGTTCACATGGTCATTGACACTGAGGAAACAGAAATCAGCAGCAGGGACCTAGAACCCCCTCCCCCCCCCGGTCACTGATTAGAGGTAGAGCTTTGTAGTTTCAGGACTGTTCCAATGCCATAAACACCACAGGGCAATTTCTACTAATTCACATAGCAATATGGCTTGGTTGCTAGAGCAAATGGCATGTTCATGTGATTGCTGAAAAGGGCAGATATTAGCAGCAGGTGCTCAAGCTCCTATTGGTCAACAAAGGACTGCAAACAGAAAGGGGGAGGAGACCAAAAACATGCTGATATTTATGCATCAAAAAAGACTGTTCTCAGTGCTGTAACACAAGAAAAGTTGCCTAAAAGCTGATTTCAGAAGCTTCGCTGATAAAATGCTGCCGGAATTGTGGTCAGCGTTTGCAATACAAAACCAAAAATAACAATGGGTTTCATGCTGCAAAAAAGGTGCCACATTAAGAATTTAGAAGAAGAAGAAGAAGAAGAAGAAGAAGAGTTGGTTCTTATATGGTGCTTTTCTCTACCCGAAGGAGGCTCAAAGCAGCTTACAGTCACCTTCCCTTTCCTCTCCCCACAACAGACACCCTTTGAGGTGGGTGATGCTGAGAGAGCCCTGATATCACTGCTCGGTCAGAACAGTTTTATTAGTGCCATGGCGAGCCCAAGGTCACCCAGCTGGCTGCATGTGGGGGAGTGCAGAATCGAATCTGTCATGCCAGATAAGTCTGCACTTCTAACCACTACACCAAACTGGCTTATTTTAAAAATTAGACATCGTTTTTGGCTGTCTTTTTGCGAGTTTTCTGTGATGCATAATACACCCAATATACCTGTGTCAGGGCTATAATTTGCAAAGGAACAGAACACATATATTCTAGGCACCTATATAATTGGGACCTTAAGCCGGTTTATACCCAGATTAAAACCAGAGGGAAGACTTTTAAAGAATGGAAAAATCAAGGCAGGAAATGACACCCCAAAATACCTTTCCCTACGAAACTGCCTGCCTAAAGGGGAATAAATATATGAAAGACCAGGAGACATATGAACCTGTTCCTGAAGAGAAGGGGGGAGGGGAGTTATCCTCACTGGCAAAAAAAGAGCTGCTTGTGAAGCTGAGACAAACCAAATGGGGGAGAGGTGCAGCAGTGTGTCAGTGGTGTGGAGAGTTGAAATTGTAGAGATGGGGAAAATTTTATAATGGTTCTTTTTACCATTGGGTGCATTAGGCAAGGAGAAAATTGACCATGAACAGAGACCAAAGAGAAGCCATTCAAAGGTGTGATACAGAAGTAACCTTTCTGAAATCATCATTGTGGGCATCCTGTTTATTGGTTTCAAAGCACAGTTTATGTTTGGTTTCAGAATAAAAGGAAAAGGGACAAGGAAGGAAAATGTCAAATTCCACTTGCGGCTTAGAAATACTACAGGGTTATGGTATTGCTAAAGAGGGCTAGTTCTGTTATTTGCAACAACATAAAAGTGGATCAAGGGGAATAGTCCTATGTTCTTTACAAGGGTTAGTAAAGGTAAAGGTATCCCCTGTGCAAGCACCCAGTCATGTCTGACCCTTGGGGTGACGCCCTCTAGCGTTTTCATGGCAGACTCAATACGGGGTGGTTTGCCAGTGCCTTCCCCAGTCATTACCGTTTACCCCCCAGCAAGCTGGGTACAAGGGTTGGAAGTACATTAATATATTTTGCTGTATAGAATTTTACACCTTAGACCTAGCCATACTTCCTTTTGTTTCATTGTTGATATGGCTATGTTAGGAATGAGAATCTACCATTCATAACAAGGTAAATGGGGGGGAGGGGATTGCTTAACATTCAGTGTTACTTTTTCCAATACTTTTTCCAAGTAGGAATTCATGTAGATTTTTGAGAAAGTAGGGTATATCTACAACAAGGGTTCTTAACATGCCACCCATGGGCACCATGGCACCCAATTGCACTTTTTCTGGTGTCCATCAAATGCTTTTAATATGTGGGTGGGGTCATTTAAGGCTCATGTCCAGCAGGGCTTTGGATTGGCCACTGGAGATTGATGGGCTCGGCTTATTAAAACAATGTTTCGATAGCAGCTGGCTCTACAGTGTTGGTTTTATTTTATTTTTCCTCTTTCCATGTATATTTCTAAAATTTCCCTTCTTTCTCCCTGCACTAAGGCTTCTTCTGTGTGTATACTCCATCTCTTTCAGCAGCCATATTTTGGGGAGTGTCTACCACCTTGTATAAGAATTTCAAAGGTTTCCATGGGCTCAAAATGTTTAGGGACCTCTAATCTATAATATATATTAAGCCCTTTTTATACAGTTACAAAGGGGTAAGGATTTTATTGGGATTTTTGTTTTATATTTAGGTTGCAAAAAAAAGACAGAACTTCTCTTGACAGAACAACTTCTGTCAAGAGAAGTTCTGTCTTTTTTAAAAACATATTTCTTTTAACATGATGTGCAATAGTGTTATCTGAATGTGAATGTTCTTCCTGCAGCTATTATCCAGTCTGTAAATGTAAATTCAGGAAAACCCTTTGACAAATCTAAAAAAAAAACAAAAACGTATTTGAGTTTATTCACAGGCTGACTCCCAACTCAGCCTAATCTCATCAGTGCTTGGAAGCCAAGCAGAGTCCATCATAGTTAGGACTTCAGTGGAAGACTACCAAAGAAGATGAGGATGGCCATGAAGAGAAAGGCAATGGCAAGCCACCTCTGCTCATCTCTTGCCTTGAAAACCCTCTATGGACTTCGGGTTGCTAAGAGTCAGTTGCAATTTGATGGTACAAAATTAATTTTATAAGCCACAGCACATTGTATCTTGGGATAGATCAATGCCATCCCTTGCCCCAAGTCTATGCTTACGGTGGCAGATAATGTCCAGGCCTCAGATACCCTCTATTACATGAGGCAGATTTTAATAGGTTTCCCCTTCACATACTGAATAACTCACATCAATTCCTGTCCTTTTTATCTTAAACTTGAAACAGCAATAACTATATTTTGAGCCCAACATGGTAGGTAATTAGTACAGGAAAAAAATGCATCATCATTATTCACTAGCACTGTTGGCACAGGAGTGTAATTTTTCTAGTCATCATGTATCTGCCTGTGTTGCGGTAAAAGTTCTCTAGTGAAATCCACTGTTTGTACCAGTCTACAGATAACTGGAGCCTGTCACTTCAGTGTTTCCCTGGATCAGTTTTCTTACATAAACAGAAATGGGACATTTTTTAATCCAGTACAATACATTGTCTGGGGGGCAAAAGAAGCAATTCAATGGCAAAATAATAACCTTGACTTCATCAATTCAAAATGGATTACATGGGGTTAGTCTTGAGATAGGAGACCATCAGGGAAGTCCAGGATTAGAATGTAGAGCAATGGCAAACCAGCTCTGAATGTCTCTTGCCTTGCACACCCTGTGAGGTTCTCATAAGTTGGTTGAGCCTTGCTGTCACTTTCCACTCCCATACAGTTTTCTTTAAATGTCTTTTCTGTGCTTTCTCTTGTTTGCATTTACTTATTAGCAAGATTCGGTTGATTGTGCTAGATATACATTTAAATAGCTCAAACACACAGGAACATCTGCTGTGGGGCTCAGACAGGAAGATATAGGAACACACATCCATTCTAAATTCTTGTGTAGTTCACTCTTCTCTGCCATGTTTATATCAGATTCCCGGACACAACCTTTCCCATGAGGCTATCAGTTATAAAATTGCCTCTGAGAGGTCCTCTGCTTGCCCAGTTTTTTGTGAATCTGTAAACATGACAAATGCGATATAAGTATAACACGAGTATTCCCGGCCCCTGAATGGAAATATTTTATTCATATAGGTCAACATTGTGTTTCTTTTCTATTCTGTGTCACTGGGGGTGGAATGGGAGGTGGAATGGATACTGAGCATGTATAATTGTCCAGCTGTCTAATTTTTACCATGCTTGACAAGTTTGTTGCTTACACGGCAGTGACAATATGCATATAAAAAAGTTAGCCAACCACTTATAGGCTGTCAGTCAAAACTCAAAAAGACAAAGCTTTCAGGGATATGCAGTTCCCAAGCCTTCTGCCATTTTGCCTCTAACTACAGAGATAGACGAGAGCATCTGGTTGCTCTTATTCCTTTCAAAGTCATAGCAAATATGGCTTAGGTAAATTTGATGGGATATTCTGGCCCTTAGGATATAAAATGTGTTGATTGTCTCTTGTGTGCATTTGTATTTAATCCATCTGTTCAAGAATGTCTCATATTTTAGCAGTCTATAAACTGGCACTCGATCAAAGAAATTCCCATGAAATATTTCATCCCCAGCCTATTTGAAGCTCAACAAAGCATGCTAACTCCCCGCCCCCCAAATATCAGTAAACAAGTAGGAAATCCATTGACTACTCCTCATGGTGACTTGAGTTAAGAGATGAGCACGGGGCTTTGATTTCAGGCAATTACATGGACTTGTATATGGTGTGAAGCCAATCTGACTAATTGAATAAAGGGAATGAGTATAATTAGTAAACTGGAGATGAGGATTTGGAATGAACTTTTTACCTCAATTGTTAGTGTCAGCTATAATTTAGTTCCAGCATCATTTAGTTCAAGCTGCATTTCCATAATGGAAGCAAACCCATTAGCCCCTCCTGATGTTACCTGTTAGGCCAATAGGTGAATCCATTTTTGTACCTGCTTTTCC
The DNA here is from genome assembly GCF_049243985.1 of Paroedura picta. Classification (NCBI taxonomy): domain Eukaryota; kingdom Metazoa; phylum Chordata; class Lepidosauria; order Squamata; family Gekkonidae; genus Paroedura; species Paroedura picta. The sequence goes on along the minus strand of NC_135370.1, from coordinate 60,751,835 downwards.
ACAAGGAAAAGACTATGGAGCAGTAAGTCTACTATGATGCTGTTTCACTTCAGGTGAATCTTAGACAAAAAGAAGCACTTGTGAAAAGCTGGTCAATAAATATGGCCCAAAGATGGAAATCTATAATCAAATCTTTGTTCAGCTTCAGTTCTTGAATAACCTGGAACAATATACTATTTGTCTTTTGATCTTTCTCACAGGTTGGTGCTGAGGATAGATTAAGGATGAGCATGATGAATTTTGGTTGATATATGGGTTGCAAAGTGAAGTTTGTGGTGAGTCTGTTGCTACAAACTTTCATGAAGTTTTAGCACTGTTCATGGCAGTCCATAATTGTAATCAGTGCAACCATATCCCTGAAATGTAATCAATGCTACCAGACTCTGGATTATATCCAGTAAAAACCAGACCATCTGGATTGTATTTCATGGTGCTAGAAACCCTGGATCAGCACCTATAATAACAGACCTCATCGTGGGACAAGAACAGTACTTGCGTGCTTCAATGAAGACTATGGACTCTAGACTTTGGACATTTGTTCTGGCCTAGACATAAGGCAAAAGTCAGGCAAACCTTTCTCTGCAGAGCATCATTGAAGCTTGGCACGACTGACTAACTGACCTCATGAACCCAGCATCCCTGCATCCATGGGAAACATGTGCACAGTGCTGGCAACCTCAAAGAGCATCCTCCTTCCTGACTTCCCATCCCACTAAGCTGGCAGATCTCAGAAGAAATTTCTTACCCCTGAAATCCCCTTCTATATAGTCACCCAGATCAAACCAGGTCCCAGGTTTCCCAGATCATTTTCCTTTATCACTTTGATCCTGGACATTATGAATAAATCAACCTTTTGGGCTCACATCAAAAGGGGCATCTGGACCCTTTTGTCCAAAGCCCACTCTTTGCCTATGTGACTTTTACCACGTATCTGGCTAAGGAAAGTGTATTAAAAAATCCTTCCTTGGAGCCCCCAGGGTGCTTGCTCCCCTCTGGCGAAGCCCGACTCGGATGCTGGTTTCATTTGTGTCACTGACTCCCTCCCTCAATGCACCCTACTTCTCCATCTGTGCAAGATAGGTAATCATATGAACCTTGCTGTCCTCCTCCCCAAACTTAGCCATTTCCTATATTATTTCTTTCTGCTGTAGGTGTTAGTGTAATTGCTTAGTTTTATTCTGTAAATAAAGATGCAATATTATTTCAAACAGTATTTGTTGTCTGCCTTGGATTCCTGAAGCTTTTAATCACCTCATGAACTGTGCAAAAGAGATCCTAGCTAGTTATCCCCCTTTTCGCCTAGCTGATTCCCCCAATTTTTGATCAGAGCATTTTGGGATAACAGAGCATTTCGCTTAATATAATGGTTCACGAATGGAGTCAAACTAGCACTGATCAGTTAAACAGTTTACAGTTCCCCAGCCTTGGAATCAACAACAGGAGATCTCCAGACCTTACCAGACATTGCTGGCCACCAATCACATAGTTTCCATTCTGCTCTATGTGCAATCCCGTCAAATGGGGTTTGCACAAAGCCCAAAAACAGCTGAGTGAGGGGGAGCAAACTGCTCCCTCCACTCAGTTGTTTGGGGCTGTATTTTGTGATCCCTTTAATAAGACTGTACAAGACAGTCTGAAACAGTTGAGTTACAGGGACCTCCTCCATGTCACTCAGCTGCTTTTCAGGCTGTCTATGCATTCCCTTTAAAGACTCCCTACTGCTCAGAGGGTTTTTTGTTTGTTTGTTTGTTTGCAATTTTGGTGGGTAACCAAAAGCAGGGGTTTAAAGAGACTTGGTGTGCCTTTAGGCCCTACTTTCTACTCTATCCACAAACTGCTGTCAAAGTTCATGGAAATTCATGATAACATACCTACAATGAAGTTCAGTTTGTGAACAATGAACAGGCATAATTTATGATGAATACACTGGCAGTCTTCAAGCAAAGGCTGGATACACACTTTTCTTGGATGCTTTAGGATGGTTAGGGCTGATCCTGCGTTGAGCAGGGAGTTGGACTAGATGGCCTGTATGGCCCCTTCCAACTCTATGATTCTATGATTCTATGATTCTGCTTCATGGTTTGGTTTATGATAGAAAGTGGGAGGAGGAAGAGGCCTACTCCATCTCAGGAGGGACAAGCAAAGGGGGAGCAGAAGGCCTTAGCTAGTAGGCTTCTCAGCTGAGTGCCTACAATTATGTCCTCCTAGCTGCTTGGGTGGTAGTTTAGGGACCTCCTTTCGAAACCTTCCATCCATCTTTGAAATACTGGCTATGTGTTTCAGCCCAGTGGGGGGAGGAGGAGCCGTGAGTGTTGTGGGCATGCTTTGGGTATAGGGTTTCCGGTGGACTTAGGGCTACCATTTCCAGGCCACTTATCAAGAGGTCATTCCTCTGTGGATGCTGACACAACTGTGCTATCCAAAAGGGCAAAGGGGAGAGCCCAAGAAACAGTCACTAATTTGCTTCATTGAGGAGGTGACTGCTATGCATGGCCAACACTTCTTAAGGCTTTGAGCTACCACATCTACATATGTCATTTCATGCTTTTGGATTAGAGTCGCAGGTGTTCTCATGGCTTCAAGCCCCCATGCCTACATATTTCTCAGGGCTTTGAGCCACTACATCTACATACATTGTTGTATGTTGGTTTTGATTTGGGTCTCAGGTGATCTCAGGGCACATTGCACTAGTTCTGCTGAGCTGGCAAAAATGCCCCCAACTGCTACAGTGAGGAACATCTCAGGGACTGATTCTGTTCTGCTGGGTTTCTATTGTTTGTTTGCTCTCTCTCTCTCTCTCTCTCTCTCTCTCTGCTGTTTTCCCCTCCTTCATTGGAAACAATGGAGGATGGGGTCACTTGGGGAGGGCTGTAACTGGGACTCTATAAATCCAATTCTCACTCAAAGTGGAGGTTAGGAAGAAGAGAGACAGCTGAAGATCCCCTGTAAGTTGTGTCTCTAGCATGCCAGGGATGCTGTTGTACTTCATCACAAACTTCATGAACTGGTTCAATCCATATGAAACTTTTTTAGTTTGTGATGGTCTGTGATTTGGTTTATGGGTCTGCCATGACTTGTGAACTTAATATACATTTTCCCATTTTGTGCCCATCCCTAAGATAGCTCCAAGATGTCCATACATGAAAATAGATGCCTTCTCCCCATGCCATCTGTGAAGACCTAAAATGAGATGCTGGCATTAAGGGGCCCCATCCTTCCGAGGTCAGTAAAATGAGTACCCAGCTTGCTGCTGGGGGGGGGGGGTAAACGGTAATGACTGGGGAAGGCACTGGCAAACCACTCCGTATTGAGTCTGCCATGAAAACGCTGGAGAGCATTACCCCAAGGGTCAGACATGACCTGGTGCTTTCACAGGAGATACCTTTACCTTTATGGAGTAAAAACCATACAAAATAGGAAACTGACAGAGAGTATGAAATCCTCCCTTTGGCTACATGCATCAAGGACAATGTCGCCACCATCAGAAGACTTGCTGTATTTGAAAGGAGACATTCTGTGTGTATGCTCCTATCATTTTTCCTGTTACATACTAGCATTGGTTTTACAGTAAACAGGACATCAAATGGAACTTCCTTGATGGAATCAAGGAGTTAATACAAACTGTCAGCCACGGAGCTAAGCAACATACCCCACTGGAGTAGCAGAGATGGCTATGAGTCATGTCCATGAGTGCAATCTAGTTGATCCCACAAGTTTCCACTTATTGAACTAGAATGTCACTTGCCCTTTTGTCAGCAAACTGCAAGAGTGGCTTATGTTGATGTAGCTTCTGAAATCAATGATTGTGCAAATGTTACTGGTCTTGTAAATCATAAGGTTGCAAACCTTAACAATGGCAATGTGTCATCATTATTTTGTTCAATTAAATTACTAACCAAGGTAATATTTAACCAGTACATTTTGCTTCAAAATGTGTTCTAACATATTGATGCAGGTTGCTATGAGAAACAGCTGTCTGTACTGTTAAGGCTACATGGAAACTTCGAATGCTATAGTCATAAGTGCAAAGGACAAAGAAAAGAGGACTGTACAGGTAAACAGTACCCTATTAAATACTACAGGTCTGTAATGAGAAATGCACTCTTAAGCCTTGCATACAATTATTATAGAAAGGAGTTAGGTCAGCTTTTGATCTGGGTCCTTGAAACAGAGAGGAATTGGTTGCCCTGTACCTCGTTGTATACTCAGTTGACTTATGAAAAGAGACCCAGCACAGTCATAAAGAGCTGTAATTTCAGGGATTATGTAATGACTCTACATCAGTATATCATCAGTATGGCTTTACTGCCACTCCCACCTCAACATGATAGGGTGGCAAGGGAAAAACAGATTGGTCAAAACAATTGTGCCATATCATTTTTGATTTTGTAAACCAAAGCTGATGTCACTGTGGCAGAAGAGGCCAGGAGGGCACTCATATGGAAGTGGGATTGATTCCTGCTTCCACATGATGTCACCACCAGACTGGCCCCCTCCTGGGCCTGGTGCAGATCGAACCCTCAGTTGCCCCATGCAAAGGAAACATTTGCCTCAGTTGCCCCGTGGAAAAATTCTGTGTTTGCATGCAATCCCACCTTCCTGCAACCATCCCATGCAGTGGAACCTTTCTGCCATGCCTTTGTCCCCCACACAGGGACACATTTCAGCAGCAGGCCCAGTGTGCCACTGAAATTTGTCCCCTGTGAGGACACAAAAAATGGCAGAGCATGCGCAGAGCGGCACCACTAATGTGGGAATCGTCTTGTCTGGAATGCTCTTAGATTCACCTAAAACTCTTAAAAAACAAACAAACAAACTTTGACTTTGTAATCCTTTCCAGGTTTTTGGCTCTGTATGTTTTAACATCCTGATGTTCACCTGACTTAACTCTTTGAGAACTGATCTTGACTGTCTGTCTAACCATTGATTTTGTATCACTCAACCCAATTCTCTAGGATAATTTGAAATGCCTTCAATTTTTAACCTTTATTTCCTTATATGGAATAGCTTTAGTAAAATTATACATGTAGAAAAGATTCCTGGTATTACCTATGTATATCCAGGTAGAAAAAGCAGCCATAGTGTACAAATTTAGTTTTATTGGATGAAGAAGTACAGAGTTGATGAGTTTTCTAATTCATTCTATTTTGACTTCTTGATCGAAGGGGATTATTTATATTGATTTCCATCTGTCTCAAGGACAGATTGCCACTTGCATCAAATATTAGCTACATAACTATATTATTTTCTTGCATTGGCAAAAATGTATAAGCCTAAAAATCTCCCTATAGGTTTTGTTCTACTTTGCTATGCAACAAGAGTATCTTTTATTGAGTGACATTAATGAGTTTGGAGAATGTGGTCAGAAAGTTTGAGAAAAGAATATTCCACACTGTTCACTTAGAATTGGCTTTTTTACTGTACTAAAAATTTAATATTTCTATAGACTTATGACATATCATCAGTATTATGGATACCTTTATTTTTGGTGCTGCCCCTATAAAATTGAACACCATCTACACTTTTTCTAGCACTGAACTGAAAATTGTGTTGTGTCCTATTGCTACAATAACTGTATTTCATGCTAGTTCAGTATTCAATGCCCCTTTGAAATGTAATTGCATTTCTTTCCTTTTTCCTGTTCCCATTTTTGCCCAATATGTTGATTTTCATGGTCATGTCATATTTTCTGCTTCCTAATAAGATTCCAGTTCACTTTTCCAAGATCTAAATCATTTTTTAATGCTGGAAGAATTAACCAACATGAAGCCTTTACCATTCAACTTCTTTGAATATTATTTCATCCTTGATACTCCATGCACCCATCTCTCGAAGGGTGTATCTTATCTGTTTTTCAAATTGGAGGCACATGCCCAAACCTCAGCTGGAGCTTTGCAGAGGTTGAGGCTGAGGATCCAGCAGCACCTGACCTTCCTTCCTTCTTTCTACTAGAGCTTATGGGAGGTTGGGAACCTTCAAAGGCTTCTGCAGGCTACCTCCTCAATTACAGGATGGCCTTGAATGGGGACTGAAACATGCATCACAATTTGCCATGGGAACACTGACACCTTCCCTAATTATATTCCCAGTAAACCTGCCAAGAGCTACCATGTTTAAATGAAAGTGCCTGAATCAGCCTTTGATTTTATATGAGGACCCACAGCTCCAAGACAATGTTTATCATTAAGGAGGTCCCACCTGGAGAGTTCATTGTGCAACATCCATTGCTGGAAGGTCTCATCATAATCTTTGTCTGTTTCAGAAATAATCCATTATGGTTGCATTATGCTCAGTAGAAGGCTTTCAAGTCCCACAGACTTCATTTAACTGAGACAGGGTCCTGCGTATCTTAGTCAAAAGTAATAGTGAGGGCCATTCTGCACAAGGACCAATGTTGCCAATTGCTTTCACAAAGCGGAAACACTATTTTAAATAGTGGAATCTCGGTGTTCTGCATACCTTCATTTGTAGTGGAATCCAGTAGCGTTTCATTCGTTCCCCACAGGTTTCCGGTCTTGCAGGAATCTCTAGAAAGGAAGCAATTTTTTTCTGTGCTTGTTCCCGCCCCTGGCCATCAATCAAACGGAACAGCCAATGGGCGGTTGTTATCATGCTCCCAAAAAGCCCCTTTCCCTTTAAGCACAGTTTAAAAACACACACACGTTTCAATGAATATGCCTTGATTCTTCGCAACGTAGGGACCCATCTAGCTGGCGTGTGAGCTGGCGATTCATTGTTACTATGCTCCACCAAGTGGGGGAAAAAATCCCCCTCCCCGCACGGGCACGATTTTTGGCCGAAATTAAAGGGAACTGGCGAAAATGGGGCTGTGTTGTGCTTGGGGACTTAGGGGAGATTTAAAGCACTTCTGTGGAGGGACTGTAGCCGGAGAAGCCTCGCTGGGTGAATGAAGCCTCGCCGGTTTGTTGCTTTCCCTCCTCCGAGGAAAAAAAATGGCGATCACTTCGCCGGAAGTTCGGAGGAGAGAGCCAGGGGGAGGGACTTTGTTACAACCGCTACATTGAGAACGGACATGTCTTTTTTGCAAGTGTTGCAAGTTGTTGGCAAGAGTGGAGCAATTTTCTGAGGGTGAATCCACTTTTCCCAATTCCCTGGAAATCGCTACAACGAAGCGATTTTGGTGCTAGTGTTGCAGGAATGTTGCAGATTGCTCACGATGTCATGCGGAACATAATTTTAGTGACGAAAACAAAATGTAAAATTAGTGCTATATTAAAGTCGTGCGGAATGGCTCTGAATATTCCCATATCTTCCACACTGTACTATGACAAAACCAGAGTGTTTATCAAGATAAACCTAGAAGTCACTGGGGAACAGACAGCAATGGAAACAAATCTGGAAAACTTCTGCTTCCTTTTATCAGATGCAGAAATTACAGCTATAGTCTATAGTAGAAAGCTATCTGTATTTTCACAAAAGAATGATAATATGTGCATGGTTTTCAGCAGAGGGAGAAAGGCCTATGAATATACATTTGTACACACATAGGTCTCATGCACCATCCAATGAACTTGGATACGTTTAGTGGCAGGAGCAGTCTTCCTCTTTATCCTTGACATTACTTTTTATCAAGAATGACACATGAAATGGTATAATATCTACGTATCTAGCTAATTCCTATTTTCATGTAGTGTCCCGTCAGAACAAGGCATGTTCCACTTGCATATACTACTGGTACAGGGACCTCTTGTTTTGTGGACCCAGTGGGCAAAGGGGAAGGAGATGAGACAGATCCAGCTGGGAAAAATAGGTCACAGCTTTATTGAATGTAGCAGAGGGGCCAACTGGTGCAGCATGGAGATAGATCCTGCATCAGGTGACCCACCTGCTGCCTGCTGGGTGGGGGGAACCATGAAGTGGCAAACTGTGGCATACCACATGGGTGCAAGCCGCTGTGTTGTTCTCCTACCACCAAACTGGGCATGCCATGGAGTAGATGCACCCCAAGACCTCTTAAGAGAGTCCCCAAAGGGAAAAGGCGAGCACACAGGCACAGCCTCCATCCCAATGCCCAAACCATCCATCAAAGCTGTGGTGAAAAGGCAGTGATACAACAGCCAAATCAAACCAAATCAAACCTGTGCCATACATGCCATGGAGAGTGGGAAGGCAAGCCAGAGAGGAAGACTGTGCAAGGCCTCCACTACAGGTGGGCAAACTAGGGACAGGATGGCCTGTGGCCCATCCAGGGCTCCACTCATTTCCCACTGGCCCCACTGGAGGGGTCGATTGGTAAGCCCGGGCTACAGTGGGGCCCACCCATCTCTAAGCCTCACAACAGGCTTAGAGCTGGCAGAGGCCTTCCTCATCTTACCCCCACAGCCAACCCAGCCCCAGGGATGAATACAGAATACCTTTATTGGCATAACAATGAGTAAAAAAAGATAAAATCATACAGCCAAAACAGGACAACCGAGCAACATGCACAATCCTCCAACAACACACAAATGTTACAAGATGGCCATACCATGGTCCACGGTGGCCTAACAGAGGTCCGCTCTTAGCCGATACAGGGTTCAGATATGAGCAATTCACCCTTTGTATTGTTAACCATACCTTGGCTACTTCTCGGATAATCTCTCGATCACTTTCACCTAGGATTTTATGCATTGTGTCCTTCTCGTCTACGCTAGTAGATTTCAATTTTCTCCCATATTTAATGTGGTTTTTGCAAGTGGAGAAATCTAGGGCACTCCATCAATAGGTGATATAAAGTGTCAGGTACACCACAGCCATGAAGACACAACCTTTCTGCAAATGGAATATCCAAAGGGTGGCCTCTGGATACACTGGAGGGAGAGGGATGTCTGGGGCTAATGTTTGGTGAGGATGGAAAATGCCACCCTTTACTGAGCAGAGTTGTAGGATGCAACCCTTTCAGTTTCACAAAGAGGACTGTTACATCTCCTTATATCCAAGGTATGTGCATCCAAAAAATATTCTTTAGATGTAATGGTTTCTCCCCCAGTACTTGGATTTCTTTTTGGCATCTGTATGCAACCCTGCACATTCTGCTAAGATAACACATCTTTTTAAAAACAAGTTTTCAATGAAGGTGGAGTTATAATTAGATACATACCATGTTTTCTTCCTAATGTGCACATTATACTCTTGAAAGCATTTACTAGACTCCCACAATGTCTATTAACTTAAGTCATATATATTCAGAGTTTATATATAACTTGCATTTTATATACATTTTATATACATCTTAGCTTGGATCTGACCCTACTGCTTGTTTATATTCTGCCTTCCAGCACACAACATGAAAAGCTTTATAAACTGGAGAGGGGGGATCTGCTATGACAAGTTAATGTTTTTCTCCTTACTGGTCTTTGGCCCCTCTACATTTACCTATGGATGTGGAAACTGAAAATCAACAAAAGCACCAGACAGAAAATTCAATGTATATAAAAAATAAATAGTTGTGTAAAATCTTGACTATTAAATGAAGTCTCGTGCATTTAGATAAAAGTATAGAAATTCTCTAAATAAATAAATGCCAGCCAAAATCTCAGAAGTCAAAGTGATTCAATTTTTATTAGTTCTTGGCATTTTGTGTTATTAGGTCCCTAAAGTCAGAGCAAGTTGATTAAATCCTCTTCTAATTTTACATTCCACTCTGACTACAGCGTATAAGGATGTTCCCTTCTATGTAAATCATCCAGTTTTTTCAAGGCTTTCCTGATTGTTTGGAATTTATTTTTATCCTTAATACTAGTAATAATTTTATCAAGATTGATGAGTGATGCTTCATACAATAAATTATTATTATTATTATTATTATTAGTAGTAGTAGTAGTAGTAGTGGTGGTGGTGGTGGTATTTTGCAACACTATAGACAATTTCTACGTAATAATGCAGTATCAGCTGGGTGGTGGAAAGTACCATCAAGTCACAGCTGACATGGGGTTTTCAAGGCAAGAGATGTTCAGAGATGGTTTGCGATTGTTTGCCTCCATGTCGTGATCCTGGTATTCCTTGGAGGCCTCCCATCCAACTATACTAGGCAAGGTTGAACTTGCTACACTTCCTAGAGCTCATGAGATCAGGCTAGCCTGGGCAATACAAGTCAGTAGTATCAACTTAGCGGGCTATTTATATGTCCTGGGTTCAGCTTGCCACATTAATGGACAATGGTCATTGGTGATCATCACTCATTGCTAATCTTTATTCTTACCTCCCAAACCAGCCATACGTTTACTTGCTGCATTTTCATATTGCTTTAGAATTCTTGCATTAAAAGTTTCTACTGTGCTGTGCTTCTCTTGTACACTTCATAGCAAGGAGTAGAACCAGATAGAAAAGGACAGAATTAATTGAACATAGGAAGACAGATTATAGGAAATGTCAGATCAGTTTGCCTTACCCAGCATCTTCCACAGAAAGCAGGGTATGGAGGAATTTCTCCTTGACAGGTAATGTGGTCCTTCCAGTCCTCTGTGGGCTCTGGGCTCACTGCATCTCTGCTTTGTTGGATGCACTACAATGAAATTAGCCATTCATGGTAAGTAGAGATGCCAGCTATTGAATCTGGTCTTTCTGTGTTAAAACTACTGAAAAAAATCTGCCAGTTAAGATTGGTGGACTCTAATCTAGAGAACTGGATTTGATTCCCTACTCCTCCACATGCAGCCAGCTGGATACCCCTGAGCTAGTCACAGTTCTCTTAGATCTATTCTTACAGCTCAGTTCTCTTAGAGTTCTCTCAATGCCATCTACCTCACAGAATGACTGTTGTGAGAAAAGGAAGGGAAAAGTATTTATAAACTACTTTGGAACTCCTTCAGATAGTGAAAAGCAGGATATAAATGCCAGCTCTTCTTCTTCAAAGATTTGGCAGATGCTCACATATATTCAGATAGCTGTTGATCCTTATATAGCCCTTGACTCTAATGAAAATCCAAATCATAAATTTTGTTGATGTGGGCAGTTTTCTGGGTACATCTTCAAGAAATTTCTCATTGTATATGTTTTACTTAATAATAGGAATACCAGCTGTAATTTAATTTGTTTTTAATTTGGATAATTTCTTGCCATACTAATCCAAGCATGCTACTGAGACTTGGAACAAAACTGCTTAACATGGTGTCAAGAATTTGGCATCGTATTTATGTTCAAAATCAGTATTTAGGAGGCTATTGTAAGATGTTGAAAAGCTTAGCCATTTTTACAAATTTGTATTCGGACAGAAATTTGCCTAGTATGCTAGAGTACACTTCAATGGTGACTGACATCTTTGAGTTTGTTCGCTTTCTTGGCAGACAGCTAATATTATTGTGTATATTCCAGCCATTCACTATTCAAATATTTATTTATGACTCTTCCTTGCCTTGCGGTTCTCCTTGATTTGCATTAAATAACAGAAGTAACTACTAAACAAAAATGGGAATCAAACTCAAATGACAACAAAGATCAGTACGAAAGCTTGTGATGAGTGTCGAATGGATGCTAAAACTCCTGCTTTAATTCTGTGCTCTGTTTAAGCAACGCAAAGGTCCTAACCTTTTATCCCTCTACTCCTAGTATGGGTTCCATGACAGGAAATACTTACTGGCTCTAGGACCTCTCAATTACAATTCATAAAAACAATAGCCAGTATTATCACTTCATGTTGATAATGACAACATATGTGGGCTTAAGGAGCAATGTTGGTATAATATTAAGTTCGTATACAGTTTGGTAACAGTTTCAGCCTACAACACTAAGATAATTTGTTAGGCTTCTTAAACATACATACATTACATTCAAATAGATAGCCACAGTTATACTGGCCACTGATTGGCTTAATCAACCTTAGCCTATATGAATCCAGACAAGCTGCACAATCCTGGGAGGGGCAGCAAAAGTACCTCTACGATACGCCAATGCAACCCACTCCACTAGCCGCCATGACCTTGATGGTCCAAGGTCCACAGGAGACTGACAGGTGCCTTGTCCCACACCTGTTGGACCCCAACTCAATCTCTGTCTTGGCAGCCAATCTAAACCACTATAAATCCTGATTATTGCACAAGATTATGTTAGCTGTACAAAAATCTGGGATGCAGCCACAGCAGGGCCCAATTTTATAGGGGATGGACAGGCAATGCTGCAGACCACCCACAGCATTATCCCACCTGACATGAGCCTGGCACATGGGCTGTCCTCCTGCTGCCATGGGAACCTGTCCTTGCACTGGACCATGCACACAGCTGGCTTTACCCAGCCCTGGAGGCCACAAAGATGGCAATGGCATAAGTCCTGGCTGTGGCTTGCCTGTTGTTACTTCAATAGTGCACTGTAAGGCTTTCCCACAGGCACATGGGCCTGAAACAGCCAAGGCAGCAGCCCACCACATAATAGCAGAAGACTGGGCCAGCAAACCAAATATGGAGCAGATCAATTCAAATCCCCCTGTGCTATTCTCCTCTCCCTCACCTCAGCCCAGCTGGGGATCATGGCTGCACCAAGCAACAGCTGCAAACGACTGTGGGGCCAACAGCAGCACAGCACTGGATAGGTGTGTGTGTGTGTGTGTGTGTGTGCTGCTGTCCACTACATCCTCCTAGGTGTGACACCCTGAGTTCTACCCACTATGGAGCTAAGACCTCTGTAGAATATGAGGACCCACCTGGCCAATAAACAGTTCCAGACCATTGCTCAGCCAGGATGTGCTGCTCACCTTGGGTCCATGAAGGTGCCCAGAGTCAATGGGCACATCACTGTTGACAAGTTTGTTCATCGTCTAATGATTGCTTTTTCACAATGACACTTTCCTTGGAACTGCCTCCTTGTGTTATCGATTTTCATCCACCATACTCTTATATTAACTTGTAGTTTCTTTCAATGCATATATAACATGTGAGGGGCTTTCTTGGGAGCCTTAACTCTCACGTTTTCTGGTTTATATAATGGAATAGAACAAACTAGCACTATTGGCCTGGGATAAATAATGTATACATGTAAAATTAATGATTAGTTTGAAAAGGGACTATCAAATATTTAATTTGATTGCAATTGCTAGACTGGTGCATTATGCATTTTAGATTTGAGGGTATCAATCAAATAATAAGCATTGCTATTTTCCATGCTGTTTGCAGACTGTTCTCTAGTGCTCTTCTTCAATAAACTATTTTGGAACCTAAATTCCATCATTACATGAAGATTGTCATGGTTGATTATATTGCTTTGGATAACTGATTGCTAGACCAGCCGTTCGTTTCCCCCCACTCCAGGACTCATTTATATAAATACAGAAGGGTCAGAAAACAATATTTAAAGTGAAATGGGCAAGATACCTTGAAATATTCCATTGAATATGGTAGTTATTATTTAAAATGCTAACTATTTTATGTATTTCAATATAAGACTCAACTCATATCAGTATAAAGAAACTTGGGAAGGTTATGCTTAAGGTCCTCTCAGTTTGTTACTGGCCCCACCCATCAGGCCAGGCACACACTTGATCTGGTCTTTGCTGCTGGGGTAGAGGTGGATTGGGTGATGGTTGCCCCTGTCGTATGGTCCATGCCCTGATACCACCCCCCATGTGGGCAATGGGCATATTTAGTTTGCCTACGCAGACTTATGGATACAACCAGATTCCTGAATGCTCTACGGGATCCAATGGATGCCAGTGACTTGCTGATGTTGTTAACGGAGGACTGGCAGCCCCAGCTGACCGCCACCATTGATGAGATTTCTCCCAAGCACACTCTCTGCCCTCACCTCAAACTGCCCCCCTGGTATACAGGGGAGCTAAGGGAGAGAAAGAGGGAAGTGAGACAACTAGAGTGAGTATGGCAGAAATCTCATGCAATAAGATGCAACAAAAGCATCTTATTGCATGGTTATGAGGGCATATGAGATGGCAGTCAAGGTGGCTAAATGTGTGTTTTATGCTGCCTCTATTGCATTCATGAGCTCTCGCCCATCCCAATTGTTTAGGGTAGTTCGATCTTTGCCTACCCTGGAGAAAGGGCATCAAAACAGTAGTCAGTTGGCTCTTAGCTTGAGGCATTAGCAAGCTTTTTCACAGATAACGTCTTGTAGAATGCAGCTGCTAAAGTTCTCATTGGTTCATCTTGGAGGACACATATCCAGCCAGTATTGAGGCAGCTGCACTAATTACTAGTTGTGGCCCGGATCAAGTTCATGGTCATGACCTTTAAGGCCATCCATTACTTGGGCCCAGCCTATCTGAGGGACTCCTTATCTGCTTATGTCCCCCACAGGGTGCTTTGTCCTGTGAGTACTGGCCCCAGAGAGATATGCCTAGCCTCAGCCCAGGCCAGAGCCTTCTTGATCCTGGCCCTGACCTGGTGGAATGACCTCCTGGGAGAGCTGAGGATGTTGATGGAGCTGGCAAAATTTTGCACGACGTATAAAATGGAGCCCTTCCTCCAGGTTTATGATTGAGGCTGGGTTAATAAGATCAATGCCCCCCCCCCCTCAGGCTCCACTATTAACATCCAGTGCAAACCCTTGTTGGACGTCTGTGGGAGGTAGGAGAGATCTTGCCATTTTAGTGTTTGTGAGAATAATGCTGTTTTTAGGGTGGGGCTTTCATGGTGATTTTTTATTCTTATGTAATCCACGGAGTCCCAGGAGGAAGGCAGGCTATAAATTTAATAAACAAACAAACAGAACATAAGAACCCTACTCAGTCAGAACAATGGCCCACCTAGTCCAACATCTTGTTCCTCTGGATGGCCACAACATGGCATAGAGGGATTCAGAGGCTCAGTACATCTGAATGTGGAGGTGCCCCTCAGTGACCATGGCTCCATGAACTTATCCTTCTTTAAAGCTGCATGCACTCGAAAGCTCACGCCTCAAATAAATCTTTGTTGGTGTTAAAAGTTGCTATCGGACTCAATTTTTGTTTTTTTCTTTAAAGCTATTCATTCCCGTGGCTATCGCTACATCCACTGGCAGTGGATTTCACATTTTAATCATTCTCTTTGTAAACTACTATCCCTTTTTGTTAATCCTGAACCTAAGTGCCCATTCGCTACATTAGATGGTCTGGGGTATTTTGAGAGAAAAATTTATTTTTGTCAACTCTCTCCACCCCATGCATAATTTTATAAACCTCAGTTATGTCCCGTCTTAGTCATCACTTTTCTAAACTAAAAAGTCCCAGACTCTTCAGTCCTCATAGAAAAGATGCTACAACCCCCTAATCAGCTTGGTCACCCTCTTTTTCCAGCTTTGCTATATTCTTTTTTGAGATATAATGACCAGAAATGTACAGAGTTTTCCAAATGAGGGGGAATACAATAGCAATTGCTTTATTCCCAATCTCTTTCCTAATAATTCTTAACTTACAGTTTGCCCTTTTCACCACTGCAGCACACTGAGTTGACACTTTCATTGATCTATTGCCGTGTGCAGGGCAAAGCTTGGCACTGTTCCTGGGGTTTCTGTGACACACAAATACAACGACAAAGCAAGAGAAAAAAACAAGGTCTAAAACATTTTATTCTAAGTTTGGGTAGATCCAAACCTGAAATGATTAGGGAAACATGAGTCACCTGAGCCACAGTATTGGAACAGGGATTCAGGTTTGAATGATTCAGGTTTCCCAAACTGATTTAGCTCTGAGGCATTTAAAGAGACCTAGATGTCCATTTAAATGGTTTTGCTTAGAGGCACTTCTGCTTATGTAGTTCTGCTAATTTCCCTCTTCTAATGCAGGCCCCTAAGAGCCTCTTGTGGCGCAGAGTGGTAAGGCAGCCGTCTGAAAGCTTTGCCCATGAGGCTGGGAGTTCAATCCCAGCAGCCGGCTCAAGGTTGACTCAGCCTTCCATCCTTCCGAGGTCGGTAAAATGAGTACCCAGCTTGCTGGGGGGTAAACGGTGATGACTGGGGAAGGCACTGGCAAACCACCCCGTATTGAGTCTGCCATGAAAACACTGGAGGGCGTCACCCCAAGGGTCAGACATGACTCGGTGCTTGCACAGGGGATACCTTTACCTTTACCTTTAATGCAGGCCCCTATAGTCTTACTTTATGCTGTTCCTGAACTTCATTTCATGGAACACAGCAGACTGCATAAGTCCTTTCTGCAAGTCCTACATGTTTTTTTTTTAAATAATGTAGAGCAGCTGTCCCCCACCCAGTTGGTACTGGGCCACGGCTCCTCATCCTCTTCCCTAGATGCTGCCTCGGGGACTGCCCTGCCACTCTGCTGCCTGCTCACCTTTGGTGCTCCTTGGCAGCCGCCATGGCTGGGGCTCCCCCTCGGCATGGCACTACAAGGCTGCTGCTGGCAGTGCCCCCCAGTGGGCAGCAAGGAGTCAGGGGCACTGGTGGGAAAGCAAGCGGAGCACGGGCTCAGGTGGCGGCGACATCCCTCAGCAAAAGACTACCATACCCAGGCCTCAGTAAAACTGTCAAGCATTGACTGGTCCCTGGTGATAAAAAGGTTGGGGACCACTGATGTAGAGTGCAATGATGGTAAGGTATTAATGTCTCTGTGTCTGTTTATGCAGACTGGTGTGCTAGGAATGTGCTTTGAATGTGGAGGAAAGTAAACGCCCACATGCAACAAGATAGTCATGCTGTCCCTTACTATATGCCCAGTGTTCAGTTGCATCCAAGCACTGAGCAAACCATTTGTGGCAGCTCTGTGGAGGTATGCTACAAGTTGCAACTTGGTTCATGATAACTCTCAGTTGCTTTTGCACCTGGCATATTTTGTATGGATTTGCTCAAGGTACATCTTAACCCATCAACCATTAATAAGTCTAGTGTGGTTAACATAAAGGTAAACGTATCCCCTGTGCAAGCACCGAGTCATGTCTGACCCTTGGGGTGACGCCCTCTAGCTTTTTCTTGGCAGACTCAATACAGGGTAGTTTGCCAGTGCCTTCCCCAGTCATTACTGTTTACCCCCAGCAAGCTGGGTACTCGTTTTACCGACCTCGGAAGGATGGAAGGCTGAGTCAACCTTCAGCCGGCTGCTGGGATCGAACTCCTAACCTCATGGTCAGAGCTTCAGACAGCATGTCACCTGCCTTACCACCCTGCGCCACAAGAGGCCCATATCTAGTGTGGTTAGTGTAATATAATTAAACAGTGTGTATGAAAAGAGGAACGTACAGTCTGACACTTAAAAAGAATTCTCTGTGTCAAATGTAAATTTATAGCTCTTTACTCAGGCTTATTCTCATGGAGTTGACTAAATGTATCCTACTTCTCCTGAACTTCTGCAAAATAACAGATAAAAAGACACTGTTTATAAGCCTCCACTGTTACATTATTTTGAGGGTATAATACTAATATACAAAAGAACTCCTTAATCCAGTGTCACCTTACGAAATGTTGCCCTTGACTTGTTTTTTGAAATTTGAGAAGTGTTGCTCTTCCTTTAGTTTAATGTCATGGGAGAGTAACAAGGAGTAGTGCAGGAAGGAAAATTTAATTGACATATCCATTATCCCTTCTGGGATTTTATTATGATGATTTGCCTTCCCTACTTGGGATATTCAATCAGAGCTTAATTAATCAAAACTCAGATTAAATACGTTGCAATCTTTAATATATATTTCTTCTTCTTACTGCCTGGAGAGCCAGTGTGGTGTAATGGTTAAGAGAGGCAGGCTCTAATCAGGGGAACTGGGTATGCCTTCCCACTGCTCTATACGAAACCTGATGGCTGTCCTTGAGCCAGCCACAGTTCTCTCTGAACTCTCTCAGTCCCACCTCCCTCACAAGGTGCCTGTTGTAGGGAGAGGAATAGCAGGTGACTATAAGCTAGAGCAGAGAAAAGCAGCATATAAAAACCAATTCTGCTCCTTCTGATGAGGAGAGGGTGACTTGAAAACTGCTGCTTCTGCCAACTGTGCAAATGTGAAATTTGCAGTGTAATCCTAATGAGGGCTATTCCCTTATAAATCCATTGAAGTCTATGGTCTTTTGATTGCACTATGAATTGCCTATAGAACAGGAACCCACTTCCTGTCTGTATGAAATCTGGCAAGGATTATCCCTTGCCAGAGGGGTATGATCCTGAGCATTTTAATGGTAGAACCAAAAACTGAAATAACTTTTTTTTAATTACCTCGATTATTGTAGAAAAGAAGACCAAATTTTTGTAAAACTCAAATGTGTATTTGTTTATGTCCATTTTATTGCCGATGTACAGCCTCCTTTCTTCTGTCTGATGCAGGAGACCTCCAGTTTACATCTCTTTTTGCATGTATACGCAGCTCATCCAGCATATGTGACAGAAAGTTGCAATTCTGTATTTATTTTTGAATGATGTACCTCTTCCATCAGCTAAGAGGCACAAGAGAAATTACTGGTGTGAGCATGAATGTCATTGCTCATATTTCTGAAAAGGGCTTCTATGTGCGCATAAAACAGAAGAGCAGTAATAGCCATAATCTCAAATTATTCCCCATCACAACAAGTTTAAGTGGACAAAACACCATGAGGTAAGGATATTAAAGTCATTTTGTTTGTCCTCTGCATTCTCAGAAGAATACAAAATAGGCTGATGGATGACACATTTTTGTTCAAGTAGGCTGATGCTGAACAAACACGAGTCGAACATGGTCTTATTTATTTTTCCACTAAAGTTTGTTGTAAAAATTGTAGATTCTCTGTAAAGGCAGTGCAGAATCATTTTGCTTACCACACACCTGTCCTGGTTAAGATTCCAAGAGACTTCAACTCATTTATTTCACCAAATTAAAAGTTATTGTGTAGGTTTGCCACAGCTCACATGAATGACACCAGGGTTTCCCCTGTCCAATAATGTTGCAAGATGTGTGAGTTTTTAGTTACATCCAGTGTGTCAAAGGGTACAGCCCTTTGCCATCCAGTTGGAATAACTTCAGAAAATCTGGATGACTCAGGAGAATTCCATGCCTTTGGACTGTACATATCAGCAACAAGAAGCAGCTACTGGAAAAAGTGAAGAAATCATAACAGCATGAAGCAGGTCATCGGGGAAGGGAATAAATTTGTCTCTTCTCCTTATTGAACAAAGAATATATCTGGTCAGTTAGCACACCCAAATAAAACACATATTCTTTGATTTGATTGGCCATTCGCTTTGTAGGCATGACTTCCAGAGTGAATTCACATTTGAAATTAAATCACAAATGTAACCTAATAAGATTCATGTTTAGAAGGTGACTAGGGAATAATTTGGAAATCAGAAAGTGCCTAAAGAATTTGAGGAAAATGTTATTTCCCCATGAAATTGGGGTTGCCCTCTATGTGAAAGTGCCTTCAAGAATACATTTTCTTGTCTCATTATTTTGTTTCAGTAGGGAAACAATCAGAGAGCATGTTGCTATTTAAATGGGGAGAGGCTGCTCATCAAGGTATATCTGATGAGTGTTGACCTTTGTATTATTATTTTGTCTGGTTAATAAAATGAGATGAAGTGAGACAGTCTCATTGTAAGAATGGTCTTTTTGCTAAGTGTGAACAGAGGAAGAGTGAGAAATATATCTTAGTTGGCACTAATCTTAGTTAATTGGTTCTAAGCAAGAAATATGTGTGAATCTGAAGAAGACTATGACAGCTCTTCTGACCTGCAAATAAATGTTCTGTCTTTGAGATCTGTTCTTCATAAAAAAGGAAACTGCTCTAGTATAGCATGGAAGGATGAGTCCTCACTGGAGGAAAAGGAGTACAACCTGTCCCCACACCCTGCCTTGGCAGACCCTTCACATAGGGCTGTGGACTCAGAATCTTCCCAAAGAGACCCTGAGACAGCACTGATAGTGTGCCCTCAGACAACAGTGCTCTTAGGTCTGGAGGCACCAGCATGAACCTACCCATGACCAGAACCACACAGTGTCTCCCAAAGCATCCCAGGAACAGAGGAGGCAAAAGGGCTGATGTAAGGCATGGATCAGGTGTAGGAGTGGGTACTTGGAAGCTTCCTTGTACTAAGGAAATGCTGGAAAAGATTGATAAGTAATCCTAAGATATGGGTCCCAGTATTCCTCATGAATAGGGGAGTTGAGGCAGTGTGTAGGAAAGGGAACTACAGAGAATCTCTCTATACGAGGCTGCAGAGAGATTGCAACCAGTGTGGAATGAACTTGTCTGCACTTTTGTTGACTATCCTACTGATTGCCTGATTCTTGAGCTGCTTTTGGAATATGTAACCTAACCATAGACTGAGATCTTGCACTGTTTTCTGACTTTGATTGTGTTATTGATTGTGTTATTGGACCCTGGACTGTGACTGGAGAACCTCTGTTGTAAGACACTGTGGTTGCTGGGGTATGCCTCCCATCTGGTAGTTTAGACATCTAGACAAGCCATTAATTTTGTAAAAAATTAATCCCAAGCAGCAGTGGGAAATGGTATGCGGGACAAGAGATCCCTAGCCCCCACTGGGGGACTGGCATTCCTGCTTTGAGTTCTTCTAGAGTTACACCTGAGCTCCAGATAACTTACATCGGTTCCTATGGAGGTCACAGTAGAGTTGGAGGGTGGACTTTATGACCTGCTGAGCTTAATTCCTTATCTGAATTCTGCCCTTCTTGTACACAGCTCCCAAATCTCCAGTAATTTATGAAGCTGGAGTTGGCAACCCTATCTGAATCCTACTCAAATATCCCATATTGAGGATTGAAGCCCATGTTAAGAAAAACAAAAAACATGCATGAGAGAGTCCCACTTTATCGGCAATGTATATATCAGTGATTCTAGCATATAGGTATCAGAAAGATGACTTTCTTACTCTTCTCAACCACACAGTCTCTCTGTTGAACAGCCTTTCTCAACTTTTTTACCATTTAGAAACCACTGAAACATTCTTCAGGCTTCGAGAAATCCCACGATCTTGCAGAATATGGTTGGAAAGCATAACTGTGTATATGCCTGCATAGGACCCCTCCCCTTCCCACTTCCTCCAGGCCCATCATTGGCCATTTTGGGACAGGCAGGTGGGTTGACATGACCATATATGGTCATATCACCCAATAAATGTTTACCAAACTTTAAAAATATATAAAAATTAATTAACTCCCACCCATTCAGGAAATCCTTCCAGGGCTTCACAAAACCCTGGTTGAGAAAGCCAACTGTAGAAGAAGCTAGACTTGTTTGCTATAGAGCAGTCAATATTTTCATTTCTTTGCAGCCTCCAAATGCTGTGAAAAAGGTCAACCAAACAGGTGGAATCAATCACAGATTTCAGGGCTACTTCTCAGAATGTACTCTCCTTTCAAGTGGGTGGGTTTGGGAATATATATAATTATATATAAACAATATATATATAAACAAATATATATAAAACAAGGGACTTTGTTTATATATATATATATATATATAAACAAAGTCCCTTGTTAGGTCTTTAAAGGAGGCTTCTTTGTTATCGTTAATGACGTGTCCTAGAATCTAGAGGTTTCTGCAAAAGAAACAGCCTTCATGGTAGAAATGAGACTTTGTTATAACTACTACTGACAGCTATGATGTAATATCAGGAAATGACAGATTGGCTACACATGACCTTGACATTTCTGTGTGCATATTCAACACATTAAGAACCCATAAGCCAAAAAAGTACTTTCCCATGTCCACAACCACTCAGCTTTTCAGACATGGTCACGGTACATTTTTTAGGCACTTTGTAGTACCTAACAACTAGTTTGTATCTAAATGCAACTAGTTTGTATCTAAACTCTCCTATGGCTATGACCGTGTTGCCCTTTCTTTATTCTAATGCTACAACTGATCCTAGTATAGCATTCTGCTTAGAATAAGAAACACCAACAAAAAAGAGTCAGAGCCATTCTGCTCCTGGAAAATAAAGTGAGACACTTCCCTTCCGCAGATGCTATATTTTTGGTGTTTTAAACGATGCCGTCTGCATCCAGCGTCCCAGCAGCAATCCAGCAGTTACATCCTCCATTTTAACATGCTAGCTAAGGAATTCACAAAACTGGATTCCCCCAACTATGTTGTGTGTGTGGGAGGAGAACAACCAGCAACTGGGAATTTTAATGGGGTTAGTTGTTGTGACCCGCCTCGAGCCTGTCGGGAGAGGTGGGAAATAAATCTAAATAATAGTAGTAGTAGTAGTAGTAGTAGTAGTAGTAGTAGTAGTAGTGAAATAGACACACATAAAAAAGTGGCCAGAATTAGCGTGATCTCAATCTGCAGCACCCACCCTTGTGCCCACCTCCCTTTCCCTTCTTCCTGGAATGGGGCTTTTTTTTTTTTTTTGTGGGAGCAAGCTGCTTGGAGCAATGAATTGCCCCACAAAACAAATTCCCACCCACCAGTTGGCACACAAAGCATGCCCTTCAGCCCCCCCCCCCCAAATAGGGAAAAATTATCAAGCATCATAATTCAAGTATCATAATACCAAAATGGGGTGGCATTAAACTCTGCTATGCATCTATGATTATATGCATAGGCACAGCAATGGAGAAGTTTATATGCATAGGCACAGCAATGGAGAAGTTACAAAAAAAGATCACTTGCCCTTTAAAGCTGGGAGAAAAGCAATTGGCTGGCTGCCATGATTGACAGGCAGGGGGAGATAAGTGGGTATAGACAGACACTCTCCTCCGCCATTTTAATCAGCCATGCGGAGTGCTAGGAGGCATCAGAAAGCGGGAGAAGAATCTGAGAGAGCGAGGAGGTGAGAAATGGCGAGGGGTGCGATTTTTTATAGGGTTAAGCAATTGCGGTTGCTTAATGCTATGTTTTTAAAGGTGCAGAATGGCTCTCAATTATTCTTTCCTTCTGCAAACTAAAGCCAGTTTCCCTCCAGCCATTCCTGCAGTGACTCTCACATTATATCAAATCCTGATTTCCATTTCCTCATCTTCACTTTCCTCAGATAGCTTGCCTGTGCTCTATGGTGTTGTTTTATTTAAATGTGTCTAACATGTTTATTAAAAAGTTG
Organism: Paroedura picta; assembly: GCF_049243985.1. Classification (NCBI taxonomy): domain Eukaryota; kingdom Metazoa; phylum Chordata; class Lepidosauria; order Squamata; family Gekkonidae; genus Paroedura; species Paroedura picta. Next base: position 60,728,941 of record NC_135370.1, on the reverse strand, counting down.
AGCAAATTTGCTATGAGAGAAGATGGAGTGTAGCTTGTCGCAAGTACCAGCCAATCAGTGCTGTGCATAGCCTATGTTCCTATAAACAGGACAAATGGGTTTCATTTAAATTCTTTCTGGGGGAAGATAGTGAAGATCTGGTTCTGCAAAACATAATCAAGTGCAATTCTATTGTGGTCTCATCACTCATATTATTATGATTATTATTACATAGATGTAACTTGAGCAATATAAAAATTAATAACTATAAGCATTGTTTGCCTCTTGTCAGCATAGTGTTCTAAATAAGTCCTGGGTCTGAGTATCCAGCATCCTCATTTATACTTTCTGGCAGTAAAATGTGACATGGATTAGCATTCCATTTCTTTCCTACCCTGGGTGAATATACTGCTCAGGAAACTGAGACAAATTGAAGAGGCTCAGTTGAGGTGCTGCATTGACAGGCGCCACATGCCAGTTTAAATCACTTCTGAATTGTGAGCATTATTCGATATGAAAGGGATGATGCCAGTTCTACTGAGCTATTTAGAATGTTCAGGGTACTTGGATGATGCGACTAATAAGCCTTCCAGGGAGGTAACCACCACCAAATGTGCATTCAATAGCTGTATGTATGTGGCTAATTATGATGCCGTAAATTAGAATGAATACAAATAAAACCAGAACCAGGCCCCAATTTTTATCAATTGAATGTTCATGTTTGTGTGATGTCTGTCTAGCTTTCTCTCTCTGGCTAGGCAATGAGAGACAGAACACACAAAAGCAATCATTTCTGTTGAATCAACTTAATCTGCTAAGTGTTTGTGCATATATTTAAAAGGGCTAAAGCGATTGTATGTATAAGAGGAAGGCTTTGTCTGTAACAGTTGTTGAATAGCAGTGTAAATTAGCATTTGCACAGGGGAGCTTTTGTTTTCAAAAGCAGCAAGATGGCTAAGGTGCATTGGGGGGTCTCAGAAAAATTCTCTGAGAAATAACCTAATGTGGCTCAAGTTAATCCAGTGGCACTCTGTGCTACAGAACTGCAAAGGGTAAAAATACGTGGCAAGCATATGTTGTTCCAGGGGGAGGGGGAGCTCCCTGTATGGAAGCATCAAAGGAGTGATCCTATCCCAGCTACTTAGAAAAAAAGCAATAAAGAATGTAAAGAAACAGAAACTGGTTTAGAAATGTAGGTTTCTTTATTTTAATATCAATGCATTATATAACTAGTAGGGGCAAAGCCCGTTGTATCCAAGAATACAATGGGCGCTAGAGCTTGGCAGTGGGAAGAGGAAGGGGAGGAGTTGTCCAGTCTGTAAGGGCATGGGGTTGAATGTGTGTATGGTGTGGGAGGTTGTGGTGGCGTGGTGGCAAATGAGGCCATGGGTGTCAAGAAACTGTGGTTTGGAATGTTTGTTGAGTGTGGGAGAAGACTGACAGTTGGGAATTGTGGCATAGTGGTTACAGATGAGCTTTCCAGAGCCATGCCTTCAGATATGTAAAGGGAAAATCAGACTGGAGACTCTGCTTATGGGAAGAGTATATGGCAACCAATTCCCCCCCAGTTCTGTGTCATTTCCCTTCTTCTGTGAATTAGGCCACAGACACCGAAATGCCCCTCTGCCCTAATACACATGGGGTAGACACAGTACTCAAGTGTCCACCCTGTTCCTTTTCCATTTGTTCACTGTTGATAAAAAGTTATGTGCCCACATGCTTCTTTCATGGTTGCTCCTTAGAAGAACGGATTTGTGTACCCTATTGCTTACTACCCAAAGGAGTCTCAAAGCGGTTCCATTCGTCTCTCCACAATAGTCAACCTGTGAGGTATGTGGGGCTGTGAGAGGTCTGAGAGAACTGGGAATGGGCCGCAGTGACCCAAGAGGCCTCAGGTGCCTCGAAGCATTTTCCAATCATCTTCTCTTCCTCTCCCTCTCACTATTTACAGTTTCAGGCTGTAAGTATTTATTTAGATCTTCCTGCACTTTCCAGACTCACAGGACTGATGCTGGTCTGCCTGTCTGTGTCCCAGAATACAAACAGTTGCTGTTAAGGGCTGGCCATAGCCCATAACCCAGGAGGGATACACCTGCACCACTCCCTCCCAACTGCAGGCAAAAATGGCTCCTTTGAAGGCTGGACTCTGAGGCATTGTACGATTTTGAAGTCCCACCTCCAAATCTCTAGGAATATTTCCAACCCAGGGGTAGCTAACCTCCAGGTGGAGCCTGGAGAGCTCCTGGAATTACAGAAGAAGTAGAAGAAGAGTTGGTTCTTATATGCCGCTTTTCCCTACCAGAAGGAGACTCGAAAGCAGCTTACAGTCACCTTCCCATTCCTCTCCCCACAACAGACACCCTGTGGGGTGGGTGAGCCTGAGAGAGCCCTAATATTGCTGCTCAGTCAAAACAGCTTTATCAGTGCCATTGCGAGCCAAGCATAGCGCGCCTCCCAACTGGCCACTTGGCCCCTGAGTGGCACTCGGAGAGGGCCAATCAGGAGCCGCTTTGCGAGTTTCTATCCCAGACGGGTCCCGCCCTAACTCCTCCCCACAAGCCCTTACTACTTTATTTAGTCCGCGGCGCCCTGCGCCATGGGATATTTAAAGATGTGAACATGCAGTACAATACAATACAATACATTACCTTTATTGGCATAAAGCAGATTAGGAGGATATACAAAGATAGTCAAGATACATCGGACAGTTTAAGTTTAAAAACTGAGGACAGAAATTTAGCCATAATAAAAGTGACATCGGCATCCTTATCACTCAGTAAAAATTGGCAAACCAAGTCTCTTGAATGGTTTCTCCATTTTGGTATAAGAGGTATGATATGCCTTCTCTGTTGAGTGAACAAGGGGCAATCCAGTATGATATGTTGGATGGTGTCAGGAGAACATGCAGTAATATACAACTGAAGACTGCAATGCTTGAGTTCATCCAGAAATTCAGACCAGTGGACCCCACAGGGCTAAATGGGGGCATGGACTTCTTATCTCACTACAGATACTAATGTTCTGTTCCAAAGCATTTCTCCCCTGGTTAATTTTGCTAATCACATTTTGCATTGTATCTTTACATCCTAACTCCTTTCTTTGCAACACCTCTTTCAGCTTCAGACTCGGTTATAAAAACTCATGAATCTCCAGTGCTCCTTGTATCTGACAAAGGGAGCTTTGACTCTTGAAATCTCTTAGCCCTTTAAATCGTGTTGATTTCTAAGGTGCCACTGGAATAAAACCTAGCTGCAGTAATATAGTTGGTACATGATACCTTTCTTTAGTGTTTGGATCACACAACTGGTAACTCATTGTTTTAAAACATGTAAAGAGATGTCAATTCATTAGATTAGGAATTTCTCAGCAACCATACTAAAAGATATGTCTGCATGTTTGTCTTAGTGTTTTATCAGATGTTGAGTGTCATCTGGTTTCTCTCTCTGAATAATAAGATCATTAGCATGATAATCTTTAAACAGCCCCGTGGCGCGGAGCGCCACGGACTGAATAAAGCAGTAAGGGCTCTGTGGGAGGAGTTAGGGCGGGCCCTGTCCGGGATAAAAACTCGGAGGGGCCAATCAGGAGCCGCGAAGCGTCTCCTGATTGGCCCCTCCAAGTGTCCATCCCGCCCGAAGCAGGCAATGGGGAGCCACGCGAAGCCGGCATTGTAGACGCCGTGAGGCCACTCCGCCGGCCGGGAGAAGGCTTGGGAGAGCCTTGGGGGGCGGGTGGGCCTGGCCGCCTTCTCTCGGCTGGTGGAGTGGCATCACGGCGTCGTAGACGCCGCGAGGCCGCTCCGCTGGCTGAGAGAAGGCGGCCAGGCCCACCCGCCCCCCGAGGCTCTCCCAATCTAGCTCTTCTAGGGAAAACCACCATGGCTACTCTCTGGAAACAGTCTTCATTTGCTGGCTGTAGCGGGCCTTCTAGCATAGTACAGGGTTGTTGTTTTTTTGTAAAGCTTTTGCTTTGGATAGGAACAATGCCTCCAAGAAGTGGAAAGCAATCTAACGGTCTCTTCTAAAGGGAATGAGAGAAAGAGAGAGAGATGACATTAGTGACAGAGAAATCACTTTGGGTATTTCATTCATCAGCACCACCAGCAGCTTAAATGAAGTAGTTAATAACATCCTCCCCTCTCCCGTTCTGAGTCATCGTTCCTCTTTCACATACAGAAATTGAGCTGTCTCTTTCCTCAGCCCTTTTCTTCCTGGCCCACCCTTGCTTTTTCATCAATACATCATTGAGGCATCTCATTTGGATGATGCATAGTGATAATCTATAACTGTGATGAAATTACTCCGATGATAAACCGCAAACTGATGAGGGCCAGCTGCCGGGGATGTCTTTTGTGATTCTTAGTAACAGTTATGCCATTATTTAAAAGTGATGATTTTGTTTTGTTTTTTTAAAAGAGGAATAATTATTGGTTTGAAAAGGGAAAGTGTGTTAAATTTCTGCCTGGGAGGTGCTTCCCTCTCCATTCAGTCAAACACATTTATCCATTGAACGAACAAGAGTAGCATTTTACTACTGAAGATAGTGACCTGTCTTTTCGGAGCTGATGGCCAACAAGCTTCTGTTCTTACAGAAAGTGGTAGTCTAAATATATGGCAGTGTTTATAACTGCTATGTATTGCTTAATTTGTCAGTGGTATGTTTTATAGCATGATGTTCCAGTTGAGCATGGCTTCATGTACCTTTACAACAACTTTGCAGCACTGCGATACTGAAATATATGTGCTGCAGTAGTTACAGCAATAATTTTAAGGACATATTCGATCAAATGTGGAAATGCCTCGAGTCAATGCATGCTTTTCCGGAGCAAATGAGAAGGCCCTTAAGACTGAGGATCCTAGGCCTCAACACTCAAAGCACATGCCTTTAGAACCTGTAATTTTAATTAATCCAGGAAATACCAGCCCTGTGTTTAGCCACTGAAGCCCATATAGTGTTTAGTGCCATTTAAATGACTGTCTACAAGTCCTGGAATTTAAAAAAATATATGTATCCCTATTACAAGTTGGAATAATAGACTGAGGGACCATGTAGGGGGATCTTACCTAATAGATTTCCAGATTATTTTGATTCAAGAAACTTGAGCTAGGGAGGCTATGAATCTACCAGGTTTCATTGCTGATATAGTGGATGCCCACCCTAGTTCTTCTAAGGGCTGTCCAACGTGAGGACTTGCTTAGTTTCAGCAGCAAAAAATTGCTCCCATACAACTTTGATTGCCTCCTCACAGTTTGCACTCAGTGCTGTTGCAATTTCTGTCATTTTCCTTCTTATTTGTTATAACCTATTTGTAATAATCATTAACATCCCACAGTGAAATTTTGGCAGTCTGGAATAAACTGGGCCTTTTCTGGATAGGGTTATTCAACAGTACCCCAGAGCCTTGCTACTTTTAGCAGGCGACGTTAATGTCCTTATTGGGCAGAATGATGACACTCTCCTAGCTTCAGGGCCAGTGGAATTTTTGAATGAGCTGTCATACCCATACTTATATGAAAGGGCATCTAAAGACTTTAAGATTAATTTTGCTGGTAAGCAGCTATTTAATTTTGTATTAAACCAAGGCCTGGTGATTTCAAATGGATATAGAGAATTAGATCCTGTAAGTGATTATACCTGTGTGACACATAAAGATGCTAGAGTAATTGGCTATGTGCTAGCCTCTCCAGTTTTGCTCCCTCGACTCTGTGATTTCAGGGCGGGTGATTATTATGGAGGTGATCATTTTCCCTTGCAATTTGTTTGTTGTCATCCCGTCCCTTGTTTTTGAGCTACTGTAGGGAGGAAAAACCCTGAGGCCACTCATCAGAGTTAATTCTCGCAGCAACTAATACTATGCATTCCAGGGAATGTAGGCTCTTGCTTATGGGACTTGTGAGACAGAGGGATACTGTAGGAATGATGGTAGTATTATCTAGTATTCTGGACCTTCAAGAACTGTGTGAGGAAATAATTGGTTTGATGATGAGTGCAGAGAAAATATTAGTAGAATCAGAGTTAAACTCCATTTCTTTAAATGCACTAACATGCTCAGTGAACAGATCTCATATAATTGAAGTTGCTTTTAGAACTTTGATAAAGTATAAAGAGTTGGCTTGCTTTATGTAAGGGATGGAAGATTTTTATCTCCATTATTAATAATACTGAATCACAGATCTTCTGGAATATGGTTGATAATAGCCTAACTGTAGAATTCAGTATTCCATCATGTATTCCACCCTGGACCTTGGACCATCATTTTACTTCAATTTTTCCAAAGTCCTGTGGACCTTACTCGGAATGGGTTCTGGGTGGACCCCCTGAAAGTGACCTGTGGTATCCAGTTCTCTGGTGATAGCAGGCTTTCTAATTAAACAAATGCAATCAGTAAGACCCCTGGGCCTGATTTAATACCAGTTGACTTTTTGAAAGACAATTTGCAATGGTGGAACAACCTGTTGGACCTACATTATACTCAGATATCTCAGAAATTATTTGCACAGCTTAGAAACATGCAATAATAATAGTTCATAATTTTAAAAAGGGGCCAAGAATGATCCTTCAAACGATCAGCCTATTAGCTTGTTACCAACAATAGGCAAGGTATATACAGTCTTTCTGTTCTCTAAACTTCTGAGCTGGGTAGAGATAGAATTTATATTGCATCCTGAACAAGCAAGATTTAAGAGGGGTGTTTCAGTCTTCAATCACTTTCTCACACTATAACATCTAGACTAGCTGACAAATATTTATCTTTCCCAGGAGGATGTTTCTATGCAACATATGTGGGATTTAGGGATGCTTTCATTTCAGTCACAAGATGTTGTCTATGGGCTAAGATAGCTAAAACAACAATAGATTAAATGTCCTCTGGCGAATTTTAAATGGTATGATAATCCAACCGCACAGATTCACTGTGGACCAGGGGCCAACTGACTGTTCCTACCCCCTGTCAAAAGGTGTCAAGGGTGCCTTTTACTCCATCTACTTTTTCATCTTTATGTAAATGATATGTTTTCTTGCCTTCAAAAAGCAGCACTTCATGTACCCATATTGGCTGGTCATGAAACCCCTGTTCTGCTTTATGAAGATGACATGGTGAATCATAGAAACATAGAGTTGGAAGGGGTCATACAGGCCATCTAGTCCAACCCCCCGCTCAACGCAGGATCAGCCTGAAGCATCCTATTAGATTAGATTGGAAGTTAGCCTTCAGAAGGCATTACATGAATCCACTGATTATTGTATGCAGGAGGGGTATCTTTAAATTATGACAAATCTAAAATATTCCCCCTCCCAAAAAAAAAAGGCCTTGTCCTAGACAAAAGATTTGGACAGTTAAGGTAAGCAAAACAGAGGAGGTGTCCCATTTTGAATATTTGGGAGTTATATTCAGTTATAATCTCACCTGGAAAGTACATGCCTGCTCATCAAATGAAATTGCTGAGACCAATGCAAGCACTTTTTATTGGTATTTCTATTTAAAAAACAACAACAACAACAACCCAATATGTACTTGCAGCCATCAAGGCTTTTAACGTTAAAATAATTTCTCAAGCATTGTTTGGGACAGGCATTTGGATAAGAGGAATTTCCGAGTGTCTGGACCATATACACCTTCAGTTCCTGTGACGGATGGCAGAAGTGCCAAGATGCATCTCAGGAACATTTAGATTAGAGTTTGCACAGCACTCACTTGAGTCTAGTGTTTGAATTACTGCCTTTAAAATGAGATTGAAGGTACTCTTTTTAGTTCCCAATGCTCAAGGGGGCTTTTGTCAAGGAAAACAATTTTAGAAGTGCTTAGAAGAAGTGTGTAGATAATAGGCTTGAGTTTCTTGGCCTTCCTTTCATAATGCTTGAGAATATGGAATACCAAGAAGCACTGAAGCTGATCAGGATGAGGATGATTGACCTTGACTGTGTCTGTACACTAATTTGGGCAAGGTGTATATGCTCCACTCTTACACTAGGGAGCCCTTCCCTCACACTTGAAAATCCTCCCAATCCCTAGCCACAGGCATGTCTTAATGCTTTCCAGAATGAATGCCATGACAACAGCAGAATCGAGAGAATCATTTGCCTTATCTAAGAAAGCCTTATCTAAGGGGTTCAGAGTATCTTTAAACAGTCCCGTGGCGCAGAGCGCCGCGGACTGAATAAAGCAGTAAGGGCACTGTGGGAGGAGTTAGGGCGGGCCCTGTCTGGGATAAAAACTCAGAGGGGCCAATCAGGAGCCGCAAAGTGGCTCCTGATTGGCCCCTCCGAGTGTCCATCCCACCCCAAGCAGCCATTGGCTGCTTCACCCGCCCAGACAGCCACTGGTGAGGGGTGGGCCGCGCTGCCTTCTCCCGGCCGGCGGAGTGGCCTCGCCGCGTCTACGTCTCTCGAGCCTCTCTCGTGTGGGCCTTGCCGCCTTCTCCTGGCCAGCAGAGGGGCCTCGCCGTGTCGTAGACGCAGCAAGGCCACTCCGCCGGCCGGGAGAAGGCTTGAGAGAGCCTCAGGTGGGGGGTGGGCTTGCTCTCAGGCCATCTAGGGCCCATTTCATTTAAAAGTGAAATGGGCTTTAGATCTAGTATCTAATTAAAAAGGCAGCAATCAGTGTAGAAGAAAATAGTGGGTACATTTTATAAGAAAAAAGAGCAAAAAAAGTACTTCTGAGTCTAATGGTATATTGTGACCAGGGGAGTACAAGATTTGGACTTCAAATACTTGGATTTTCTTCCTGGTCACCATTCTTATGGCATATCGGGATTGTAGGTTCAAGGGGAACAGAAGCTAAAGATAGCTCATCCTATGTGGGGAAGATATCTCTTGGGAGTTTATTCTCTAAGTAGAAGGTAATCCCCCCCCCATTTTGGGGAATTTAGAAAGTTGTTTTTATTTGTGTGAGATAGAGACTTCCCTAATTTAACAGGTCTTCTTTTGAGCAGTCACAAGTCTTCCAAGTTTCCTTTACCTCAACCAAGTTATTTTGTTTTAATGCATTAGATGCACTTCCATGATTTACATTTAATTTCCTAATTTTAATTAGTTTAGCTTGATGCTGTGGCATACAAATGATATTTGACTGTTCTAAAACTGGAAGAGCTCCAAATGATTTTAGAAAGCTGTCATCAAAGGTATTTAGGTCTTTTTCTTTTATGGACAAAGGAAATTGTGAATGTTTCTAAAAGGCCAAACCTGTATTTTTCCTTGTGTTAAGCAAAGGTTGTTTATGGTTGTCTAGAGATGATAAATCAATCAACAGATTCTCTTTCCCATTTCACCCTAGATGGGGAGGGGAAGATCCTTAAAACTATGTAGCTGAGTATGTTTAGCAGAGAACAGTAGGTAACAGTTCAAACTTTAAAAAATCTCTGGGGGAAAATGCCATGTGACTGCAACCATTCAAGATTAGCCATCATCTGAGATGGAATAGTGGGCAAAATATTCCATCCAAAGTGGACAAGTTGGTGGGGTTGGTTACTCAAATTGGGTGTTAATCTCTCCCTATTATCTGGGGAGTTCCCAGGGGTGCCGAAAGGGTGGTGGTCATTTGCTCTTTACTGAAGAAACCAATGCTTGATCTGTGGAACCTGGCCAACTACTACCCAGTCTCGCATCTTGCGTTTCTGGGTATGGTGGTTGAAAGGGTTCCTACGGATCAGCTCCATGCATTCTTGAAGGAAACCTCAACACTCGACCTATACCAGTTTGGCTTCCATTCTGGCCATGGGGTGAAGATGGTGCTGGTTGCTGACAGATGACCTTTGGCCCCAGCCAGATGGGGGCAGTTCGGCTATCCTCCTGCTGTTAGACCTGTCAACTGGGTTTGATGTGGTCAACCATGAGCTATTAGCCCACTTCCTCACCCGGTCTGGGATATGTTGACAGCCCTCCAGTGGCTGATTTTCTTTATCCAGAACCAGACATAGAGGGTTGCAGTGGGGGAAGAGATGTCACATCCCTTCTGGGTCCCTTATGGAGTCCCATAGGGAGCAATTCTCTCCCCCATAATTTTTAACATCTATATGTGCCCCCTGGCCCAGCTGGTCCAGAGTTTCAGGCTGGGCTGTCACCAATAGGCGGATGAAACCCAGCTCTATCTCCTGATGGACGGCTGCCTGGACTCCCCCCAAAACATTTGCCAGATGTCTGGAAGTCATAGCTGGATGGCTTGAGTAGAGTTGCTTGAAACTCGACCTCTCCAAGACAGAGAGCCTGTGGCTGGGTAGGAAGGGGCCAGATTAGGAAGCACACTTACCTACCCTGGCAGGGATGCAGCTTAAAATCTCAGGAATCTGGGGGTGATCCTTGATGTCTCCTTGTCAATGGAGGCACAGGACACCAATGTAGTCTGCTTAGCATTTTTCCATCTACACCATGTGAGGCTACTAGCACCCTATCATCCCTCGGAGCACCTAGTCATGTTGATCCATGTAATAGTCACCTCTAGATATGACTTCTGTAACTCTCTCTATGCAGGCCTTCCCTTATCCTTGACCCAGAAATTGCAACTGGTATAGAATGCGGCTGCTAAGATCCTCACAAGAACATCTTGGAAGGCCCACAACCAGCCAGTGATTAGCCAGTTGAACTAGTTGCCAGTTCATCCCAGATCAAGTTTAAGGTTCTGGTATTGACCTTCAAGGCCATTCACGGTCTGGGACCCATATACCTGAGGGACCACCTATTGCCTTATCCCCTATGTAGGACACTTTGCTCTGTGGATGCAAATCTGCTGGTGATTCTGAGCCCACAGTGTGCCTGGCCTCAACCAGGGCCAAGGCCTTTTCGGTCCTGGCCCCAATCTGGTAGAATGAGCTCCCAGAAGAGCTGCGGGCCCTGCATGAACTTTCTCAGTTCCGCAGGGCCTGCAAGATGGAGCTCTTCCACCAGTATTCAGTTGAGGCCATGGGAATTAATATCTATAGGCCCCTCCTTGCCATAGCTGGAACATCAAGCTGACTCCCATTACATCTCCCCTCGAGGCACTAAGTGGAGGGGATTTGATGAGCTATGGGAAGTGGAAGGGGGGCAGAGGGATTAGAGTAATTTTTTTGCCACCAAGGACTTTGTTAGGGTTGGGTTTTTTGTGATTTTATTGTGAGGTTTTAATCTGTAACCCACCATGAGCCAGCCAGTCTTTGAGTGGTGGGCAATAGTAATAGTAATAATACTTACTATTATTAATTATTAACAATAATTAGTAATAATTAGTATTAATAATTAGTAATAATTAATAATTAGTAATAATAATACCACCAACAACAATTATCAGAAGTCGAATTATTAATTGGGGGGGAAAGCATCTGATCAGTGGCACTTGGCTGATTTTTAGGTCAAATATGTGAAAATGTTGAATTGAAATATTACCAAAGAGTAACATATTCTAATAGATATATAGGATAGATATATGAAACAACCCTGCATGGATCTAAAATGATCTTTTGCTTTACATTTTACAATTATGACAACAGTCTGCTAATTGGAGGGTGTAGTATAAGATTATTCAGCAAATTGGAGAAAATTATACTAAACTACATCCAAAAGATCACTACAGAGATACACATTTGAATGCATTCCAGCAACTGATTTACTAAGGAAATTATTAGTTTTTCCAAAAAAAGGTTCACTTATTTTTTTGTCAGTACAATTCATACTTTTATGATTAATTCTCTAACATTCTCTTGCTTAAAACTTATTTTAGTCATTTAAAATGGTTAGAAAAAAGACATGGTGAATCTGGAAGTTCCTGATCAGATGAATGTCAAAGAATGAGAATGTCAAAAAACGAGCTTGTAAATTTCTGCAACTGTTATTTCCCAATAAGGTCTGCCATCCATATAGCAGATAACTGCTGGGCTGGAGTTGCAAAAGGAAAGAATCACTGAGCCTATTGAAATATATCACATGTTCTGTATGAATTTTTTCTGGGCTGCGAAAAAACCTACCATGATTTTCATGTGTAATTTACAAAGCTGCTTATTACTATAAATTTCCATTCTGATAAAATTAGAACATTTCTACCATAAGAGTTAGGATTAAAACTACTTGACGGTAAATGCTTTTTTATTGATCTTCTAATGGCTAGATCAGAACTCCTGGGGACAGCAATAATTCTTGTAGCTCTTGTCTTATAGCTCTTATCTGTTGTACTTCATAGTCTGTTTTTTAAAGCTTTTTTCTCCAGCAGTGATATTCATCGCAGAATTACTGTGATAATCTTTGCACAGACGTCAAGCTTTTTAAAAAGCATCCATGACTTTCAATATAGTACTTAAAATTCAGCTTCCCTCCTCTCCAACTCCAGCATGATGGCGATGAGACTTGCGTGGCACATCTCTCAGAACTGAAACATAATACTACAACTAGATGTCTTTGTTTCAGAGCACCTGTCCTCTCCTTTTGCTTTGGAGTCTATACTTCACAGCTTGCATTGCAGGTAGAAACCTACTTTCTCTGGTTTAGTGAACATCACCCTTAAAACTGCCTCTCACATATCTAAACAAAGATGAACAAAAGCACCATTCACTTGTAATACAGACACTGGGAAGCTTCTGAATGTTATCTTGCATTTCAGAAACTCTGTTGGCATCAGCACTAGGAAACGTTTTACACTCTCTGCCGGCTCAGGTGCTCTTTTAAAAGTACTCCTCTAAGCTTGTCCTTCACTCCATGGTTAACTGGAGCATGTCGGTTGACAATGAGAGATGAATACAGTTGCATAAAGTAAAGATATGGTCTAGTTAGCAAAAGCCTGTAATGTAATGCCAACCAGAAAATTTTGAATCCCTCATCTACTTTACAGAGTTTTAGTATTTTCCAACATTGGCAATGCTATACTATTTTGCCAATATAAAAAGTTGGAATATAAAAATAAGTTGGCTACAATCCAACGTAGACTTATATGACTAGGCAGTTGCCAGGTTGCCAGGTTCAGAGTCTACAACAGAACTTACTTCCTCCTTGCATACTCTTCCCTGCTTGTGAGACCTCCTCCCATCCTCCTCCCTGTCCCCTGGGATGGAATGCATCTGACTGGAAGTGTGGGTGGCTGGAAAGCTCATGAGCAAGCAAGTGGGGAAGAACATACAAATTGAGTGGGTATGTAAGAGCTTATGGGCAGTGAGCTGAAAAGAAAATGGAGGTCAGAAACTTTCTGCCAAGGTCTCCCCAAAACTTGTAACCTGCCCTGATGGGGAATGCAATTTGGCAGCATTGTAATTGCTTTCTGTCTTATTAACACAAGAATGTGCTATGTACTGCTGACCCACACATCCTCCCAAGAGGCAACATGGGCTAGCCAGTCACCTCAGGACAAAGAAGAAACAATAATAAAAAGAAAAAAGAATTGCTTGGCCATTTAGAGAATCGTTTTTCACCTGCCTCATGTAGCTTACAGGTCTGGTCTGTGGACTAGTTAGGCAATAACTAGTGATGGCAGGAAAGGGTGTGTGTGTGGGATAAAGGTAGGGGTAATTAGAGAGTATCTTGAGGCATCATATGGTGAAGGACAGTTTCTGCAGTAGATCATCATTTGTTTTATGTATGGGCCTTTCATTGTCTATGCAACATGTTAGGGAAGGGGGACAAGACATGGCAACTCTTGTAACAATTCATGTGCCAGTGAGGATGAACAAGGCCTTCCCAAATGATCACCAAGATTAGAGCCCAAATGATGGCTCTTGCTGGGCTTCCTAATGTATCCTGTCCTTAAATGTGTTAATAAGTTTATTATGTATATCAGCCATTCAAATAAACTATTTAAACCTAAGAGTGGTTATTTCATGCTTTCAATTGGTGATATGCCAGTAAAAATACTTAACTCTGCAATAGGCCTTGATATGCAAATTGCTGGTGTTTGATATTGATTGTTATAGCTAGAGGTTTGGTATAAATAGCCAAAAAACAAACCATGTACTATAGATTTATAAAATACATGAAACACTGAAAGAACCATGGTAAAGACCATTGGTTGTAGCAGACATAATAGGAATATTAAACAAATGATTTTTTTTCTGCTTTGGAAGGTTAATAGTGTGAGTGTGCATTCCAAAATTCCCAAGACCCAGAGATGCATGGAAATTGATGGTCCAGGATATTACAGTGATTTCTTGGCATGAGAATAAACATCTAGGATTCGTAGAATTATAAAATCCCCTTGCATGAACAAGCCTCTTTTGAGTGCTGACTAGCAATGCACTTTTGTTTTTGTTTTTCCTTGATTCTATTGATTTTCTGGCAATTGCATATCTCCCTTCCAATTCGATCCTTCCAAGGGAGGAGGAGCACAGAATGCTCCCATCCAGTCGCCCCTGGAGACAACCCACAGAGAGCCAGAGTTTTCCTTACTGTCCCATTTGTTGGGACGGAGCCCTTTTTCATATATGATGGCTGGGGACATTTGGTTCAGAGGTGAAGCTTGAGGTGAAACATTTATCAGACAAGTAGCATAGCTCCACTGCAATTATGGTGTCATTGGTTGAAAAGCAGTCACTCCAGCCCACTTGAAGAAAGTCCTTCCTTCCCCACTTTGTAAAAGGAAGCAGGCAACAGATAAGAACAAAGAAGGACAAAAATAAGAACAGATAAGAACAAGCAGAGAGGATAAAAAAACATTGTTAGACAGACAATGTTGGATTAGAACAGGCTTACTCAACCAGGGTTTCATGAAACCTTGGGGTTTCTTGAATGCCCTGGAAGGGTTTCCCAAATGGGAAGGAATTAAAAAAGGTAAAGGTATCCCCTGTGCAAGCACCGAGTCATGTCTGACCCTTGGGGTGACGCGTTTTCATGGCAGACTCAATACGGGGTGGTTTGCCACAAGAGGCTCATGGGAAGGAATTAGTTAAGTTTTTATTTAGTGTTAAAAACTTTTTAAAATGTATTTTCATTTGACCATATATGGCTTTGTTGACCCCCTCCCCACCAAATGGCCAGTGATGGGCCTGGAGCAGGTGGGAAGGGGAGGGCATGCACCTAGCTATGCTTTGCAATGTATTCTGCATTATCACATCGCTTCTGGGGGTTCTCGAAACCTGAAGAATGTTTCAGGGGGTTCTCAATAGTAAAAAAGTTCAGAAAGGCTGGATTAGAAAAATGAAATGAATTTCCACTGATAAGGCTCAGTGGACAGGAGTATACCTGTACTGAGAGAGGGGTAAAATCAAGCCCTTTGGTCAAATTTGTTTGAAATTTGGGGAGCATTGAGTAGATGGAGGGTTACGTTCCTTGTCAACATGATGCCTAGGGTTGTGCAAAATAATTGTGAGGCATTTCTGGGGTCTATCAGATCTGAAAGTTTTTCAGAAATCCCAATTTATTTGGTTCAAATAGACTTGAAAAAAACTGATTGTTTTTTTAAGCCAGTCCAACCCTCAGGCTGGCTCGGCTTCTCTAGCAGTGTGGTTTAAACCTCACTGCAGAAGAAATTGTCTCCAGGATTTGCATGTGGCCTGAAGGTCTGTGAGGACTTCTCCTGCCAAGCTCAGCTGGGGCTCTGTTGGGCAGCTCAGTTTAAATTGGACTAGCAGAGCCTGGACTAGCAGAGCTCTAGTCCTGTGGAGAAAACTCTCCCCAAAGGCTCAGCTATTGGCTGGGGCTCTGCTGGGTAGTCTAGTTTACACTGGACTACCCAACCAAGCTTACCCAGGAGCCTTCCACAAGCCCATTCACCCAGGAAATTCGACTAGCCATCAGTCTCCCAAAAATTCCAATTTTGGTTAGTCAAAATTCTGCCCCAGTCTATATCTGAAAGAATAGCTGGAAAATATTGATATTCTATTTTAAAGCTATTTTTTAAGCTATTGGCACTTTTATCTTTATAAACCACTCCCCCAGACTCTCCTAAAGATTCACTATTGAAAGTAATAGTCCCAAATGTCCAGAACTCAACCAAACTTGCATCCTGAACAAGTAATGTTCTACACAAACATAAGAAATCAGAGTTCCCCCCTTCACCATGCATAAAAATTATAACAGACATTATAATACTGAAATTATAACAGACATTTTCTGGGAGAACACCAAGATAGTTGATAGATAAACTCTATACTTGTTTGTATTTTATGAATCATATCAGAGGAAATGGTGATCTGGTAAACTCCCAAGCATTAATTTGCAAGTAGGTATTACTGACATGGCACACAAAACAACCATACAAAACAAAGACTTGTTTCAGGGTTTTTCAGTTTTTCTACAGTGATGGAAAAAAAGACCTCTATAATTACTGGTGACACTTTAATGGGAGAAATTGCCTGCAATTGTCAAGGTTGCTTGCAATCGATCATTTTAATATAGCTGTGATCTTTTCTTGGGGTCTGAATGAATTTGTATTGTATCTTGAATAAAAAATGATTACATTAATGAAAGCCATTTGTGTACAAATCCCCAAAACAACTTTTAATTACAGTTATTTACTATGCAAGTGAAATTAGAAATACACTAAAAGTGAGAGGAAATGACAGCAGCTCAGCGTATGACACAAATACACAGCTCCAAGTAGAGATAAAGCAAGCTAATTGCCATTCTTGTGACCCATGGGCTGATCTTGCTGTAATTACAATTACAAGAAAGCTCCCTTCTGCTTTTGATATATATTCTATAAAAAAAAACCCTCAGCCTAAAAATATTTATATTACAAACAAGCAGTCAGTAAAGGCAAAAGTTGCAGAACTGCCACAATGGCTAAAGTGATGGGACAAGAAGGATGATCTCTGAGGGGCTTTTTGCACGGCTTCAAAATAGCACAATGGTTGCTAATTGAAAACGCTACTAATTTGCCTTAACGCACGACGTCGTAGACAATCTGCAACACTCCTGAAACCAATCAGCAAAAAGCGCTTCGTTGTAGCGCTTTTAGGGGAATCCCAAAAAGTGGATTCACCCTCCGGAAAGCGATACACTCCTGCAACCAATCTGCAACAGTAGCAAAAAAGACCTGTGCGTTCCCATTGTTGCGGTTTCTTCAAAGTCCCTCCTCCTGAGCCTGTCCTCCAAACTTCCGGCGAAGCGATCGCCATTTTTTTTCCCCGAGCGAGTGGAGATCAACGCACCGGCGAGCCTCCGTTTAGCCAGTGAGGCTTCCCAGGCTGCAGTCCCTCCTCAGAGCTGTTTACAGTCACAAGAAGCCCGCAGAAGCCCGTTTGCTGATGTATTTTCCCTTTATTTTTCACACTGTTTTGGCTGAAAATCGCGCCCGTGAGGGGGGGAGGGGGGATTTTTTTTCCCACTCCGAGGCAGCGTGGCCACGATCAAATGACAGCTCAAACAGAGGCTTCCCGGCTTCAGTCCCTCCCCTTCAGTCACTAAGCACACACATTTCACACACACATTTCACACACACATTTCACACATTCCATTCAGCCGAAAATCGGGCCCGTGAGAGGGGGGGGGATTTTTTTTTTCACTCTGAGGCAGCGTGTTAACGATCAACCGATCAAACGACAGCTCAAACACCCCAGGCAGCTGGATGGGTCTCTCCGTTGCAACGAATCTACCCAGATTCGTTACAATGGGTCTGTTTTTTTTTTTTTTTAAACCTTCCTTAAAGGGAAAGGGGCTGTTTGGGAGCATGCTAACGGCTGCCCATTGGCTGCTTGACGGCCAGGGGCGGGACGAGCTTGGCAATAGCGCTTCCTTTCTAGCGATTTCTGCCGAGACCGGAAGCCTGTGGGAAACGCTAAAAAACGCAACTGATTCCACTACAAAGGCAGGTATGCATAACGACGAATTCCACTATTTTAAATGGCGATTTTTCATTCCGCAAACAATTTGCAACAAAGATCCCCGTGCAAAAAGGCCCCGAATATTACTTGGTGAAGGGGAAATATGTAAAAATTCCAGAACTATCTACAAGAAACAACAGTGTTATTGTACTGCATAAAAAGCAACAGTAGTCGAATGATTAAAAGAGAAATTTCTTTGATGTGGTAGACCATGTGACTAGGGATGGCAACAAACTGGGAAGAAACAGTTCAGTTCATGGTATGTGTTGTCTCCCAAATCAAATCCAACCAGAACCTGAACTGAAATGGCCTCTGATGAACTGAACCAGTTTGGTAAATTATAGATGCAGAAGAATGCCCCCCCTGGGATCCTAGAGACCCAAAACTCACAGGAGATCTCCAGATTAGACATGTGGGCCACACCTCCTCCCCAAAAGGAACCTCCAGGATAGTCCTTTCTGGGTAAATGACAGGCACAGATCCAGGAGTGTGCAAGCTGCAATCATCAAACTCAGCAGACCTTCTCCGTATACCTCACTACATGGCCTACAAGTTAGGAGCAGATTGGACTAGGGGAGGCAGGAGCAGGTGAAAGGGCATTGTTACCAGTACTGTTGCACATGGCCATGGCTCAGGCCAGGCTTGCCATCCCTCCACTGACTGCAGGGCCAAATCTCCCACCTCCCCAGCCCAGCAAGGCAACTACAGGTTGGACCAACCCTCCATCCTACCCAAGCCCAGGAGTCACCCCTTAGCCCACCCTCTCTATCTGCTCACAACACCATTACAGCAAGGCAACTACAGAGCAGGGCCAACATTCCCATCCTGCCCAGACCCAAAAGCTACCTGCACAGTAGGCCTAATGTAGGTGAGGTGATTACAGGGCATGGGTAACCCTCCTTCTCTGACTGGACTTGGGAGTCACCCACATAGCATGTGTCTGACCCCCTGGACCTACTCTCCAAGGCCTTTCAGGACACCTGTAGCAGCCATCATGATAATCATGTTCCTAAAAACATTCCTGGCACTGTCTCCATCCTCAAATGTCACCTGATGTCCTCTCTTTACATCCATCTATTGATCTGCTGTGTGACCTTGCCATGGCCAGATGTTCCTTGCTCCAGCATTTTCTCCATGACATTGTTTAAAATGGCTTGGCAAGTCAAGTTGCTGCCTGTGGCATTGCAGGTCCTTATCTGGTGGGTCTCCTAGAACAAATCACAGCATTAACCCAGTCATAATGTACACTCAGAGCCTCTTGTGGCGCAGAGTGGTAAGGCAGCCGTCTGAAAGCTTTGCCCATGAGGCTGGGAGTTCAATCCCAGCAGCCGGCTCAAGGTTGACTCAGCCTTCCATCCTTCCGAGGTCGGTAAAATGAGTACCCAGCTTGCTGCTGGGGGGTAAATGGTAATGACTGGGGAAGGCACTGGCAAACCACCCTGTATTGAGTCTGCCATGAAAACGCTGGAGGGCGTCACCCCAAGGGTCAGACATGACTCGGTGCTTGCACAGGGGATACCTTTACCTTTACCTTTAATGTACACTCATTCAGAGCTTCAGCAATGGAACCAAATGTTGACAGACTCCATTATGTGGTTCTTTTGATTTATTAGGTTGTTTTACCACCAGCCACTATTATCGTGGGCCAAGAGAGGTTTCCTTGTTAGGTGTTACCATCACCTTTAATTTGGTTGTGGGATGAGGGTTCAGGTTGTGCATTCCCGACCAACAGAGAAGAAAAACCCAGGCATAATATCACTAAAAGGAGAGCCATTGCTGTCCAGAAATGGCAGTCGTTCTTTTAGTAATGGTCACTGCTAAGGTCACAAGCTGCTTCCTCATAAAAATACATCTTTTAACACCTATGCAAGGTTAACTATGAATGGCAGGGACAATGCTACACCCTTTCCCCCGAAATTACTAATAATGCACTTCAATGTATGTCGATGGTAAACCTTTCTTCCTCCTTGGCCTAATATGCAGCAAAGAATGCGGTGAGGACCATCCTTATCCCAACATTATTTTAGCTTACAGGAAGCTCAAACAAGGACTAAGAAAGCAACTGGTGCACACCTAAGATGTCATCAAAACAATGGCAAGCCTGGCTGCTCTGCTGTTGGTGTAGCTGGCACAAAGTCAGTATCATTCTGGGAGCCATCTTCCAGGAGTGCTCTTTGTGGGGCCTCTGCTGCCATGGAAGACAGAACGGCAACCTTATTATGATTACAGTGAAAGCCCCTGCAACCTAGAGCACTGGTCAGGTCATATGCATGCAATAATTGGGCCACAGTTTCATGTATATACATATAATAATTGGGCCACAGCCAGCTTGGTGTAGTGGTTAGGAGTGTGGACTTCTAATCTGGCAAGCCGGGTTTGATTCTGCACTCCCCCACATGCAACCAGCTGGGTGACCTTGGGCTCACCACAGCACTGATAAAGCCGTTCTGACTGAGAAGGAATATCAGGGCTCTCTCAGCCTCACCTGGTGTTTGTTGTGGGGAGAGGAAAAGAAAGGCGACTGTAAGCTGCCTTGAAACTTGGACAGAAGGGCAGTATCTGCTGGTGGGGGCATAAGGTATTTTAAGGCTGGCTTTATATCTGTTTTTTTACCTGCTGTTTTTATGTTTGTTTTATAAAATTGTTTTTACACTGTTATTTCCTACACTGAGTCCTGAGATTCTGAGAAGAAAGGTGCTCATACAAATATTTTGAATAAATACAGTATATGAATAAATACATTACTGGTCACCTTGAGGCTTTTGTTTCTGGAAGCCCTTATTCTAATCTCAGATACTGAGGCATGTTTGTTTACCCTGTGGGTGAGGAAATAACACAGCACATTTTCACATATATTTCCTTCTTTGCATCAAAAGGGCCTGTGGAATGGCAGAGGGAAAAGGCATTGACCGTGCATAGTGATTCAGCCTGCTTGTCCAACCCTCTACCAGCTGTAATAAGCAGGAACCTGGATGTGCCATAAAGAGGAAGAGGTAGAAATAGAGAGTTGGACAGGAGAAGCTGCATGTGCAGGTCCATCAGAAGTTTCAAAGATGATAAGGGAGACTACCAGGCTGAAACCTGGAAATTCTACAACCCTCAGGTGGAAAAAGTGTTGACATTTTTCTCAGAATAACTCTCCTGTTCAGATACCATTTGTTCAGGGTGTGGAAAGGGCCTGGCAGCAATCTTTTCCTCATCAGTGCTTCCGCCTTACAAGAAGTCTGTGTGAGAGGAGCTTTGGAATTTCTCAGTGTTCGCTGCAGTCATGCTTGAACTCATTTTCTGTGAGAATTAGCTAGTTAGTCTTAGCTGACACTTTGTCAGCCAGTCCTTCAAGGTGAACGACAGCTGGGATTAAGCAAAACACACAAGAGCCTAGTGAAGGACCTCTGGAAGTCTTTTATATTACTATCAAAGTATGCACAATCATAGCTCTTGCAGATAAGCATTTCTATTTCTTACATCCCTAAGTCTTCAAACAAATTCCACAGCATAAGCTCTTAGACACACATTCTGAACTTTACAGTAGTCCATTATCTCTGAAGCATTGTGTACATCAGTACTTGGCTGGAATAAGAATATTAGTTGCTGCTTGAGTATGGTTAAATAGGAAATGTTGCAAACATACTTCAGAATTAAAATAGGCATGACAGCTTGACCTCTTGAGGTGACAGACCACCTCTCTGATACATCCACACCACTTGAGAACTATAGCTCCTGCCTGGTGATTTTGTATTGCGCTTGGGATGTTTCACATCAATAGTGTTATCATCATGAAGTGATTGAACTGTTGGCAATTGTTAAAAACTCCTAAAAAGGGGAAAACTTTAAAATCTAATTTCAGCATCTCCGTAGATTAACTGAGATAGTCAATATAAGCTCTGCAAGAGGCAAACTGCTACGGAGCTCCTTGTTAGAAATGAAAATATGGCAACTTAAATTCTAATGTATTTTCATACAAGCAAAACATGTTAATTTTCAAAGGGTGGAAAAACTCCTGGCTGTTTTTTTCTCCCTGGAACTGAGTTAGACTACAATTTCTCTGACATTCACAGAAATTCAAATTTAAAATTACCATGCACAGGGATATTTGTGTGCTTCAAGTGATATCACCTGAAATTAATTTGTGATTAGCATTTACAACAGGGGACGACTGCAGCTAAGGACTGCAAAAACATTTATCTGAATGACCCAAATGTGTTTTCCGAACCACGAGTATTTTACATTTATTTTTATTTTAATGTGCTGCGTTAGGCACTAGTCACAATTATATGGATAAGCAAAAATCACTTGTGCATCTCATACCACTATTCAAAATTAAATATTTGGATGCATTAGGAATTTTTGGATAGAAGTTCAGAGGCTGGTGGCTAGTGAAAGGTTTAGGTATGCAGAGATCCATGTTAAAATCCTGCTGCTTTTGCACTCTCCTCTGGCTGTGTGGTCACAGGTACTGAATAAGCAGTATTATCAATAGTTGTGGGGAATGAAACCTTTTGTGCACTTGGCTTATTATTATTATTATTATTATTATTATTATTATTATTATTATTATTGGATTTATTACCCACAGCTCCCAGCAAGCTGGCTCATGGCGGGTTACAACATTAAAAACCCCACAAAAAAATATAGTCATCCCCAACTAAAACCATTTTAAGTCTGATGACCAGTTAACCTTTTCCCCATCCCTCTGTTCAACCACACCATTAGCTCCATTCAGTTTAGCTCCATTCAGTTGTCCCTCTCTATGCCTTTCAAGTTACACCTATCACTGAACATGACAGTCTGGATGGAAGTTACAGGAGGTGCATTTCCCCTAACATCCTACATGCTCTGTGTTTGGGTACTGTGTCTACAGTGCAATGGATCGTGTGCTGTGTGGATTTTTAAATGTGACTCTTAAAATGAAGCTTTAAGGATGAATGCCAAATCAAATCACAGCATGCTCCAGAATATGTACTCTGACGCTAAGAGCATCTGTGGGATAGTGAATTCAAGTACTGTCTCACAGGGCAGGCTTTAACCTTGCCTTTTTGGAAGAGCTTTTTTTTTTTTTAACACATGCTTTTGAAATATGTAGGAGTACTTCTGTCAGTAAATCAGGATTTGCAAATGCATTACCTGGAATCATGTCGATCCTTTTAAAAATCTATGTCACCTCCAGCAGCTTAAAGGCTTCGAAATGCCAAAGATCAAGCTTACTATTTTCTCTAAATCTTTGCCCAGTTGCTTTAAAATTGTTATCCTCCCTTCAAACAGGAATAGAAAAATGAAGCCACATAAATATACCTGTTAAATGGAGCTGAAGGGTTATGTATAGAATCAGGTGAAAGAGCAGTGCTGTCAAGAAAAAGGGCAAACAATATGACCCACTCAGTCTCCAGGCGGCTACAGTCAGGGACTGAGTCTAGTAAAAGCCTCATTGTGCCAGAATGCACATTTTTCTCAGACATACTTGTTCCCAGTTTGCTTTGTATTGTTAAATGTTATTCTAATGAAGCAGGTACAAGTAAATGATATTCAATATCCTTGATAATGGTTCTTATTTCCATAGTGTAGTATTCAGTGAGAGCTACTGGTTTCGATCACATCAAATGGGCAGTTAAACAAATTCGTGCAGAATAGGTCTATTGGCCAGGATGGATGGACTTTCTCTGCTCAGAGGCAGAGTACATGCAGATAACTAGCTACTGGGATGGGGCAGTGGCAATGGAGGGCATTCCAACCCTGATTTGGGGCTCCCAGGGACATCTAGTTGGCTACTGTGAAAAACAGGATGAAGGCCTAGATGCCTAAAACCAACAGGACTGTTATATTTCAAACTCTGAAGTCCTGTGTAGAGAGTTGGGCTTTGAATAGAACAGCCATCAAATAGACTGATTATAACAGCACCATCCCAAACAAAGTTACACCCTTCTAAGCTCATTGACATTAGTGGACTTTGAATGGCGTAACTTGCTCAGGATTGCACCATGAATGACATAGTATATTCTGGGTAAATCTGGATAGTATGACCGTGCTACATTTTCCGTATCTATCTGTGATAAATTTTGGAAATCTCTATGTAGACATTGTAAGATTTTTTTTTTGTCAGGAAGCTGGAAAGTTGAAATGAACATTATCTACTGAAATATGCAAATGCCACTGAAAATAACTGAGCATTACTTGCTTTCATATTATAATGTCAAACTGGTTTATCAGCTAATAAGGAAAAACAGATGGGGATGGTATAATCAAGAATCACGCAGAGCAAGAAAAATATAGACATGTCAGGAATTCTCTAGGGAAAAATGCTTTTCTGATGGATCTAGAAGTGCCATACACGTAGTGTTTATTTAAATGAAAATGCAAAATGTAAAAAGGCATGTGCTACACCTCGCAATTATATTTTCTACTTGACTTTGAATAAGAATTTTCTTTTTCACTACCAGCTTTTTCCTTCTGCTTAATCCTGAAATGAAACCTCTATTTATGGCATCAGCATATGTTGCCATGGAAATGAATGTGATGATCCAACATTATGGATTCACCAGAGAGGGAAAGAGATCCGTGAAAGTGCAAGCATTGGTCTACATGACTTTCATTCAGAATTATCACATGGGAGAAAAAAAAGAAGTAAGGCACATTTCCCCAAATGTCTTCATTTTTAACATGGCAATCCAAAGCGGAGTTATATCCCTATAAACTCTTTCACTTAATGGATTTAGTGTGTAGGTGGGGGTGTAATTAAATGTGACATTTTAAGGATGATATTATGTTGATGGTCTCTTCTTTGAAGAGCTAAGGTGATATGAAGTGAAACAAAGGCCAAAAGGCATCTTCACAGTGGCATAATCACCTGTCCGTTATTGGACCTTCAGATTAATGGACTAGAATAGGAAGTTTTATAGAAGATTCCAGAAATCAAACTTTCTAAAAGTTAGGTATCTGCAGGAATTCAGGGTAGAAGTTGCTATCAGTGCTGATTTTTCTGAAGGCCTAAGCCTCAATCAATGTTAGTAGTTATCTCTGTGTTTCTTTTAAGCCCCTTTGGAATTTTTGTTTGATGTTTTTGATTAAGCCTTGCAATAGTCTTATTCCTTGGGAACATTTATTTAGGGGAAATTATTTGAATAACTGCTGAGGGGCTAGTGTGATAAAATCTTTATCTTACATTAAACTAAATTGAGATACTGGAGGGTAAAAATATTCTGTGGATCATGGAGGATGTTATATTTCTTTTTTCCAAGCTGCCGGTACTGCAGATTTTACAAGATACATGCATGGCAGCAATGTGATCTTTGTCATCCTATGGTAGTTAATTTAAAACTGTTGGATACTCTGGTGTTTTTAACATGAAACCCTTGGCCTGCAACTGTCTGTGTCATACACAAGAAGTCTCAGAGGTGTGAAAAATAAGTCCCTTGTGACTGGCAGATGGTGTGATTTCTTTGGCTAGGCTTTGTATAGAATCCATAGTTGACCTTTTCTACCCTTTGCACATTATTTGAACAGTATCTTCATATTGCTAGCCCAGGATCCAGCTTCCTAGTTGGCTCAGTCTTGTATTGAGTCCTCCTTCTATATCTAGTGCCAGCTACTGAATGATTTAACACAGAGGCATAAAACATGCACTACCTCCTGCTTGCAAACGCACGTTTGGAAACTGCACGATTGCATGTTTCCTGATGGGAGACCCTTTCTACATTTTCCTGCTGCCTTCTTACAGCTTTTAGCCTCCTGAGGAGGCAGCAGAGAATTTGAAAGCTGAACTTCTCCCCCCGCTCCTGAGATTGTCAATCAACACAAGCCACCAATTCCTTCACAGCAGTTGTTTTGGTAGAGTTAAACATCCATCTCCCTTGAGCCCCAAAATTAATTTTAAACAATACACATATTGTTATGGGGAAATGCCACAAGAGTAAAATATATTATAAAAAAAAAAAAAGGAAAACTTCCGCATTTCCCTATATCCCTTTTCAGAATTCTTTGTATAATGGTCGATCTTTATGTTCAGGTAGATTTGTGATAGGCTGGCCATGGTAACTGGATCCTGATGATTCTGTGTTCATGATAATGATTTAAAATGCAGAGCACAGATGCCAAGCTAATAGGGAAAGGGCTGCTTCATCACATGCCCCCCTCCTTTCCCTGTTCATTCCCCACAGCCAGAAAACACAAACAGAAATGTATTTTAGCTGTCCGATCCCAAAACTATTGTGCACAATGAAGAGAACATTTTCATTTGTCCCGTGGGCACATAGCATTGTGGTCCCGCAGCAATGCGGACCGCTCCATTGTTTTTAACATAAAGTTTTGGATCTGGAAATGGAGATGGGAATGTGGGGTGCAAGGGTGGTCAAAACACTACCCAGACTGTTGCGCATTTCTCCCTCCAGACAGGCTTGCATCTGTTTGCACCCCAGATTGCAGCATGGCAGGAAGTGGCAAATTGAGAGTTGGCAATTTCCCTCATCATGAAGCAAATCTGATGAAAACTTGTACTGCCTCCTGCATAGCCATGGGTTGCTGTTGATATCATGTGGAAACCCTCAAGCAATAAGAGGCCATCCAGGGGCAGATTCCTTGTGCAGAATCAGTCAGGATCTTAGACACTGACGTGGCCTGGCTTTGACTTTGATTAGCCACAACCCACCCTACCTGTGCCCTAGTAGTATTCCTCATCTCATGATGCCAACAAACACTTTTCATCCTCCTGGGTGATTGTAAAGTCTCTTCCATCTCTATAAGGCTTTTCTTTTAAGTAGGTTTTAAATAGCTCACATGCCTTTTACTAACTATTTAAACAGCACACATTTTTGTACACATACCCCTGTGGCCATGGATAATCAAACAAGCCTTCCATAGTAAGCAAACTGATGATTTGATGAAGTGCCTCATCTATATGTAGATGGATTAGACAGACTTAATCAACAATTGATGATTGGGGTTAAATGATCGATGACATCCATTCAATTAAAGCACTGCCATTTGATGCTGGGTAAACTGATTGATCATTAGATTTTTGTTTTAATATACTACAGGAGGCTCACCCAACTGAATGATCTGTCCCAGAAACATTAGAATAAAAAGTCAATTACTTGAGCTGTAATTAAAAACATTAACAATGTTTAAACTGCATAGGAAATTAAAGACAATGGCCATCATCATTTATTCTCTCTATTAAAAGTATATTGGCAGGAGTTTCTATAAAACCAACCTATGATCTGTTACATGGTTAATCTTTTAGCGAATATTTTACAGCACTCAAGTAGTGTGATGGGCAGATTTGCTGGAATGGGCATGTGGGGCACAACAGTCCTCCAAAGCTACACCCAGTCAGAGATGCTTTGGGTACAACTACAGCTGAACTACACAGTCAAATGTATCTTGAGATGCATATTACATGATGTACTTTTGACAACATGCAGAAAACTATATTTGAATGTTTCCCATGCCATAAATGTTTCTTGAAATATTTCCTCTGGGCAAGGTGTTTAAGTCTGCAGGTAGGACCATTAAAAAAACAGTGTTTGGTTTGTTGCATTTATTAAGAAATTAATAAATATGACAATGACAATAAGCATATTTCAAACCATTGAGATGTGTTACTTCTTACTGGACATTATGCAGTTCAAAAAACCCAAAAGAGAACAAAAAAAAATCCTACACCACAGGCCTCTGCTGATCTCCAATTTCAGCATTGGCACTGGTATCTTTATGGAAGGAGTTTAGGGTCAGCATTTTACATATTAGTCCCATCAGTAAAGGTAGATTAAAGTGAACAGTAGAGAAGCTATGAAAGCCTCCACTGGTGTAGACCATTCATGGAAACATTTTGAGTTATCACAGATAAGAGATGTAAATTTTGTTTACTATCTCCTGGGATTCTTATGAGATAAGGCATAAACCTGGATATCTGAATATCTGAAATAAGCCAGGATATGTTTGTGAAGTCACAAAGATCACCACTTGTGGTAGCTTTTCCTCTTCAATCTGTATATCAACTGGCTATCTGAATAAATAAAGATTATGCTATCCTGATAAACAAATAACAGCATTCTATCATGATAGGATTCAGTTGGTAACATAATATAAAAATGTATTTTCTTTGAGTTTATACCAATGCACATGTTTGCAAAAGAAAAATAGGCACAGTAATTTCTTATTGATGGTGAAAACATAATTGTTAAGGGCCCAAGTTCAAAAAATATGAAGTGTCTTTCATCCATACAAAAAGGCACTGGAGTACATGAAGTCTGGAGTACATGAAATATTATATGAAGTCACTTCTAGAACTGTATTGAAAAGTAGGTGGCAACAGGTGTAAAGTAGTGTACTCCCAGACAATATTTTGTTAAGAAAAAGAAGAAAGGGAAGGGAAGGGCAAACAAAATGAGGTCAAGTATAAAAGGATGACAGAGAATGAGGTGGCTGGGGAGAAGGGTTGTGCTGAGCTCATGATGGGGAGTCACTGAAGCAGTCGGTGCAAACTTAAATGGACTCCGGGGAATGGTAGAGGACAGGAAGGCCTGGAGGATCATTGTCCATGGGGTCGCGATGGGTCGGACACGACTTCGCATCTAATAACAAGAAATAAAAGGAGCATCAGAGGAAAGAAGATTGATTGATACCTTCCTGGAACAAGGTGTTGGTTGGCAAATGAGTAGAAAAATATGTTAATTGTTTCTTGGCGTCTTCCTCTCTTATACTTCACACCTACTGGGTATCTTAATCCCCCAATGCAAGGAACAACAATCGACCTAATTCACAGACCATTCCTGTCTCCTTTGAATACTATCTGTCCCTGTATCATCTCCGCTAATCTGCCTCTGGAATGGTAATCATCAAGGAGGTCATGGTATCTGGTATTCCCTCTAAGTTTATATCTGGGTCAGAAAGCTGTAACTCAGTTCATCTTCCCACTCCTGCCATCTAAGCTGGTATCCTGCTGTTTCTTTTCCTTGACAGTGGTTGGGGTTTTATGGGGAGATTGCTTTTTCCAGGTCAAGTGACTTCCACTTAACTGACTATCAGTGAATCCTAGTAACACCATTACAGTGATAGTCATAGCTGACTTGTCTCATTGACATTCCTAGGACAAGTTAGATTGCTGATATCCCTAGGACAAGTTAGGTTGCCAATTAGATTACTGTAACTCACTCTATATGGGTTTACCCTTAACCGTGATCTAGAAACTGCATCTGGTGCAAAATGCATCTATCTTCATCTTAACTAGGACACCATGGAGGGCCCATATATGACCTACCTTCCAACAGATGCATTGGTTGACAGTTGAATTTTAGATAAAGTGTAAGGTGTTAAGTCTAACCTTCAAAGCCATACATAAATTGGGCCCTGCATATCTACAGGTCTGCCTCTTCTAGTATGTCCTAAGAAGAAATTTAAGGTCTTCCAATACTAACATGTTGGTGATCCCTAGCCTGAAGAAAGTGCATCTGGCCTCAACTAGAGTCAGGGTCTTCTTGACTGTAGCCCCAGCCTGATGAAATGAGCAAATTGAGACCCTGACCCTGATGGAACTACCTAAGTTCTGCAGGACCTGCAAAATGGCACTCTTCCACCAAGCCTTTGGTTAAGGCCAGAACAAATTAGCACCAATAAAATCTATCAACCTCTCTCCGTTCTTCTCTGGATTTCCCTCCACCAAGTTAGAATCTGATTAAAAGATCATACTGTCCATGAAACAGACCAAGAGGCAAATCAATGAATCAATGAGCAGAAGCAATGGACCACAAGTTTTAAATAATATTTTAAACGGCAATTTTATAAACAGTGTACAAGTAACACATGTTGTAAATTGCCCTGAGCCTGCATGTGGTGAGGGGCAGTATAGTAAAACTAATAAATAAATAAGTGTGACTATTTTTCTCTGTACAGAAACGTTTATATTTTATGAGCAGTTAGCCAAATGCATCAGAATGCTGATAACTTTTAGTCCAAATATCCAGAGTACTGCTAATCTATAATGGCTGAGTTCATAATGTCCTCTAACTGTTTCTATATTCAGCCCTCCTTTGTCCTGCTGAAATATCTTCTTAATTCATAGTTACTGAAGATATAAGATGGCAACTTCTGTATGACTATGAGGAACTCATTTAGGTATAGATTTATTTAACCAATTGCTCTAGCTACTGGTATCATAAAAATAGCAAGGATGAGTCCATGTTTAATCTAGAAAGTCTAATGAGGGAAGAAGGAGAAAGGACAGAACCATCATGATGGCTGCTGAACATTTTCACCTCCAGAATGATGTATCAAGCTTATCTCCCACAACCATAGTTAAGTTACGATTGATTATACATCAGCTGGCATGACACTGAGAATAATATATATCAACCGGCAAGTCATTGGATGATATGGAATGATTGGTGCCTAATGTATGCTGCAATTACTCAAGGGCAGACAGTTTTGAAAAATGATCCCTCAAGCCACATGCATGGGAAGGTCACACAGAGCAATTATTTTGCTTTAGTATAACCTTTCAGTAGAATGTGATTACCTGCCAGTGTAATATATATTGCTGCAAGCTGCTTAGTGCTTATGAATCCTCTGGTGGAACCACTAAAAACTCTGAATGTCCCAAGCCCCAAAATGAAAAACAGTTTGTGAGTATGGTAATTCAGAGTTCTGTAACAGGTATCATATTCTGATATGTGTTTTATATAAAGCATTGCATGTGTGTTTAATTTTAAGTATTCACCTCTTTCTTAGGATTCATCTGTTCAGGAGCTTATTTAGTACATTCACTTAATGTTTTTCATTCTCAAAAGTTACATGCATAGCCATTATTGTTACCAGAAACATGCACACGTGTCCGAGACAGGTGTCTAGGAGCAGTGGGGAACTGCTTTGTGAGAGGTTGGTAATATAGCAAATGGATCATTTGCCAATGTTTTTGTGGTAACTGAATCCTTTAGAACTCAAGGCAGACAACAGATAGTTATAGTAAAATAATGAACAATCTGTATTAGAAATAAAAAATAAAAATAAATAGACAAACATATATCAGGTACACTAACAGACAATCGGATAGGATAATAAAAGGGGGGGGGAGGATTGCAATAAATATATTTACCAGTCCTGAAGAGCGTAGAGGCAGAGAGTGACATGGCCAGCCAGCAGCATGAAGGGTGATCTGAATAGATCCCAGATCAGAAGCATGTTTTGGCTTGGAAAAGCCAGGGTTTATATATGTTTTGGGGAGAAGGTTGTGCTGAGTTCATGATGGGGATGTGATAGGGAGAAGGTGAGTGCATGATGGAATTTTCCATGTGTAGGAAGTTGGGAAATGGCCTGGCCAGGTCTGGAGATGTGCTAAAGGTCTCAAATAAAGGAAACCGTCATGTCTCAATGGGTCTATCTGTTGGATTGGGGGAGCGATTTCCCCTGGCAGATTGGCTTAGAGTGAGTCAGAGGTGAGAAACAAAGGAGATTACCTAGAGGCAAAACATGACTTTGTTGGCCGCTTGATCAGCAATACAATGGGGTGGGAGAGAGAGAGGAAGGCAAGATGTAACTCTGGCTGCAGCTGTCATGTTGAACCTGTGACTACGAGCAATCTAGGAGAGAAGATGGAGTCTGGCCCAACTGGATCTTAGTAGACTTTATCAGTGTCTTTGGCATAAGCCTGGGTGTTGAGGGGTATCACTGGTTGTTGGGGACAGTATGTCAGCCTATGGAGTGGGGTCCTGCCACACATAATATTATACACTTCAAAAGAGATATTTGTGTGTAATAACAGCTACATGACAAGAAGGAGCAATATGAAACCTATATACCTTCAGAGATTTTGCTTTTCCAACTTTGAATTATTTGCTGAAATTCAAATGGAACACAGAAATGACTTATGTGGACTGACATCACAACTGGATTTTTCAAAGATAATTATTTTAATGAATATTTTGCTGCATATAACATTCTTACACGAGTCTTAAAACCTGAGCACTTCTGACGATCTAACTCTTTTTAGTTATCTCTGTTCCAGTAAAGGGCCATTCCGCACAACGACCAATGTTGCTAAATGTTTCCAGTATGCAGAAACGCTATATTTAATAGTGAAATTTCGTCATTCCACACATCTTCAATTCTAGCAGAATATTGAAGTCTCAGTAGCGGTCTATTCATTCCCCACAGGTTTCCGGTCTTGCCGGAATCGCAACAAAGGATACGATATTTTTTTGCGCTTCTTCCCACCCCTGGCTGTCAATCAAACAGAACAGCCAATGAGCTGTTGTGTTCGTGCTCCCGAAAAGCCCCTTTCCCTTTAAAAACTGTATTTTAAAAACCCGAAAACACCAGTAGCAACGAATATTTGTTCATTCAATGTCTCAGAAAGACCTTTTTGCTGGCCCTAGTTTCCTGCTCTGTCAGGCAGAAAGCAGTGCTGCCATGGCAGGTGTGAGGCTTGCTTTAGGGGGCAGACCCTCCTCCCCCTCCTTGAAGCTTGCCCTCTCCGGCTCCAGGGTTCAGCCTCACCAGGACATCAGGGTAACGCACCTCAATGCCCAGAAGATTGGCACAATGCTCCCCTCAGTGGCACACTTATTCCATGGTGCCTGGGGAAGGTTGCAGCCCTGGAGGCTGCTGCTTGTCACCCCTCCAGTGGGCAGGCAAAGATCTGGGAGTGCTTCCCTCCAGACAGGGGTTGGGGGACAATCTGCAGTTGAATAAGGGAGTGAGTGGCAGAAGTCTCAATGGCCCAGGCAGAGAGTGGGCCAGGGTGGGGCTCTCACTCTCTTCCCTTCACGGAAGGCTTCGCAAGAGAAACTACGATCCAGGGCGGGCACTGAAGCATGCCAGAGTGTGCCAAAGCCTGCTTTGGACAGCCACTCCCTATAGTATTTTACACCTCAGACCATATTCAGTCAATTTGTCTCCAAAGCAACCCTGTTTCAGAGATTTTTTGAATGGAGCAGTCTGAAGTGCACATGCTTACTGTAGGGTTTGGGAGAACACAGATACAAAAGCCTCTCTCTATTAAGAACTAAGGAAATAAGATTATCAATAGCCCGTTCTTTAAAGACTCAACGGTTTCAACTCTCATTCTACCTGAATGTATACTCTGTGTTAATTTTGTTTGACTATAACTTTGTTTCAACTGCCATTCTGAAGGGATTTTGGTAAAGAGGGCTTCTGCACTTTCCCTTGAGCTTCCAGGGTTGAGTTTATAGCCTAATTATCTTTCAGACGCAGGGTGAAACACAGCTTTATTACTCTCAACAAAGAAACCATATTACTTAGGCGGCTTTGTCATTGAGGGATTTTGATTTTGGAGGGAAGATCAACCTCAGTATGGAAAAGGTCAACAGGGGATGTCATATTTGTTGGTAGGGTTGGGATATGAAAATAAAACCTACAAATAGTTGGTCTCACCACTAATATACAAAATCATAAAATTCCTGTCAAAAATGACATCACCTCAAAAAACTAGAGAAGCACCCGGAGGGACCTGGAGGTGAGGGAGATGAAATAACTGCTCAGGAAGAATTCTAGTCAGGAGTAAGAAATATGAGAATGGAAATTGAACTGGTAAAAAGCAGAGAAAGCCAGGTTTGAAAACGAACAATAATAGAGCAAGCAAAAGCTTTGATGTCACAGCAGGAGAGAGGGGGAGAAATTGAGAGGGAACATGAAAAAAAGAAATGTATAACATGAAGATACAGGGAATGCAGTTAGGGTTGTGAGAGATTTTTGCATGCTTCACATGCTCACACATGTGCTCCAAAGGAGGAAACTCTGTTCCTGAATAAGCCTGTGAACATACACAGAGGGGTAAGACCTGTATGTGGTCGTGCACCATTGTCGGGGATGTGGCCATACAAGCCTGGTCCATGACCCACAAACTACTCCATTTTATGGGTTTGTGGAGACCCATGGGTTGGCTTGTGCCGATCTCTAGATGTGGAGGCTTGTCTCTTTAGCTTTGAGATAACTTGTAGAGACCTATAGGTTCCAGATGAAGCCAGAATGATTTATTATGTCCACAAATATGTAGAGAATGGAGTGAAATTTATTCAGAGATTATGGATGAAGAGACCTCAGATTATCAGTTATTTAAGGAAAGAATCAGGATCCAGTTTGGACTGATCACTGAACAAAGTAGAAAAGCTTCTAGAGACCATTTCCATAATACAGAAAACCCCTGTATCAGCATTCATAAGCATTTAAACAAAGCCAAATGTTTTGCACAAAATTCTGCTTTTCCAGGAGTAGATTCAAATTGCATATACCCCCCTGTGAGTGTTAAGTCAAAGTCTTCCAATGAGGTATGCCAGTATACAAATTGCTTTCCTTCCTTGTTGTCTGCCATTTTGTGAAGCAGCTGATAGGCTTAGAACAGTCCTACAAAGTTCCCTCACAGTTAAGATGGTTTATGTGTGATAAAAAGCTCAAGACAGTAGAGATAATTCCTTACTGAGCAGAGGCATGTTGTTTCTTTGAAAGAACTATGGCAGAAGGCATAATCAACTTCTCTGGAAGTGACAATAGAGAATCCTTGCTTATTTTAAATCCTAAAACAGAGACTATACCAGGTGTCTCTGAAGCAGAAATATGCTGTGGTCTGGAAGAAGAACAACCCGCTAGTAGTCCCCAGAAAGTTCAGGCTGCTCCCCTTACAGCTAGCTTGTGAGATACCTGTGTGTGGGCATGTAGGCATCAACAAAACCAGGGACAGATTGCAAGAAATATTTTACTGGCTGAATATGGGCAAAGACATTTGAGCTTTCTGGAAGTCTTATAAAGCATGCCAGCTGGCGGGCAAGGCATAAGACAAAACCAAGGGACTCTTACAACCCATTTCACTTGTGACTGAAGCATTATCAAAAATAGGAATGGACATTACTATAACAGGAAACTAAAATGAAAATATTAAAATGGCCCTTCCTAATGATCAGAACTAGTGCCTTTTTACAGTCTCACACTTTCCCCATTCTCAGACATCTCTATAGAGGTTTATGTAGTATGTACACAATGCAATCTTATATAGAGTTACTCCAGTCTAAGCCCACTAGAATCATTGGGCTTAGATTGGAATCTCCGTATAAGATTTCACTGTCATATATTTAAAGTTAATCAACTAGCTGTCTGCCAAAGGGCAGATGATCGATCAATTTAAGAATCTTTAATTGACTGACAGCTGTATTTTTATCCCTCTTTTCTTTGTTCGTGGCCTTCTATTCTTGGGAATTGTTTTCTTAGATAGAAGATCTAAGAAACTTAGATAGAAAACAATACCTTCACACTAATCTGACAAGCGCAATCACTTGAATTCTTCCCGCATACAATTCCCTCTTAATTCTATTTCCTGTCATTGACTCTTTTTATATATTAGGTACACACTGGAGTTGTTGTTGTTGTTGTTGTTAACAAACTCCCATTAAAGGATTGAAAAGTATTGTCTTCATGCCTTGAGTGTGGCTTCTACAGTAACACAAAAGCTAAAGCAATAGTTGCATTGACTGTAATTATTTAAAGCACCATTTTACTTTTCTTAGCAAGAGAAGCATCCCTGAAAGATGGTAGATATCTTTTGTATCATGTCAAAGCTTTGTCATAGTTTCTCTCACAAGCTTAAGAACTGATGACCTGTGATTTTTAGGGAAAGTTGGTGGTTTTACTTTTCGCAAATTATTTATATTGCAAAATCACCTACCACAGCCAGAAGGGCAAGCAAGTATGTAACTTTACATCTTGACATATATAATAAATAAAAGACCTGAATAGTAGCCTGTATTCTAAGAACTGAGCAATACAGGCAATGGATAAATAATACACTTTCTCAGGGAATTGGGACTGAAGTCCTTCAGGTTCACAAATGAAGCCCCAAATTGCCTGAATAAAGAAATGCCAGGATATCTGCTGTTTGTACCAGTCGCCTTACCACCTCTGTGGACCAACCACTGGAGGGCAACATCACACACACATACACACCATGTTAAAACATTACAGCACCCAGCTCTAAGACATATTGATCAGGCTTTCTGTGCCTCAAATGTTTTGCACAGCACTGAAAAATCCCTGAGTTCTCTGCCCTGAGTCTGGATCTTAGATCAAAACAGTGTAAGCCATGGGATAAGTTCCCAAGGGACATTTATTTCTATATTTGGTTGTTAAAAATACCTAGCAAGAAACCTGCAGGGAATATTCTTAGGACATCTTGGTACTCAGTTTGAAATATGATTGGCAACTCTAATTGGGTGTCTGAAGAACACATCCTTTCCCTTGCTTAGAGTAAGTAAGGTAAGGTAAAATTTTATTGTATGTGGCCACCATACAACAAAAACAACATAACAATAAAACAAAATGATGGCTCAAACACTAAAGCAAAAAGAAATTTTACAGTGTTATTTTTTTACCCCACCCTTCCCTGCAGGCTGCCTTGGGGAAGCGTCCATCATTTTAAAATCACATACATGGCGCATGGTATAATTTACCTATAAATTAACATTAAATCAAGAAATTAAAACTTTAACATGTTAGTGCCATGACTTAATATGGAATGCACCACATTACTTGTTTTGTATTAATTTTCTTGGCAACAGATAGATGATCCTCATCAATTAAAAGATAGGCAATTTTATATGCCCCTGAATTCAGGGCTAACTTAGCTAAAATGGCTGCAAGAAACTTGGCCCTGGGAACTGAATAAAAGTCACAACACAGGACATAATAAGGAAAAGCCTCCAATTCCAGGGCTCCACAGATGCAATCTGGGCAAATGATTTATGCTGATAATGGCCAGCTAGTATGACAGTTGTCATTGTTTAGAATCTGCAGGCTATAAAGACTTCTCTAAGTTTATGGAAGATGATGATGCTGGACAAGTAAGAAGCTCTAGCATGCTCACATTTGGGCAGTTTAAACCATGGGGAAAATCTGGAGCTAATAATCGGGTAATGACAGAAAAGCCTGTGATAACTGGAGTTGTGTAAAGCAGGGGTAGTCAACCTGTGGTCCTCCAGATGTTCATGGACTACTATTCCCATAAGCCCCTGCCAGGAGGACCACAGGTTGACTACCCCTGGTGTAAAGCACTGTATGGAAGGATGTCAAGAGGGAGAGTTCTTCAAGTTTCTCAAATAATTAATTAAGGCAGTGTAGAAACAAATCCTGAATGGAAGGCAGTTTCAGCTTGCAGCAGTGCCCTGAGAACTAATTGATATGAACTATTTACTCTACTGGAGGTTGAGGTCTTTGGGGCATTTTGGTGCCACTGCTTGGTAGAAGCATCAACAGGGGAGTTCTGCCTGTGGTTGGACCATGTGAAAAGGGTTGCTGTTAGATTCCAGCATGATGAGATAATTCAGTTTTGAAAGCGTTCAGTTCAACTGATCGAAAATCATTCCCATTGTTCTGGCCGCCAGGCTACAGAGCTCTGCTGTTATATCAGCCAGCTCCTTGTCCTCTCTGTGTTCATCAAAATGTCCTGACCCACTTCTTGATCCACATGCTGGGCTGTTAGCTGTGGTGTGTCTCAAGTTGAGAGGCCAGGGCAGAAAACCAGTCCAATCTGGGCACATTAGAAAAAGAAAAGAAGTATATATATATACTTCTTTTCTCTACCAGAAGGAGTCTAAAAGCAGTTTACATTCTCCTTCCCTTCCTCTCCTCACAACAGGTACCCTGTGAGGTAGGTGGTGCCGAGAGAGCCCTGATGTTGATGGGCAGGCAGGCATCCCCAGCCCCAGGAAGGACGCAACACTTAGCTTGGCTTAACATGGCCATAGCTTTATCATAACCAAATGTTGATTGTTGGCATGGCATAGGAGGAGACCCACTGCTGTGGTCAGCTGACCAAGCCCCCATTTTATCATAGCAGCCCTCCAGGGATCCCCCAATTTCCCTGCTGGAAATTCCAGGATCCCGTGCAAAGGGAAGTGCCACCTGAAGTACCACAGGGCATGCACACCTCCTTTGGTCCCCTCTACACCACCTGGCAGTGTGAGCCACTACTGCCTTCCCCTTAAGATTTGCCCTGCTCACACCCTGCTGCCTCTTACAGAGGCTCCTGACCTAGGGAGTCCGGGCCTCAAGCCAGGATTCCCCCAAATCAGGCTCCTCCCTATGCCAACCCACCATCTGTGACAAACAAAGCAAGCAAACTTAATCAGAACAAACGTCAAATACAGGGTTGATGGGATGGCCACAGCAGCAGGTGAAAGAGGCCTGGCCTGCACACGAGATGCCTTTTAACAGCCTGGTCTCCCCACCCCCTAGCAGCACTACACTTCCGCATCCAGCTGCCATAGGCATGTTTACCTGGCGCATCATTCTCATGCGCCCTCTTGCTACATGCGCCACCACCCTTCAACATGTGACTCCAATAAGTCAGGATCTTTATTTACTGCTGTGTGAGAACAGCTGTGGTGTGCCCAAGGTCACCCAGTTGGGTTGAGGAGTGGGGAATCAAACCCAGCTCACCAGATTAGAAGCCATCACTCTTAACTACTACACCAAACTGGCTCAGGGGTATTAGTATATGCAAAGAAATCTTCAGTGCTGCTCTTTCTGGAGGCTGGATGGGGCATAAGATCTAACCACCCTCTGGAACGTTTATGTGTCCTCATCCCTCTTCTCCTTAAAGCACACATGCGCAAACAAGCAAAGAAGGAGCAATCAGACAAGACAAGCATGCAAAAGCTCAGCATGTGCAGTTGCAATTAAAAACTCCTGAAATGTGATGATAGCTTTGGTAGGTGCAACTCTAAAACAAAAGGGGGGGGGGAATGGTTTAACAGATAGGTACAGCAGATAGACTAGAAAGCTTTCTAAGAGAGTGATAGACTGATATACTGTTACTCTATTCTGCTAAATCAACTCTCTAGCCAGCTGGACCAGATTATTGACCATTCTCCAATCCTTCCAATACTTCCTGGTACATTGTAGTGAAACCTCTAGGGAATAGGCCATGGGCAGATAAATCAGTGCTTTCTTCTGCAGGCAAGGCACAGCAAAATATTGTCTTGTGAGGCATTAGCTGTTGGCACAGAGCAAGGCAGAGCAAACAGTTCCCAAATTCCAGGGTCCAGCTGCTGGCTGCAAGATGAGAAGATGTAAAAGTCCGCAGAAATTGGAAAAAAACAGAGAGATCCAAGGAGCTTGATGAGATCTTGAGGCTGTTAATCAGCTGAGTTTTGAGTAAGAGAGGAAGCCCCTCTTACTGTAATTAATTCTGCTGCTTTTCTTTTTGTTACCCACCAATATGTGTCTCTCTAGTCTATGTAGATGTGCAGTTGTTTTAATATTGAAATGAAATTATGAAAATGGACCATCAGCAGAGAACAATGTCAGTTGCAATACTCAGCAAATCTCCTCAGGTAGCAAGTTCTACTCTAACAGGTTTTTAAGTTCTTATTCTGTGCCCTTCAAAAAAACAAACAAACAAATAGTTTTATTCCTGGTGGTGGTGGTGGGGGGGGGGCAAGAGCACTAGCAGATTAGGAAGGTCACTGAATGTCAGGAGAGGCTTTTGAGAGAGGTCTATTGAAAGAATTGCAGAAAGGGAAAGGATCTCAGGTGGAGTACCTCCATAAAGCAACATTGATTTCCTCTCTTGGATACTGTCACATGCAGGTATTAACAAAGAGGACTTGGGGGAAAGGGGGATGAGTTGATAATATGTGGCATGATGCAATGGTGAAAGTAGGAGTGGGCGAAGATATGCATTGAGCGGTGCTCACCCTAGCTGACAAATGAAGGTCAGAGCACCATCTTAACAAGAGGACAAATGCATGGGTGATTAAACAGACGATTCAAAAGACAGTATGCTTCTGTAGAAGACAGATGGCATTAGCATTAGGGGGAAGGAAGGAGAAAGGGTGGAGCACATGAACTTTTCTGGAGGGAATGAGTTTTCTTGTGGTGTCATTTTTTTCTAAATTAAATGGGCAAAGTGGATGACAGACTTGCACAAGATAAACAGCCTCCCTTTATTTCCATCACCAAACATCTTGTCAGTGTTCAGAGCAGATCGCCACCCTTCAGTGAATCACAGATGTCTAGCACACTGATGCTGATTCATTTATATTAACCTGGCCAAGGCATTTGCCAAATCTCCCCGCTTATCACAGGAAACTCTTTGATACATTGTAACCTGGGTTCACTGTGAAAGCCTTCCTGTGATTTGTAACTAACTGTATCAGGCAAGATAAAGGACACATGGCAAGAACTAGAGAGAGTCATCTCATGATGCTAAAATAAGCTTTCTCAGTGTAAGGGCTAAACTTGAGAAAATTAATTCCACAGAAGAGTCCAATAGAAGAGTTCAAGTGTTTTTGTCCAAATTTAGTTGGTGCATCAAGCTGCATCCATTCCTGGTTTGTTACGTGTGGCGGGGCCCCCTGCCTCACTGACAGGCACACAGCCTTCTACAACCAATGGCCCCCCACAATAGTCTAGGCATAAGCTAAAGCCATGACACTGCTAGGGTCAGCCGAGCCAGGCCAGACTCCATCTTTGAAATCTTGCTCTCTGCCTTAGGTTTAGAAATGACAGCCTTTGCCTTATCCAGGTGCCTCCGGGCTCAAGCTCGCATCAGCTCACATTGTAAACCCCCCCCCCACGCCCCATTGTATTTCTAACCGAGTAGACCAGCTTCCTCCTGTTTGCCTAGGGGCTCCTAGGCAAACCCTTTGTGACATTTTTCCCTCTGCCCCTCTGCCATGGGAAATCTCCTCCCTATATAATGCCATCTAGGCCCAATGGCTTTCTTCCTCAGAGCCATTAAAACCTTTGTCCAAACTCATCTGAGGCCATCCCCTCACTTTGGCCAGGCATTGTCCAAGTCTCCGGGACTCTGGAAACTTCCAGCACATGCTCACCTGAGTCTTGTCATGTAGGCCAGCTCACCCAAACCCAATATAAACAATGGCTTTAGCAAGCCCCCGTGTGCATTTCAGACATGGGACTCATCTGAACACCCTGCACGGTCTCCATGCAGCCTGCTTTCTCTTGCCTGTCATCTCTACAGGAAATGGTAACTATACTGGACCCTGTCTTTTCCACCCTATTCTTCTCTATCTGACTGCTTGTTAGTGTGTTAGCTATTTTTATGCTCTTTTATTATTTTCTTGTCAATAAAGCTTATATTACTATTTTACCATTTACATTTTCCTTGAGTTCCTGCGGGTTCAATAACCCTAGTATACATAGGCATTTCGATCCATAAACGCTAAGTTACCCACCACTCGCTGCATTTGGGCTAATCTTCCCCACAAGCTCAAAGATACGTGTTTTAGGACATGTGTCCACATAATTTGGGTAATAGTTTAGTCAGATCTAGTCACAGTGATTCCTGCCTTAGTGACATCTATGCTGGACTATTGCAATTTGTTTTATCTGAGGCTGCCCTTGAAGACTGTTTGGAAGCTGCAACTCTTGAAGCTAGACTGCTGGCTGGGGCCAGCTATTGAGACCATACGACCATGATACTACAGCAGTTACTGTGGGTACAGATCCTCTCTTAAGCCCAATTCAGGATTGTTTTTGACCTTTAAAGGCCATCATGGCGTGGAAACAGGGCATCGGAAGGATCATCTTTTACCATGTAGTCCTACCCAGGAATTAAAGTCAAATCAAAGCAGCTCATTTGGGTACTCCTGGTCCCCTTACATTTGATCTTTAGGAGGCATTTGAAGACGGTATTTTGCAGGATGAAATTAATGGCAGTCTTAAACTGAGATTTTAAATTTTGGATTTTATGTATTCTACTAGCTGCAAAGCCTGTTCCTATGAATGGGCCTTGAAAGGGCCCCCTCGCCTGGCCCCTGGCCAGGCAGCTTAAGGTGGCTTTGGGCGGCAGCTCGCAGCCAGGTCAAGTGGGGTGGGTGGGGGCTGGGAGGCCCTCGTCAGCAGGCCAGGAGGCCCTCGTTAGCAAGCCCAGCCTAGCAGGCCAGGAGGCCCTCGTTAGAAAGCCCTCCACCACAACCCTTTGCCCAGGGCACTCTCCTCTTACCTGCTGCTGGCTCCAGGCACTGAGGTGTCTGAGAGCAAAGAGGCTAGAGTCCAGGGATGGAGAGTGGGAGCTGCAGGGGCAGGGACAATCAGGGCAAAGCTGGCTGCATCCCGATTGGCCCTATTCCAACTTGGACAGCTGGACACATCCCACCCCCTAGGCTGTTTCAGAAATATATAGAGGAACAACAATGGATAAGGATGTATATTGTAAGCTGCCAAGCTTCATAAAAAAGAAAAGCACCTAATAAATGCTTTAAATAAATAAACACAGTTCCATAGGACATGTAAGATGGAGCTCTTCTGTCAGGCTTATATTTGAAGCCAGTTTGGCCAGTGGATATATCAACATGACGGGCCTCCTGCTGTAATCCAGATGGCTCTTCTGTCTGCTTCCTAATAAGAACAACAACAAGGGAGCTGTCACCAATTGTTGGCTGATTTTAACTGTTTTAATTCTGATGTATTTATCAATTGTTGTAAACCACCATGAGTTGGCGGGTCCAATAGGGGTGGGTTATAAATCTAACAATAAATAAATAGAACAAATATCAAATCTCACTTTTACAACTAAAATCCTTATTGAACAGTCTTCACATATAAGGCACATGGGGAAATGTATTCATTTATTTATTTATAATTATATTTGTATACCACCACTTTCAAACTTGTTGTCTCGCAGTGATTCACAAAATGCAATAAAACATCTGTTCATAAAACAGTCAATTAAAATCCCAAACATTATAAATCCCCAATTACAAAAATATAAAAAAAATGGACATAAGAACAAGATGGCAGATTAATGTAAAAACGTATCCCAACCTCACAAGCAGCTGAACCAGTATGGGCTGGGAAGCCGGAGATGCAAAGCTAGAAATAAAAAGATGGAATAATTCACGGTACATCAACCAGTGGATCCAAGCCAATCTACAAACTGGCAACCAGGGCAGCTGCCTCAGCAATGGCTGGGCAGAGGTCCTCCAAGATGATTTAGTCAGGACACATGCAGCCGCATGCTGTTGTTGTAATTTCTGGGTCAAGTACAAGGGAAGAGTGAGTTCCAGAAGTCTAACCTGGAAGTGACTGTTGCATGGATCACTGTGATTAGGTGTTCAGGGGACATGTAGGGCACCAGTATGCCTGGTGTAGGTGGAAAAGCATCATCCAGGCCAGGGGTCCCCAACCCCCGGTCTGCGGCCCGGTACCGGGCCGCAAAGGCCATCGTACCAGGCCACCAGCGGCTGCACCTGCCTCCCCCTCTGCAGCGAGAGTGGGGGAAAGAGGCCGGCATGGCAGCCGGCGCGGCAACCGGCGCGCCAGCGATGCTAACGCGCACGTGCGGAACTGCCGCACATGCGCGTTTGCGCCCCTGGTGGCGAAAATGCGCATGCGCGGCAACTCTGCGCATGCATGTTTATGAGCAACTGCGGCAGCTGGGCCACTGGCTCTCCCCCACCCCCGGAGGCGGTCCCCAACCAGATGAAGGTTGGGAACCACTGATCCAGGCTACCTTCATGATCTAAGCCTCCATGGAAAGTGAGGCATCCCATTCAGATCACCCTTCATGATGCTGGCTGGTTGCGTCATCTCTCTCTGCCTCTCTGATCGCCCTTCCTTGATTCAATGCAACTCTTTTCCTTCCTGAACTTCCTTTCTGATAGTCTGTTAGTGTGTCTGATATATGTTTGTCTATTTCCTTTTATTATTTTCTTATAAATAAAGATAGCTTATTATTGCACTACTATCTGTTGTCTGCCTTGAGTTCTGAAAGGTTCAATTACCTCGTAAAACATAGGCATTCGATCGTTTAGCTAGGTTACCAACCTCTCGCAAGCCATTCCCCACTTTGGTAACAACTTCCACACAGTGGGTTTGGAGCCAGTTGCTAGAGCCCAGTGGCTGGAACAAAGCGTTTCTGGGGCTATCCTCACACCTCAATCTCAAAGGTGCTAAAAAAGTGGGGGATACAAGATGTTTCCCAAAACAAAAAACAAATAGGAGCCAAAATGTTCAAACCTTATTGATGGATTGGCGAGATATGGGAAAATATCTCTTAAGGAAGGAGAAGTGTGTGTGTGTGTGTGTGGGGGGGGTGTCTTCTATAATGAGATTAACAGCTCATATAGATACCACTCTAATGGCAGAAAGTGAAGAGGAACTAAAGAGCCTGTTGATGCGGGTGAAGGAGGAGAGTGCAAAAGTTGGCTTGAAACTCAACATCAAGAAAACGAAGATCATGGCATCCGGCCCTCTCAATTCCTGGCAAATAGATGGGGGAGAAATGGAGATAGTGACAGATTTTATTTTCCTGGGCTCCAAGATCACTGCAGATGGGGACTGCAGCAAAGAAATTAAAAGACGCTTGCTGCTGGGGAGGAAAGCTATGGCAAATCTAGACAGCATCCTAAAAAGCAGAGACATCACCCTGTCAACAAAAGTGCGTTTAGTCAAGGCTATGGTATTCCCAGTTGCAATGTATGGCTGCGAAAGTTGGACCATAAGGAAGGCCGAGCGTCAAAGAATTGAGGCTTTTGAACTCTGGTGCTATAGAAGACTCTTGCGAGTCCCTTGGACTGCAAGGCGAACAAACCGGTCAGTCCTAGAGGAGATCAACCCTGACTGCTCTTTAGAAGGCCAGATCCTGAAGATGAAACTCAAATACTTTGGCCACCTCATGAGAAGGAAGGACTCCCTGGAGAAGAGCCTAATGCTTGGATCGATCGAGGGCAAAAGAAG
Source organism: Paroedura picta (assembly GCF_049243985.1). Lineage (NCBI taxonomy): Eukaryota > Metazoa > Chordata > Lepidosauria > Squamata > Gekkonidae > Paroedura > Paroedura picta. Next base: position 60,684,560 of record NC_135370.1, on the reverse strand, counting down.
AAGGGGACGACAGAGAATGAGGTGGCTGGATGGAGTCACCGAAGCAGTAGGTGCAAACGTAAATGGACTCCGGGGAATGGTAGAGGACAGGAAGGCCTGGAGGATCATTGTCCATGGGGTCGCGATGGGTCGGACACGACTTCGCACATAACAACAACAACAATAGAAAAGCACTAAATTCTGCAGTCCCTGTTTGGCTCGACTGAATTCTGGGGGAAACACAGCAAAAGAAAATAAGCATATCAGACTATGCGATAGATGGCACGTCACCTCTAAATCACAGGCAGATCCTGTTGCATGTTTATGGAATACACAAATCCGCTGAGACACTGCAATTACCTTTAGAATGGGGAAGGAATGGGTGAGTGAGTGCCAGTGAAGCCATCCATTCCTGTGCAGGCTGCTAATTACCATTCTTCCTCTCTCTGAAATAGAGGTCATGCTTTGCAGCACTGAGATTCCTTCTGGCTCCTAGATTAGGAAACTAGATACCTTTCTACTATTTGAAATTTCAGGTGAGGCCAAGTTAAGTAATAAATGAAAAGAATGGCTAGTCCTCCTGGAGGATCTATATTCCGATTGTATGCAAGTGTGATTACTTGTTGGATCCAAGGTGGGGCTTCCCATAGTGAATGGTTCACACAGACACACAGGGCAGTGGAAGGATCCAGGTGGGCAGTGAGGAATTTTGGGGGCAGTAGGGGTTGTGAGGAATTTTGAGGCAGCAGTGGGGCAGCAGTCTGACCCTTCCTGTTGCAGCTGCTTTTTCCTAGAGAGAGATTCCAAGATGACTTGCCATTGCCTGCCTCTGGGTAGTAGTGACCCTGGACTTCCTTGGTGGTCTCCCATCCCAGTGCTGACCAGGACCAAGCCTGCTTAGCTCCCTGAAGAAAACAACAGCTTCAGAAGGAGGGCTGGATGGGGCCATAATCCTGCTGAGTTCCTTCACCTCAGACACTGTCCTTCCCAGGCTCCACTGCACATTTCCAGGAATTTTTTTAACCCAGGGTTGACAGCCCTGGGTTAGAAGGCTCCATCTTTGGAAGGTTGGAAAAGCCTTCTCCTGCTTGCTCCTGGCCAAGGTATTTTCCATTGCCTCTCTCTCTCTCTCTCTCTCTCTCTCTCTCTCTCTCTCTCTCTCTCTCCGTCTGTCTGTCTGTCTCTCTCTTCTCAACCCATCTTGTCTTGAGAACCCTAAATGGTTTTTACAAATGACTTTTACAAAGTTCTTATACATTTTTTCACACTAAAATATGGCCAATGTATGACAACCCAAAAAGAAGTGTAGGCAATATAGCGTGTTTTGAATTTGCATTAGACCTAACACTGGGAAAGAGGTGTGTGTTGGTATGGGGGGGGGCACTAGGTTGGCCAAGGAGGCAGCAGCTCAGAAAGTTTGGGAACCATTGCAATAAGGACTTACTTATTGGATACAGCATCAGTGATCAGTCAGGGACTCTGTTCTCTGGTGGTTCCTCTGCCAAAGCTCAGGACCCAACATATGTTCAACTATGCAACCACTGTTATCAAGCATAGCAAAATATAAATGTATGCACACAAAAACATTGATATGTCACTTTACAAAAGAAAGAAAAGGGGGCAGAAAGGAAGGGGGGAAAGGCAGAGCTTCCCAAATCCACAATTTGTTGCTCTTATTAAGAAATTCAGGTTTAAAATAGTGTTATTAATGCATGGTATATATGATATGGAGCTGTAGATTCAAAAATAGTATAGCCAAAGTGATCCTGTAATGGGATACCACTTTACGAGCTACCACTTTGCAAAGCACCGGCCAACCCCCCACGAGGCCAAACCTTCGCCCCACTGTGGCCATTCCTCTGTTAGCCGCCGAGAGAGCAGGTAGGCCTGCAGCCCCCCATATCCTGGCCTGGGGGGGATGCCTTCCCAGGTATCAGGGAGCATCATAACTGGCTCTCTGAGCTGGCGATCGTGCTCCCCAGCACCTGGGAAGGCCTTTTGGCTGGGGAGGGCAAGGAAAAAGCCTTCCCAGGCACAGGGTAGCGCGATCGCTGGCTCTCCAAGCCGGAGACCGCACTCCCCTGTGCCTGGGAAGGCCTTTACCCTGGGAAGGCTTGCCTCCACCCCAGGCTAAAGGCCTTCCCAGGCACCGGGGAGCGCACTCCCCGGCTCCGAGAGCCCCCCATCACACTCACCACCACCTGGGAAGGTTTTAGCCTGGGGAGATTAGGAGACAGCCCTTCCCAGGCACCTGGGATCATGCTCCTGGCCGTCTGGGAACGGCTTCACCCTGGGGGGCGTTGCCAGGGCAGTTGGGAACGGCTATATTTTTTGGGGGAACGGCTATATTAAGCATGCTTAATTTTGGGAACGACTATATTAAGTGTGCTTAATTACTAATTGAAAATAAGGAAGAAATCAGTGCTAAGACAAATGGAATGAAAAAAACTCTTACACTGAGTAAATTATAGGTCTAGGGTAACTGTGTCAAATGGTAACTGAATATCACAAGCTGTTTATCAAGTATCAATCATACTGATTTATATATTTAATCAATGCAGCCTACTTATTAAAGTCAGCTGTCTTACCTCACTTCTTGTGATAACAGCTTTGCCATTGTCTTTGTGTATATAAATGCTCATTTTATATTCCAATCCTGGAATGTCCTTTTGGTGCCTGGCAGAAGACCTTCTAGTTATTACAAGAAAATTCAGAACAGTTATTTGAAATTCATTCCTTCACATAATGCTCTAATTTCAAGCAAGGTCCCTCACCGTTCTCAAAAATTCCCGTTAGACATGAAAAAGTCATTATTATTTATCATATACTGAATTATACAAATCTTCATCACAATTTGTCATGGTTAGCATTTGAACATATATAATGTGCTTAAATTATCCGAGGTGCTTAAGTGTGATGGTGTTGGTCCAATCCATGACCTCTAGTTTTCTTCACCCTATTCTTTAATAGCTATAGTTTGCCTAACAGGTTGAGGCCAAACCTATGCACAGTATGACATCAGACATCAGGCCCCTCCCCTAACTCTCCACCTCCCTTACCATCTGAAGACTGATCTAACAAACGCCAGAATTTTTCGGACCGATATGGCAAGAATTGGGGCCATTTCGCACGGCTTCAAAGTAGCACAATGGTTGCTATTTGGAAACGCTACTAATTTGCCATAACCCACGACGTCGTAGACAATCTGCAACAATCCTGAAACCAATCAGCAAAAAGCGCTTCGTTGTGGCGCTTTCAGGGGAATCCAGAAAAGTGGATTCACCCTCCGGATAGCGATACACTCCTGCAACCAATCTGCAACAGTAGCGCTAAAGACCTGTGCGTTACCATTGTTGCTGGTTCTTCAAAGTCCCTCCCCCTGGCTCTCTCCTCCAAACTTCCGGCGAAGCGATCGCCATTTTTTTTTCTCCGAGCGAGCGGGGATAAACGCACCGGCGAGCCTCTTTCTGTTTAGAGGCTTCCCTGGCTTCAGTCCTTCACCTTTAGTCACTAAGCACAAACCACTGAAAAGCCAGTTTGCTGAAATAAAGTCCCTTTATTTTTTACAAATAAATTCAGCCGAAAATCGGGCCCTGAGAGGGGGGGGGGATTTTTTTTTTATCACTCGAGGCAGCGTGCAAACGATCATACAATCAAACGACAGCTCACATTAGGCAGCTGGATGGGTCTCTCCGTAGCAACGAATCTACCTAGATTAGTTGCTATGGGTCGTTTTTTTTTTAAAAAAAAAACCTTTCTTAAAGGGAAAGGGGCTGTTTGGGAGCATGCTAACGGCTGCCCATTGGCTGCTTGACGGCCAGGGGCGGGACGAGCTTGGCAATAGCGCTTCCTTTCTAGCGATTTCTGCCGAGACCGGAAGCCTGTGGGAAACGCTAAAAAACACAACTGATTCCACTACAAAGGCAGGTATGCATAACGACGAATTCCACTATTTTAAATGGCGATTTTTCATTCCGCAAACAATTTGCAACAAAGATCCCTGTGCGAAAAGGCCCTTGGAGTACTCTACTGGGTTTTTTAAACTTAATTTGTTAATTGTTCTGTAATGTTATATGTACTTTGTATATGTTTTAACTGTTGTCAACTGCCCTAAGCCTGTTGCAGAGATGGGTGGCCAATAAATCTAAATAATAATAACCCTATTCAAGGCCTCTAGAAACTTACACTGCATCCTAAACCACCACTGCCTTTCCCTGACTCCTAAATTGCTGCTGATTAGTTCTGTTTTCAGCACTTGTATGCCAGTGGTTGGAGTGAGTGACTCAGCATGCCAGTATATTGGAGCTGGGGGGCTACATCATTCTAAGGATGTATAGGTGTTATCTCCTTGGATGGGATGCCTGTCTTTGTCCTAACCAGGGAGCTGCCCTCTGACCCCTCTTCTCTGTCTTTGTCCTTTTATTCTATTTACATGAACTCCCATGAAGACACATGTCTGCAGGTCTCACCTGTAGAAATAACACTTTCATATTCCCACAGTGCCAGACAAGCTGGCCACTTTTAATATGGAAAGTACTTCTTAGATTAGGTTCTCTTTCTTCTTTCAACTGCAACTTAAATGTGAACTGGATCTCCTTGAATAAATGTAAGTTTACATAGTTCACTTCAGTGGTCTTCCATTCATGCAGTGTTCAGTGCCAGAGCTGCTTTTTAAGACATCAGATCATTCCTTGAGTTGTGATAAGGTAAAGGTCAGTCAGTACATTCCTTACTAAGCACTTGCTCACTGGTGCAGCATGTCTTAGAAGCAAAACTGCCCTGTGAGGCAAGAGAGAGTTGATTTCTTACTAAATCTCCATTCATTGTTAAAGCAAATCCCTCTCTCCATTCCAAATAAAGGCAAAAAGTGCCCCAGTTAACCTTCAGACTACCTCATTATTTTAAAAAATAGGATCCTTCTGTTCCAGCTAATTTCTTGGTATGTCAATTTTGTCATTCATCCAATATGCAGCATTCAAGTCATCTACAAGAACAGGCCAGCAAAACTATGAAAACAAAGAAACAAGCCTGGTGGCAAAAGTATGTATTTATGTTCAAAATAAGCCGTTTTGAACCAACTGCTCCCTGCCATGCTCTTTGTTGTGCTTAATTTTGTAGTGTCCTGTGGGCTTCAGAATTCTAATCAGATTGATTAATGCTCTGGCAGCTTTCTCCATGAGATGGTTATTTGCATGATAGACTCTGGCAAGGAGTGGTCAACATTTTGTAATTTAAAAGATAAAGACAAGTTCAGATTATACCTTGTACCATCAGTCCTTTTTCCTAAGATTAAAGCAGACCAATAATGGAATACATTTGTTTTCTAAATGGCTTTCAGCAACTCACAGATCATGAATTGCACCGAAGACAAGACACAGCCAGAAACTGAAGCATCCAGCAGGAATTCTAAGGGAGGCATAGAAACTAGCTCTTTACATCATAAAATGAAGCAATCCATGGAGGTGGGGAATCAGGTTCCTTCTTAAATTCACAGAATTATACCAACACAAAAAGGTACAAATTTGTTATAACACATTTTAAACATTCCTTTTAGGTATTAGATGCCAACTGAGTGCAATTTTCCTTTATGAAATAAGAATACTTTGTGTTATGGTATGGGGATCTTGATGCACCCTCTGGCCCAGTTGGTTTGGGGTTATGGGCTAGGGTGCCACCAATATGCGGATGGCACCCAGCTCTATCTCCTAATGGGCGGCCGGCCGGACTCCCCCCCAGATACATTCGCCAGTTGTTTGGAAGCAGTGGCTGGATGGCTCAGGCAGAGTCACCTGAAACTCAACCCCTCCAAGACGGAGGTCCTGTGGCTGGGCAGAAGAGGGTAGGATCAGGAAGCGCGCCTCCCATGCCTGAATGGTGTACAATTAACATCTACACCAGTGGTCAGGAACTTGGGAGTGACTTTTGATGCCTCCCTGTCTATGGAGGCTCAAGTCACGAAAGTAGCCCAGACGGCTTTTTTTCATCTTCGCCATGCCTGGCTACTAGCGCCCTACCTGTCCTCGGAACACCTAGCCACTGTGATCCATGTAACGGTCACTTCCAGACTAGACTACTGTAACTCGCTCTATGCAGGTCTACCCTTTACTCTGATCCGGAAGTTACAGCTGGTACAAAATGCGGCAGCTAGGGTCCTCACTAGGACACCTTGGAGGGCCCATATTCAGCCGGTACTCCGTCATCTTCATTGGTTACCAGTCTGTTCCTGGGTCAAGTTTAAGGTGTTGGTATTAACCTTTAAGGCCATACGCGGCTTGGGTCCTACTTACCTGCGGGACCGTTTGGTTGTTTATACCCCCCGCAGGGCTCTCTGCTCTGTGGGTATGAATCTACTGACTGTCCCGGCCCCTCGGGACGTTCGCCTGGCCTCGACCAGGGCCAGGGCCTTTTCAGTCCTGGCCCCAACCTGGTGGAATGAGCTCCCGGAGGAGCTAAGGGCCCTGTCAGAATTACCATCTTTCCGCAGGGCCTGTAAGACAGAGCTCTTCCGCCAGGCATATGGTTGAGGCCAGGGCAGAGCCCGGGTTCCATCCAAGATCCCTAATCCATCGGCCAGTCTTTCTCTCCTCTCTCTCTTACAGAATTAACATCTGACCTCTCTCTGAACAAGTGGGGAAAGTGGGGAAGTTATATAATGCCATCTTTTATTGTAATAATGGGGTATTTATGGGATTTTATGTGATTTTACTTTGATTTTATATTTTATTGTGAACCGCCGTGAGACCTTTTGGTGAACGGTGGTATATAAATAAATTTATATAAATATAAATATAAATAAATAAAATAAAGTTCTTTTCAGCAACAAAAAAAAATGCTCAGAGCTGGTAGAGACTGGTCATTTCATAAATTACACAGAGGCAAATCCAGATTTCCTGGCAAGTATACATCTAAAAGGGAGATGGAGCCAATTTCAGTTCTCTCATGAGTATAGAGTAAGGTGACCAGATTATCCCACTTTTGGAGGGACATCTGGGGGTACCTGGCAAATTATACTTATGTTGAAATTAAATATATATATATTACAATACTATTTTTGCATTCTATGCATTCTATGAAACTTTTTGTTGCTCCATATACACAACATTTTTAATCAAGAACCCCCCGGTCAATGGTGTCCTGCTTTACCAATGTTAAAATCTGGTCACCCTATGACCCCATATTGGGAGTTGTGAACATCCCAGATAGCGACAGAGTTCAACAAGATCTGAACATGCTGGGAAAGTGGGTAAATAGGAACAAGATGCTATTCAATAAAGAGAACAGCAGAGATCTACATCTAGGTCACAAAAATGAGTAGCATGCATACTGGATGGAAGATACACTTCTGGGTAGCAGTGTGTGTGAACAAGGCCTCGGGGTACTTGTGGACTGTGAGCTAAATATGAACAGACAATGTGATGCCTTTTGCCCCTGCACAGTCAGCAACTAGTATATTGCCATATGCAGGCACGACAACAAGATTAGAAACACTGATAGAACAAGCCCAAGGGATATCTTTTATTAGTCAAGCAGAAACATTTATTACAAAAATCTGAGTTTTCAACAGGTGTGAATGTGCGAGATAGCTACAATTTCCATGAGGAGGAGAAAGAAGCAGCAGCAGCAGCAGCTCTTGATCTACATAAGTAATTCCAGTAACTACTGGTAAGAAAGGGATACCATGGTTTTGTAAACATGTCTTATGTATAGTTTTTCTAGATTTTTAACAGTAATTATACATGAGTGGATAAATGCAGAAGAATCACCTTATTATTTTTGCTGGTGTTTTTTCCCTCCTTTTAAGATGCCAGCTCAATTCCTCTTTTCACTTACGCCAGTGAGGATTTTATCTGTTAGATTTTAGGATTTTACAGGTAGAGGATACAGTCCCTGAAAATTTCATTCTAATTTGATAAGGAAAATGCTATAGCAAAGAAAGAAAGAAAGAAAGAAAGAAAGAAAGAAAGAAAGAAAGAAAGAAAGAAAGAAAGAAAGAAAGAAAGAAAGAAAGAAAGAAAGAAAATGAAATCAATAGGAACAAATGACAAATATTATAAGATCAAAACATCTAAAAAAAATTAAAGAATTAAAACTAAAATGAACTAGAAATAAAAATACTATGTGATGGGGAAGATCACCAGAAATTGTACCTTTGAACATATAAAGTTGACATGAAGAAGCAGAGAAATGTCAACCAGCTTTTTGACATTTCATGAGGAAAATACATATGTATGCCAATCTTGTGAATAATTCAATATCATTCATATCACAAAGTAATGGAACTGTAGAACAATGAAATATCTTCACAGAGGACTTCTATGCCTGATCCAAACACCACTCTATCTACTCTTAACCAGACCGCCACCCTTGCTGATATTGAAAACAGTACAATATCTCAGGCACACAAAACTGCTTTCTATGCTTTCTATGGAAACCTTCAAGTGCACAGAAAAATGCTGGTTTCCCACTTTCTAACCCCCCCCCCTGAGGAAAACCCCCACAAAAACCAACCTTCTAAATGTAAGCCTTCACATGCCCTGATTAATGTGAGGCTGGAAATTGCTTGCATACTGCTGAGGACAAATGGCATGTAGAGAGCAGACATTTCAGGGGTGAATCTTTTGAAAAGCAGGGAACCATCTACCTGTTTTTCAAGCATTTCGAACTCCTACGGCATTCTGTGTAGTCTTAGGAAAGGGGGATCTGCTTCAAGCTGAACTGAGAATGTAAAAGCAACAAGTTTCACCCTGAGGCAAAGAGCTTCCCCATCCCTCCTCAAGGCTACAACTGGAGTGTGCCTGTCATTTTATGTGTTTCTATGCATGTATGTGAGAGACAGAAATTTCACCCTTCTCAAGTTACCAGTAGCCAGCTCTAAATTTATCTAGAAAAGAACAACTTGGAATGGGATTAAGGCTGGGTCAACCATCCCTCTGGCCCTCTATGATGGTTACCTCTCTATACCATTCATTACACAGAGGTAAAGGTTCCCTCCAAAATGAAACTCTCTTTTCCACTCATTCACTGTTGGAACTCTTTAGCTTTATTCAGCCCTGGGAGCTTCTGGGAAAGTGTATAGACATCTTTACTTTAAAAACCCCTTTGTCAGAAAGGCACAAAGACTTTTCAAGCAAAGTAGAGACTTTATTTACAAAGAGGAAAGAATTGTTGGAATAGAGGAACTTTTCTTTTTACAAATCAATTCATGGCTTCTTAGTTAGAGGTTTTAAAGAAGTTCACATGCTTTTTTGTCAGATGTCAAACTTCTTTTTAAATAGAGAGAGATATATTATGCCAATAATATTACTTTGACTTTGAAATCACAGAATCATAGAGTTGGAAGGGGCCATACAGGCCATCTAGTCCAACCCCCTGCTCAACACAGGATCAGGATCATATAGATAGATAGATATCCTTATTGTTTATTCCAATGCACATTTGTTTTACTTTGATGTTTGGGGGTTCCACTGAACTACACTTTGGTTCTTAGAAAGTGGACATATTTAGCTGGTGCTACAATGTTCTCCCTTCCTGGATTAACCAGTCTCCCAGTGCCTTCTGTGGTAACTGAAACTCTTTCACAACACACCAGTCTCTTAGGAAATACACCCCTGATTTCCTGTCACCAACTAAGCAGGGTTCCTCCTTCTCTTTCTCAGAAGGCATCAGCTTTCCCTTAGGCTAATTAGGGAGTATCTATGTAACTACCCAAATTCTCAATGCAGGATCAGCCTAAAACATACTTCAGTGATACCCTACCTTTCTCCAAGTGCCAGCTTGGTTTAGTGGTTAGGAGCAGCAGGTTCTAATCTGGAAAGCCAAGTTTGACTCCCCACTCTTCCCCATGCTGGGTGACCATGGGTTAATCACAGCTCTGATAGCACTGTTCTCACAGTGCAGTCCTGTCAGAGATCTCTCATTAATAAAAGAATTAATAAAAGGTATGGCAGCTTTTTTTTTTTTTTTGCATTTTTATTTGGACAGGACATGACTACCTGAAGCTTTTTTCTCTGAGCAGAAACTACACATTTCTTGTCTCCTCTAGTTTAGCCCCAACCATCATATCACATCATATAATAACAAATAAAACTATGTCCTGTTATTGGCTTTGTTGATCAAAATCAGTTATACATAAAGTTCCCAGGAAATAGCATTTCATCATAGCTACTTAAAATCACTGCCATTGTACCTAAAACGTAGCAAGGGAAATAAAAGAGAATAATTTTGTCCAATGATGAATCCCACCAAGCCTCTTTTGTGTTCCAAATAGCTTAAGCAACAAATAGCAGAAATCTTCTCTGAGTTAATGAAATGGGTAAATCACAGTGGCAAAGGCAAAACCTGGAATGAGTTTTCCTGTTAAAAGTTAACTGAAACTGTGAAGACAATCTTACAACACTTCTACTACTGCAGTGAAATTCGGTCTATCTGTATTAACAGACAGGTCTGTGCCAATACAATATATATATAAATAAAAGATCACTGAGGGAATTACTTATTAGTTTACACTTCTGTTCTTTCCTGGACTAAATAGAACTGGGAAACAGGGCCTGCGTGCTTTTGGTTCTATACTAACCATGGTTGGCTTGATCTGGTGGAGGTGCAATCTTTATTACTGTGACATTTTAAAACACAGGAAGAAGCAGGGCAGGACTTTCTTTGTGATAACATTCAGGAAAGCATTTTGACACAGGAGAATTGCCAAGCTACAAAACAAAATAGGGATGGAATTTGAACTTAGGTCATATATACCCCCACGTACATGGGTATAGAGAGGCTGCAACCTTTACCACTGTTGAAGCCCTACTGTCTGCACAATACTAAGGCTCTGGCTGTTTGAATTGTCAGTCAGCCCAGAGGTACTAAATAAAAAATAGCCAAACATCCTTACCCTCACCTTAATTGTTGGGTGTATTGTTGCTGTGAACTCTATTGACATATGTGTTGAATGAACTGTTTCCAGTTCAAGCTCTCTGTCCCTACTTTCTAGATTCCATTTCCTGTCAGATTTCTACTATTCTTTTAATCCTCTGTATTTATGTATTTTATTTGCCTTTTTTTCTAGATGAGCTGCTTCACATTGTCTAACTTCTTGTAATCATAGATTCAAGTGGGTAACCGTGTTGGTCTGAAGCAGCACAATAAAATAAAATCAGAGTCCAGTGGCACCTTTAAAATCTTTGTTGGTCTTAAAGGTGCCACTGGACTCTGATTTTGTTTTCTTGTAATCATGTGTGTTGCATCTGTGCGCAGTGAAGTTAACTGTGCACTTCTCTCTTAAGTAACACCCAGAAAGCTTTGTATCATCACCACTTTCCTTTCTACACAAACACACACACACACTGCAGCAATCATCAGGTAGTACCATCCAGCTGTGTAAAACCACCCTTTGAATAAAAACAGCTTAGTTTGCCTCCTCCCATGGGTGGAATTTTAAACATGGAATAAAATGCTATGTATCATTTCTAAAAAAAAATGTTTTTTCAATTTCCAAGTGCAGTAGCTAAGGTTGCTTTTTCAAGAGGAAGAACAGCACTGTATGAAGGGAAACAGCTTTTAAACCCCTTCCTTGAATGTCCACTACATCAGGGGTAGTCAACCTGTGGTCCTCCAGATGTTCATGGACTACAATTCCCATGAGCCCCTACCAGTGTTTCTGGCAGGGGCTCATGGGAATTGTAGCCCATGAACATCTGGAGGACCACAGGTTGACTTACCCCTGCACTACATGCTGAAAAACCCAACCCAGGCCAATTCTGCATGGGTGGGATGGTCATATGACAGCAGGGCTAATCCCCACTACCATATGATGATGATGATGCCAGGACAGGCCTCTACCAAGCCCTGTGCGTGTTAGGTCCCCATTGCCCCATTTTAAGAGGATGTGGATATTTTCCACATTCCCTTAGGCACTCCAGGGGTCAACAAGACCTAGCCTGGCAAGGGCCCATGTGGACACAGAACAACCAGGTCACTCTCCATCCTATGGAGGCCTGGAGGGGACAGAAAATGCCCCATTTGGCTCCACAACGCTTTACAGCACCATGGGGTGGAATGGGGCTTTCTCATCTTCCTGTAACCCCCCAGCCCCACAAGGTAGAACCCTTCGGCTCTGGCTGCATCTGTTGGAGTGCAAAAATATGGGTTGGACCAGGTCAACTGCCAAAATATGTCCCCCTTGGGGACACAGAAAGCAATGGAGCATGCAGCTTCGCCATAACACACTGGTAGTGTTATTTTTCTCCCCCAGAGACAATTAATGGGGCAAATACGCTTGTATTGTTTTTCACTGCAGAAGGGTGAAACTGGCTTGAAATGATACTTTTAGCTGTAACCTTGAAAGGGAGGAAAAGTTCATGAACCCCTCTCTCCTGTGCCATCTTCTATTTGAAAAGGCAGTGTCAGCCTCTGCTCTCAAATAAGAAGGAATGCCTTCCTTAAAAAAGATTATGTAACTTGCCCTGATATGAAATATGAAAGACCTAAGGGCCCTGTCAGAATTGTCAGCTTTCCGCAGGGCCTATAAGATGGAGCCCTTCTGCTAGGCCAGTACGGGGTCCCAGAGTCACCATCAGTGGATCCCCAATGTGTGTGTCAGGCCAGAGCTCTTGCTGCCAGGGAAAGAGCGTTTGACCCATGTGCTGAACAGGAGGGGGGGTGGAGTTTATTTGGAATTCCCGTTGACTGCCGTCTTGTTAAATGTTAATTGTACTAAGGGGATATTTTAGGGGTTTAACTGTGTTTTTATAATTTTATTGTAAACTGCCGCGAGTCAACCAAGAGTGTCAGTAAACAAACAAACAAACAAATAAATAAATAAATGGCTACTGTGGACTATAACTGCTAAATCTACTTCTATAAAAAATAAAGCCACAGTTGAGAGAATGCATTCTGGCTTCAGCCTGGTCTACATTCCCTTTTGTCTTTTGGTACCCCTGAATGTGTAGAAATATTTGACCATGTCAACCAGTTTTTGTTTTTGTTTTCTAGCAAGGCTTTCATCTTTTCATATTAGCATTGGTCTTTCAGTGCTGGGAGTGGAGAGGAGAGGAGAGGAAATATATACCCTTTGTTGGATATTTGTAAGTACAGGAAAGTGTTGAGCCAAGTGTTAATAAGGAACTTTCAATGTAAGGACTAGAAGCTTGAGGCTGTTGTGAAAAGTGATGTGGGCACAATGGGGAGAATGGAAGAACTCATTACTATAGCTAAGTAACTGTTTAGTTTTCTTTAGAGATGAGTCAAGTAACATCCTGGAATCCACAGGCAGGCATAAAAAGTAGCATCTCATAAAAACAGGAAGTCCTCTTGTATCTCTGGTGTACAATGCATGCTGACTTCTGTAAACTGTCTGAACCAGATGGAGTGCAGGTTCTGTTGATAATACAGAACAGTGATGAATGCTCATACAGGTTCTTGCATACAGTATATTGTTGCACATAGCTATGCATTTTGCAAGAAGTGAGGCTACAAGTGTTATTGAATGCCTACACCAAAAGAAGTCTAATATCTAATATAGCCATATTCCTTCATGGACACTAGGATGGATCCACCTTAAATAATGAAGAGTGTTCTGAAATCCTCATTTTTATATAAGTCTGACCTTTGAAAAACATTCTTAAATCAGACTTTTAAAATACTGAGACCTAAGGTATACTCCTACTGTGTATGTACACAGTGGGCAGAACATCACTATATGAGCTAGTATAGCCATCCCTCACTGGGCAATGCCAGAACATTGCTGAAGAAATACCAGCCTGTCCTCTTGTATACCACAACATGAAGCCGCTTCCAGTTTGTTATTCCCCAGGCCTGTAACTGGGCAAAGGAGGAGCAGAACTATACTGCTTTGAGATGGCTTGTCAGAGAGGGGTTGATATAAAAGTTGAAGACCTAAGTACAGAAACACAAGGAAAGAATTAGCACCTGAATTTTCCAGAGGACTATGGATAGTTCCATCCCAGGGAGTGAGCCAGAAGAGGTAGGGAGGTGGCCAGTGGAGGAGTCCAAGGCATCTGAGGCTGAGGCCACACCACTGCTGGAGGCCCAGCCAGCACCTGTACCATCCCCAGGGGTCCAGCCAGCACCTGCATCGCAGCCGGAGACCAAGGCAGCACCATGCCACTGCCAGGGGCCCAGCCAGCATCCGCACCATTGGCAGGGACCAAGGTAGTGGTGGAAGCCATGGCAGCACCAACAGAGGCCCAAAGATAAGGAGGAAAATGGGAAGGGGGAGGGAGAAAGGGAGTCTGTGTGTATCTCTGTATGTTTGCAAGAGAAGGAGGGGAAGGAACCAAGGAGGAGGTCAGGAAACCAAGGGGGGAATGGGAAGGGGGGAAGGGATGGAAGTCTCTCTCTGTGCTTATGTGTCTGCATGTTTGCGAAGGAGGGAGGAGGCTGGAACCAAGGAGACCCAAAGCAGGTATGTGTTCCACATACTCTGTGAGAGTCAGACTGTCAATAAATTTTTAAAACAATTTTGACAGCAGAGGTTGAGACGCTTACACATGAACAAAGGAATACATGAGCACCATTCCATAATGACAAATAGCGTGGGGCTGATCTGCGACTTAGCTGAATGAACCGTAAATTGTGCCAGCAGGACTACTGTGATGTCACCTCTATTAATAGATCCTTTCAAGGAAACTCAAACAAAATGTTTTAGCACTTGGTAATTAATGTTGCTGGGACTGTGATGAAGTATTGCACTTTCAAGAGACTGGAATTTGTAGAAATGCAAAGAAGAAGCAACAGTGGCACTCATGGGCTCTTATGATCTCTCCCCACCACAATTTCCCAGTGTTTGAAGCTTTAGCACTTTGTTCAGTGTTTTGAAGAATGCAAATCATTTTGACACATCTGCTTTGCAGTCAAAAGCTCTTGGAAACTCAAAAGCTCTTGGAAACTCTTTTAAATAAGGTTTGAAAACCAATCCTAATGGGCTATCTTTTCTTGCCAGCTTTTCCCAAAGCTGCTCAGAAGTGAAGGGAAAATGTTAAAGAATGAGGCTGTGCTCCTTTTTATGGGTCTGAGATACCAAAGTGCTGCCTTGTTGCATGCTCTTATTTATTCAGACACACACAATGCCAAAGTAAACCAACTGCATTTTCAGATTAATATAACGGTGATACAGACTGTAATTTCCCCTGTGAAATTCTTCTTCGAGTAGGCAGCGCATGTGAATGGGGGCCACAGATCATCAGACACACAGTGTATTATACTCGGACAACGTAATTTAATTCCCAATCTGTTCATAACAAAGTAAAGAAGCGAGTAGGCAGACATTATAAATTAGAGCGCAAGGCAAACCTGGTGTCATTATTACAGCTATATTACAGAGTCATTTATCAAAATGGATTAAATATTAATGAAGTTTTAATTGCTATTGCAGAGCTAACATAGAAAACGTAGCCAACACAGGCACAAAAATTGCAGGTTGTTTCTCTGCCAAAATTTGACTTAATTCTCTCTTTTTTTGTGTGTATTAACTTCTGTGTTACAGTGTAGAAATTAGGATGAATTCCCCAGACACCACTGTTAGCCAAAGCTCATAAAAGAATTTTAAATAGTACCACACAACCACTTTTGATAGTTGCATTGTATCTGTTGTTGGTTTTTTGTAGCATATGTGAATGGCGTACCAATTCTGAAGAGTTTGTTCAGTGCAGTCCGAAGCGTATGTACAACTTTCTAAGATGAGTGACTTGAATAAATTGGGAAGTGTGCAGCTTGGTTGACGACCACACAGACACTTCATTCAGAAAAAAATTACCTTAGTGTTGTTCTGAGAAAAAGTTAAAATAAGAATTTCGAGGCTATAGCTTGTATTTAATTATTGCGAAAATAAGATGAAAGCTCTATAAACATTTGCAATTTCCTCAATGAAGCAACATTAAGGGAAGGCTTTGTTCCTTATGAAGGATAAACCATACATCTGTAAGTGAGCTCTCTTCACTAAAGTCACCCTGAACAGGTAGTTGAACTTCTATAGCAGTTCTAGGCCACCATGTTCACTCAGCAGCCAGCTATTTTGAAGTTGGGAAAAATAAGCATCACTGTTAATCTTCTGCTTGTTGATTCATTCATTTTATCCTACTTTCCCCCCATGGGGCTCCTAGGAAGCCTCCCACCCAGCCACCGACCAGATACAAATCTTTTTTTTTGTAGCTCAAGTAAGGCTGCAATAACAGTTGGCTTCCAAACGTAATTTGGGATTGAACTGCTGTCTCCTCAAGTATCAGCCCAATGACACCATTCCTGTTATGATCTGTCCAAACAGAGAAAAATACATGTGACATATATATAATACATGAAGGGCTGCTTTCTGGCCAATATAGTTTGTTGCATTTTAATTTAGTTATCATTATTTAGCTTTCAGGAACTTGCTCTGAAGTTTCATTTTATAGAGGAAAGGGCAGGAGAGAAATAAGCCAAATATATACCTATTACATAGACATACAGAATACTGAATAAAAGACATGGTATTTACAGTATGTTGAAGATAAAATAATAAACACAGAAGTTAATGCACTAGAAATTCATATTTTTACAAAAAAATGAAAATTAATCTGACAGAGGATGAGAACTCATAGAATCGCAGGGTTCGAAGGGGTCATAGAGTTGGAAGGGAGAGTATCTTTCTCTGAGGAGAGCCAGGGTGGTATAGTTTTCTCAGCTCCAGTAGCCGCCAGAGGGAACTAGCAGGGCATCCTGGGCACCTGATGCTGGAGGGCAGCTGTTCCTGCCTCCTCTTTTACACACCACCAGCTCCTCCTCCCCTGGGCAGCTAACCCTTGCCTCACCCAGCAAGGGAAGGCGGGGACCCCTGCAAGATTCGGACCTTGCACAGGAGGCACTGATGTACACTTTTAAATGGTGCAGGAGAAGTCGGCTGGCCTGTTTCCCAGATTGGAGCTGCCAGTGAAGCAGGTGGGCAGCAGAGGAAGCATCGGTGTGTACTATGAAGTAGCACAGGAGGGGTGAGCAGGCCTCTTTCTCTTGGTGGAGCAAATCAGTGTGGAGTGCTGGAGGAGGTGGGTCTTGGTGAAGGAGGCATCAGTAGCTGCTCTGCTGGCCTGAGGTGATGGCAGGCAGCAGTGGCAAGGATAACTGGAACACAAATGTTAACATGAGTTTCCCCACTTCAAGAGAATGGGGCTTTTCGCACCGGGATCTTTGTTGCAAATTGGTCACTGAACGAAAAATCGCCATTTAAAATAGTGGAATTCGTCGTTATGCATACCTGCCTTTGTAGTAGAATCCAGTTGCGTTTTGTAGTGTTTCCTGCAGCTTCCGGTCTCGGCAGAAAAGGAAGCGCTATTTCCAAGTTCGTCCCGCCCCTGGCCGTCAAGCAGCCAATGGGCAGCCGTTAGCATGCTCCCAAACAGCCCCTTTCCCTTTAAGAAAGGTTTTTTTAAAAAAAAAAAAACAGACCCATTGTAACGAATCTGTGTAGATTCGTTGCAACGGAGAGACTCATCCAGCTGCCTAATGTGAGCTGTCGTTTGATCGTATGATCGTTGCCACACTGCCTCGAGTGATAAAAAAAAATCCCCCCCCCTCTCACGGGCCCGATTTTCGGCTGAATTAATGTGTAAAAAATAAAGGGACTTTATTTCAGCAAACGGGCTTTTATGTGGTTTGTGCTTAGTGACTAAAGGTGAAGGACTGAAGCCAGGGAAGCCTCTAAACAGAAAGAGGCTCGCTGGTGCGTTTATCCCCGCTCGCTCGGAGAAAAAAAAAATGGCGATCGCTTCGCCGGAAGTTTGGAGGACAGGCTCAGGAAGAGGGACTTTGAAGAAACCGCAACAATGTTAACGCACAGGTCTTTATCGCTAGTGTTGCAGATTGTTTGCAAGAGTGTAGCGCTTTCCGGAGGGTGAATCCACTTTTTGGGATTCCCCTGAAAGCGCTACAACGAAGCGCTTTTTGCTGATCGGTTTCAGGAGTGTTGCAGATTGTCTACGACGTCGTGCGTTATGGCAAATCAATAGCGTTTCCAATTGGCAACCATTGTGCGATTTTGAAGCCGTGCAAAAAGCCCCAATGAGTTCTTGCCCCCACCATCCCATTTCCACTGCACAGCTCACTGTGTGTGCCTTTAAGAAAGTTTTTAACAAGGATGGAGTTGAGAGTTACAAAAACTTTATTTGGGAAAGGGAAGGGGATGTATCCATCTATTTCAAAAAGCACTTCAGCAAGATATATGTAATAAATTTTAAAAACAAAAGGTTCTCCTCACCCTAACTGAACTGTATGCCTAAAAGAAAATCTCACAGTGACTAAGAAGTACTTTTCTTTTAAATGAAGCATTTCTGTACTGTCAAAAGAATCCCACAGTCTTCTAATTTTTGAATTTTCAACACAGGAGACATTCTCCAATCATTCTGATTTAATATCATAAGAAAATAATGATCAGTCTGCATAGATGCAGACTAGGGAGGAAAAACTACTTAACCCTAAAACATGTACCAATATGGAGACATTTGGGTCTTTTTCTGCCATAGTCTGTAAGATAAACATTTCTGAGGCAATTGTACATTCATATCTCAAAGAACATACATGAACTATGAAAGTTTGGATTGATCCAATAAATGCACAAACATTCTTATCTGAGATCTTACCAGAGATGACATAGACTGGTCTTCTATATATCAAACACCTATATATCAAACACCATCAATGACCCACAGCCTCCATCACTAGAAGGCCTACTTGCTTATAGACATACTGTTCCCACCACATCCTGGAGATGACATTGCTTTGAAAAATTATTATTGGAACGCAAATTGTCTTGAAAAAACATAAAATGTAGTAATTCAGAGTTCAAACATCTGAGAATGGAAAAGCTTACACCTCCTGTTTGCAGTTATGCAAATTTAAGTCAAAGTTGTTTGATCAGTTTATGATCAAAACCTTGGGCCTTTTTGCACGGGGATCTTTGTTGCAAATTGTTTGCGAAATGAAAAATCGCCATTTAAAATAGTGGAATTCGTCGTTATGCATACCTGCCTTTGTAGTGGAATCAGTTGCGTTTTTTAGCGTTTCCCACAGGCTTCCGGTCTCGGCAGAAATCGCTAGAAAGGAAGCGCTATTGCCAAGCTCGTCCCGCCCCTGGCCGTCAAGCAGCCAATGGGCAGCCGTTAGCATGCTCCCAAACAGCCCCTTTCCCTTTAAGAAAGGTTTTTTTTAAAAAAAAACAGACCCATAGCAACGAATCTAGGTAGATTCGTTGCAACGGAGAGACCCATCCAGCTGCCTAATGTGAGCTGTCGTTTTATTGTATGATCGTTGGCACGCTGCCTCGAGTGATTAAAAAAAAATCCCCCCCCCCTCTCACGGGCCCGATTTTCGGCTGAATTAATGTGTAAAAAATAAAGGGACTTTATTTCAGCAAACGGGCTTTTATGTGGTTTGTGCTTAGTGACTAAAGGTGAAGGACTGAAGCCAGGGAAGCCTCTAAACAGAAAGAGGCTCGCTGGTGCGTTTATCCCCGCTCGCTCGGAGAAAAAAAAATGGCGATCGCTTCGCCGGAAGTTTGGAGGACAGGCTCAGGAGGAGGGACTTTGAAGAACCCGCAACAATGGTAACGCACAGGTCTTTAGCGCTAGTGTTGCAGATTGGTTGCAGGAGTGTATCGCTATCCGGAGGGTGAATCCACTTTTCTGGATTCCCCTGAAAGCGCTACAAGGAAGCGCTTTTTGCTGATTGGTTTCAGGAGTGTTGCAGATTGTCTGCGACGTCGTGCGTTAAGGCAAATTAGTAGCGTTTTCAATTAGCAACCATTGTGCTATTTTGAAGCCGTGCGAAATGGCCCCTTTTATTACCTTTTCAAGGAGAAACTGACATTGCTTTCAATCATTTCACAGGTATTATTCAGCTAAACAATATGATATAGAGCAAGCAAACAAGGCCATTTTCTTGTGGCAAAAAAAGAGTTTCTCATTCAAGACAATGACCCACCCATGAGGCATACAACCAAAGCAGACAAGGAGCAAAGGTTCATCTTTATTTGAAATCTGCAAAAGCAGGAAAAGTAACTTTCTGTGGGAAGCTAGGTTGGTGCAAGTGACTAGGAATAATAGCAAGGGGAACACAGAAGGGATCAAGGATTTAACCTCTGTTGTCAATAGATAATTCTATTTCCCCTAACATGCCCACCAGCATTTAGAAGTGGGCCACAGCAGGCGGTTTTCACAATCATTTTCAATAGCTACGAGAAAGTATCATCCCTTTTAACTATTTTTTGATTAGTTGTTGAAAGCAGGACAAAAGCATTTGCCCACAAAGAAGAATGTCAGTGCTTCTAGACCTAAAGTTCCTTAACTATTTTCCTGTAGTCCCCCTTTATTTACCTACTGTGAGATCATCAAATTGAAAACATGATCCCTAACCAGCCAGGGCAACTAAGAAGAAGAACTCTGAACGAAATGCATTGCTGTAGCAGAAGTTTAAAAGTGCCATGAACTGATAATGGCAAAGGTAAAGATAAAGGTATCCCCTGGGCAAGCACCAAGTCATGTCTGACCCTTGGGGTGACGCCCTCTAGCATTTTCATGGCAGACTCAATTTTGGGTGGTTTGCCAGTGCCTTCCCCAGTCATTACCGTTTTAGCCCCCAGCAAGCTGCGTACTCATTTTACTGACCTCGGAAGGACAGAAGGCTGAGTCAACCTTGAGCCAGCTGCTGGGATCGAACTCTCAGCCTCATGGGCAGAGCTTCAGATGGCATTTCTGCTGCCTTACCACTCTGCACCACAAGAGGCTCTGATAATGGCAAGGTAAGGGTAAATATATGGAGATTTTTAAAAAATGAACTATTTTATTGTACCCTTCCTCCCAAGAAATATTTTCTGCCCTAAATTCAAAATCAACATTTGTGGGCAGGAAATTTCAGACAATGCATCTTTTAAAAGACAGGTTTATCTTTTGTCTGTCCTTTAATTTTAGATATCAGTGAATAATATTATAAAGAACCCATAAATTATATTTGAATGCCATCATTATCTATATATTGTTCTAATGAAGGATTGCAGGTTCTGTTTGTTGGAATATGTAAGATCTGCAGTGTGAATAATTTAGCAGATTATTAAAAAGTGTTCTGCAGGGGGCATCAGATGAGATGTATATTTAGCATAGATAGGATAGGAACTTCTTGAAGATTTTCAAATTATCTCACCCAGTGTCCAGATTGCCTCAACAGGAGACTTCCTGCTTTTTGAGCACACTTCCTCTCTGATCAGAAGAATGCCTAAAGACAACAGCTAGAACTGCTAGTTAGGTGTCTGTCTCTCTTTTTTCTATACATAGTGGTTTCTCTTCCAAATAAGACTATTTTATTCTTTAAGCTGACTGATGATATACTCATTTGTATATTTAAACTATACCAACAAGGTTCTGGGCTCAGAATAAGCATTGAGACAGCAAAATAAAGTAGACAGAATTTGAAAAGCTAAAGAGAAGAAGAAACAAATAAATAAAATAAAATAAAAGGCAGTTTCCTGCCATACTCAGCAAAACCGCCTACTGGGTAGGCTCACAGAAGGCAATTTCCAGCTTTGGGGAGAGAGAGAGAGAGAGAGAGAGAGAGAGAGAGAGAGAGAGAGAGAGAGAGAGAGAGAGAAGAGGACCCACCTGCTAGAGATGGGACAGTGGCATTTTGTTAGAGACCCCAGACAGGAAGATGATGAATAGAAAGGACAAAAGACCTTAGAGTCTGATAAAAAGAAGACACAAGGAGCCCTGATCAAATGTTTGACTGATTGAGATATTTTGCGAGTCATACAAATGCAGACAGCAAAAGCAATATGGTTCAGATTGAAGAGGTTTTATGTTAGTTCCTTCTTGAAAAGCCAGCACTATTTACAGAAGAGACCATTAACATTTGAATGCCAGAGAAAGTGAACTCATAGGATCACTTAGACAAAATACTTAATGTAATGAACAACAACAAAGTGCCGGCAAAGAGATTCCAGTGTAGGATCTGGTTGTGTTAATTTTAATTAGCTTTCCAAAAAGTTATGAAAATCTTATATTCCAAATTCAAACAAAAGGCAAACTGCCTCTAACTGAAATAATCAATCAACTTGAAGAGGCAAATAGACATAAGCAGATTTATAACTGAAATAACAGAGCTGAATCAAATGCTGAGCAAATGGCATTGAATAAAAATAGCAAGAGCAACATGATTTGCCACTCCTGTGGAAAACAAGGGCACTTTAAAAAAATTGAATAAAGGGGTCCCTTTTTAAAACAGACAAAAAGGGAGTTTTAAACAGCCATCATTAAAGAAGTGCAATGTATTAACTCAAGGTGAAGCATGATATTTAGAAATTGCTTGCACTATGCTCATGTCTGGGCACAAAAAAGCCACATGAAAATTCACCCCCACCCCCAGATTTTTATTTATAACTAGATTAAAAGCCCATTCGTGAGATGTGGTATGGATCCTAATTCTGTCAGGTAGATCGATAACTGGTTGACAGATCATACCCAAAGGGTGCTTGTTCATCCTCTTAGAGAAGAGTGACAAGTGGAGTACCCCAAGGATCTGTCCTGGGGTCTGTGTTGTTCGACATATTTATAAATGATTTGAATGAGGGATTAGTGGGGATACTTATTAAATTTGCAGATGATACTAAACTGGGAGGGGTAGCAAACACAACAGAAGTCAGAATCAGAATGCAGGATGATCTTGATAGGCTCGAGAACTGGGCTAAACTGAATAAAATGAAATTCAATAAGCAAAAATGTAAAGTTCTGCATTTAGGTAGGAAAAACCATATATACCAATATAGAATGGGGGAGATTTGTCTTAGCAGTAATATGTGCAAAAAGGATCTAGGAGTCTTAGTAGACCATACATTGAACATGAGTCAGCAGTGTGACTCAGTGTCTAAAAAGGCAAATGGAACTGTGGGCTGTATTAAACGGAATATCATGTCCAGATCACAGGAGGTGATGGTACCAGTTTATTCTGCTCTAGTTCGGTCTCACTTGGAGAACTGTGTTCAGTTGTGGGCAGCACAGTTGAAGAGGGATGTAGACAAAGTGGAACATGTCCAAAGGAGGGCAACAAAAATGCTGAGGGGCTTGGAGACCAAGATGTATGAGGGAAGTTGGGGTAGCTAAGTCTGTTTAGCTTGGAAAGAAGATGACTGAGAGTGGATTTGATAACCATCTTCAAGTATTTAAAAGGCTGCCATATAGAGGATGGAGCAGAGTTGTTCTCTCTTGCCCTGGAGGGAACCAATGGGATGAAATTAATTCAAAAGAAATTCCATCTAAACATCCAGATGAAGTTATTGACAGTTAGAGCAGTTTCTCAGTGGAACAGGCTTCCTCGGGAAGTGGTGGGTTCTCCATCCTTGGAAATTTTTAAACAGAGGCTGGGTAGTCATCTGAAAGAGAGGCTGATTCTGTGAAGGTTCAAGGGAGTGGCAAGTTACAGTGGCATAGAGTAGGAAGGGATCTCCAGGGTCATCTAGTCAAACCCCCAGCACAATGTAGGAACTCACAACAATCTGCCCACCCACAGTGACCCCAATTTCATGCCCATGTGATCTCCCCAGAATTCAGATCTCTCCAGAATTCAGCCTGGCCTGGAGGAAATTCACCTACTGTCCCACAGTGGCAATTAGCAATCAGCAATTCCCTTGGTATGCAAGAAAGGGCTACAAAAGACAAACACTGGCACATCCCTTCCTACCCACCGACTCACACTCTGCCTAAGTTCAGAAATTAGGGTGTTTCCGCACAAGGACCAATGTTGCCAATTGGTTCCACAAAATGGAAACGCTATTTTAAATAGTGGAATCTCGGTGTTACGCATACCTGCATTTGTAGTGGAATCCAGTAGCATTTCATTAGTTCCCCACAGGCTTCCGGTCTCGCAGGAATCGCTAGAAAGGAAGCAATTTTTTCTGTGCTTGGTCCCGCCCCTGGCCGTCAATCAAACTAACAGCCAATGGGCGGTTGTTATCATGCTCCGGAAAAGCCCCTTTCCCTTTAAGCACAGGTTTAAAAAAAAAAAAACATGTTGCAACGAATATGCATTGATTCATTGCAACGGAGAGACCCATCTAGCTGGCGTGTGAACTGGTGATTCATCGTTACCATGCTCCCCCAAGTGAAAAAAAATCCCCCCTGGGGATCGCTGGTTTGTTGCTTTCCCCGCTCGCTCCGAGGAAGAAAAAAAGGTGATCGCTTCGCCAGAAGTTTGGAGGAGAGAGCCAGGGGAAGGGACTTTGTTAGAACCGCGACAATGAGAATGCACAGGTCTTTTT
This sequence comes from Paroedura picta, assembly GCF_049243985.1. Taxonomy (NCBI): domain Eukaryota; kingdom Metazoa; phylum Chordata; class Lepidosauria; order Squamata; family Gekkonidae; genus Paroedura; species Paroedura picta. The sequence goes on along the minus strand of NC_135370.1, from coordinate 60,660,301 downwards.
CGCTAGTGTTGCAGATTGTTCGCAAGAGTGTAGCACTTTTTGGAGGGTGAATCCACTTTTTCCGATTTCCCTAGAAGCGCTACAACAAATCACTTTTTGCGGAACTGTTGCAGGAGTGTTGCAGATTGTGTGCAACGTCTTGCGGAACTGCAAATTAGTAGCGTTTACAATATGCAAGCCTTCTGCTACATTAAACTCATGCGGAATGGCCCTTAGTATTTCTGTCAGATGACTCTCTAGGCTCTGCTTAAAAACTCCCAAAGAAGGAGAACTAACCACCTCCCAAGAAAGTCTCTTCCACTGAGGAACCCCTTTAACTGTAAGGAACTTCTTCCGAATGTTTAGCCAAAAAGTTTTTGAATATCTGACAAACAAATCACACTAAACACAAGCAGATGGCAATCCAGACGAAATATGAGATCCTATATGATGAACCATGGGCCAAGGTAACTATTTCACAATCACAATACTTTTGCCAGCCTTTCCTTCTTGACTGATTTTCAGAGTGAGGAACTTGGAACTAGTGAGGTCCCTCGCTTAATCAATCAGCATGGATGAAATATGACCAGATCAAAGAGTATACTGGTCCCAGTATAACTGTAGTACTAGATGTTTCCATAAACATTCATAAAATTTGAGCATAACATTCTAGATCACAACTACTGAAACCGGGATACTTAATATTTCAATTATATGTTATATTTGGTCTTATTTTCTGAAATTCTTCAAAATATTATTGTTAATCATTTACATACTGCCATAAAAATACTTGGCCTGTTCCAGATGACCCCAAAGTATTTGCTGGCCATGAACACCAAAGCTGTTCATATGTTCATCTTCATTCTCTGCCATGTTCAGTTGAGACAGAGAAAAATATAGCTGTTCATTTGTCCATCTGTTTCCCAAGAAAATGTACACTTATATGAAAGATGCTCAGAGCAGGAATGTCACAGTTGAAGATCTGGTGTCCTTTATAAAAAGCTTCACTATAAAATTAATAGCTATAAGAGGGAAATTTTGAGAGCTAATAATTGAAAGGTCAGGGTTGAAAATACTTTCTCTCATAGTTCTGAGTTATGTTGCAGCTGTAGGCTAGTATGAACATTTGTAATAGTTTCAGTCTGGAAATTACAGATAATTTGGGAGCAGACTCCTATCATTTGGGTCTTTCCATGATCTATTAACTCATCTCGGTTGAAAGACAATAACAATTCTTCTTTTCTAGAAGTTACATTGTCATTCTTGTGTTTAGTTACTTTCTATCACAGCTTGTGACCTGTTCAACAGTGATTCTACAGCTAGCCTTTGGGAAATGGCCTTACACAAACAGATTGCAATATGGAAATATTGCCATCATTTCCTGCTCTTTGGGACTCCATAAATCACTTGAAGTCACTGTTCATCAATTAGAGAAAAATGTTTATCTGTTTCTTTAATCCCTAAAGTTTCCCAAGTGCTCCCTCCCAGAAATCCATCAATGCGTTCTGCCCATGGACCTGTTTGCACTATTATAATTACCATTGCTATAATTATCAGTGTTAAGAGTATTAATAAAATCAGAGTCCAGTAGCACTTTAAGACCAACAGAGATTTATTCAAGGTGTGAGCTTTCGAGTGAGGCGTGTCTAAGAGCAAAGAGGCTAGAGTCCAGGGGCAGAGGGCGGGAGCTGCAGGGGCAAGGCCAATGAGGGTGCAACCAGCTTTGCTGGCTGCACCCTGATTGGCCCTATTCCAATTTGGACAACCAGACACGTCCCCCCCCCCAGGCTGTTTCACAAATATATAGAGGAACCATGGATAAGGATTATTGCCATACTTTTATCAAATATCCTAGTATGTAAATGATCAGACTATTTCTCGAAGGAATTTTTTAACGCTATGTTTGCACTATGTTTTTCCCCTTAAAGGAAACAATCATTGCAATATGCCATGCTGTTCACAACAGAATAAATGTGCTAAATAATTAAATGACACTTCGTATTGTATCTGTTTTTTAAAACAATGTTTCACAGTTCCTTTACATTAGAAAATTATTTTTAGCATTTGATGTGTTTTGATGTTACAATATTTTAATAACTTTTTAATGGTGTCTCTAGGGCTGTTTATGGTTATGTCGACCTGCCCCCTCCCTCCCAAAATGGCTACTGATGAGCCTGGAAGGGGTGGGAAGAGGAGGGGACCAGGGTGGCTGTATACACAGCGATACTTTACAGCCATATTCTGCATGATCGCTCCACTTCTGAGATTTCTCAAAGCCTGAAGAATATTTCAGGGTTTCTCAATGGTAAGAAAGTTGAGAAAGGCTGGACTAGGCTATAGCTGCTTCCTGTGTTCACTTGGTCACCCAGCTGCAAGAAGAAATATTGACTGCATCTGTCCTTTCTCCATTCAGAGGTTGATAGTAACTATTGCCACTTACTTACCAGGTATTCTATTGACATTTGGAAGAGGGGCAGAGGAAGTGGAGGAATAGCATCTGCAGGTATCTTGCTCAGAGCTTCCCAAAATCTGGTTTCACAAGCTGTTGGATTCCTTTTTATTAAATAAAAGTGAACTAATTGCAAGCATGGCTTGGTTTAAATTAATTTCATGCACTTACATATCAGAACAACCTGCCTCTGAATAATATAAGCTACTAAGTTTGTTTCAGATATTTAGTAGACTTTGTAGGTCCACTAAATGACATCAGACATTAAAGCACTCAAGATTAATTATGCTATATGGCAGTATACATACCAGTAAGAGTCAGAATATTGCTCACATTTTAATAGGAAAAAACCCCCAAAGGAACACCAATTAATTCATTTTTAAAAGTACTTTTTTGCAGACTGCCAAAGAGTCACTTGCCAGGAATCAAAAATTGTTTACTTCAAGGGTTGCCCAGGGATCCAAAACCAGCAAACAAAATTTAAAAAATTATGGGGAAACTGTTTGCTTCCTTCCCTGTCCTTATCATTATGGGCTTTTTAGAATTGTTTGTGTTTATTACTTCAGTAAATAGCAAAACACATCCAAATTTGAACACTAGCTTCTTGAGGGATTTTTGATTTCCATTTCATGCATCATTTAAGACTGACATATCCTTAACACAGGGCTACAAAGCCTCCCCAGGGCTATGCCTGTTTGAAGATTTTTCAGCGGGAGAAAAAGAGAGAGAGATCAGTGTTGTCTTTCAGTGTTTAACTCTGTCAGACCTAGTACACTATCAAAATACAAAAGCAATGCTACAAAATAAGTACAGTGTTTAACATCCCAGATCACATTTTCCCCTTTTGTATTATACATCTTTGGAAAGTCTTGCCTGTCCATGTATTTCGATGCTCTCTTTCAGAAATGGCTGATATTCTTAAGAGGGGAACTGCCACAAACCAGAATCATCAGAAACTTCTGTGGATCCTTCTGTTGTAAATCTTGCATTTCCTGCTTATCAGTCTCCAGTGTATCTGTTTTGGTTGAATGTGAGAGAATTTGACTAGATAGCTGCTACCTCACATGTTGCCAAACACATACTTCTGCAGACTGCCAACTGAGCAGCATTAGAGGGAGACCATTATGTAAAGATTTTATTTAATGTAAGAGTTACGGACTGTGTGGCCCACATAGTGTTGCCCAGTGTGGCCCAGAATAGTCCAGTGTGGCCCACATCTTAACACCGCCCGTGGCGCCACAGGCGCCGCGGACTAAATAAAACAGTAAGGGCTTTAGGGGCAGGATGTGTCCGGGATGAGGAAGGGTCCGGATTAGACCCTTCCTCCAGACAGACATTCAGAGGGACCAATCGGCAGGCGCTTTGCGCCTGCTGATTGGTCCCTCCGATTTCCAGCCCTGAGCAACTGCGAGACATGCACAGCGCACCTCGCAGTTGCTCCCTGGCCAGCAGCCTAGCGTGTCGGGAGGCGCAAAGCGCCTCCCCAGCACATCAGGCTGCCGTCTGCCGCTACCGCAAGCACATCACCCCCCCCCCCCGGCACAGCCAGCCACAAGCCGCCGCCACTTGAAGCTTCGGGACCGCTGCCCCGACACAGCCAGCCAGAAGCCACCGCCAATGGAAGCTTCGGGACCATCACCGCCAGCTGTGCCCTGCCCCACGGACCAACAGCCACCCAGCTCCTGTGACGAGGTAGGCACCAGGCCCACAGGATGACCCCGCCCTTGCCGAGCAGGGCCGCACAGCTCCGCCGCCCTCATGGCACGCCCTCCTAGCGCCCGCTGCATTTTGACTACAGCGGGCTTATTTACTAGTAGTGAATATAAATCATTTGAATTTATCATAGGAGATGGCTTTCTACCCAGATTCAACTATGTGGATCCAGATCATAGTTAAAAAGGTAAAAGTATCCCATGTGCAAGCACTGGGGCATGTCTGACCCTTGGGGTGATGCCCTCTAGCGTTTTCATGGCAGACTCAACACAGTACTATGAGACTAAGCTATTGTATGTGGTCTCCTTGAGACTGCCCTTGGAGAAAACTCAGATGTAAGCTATCACCAAACTCTATAGCTTGCTTATTAGCACGAGTTTTAGAAAACAGACATATTATTCCTATTCTACATTCCAATGAATGGTTGCCATTTAGCTTCCAATATTAGTTCAAGGGGCTGATTATTATTTATAAAGTCCTTCATGGCCTGAGACCAACATATTTGCTGGGCCAGTTTTTCCAGTATGCTCCATAGTGACAGCTCTGCTCATCTGCCCATGGCATTTGAGAGGGACATCCTATAAAGAGATTTCTGGATCATGGTATCTGTTCAAATTCAAACATTTTCAGTTGTAGCCCCAGTCAGTTGCAGATAAAGAGCTACTCAAAGTGCAACAAACTTAGATGATTCAAATGATGATGAAAGATGAATCCAGTAATAATGAAAATGTTCTAACTGCTGTTCTCCTATATACTTCTTGACAGACTGAGCTTGTGTAATGTAGAATAGTTTAACTATGATTCTGAGCAGACTATAGAATGCAGGCCTGTCTTCATTATTAAGAGGGCATATAAATCACCCGAAAGCTCTTCTGTGTATTTGCTGGACCTTTCTTGCCATATTCTTATTTGTTTTAAAATGTCCAACTATAATAGTGGCTATGAAATTGGTCTGTCCCTTACTGGGCTGCACAAAGTTTCAAGGAAGAGTAGAAACAAGAGGTAGGAAGACTCCACACAAACCTTAGTGGACAATTGCTCCCAGCAGGGCATAGATCCAAACAACTTTTATGAAAGTAACTGTAAATGTTCCATCATCCCAACTTAATTTGGATAAACTTTCAGACAAGAATGAGGACATTTGAGAACAAATCTTCATTGAGTCATCAACTCATTCCATATAAGCCTAATTTACCATACCAGAACATCAAAAGATAATAACATGGAGAAGCGGAGAAGCATGTGTAGTGCTTGGAACTCCTTGGAAGAAAACATGGATAAAAATGCCAGAGATTTAGATTGGGAAGCATTTGGGAAAGGAGCTCAATGGAGATGTGGTGCCATGTAGTACCACCCAAAGCTGCCATTTTCTCCAGGGGACTGGATCTCTGGGTTCCAGAGATTGGTTGTAGTTCCAGGTGAACACCAGATCCCACCTGAGCATGGGCAACCCTAGGCTAAGTGTCCCTTTAAATTGGGTGGATAAAGCTAGAGAATTAACTGATAAATGGAATTCAAAGATGTACAGTACAATCCTAAGCAGAGTTAAATACTCTTCTACATCCACTGAAGCCAGTGTGTTTAAGATTGTGCTGCAAGGGACACATAATACCTGAAATGCTGCAGCAATCACTTGCCTTCCCACTCACGCAATACCCTGTCATGTGCTATCTAGTCACAATTGGTTTATGGCACCCCAGGAAGGTGCTTTGAAGGCAAGCGAGAAGTAAAGGTGGTTTGCCATTGCATTCCCTTGCAGTCTTCCTTGGTGGTCTCCCATCCAACTATTGGCACTGCTTAGCTTCCAAAATGTGATGAGAAAGGGCTATACCATGCCACCTTCCTGCCTTCCAATGCTCTGAATCTCACTAAAGATAACATGTCTGTAATGAAAGCAGCTGAGGCTAACTGGCAGCTGCTGGTTGATGACATGGAAAGCATGTGGGAGGAAGGCATGCTCCTCTGTTGCCTCCTGGGAACAGTGTGTTGCATCTTTCAGAGCTGGGGGGAGGGGGCAGGCTTGGAGCGCATGAACCTGGCCTCTTTCCCCTATGGCCGTCAGACTCTGTGGCTTCCTTTGCACCTGTCCTGTTATTTGATGGTTCCTGTTCAGCAGTTAATATATTTCAGGTTATATTTATTGTGTAAAATGTTCAAGTCATCACAGCTTAAGGTTTCATCATGGGTAGGGAGCCTGTTTCAGAGGGAATTTGATCAGGGGTATCTAACTCCCCAGAATCGAGGCCTCATTAAAGAGGTGGCTGGCTGTGAGCAAGGCCAACCCGAATGGGAAAGCCATGAACTTGCAGGGCCAGGTAGCCTGGGGTGTGCCCTGAGGAGGTCTGCACATCTCTCTGGTGCCACAGGTTGGAACACCTCCTTGGTGGAACCCAGCAGCAGGGGAGACCTATGTCCCGGGGGCAGAAATGGGCAGCTCCTTTGGCTGCTGTGGGAAACTGGGATTATGGCCAGTTTAATGTAAGTGCTGTCTCCTCTGTTACACGCTACACGCCCTGCGAACACTCTTGCACCAATAAAAGCTGTGACCTTTGTTAAAGCCAGGAAATGTTACGTGTCTTCCTTCAGTCCTTACAGGCCCTCCTGCTAGTCAGTACATCTAAGACTGCAGCACATTTGTTTTTGAGCAAAGTTCAGATTATCTATCTTTCACATTTGTGCTGAAAAATCCTTGACAGATATTTTCCAAACAGTTCAGGTACACTGAGGTTGTGTTGTGTATCCTTCCAGACATTTGTCATCTTAAAAAAATATATCCTTTAAAACATTTTATTCATTTAATTGTCTCATTTATAATTTGACAGGCAAATTCATCAGGATGGTTAGGCAATCCTTTGCAAACTTAAAAAGACACTTCAAGGCTGTAATTTTGCAAAATAAATCCTACTGACTCCCAAATTACTTTGACTGGTTGAATGTTCAAAATTCTTTTGGTTGCTTGCATTTTTTTTATCTCAGGGGCACAAAAGCTACACATGGCCACAAATCTGTGTTAGATTATATAAATTCTAAAATGTCAAAGAGAATGAAATGCATCACCAGAGCAAAGCTGCTAGTTATGTACAGATAGTCTAGGGAATCAATTATTCAGTGAACCATATCCTCACACAGTTGAGGCAAGTCCCATGGAAATTAACGCAACCTGCAATTAACTTTGAACGCTATGGATGGATTCTTCTGTTTGGGGAATAGGCTGGTAACTGTTTTTTACAGTTCAATCCTAAACAGAGCTACACCTTTATAAGTCCGCTGAAGTGAAATAAACCTGCTGCACTGCTACCAACCTAACCTCCCTTACTGGTGATTTACTCAAGTCAAACCAGAGAAGTCTGAGGAGCAAAAGAAACAGAAATTAAGTCTATTTTTTTAATTCAATACAGTCTAACTGAGTCAAACATCCTTTAATAAACAACATATTTATAATCTGCAGAACATCCCTATTGTGGACCTTAAGAGAGCAAACATATTTCAGTGTATGTATGTATGTATGTATGTATGTATGTATGTATGTATTGCGTTTGCAAGTGGTCCCTTTACCAAAAATTATTAATGCTGCTGTATATATTTATCTTTTAGTTCCTCAAACATTTCCTGTTTGGCTTAGTTGGGGTGTTGGTTGCAAGCTGACTCCCCCTTCCCTTTTTTTCTATGTCCCTTTTAAATGTGTTTCTTAGGTAAACAGAGAATCAGAATGTAAAACTTTAACCACTAGTTCATGCACTCTCATCCATTAATCAGTGGATTGCACAACAGTTGAAATCTTGTGTGACTTTATATTGACTTGCAAATTCCCATCAACATGTAATGGACCAGAGATTAAAATATATCTTTGCCTTCCAGGTTGTATCCCAAGCTAGGATTATGATTCACATTTATGATTGACTTATGATTAAAGGTAAAGGTATCCCCTGGGCAAGCACTGGGTCATGTCTGACCCTTGGGGTGACGGCCTCTAACGTTTTCATGGCAGACTCAATACGGGGTGGTTTGCCAGTGCCTTCCCCAATCATTACCATTTACCCCCCAGCAAGCTGGGTACTCATTTTACTGACCTTGGAAGGATGGAAGGCTGAGTCAACCTGGAGCCGGCTGCTGGGATTGAACTCCCAGCCTCATGGGCAGAGCTTTCAGACAGCATGTCTGCTGCCTTACCACTCTGCGACACATGAGGCTCCTAACTTATTATTACATTTAATTAATATAAAATCAGATCTTGACTCAGTGGCTGACTCCCTACATAGATATGACCAACATTTGTGATATTGGTGGCCCACATGTTTTCCAGCAACTGATCAGGGGTTCACTGGTATATTTTGCTGCATAAACCAACTGCTGCGTTCAGTCAGGCTTAATAAACAAACTTGATAAAGGGGCTTCTAAGTCATGGAGTTAGGAAGAGGAGGAAGATTTTTTTTAAAGAATCACAAGAAGGTTGTACTTACTAAGGCATATTAGATATTCAAAGATATAAAAAAGTAACTGTGCTAGTAGCAAGAGCCATATGCAAATAAAGGCCATCTTCAAATTAAATGGCCGTATTAGAGTCCCAATCGCATTTCATTTTCAGGCCAAAACAAAAAAAAAAGTCAGCTTTAGGAGGGGCCAGATATGGAAGGGCAGTTGCATAATGCTTTCCCTGCAAACAATTTCCTCACTCCTAATAGTCCTCTAGCACTGTTTTACTCCACAGTTGAAAGAAACAGGGTGGAGGGGAAAGGCTGCTTGTGAGTGATTTCATCAGAAAACAAAATCTAGGGGAGGGGGGAGGAAGGGTTGACAGTACCCCACTCTAGCAGTCTCAATCATTCTTCCTAAGGCCGCTCTTCTAAAAATGTGATGGTAACACTGTTTATCTTACAAAGAGCCTTAATCAATTTGGTCAATTTGTATCTTACTCTTCTTCCAAGGAGTTCAGAGAAGTGTTTCCATGTAATCCTAAATACATCTACTCAGAAGTAACTCCAGTTTTATTCAGTGGGGCTTACTTCCTAGAAAGTATGGTTAGGATCACAGCCATTAATCTTCAGCTTCTTCTACTTCATTAATCTCCATGACAATACTGGAAAACAGACCAGGGTGGATCCCACAAGCTTTCTCTTTACTGCAATCTGTGTCCCACGTGGCTTTTGTACATGCAGGTGCCAAGAACGCCAGTAAAGTCTTATTGGTGGCCAAAGAGGAGAAAAACTGGTTGCATCCAAACAGTGACTTAGGTGGTGTCATCTAGTGAAATCTACAACTGAACAAAGATTTGCATTGATACCAGTGAGACCGTTTATGCACTGGGAACTTCAGTGCCCCAGCTCCCATGCAGGAGCACAAATTGGAGGCGGATGAGGTGCCCCAGGCCAAGTGTTCCCCCATGTGGGTGCAGGAAGAGCTGGGGCAACCTGCTATGACTAAAACTCCAACCTGCAGCCTGGCATGAAACCTCCAGTGCATAAACGGTCTGAGTGACTACACAGATGCACTGACTACTGTATCAAATAAAAGGCATACATTGCCGGCATATGAAGAGCCTTTTTGGCACTGACTCCCTATGATCAGGACAAGAGCACCAGCAGCATCTGTCGTCTATATTGCACCAGCATTTCAGCCAAATTCTTTGTATAATAGCAAGTTTTGGAAGAAGACCAGGAGCCAGTTTCATGGTATCCTGAGGGCCCTTTATGCATTATGGCCAGAAATGTCTGTCACTATGTTAGTTGCAATGACAAAAGTTGATCCATACAGCACAGAGGATACGACCTGACATTGAAAATATCTCTGAATTCAAACTCAGAGTGGATTGTGTGGATTGACAGACATTTTTAAAGGAACAAAACCTACTAGGATAAAAAAAAAAACCTACTTGAAAACAGTGTTGATTTCATTTTAAAAAACCCATAAAAGCTGTACTGGAGTTGGACCAAACTTTAATCTAGTCCTAAATGCTCTTTTCTACTGCAGCCCATCACATGCTTCTGGGGAAATGACAAATATGGCATGAAGACAACAGCCTCCCTGGCTACCAGCACCTGCTTTTTGGGGATCTGTTCAATTTTAAAATGGAGCTTTCATTTATCTGTGACATCTAAAAGACATTCGTAGGATTCTCCTCCATGATGTACTTATTTCATTCAATTAATAGTTTGCCTTTCTCTCCAATGGGGACTCAAAAGAACTTACATTCTTCTCCTTTATTCCATTTTGTTCTCACAACAGCTCTTGAGGTAGGTTAGGTGAGAGAATGTGACTGGTCTAAGATCATCCAACAAGCCTCCATGGCAGAGTGGGGCTTCAAACCTGGATCTCCCCTATCCTAGCCCAAAACTCTACCTTGAAACGGGTAGCCATCCCCCTATAATGTAGCAGTGAATTTAATAAACTGAATGTGTGGTATATCAAGAACCAACATTGCCTCTCCTTGACCCATTATGCATGGGCCGGAATGCCCATGATGGCCGTGACGGGGCTTCAGGGAAATCCCTGATTAGGCTGACATCGTTGCCATCCGAGGCCAAGCCCGACCCAGGCCCTCAGAAGACCTGCGTTAACAAAACACGGATTCTTCCAGAGGCCTGGGTCTCCTGAGGGCACAGGTGAGGGTTAGTTCGGGCTAGCCCTGTGCATAATCAGAGGAGCCAGGCGGGGCTCCTCCCCCAACCTACGGCATCCCTGCAGTGATGCCTCTCACCCCTGCTGGCTCCGCAGATCCGTGGAGCTGACAGGGGTGTCCCCCACCCTCACCATTGTGCAGTGGGGGCCCCATGCCCCTGATCCCCACCGGGACCGTTCACAACACTCCCGGTGCTTCCAGCTCTGCTGGTGCATACATGGGGGATGGCAGGCCTTTGTGTCCCTCCGTAACGGCATGGCAGCATCCCAGCATGGCTGCCGCTATGCATAATGGGTCCTTAGGATGCTGCCAAGGTTGGTGACCTCACTTTATAAATTAGGGTGTTTCTCTAATTCTCATCCCTTTTCATGTCACAAAGACTTCTATAAACCTCTAGTATAGGCCTCCCTTGTTTGCCTTCCTTCTAAAATCAATGCCACAATGCTCTGAATTTGTTTTTCTAGAAACAGTGTTCCAACCCTTGTGTGAGTTTTGGCCCCCCTTGTTTCTTTCATAGTCATTTCATCATAGGAAACAAGCACATTCCTAGTGGGAGAAATCAGTTACTTGAGTGGCCAGCTAATCCCCTGATGTCTATAGGGAGGGTTGGTGGGTCAACCACAGCAAAAATGCTAACAGTGAAGGAGGACAGCTGGGTAAAGCAGCTTGCTGCCCTCTTCTACTTGGGAGACTGCAACAGTTGTGTCTGTGCCTCATCTGATGTTAATGAGGCTAGGACAAATTGACCAATGGCATAATCTGCTGTGAATGTCTCATCTTCTGTGTCCCCCCAATAGCTCATCTTCATCCACAATTAAAATACAAAAGGCAGGTTTGTGCAGTTACAATACAGTCGTTCAAAATGATTTACAGCATCTAGACTTTGTAACAAGAAATCTGCAAAGTAATTAAGCTGCTCAATTTTGTGGCTACAAGTATACTTGATACTTGCAACCAGTTAAATGCCTCTATTATCTTAATGACAAAAAAGTATAACTTAACTGTCTCAACTTTGATGTCCTATGTTTTCCTGATAAGTTTCAAACAGCTATTCAAAGAAAGAAAGAAAAGTAAAAAGTTAAACAAATGCTACTTTTAATGAGGATTAAACCACCAGATATTTTCTGTGGGCATAGAGATTTTCACCCATTGATTGTGAATTTTTTCCCCATCCCTTCTCATTGCAAGCTCTGATGCCCCCTAAAATGATGTTCCTTGGTAACAGGGGAACTGCAGAAACATAAGGAGGTGTGTGTGTGTGTGTGTGTGTGTGTGTGTGAGAGAGAGAGAGAGAGAGAGAGACAGAGACAGAGACAGAGAGAGAGGGAGAGAGACAGAGACAGAGAGAGGGAGGATGCCTGCAATGGACAGGGAGATTTGAGAAAGTAATGTTCAGGCAGAAATTGTACCATCCATAGAAACTATTCAGAGGACCCAAGCCATGATCTTGGGTTTGAATTCTGTATAAAATGTTGGGGGAACAAATGAAATACAGTTGGATCTTACATACTTATTTCCCTCCCTGCTCTTGAAATTTATAGAAAATAGCTATTCTGTAAAGTCATAACTGTGAGGTTATGAAAAGATGTTTCCCCCAAATCCTTTGATTTTCTGCATCTTCCCAGATCATTCACAAAGCCACTGCTGATCATCAAGGGAACTTCAAAAGCAAGGTGAGATGCAGCACATGACACCTTTCCATATAATAAAATATATACCACACCCCAGTAAACTCACTTCTTAAAACTGGAGGTGATTTATTTTCTACATTCACTTTCTCAAAGAACTCCAAAACCTGGTGAGGCAGGACTTCCTTCTGAAGAAGCCATGCTGCTTTTCTCTAAGCAGGTTTTGTCCCCCTAGGACCCATTATGAACGGCAACAGCCATGCTTAGCTGCTGCCGTGCATTGCACGCATGCACGGGGGAGGGAATCCTCTGGCGTATGCAGGCTACTCTGGTGTAGTGCATGTGCAAAATGCTAGACCTGGAAAGCCCAGCATGCTGCCTGAAGGTGGCAGCAGAGGGGGGAGCAAGGGGCATTGGGCCCCCACTGGATGATGGTGGGGAGCGGCATGCCACTCTCCCACCAAGGTGGCTCCAAGAGCTGACAGGGGTGTGTGGTGTCCCTGCAGGGACACCGTAGGTCAGGGGAAAGGCTGGACCAAAAGGCCCAGCTCTGCCGATTATGCATGGTGATGGCCCAACCCAGCCCGCCATTGGCACATTCAGCATCCCAGGGAACATGAAAAATCCCACATTCCCTTGCTGCGGGCCTCCCGGGGTGCTGTGCTGGGCCAGGGGTGGGATGGCGGCAACATCATGCACCATCGGGGCTGCCCTGCTGCCGTCATCCCAGATTTCCTGCCCTGTGCATAATCAGTCTGTGAATAATAATTTTATCTTTGATTACCATTTCTATTCATTTGGCTGAGGGAGACATTAGGCTATCTGGCCGAAATTTTCTGGTTCCCCTCTGGACCATTTTTTTTTTAAATTAGCGGACCATTTGCTACTCTCTAGTCTTCTGGTGCAGCAGCTGAATTTAGTGATAGATTACATATTTATTTATGTATTATATGGATTGCCTTGCAGGGGAATACCATCCACACCACGAATGACACGGACTCATAAACCACACAACTCTCCTTTGGCATAAAAAGGCCACAACGTTTTATTAAATGTAAGCGTTGAACAGCATGGGGAGGAATCCCGCCATCTCATGACTCTAGTCACGAGGCAGCCAAACCATTTCCAGCAGAAATGCCCAAGAATATCTGCATGGCCCTAAGCCACAATTCTTGAGCCCCCAATGTCCTGCTGGGTATTGGGAGGTGGCACCCAAGGACCCACCGAGGCGTGAACCCCTGACGGGTCCCCCTGCCACCCGGAAATGCGGTTCGGCCATTTGGCCTCCACTCCATAAGAGGAGATCCAAACGACACCACTTCCTCACAGTCTCTTACGGAGGCCCCCACTCAAGAGCAGAACAGCACGCAGGCTTGTCCTGCTCGCAAAGGGATCTCCCCACGCCACAAAACCCGCCAGTTGTGACTAAAGTAAACATCAAATATGCAGCAAATAAACCAACATCAGCAACTCACATCATTGCATTCTTGATCTTTTTTTAAAAACTTTCAACCAACCCATTACACGACTTATGCTCCAAAACAGTTACCTAGGATTCTTATACCTATAACAATGAGTTAATATAATAATATCAGCATTAATACATTAGCTATTCATACAAACCATGCAATACCAACATTTCACGGAACATTGCAACATTAACCCTCTTTTTTTAAAATCTTAACACTAGCCAAAAAGCCCATTGCATGCAAAAATGCAATGGGCGCTAGCAGCCCCAAGGAGTGAGAGTGGGTATGGGGGGGGAACTACCTTTGCGGCTGGCGAGCGGCTGGCGAGTCCAGGTCTTTCGGCTGGAGTCCTTGTCTTTCGGCTGGATTCCCTGTCTTTCGGCGAGCCGCTGGCGAGCGGCTGGAGTCCTGCTCTTTCGTTGGCGGCGACCTGACACGGCGAGAGGCGCTTTGCGCCTCTCACCGCGTCAGGATGCCACCTGAGGGAGCCCCCGGTAGTCACGAGGAGCCCGACAGCTCCTCGGCAACGGCGTCGAAGTGGGCCAGCGCCTCGGCAAGGCCAGCCAGGGGCTTAGCGAGCTTAGCTGCCGGAGGGGGGGGCAGGGCAGGGCAAGCGGTCCTTGGCAGCTGGCATCGAAGAGCAGAATAGTTAAAATGGCGGCGGAGATGGAAGGGAGAGTCCCCTCTCGGTGGCGGAGACGGCGGAGATGGTGGCGCAGACGGGACGGAGAGTCTCCTGTCGCTCTAAACCGGCCTTCCATTTGCCTCGGCGAGTCCTTCCAGGGCTCCGCGCGCCTGTGGAGGGTTCCCTCGGGCAGCAGCCTGACGCGGTGAGAGGCGCTTTGCGCCTCTCGTCACATCAGGCCGTCGGGCAGGGAGCCCCCGGAAGCCGCGCGGAGCTCAACTGCCGGGGGCTCCCTCGGGCGTCAGGCCGGGAGCAACTGCGAGCCGCGCTATGCGCGGCTCGCAGTTACTGGGGCTGGGAATCAGAGGGACCAATCGGCAGGCACTTCACGCCTGCCGATTGGTCCCTCCGATTGTCTGTCCAGAGGAAGGGTCCAATTCGGACCCTTCCTCATCAGGGACACATCCCGCCCCAGAACCCCTTACTCTTTTATTTAGTCTGTGGCGCCCGCGGCGCCACGGGCGGTGTACAAATATACAGGGAGGGCGGGTGGGTTTTCCCTCAGTCAGCACTGAGAGGAAAGCAGTGCAACCGCCACCCCCGCCTCCCAAATAAGGCAGGGACGGGGAGGAGGCTAACCGCCTCCATTCAACGTGCGGCAATCGCGCCGCTCATGAGGCATGCTCCGGGGCCTCGGGGACATTCAGTCCCGGCCGCCCAACGTCCTCGTGCTGCGGGCTTCCCCGCAGCGGCAAAGGCAGCCGGGGTAAGTCCCGACTACTCTTAGTAGAGCTCCCTAAAAACTCTCAGGTGTATGTCCTCTTTGATGTCTACCATTCCTTCCCTCCCTGTCCTGTCTATAGAGCTTATACCCAGAAATAACAGTATCCCATAAAATGTCTACTTTCCACCATGTTTCTGAGATATATACTATATCTAAATTGTCATTGAGCAATGCTTACCATAGCTAAATTGTCCTTGAACAATACCTACTGTATCTAAATTGTCCTTGAGTTTGACCCCTTAATCTGATTTCTCATGCCTTTATTCCAAACAACACGCATTCTCCATGCTTTGCCTGAGTTTACTGGGGTATATGATAGCTATGCACTTAATCTGCAGATTCAGCTTCACCCTGTATGTTATATGCAGCCCTATTATATCTAGGTTCACCTAGAAATGACAAATTTGACCTTAGGCAATGAAACCGGAGAGTTGCCTTGCCACATCAATGGGTCAAAAGACACCAAATAGCTGTTGAGATTGTTTTGTTCTATGGAAATCCAGTGTTTTGGAATAGAAAAGAGTCTCATTGCATGAAGGATATCTGATAAGCAAAAATGAAACAAACACTGAGTACAGAGAAAATAACATTTTGCCCTGTTTCTGTAGTACAGAAAACAACCTTTAACAGTTAATCATCAGGAGTACAAAATGACACTCTGTTTCTTGTGGAAATTGGAGAAAAATGGCTTCGTTTGGCACGGTCAGAAAGCTTCCCTTGCATGTGCACTGCTCTGTTCTGCAAAAATCATCCTGTTCAGCAAGTAATCTACAGCCTTCCAAGCAAATCTTTGTGGCTCTGTCCAAACTGACATCTGACTCAAAACAGACCTTTAATGATAGCGGTGAGTGACTGCTTATTCACCTGTAATGTTCAGACTGGCAGACTAAAATTGGAGTTATTTTATCTTGATTATTTGTACTTTTAAGAATGTGCTCCGTAGGAAGTCTCTAGTTAGAGTGCAGGGCTTATTCTTTCCAATCAGGTCAGTAAAAAGTCAGAAGGTTCAGAGGCTCAGGGCTTTTTTTGTATTCTAACTGCCTGTTTAAATAGAGGAAGGTGCTTCATACAGATAGAAAACCCTTGGCTGAGAAAGATAAGAGATTAAGTGGAAATGGGGGTCAGACTAGCAGCGAGAGAGAAGACCTGGAGTTTCTCTGTGTGATACTCTCCAGTTATTTCTGTTTGGTGGAATTGTTAGACTCTGATTGCTGACAGTTGTGTCCCTGGATATAAAGGCAAGACCAGCTGCAGAGCTTTCTGTGTGGTGACCAAAGGTGTGTTCACACTAACTGTCTTCTCCCAGATTGTTTCTCAGCATGCCAGGAGCACCACATTGGAGCCTGAGCCCTGGATGGATCAATTCATCAGGACCCCATGTCTATGTTTCTTCTCAGGAAGGTAATAGGAAAGGAGAAATCCACATAAATAGCTATGAAAAATCTGCTTACAAAAAGGGAAAGGGTGGAAGGAATACCGAGAATCCTGATACAGTTAAACCTGAAACAAAGCGGTGGTAAACAGGTAGCTAGACAGGAGAATCAACAGGCTCAAACTGTCACAATAATGGCAGGTACAAATGAGAATACCTAAAACTGTACTGCAGATTTTAACAGGCAAATTTTTGAAGCAATAAAGATACCTTCACTGTTATTTTGACCTAGAGCATAATGATTTTTTATGTACTCCCTCAACAAAGAGGTCCATTTGAGTCTCTGCCAATTGTTGTGTTCCATGTGCCTAAATCAATGTACTTTCATTATTCTTAAAATACTGTCTTAAGAAAATGATTCAAAGCTTTTGATAAATACTGGGCAGGGGTAATTTTTTTTCTTTGGCTAAGTCAGACACACAAGCAATTGACTATGAAGCAAATCCAACCCCCACTCGTAAAATGATTCTTTTGTAATGGTAGCTTTATAACATCCTGCTTATATCCAGGGTTTCTCAAACTTTTGTGAAGTCTCCTGTATTTAACAATTTTGGAAGTCTCACTGAGTTTCTGAAGTTCTTGGCAGCTTCTGAAACTCCCATTGATTTTCTTAAGATTATCCTCAAATAAAGCACAGAAAATAGGCCCATGTCTGAAATTCATGTTCCTGCCAGACTCAGTTCTTAAGATATATTGCAACAATACATCAGAGAAAAGCAGCCCTGTTGATCTATTACGGTGATACTGTACATCCTTTGAGAAGAAGGAACAAGCAGGAGCTCCAGCTTTGAAAAACTGACCCTGCTTTTCAAATGGTGGCTGCTGCTGGCTAAGGGGTTTTACTGTCCCTTCATTCCAAACCTCTAATTTAAACCATATTGGACAGCACAACTGGACATTTCAAAGGACAGGCTTAGTAGCTACGGATTTTAGTGTAATTTTTGTTACCTAGAGTACATGAGATGTTCTGCATAAAATGTTGTGAAGCGGATCTCACTGTCATCAAGTGTAGTTAGTATAAATCCTTTTTAACGGAAGCACATTTAATTTGACAAATCCTTTGTGTGCGACTTAGGGAAGTTGTATAGGGAAAAATACCCAGAAATACACGACACCCTGAAAATGAATGCATAAGCTACTGCATGGCTGTTTCTCTCTTGTCCTTGAATTCAAAATGAGCAACCTTTCAGCCCATATAAAAAAAGCATTGCTCTTTACAAGAGATTCTTTTGATAATATTTTCATTATTTGCATTGGCTTTGAGGCATTATTTGACTATTCCACACATAGGTGGGGAGGGGGTTTTTGCCATCAAGGGGGGTTGATATTGCAATTTTCATCATGTTTTATGGGTTTTATTTATGAGTTGTAAACCGCCTTGAGCCTTTCTTAAAGGGACTGGGGGTATATAAATTGAAGTATAAATAAAGTAAAATAAAATAAATAGAAGTTGAGTTGAAGTTTGATCAATCTAGCCTCAACTACCTAGAGTTTTGGGTAAGCAAAGATGGCACAGGGATTAAGGCAGATATCTACAGGAAGCCTGCTGATGGTAACTCCTTAGCTGCAGATGGCTGTGACCTTCATCACCTTAAAAAGAATCTACCAGTTTTGCAGCTTCTTAGGATCAGAAGGAATAGCAGCTTAGAGTCTGACTTTCATAGACAGGCACAAATAGCACTGAAACAGCTGTCAGGTAGAAGTTGTTCTGCCAAAATTCTCAAACAGGCTTTACATAGGGCAAAAACCAGAAAATCTCTTTTGACTCCCCAAAGACAGCAAAACCAAAAAAATGTTGGTAACACTCACAGACAATTTAACATGTTATTCAATTTAAAATATTGTCTAGAAATATTGGTATCTCCTATTATCTCCAGAAGCAGAGCCTCCTTTCTCTTCACCTATAAATAAATCCAAAACACTGGTTAAGAGCAAAGTATGTGAGATTAGGACAGGAGATAATATGATTGACCTGTACAAATAGTAGTCTATTCCTTCCCCTGTGGGATCCTGGACCATATAGGACACATGGCTATATGGGATAAGTTAAGGGAGGTTCAGAACAGCTATTAAAACTTCCGCCCAGTCAAAGGGAGATTAGTAACTTCTATGTAAATCTGTTCCAGTTCTTGTTTGTAAAATTTTTCTATGGCTGCTGCCTATCCCAATAAATTAATATTGGATCTAAAAAGAAACTGTTATTTTTTTCTCCAAAGGAACTTTTAGGCTCATTCCACACCTGAAAAATATAGTGAAAGGATTACCTTTTGCAGACACCATATTTTTGGCATTTATTTTATTTTATTTATTTTATTTTATTTATCATACTTCTATACCGCCCTCCCCGGAGGCTCAGGGCGATTTACATTATACCAGAAAACAATACATAAAACATTCTGTAGAACATGTATAACTGGTAACTAATAACTGTAACCAAATAACAACACAGTATAACAGTAAACAATATAGTAATACAAACAGGTCCAGGGCTTATTGATGGGATTCTGAGGGGGGGGAGCAGGGGCCCTTGGTCGCTGATTGATTACGTCTGGTCTCGGCCAAATGCCTGGTGGAGGAGCTCCTTTTTGCAGGCCCTGCGGAACTGTTTAAGCTCCGTCAGGGCCCTGATCTCCTCTGGGAGCTCATTCCACCAGGTGGGGGGCAGAACAGAGAATGCTCTGGCCCTGGTTGAGACCAGGCGGACTTCTTTAGGGCCAGGGATCCTTAGCTGATTGGAGGCAGTAGAGCGCAGAGCTCTTTTGGGGGCATAGGCGGGGAGGCGGTCCCTCAGGTACACTGGGCCCTGACCGCATATGGCCTTGAAGGTAATTACCAGAACCTTTAGTCTGATCCGGAATTCAACTGGTAACCATTGCAGCTGATGGAGAATAGGCTGGATATGAGACCTCCACGGTGTTGCTGTGAGGATCCTGGCTGCTGCATTTTGAACTAGTTGTAGTTTCTGGGTCAGGGCTAAGGGCAGGCCTGCGTAGAGCGAGTTACAAAAGTCCAGTCTAGAGGTGACCGTCACATGGATCACTTTGGCTAGGTGTTCCGGGGCCAGGTAGGGCGCTAGTAGTTTGGCTTGGCGGAGATGGTAGAATGCCCGCCGTGCTACCTTTGTGATCTGGGCCTCCATTGTGAGGGAGGCGTCCAGAATCACGCCTAGGTTCCTGGCGGAGTGAGCCGTAGAGAGCTGCACACCATCCAGGGTGGGCAGGCGCGCTTCCTCGCATGGGCCCTTCCTACCTAGCCACAGGACCTCCGTCTTTGAAGGATTGAGCTGCAGGCGACTCTGCTTGAGCCATCTCGTCACTGCTTCCAGGCAGCTGGCTAATGCTTCTGGGGGAGAGTCAGGGCGGCCATCCATCAGGAGGAAGAGCTGGGTGTCATCTGCATATTGATGGCAACCCAGCCCAAACTTCCGTACCAGTTGTGCGAGAGGGCGCATGAAGATGTTGAATAGGATAGGGGAGAGGACCGCTCCTTGTGGGACTCCACAAGTAAGTTGCTGGCGGTCTGATGTTTTCTCTCCTATTGCAACCCTCTGTCCACGATCCTGGAGGAAGGAGATCAGCCATTGAAGGGCTGTCCCTCGTATTCCAGCATCGATGAGGCGGCGAGCTAAAAGCTCATGATCGACTGTGTCGAACGCTGCTGAGAGGTCTAATAATATCAGCAGTGCCAACCCGCCTCGATCCAACTGGCGACGGAGGTCGTCCGTCAGGGCGACTAGTGCTGTCTCTACCCCATGGCCAGGCTGGAAGCCTGACTGGGATGGGTCTAGGACCGAAGCTTCTTCCAGGTATTCCGTCAGTTGGTTTGCGACTGCCCTTTCTATCATCTTGCCCAGAAACGCTAAGTGCGAAACGGGCCTGTAGTTGTTAGGTTCTTGTGGGTTTAGAGATGTTTTTTTCAACAGTGGACGTACCACAGCCTCTTTCAAACCCTCCGGGAATTCTCCTGTTGTGAGAGATTGGTTGATTATCTCCCGGAGGGGGCCCTTTATCTTTATGCCAGCTGTTTTTAGGAGCCAGGATGGGCAAGGATCTAGTGGGCATGTAGTTGGTCTTGTTGTCGCTAGAATCCTGTCCACTTCGGTCAGCGTGAGTCGTCTGAAGTTACTCATAGTTTTCTCCAAAGACGGCCAAGGGGCCTCTAGTTCACTTTTTGTATCTAACGTTGGAGGGAGGTCGTGGCGGAGTGTCGAGATTTTGTCCGCAAAATGACTCGCAAATGCCTCACAGCTGATGTCCAATTGGCTACTGTTTTGTTGCCCTTCAATCAGGGCAGTGAGGGATCGAACTACCTTAAACAATTGAGCTGGGCGTGAGTCTGCAGATGCGATGGTAGCCGAGTAAAAATTGCGTTTTACTGACTTCACCGCCATCTCATAGGCTTTCATCTGCATTCTATAAGATGTTCTCGAGGCTTCGTCACGAGTCTTCCTCCAAACTCGCTCTAGCCGTCTCAGTTCCCGTTTCTTGTCGCGAAGCTCCTCGGTGTACCAGGGGGCTCGCTTGAGACGGGGCCGGAGAGGGCGTCGGGGAGCTATCTCATCAATGGCAGTCAGCAGTCTGTTATGCCAGTCGCTGACCAGGCCATTGAGAGAAGTGCCGGGAGGCATTGGTTCCCGCAGAGCATTCAGGAATCCTATTGGATCCATAAGTCTCCGCGGGCGAGCTAAAATTTGCTCGGCGCCCAACTGAGGAGGTGGTGGGAGCCTTAGCCGAGCCTTTAGAGCATAGTGGTCTGACCATGGCACGGCTGTTGTTGTGACCAGATCCACATCCAAACCTGTGCCGAAAATAAGATCCAGGGTGTGACCTGCTTGATGGGTGGGGCCAACAACAAATTGCGAGAGCCCTAGTGTTGCCATGGATGACACCAGGTCCTGTCCAGTTCTAGAGAACAGTAGCTCAGCATGGACGTTAAAGTCCCCCAGGACTAATAGACTGGAGAATTGTAGCGTCCAGGCCACCACCGCCTCTAGTAGGGCAGGCAGGGCATCTGGCGGTGCAGTGGGCGCGCGGTATACTAGCCAGATGGCCACGCTCTCGGTTGATCCCCATTCGAGGCCAACACATTCAATGCCTGGTATTGACGGCGCAGGAAGAGTTCTAAAGGAGAAAGCCTCTCGGGTTAGGATTGCCACCCCTCCTCCCCGCCCCGCTGTCCGGGACTGGTGGAGGACAGAAAACCCAGCAGGGGCTAGATCTTTGAGGGCAACTGTTTCCCCCTCCCTGGTCCAGGTTTCTGTCATGCACGCCAGGTCCGCTCTTTGCTCTGCAAAGTAGTTTTGCAGCGTAGAGGTTTTGTTGTTTATTGACCTGGCGTTGCACAGCACCAGTGTCAGAGGCGGGTTGACAATGTCAACATCCAGTGTCCCAGCAGCAAACCAATGGCTACATTTTAAAGTGCTAGTCGGGAAATTGCATAAAGTGGATTCCCCAAAATATGTAGTATGATCAGAGGAGAGCAACCAGCAAGCCACGTGTCAAGGAAATGTGTGGAGCCAAAGTAATGCTATCTCTACCTCCAGTGCTTGCCCTCACACTCGCCTCCTTCTCTCTCCTCCTGGGGTCGGGGTTTTTAAAAATATTTTAAAGCAAACTGCCTGGAGCAACAAATAGGTGTTAAATCATTCGGGCAAAGCAAAAAAAAAAAATGTTTTTCCCTACCAGTTAATACACTAAGCATGCCTCTCTAAAGTCTCCCTCCCAAAAATAATCAGTCTTGAGTTTAATTTTTAAAACCTTCAAGGCTCACAATTGTAAAAGGGGTGGCATTAAAAAAGCACTATGACTCTATGATTAGATGCATAGGCATCTCAATGGAGTTGTGCTTTTTAAAAAATTAGCTGGCATTCTGGGCCCTTTAAAACATGGAGAAAGGTGATTGGCTGCCTGGTTTGATTGACAGGTGGAGGAGAGTCGTGGGTAAAGTGTGTTGCTCTCTTCCACATTTCAAGCAGGTGTGCAGAGTACCAAGAAGCACAAAAAGGCAGCAGAAGAAAGTGAGAGAGCCAGGAGGTGAGGAATGGCCGGAGGCATGTTATTTTATAGCATCACATCATGGTGCTGGCGCAACGCTATTTTTTTCAATGTGTGGAATTGCCTTAATTTTTCTCATTATTTGGTAACTACTCCTAGTCAATTTGGATTGGTTAGGTTCTGATTATAGATGGCAGGAATAGCACAGTTTGCTAGCTGCATAGGGTGGTAAGTGCACTGGGACATCTAAGGATGGCGGAAGATTTTCTCAAGTAGGCATTCATGGGCCGTGTGAGCAGAACATTTGGAAGAGGATTCTTATAGCACAGAGGACCATCAGCTTACTTATTTTATGGCAGAGTGGAAGGGGAATAGCCTAAGTATTTTTCAACCTATGTTTCTGTGTAGACTATGATCAATAAGGCTAGCAGCAATGCAGCTCAGGTTGGAGCCATGGCTGTGTTGCAGCCACAGAGGATGCCCTGAAATGGTGCTGCCAGTGGTAGAAAGTGCCATCAAATTGCAACTTATTGTGATTGCTATAAGCTTTGCAAAGCAAGAGAGGGTTTGCTACTGCAACCCAGGACTTCCTTGATGGCCTCCCATCCTAGTCCCAACAACAGCTGTTTTTTTTTTTTTTGCATCCTGTCACTTTCTTTAGAAGTTCTTTGATTTATGTCAGAAATCTCCTTAAATATAAACTTAAACAAATAGATAGGAGCCAGGATAAATGTTGTGATTTCTCTTTAGCAGGCTCTTATCATTTCTCTTTTGAAGTTCTTGGTGCGGTCCCCCTTCCAAAGTCTCCCTGTTGTGAGCGTATGAAGTGCTGAAGATGCTGATAAAGGGGAAATGACAGCATCCCTTTCACTCTGGCTAACTCCAGCACATGAAGTTTCATTTTAGTAAAATGTTTGCTAAAACAATGACTTTACTCAATTTGTGTTGTTTATAGAAATGCATTTTTGAAACCAAAAGTGCTTTTCTCTGAACTGTTCCTCCTTTACATTTCTAGGGCATTTCTGCACATCAAAAAAATAGTGTTATGCCAGTGCCATGGCATAACGCTATTAAATAATACATGTGCAGTCATTGCTCACCTCCCATCTCTCTCCATTCTCTGCCACCTTCTTGCATTTCTGGGCACTCACACCTGCTTGAATTGGTAGAAGAAAGGAACATGCTATACTTGCAGCTCTCCTCTGTCTGTCAATCAAGAATGGCAACTGTCTTCATGTTTTCAAGGGCCCACAATGCAACCTAATATTTTTAAAGTAAAACTTCTCAGTTTAGATGCCTATGCATCTAATCATAGATGCATAGTGCTTTTTTTAAAATGCTACCCCATTTGGAATCATTAGCCTTGAAGCGATCTTGTTCCCAATTTTGTTTTTTTTTGGGGGGGGGGGCTTTAGAGAGGCATGCTTTGTGTGTTAATTGTGTGGGGATTTTTTTTTGTTTTGCTTTGCCTGGGTGATTTAATGTATATTCGTTGCTCCAGGCAGTTTGCTTAAAAAAATTAAAGAAAGAAAATCCCCTATCCCGGTAGAAAGGAGAGGGAGGCAGGTGCGAGGGTAGGCACTGGAGGTGGAGATTGCACTACTTAGATCCACACATTTCTTTGGTGTGTAGCTTGCTGAGTGCTCTCCTCTCATGCCAGATAGTTGGGGGAATCCACTTTTTGGGATTCCCCAACTTTTGCTTTAAAATGGAGGATGTAACCGCCAGTTTACTGCTGGGACACTGGATGTTGGCGACATTATGCAAAATGCCAAAAATATGGCATCTGCAAAAGGTAAGCCTTTCACTTTATTTTACGGGTGCAGAATGGCTCTTAGTATGTGTTCAGAGAAGTAAAACACTTAGCTCAAGCCTAGTCATTCAATTGGTTAAGGGCAATACCTGTTCTTGTTAGTTGCCACCTGCTGGCTGGGGCAGATTCCACACACAGAGAAGGCTGAGAGGGCAGTCATATGGAAGCATCCACATGATGCAGCTGCTGGACAGGCTCCCTCTTGGGCCTGTTCAGTTGTCCTGGGCTAAGGGAATGTAGATTCTTCCGAGTTCTCTTAGCTACTGTGGGGGTCAACAGGGCCTGTTATGCAGAAGTCCCATGATGACAGGGAAGAGCCAGGACTCTCAAGCCCAGCTCCTCCCTGCCTTACAGTGGCCCAGAGGGGGCAAAGGATATCCTGGTCAGCTTTATGATGCTTTGACATGCTGCAGGGCAGATTGGGGCATTCATTTTTATTTTGCAGGAAGATGGAATGCAATCCCACCATTTTGCAAAATAAAAAGCCCCCCAGAGCCCCAACTATGTAGTGGAACTATTCTGCCACTGCTTTGTTTCCTGTGGGGACACATTTTGGCACCAAAGCAGATCCATTGGTGCAATGCGTTCCCCCGTGGAGACATTAAACTATGGAGCTTTATGCTCCACAGCATTGCACTGGCGGCGGCTCAGCACAGCCACCACCATGCAGAATGGGCCTGGGTGAAGCTATTTTTTGTTGAGCAGAGTAGGCATGCTCCTGAGCAAGGTAGGATTAGTTCAGACCTGATTCTAAGATGAATGTCTGACTGTCGCTTTGTATGCTGACATTCAAATAAAGCAGATTTTAGGGATGCCAGGCTCCCTGGGAATCCTCTGCAATTACAGCTAATCTTTAAACTACATAAATCAGTTCTCCTGGATCAAATGGCTGGTTTGAAGGGTGAACTTTATGGCATTGGGTTCTAATGAAGAAGAGTAAGAGTTGTTTTTACACCCCATTTTTCACTACTTGAAGGAGTCTCAAAGCAGCTTACAATTGCCTACCCTTCTTCTTCCCACAACAGATATCCTGTGAAGTAGGTGAGGCTGAAACAGTTCTGACAGAACTGCTCTGTGAGCATAGCTGTAAGAAAACTGTGACTAGCCCAGGGCCACCCAGTTGGCTGCATGTGGAGAAGAAGTGGGAAATCAAATCCAGTTGTCTAGATTAGAGTCTGCCTCTAAGCTATCTCTACCTATCATGAGGTCCCTATTTTCTCCGTGCTCACCCCTCAATCTCCCAGAGTTTTCTTTGTGTGTGTATGTTTTATTTTTATTTGTGAAATGAACATAGTATTTATTCCCAAGCAATAACTTTTTGCTTCTAATGTTCCTTCTGGGATATGTTATTCTTTTGAGCAACTACTTCTGGCTTGGGGACAATTTGCTCCTTCTCTGTGATGATCATCTCGATGGGGCAAGGGAACTCATAAAGAATAGTATTACAGAGAAGACAAACAACTTTTTAAAGAGGCGAGAGAGAACAACTGTTCTTTCTTATCTGAAGGTAAGCACCGAGGAAGTACACTCAAAAGAGCAAGAAGTCTCCAATTGAGCCAGTCAGGAAACAGGAGGAGATTGTTTGAAAAATAGCAGGAAATTCCTGATCAGACTGTGCTAAATACATATATCATTTGTATTTGCCCCCTGAAGGATATTCATCATATTCTCTTGAATCATGTACACCACAGATCTCTCATATACCAACACTGACAACTATAGAGAGATCTATTTATACCATTAACACATTCAGGCTTTTATTTCTAACATCTGTCACATATGCCTCTATGACCGTCACAATGCTTGGTTGGAACTATTTGCCAAATACTTAATCAACAAGCTGCTTTGTACAACCTCCTAATTGAGAAAATATGGTGAGAAATTCTAGGTTGTTCCCAATCTGACTGTAAAGTGTAAGTTAACAGATTTTTAAATAGCTGGATCCATTCTTCAGTATTACCTTCCATGTCTTTGTTAAGTACAATTTGGTACAAATGTGATTTAGCTGATATCTGTTTATGGCTTGTGTATATGTTGAACATACTCTTGTCGTGCTTGAGAGATCATGTGGAGATTGCTGTGAAATGACTGGAGAGTTTTGCCTAGCATGATGCCTTGCTATTGCACAATGTCCAGTGTTTTTTTGTTCAGTAGGAACACATTTATGTCCCACCTTTGTACCATCCCTTTTTTCTGAAACAGATATACAGATCCATTCATAGACAGATGTCTCCTAAAACTTGTATATGACTGAAAGAGTTAGGAAAAAATAACTATGCTTCCCAGTTTTTGTCTATAGAGGTTAAATAATCCATAGTTACTTTAGCAGAAAAGATCATTTACATAAACCACAGA
Source organism: Paroedura picta (assembly GCF_049243985.1). Classification (NCBI taxonomy): domain Eukaryota; kingdom Metazoa; phylum Chordata; class Lepidosauria; order Squamata; family Gekkonidae; genus Paroedura; species Paroedura picta. The sequence continues at coordinate 60,633,445 of NC_135370.1, read as the reverse complement.
AACTGGTTCTAGAATGGTGAGATCATAGCAATAGATGTGGCAGGAATGGAAGGAAACTGACCATATCTAAAGAAAGGCAGTGTTATTTGCCTTCAAATTGCCATTTACAAGCACTGTGACCTTTCTTGTGATAGGGAGAGGCCTCAAGGAAAGGTGTAGTCTCTAGGTGTAGGTGTAGTTTCGGCTGATCCTGTGTTGAGCAGGAGGTTGGACTAGATGGCCTGTACGGTCCCTTCCAACTCTATGATTCTGTGATAATATTTTAATTATGTTTTCAAGCTTTCACCTATGTTGTTGCCCTGTTGGTTTTCATGAGAAATACAATTCTGGTAGTATTTTCCCCATCCTAAGAGGATACAGTTTGCAATATGGAAGCCAACTCTGTGTTGGGAACTTCCTGGAGATTAAGGGGTGAAGCCTGGGGAAGGTGGAGTCTGGGGATGGAAGGGACCTCAGCAGGGTATAAGGCCATCGCTTCTATCCTCCAATGTTCCAGTTTTCTCCAGTGAAATCAATTGCTTTATTCTAGAGACAGGTTGAAGTATTATAATCATATTTTATTTTTAAATGCATTCAAAAGAAAAATTCTACAGCCCAATAATTCACTCATTGAAGAACAGAGGGCACTTTTGTTGCTCAACAATCTCCAAGGCGAAAGTATCGTCAGGTGCGGCTTGGCTGGAAAAATTGGCAGATCCCTTTAAAATGGCCAAATTAACCAGCCTGGTTAATAGAAGATCAACGCATGAATTTCAAGAACAATCGCACTTTTACACAGATTTTCTTAATAAACAGAGCTACCTAACTGGGCCTGGGGACCAAAGAGCCAGATTGATGGCTCAACTTGTTAAAAGTCACAGTCTTAAAAAAGAATGTTCTCTTGAGTTTTTGTTACATGTATTATTTTTCTTTCTTATAGTGCAATAAAAGATTACTATAATAAAAAGATCAAAAAAAAAAAAACAGTCCCCAAGGCAACACATCTTCTATAAATCTTATCTTAGAATGGAATTCCAAGAATCTATAAGCAGAGATTTCCCTAACAACTCTACCTATCTTCATTGTCTAGCCGCACATTTGCCAATCAGAAGACAATGTATATTTTTCAAAAAGGTCAAAGAATCTTCCATTAAAAGGATAATATAGTCTCAAAAGCCTCAAAGATTATTTGCACCTCTATCCGATTTCTGCAGGAATAACACTCTTGTTTATAAATCAAGGGGGGGGGTGCTTTCACCATAGGAATCCAATCTTTTCATAGATAAGACCTTTGTTAATCAATTACGTCAATTAGTCCATCAATCTTGTGGAAAATGTGTCTGAGCCAACTTAAAATGCAAACATAACATGGAACAGGGATAAAATCCACCCCACACTGCCCTGACTGAAAAGGCAAAAAAAAAAAAAAATGATTCTTGCAAGCCAGACAAAAAAACAGATATTGGGTTGTATGCATGTCTTATATCTTTTATCTAGGGAACTAAAGTCAAGCAGGGAGACCCCCCTGGGCATTAATCATATCCATGTTGCTCTTCCGCTGAATCACGAAGTATCAACCAATTATGTCAGTCACACCACAAGCCGAGACCAGTTGTGGGAGATCTCCAGGCCTTGTTAAGGATTGTTCCCATCATTCATACATCTGATGGAAAGTGCTGTCAAGTCACAACAGACTTATGGTGACCCTGGAGGGTCAAGAGATGTAAGAGATGTTCAGAGAAGGTTTGCCATTGTCTTACTGTACACAGAGACCCTGGACTTCTTTGGTGGTCTCCTATCCAAATACTACTCTGGGCTGACCTTATAAAGCTTCCAAGATCTAATAAGACTGGTCTAACCTGGGACATTCAGGTCAAATCCATTTGTACAATAATCCCTTCCAAATATGAGGAGATGAAAGAAAGGTCTCAGATAGATAAACATTTAGCACCCCAAGAAGAAGGCAGAGTTATAGATGGAGGCATGTGGTAGTCTAAAAAAGACAGGTATGTCTTTTCTTCTTTTTCTCTTTCTTTTACTTTTCTCTTATTATTTGGTAATCTGTTTTTCCCTCCCCCTTATCTATGTTGCATTTTAAATTTCTGAATTTTAAAAGTTTTAAAACAATGAAAAACAATTTAAAAGATGGGTATAGCACTGTCCTTGCCTTAGCACAATTCCTTCTTTCTTTTCTTTAAACAGCGAATGTAAATGCTTGTTGAAAAATAACCACTATACAGACCACCACTATACCACTCTCAAACCATTCCTTCAGGTATAGCATCCACATCTATATCCATTCCTGCTACCAATCATCCAGCTTCAGCAGACATACCATCATTGCCTGTTGCAGCTGCTGGTGACATTTTACAAGAGGAAATACCCAAATCTGTAATGGTAAAGGATTTTGCAGTCCAAAAGACGGGTCTGGGGCTATGGAACATTAACACAATAGATTACTTGATTGGTAGATGGCCCTCATCATGTCAGAATCAAGATAGCAACCTTTCAAACTCATGCAGAGTGTATAAAGCAGCTGGAGTAGACAATATGAAGGCAAGGTATTTATCATACAATGTGTTCAAACGTGTAGAAGAGTTGCTTCTTATATGCCGCTTTTCTCTACTTGAAGAAGGCTCAAAGCGTCTTACAGTCGCCTTCCCTTTCCTCTCCCCACAACAGACACCCTGTGAGGTAGGTGAGGCTGAGAGAGGCCAGATATCACTGCTTGGTCAGAACAGGCAAGCACAAGGTCACCCAGCTGGCTATGGAATGAATTCCGGAATGGTGAGTGTATATAATGGCAAGTGAATGGCTACTCTATTTACCATGCCAAGGTCTTTTGTACTGCTTTGTATGTTGCCTGTTGTCCAAGAAAGAATCTCCTTTTGCTACACCAGGGTTCAATGACTGGAAGTACAGCAAGGTTATTGTAGAATATGAAACTGGAGAAGAACATCAAAAGTGCATGACAGCATATTTGATAAGGCAAAAAGAAACTGGAAGTGTAGATTCTTTTTTCTTGAGCAACATTGTTCAGAGCAGGAATATTGGCATAAATTGTTGACATGTGTGATTTCTGTAATTCGCTTTGTTGCCTCCAGAGGTTTGCCACTTTATGGAGAAAATCAGATTATTAGATCAGCAAAAATTGGTAACTATTTAGGTATACTAGAGCTGCGGAGTGAATTTGACCCTTTCTTGGAAGTACATCTCAAAATGTATGGAAATCCTGGAAATGGGAATCCGTCGTATTTATCTGCAAATATTTGTGAGAAATTTAAATCAATGGGACAACAGGTTCTCTGTACTATTCTTGAAGACATAAAAGAGTCAAAATATAATTCAATAAGTGTAGATTCCACTTCAGATATCTCACACACAGTTCAACTGACATTTATTGTGCAATACATTAAAGGCTGTGAGCCTGTGGAATGTTTCTTGATGTTCATCCCCATCTTTTCTCATGGAGCAAAGGATCTAACAGACACTGTTGTGTATTTTCTTAATGAGAACATAATTCCACTTTCATACTGCCATGGTCAGTCCTACCATAATGCCTCAACCATAACTAGATGATATACTGATTCACTGATTCATCAACTCAGTGAGTTTGCCACCTCTGTCCCCTGTGCTGGGCACAGCCTGAACTGGGTAGGAGTAAAAGCAGCAGTTGTCTACAAACTGTAAAATTCTTTGAGTTTGTTCAGCATCTGTACTCATTTTTTGCTGGTTCCACTATTGACATCACCTTTAGGAAAAAGTTTTGTGATCAGACATGATCGTCACACATTTTGATACTGTTCATGCTCTGTATGGGAGTTTCAAGAAAATAAAACATGCACTGGATTCTCTATCAGCTGATAATGAACAGCAAGTGAATACAAGGTGAGAGGCAGAAGAACTGAGCAAAAAAAAAAAAAGGGGGGGGGAACCTGGAAAGAATCTCACAAAGCAAGCAAGGTCCTGCAATAACAGGATGTGGATATCCTTGTTGCTACAAATCTTCTTGATTCTATGAAAACTCAAGAGAACATTCTTTTATAAGACTGAGACTTACAGTATTTGCTGGTGTATAAGGCTACTTTCCCCCCCTGAAAAACATGCCTCCAAGTGGGGGGGGTCGTCCTATACGCCGGGTGCACTTCAGTTGGGATAGACATAGCTGCCCATAGTGGCCCATAGTACTGTAATGTAATGTAACAAACTCTATATTTTGAGTGGAAATGTTGGGGGATCGTCTTATATGCCCAGTCGTCTTATATGCCGGCAAATACGGTATAAAAAATCTGCTTCATAGAACAATGGAGCAGCATCACTTGAACTGGCTTTCACTCATGTGCATGGAAAATGATATCTAATGACCATTGACTTCAAGCCCATAATAAAGCAATTCTCTGAAAAGAAATGCTGCAAATGGTGGTTATATTAACAAGTTCGTAATAACTTGATACTGTGCCATCTAATGTGTGTGGCTTACTGAGTATTATTGTGTTTTTCAAGCCTTGTGCATTGTTCAAATGTTTATCATGTTGATTAGTTGCTGTTGTAGAGCATGTTTTTAATGTTTTAACACCAGTTTTGTTGAAGTGCCAATAAAATAAGTATGTTTAATATTATCAATCATTTACTTTTTTCCCCTATGAGTGGTTGTCGTAGGGGCCCCAGCACACTGGTTTGCCCAGGGGCCCATAATGCTTTTGATGGCCCTGCTATAAAATACTTAATAGCAGTCACTGTGGCTGTATGTTAAAATGATTCCTTTCCATGGGTAGCTCTCAAAGCAATACTTTAGATTAAGTTAGAGTTTAACGGAAACTATAGGTGTTGTTGGCCTTTCTTTTTCTTGAGCATTAAAAACTGCCTCCTTGTTTCTAATTATTCTTTATTCTTTGACTCACATTCCTTGGCCTCTTTTGTCCGTTCTTCTGCTTCATCCCATTGGCTGGGGTGTCCCATGTGATCATTCTGACCATGTGATGAATGCAATGATAAAATGATGTCATAAACATAAAGCAATATGTAAATGAGAGCAAGTAGAATGAATGACAGCAAACATAACAGAAGAATGTATGTATTTATTTATTTACTTTATATATATATTTATCCTACTTTTTGCTCACTAGGAGCCCAAAGTGGCATGCATATATACACATTAAACACATTTATATAGAATGCAGCGCAAAGCCCCCAAAACCTGGCTTCAGATCTGCTAGATATTTGATCTGACTGAGGTCAGGAGTATTTCAACTCTTGTCCTTTGGTTTGCATGCCAGGGTTCACAGCCTCAGATGCACCCCAGCCATAAATACCTGAAGGAGGAGAGAGAGAAAAGACTCACAGTAATGTTTCAAACTTTCAGACATCTTTCCTTAAGCCCCCCCTTCTGCTGAAATAGCCTTTGACTGCCCCCAAGCTATAAATAACTGCAATAAGAGAAGGAGAGAAAGAGATAAATGCTCATCCTAGATTATCAAGGTGGTAACCATCTTACTTCCCAAATTCTCCGCAATGGAGACCCCAGTCAGTTTATATTGTTCCTCCATTTTATCCTCCCAATAATGCTGGTATGTTAGGCCAGGAGTAAATAATTGGCTCACGGTGTCCCAACACACTGTCATGGCAGACTAGGTATTCCATCCAGGGTCTTCCAGATCTTAGCCTGATATTGCACCACAGAAAATGGTGCAAAAATAAATAGAAAACAAAAATCCAATTTCCAGATTTTGTTTGAACCAAAAAAAATACCAGCTAAATAGGCCACTCGGGGTAAAACAGCGCAAAGTGATTCATTTTAACTCCCGAATCTTCATGGCTATCACCTGCAGCAACTATACATTCCCTCTCTCATTTTCCCTAATGATCTGTCCTCTCACCTCCCTCAAACTGGTCTACTGTTTTGAGATAACTGCTCAAATTGGCACCATGACAATGACAGACTAAAGAGAGTCTGAATGTCCAAACTGACTCAGCATATCAGTTTATTTCTAAAAAACGAATTATGCCAAATCCCTTGGAATAAAAAGGAGCTTAACTCATTTTACTGATTATCAGCTTGCCAAGATACTATCAATGATAATAATGAACAAAAATGATGGATTTAGGAAGCATTAAAAGATATTGTGATTTCACAGAGAAATGTCTTGTCAGTTTTCAGTGAGAATTTTCAAAGATGGGATTTAATAGGTCTCTAAGGTATCTCACATAAAAAAAAGAAAACAACCAAAAATTCCTCTTGACATTCTTTACAGGACAGTTCTCAGTGACAATGTTGCTCTAAAAAGGCCTGGACCATTAAATAGAAACTATTTACTGAGTAAAAATGAACTCCAGGCCTCAGATGAAACGGGCCTCAGATGGAATATCCCATTTTAAGATGTTCGTGATGAATAGCAGGAGGCTATTTCAGCTGGCCAGCCTATTACCAATTTTGATATGTGGTTCTTGCCCCAATAGTTTTTATGTGTCAAGGAGGAATGCCTGACAAACAGTATATATCAGTATTGTGTTATTTCAGGACTGAGGTGTCAAGTTAATTCTTTTGATTAAACAGTAAAGTCAATTTGTTTGTGAAATGTACACTGATATTTATTGATGTATAAATAAATAAATAGCATCCATAAACCTATTTAAAATCAGATTGGGGTGGGGTAAATATCAGCTAGTTTCTGTTTTAAGATACAAAATGGTTCTACTGTCTGGAAAAGACTAACCAGAGACTTTTTCTGCTTCTGAAGAAACAACCCCTGAACATTATTCTATCCTGTAAGGTCTGTTAATGGAATCTTGATGATGCTCCTGGTATTTTCAGTCACAACATGAATTTCTTCTTAAATGTCTCAGCCCCTTTTGGTCCTGATTGCAGTTTTGCAGATAAAACTTTTAAGCAATTTTTGATATTTGTTTTGTATAAAGATGGTATTTTTGTTACTTAATACTGGGCTTAGAAATGTGTGGGTTTTTTTTAGGACTGCACAGTTCATCAATAACGACTCAATAAGCAGATGTTTACAGGAAGCAAATGCATCAAGAAAGATTAATGACACCAGTCACTAAGAAAAACATACCATGTTGAAAGGTGCAAGGCAACAGAAGAAAGAATATTCATCATCCTATTTATGTATTACTAGACATGCTTTACAGAAAAGCCTGGCAACTTGATCCTATTTTAAACAGAAGTGGTCCAATTGAGATCAAAAGAGGTAACTTCCAACTCAGGTATTTTTAAGACCCTGAATGGTGCAGGGGCTGAAATACCATGAAAAATTTAAATAGTTCAAAATCAAAATGGAAATTGCATTCAGTGTAGACAGCAGGGATTGAATCATCCTGGGATTGGATAAAAGCTCCATGCAGATTCAGTCCTGGTGAGCCCAAGGCAGATGGATTAACATGGAAATGGCTCTCTATGCTGTTTCAGCTGCCTCTGGTTCCCTGGCATAGCCCCTTTAAATGGGCTGAATGAGTGAGCTTGAGGCAGCTGGGACCACATGGAGAAGGTTCCCCATGTCAGCTGAGTTGCCTCTGGCTCCCTAATGTTTCCCCTTTAAATGTTGTGAATTCTGAACAGTCAGAAATTTTGATTAAGCGTGGCTCATCAGCCAGTTCATGCCCATACCTATTCACAAGCTTTCATTTGTGATCAAGAAAGTGTGCAACAATAGTAACACATGACTGTTTTCAACAGGTGTGAATATTTTCTGTTTTGCTTTCATCCATAATGCCTCAAAAATCCTTAGTAGGCATATGAGTGGATCATTGTTCATGTCTATAAGGGTTGTATATCTCAACAGCATTTATAAAATCAATGTGATGCAATTTACTAAGGAGCAAAGACAACTGAGAAATACAGTCCTATAAATCAAAACTATGAGAAAAAACATGCCACAAACATCCTGAATTGAAGGACAACTCAAATTAAACATAAAATAATGTCTGAACACAGTGCACAAGGTATTGCACTCCTGGGGCAGCATATCTAGGAAAGCATCTGTTAGAAGCCAAATACAATTGAACATGGATCTTTGTTAAGTTATGTAGATGATGATATTATGATCCAAAGAGAAAAGCTAACTTGACTGGAAATTTGACAGGAATACATGTGATATACTAATCTGTGTCCTCAAACATGCAGGAGTTTCTGAGGCAATTGAGTTTACTGCAATAGTTCCCAGAGTGAGTGTTATTGCCCTCCAGAGGTGGCATTAAGAGGGTTGCATGCAGGACCAACTGTCTCAGTCTTGCTCATGCAGCTCATGTAAAAGGGCTATGCTAGGGCAGTGGTCCCCAACCCCCGGTCCGGGGACCAGGACCGGTCTCTGGATCAGTTGGTACCGGGCCGCAGCTCCTCCTCGTCCTCCTCCCTGGCTGCTGCCTCGGGGGCTGCCCTGCCACTCTGCCGCTGGCTCACCTTTGGTGCTCTCCGGTGGCCACCATGGCTGGGGCTCCCCTTGGCATGACACTGCACAGCTGCTGCTGGCACCCCCCAGTGGGTGGCGGAAAGTCAGGGGTGCCAGCGGGAAAGCAAGTGGAGCAGGGGCTCAGGCAGCGGCGGTGACATCCCTCGGCAAAAGCCTACCCCCCATAGGCCTCATTAAAATTGTCAAGCGATGACCGGACCCCGGCGAAAAAAAGGACCACTGTGCTAGGGAACAAGAAGTAGCTATACCTTTAAGCAGGTCACACTAGTGAGCCAAAAACAGATGGATTTACATGGAGAAGGTTCCCTGGTATAGCCTCTTAAAACAGGTTGAATGAGTAAGCTCAAGACAGCTATGAGAAATAAATATGTCACAAATATCCTGAATTAAATGACAATTCAAATTAAACACAAAAATGCCTGAACACAAGTCACAAGGTATTGTACTCCTGGGGCAATATTTCTAGGAAGGCATCTGTTAAAAGCCTTCTATGCCATGCTCTGCCTGCTCTGCTCTGCCACAACAGAGTCACTTATTCATGTGAGCAAAGCCTTCTGAAGGTGCTACCTATACATCATACCCATAGAACTGCTGAGATGTGTATCAATCAAAACTGTTACAGCAGTGGTTCTCAACCATCCTAATGCTGCGACCCTTTAGTACAGTTCCTCATGTTACGGTGACCACCAACCATAAAATTATACAAGTGTTCTTTCACAGAAATTAAACCGAAACTGACCCATGGCATGAAGATCCACTGTCCATGATTGTATATAAATTGTTCCCCCCCCCTGCCCCGGGGTTTCTCAGTTCAGCTCTGCCTCTTGTCCCACCATGCCGATTTTTCTCTTTTCTGCTGCTCCAGACAGACGAATGCCCTATCTCAATCTACTCCACAAGGCTGTTGTGTGGATGGCGCCCCCTGGCCAAGCTGCTTGCCCTGCTGCAACCCCTGTGAAAGGATCATTCGACCCCAAAGGGGTCCCGACCCTCAGGTTAAGAACCACTGTGGTACAGCTTTCTACCAGAAAATCCGGGAAACTAATAACTGACCAGAGAAATGAAAACAATCTGTGTTCATCCCACTACCAAAAAAGGGTGACTCAAAAAACTCTTTCAATTATCATACAATAGCCCTCATTTCTCATGCTAGTAAGATCCTGCTCAAAAATCATACAACAACACATACCAACAACCATTGAAAGAGAATTACCAGATGTTCAAACGGGTTTTTGATGGGGTTGTGGCACCCGTTATCACATAGCAAACCTATGCTGGATTTTGGAAAAGTCACAGTAATATCAGAAGGAAGTCTACATCTGCTTTATTGACTACAAGAAAGCTTTTGATTATGTGGATCACAACAAATTTTCGGAAGCCCTGCAAAATTTGGGGGTGCCAGTGCATTTGATGAAACTGATGCAGTTGCTCTAAGCAAACCAAGAAGCCATTGTACGTACACCTTTTGGTGACAGTGACAGAGAAAGGAGTGTGCCAGGGTTGTATTCTTCCCCCCTTCCTGTTTAATTTGTATGCAGAGATCATTTTGAGAGAGATTGAACTCAAAGAATCAGACATTGGAATTAAGATTGGAGGAAGGAATATAAATAATCTTCGGTATGCTGATGACTTAAATGGACTTTGAGGAATGGTAGAGGACAGGAAGACCTGGGTCGCGATGGGTCGGACAAGACTTCATACCTAACAACAACAATGCTGATGACACTACCCTCCTGTCAGAAATGAAGGAAGACCTAGAATAGCTGATTACAAAGGTCAATGAAGTAAGTAAGAAATTTGGCCTTTTCATAAACATTAAAAAGATAAAAATAATGACCACTGAAGAAAACTGACGTCACAATAACAATTGATGGTGAAAAGATCAAATGTATTCATGAATTCATTTTTCTTGGATCACAAATTGATGTGAATGGCGATTGCAGTATGGAAACAAAACATCACATTGCTCAAGGTCACCAAGCAATGATGAGCATGAACTAAACATGGAAAAGCAAGGACATAAGCCTGACTACCAACTGTAGTAAGTTAGATCTATCATATTTCCATTAGCCACTTATGGCTGTGAAAGTTGGATGATAAAAACATCAGACAAGAGAAGAATCAATTCATTTGAACTCTGGTGTTGGTGAAGGAATCTGCGGGTTCCATGGGCAGCAAAAGTCACAAACAAGGAAATACTACAGCACATAAAGTCTGATATATCATTGGTAGGTGAAATCACAAAACTCCAGCTCACTTACTTTGACCATATCATGCAATCCAACTCAATGGAGAAAGCAATTATGCTAGGATAGGTCAGTGGAAAAAGGAAACCAGGCCAACAAAGTGCAGTGGTTGCATGGGATCGGAAAGGACACTGGCCAGAATATTACATAGCTGAGCAAGGCGAAGCAGGATCAGGAATCGTAGCAACAGCTGTGCCATAGGATCACGAAGAGTGAGACATGACTGAATGGCTGAAAACAACAACAAACCCTATGCATTGGTAAGATTGGAGAATGTCCTCTCATACACACTATCTGTGGTGCTGCCCACCTTGTGGCACAGTCTGCCTGAGAGGTCAGGAAGACTTCCAGACTCCTAATCATTCTTCAGAATGTGCAAAACAGGAGAACATTTTTGTAAAGGAGTTAGAACTATAGCAGAATGTCCAGGATGGTACCTTTATAACGGAGCCAGAATGTTTGCAGATCATGCCAAACCCCATGAAGCCAGATGTTCATCCCTCGGGTGGAACAGTGCATGCATTCCAGTGGATACAAGGCCTCCAAACAATGGGAAATGTTTGGTGTTGAATTCTGTGGCCAGACTTCTCTTTTTTGCTGCATCACACCAAAGCGTCAATCCTTTCAAATAAACACACCTTCCAGGCAGAAAAAAGGGTATTTATGTGTGGGAGGGGGCCTGGAAACAAACTGTTAGTCCACAGAGAAGATAATCCACAGATATATACCATGAGATAAAATTTATTTGAAAGAATACAGATTATTGCATCTGCTTCAGATGTTTCTACTCTGTTCTAAATTTCTTCAAAGAAGTAGTTAAATTAGGCATAATTCAATAGTTTATCTCTGCACTGTCATAAATCTTTTGCTACTTACTTCTCTGTACTTTGTAAATTTCCAGAAACTCTATTATCAGAACCCAAGTGGAGTTTGATTAAATCAGCTCCTCCCCTGGTGGATTCACCTATTAGTTGGATCATGTCATAGGGGAGATGTAAGGATAGAGATAAATTCTCCGTATCTTGGCATGAATACACCTACAGCAAGATAAGTCTGGAGCTTTTCAAAATGCTCCTGTTCAGGTCACTATTTTCCCCTTAGTGGGTCTTGCAAACTGCTATTCTGAATAGAAGCATTAATAGTCCTTGGAGCTATTAATCATTTTGTCCCAGTCCAGGTTCAAATAAAGCTCAAAGCACGATTGACACACTAAAGAAGCAGCCATCTAATGGCAAATTATCTATGCTGTGTAAGTATGGATGGGAGAAGGTATGTATATTTAATTTCATATAATCCTGTTTACTTACTTAATGAGATGAAAGTATTTTTATGGCTCATTCCTTCCGTGTTATGTTGATAAAAAACAAGAAAGAGAGAGAGAGAGAGAGAGAGAGAGAGAGAGAGAGAGAGAGAGAGAGAGAGAGAGAGAGAGAGAGAACATGAATACATCCTCAGGGTTAATACTGCAATTTAACATGTCATCATTTTTCAATGTTGCCTAAAGAAGAAATAATCCTTCCATAACATGGAAATATATTCTAAAATGATTGATCTATGTCCTTTGATGAATAACAAACCAAATGAGATGACACTACATATTTATCAAGCCTTATCAGCCAACAACAAAATATATTTGGCAGCTCAGCTGTTTCAACTTCTCAGATAATATCTCCCTGGAATACAATGCTGCATAATACCATATGTCTGTCAATGAAGTTTGGATACATGATCAGATTCATTGGGCACAGCCTGTCCAATTCATGACAATAACAGAACTTCCATTAATTTGTTTAGGAATTCACAACAGGTAAATTAGTGTGCGTTTTTTAGTCAAAAGCCTGAAACATTAATTTTTTTTTTGTGGGTTTGACAGTCTCAATCAGGCCCAGATATCTTTACTTGATAGAAAGATAGATATCTCCCCTTTAACAAGTAAATTTTGTAAAGCTATAAAAGGGATCTTTAGGCTTGTCTTTCTTGTACAGTACACCACTCTTCACTATTCTACAAGTACTACCACTTTTCAGGTTCCCTGAATTAAAAAATGAGCTTGTGATATGGCGTTTAAAGGCAAAAAAATTGAAATCCCTTTGGCCATTTGCTTGGAATATCACCACTACCAGTGCAGTATTTTAGAGATTCATTGACTGAGACTAAACAGTATATTGTGACTACAGTTCAAACTCAGTTCAAACTCAGGAATGCAATCCAGTCCCTGTTGTATGTATGGTTTTCAGTTGGTGAAATGTGAACAAGTTGCTTAGAAGTGCTCAGCCTGCCATATCTGATAATATCTATCTGGCCTGGGCACTCATCTCATGGACCCCCTTCAGGAAACAGCAAGGTAGGGTCTGGACAGGGACCTTGGCAGTCAGCAACATCATTACCTTAAAGGTGGCCCATAATGGAAGGGTGCCTCACACAGAGACACCTTCATGCTCAGAAGCCCATGACTGAGCAGGTTGGTACATGCAGAAACCAGCCTGGCAGAGACTGACTATGGAGTCAGTAGGACCCTTAACAAAGCTAGGAAGCTAGGCCAGGTCTCCATCTTGTTCTGCTTCACTAGATTTTTTTCTCTTGCCTAGAAAAGCCGGGCCAGATATCCATCTGGTTTGAGCTGGATTAGAACCTTATTTTCCATTTCCTGTTTGCTCAAATGACTGAGCTAAATGTGCACATTATGGAAATCACCCCCTCCCAGCCAAAGACCATTAGACTATCAACAGAAAAGGAATATCCCTTCCAGATACTAACTGCAACTTCTTTTGTCTCTTTTGTGCAGTGCAATTTCTGCTTTTACTCCTAAATGTCTCCCATTGTACTCACCCCAGAGTCCTTCCTGATTAAACAATACAGGGCCATTGGTAACACATCTCACCTAGCCAAGGTATTGTTCTGCTTGATGAGCTTATTCCATACCTCTCACTCTAGTGACCTCATATGCTAACCAACCTGTCAGCTTCATATATAGCTCACAACCTGTCATCAATCAGGTACCTCCTAGTGGGCAGTCACTGGACTGGCTCAAGAATTTCAAACACTATATCAAACCTTGCACACCCCCAGGTGTGTGTGTGTGTGCTGTGTTGATCCCTCCACACTTGGCATCCTGTCCACCGCTGATGTTGTCAACCCTGTGTCTTTGCTGCTTGGATCCAAGAAAGGTGCAGTATTCATTAACCGTAGTTTGTATGTTTTGAATGTACCCCATTATTTTCCCCAAATAAATCTCTTTGAGCATAAGCTTATTGTTGTCTTCATTTAAGATCCAGTGTTACCCAGCCTCTATATTCATGATTCCCCACAATTCCCTTTGAGGAATCTAATTTGGGTAACAACATCAATACACCAAAGATGACTGTCCAGTAGAAAGACACAAGACCAAGAAAAAACAAGCAAATGCTGCCACACAGTCTTCAAAACAAATTTCATTTTTTTCAAATGCTTATCTTTTGATGTATCACACTGTGCATATTATGCCAATAGTATAGAACTTCTTCATCTGTTGGTGTGTTTTAAAACTCAGTTCAAAGGACTATTTATGCCTATAAAGCCTCTCATGGTTAGGGACCCACCTGCATGAGGGACAAGCTCTCCTTGTGTGCACCTAATCTTCAGTTTCAGTTGACTGATGAAGTTCTCTTAGAAGTTTTATAAGATTGCCACATGTGGTCGGTCTTGTTAAAGGCCCTCTCTTTCACTGGGATGACGCCAAACTTTCTGGAATAGCCTTATAGAGGAAGTCCAAAATACAAAAACTTGACCAGCTCATATCTTCCTTCCTTCCATTTTAACAGATTTGAAAATCCTTTTCTCTCTCAGAGGGTATTTCCATGAAACATGCTGAAGATAATTTGTTCCTATTATCAAAGGAAATCTATTGTTTTAATTATTATTTTCTGCATTGTGCTGATAAGAGCTTTATCATGGTTGATCAATTTTTCTAAGCTACTTTGGAATAATTTGAAGATGTTGGTATTTTTAAAAAATGTATAATTAAAATATTTTATTTCAAGTACTTCCTTTTTATTATAGCACCATAAATCAATAGGGGTTATTTTTGCCTTCAGACTAACCATAAATATGGGTAATTAAAAATAACCTGTTTTGTGCTTTGCAGATGTCTCAAACTGTAGGAGAAAATGTATGAATAACTGACATCCCATTTTATTAACAGTGTTGCAATATGATCCAAATATTTACTTGGAGAGAAAGAAATCAGAAAAATATTGGTGCTGCTACAGATTGCAAACATGGTTATAAAAATAAAACATTCCATTATTTTATATATTTTTCTGCCCTTGCTATTTTTTTTGATGATTTTCTGCTCTATCAGTCCTGTTTTTAAAAAAAATGAACTGATTTTTCACCATATGATTCCAACAAAGCAAAGATTATTTGTATTTTATTATTATTATTTTATTATTTATTTAATTTTTATACTGCCGCTGCCATAACTGGCTCACGGCCATTAACACAATCCAATTTTAAATCCCCATAAAACTATTAAAAACAGTTTACACATATGGCAAGTGGTGGTGACCTAATATAACCATCCACCCTATTCCGGGCATCGGTCCGTGTAGATGAAATAATAACTGAACCTAACATAAGATGGAATGAAACCAGCTTGAAGGTGAATCTGTGATGGATCTGATGACGACAAAGCACTCCATATACATCACAGTTTGTCTATGTATGGTTGCCAACCAGTAACTTACACCTGTCAGAAGACGGGGGTGGGGTGAGGTGGGGGAGACCTGGCAGCACACTTTTTCATTGACAGTGTGACATCGTCTGAGGGCTGAATCCAAAAGTAACAGCATGCCCACTAATACTCTAAATCCTAGAGCACTGTGACATCACCCTTGGGCTTAGCTCAGAAATGACATCACACCATTGCTGTGGTGGCAGTTTTTCTACATTTCTCCCCACCAGCCAATCAAGCAGTAGTGGGGGTGAGGGGCATGGAATGCCTCTAGCTATATCATATTGTCTCTTGATGGAATTGCTGTCATGGCACTAAACATCCTCCCAATTTTACTCTCACTATTGCCTGACTTTATCATATGTTACTTGTCTAGTTTGGGACACCTCATGAGGCTGTTTGAACTTGTCTAGAGGTCAGAATACCAGCAACAAGAATAAGGATAGCTCCCTACACCCCATAACTTGGAAGACAAAATTTCTGTAAGGACATTAGACCATGTAGTGCTGCAACTGAAAAGGGTCTGGACCAAGTGCACACCATTCTCCCCTCCTATTAAAGAAATGTTCAATAGGCCTTGGTCTTTAGAGTGGAGCTGTTGCAGCAGAACCTACTGGGAAAGGCAATCCTATAGATATGTGGGTCCCCGGCCACAAAGAGTTGTCTAGGTATCACCAAACATGCCTTCCATTTCAGTTCAGATCTGAACAATACCTACTGCCTTTTCTTTTGTGTCAAAGATATGGGGTTCTTTTTAGTAATGTATTGACACATCCATGCCTACTTCAAAATACCTGCCAAGTGAACTGAATATCCTTACCTCTTAGAAGAAAATAGCTTGAGCAGGGTTTTTTTTCCTGAGGAAAAATTTGAGCCAGCAGCGTTGAAATAAGAGTTTCCTTAGTAACTGTGTCAAAGAGATAGCAAAGGGTTTCTTCCAGTGACAGTAGGTTAATACACTCTCTCCCCATAGGGACCTCTCTAAAATACCAGTTTAGATCACATAAGTGTATTTGATGGCCATCTCAAAATGGTCAAGAAATTACAAACAGTTGGAGATCTTTGTTCCAGAGAAGGCCTAGTCAAGTAAAAGGTGCCTTGAAGGAGGCATGTAGAAACACACCTACATACTAAGGCTGATCAATTCACTGCTATTTCTGAAGGATCCTACAGAGACATATATACTTCAATTGTCATGAATCGTACGCAGCCATTATGTGAAAAGGTTTGGAAAAGAGCTCTCAGTCTGACTCGCAATACTCATGACTGCTAATATGCTGCGATTTTTGAAAGAGCTCTTTTCCAATCATTGCATCACATCAGGACATGCTTCCTTAGGTACAAGGTGACCTAGCAGTGACACTGAATCACATGGGTTGCTTTAAGGACAAAAAATTGTCAATGCCAGACCATTTCTGCATCAGGAATCTGCTTCTGGATAGCTTCCAGTTGCTGGCAGGTTTTAGAACCCCCTCCACATCATGTTGTCTGTATACTGAGATTGTCCAGGGGCTCATTGGTGAGCATTCAGGGGCAACCCCGTGTGGAGGGGGAAATGTGCGACAGTCTCACAAGCACTGACCCGCCCTTGCATCTGCCTCCCTCTCCCTGTTTTTTTTTTTTAAAGTGCTGTATGCAGAACAAAGTGTCAGTGTATCCACATACCAGCACATTTTTAAAAATTATAACATTACACTGGAACACAAACGGCATATTTATACATTCTGGTGTAAATAAAATTAATTTATAGGCATGTTCTCAGCAAAGGGCACGTGTTTATAGTGGGAGCAGGCAACAGCAATCCACGAGACACGTTTTTTCATTTTTATTTTGTTGGAAGGCAATGAACAGGTACGGGGGGATTTCATGTGGGAGACCTCTCATCATTTGCAGGGTGTCAGTGCTATGTGTATGTATTTGGTGCTTTGTACACCTAATGCTTTTTTCCCCCCACTTGATGGCCATCACAACACGAATGCATTGCTCTGGCACTATGAAATGGTGCATGATTCATGGAGGCTGCATGCTTCATGGAGGACAGAAGCATTGCTGGGGACAAAGAAGGCCAACATGTGATCCTTGGGGTCCAATCAACTTGGCCAGTGAGGCTCTCAATCCAATCAGGACTCCAGAATCCCCTTGATCAGAGTGAGGCAGAAATAGAGAAGAGCCTACAAGCTCAGCTTGCTGAGTCTTTTCTGAGAGCAGCTTCTCAGCAAAATGGAGTCCAGCTCAAAGGTTTCCTCCTTACCCTCAACCCTGCAGGCTTCCTCTTTCCCTTCTACTGCTGAAACTAGGGAATCAACATGGAGAGACACTGAGGTGAGAGACCTCCTGGCCATCTTCATGAATAAGGAGGTCCAGCAGGTTCTCAACACCTCACACTGCAACCAGGAGGTGTTTGAGATTGTGGCCAGGCAGATAAGGGCTCTTGACCACAACTGTATGGGGCTCAAGTGCTGGATGAAGACCAAGAGCCTGTAACAAGAAGACTTTTGTTGTATGAACCACAACAGAGCTGCCCCAGTGACTTAACCCTACTCCAGACTGTTGAGGAAGTCTGGTTTTCACCTTTTAAATTTGGTCTAGTACTGCTCCCAGGTCCTGTGGAACCCCATCTGTGCCACCTTCCTTGCCGCCACCACATGTGCTCTCCTGGTCTGCATATGGATGCTGGCAATTAATTTTGGGAGGCTCCTTGAGTACCAGACAGTGTTCAGCAGTGCCTAAATTTCTGCCCACTACCGAAAGTGATGAAGAAGTTGCAAGCAACAGCAGGCCTCTAGATAAATCAAACAGAGTTAGGTAGAGAGAGCCAGCTTGGTGTAGTGGTTAAGAGTAGTGGCTTCTAATATGGTAAACTGGGTTTGATTCCCATTCCCCCACATATAGCTAGCTGGGTAACATTGGGCTTGCCACAGCACTGATAGTGCTGTTTTGACTGAGCAGTAATACCAGGGCTCTCTCAGCCTCACCTACCTCACAGGGTTTCTGTTGTGTAAAGAAAGGGAAAGGGATTGTAAACCACCTTGAGAATCCTTTTGGTAGAGAAAAGCAGCATATAAGAACCAAGTCTTCCTCTCAGGAGTCCAGTACCCTATAAGCAGTTGCTTCCCAGATTTTATAGGAAGCAGCATTCTCCATTAAGGCTTTCAGCTTTCTCCATCTTTTGATCTGTGGGCATGTAGTTTGCTTGCAGCCCAGCCATAAAGGCCTGCATTGTATTTTCTTTGTTCCTACTTTTAGGTTTTGTGCACCACTTCAGTAACGAGTCTAAAGGAGATGAATATGGTATATATTCTGTATAATCTTTCAAGTAAAGAAAGCCAGCTGGTCTTGGAGTGGTGGCCTGGGAGTGCCGGTAAAATTATTATTATTGCTGCTGCTGCTGCTGCTACTACTACTACTACTACTACTACTAATAGTAATAAAAGATTATCCCTTTTAAATATCAAAGTGCTGTGAATCTTTATCTGTGCCTCATCCATAAAGGTAACCAATAACTGCAAATGCTCTGTTACTCTAAGCTTTTTTCTTTTTTTTTTTTGGAGGGACCTAGGAGCAAGTCAAGTCAAAAAGTCCTAACAGTGGCAAAGTTAAGTGTCAACATTATTGGATTCAATAGTGAATAAAAAGAAAATTCAGACTTACATGAACTTTCTGGCTACTTGTTAAAAAACAGAAAAAACCTCACAGATATAACTTTATTGTTTTTACCACCAAGTTTCCACTTTAAGTTTCTATTCCTTTGATACTTACTTCTGATATATTGGCCAGATATAGTATTGCCAACTCTTTAAAGATGAAAGACAAGTTCTGCTCCTGTGTGAAACTCAATAGAATGGCACCAAGGAATGTGTAGGAGGAGGAGTCAAGAGATTTCACACAGGAGGATAAGAGAATGGAGCTGGGTGAGATCAAATGGTAAAACCTAGTGGTTAAGGGACAAAAAGAAATTCTCTATCTAGTGTGTGCAGCTATTTCATGTGTATGTACGCCCCCACTGTCAAGTATTATATATGCCTTTGACATCAGGCCATTATAAATCAATCTAATAATCCAAGAGTTTCAGAAGTACAAAACGACAACAGAATGTGTATAACTGAGGCTAATGAGTTACAGACTACATATCAAATTACAGGTATGATCTAGAATATATGTTATTGGTTTCACAAAAGGGAAACACTGCAGCTGATTGACATTAGTACAAACTACAATCCATGAATACATAGCAAAGAATTCAGAACCTAACCAAAATAGATAAGTCAACAAATGAGTCAAACCACAATCTGAAATTTGTACCAGGTAAAACCAGGTGAATTCATCCTTTGCTAAATTATGGACTATAGATCAAGTGAACATGATCTGGTCTTGAAACTGGAGCCAATGCAGCTGGGTGAGTATATCTGCACTTCCCAGAGCAGAGAACTCAAACTATCGAACTATCGCCCTGATCGCCCATGCAAGTAAAATCTTATTGAAGATCATCCAGAACCGTCTCAAATCAACCATTGATGCTCAGCTCCCAGGCTAGTTTTCGACATGGTTGCGGCACCCGAGACCACATTGCAAATTTGTGCTGGATTCTTGAAAAAACACATGGATGTCAAAAGGCCATCTATCTATGCTTTATGGATTATTCTAAAGCGTTTGACTGTGTTGATCACAAGAAGCTATGGGATGCCTTACATGAATTGGGAGTGTCTTCCCACTTAACCCACCTCATCAGTTCATTGTACACCAACCAGGAGGCCACAGTACGAACAATATATGGAGACACTGATTGGTTCAAGGTCAGCCAAGGAGTGAGGCAAGGGTGTATCTTGTCACCCTTTCTTTTTAACCTTTATGCAGAGGTAATTATGCAGAAGCTTAATCTGGAAGAACCTATGATCGGAGTCAGAATTGGAGGTTATAACATAAATAATCTCTGCTATGCAGATGATACAACACTCCTTGTGGAATCGGAGCATGATCTGAAGACCCTGATAAAGAGACTAAAAGAAGAAAGTGAAAATATGGGACTATATCTAAATATCAAAAAGACCATGACATGAAATATCAAAAAGATCATGACAACTACTAGCAGTAGCACCAAAGTCACAATTGACAATGAGAACACTGAATGTATTGATGATTTCATTTTTCTTGGCTCTATGATCAATTTCACGGTGGATGCAGCCGTGAAATCAAATGGTGAATAACACTGGGCTGGAACGCAATGTTAGGCATGAACCAAATATGGAAGAGTAAGGATATCAGCCTTACTTATCAGTTGGTTGAGCCAACTTTCTCTCTGCATAGTGACCCAGTCAGAAGATCACTGTCTTGACTGGACTGAGTCAGCAGTGTGACTCAGTGGCTAAAAAGGCAAATGGGATTTTGGGCTGTATCAAACAAAGTATCATGTCCAGATCACAGGAGGTGATTGTACCACTTTACTCTGCTCTGTTCTGGCCTCACTTGGAGTACTGTGTTCAGTTTGGGCACCCCAGTTGAAGAGGGATGTTGACAAACTGGAATGTGTCCAGAGGAGGGCAACAAAGATGGTGAGGAGTTAGGAGACCAAGACATATGAAGAAAGGTTGGGGAGCTTGGTCTGTTTAGCCTAGAGAGGAGATGACTGAGAGGGGATCTGATAACCATCTTCAAGTATTTAAAAGGGTGCTATATGGAGGATGGAGCAGAATTGTTCTCTCTTGCCCCAGAGGGACAGACCAGAACCAATGGGAAGAAATTAATTCAACAGAAATTCCATCTAAACATCCGGAAGAAGTTCCTGACCGTTCAAGCGGTTTCTCAGTGGAACAGGCTTCCTCGGGAGGTGGTGGGTTTGGAAATGTTTAAACAGAGGCTAGATAGCCATCTGATGAAGAGGCTGACTCTGTGAAGGCAAAGGGGTGGCAGGTTACAGTAGATGAGCGATTGGGATGTGAGTGTCCTGCATAGTGCAGGGGGGTTGGACTAGATGACCCATGAGGTCCCTTCCAACTCTATGATTCTACGATTCTATGGATTCAATTTCAGCTGACTCTGCTTGAGACCATCCACTATGACCACCAGGCATCTAGCCAGACCATCTGGAGAGGTCAATAGGTGGCCATCCATTAACAGGAATAGCTGGGTGTTTTCAGCATTCTGATGACAACCCAGCCCACATTTCTGGATTAATTGGGTGAGGGAGCACATAGACCCATTATGCATGGTAGCAGCTACACCATGGTACTGTGCTGTTGCGGCGGGGCCAAAAGCCCTGCCATCCCCCATGTATGCATGGATGGTGGGGAGCAGCATGCAGGGTGGGGAGCAGCATGCAGAATGGAGGGTTGCAGCATGTAGGGGAGCAGGGTGGAGGGTCACTCCTGTCGGCTCCGCAGAGTCACGAAGCTGGCAGAGGTGAGAGGCGTCCCTGTAGGGACTCCGTAGGTACAATTATGCATGGAGCTCCATTGGGCTGGCCCTCACTTGTGCCCTCAGGAGTCCCAGGACTCTGAAAGGACCCACATTCCATTAATGTGGGTCTTCCAAGGGCCTGGGCCAGGACACGCCCGTGCTGGCAGCGTTGGTGTGCATAATCAGGGATTTTCCCTGATGCCCTGCTGCTGCCAGCACGGGCATTCTGGCCCGTGCATAATGGGTCATATAGGTGTTAAATATCAGGGAGAGTATTGCTTCCTGCAGGAATCCACAATTGAAAGCCTATGTTGGGAGGTGCTCTCCCAGATACTATATCTCTCTGAAAGGAGGAACGGTGAATCACTAGTGCCAAGATCTAGATATCAGACCAAGAAACAAAAGAAAAGAACCACAAGCCAAGCACCTGATGTATTATAAAGAGGAACAAGCCTAAGGTCAGAACCATGGAGGAATCATCTGTACCACTGAATGATCTTAATTCTCTGTCCCATTGCTCTTCTCAGTATGCATACTAGGAGAGAGGAAGTGTTTTTACTGTCTCTATGTGTGTACTCATTGTCCTTAAAAAACCTGTAAAAATACATGCTGGCTCTAGACAAGAACTACCTGAAGGTCTCAACTTATGACTTGAAGGCCACTGAACTATATACAACACTGAAAGTGTTGAGCAAGATAACACTTGGACTGGAGTCATTGGAGCTCAGGAATCCATTTCAGGTCCATGCAGAGGAGATGAAAGCAGCAACAAGGACAGAGGAGCAATCAAAACAAAATCAAAGATAGAATGAAGAGGGTATGGGGGTAGGAAAAAAATAGCATTTGAAGGAAAGTGTTGATCATTGGAGACTTTCTGCTGAGGGGCATAGAACAGCATGTGGCTAGGCCTGACTCCCTAGTCAAAGAGGTGTGTTGCTTACCAGGGGCAAAGAGTTAATATATGTGGACTGAATGCCAAAACTCATAAAACCAATGGATCATTACCTATTTGTGATGGTGCACATAGGAATGAACATGGCCATGAGCACAATTGCACATATTAAGGCTGACTATAAATATCTTGGAAGGCAGCTGAAATGAATGAGGGTGCAAGTGGTTTTCTCTTTGATCCTACCTGTAAGGGGAAGAGGAATTAGTCTGGAGCTGAAGATAATGAAGGTGAACCACTGGCTGCATTGGTGGTGTCAGTAGGTGGGATTTGGGTTCTGACCATGGGATAGGTTTTCTAGAAGAAGGCCTACTAGCACAGGTTAGACTTCACTTATCCACCTTGACAAAGAATGTGTTTGGCAGGAGCGTGTGGAGATTAATCAGGAGAGCTTTAAAATGAAGTCACAAGGGGAAGGAGATGTTCAACACAGGGATTCTAATATCAGAGTGCAAATAGCAGTGGCCTGCCTGGGATGGATGGGTCATATGGAACCAAGGGTACGTGGCTTCAGGTGCCTACATATCAATGCCTGAAGCAAGGGCTGTGAAAAGAGCTTATGCAGACAGTGAGGTATGATTCAGTAGGCATTACAGAGAGTTGGTGGAATGCAGTAGTGGATGGATATGAATTATTCAAAAAAACCCAGTAAAGTCAAAGATGAGGTGTGGTCGCAATGTATGTGAGGAGAGGGCTTGTCTGTCAAGAAATACTACAGGAGAGTGAAACTGTGGTGGGTGAAGATAAGGGAGGGAAAAACAAAGAGTATAGTGGTTGGTGTCTGCTACAGACTGGCTGACATAAATGCTGCCCTCATTGAGTGACTTGATAGAATATCCGGGAGCAGGACCTTGTAATTATGAGTGACTTCAAATTCTCCGATGTGTGCTAGGAGACAAACTCTGCTAAGCATCCAGAGTCATGCAACTTTCTGACCTGCCTGGCCAATAATTTCATTTATCAAATGGCGGAAGAACCTATGAGAGGCTTGACTATATTCAACTTAATACTGACCAACATTCAAGAGCTGGTCGATGGTATCAAGGAGCTGGGGACCCTGGAGGTGGAGGTGACCATGTTCTCCTAAGATTCCTTTTGAGATAGGAGACAAGGAAGTTTGTAGTCAAACATTTATGTTAGACTTTCATAGGAGATGGGTTAAAAATAGGTGACAAAACAAGCATAAATATCACAGAAGTTTTCAAAAGTACAATCCAAATGCAGATTTTTGAGGAGGCAGAGGTCAGGCATGGAATGAATCAGGACTCCTCAAACAGTAAACAAAAAATAAAACACAAATTTATAGATTTGGACCCCTGCTTTGTAAAACCGATTGCTTTTACATAAGCTAAAATAGTTGTCTGAAGTTCTTTAATTAGGAGTGCATGGCTAGAGGTTAGTTTCCCAAATGAGCAGTTCACTGATAGGCATGGGATTTGTGATCTAAACATCTCCCTTGTCATTGGGATTTGGATTCATCTGGTCTTGCTTCCAAAATGGAATCTTCCATCCTTCCCATTTTATGTCTCTGTGTTGTACAGAACACATTGCATGTTCGGTATTTCAAAGCTTCCTGTCCTTTAATTTTATTCATTTCAGTAGACAAAAAATATAAGAAGTAGAGGAAAGTCACAGTGAGAGATAACCCAAGGCAATTTTTATTGTCCAAGTACTAAGGCAATTAGAGTGTGGGATGAAAAAAGCTTTTACACTGATTTATTCAACAGTTTTGTAAGAATAAATTAGCCAGAATGCAAGTGCTGCTTGTATGTAGTATCACTCCAAGTACAGTTATTATTTTCTTCTTGCTTGTTTAAATGCCTAAATTATAAAGGTATTAAATATTTAATGAAAAATAAAAAAACACAGAGATACATGCTCCGGAACACAATTTATGTGTAATGTCCATTCACATTTTAAAAACATGAGCCATAAAGCTTTTTTTCTAGCAGCAGCAGCAGCAATGCAGTGAATAGCGCTTGTGACACCAGTGTGTTAGGATTAGGGATCATGAACATTTTGAGCAATCCATGATTTACAAAGTGAAGGCACTTGACACAAATATGTCACAGATATTGGTGCTCTTTGTGGTGGTTCATGAATTATTATATTTCCAGACAATTTGTGGTTTGTGTCATTAATAGTTTGCAAACCACAGCCTGTCAAAAACTTTTTTGAGAAAGAGTAACTGGTTTGGTTTGCTGTGGTAGAACAGCTATACATCTGGTCCTTCCTTCCTTCCTTCCTTCCTTCCTTCCTTCCTTCCTTCCTTCCTTCCTTCCTTCCTTCCTTCCTTCCTCTACAATAGAAGATTGGGCCAACTTTGTGTGGGTATAACTCAGATCCAATAAATTCAATCCTCACCAGACTGAGGGTAGAGGCCCAACATATATTGGAAGTTTGGTTTCCTTAGCTTGCATAAGATCTGTTTTATATACTCCTGAAACTCCTGAACCTGTGCCTGTCATTTCCCCAGAAAGCACTTTCCTAGGGGTGTCTTTTGGGAGAACAAAACTTGTATCCCATAAATCCAATCCTCACCAAACCTGTGCAGCCAGTAGAGGAGAGTCTGCCAGAAAACCCCTCCAAGTTTGATGTCTCTAGCACAATCAAGGGCTGTTCTACCACACCATGAATTTCACAAACCAAACCAGTTATTCTAGCTCAAAAAAATTTATGACAGGCTGTGATTTAGAAACTACACATGACACAAAGCACAAACTGAATGAACCACATTTTCCCAATTTGCACCCATCACTACTTGCGAGAAGTGAGCTCTTAAAGCAGGGTTCCAAATATGTCAACTAAATCAAATTCTCAATCCCTCACATCAAAATAAATAGTAATAAAAGTGGTTTAGTTTGACTGTATTGTACCTTTGTCTTTAATAAAACAAATCTGTTATTTGAACTAGAGAAAGATCTAAAATATTTAATAGTTCCCTCATATTGGATGAAGTATCTTTGCTAAGAAGATGATGTTCTTGATGTTACACTTCATCTTCAAACTCTGCATATATTGGGAACTGAGCAAAGTGTTTATTAAACCTATTTGTTTTAAAAGCACAAACAAATTACTAGAACATGTTATAAGGAAAGCTGGATTAGATTTAGATGAAAGTGGAGTGAAAATGGGAGGAAGATTAACAGTTTGAGGTAAGCAGATGACACCATATTACTGGCAGAAAACAGTGAAAACTTGAAAAGACTACTGCTGAAGGTTAAGGCAGAAACTGCCAAAACAGTACATCTGAACATTAAGAAGACAAATGCAATGACTATACAGAGGTATTACATAATTTCAAGAGTGATTATGGAGGAATTGAAATTGTTCATATTTTTGATTCCTTAGTTCCATCATCAAACAAAAGGAAGACTGCACCCAAGAAATCAGATGGAAATTGAAACTGCTTTTTTGTTCCCTGCAGAATTTGAACGATCCTGCTTTCTGCTTGCTGGAGCCTGGGAACACTTCACCCCCATCTTTCTGCTGGCTATGTCTCATTGCAAGCAGAAAGGGAAGGAAGAAGTCCCTTCCAGGAGGTACTTCTCCCTTCCCTTTCAGCTGGTAAGGGATTTCTGCCAGCACAAAGGGAAGGAAGAAGCCCCTTCCAGGAGGAAGAAGAACACGAAAAAGAAGAAGAAGAAGAGTTGGTTCTCATATGCCACTTTTCTCTATCCAAAGGAGTCTCAAAGGCCCATTATGCACGGAGTGGAAGGTCCGCATTCAGAGTGGAATGGCGGCGGCTAAAATCACCAATTATGCACGCTCCAGGCAGCAACTGGGCACAGAGTCAAAGTATGCTGCCGAAAAAGCCGTGTTAGCAAGATGCGGAAGAAAGTGGAGCTTCCCGGGATCAGGGTGCAACCAGAAGCGGCTCCGGAGTAGCCGCGTGCATAATCGGATACTCTGGGTTTTGCCGCCATTGCGTCCCGTGCGTAAGTGGTTTGCTTCGCTTCTTCCTCCTCCGCGTTCTCCATGCCGCCATTTCAGTGACCATGCATAATAGGCCAAAGTGGCTTACAGTCGCCTTCCCTTCCCTCTCCCCACAACAGACACTCTGTGAGGCGGGTGAGGCTGAGAGAGCCCTGATATCACTGCTGGGTCAGAGCAGTTTTCTTAGTGCTGTGGCGAGCCTAAGGTCACCCAGCTGGTTGCATGTGGGGGAGTGCAGAATCAAACCCGACACGCCAGATCCACACTCCTAATCACTACACCAAGCTTGCTCTCTTTTCCTCCTTTTCTACTGGCTGTAGTTCACTGCAGTCAGCAGAAAGGGAAGGGAGAAGATTCTTCCAGAAGGCACTTTCCCTGGGTTTTCCAACTATATTCTGTAGTCCCTTTAAAAGCAGTTAAACCAACCCAGTTTACAAACTTATTTGTGTGGAAAGGGAGGGAAAGAGAACAAGCTTGGTGTAGTGATTAGGAGAGCCAGTTTGGTGTAGTGGTAAGGAGTGCGGACTTCTAAGCTGGCATGCCAGGTTCGATTCTGCACTCCCCCACATGCAACCAGCTGGGTGACCTTGGGCTGGCCATGGCACTAATAAAGCTGTTCTGACCGAGCAGTGATATCAGGTCTCTCTCAGCCTCACCCGCCTCACAGAGTGTATATATAAGCAACCACATGTCCTTGAAAGGTGGCAGGGTAGACATCGAATAATAAATACAATGTAAAAAAAAATAAAGATAACAATTGCATATAGACTAATTTGTATTTGGAAGTGTTTTACAGAAACTTATGTGTAGATCTGCCACCACTGTTGTTATCTTTTTGCTTCTACTTTATATATATTACCCCACCCCACCCCCTTTTTTTTTTACTAGGTGCTGGATTTTTGAGTTTTCCCTCCTCTTGCTTTTCTCCTGTTTGGTTTGTTTGTGGTCATGTTGATTTCCTGTTTGGTTTGTTTTTCTTTATGAAAGAAAAAGCCCTCTAAAAATGTATGCTAAAGAAACCCTCTGGACATAATTTGAAATCTTTAAATACCATGTGAACAGCTTCTTGAAACAACTGAACAGGAGAAATCTTATCTGACACAACTCTGGATTTATCGTTGCACAGTTCAGTGAATCTGAAAAGATTTTATCTTTAAAATGATACCATTGTTATTACTAACTGAGCAGGAATATATTCAATGGACCATTGCATTAGAATAAAACTAGGAACAGCCGGTTTCACTGGAGAGCTTTTATTAATGTAATGCATATCATTTAGCAGCACTTTGTGCACTTAGAATCAATATTGTATCTCTAGAAATAGAAAATATGTCTGGTATATGAATCTACACTGTGCAATGTATGCATTTAAAACATCATGTCTCAAATCCCAAAGTATTATTTACAAAACCTGCTTTGCTAAAATGTTCCAAGAATTTATTTTTCTTCTAAAATCTTCTGCTTAGGTTTTAGAAACTTTTTCCCAATGCTTTTCTCCATAAACATGAGGGATAGAAACATACTTGAAACAAAAATGCCCAGGGATTGTCACTTGTATTGTTCTGTTAAAATACTGTTCTGGTTGTCATGTTATGTTATGATTGTTATTTATTGCAGTGTTATAATATTCTATGTAACCATTCTACAACGTTTAATGTAAACTGCCCAGAGCCATATGGAAAGGCGGTATAGAAATCTAAATAAAATAATAATAAAAGATTAAAAATAATTCCTCATGGAATCTAATGAATGTTGTAGCTGTTGTGCTTAAATAGCTTAAGAAAAGCACGAAGCAACATATGTGTCTTGTAGGGATAAAATGAAAAGTATCAGAAATGCCACAATAGGCCAGTGGTTGCCCACTGGGGATCAGTCAATTTTGTTGGTGCCAGTAAAGCTGGAGCTAGACAGCAAAGTTCTCTATAGAGACTGTACAACTGAAAAAGTTAAAATTCCCCAGGGAAACAAAAGCTAGGCTACCAAAGAAGTGGCCCATTCCGCACAAGGACCAATGTTGCCAATTGGATCCTAAAAGCGGAAACGCTATTTTTAATAGTGCAATATCTGAGTTACGCATACCTGCCTTTGTAGTGGAATTCAGTAGCATTTCAATCATTTCCCACAGGTTTCCAGTCTCACCAAAAATCGCTAGAAAGGAAGCGATTTTTTCTGTGCTTTGTCCTGCCCCTGGCCGTCAATCAAATGAACAACCAATGGGCGGCCGTTATCATGCTCCCAAAAGGCCCCTTTCCCTTTAAGAACAGGTTTAAAAAAAAAAAAAAAGAAAAAGAAAAACATAAGTTGCAATGAATATGCCTTGATTCTTTGATTCCTTGATTCCTCCTAACGTAGAGACCCATCTAGCTGGCAACTGGCGTGTGAGCTGGTGAGTCATCGTTACCACACTCCCCCATGTGAAAAAAAATCCCCCTCCCCCCGTGCACGGACGCGATTTTCGACCGAAAATAAAGGGAACGTGCAAACATGGCTGTGTTGTGCTTGGTGACTTAGGGGAGCTTTAAAGCAACTCTATGGAGGAACTGTAGCTGGAGAAGCCTCGTTGGGTGAATGAAGGCTCGCCGGTTCGTTGCTTTCTGCTTGCTCCGAGAAAACAAAAATGGCGATCGCTTCGCCGGAAGTTCAGAGGAGAGAGCCAGGGGGAGGGACTTGGCTGGAACTGCAACAATGGGAAAGCACAGGTCTTTTTCGCTACTGTTGCAGATTGTTTGCAAGAGTGTAGTTCTTTTCAGATGGTGAATCCACTTTTCTGGATTTCCCTTTCAGCGCTACAACGAATCGCTTTTTGTGGGACTGTTTCAGGAGTGCGGCAGATTGTGTGCGACGTCGTGCGTAACTGCAAATTAGTAGCATTTACAATTTGCAAGCCTTTTGCAACATTGAAGTCATGCAGAATGGACCAAGTGTCTTGCCTTAGGGGAAGACAGGGTGGGATAGCCAAGAGAGAAAAACCCATCATCCAGCTGAGGTGCCCCCCACAATGGCTACTACAGGCCTACTGAAGACTTGAGAGAAGGAAAGAGAAGATGCAAGTGTCTCAATGGAGTGGATTAAGGCAGCAGCTGGAACACATCAAGTGATCACAAATAGCAAACTCATTGGTTAGCCTATGGCAAGCATGGAAGACAGCCACTGAAAAAAAATCTACTTCAAAAAATAACAGAGTATTTATATATATTCCCTTAGATACTTTTTAAAGGGAAGAGGAAAGACATAAAAAAGTTTAGAGACAGTAGTAACCTAGCAATAATGGGTAAAAGTAATAATAGAATAAATAGTGGCCATGAACTCACCATAGCTGCCATTGATGGGGTGCAGGGCGGGTGGCTGGAAGAGAGGCGAATGGCATTTCGGCATGCCACTGTTGGTCTGTGCTGGAGGTGGGGGCATGCACATGTCTTTAATAGGCATCACATGTGCTACCCTCCCTCTTTCACTCTGGGCAGCCAAGCAGCTTCCCTCTCTCCCTCCTGTGTTCAGTTTTGGTTGCTGGTTCTTGTGTTTCTTTGTCGCAGTCAAATTAGGCATGGTAAGAGGACTCTGCGTATTGGACTCTCTGGGGTTGGACCAGCTGAGATCGAGTGCGGCCTACCCGGCTAGGCGGCCAGGAGCTCATAGCTGAGTGACCCACAAGGTACCAAAGTGAGGTGGATGCCTGGTTGGCCTTGATAGGGTTGCTTCCCGGTGAGGGATTCTGGATGTGGAGGACCTGCTCTCCTGGCTGGGATGGAGTGGGTCCTGTGGCGTCCAAGGACCCTCGGGTTAAGCAGCCTGATGGCTGAGGTGTCAGGCTACTTACTGTGCCAGGCCAACCCTTTGGAGGGTAGTATAATAATTTATGCTAAAAGCAAGTCACATCTTTCTTGGCAGAGATACCACCCTGCTAATCAATGGCTAAAAGGACAGCAGAGAGAGGCTCAAACTGCAGTATCAATAGCCCTCCTCTCCTATAGTAATGGTCAAGCTTGCAGGCAGCTATGCAGAGTAAACTCTGAATGTTTCCACATGTCAGGCAAGAGATGCCAGACTATAGAAGCAACAGTGAGTGAAGTGGATGTGTGAAAGGATGGTGTCTACATGCTCCTTACCACTCACTGATGTCACTGCCCTGTCCTTCCCCTTTGTTGTAGCTCCAATGCTACAAGTAGCTTTTGCTATCGCTTCAACCCAGCAATTCTCTCCCCCTAAAAATTGATCCATGGCTAAATAAGTTTATAAAACTCCTTTAAAAGAGCTGAAAGGAGTGGGAGAAACAGAGTTTAGCTTCACTGTAACTGTTGGGCCAAGCTTCCTCATGTCATTTTCCCTTCAAGACAAAGCTCTAACTTAACAGGAAAGCCCTGGGACCCTCATATCTTGTGCTCAAGTGAAGCATGGTTATCATATGAAATCAGAAGACAAAAACAAGCAAGCACAAATTCCTAAAGTCGGGGAGAGAAAGCAAAGCAGTAACTCTGTGTGGAAGGCATCCATCGGGAACTCCCATCAGCCTGCACTGCCTTGTTTATGTTGGTAACTAGATGACCAGGTGAAGTGCCACAGGGTTCTCTCACACCCAAATTTTTTAATATGTGTGGGTGTCCATCTTGATTATCAGTAGGTGTTTTGAGGTTGGTGTCAGGTGACTGAAACAGAATAATCTGAAGCTGAATCCTGACAAGACATTGGTGATTTTTTTTTCTTGAAAGACTGGTACTTTAGAGGAGCTGAATCTGTGGCAGTCACTGGGACCCACCTGTGAGGGAGCAATATTTGAAACAATGCCATGGAAATTAAAATCTCTTTGGCTGAATTGAAGTAATATGTTAACTTCCAAATCACAATGCTACTTGATGGCTGAATGTTTCCTTAGAACATTCAACCTTTGCAGGGCACAGCATGCAGTCTCTAAGGAAGATACTGAGATGTGTGTGTTTGTTCCAGTTCCAACAGCAGTCAGCATAATAATTAAGACTTTATTTAAAAATCAATAGACATGATTAAACAAAACTTTGAATAGATACAAAGGGCATCGGCATAACCCATAGAAATCAGTTCTGTACAAGCGTACCTGCCTTTCCCATTCTACGTTGACTTTTAAGAAAAAAAGATTAAATTTCAAAGCTTCTTATCTAAAGTTTTGGAAGAAGAAGAAGTTCAGTAAATGCAGATCTGATAGTGGACAGTTTTTGTAGAAGTTATTTCATAGGCCAAAGTATGATCTTCCTAAATCTTCTGATTTTAAATTAATGAACCTATTCCTCATGGAGATGTAAAATACGCACCACTTCCTGCTTGCAAGTACACAATAGGAAATCATGTACTTGCATATTTCCTGATGGGAGACCTCTCCCACCTTATCCTGCTGCTGTATTTTGGATTTTCCCTTCCCGACAAGGCGGAGGAAAAGCCAAAAGTGCAGACAACCCGCACTTCTCCCCCTGCTCCTCGGGTTGTCAATCAATGCAAGCCACCAATCCCTTCAAAGTGGTTGTTTTGGAGACTCAAACTTCTTTCCCCCAAAAATTAATTTAAAAAAATAAAACACACTTCTGTGTTCCTATGCATTAACGCCACAACAGTAAAACATTTTTTTTAATTGCACTTCTGTATTGCTTTGGGATCATGCCACAACAATAAAACAATTCCTTAGATTCCTTTTCAGGATTCTTTGTATAATGGTCTATCTTTATGTTCAGGTAGATTTGTGATATGGCCATGGTAACTGGACCCCGATGATTGTGTGTTAACAAGAAAGATTTAAAACAAAGAGCATGGATGCCAAGCTAACAGGGAGATGGCTGCAGCATCACACGCCCCCCCTCTTTCCCTGTTCATACCCCACCACCAGAAAACACAAACAGGAATGTGTTTTAGCTGCCTGATTGCAGTATTACTGTGCACGATGAAGACAACATTTTATTTGAAGTGAGGACACATTGCTTTGTGATCCTGTAGCTATGCAGACCAGGGCATTTTTAAAAAATGCAATCAGTCGCTCATTTCTCCTTCCAGGCAGGGTTGCCCCTGTTTGCGCCTTGATTTGCAACACAACAAGAAGAGGGAAATAGGGATTTTGCGATTTCCCCATTCACAGGGCAAACTGGATGAAAACTTGATCAACCCACTGGAGAGCTCCAGGTTGCTGATGACATCAAGTGGAAGATGCACTAAAACCCATGAGCAATGAGAGGCTGTCCAGGGCCAAATTCCACATGGTAATGGTAAGGACAACAACTTTTAAAAACTCACATATAAGTATATAAAAATAAAATAATAGTCTACTATTGTTCATTTGAAAATAAAAATTGTCACTTATGTAACTGTTTAAAAGATTCTGCAGTACAATTATGGAGTCACCCATATCTGTTTTTCTTTGATGCTTCATTCTGGTTTACAAGGATATAGGAATATGGGCCTTCATTTTATTTAGCTAAGTGCTTACCTTAAAAAGAGCAGCTATCAAAGAAAGCACAGGGGCTGACATGGAGGTAAAGTTCTCTCAATTCTTAGTGTGGCATTGTAAAGTGTTATTTTAACCTATTATTCAGTTATTGACTTTGAAGCCACTTTCTTGCTTGGTAGTGCCTTCAGACGCAAAAGCCTTCCCACTGGCATCCATTGTTCTTGAATAGCACAGAGGAAATTGCTTTCTTTTAGAGAAGAAACTTGGTGTCTGGCAGCTGTTAAGTTAAACAATGGAGGTAGGTGAAGCTTTTTGAGCCCCCAATTTATATTTTGAATCAGTGCCAAGTGTATTGTGAAGAGAAAGGGAAATGAGAACAATCACTGAGATGTGTGCAGTAGTTGTGGCATATTGGTCCTAGTATTAGAACAAGAGATGGAGGTCAGGTGATGTCTTTAGCATTTCAGACAACTTGGGAATGTTTGTGGAATTACATACATGAAAACGCCAAACAAACACATATTCCAATT
Organism: Paroedura picta; assembly: GCF_049243985.1. Classification (NCBI taxonomy): domain Eukaryota; kingdom Metazoa; phylum Chordata; class Lepidosauria; order Squamata; family Gekkonidae; genus Paroedura; species Paroedura picta. Next base: position 60,599,878 of record NC_135370.1, on the reverse strand, counting down.
TGTCATTTACTGCTGTTTCATAACAGAGGTTTTCTTTAAACAACTGCAATTTATGATAGTTGTTCTTATAGAACATATCATTAATTATTTCTTTCTTGAAATCCATTTTTCATAGGGGGGGGGGACTGGCCTTTCCCTTCACTCTTTGTCTTCTGTACCAGATTTGTATTTCCAATTCCTTGGACAAGTCAGATATGGTATTGGTTGCAGCTCCACCCATAGGACAGGAAGTGTATCTATCATGCTTTGAGGGACTCAAGTGAATGCTGCCAAGGTGAATACTATAACTGTCCATGAGATTCGAGTTAAAACAACTTTTATTGAGCATAAACATTATTTTATTGTGTATGTTAAATGCTGTCAGGTCATATTATGGGTTTTTTAAAATTTTATTTGTGGTAGTATGGATTTTTCAGAACTTGTAAAATGGAAATTGATGTATACACTCAGAAGTCTATAGGATAGGGAGATAATACAATGTTGAGAGGAATTTAGGCCAGTAAAGTTTACAAAATTTTCTCACTGAATTCCACTTTTATTCCATGGGTTGGTTCTGCCCTACTTTTTTAGTCCACTTTCCCTTCAATTTAACATGGGGAATTTTGAAAATTAATTCCAGAATGTCCACATATGTAGTCTACCACTTTTATCATCTCAGATAATAGATCAGCTATGACTATGCCTGAAGGGATAATGTGGCCAATGTTATACATTACCTGGTAGTTTTTGGGATGCAACACATACCCTGTCAGACTGCCTTTGAAGTCCATTTGGAAACTAAATTGATTCACTGTGTGAAAACCTATTAATATAAATTAAAAAATAATTAGTATCAAAACTGTTTTAATCCATTATCCAGGGCATGAAACTGATAGGTGGTAGTTCTCCCAATTGCTCTGAGACTGCCGCCGGGTGTGCAGTACAGTATGTGCATTAGTGTTGCTGTTTGTGTCACAGATATTGGTCAATCATAATAGCCTTGTCAGCTGAAGAAATAAGATTTCCATAATGTAATATGTGGTTTGAGGCAGAGGTGGGAGTGGGGTGAGATAGTTCTCAAAGAAATGTGAGGTATTTGAATAAACCATATCACATGTTCAGGAACAACAATTGCATTTAAGATGGCTCCTACAGAATAAAGATAATACTGTCATATTAATAGACTAAGGCGACAATTCCTTACAAGGAAATGTTATATTATTTTGAAGTGTCACCTTGAAATAGGCAAGCTTTTTAAAAACAGCTGTCAGTTCTCCAGAATGAAGTATCTTTTTGAATATTATCATCTCATTTCTGTCTGTGAATATTCTGTAAGGTGGGTTATTATCTGCCATATATGCATTCATATCTTTTTTTAGATTGCTGGGCAACATTACAGAAAGCCTAATCACACTGCAATGTGACAGCAGTAATGTTGTTTTCAATGTTGTTTTCAACTTCTGATGATCTTTTTTATTTACTGATTCTGTGCTTAACTTAAAAGATACCCTGTTTTATCATTTCTTCCTTAAATTAAAATCACTTTGGTTCATACTGAATTGAATTTAATCCCAATTTTCACTGTAAAATGTGTTTCTAACCATCTCATTTTCTGCCAAGCCCTGAAAGAATTATTAAAACCTGTGTTGATAAACAGATCCATCACAACACTTTGTGAGATTGTTTCACGTTTCCAGTTAATTCCCATCTGCTCAGGCAGGAGTGATGTAAAGAGTAATATTCAAATTGTGCTGTTAACACCCTTCGCCCAAGAATCATACATAGCTGTAGAAAAGAGCCCCTTACAACTTTCCCAACTGTTTCTGCATCTTATTAACAAAACAGCATATTCCTGAAATAAATAGAAATAAAATTGGCTTAAAATATGATGGCAGTTTAAATTCTGACTGAAACATCCATTTCTGGAAGATGTCACAGCTTTTATGTCATTGAGCTAAGATTTGGAGGGGAAATTATTATAGAACATGTATTTAAAACATTTTATGCTGCCTTTCCACCCAACCAGGATCCACAAGGCAGTGAATATAAAGATATTAAGACATGTAAACAATTTAAATACAGGCAATGATATAAAATTCACTTGAAAGCACAAGGAAATAACCTGAAGGAGGGCCAAAACCCATGTTGGTGACAATAGGGGGTGAGATACCACCTAGGTAACCTAATAGTTATAGTGAAAAACCTTCTGTTGCACTTGTTATCTGAGTATCCACATGTGCAGATATACAAATATTTTACATTTAATGCTATTATATATAATGTCCAACATTCCTATTTCACTTTCTTAAGCAGAATATATCTTTCATTTGTTACTTTTAAATCATGGGAGCTGTACCTTTAACATAATATTTCCCTTTGTTTATTACTTGACCCATTAATATTTGGCCATCAGTAACCATGAATAATTTGCTCCGATATCTCTGTAGCTATTTTGCTGTGTGGAGTTTTAGATACTCCCTTATACCCCCCCCCCATCCTTCTGTAATACCCAACTTTCTGTCTTTATTTGAATGTCCCCTTGTGCTGTCCCCTCCTAGAGTTTCATGCCCTTTGCCTCATGTTGCTCCCAGTCCTCATCAGACCATTTCTTGCCTGTAATTCTTCATTTAAAAAGCCCTGGCCATGGCCCCAAAAATCAGACTTCTGCAGATGACACAATGTGCAAAGCAAATCATTCCCCTGAAATATTCTTGAATGTGTTTGTAGTCTATTTCCTTTTACAAAATTTCTATTATAGATTTCTAAGGAAATTGATAACAGCTTCAATAACAAAAGCAAAATCTGTAAGGCAGAAGTACTTAATGATATACTTAGAGAATACATTCTGTGACCCTGGGAATATATCCCCATTCTTTGCCAAGCTACCTCCAAATTTAAGCAGATAAGTTACTGATAAGTAAAGCAATAAGTGAGCAAGAACAAATCTAAAATCTTTGAAGAAGAGGTGAGCGCTCCCAAGGGCTATAGCAAAATAAGTTTTATGCAAGTTTTATGCAACAAATAGGGCCTTCAGAACAACCCTCTGCTTTAGTTGTATAAGAGAGTCAGAATGCTTTCAGGAACTACAGGCACTGCAAGAACAACTAACAGAAGCTAGATGAGTAGTTTTCCTTCTCATCAGGTGCTTGGTGTCATTCATGCGCTATGTGTAAAATAACTGGGTGGTAAAAGTGCCAAAGGAACACATCCTGTATCTGGTATGTGCATAATTTCTTGTTTGTTAGGTGCAAAGTCATGTCTGAACCATCATGAGCCCATGGACAATGATCCTCCAGGCCTTCTTGTACTCTACCATTCCCCGGAGTACATTTAAATTCGCACCGGCTGCTTCAGTGACTCCATCCAGCCACCTCATTCTCTGTCGTCACCTTCTTCTTTTGCCCTCGATCGCTCCCAGCATTAAGGACTCTTCTCCAGGGAGTCCTTCCTTCTCATGAGGTGGCCAAAGTATTTGAGTTTCATCTTCAGGATCTGACCTTCTAAGGAGCAGGAAGGGCTGAGCTCCTCTAGGACTGACCGGTTTGTTCGCCTTGCAGTCCAAGGGACTCGCAAGAGTCTTCTCCAGCACCAGAGTTCAAAAGCCTCAATTCTTTGATGCTTGGCCTTCCTTATGGTCCAACTTTCACATTGCAACTGGAAAGACCATAGTCTTGACTAAACGCACTTTCGTTGGCAGGGTGATGTCTCTGCTTTTTAGGATGCTGTCTAGATTTGCCATATCTTTCCTCCCCAGGAGGAAGCATCTTTTAATTTCTTTGCTGCAGTCCCCATCTGCAGTGATCTGTCATTACTTCCATTTCTTCCCCATCTATTTGCCAGGAATTGAGAGGGCCGGATGCCATGATCTTAATTTTCTTGATGTTGAGTTTCAAGCCAACTTTTGCACTCTCCTCCTTCACCCGCATCAAGAGGCTCTTTAGTTCCTCTTTGCTTTCTGCCATTAGAGTGGTATCATCTGCATATCTGAGGTTGTTGATATTTCTCCCTGTGTGTAATAGAGAACCTCAAAACTTCCTCTGTAAGTATCCAGCAGTTATTCATTCCTGGTTCCCCTTCTGTGTGGTTCCAGTACTGTGAACCTTGGGAAACAGGGATGGATGCTTGAAGATGAATTATAGATGTGCGTCTACTGGAAATGAATCACTTTGCTGCTTCCTAGCACTATGGTGCTCAGGTAGTGCGACTGCACAGGATTATGGTGGACCCCAATGGCAGCCACTCTGAGTATCTAAGGAAATAGCAATGTAGATCAGTGAGATCAAGATATATGAAATCAAACGCTACAGAAATCTGATTATGATAATAGTTACTTCTTTATTGTGATAGCTACATTTCTATGATTTTTTTTTTGCACTGGCATTTGAATTTCAAATATTTTTTTTCTTTCAACAATATTGCACCAAAAGGAGATTGTAAGTACAGTGGGTGTGGGGGAAGGATAACTGCAGCATCTCAGAGTGTCCAGCTGAATACCAAGTTATAAAACACATAAATCGCCTATATTTTGTATTAACACCTTGACGGGATTTCCTTTGTTGCAGATGCTTTCTGTAAATGTCATTGCACAAACTGCCTTTGAAAATTATAATTATAAACCATGTATAATGTATCAAGCAACACAGTCAATCATTAGTTAGGGCTTGGTCCTACAAAAGGCATGTTGCTTAAATGTGGGACATTTATGACCTGAGTGCTTCTGTTTTGTGGGATGGGGATACTGTTAGGCCCCCACCTTTCAAGCATATAAGTAGAGAAGAGGAAAGAGGTCTATCCAAGTCTAGGGTTATCATTACCTCATGAAGTTGGCAACCACAGAGCAGCTACATTACTTCATTATATGTACCTTGGAAAATGTGGCTTACAGTATGACCTTATGTTCAATAATATAATCATTGATGATATGTATATTCATGCAAGTTCTACCAGTACACTTTTTATTACACTACATCTTAAATGCCCTTGATGAGACAGAATCAAAGTTCAGATTAACATTCAGGGAGTACTTTAAGTGCGCCAATGTTGTATCCATTCACACACACGCACCCAACAAAAGAAAAGAAAAAAAAGAATGTGTCATTGCTATACAGAACATGGACTTCCGAAATGCTTTCCTAAATTGTGATTGGTTATGATTATCATTATAATTGCCAACAATTTTAAAAGTCTATGGTGGGTCTTGAATATAAAGCTTATGGCGTTCCTTTGCAGTGTTTCTAACAACCTGTTAGTGAAATGACATTTTCTACACACACACACACAGTTACTGAATCTGAAACTAATCACCTTCAAACAAGTTCAGAAGCTAGTATTTCGTACTGGAAAAGGTATGATGTTAGTAAATCCTCTACCTATCCTCCACTCCCTGGTTGCCTCTTTAGTGAAGGCAACTTTTGTCATTTCTGCACTCACATCTCACTGTCAATAATCAGAACATTCCAGTTCATATTCTTTTAAGCTGAATCCTGTGCCTGCACTCTGTACTGTTTTGTTTGTTTGTTTTTAATCTGATTTTCTCTTGGGAACTATGGAATGTGTGTTCTGCCCCCAATGAGAAAAATCAAATGTTGCAGCACTGATTTTTTTTGTGCGTGTGCCAAGTGGTCAGCCTCTCTTTATTGGTCGCTTTCAGGCAGGGTGTGCTTTTTGAGAGATACTTCAAGCTGTATTCAGTGGTTGTATAGCCATTTTCCTGAAAGTTGTGCTGCTGCTTCTAGGCATTTAAAGATTCCTTTTAAAATATAAACTCTGTCAAGTCTATCAATCTAACATACCTTCATTAATGTACCTCTCCGAAAATTGTGCAGGAGGGCGCCAGAGGCAGCTGTGCAGGAAGAGAGAAAACCACAGCAATAGTACTTACCCCCCCCCCAAAAAAAAGGAAAATGAACTCAGTGCTGAAGGGAGCAAAATCCATTCAGAAGGGAAAGAAGGGTAGTGTCTCTTTAAAAAAAATAATACTTTGCAACATTTTGCCTTGTGGGAATCACAACCTCATAGCATATCTCTTGATGGTCTGTACCACTTCAGACTGTAGCTAGGAGGCTTTTTGACTGTTCCTTTCCTATAGTTTCAAAATGAGAATGTCAGTGAAGTTAGCACAGAACTTGCTCTCTACATGCTTGATCTGTATGCGTGGGGAATTTTGATGTGGCCATGTGATAGTCCTTGCAATCTCCTATAAGCAAATTGAGGCTCAGATCTCCCCATTGTGTCATGTTGACATTGAAGAGATACTGAATATTATTGCACAGCAGCTGCAGAAGGCCATCTCCCCTCTTCCTGAATCACAAGCCATCCCAACACAGTGCAGCAGGTAAAAATGACTCCCTCCCAGGATCATGGAAGGATGGGTTAGGCAATGAGCAGGTTGAATGTTGTTATACAATGGCAGAATTAGTTTTGCTTTCCCTCATAGACCTATGACTCCTACAAGGCTGTGCAAATTCTGCACATATATGAAACAACCCCAGTGACTATGCAGGCCTAAATGAACACCAAATGGTAAGACCCTTATGCTGACATAACCCCATTCCCTCTATCACATATCGAGTTTCTTTTCAGTGTAGAAAAATGCAACTTTAGCTTACAAGTATTTTTAAAGTTTTCAAATGTTTTACAAAACATCTATTTATCATATGCAAGTATTTGTCATGTACCATCTGTTTGCCTAAAAGACAAATGTTAATTTTAATATTTGGAATAGGTATTTATCACATACTGTAGGCACAAATCAACTATAATTTGTCCATAACTAGAATTTATTGTTTTATTACTTTCATTGTTTTAACGCCTGTATGTGATTGATAGTTTTAATTATCAGCTGCCTTGAGAATAGTTGTTGAGACATGGAATAAAAGTCTCTTAAACAGATAGACTGACAGTGCATTATACAATAGCAATTGTTTCTCCTTCTAATGATTTTTAGACAATGTGATGATGGTGTAATAGGCCTATGAATTATCATAAGAGTATTAGTTGTTCTAGTTTTCACTATGGAGAAATATGGAAGAGATGTAGTTCTAATTTAAAGTTGAAGCAAGGGTAGAAGTGAGAAGCCAACAAATTTTTGTCAACAAATTTTTGAAGTACTGCTTACTTTAATATGGACTTCTCAAAATAAACAACCATATCTTTATTCCTGGAATATAAAGATTGAAATACGACAGAATGTGACCATTTTCCATTGAGAGAGAGGCATCCTAAGCAGAATCACACCTTTCAAAGCCTATTGACTTTGAAGGAATTTAAACGGTGCATTTCCTTAGTATAACAGTGTCATGGACTGACATGAAGAACAGAAGTGTAAGGAATGAACTATTTGTTCTACTTGTTAAAAGGCAAACTAGGAGATCTGCATTATAGCTGAGGCTGCATTTTTAAAGAAAAGGTCAAATGCAATATTAAAATGTCGAAACTTAATCAAAGCTACATAGCTACAAAGCTACATAGCAAAGATCTGATAGATTCCTCAAAATATATAGATAGCAATGGCTGAAAAGTAGTGATAAGGTAACAGACTTATTATTCATTTTTACTATCTGTAGGAATGGGTACAAAGCAGTTCAGTTCATTGTTTGTGGGGTGCCCAGTTCATGATCTGTCATGATCATGAACCAGTTTGGTTTGTGAGGTTCAAGATGTGGTAGAATGTCCCCTCCTAGACATGCTAGAGAAGCCCAGCACAACCTCTGGAATCCAGCATCATTGTGACAATGCCAGCTCAAAAGGACTGATGTCTAGCATAGAATCACGCTCCAAGGAAGAGGGGGTGGCAAGCTCAACAGTACCAGTTGCCCAGCAGGATCCAGTGCCATTGTGGCAATGCCAGCTCCACATGACTTATGTAAAACATAGTAACATATTCCAAGTATATAACATCTAATGGGCTCCCCTGCAAAAAATAAATAAATAAATAAATAAATCTCAGACACTAGTCTGGAAAGGGATTGTGCTAGAAATAACAGTATAAATGATGCTATTGCTGATTATAGATATGGATTTAATGGTTTTAAAATGTTAATAATTTTTCACTTGTACTAGTGTCCTGTTTAGTGTTGGATACTGCCCTGAGCTGGTTTGCCTGAAGGACGGTATATAAACTGAATTTGTAATAATAATAACAATACAAATAATATGGCATGTGAGGATGTCTGGATCTCCCTGGCTTCCCAGCCAGGACCCAAACTTGGCTACTGAAAGAGCAGTCTCCACCACACCTCACTCACCAGTATCCCCAGGTGTCCCATGTCACTTGTTAGCCAGACCAGGGGGTTCACCAGCACCTGGGAGGCCAGGGCTCACCTGCTGATGCTCCCAGTGGCTGAATGGTGCAGCAGAGACATGACCAGCCAGTGGCATGCCTCTTCCAGAGCTGTGCTGGCCCCACAGTGCTGAAGACCAGTGGGGAAGCAACAGAGCATTTTCCCAGGCCCCGCAAGCAAGGCTGATAGACTGGTCCCAGGGGAATCATGTCTGTCCATCTCATGGGTATGCTGGGATGATGCTGAGTCCAGGGGTGGGAAATTTAAAGACTAGGGGTGGGGGAAGGATGGAGAAGCCTGGAAGGGGATGGGGGATAAAAGGAAGGGAAGCAGCAGAAAAAGGATTTGTATGTGAGGAGGAGGATGGAGATGAAAGACTAGAGCAAGAGGCAAGAAAGACAGCAATGAAGAAGTGGAGATATTAAGGAAGATGGAGGTGGAAGAACAGAATCCTTGTCAGACACAGTCCAAACAGCCCCATGTGGGTCTGGAGGTCAGGGAGAGGCTCTGTAATCTGAGAGTTCGGGCCAGAAGACAGTGAGGAGGGAGAGAGCTCAGACAGCCCTTCCCCCCTGCCTATTTGGTGGCCTCCGCAAATGGCCTCTATAAGTGGTTCCTGGATCACCCTGAATGGGGCCCACTCACAGAACCAGGGACATGGTGCCACAGATATTTTATGTCATGAAATGGCAATGCTTTCCGTTGCTATAAATTGGTCTTCTGTTTTTGAATTTGTCAGATGAAGAATTAACTGATTTGGGGGGCATTAAGAGAACTCTGGATTTTTGTTTGCGCTTGCCACTGTTGACAAGCACTCCCAAATCATGGCTTCCTTTGTTTGCCATGGGTACAAAACTCTTGCATGTAGTGCACTCTGCTTTATTTTCATTTCTGCAAGGAAATTTCATGGCTATATTTGTACTTTCTCTTTGGCATATTCCTGGTCTCAAAGAAAAAAAATACAAATCTGCTTTACCTCCTGCTTTGATGGGTATTGCAAATGGCTTCCTTCCAGCACCCAATCTTGCTCACCAGCAGCAGAAGGCAGAAAACGCAATGAAAAGCCAATTAAACATACTCCAAGGGAGAGAGCTGATAGAGCCCACCAGAGTGACCAAGTCCACACAGTTTTGAAATAATAAACAAGATCCTTTACTTGGATTTGAGATTCAAAATGATTACATCTTAAAGAGCACATGAACACAAATAATTCAGAAGAGAAAGCAAAGCCTTCTGCCTCTCAGACAAGCAGAAGTTTCTAGTGTGTGTGTTTATATATATACACACAACAAATCCACATAAGGGGGATTTTGCAAGCTCTGTGGAAGATATAATGTAATAATGTGTGTGTGTGTGTGTGTGTGTATGAACATTGGAACAAAATACAGGAACGCTGTATTTTGTATATATATGAACAGTGGAACAAAATACAGGAATGTTGCGGGAAAAAGCCTCTTAAAACTCATGAGTAATTTGAAACTTACTAGAGTTTTTGCACAGCTGGGGAATCTCCCCCTCTCCATTACTTTGAAGTTTGATAAACATTTTGAATAAGCTGAGACATTCTGACTGGAAATGGATCCATTGACAAAACTGTAGGAACTACTATGTCATGTTGATCTTCTATAAATTCACTTCATAAATCATGAATCGGCAAAGGTTTGTCATGAACATTTGTTTGTGAGCCAATTCTTGCCCATCTCCAACCAGTGCTTTCCATCTATACAGGACCAGATTGTTAAAAAATTGTAATGAGGATTCATATTCTTGTGTGTACATAGTATCAACATTTGAGGTTCTGATTCAGGTATTAATCCCCCATGTGTAAGTCTATGCTAACTCAGCTGTAGAAAAACACATTTGGCAAATTTCAGCCTTTCTGAAGTATTAAGGAGTACAAGAAGAATTTTACATTGAAGTTCAGTAATGTCTGTATTCTGTGTGGAAAGGCACCTTGAAAGTAGTTCTAAACATTAATGGATATCTGTAAGTAACAGTAAAAGTTATTGGAAAATGTATGTCTTTTTATGATTCTCAATAACTTTCAAACAGCATATCAATCTTCTATATTGAATCTAGCATGGGAGAAGAAATTGCTTCAAATAAATTGCTATTCTTCATCACTCTTCTTCATGGCCACTTAGTGATGTCCCCCCCTTAAAGTCCCCTATTGAGATAAATGAGAGAAACACAGTATGGGCTAGATCCCAATAGCTTCTCTTCTGGTAAAAAAGGGAGGAGATTGTCTTTTGACCACTTTAAAAAGGTATGTCATTACTGTAGGCCTTGAACAAATCAGTAGACTGGAAGGGAGCTGTAGTGAATTGAAACTGGAAGAGATGAACAGTGAAAACTGATAGGATCCAACCCAATATATATTTTTTCTAAAATGTTCATTATTCTTTTGCTAGCTTTTTAGTTGCTTTATTACTATTGATGATGGGGTAAAATGCCATCATGTCACAATCAACTGTTGACAAGCCAACAAAGCTTTCAAAGCAAGAAATGTTCAGAGGTCGTTTGACATTGTGTTGCTCTGCATAACAACTCTGGACTTAGAATCATAGAATCAGAGAGTTAGAAGGGCCCTTCAAAGTAATCTAGTCCAACCCCTTGAACAATGCAGGAACTCACAACTACACAGTGAGCCCAATTTCATGCCCAAGTGATCCCCGCACCAAAGACCTCCAGAATCCAGCCTGGCCTGGAGGAAATTCACCTATCATCCCACAATGGTGACCAGCAATTCCCTGGATATGTTAGGAAGGGCCACAAGAAATAAACACTGGAACATCCCTTCTTGCCCACCCAACTCACAATCTGCCTAAATTCATAGAAGCATTTCATAAAATCAGACTTCTTTAGTCTTCCATCCAAATACTAATGAGAGTCAACCTTGCTTAGCTTCTGAGATCTGATGAGATTGGGTTAGCCTGAACCACCCAGGTCAGGGTAAATACGATTATCATTTTATTATTATACTTACAGTAAAAGATGAGAAGCATCTTTCATTAAAAATAATTTAGATCCTAAAAGACATGAGGGAAGTTTTAATTATACAAATCAACCCCCACACCTTACTAATTCCTCTGTACTGCTTCTTCTCTTGTTAATCAACCTCCAGGAACAAAGCAGGGAGTAATATTGCTGAAGCATTCACAAAAAAGAATTTTCTGTATTTTTAAATATATAGAATTCTTACTCCAGCTGTTCCCTAAAAAAACACTTGCCCTGCCAAGTGTGCTCATTCATGTTTAATAATTCTGTTTTGCTTTACATTGTTAGGTTATCTAGTTTTCTACATGTCAATTTGTACTCCCATCTCTGACAAGGTAATCTTTTGTAGGAATTTCTCACACATATAGCCTACCATGAATCTCTGTTTCTATAACATGAAACAGAAAAGTACCTTATACTTTAATGTCAATATTTGGTTGAATTTGAAAATAGATCCATTCAGGTGAAATATGAAAACAGTATGTAACTTGTTGGCTCAAAATAAATAGGAACAATAGGCATAGAATGCCACAACCTATAAAAACAAATGATTAAATACTTTAGGGGGTTTTTTTTAATCATTATGGTGACCTAAATAAGAATATTTAAGGCTCCAGACTTATCTTGCTGTAGGGAGCACACTACTAGGAGAGGAGAACTATGTCTCAGTCCTCATCTCTCCCACACAGAGGAGACCTAATCCATGGGGGGGGGGGTAATGTATCATGCGCCAGTGGGTTTCGATAACACCAATAAAGAAAAGGTAGGCTTTCGGTCTCCAAGGTTGGCCCTTCCTTGTTTCTACTATTCTCTCTCTCTCTCTCTCTCTCTCTCTCTCTTATTTTCCTTTATTTTTGGCTCAGTTTTAAAGATTCTCACCTTGGCTTCATTTTAATAACAAGATACAGAGGAATTATAATTGCAACAAGGTGCAGAAGATTGGCAGGCTGCCAGCAATGTCTGACATTACTTTCTCTGCTCCCTGGTAAGAGGAGATCTTCTAGAAAATTTATGGTCTATAGTTTATAGACAATTACCAAGAGATTTGTGAACAATGAAAAGATAAATTACTGAAATGCATCTAATTGCTCCTTTTAAGGATGCTTCAACTTAAAAGAAGAGCAGAAATACAAATTATAACCCACTGAATTAAATCAAGCAAATTCAAGCCTTTACTTTTCCTTTTTAATACATTTTATTCCATCTAATAATTGTGGACCATACAATTGGCTTTTTTGTTGCTTTCACCTTGGATAAAAACTGCTTATTTAAAGGGTTTAGTGCCTTGGTGTGATGCAGTAAAAAGGAAAAAAAATAATAGACTGAACAAAAACAGCATCTTATTCAGTATTCCCTAGTATATAAAAGCAGTGAGAAGATCTTGGACTAATTTTATAATATTTTTCTTTCTGACATCAGAGGTTACAGAGAAATATGAGTACAGGAAAATAAAACCTAAGATACTGTGGGACGCCCACCTTTGCTTATCCCCCCCCCTTATTGACTTCTTCAGATAAATTATAATAGACCAAAATATACTTTTAAGAGCTAATATATCAAACAAATTCTTTCTTTTTCTTTTTCTAATATCAATAGTAAATATCTATATCTATATCTATATATCTTTCTAGATTCTTTTTTCATTTTTCTTAAACTCTCAATGTTAAAATTATTGTCCTATTTTATTTTCATCATTTTTAATACCCCTACTTTGTTGTTCGTTTCTTCCCTTTCATCTCCTTTTCTCTTATCACCCCTTTCCCACCTACCCCCTCATTATTTGACTCAAATTTTAACAGATGATATAGAATTGCACTGTTGGTGAAATAACGATGACTATGGAAAGGATAATAAGCTAATTCTCTCATCTCTACTATTTTGATTTAGAATGTTTATGATGTGTAATAAATAGTTTTTATAAAAGAATTTGAGATTCTTTTACTACATATATTGGATATATTCAATTTTACTTAGTTTAATAGTTTAAATTTTAATAGCTGTATATTTACATAAAAAACAGTACATGGAAGTAATATATGGACAATTTGTTAAATATTTACAAAAAGAGGAGAGAAAAAAAGAATAGCACCTGAACAATGTCAAAAAGATAAGAGGAATGCAGATGAATGTCTAGGAGTCAAAAAGGTGGAGGGGAAATTATTGCAGTCTCTGATGAGGAGTACAAGAATCTGGCAAAAGATCACAGAGGAATATTAGAGAAATGTGTCAAGAATTATTGGTTAGATTATCAGAAATTAATATAAAATTACAAGAACAAGCACAAGAAATAGTATTAAAGAGAAGTAAAAAGTCAGAAAGGCAAGATTATCAGCTTGAGAAAGCTGATCAAAGAATTGAAATCCTGAAAACTCAAAGCAGATCTAATAATTTGTATTTTAAAGGCATCTCAGAACATTCTGGAAGGTCAGATTTAGAAAGAGTTTTCACAATCTGCTACATGATTATTTGAAAATTCAATATAGACCAGGCATTTAGAGTGAAGGGGTCTCTCTTCTCACACTATCACATGATCTACCCAACATTCCTGTTGACTGCCTCTCATGTTCTCTGGCCTTCAAGGTGCCCTGGTCTTCTGTTTTTGCAGGGAGTGGGTGAAGGGGTAGGAGGCTGGTGAACTGGGACCCCAACCAAAGCAAGACTGAGGTACAGCATGCTACAGGGCTTTCTCCTTCCCTTGGTGGTTGGACCTACCTATGCATCCACCTTTGTATTTTTCAAGGTATGAAAAATGCTGTATGCATTGGTGTCAATCAGGAAATTTGAACATATTTTCAGATTGGCTAGGAAATTATTCTTATTCACCACCTTCATTTTGCATCTTTTAATTAGGCATGGTCTTAGACGGCTTAGGCCTTGACTGGGGCTGGCTGGATCAGTGTAGGTTTTCACTTAAATCAGGAAAGTTTTAGTGAGCTCCCTCAGGCATTTCCCAATCTGCTCCCTCATTGCTTCGGAGGGGCTGGAGAGGGGACCTCAGGACTCAGCTTCATTAGGTGTTTGCTGACATGGGGGTGGATGGTGGAGTTACGGCTTCTCTTGGCATACTGTTGTAGGCAGACTAGGGTGTAAACTGCACAGAGCTTTTATTCCAACCCCTGATCGATTCAGTCCCTGCCCTCTACACAGAATGCAATTTCCGTTTGGATTTTGGGCAATTTAAATTTTCCTTCTGCAGCAAGAAGGATTGATCCGGAGTGACCCTACCTTTATTGTGCGATATCTCAGAGTGCTGTTAATCCTCAATATCCATTTGGGAAAGAAAGCTCCATGGTAGAGAACCTCTGATAGGCTACACCTGGTTTGTGACACGCTTGCCTTAAAGGAGAAGCCCCTAATTTCTCTCAACTTCTGTCGGTCCTGGATTTTTCCTCCCTCCTCTGCCTTTTTCGATCCTCTCTTTCCCCCCCCTCCAAGAAAAGAAAGAGGCTCCCTGCCTGGCTCCTCTTCCCCCACCCTTCAAGAAAAGAAAGAAAGAAAGAGGCTTGGCTCCCCCCACTTCTGAGCCTCCCTAACCACGTGCAGAAGACTTTCCTGTTTCAATGGGGAGGGGGGGGAGAAGAAGACCCAAGTTCAAAGCGATCTGAAATCAACAGGATTGACAATGGAATAAAGAAAGTAAGTGCAGACTCTGCCAAGGATGAGCTAATGGCAGCTTTAGCTGTCTCATGCTTGAAGCTGGGGCTTGATTGCCCTGGGTACTGGCATGCCCCTGGGAGTCAATTAGGAAGGGTCCCTTTATTGATGGGTGGGTCTTTAGTAAGGCTCAGATCAGTGGTTATTAATTAAAACCTATCTGAATCCATGCATCTTGTATGGTGTCTTCTTTGTAGGGAATGTGGAGAAACATAGAAATTATGTCATACTGAAGGTAATAGGAGCAGCAGGTTGTAATTGCCTTGTGTTGGATCCTAATGTTGTTGCCACTGAACATCTGCTCATGTTGTAACTGTTACAGGGGGATGGTTAGGGTCAGGCTAGCCAATTGTTGCTTAAAATTATTCCAAGTACAGCAGCATCTATTGCATCCTGGAATATTGCAAAGTGTGTCTATTGTGTTTGTATAATTTGTTATCATTAATCTCAATCCTAGCTGGCATGTTACCTTTTATTCCATAACTGCCCGTTAAAAATATGACTCCAGTGGACAGTTATAGAGAACAAATTTACTACCTAGTTAAATTGAAATGTATAAAATATGTTCCCACTTACAGGGGGATTTAAAGATTGACCGTCTGGTGCAATCTGCACTTTATCTCAAAGGTTTAGTATAGCACTCTGTCTAATATAATGCTATCCTGAACCGTGTGTGGTTAAAAATGGAATATTTTTACAAATACAGGAATGTACTGAATGACAAGATAAGACAGTGATTTGGCAGCCTTTACCAAATTCTCACCCATGAAATAGTACTGCTTTAGTGCAATGTTTCCTACTGAACAACCAGATCCCCTACTCCACTTCATTTAAAGTGCATTTATCAATGTCCCCCTTTTACTATAACTGTGAAATTGACTTATTTGGTACAGCCTATAATACCTGATTAACCTTCCAAAAGCCATTGTGACTACATATATTCAACCCTCATCTTTTGCGTGATTTCCCAAGCTGCTATGCATTTGGCATTCAGCATAATGATTTTTCATCCCCTCTGCATTTTAAATAAGGTAAGAGGCCATACATACCATGAGTGCTTTCGTTTAGTTCTGTATTGGGGCAAGAAGCCAGTAGAACTGGATGCACTGCAGCCAGCTAACAGATTTCAGAATACATAGGTCTAGTTTTCACAAGCAAATAATGTAGTCACTGCACTGTTTCAGAATGTGAATTGCATAACTGAATGCCCCTAAATTAATAGAACCTCAAATTCTAACTAGTGATTTGATTTTCACAAATTAAACATTAAAAATCCACTTACAAAGGCCATCAGATGATTTAAACTGAGCAATATGTTGTGTGGTTTTCCATCTTCACATTCAGAAAATTAGACTGCTGGCCCAGGTAGCTATAGTTTATATGCTTATACTGTTGCTGACTTGCTCGAATAAGACATGGGTACCTCTTTAATTTATTAATGTTCCTTATCAAAACAATATTTATATCTGTCTTCTCCAAGGGATAGTGTCCAAATTGTTCTAAAAAGTTGTCTTCTTCATTTAGAAGTGGCTGGATTTTGGAGCACAGATTTGAAAAAAGGTTTAACCCTTATGCATCATACAGGAGTACTTTGATATTATTATTATTATTATTATTATTATTATTGATAATAACTGTATTTATATTCTACCCTTCTCTGAGGACTCAGGGTGTATTACATCAGTTAAAATATGTCCTTGGCATATACAGTAGGAATTTATAAAAACTTAAACATTAAAATTCTAAAAAATTAAAAATTAAAATTAATTTACTCAAGGCCATCTCTTTGTCTCCTTCTCCTTTTCCCTGGAGAAAATAGGGGAGCATATAATATATACCCTTAGATGGATTGGTCAGGAGGATGTTGGTCATGGAGGCCAGCAGATTTTCAGTGTTGTTTCAGAGCAGAAAAACAATCTCATTGGGCAGAGCGTTCCACCAGATATAAGAAAGACATAAGGCTTATGTGCCTCATGAACATGAAAATCAGGTGCCAGGGAAAGGAAAGTTAGTTTTGGAAAGTTAGATTTCACTCATTTCAACTCATGTTATCTAGTCCAGTTACTCAGAAACAATCTGAATGAGGGATGTTTGAATATGTGTCAGCTCAGCTCATGGACTGTTCATTGGTTTCAAACTGGGAGACAATTGTTTTTGTCTATTCATTGTCAGAATGCTTTACCTGTTCTTTCCCAGCATTACAGTACAGCACAATTAGCTTTTAGATCATGTACATTCTCATACTGCCCAATGAAGTCCTATCCTTTCTAACCCACTAATCAGCTTGGCAGGAAATTGTTTAAATAGACAGATAAATCAGTAATGAATCTTCATCATCATCATCTGTACACCGCCCGTGGCGCCGCGGGCGCCACGGACTAAATAAAACAGTAAGGGGTTCTGGGGCGGGATGTGTCCGGGATGAGGAAGGGTCCGGATTGGACCCTTCCTCATGACAGACAACCGGAGGGACCAAACGGCAGGCGCGAAGCGCCTGCCGATTGGTCCCTCCGATTCCCAGCCCCAGCAACTGCGAGCCGCGCTCAGCGCGGCTCGCAGTTGCTCCCGGCCTGACGTGGTGAGAGGCGCGAAGCGTCTCTCACCGCGTCAGGCCGGCCCCAAGGAAGCCCCCGCCGCAAACACAACACAAGACTCCAGCCGCCGAGAAGCTGCAGAAAAAAAAGAAACACCCCCGGAGGAGCCTTTCGCCGCTAGCGCGACGAGAGGCAGCAGAAAAAAAAAACCCCTGTAGGAGCCCCAAGCCGGCACGCCCACGAGAGGCAGCAGAAAAAAAAAAACCCTGTAGGAGCCTTTCGCAGCTCCACGCAGCAGAAAAAAAAACCCTGTAGGAGCCTTTCGCAGATCCAAGCAGCAGAAAAAAAAACCCTGAAGGAGCCTTTCCCAGCTCCAAGCAGCAGGAAAAAAAACCCCTGTAGGAGCTCCAAGCCGGCACGCCCACGAGAGCTAGCAGAAAAAAAAAACCCTGCAGGAGCCTTTCACAGCTCCAAGCAGCAGAAAAAAAAACCCTGTAGGAGCCTTTCGCAGATCCAAGCAGCAGAAAACAAAACCCTGAAGGAGCCTTTCCCAGCTCCAAGCAGCAGGAAAAAAAACCCCTGTAGGAGCTCCAAGCCGGCACGCCCACGAGAGCTAGCAGAAAAAAAAAACCCTGCAGGAGCCTTTCACAGCTCCAAGCAGCAGAAAAAAAAACCCTGTAGGAGCCTTTCGCAGATCCAAGCAGCAGAAAAAAAAAACCCTGTAGGAGCCTTTCGCAGATCCAAGCAGCAGAAAACAAAACCCTGAAGGAGCCTTTCCCAGCTCCAAGCAGCAGGAAAAAAAACCCCTGTAGGAGCTCCAAGCCGGCACGCCCACGAGAGCTAGCAGAAAAAAAAAACCCTGCAGGAGCCTTTCACAGCTCCAAGCAGCAGAAAAAAAAACCCTGTAGGAGCCTTTCGCAGATCCAAGCAGCAGAAAACAAAACCCTGTAGGAGCCTTTCCCAGCTCCAAGCAGCAGAAGAAAAAAAACCCTGTAGGAGCCTTTCACAGCTCCACGCAGCAGAAAAAAAAAGCACCTCCTGGTGTCCCCTGGGTCCTAGCGCCCATTGCATTCCTGGTTGCAATGGGCTTTCTTGCTAGTATAATATAATTCAGTAATAAATTCTGGACTTTAAGAAATCCTACCATTAAGCAGAGGCATGCACCAAGAAAAAACATTATTAAAATTTTATATAAGGGGTTCAGTGATCGAGGGATTTCTCTCCATAATTGCTTATGATCATGTAGGACATTGCTGGTTTGTGATCTAAATCCATGTGGTTTTTCTGGTGTTCCCAGGCCATTATTTTCTGTGTATATCTGTTTTGCAATCTGGTCAGGTCAGGTCAGGAGTAGTGTCCTCAGCCCTAGAAAGCAAGATTTGGAAAGCATCAAAAGGGGTTGGAGGTCTAGAACTAGACCACAGCCCTGTACCTAGTAAGTCATTTATCCATGGAGTATTAGCCCAACACCTAGCCAATATGGGAATTCAAGGCACAGTCTTAAAATGGCTGTAGTATTTCCTCCAAGGTTATGGATAGAGTGGCCCAAGGGGAGAGAACCTCCCAGAGTCAGGCCCTAATGTGTGGGGTACACAGGAAGTTATTCTCTCCATAATATTATTTAACATCTATATGACACTTTCACCCATCTAGCCCAGAGTTTTGGGCTCGGTTGCCATTAGTACACTGATGACACCCATTTATATCTATTGATGATGGATAGCTATCTATCGACACTCCCATATTTTTTGGCCAAATGCCTGTAGGTCATCATGGACTGGCTCAAGAAGAGTTGGGTGAAGTTAAATCCAGCTAACATGGAGGTCCTCTGACTAGACTGGCTTGCTGAGGGGGATGCAGTGCAATTCCCGGCTTTTGGCAGAATCCACATAGCACCTTCAACTACTGTCAAGTGCCTGGGTGATTCTGGATGCCTCCTTATGTATGGAAGACATGTCACAAATTTTGCTCACCCTTGCCAGTCATGACAACTTGCACTTTACATCTCGGTACCAAACCTAGCCAACATGATCCATGCAGGCTGGATTCGTATATCACATTCTACACAGGGATGCCCTTGAAACTATTCTGGAAACTCCAGCTGGTCCAGAATGCCATGGCTCAGGTCCTCACTGGGATTCAATGGAAAAACACATTATAGCTGTGCTCTTAAAGCTGAACTGCTCCAAATTGGAGACCAAATCAGATTCAAGGCTCTGATTTCACTTTTAAAGCTCTTAACGGTTTGGGATCCCTGTATTACTGGAACCACATCTTCTGCTACGCTCTCTCCCAAAGAATGTTGACATCAAGCAATCAAAATCTTCTCAGGTTGCCCGCCCCCAAAGAAGTAAAACTGGTCTCAACCAAGGCCAGGTCTTTTTGGGCCCTGGCCCTGGACTGGTGGAATGTTCTTCCTAGTGAAATCAGGGCCCTCCGTGACATTAAACAGTTCCAGAGGTCCTGTAAGACATAGGCTTATGACTGAGGCTAGGAAATAACTTTGAGAAGATGCTGGCCTTTCTGCTTAAGAACCCATCCAGCCAACTAATCCAACCAAACACCATCTAACCTCCTTCAGAAAAATGTTAATTGTAAAAAAGTGGTGGTTTAAATATAATTGTAAATCTAAAATTAAACTTATGATTAATATTTTATTGTATATGTAATTCATTTTATATTGTTTTAACTCTGATGTTATCCGCTGTGAGCCAATCAGGGAAGGGCAGGATATAAAAATAAAATAATAATAATTATATGTCTCATCATAAATAGGCTATGAGGCAATCAGGATCAGCTGCACTGCTAGCAAGTGTAATACTCCTGCATTGTTCTGTGCTTTAGTCATTATCCTGTGATGATGTTCCATTGTCAGCACTCTGTGCTAGATCAACAAGGAGGCAACATGAAGATAATCAGGCATTTGTCCTCCTTTGCGCCATCTCTGCTGGGGCCCTCTACCACTGCTGTTCCTGAGGAGTAGAAAGCGCTCCTGATAGGCCAAGGGCTTGAATTTGCATTCTGCATAGTGGAAGGTTAGTAGCTGACTAAGGATCAGCTGCGAGGCTTCCTTTGCAGGGCATGGCAGTGTAACTTCTGATGCCACTGGTATATCCTTGGCTGGTACACTTGGCAGACACTTCTACTGTGCTGGTCCCTTCCTTGTCCCTGGGTCCTCCTCATTCACCAACCATGGCTCCTCAGGCTCATCTTCTGAGTATACTGAGCTGGGTTTTCTGGGCTGGTTGGAGGGGGTTATGACAACTTTGTTGGCTAGGGAATCCTTTTATGTGCACCCCTACCATTCAGTATTTGTCCCAGTGAGCTTGAAAAACGTTAATGTGAAGTTTTGCAAAACCTTGTGCAGCAAACATTTGAATTGTTCAGTGCAAGACAAACAAACCTGGTGATAATGAGATTATTATTTGTAAACTGAAAAAAAAAATGCTGTTTCAGTTCTCATTTTAATTTTGACTTTTCTACTTCTTCTCCTACTGTCTTGCCAATTCCTTTTTTTGTAAATGTTCCTTGTTAGTAAAATGAAGAAGAAATGTACCTTTCTGCTAAGAATGGTAGAATAAACTAGTTAATGTTTGTCTGAGCTTTGGAAATGTACAGCCTTGTAAAAACATTAAGGAAGGGGTGAATGCAAAGAGGCAGACTTAATGTAATGACAGGTGCATTGTAATAAATGCCTGGAAACATCCCATCCCCGCCCATGGTACAAGAGCAGCTTGTCCTCACAATTTACCTTTGTTTCCGTTATGTAAGCAGAAGCAAAATATAATGAATTAAAAGTAGGCTTATACAATTAAGCCACAATTCTTCATCATCCAGTAAACAGAATTATTAAATTAATTACCCATGCTGCAGATAGGAATTTATAGCTACCCTATTCCCACTAAACTCAATAGATTGCTGCAGGGAAAGCAATTTAAGCTTTTAGATTCTTTCTATTCTGAATACTGCTCCCATGAATTTTAGTGCAAGCTAAAAAAAAAAATTCCTGCATAGTTAATGCAATGGAGAATGGCAGGATAAATCAAAAGAACCTCTAACCCTCTATGGATATTTTAACTTTAGCTCCATTAATAAATCACCAGATGATTAATCATTTTTATAGCACTTTTAGTATACGGATGTTTCTTTCATGTTTTCCTTGTTCATTACTGCAATGGTCTATAAACACTGGCAGTCCCAGATTACCAACAGAACTCATAGACTGAGAGATTTTGTTTTGTTTAAGGCCAACCAAGGGCAGGGAATTGACTGTAAGATCATATCCCACCCCCTTTCTACTAGGCTTCAATGATCCTTCTGTATACAATGAGAGATATGGATTGCATACTTCTTTGCTTCTGTAACCATTCATAAAAAGCATTTAAGGCGGGTTTCTTCTGCCCATAATGGGTCAAATGTGATTCATATGAATTTTTCACTCCAGCTGTCTCATGTGGAAACTTACTCAGACAGATGACTTTGAGTCTATTTATAACTGCCTCCTAATGGTGAAGTTTAGAATTGCACCCCCCAAAAAAGTACAGGAAAATGTATTTTAATATGGGAGTGTACTGAAAACTACATGTTTAAAACAACACCTGAACCATGAGTATGCATGGGGGGGGGGGTGGTAAAACTCAAATTTGGAATGGAGGAGTGGCAAAATCCTGAATTTTAGGGGATTCCCTATACTAGTTATTTTTGCTTTTGATTTCTGGATTTATGGGCCTGTTGTTTTCTATTTAGGAATAGGGAATTCTACAAGTCATTGAACAAGTTGTTCCCATTGTCTCCTATGGAGAAAAATGTCATGCTTTCTCCAGGCAAAATAGTATGGATAGATACAGTGTAATACAACAAGTCAAATCCTGTACCACTGGCAATCAGCAAAATATCATTGTCGAAGTTTGTAGTATATTGCCAAAGTCTTTATTCAGGCAAAGCATTTAGTTCTTCAGTGATTAATTTTATTTATTTATTTATTTATTTATTTATTTATTTATTTGTTTTGTATACTGCCACTCTCTATGTAAACATAGCCAGGTTTCTATGTAATAATAAAAGGCCACAGATATGCAAGCTAAAAGGAACGATGGTGCAACACGGTAATGGATCCTAGCATCAAATGGCACACCTGCTGCCAGGTGATTTCCCCATATGGGGGTTCTCAAATGGGCAAGGCCAGCATGCACGCACAACCTACCCCCGAAAGGATGCATCCCAATGCTGCAAACCACCACAGAGCAGAGACATCCCAATACCCACCAATGCTCCTAAGCCTATAGTCAGTTCCACAACATATACTTTATCCAATGTAAGCAGAGGTGCATGCCATCCCCCACAAACAGGGCAGGCTGCCAGAATGTAATGTCTGTGTGAAAGATAACCTTATCCCTCATGAACCGTCCAATTGCCTTGCATATTTTTCTCCTAGTTAAATACACTTTTTCCAGCACCAGTGTGCCATGTTATCCTTGCATGTAGAAGCCTGTGACACAGTGTCTAAATGCTGGTGCAACTAGTCCATGCCCTTTTGAGTCTGCTGAATGTTGGCACAGATAGCCCCATGCCCTGAGTCTGCAGGTCATTCTCTCACAGCTGAATAATGACTGTTTGCAGTGCACCGTGGTGAAAGACTTCCGCTGCTATGCTTGCCAGAAGAACCAACTACTTCATCCTTCTGGCTAGACCAGTTGATGTGAAGATTTGGTCAATCCCCAGCAAGTCCCATCCTACTGCTGTTGCATATCTACTCTCCCATAAGACAATACTGTGGCAGATGATCAGGATGGTCCTTCCCTTGGCTATAGAAGCTAAAACAAAATCCAGTTATCAAAACAAGCCAGAGCACACATATAGCTTGCAAGCCAAGAAACACCAGTGCCTGGTGGCCATTATTTGCTGTGATGTGAAGCTACACACAACTGCACCTGTGGCCATGCTTATCCAAAATGACTGAATCTCAAAATAGCCCATTGGGAGGTGCTGTTTTGCAATGCACTTCCACAAAACTCTGGCAAACTGAAACTGGAACAGACAGGATGTGTTGGCATGCACCAGGAAATGCCTGGCCACATGGCTAGGTTTTCCAATGTATAATAGACCAGGGAGAGCTTCCCTAGAGTCCATATTGAGCATGATATGTGCACCTTGTGAGTGTTAGTACATTTTGGATCGTTGTAGTTGGATGTGCAGTTTGAACTGATGTTAACTGATGGTACCATCACAGTTCTAGGCTATGCCTGGTGGTTGCTGACACAGTCTCCAGTCTCACACTTGCAAAGGTAATAAATCAACTGTCACCCAGGAGTTTCCAGGAGACCCAGAGGCAATTACAAGGTGGTCAAGTAATAAACGAAGCACAATTAACTAGCCAGTACACAAAAGGTCTGAGTGTTCTGTCCAAGGAAGCAGGGAGGACTGGAGTTCAAGGTCCACAAGCAAGTCATGTGTCAGGAAATCTCTCTCTCTAAAATTAGTAACAAGGCACATACAATACTCTGTTTTACCAAGAGGAGGACAGAGCAGTAGTTTGTCAAAATTGGTCCCACAAATGGTTCAGCCTGCTTCTCTGCTTTTATTACCTTAATTACTGAAGATCAGGTGTTCTTCATTCTTTGATTCCTTGGTCCTGCACTAACTCAGTTTCAGGAGTCAAGCTCAAATGGTGTTGTGCTAACAGTCTGGCATCTTTCCTGAGCTGTAAATCTTACCCT
This sequence comes from Paroedura picta, assembly GCF_049243985.1. NCBI lineage: Eukaryota > Metazoa > Chordata > Lepidosauria > Squamata > Gekkonidae > Paroedura > Paroedura picta. The sequence goes on along the minus strand of NC_135370.1, from coordinate 60,575,716 downwards.
ACACCTGCAACACTCTGCTGGCTCAGGAGACCCCAGAGGTGAGAGACAAACTGATTTCTGTCCCTTCTCCTACCAGAAAGACCAACTCTTACCTCCTAAGGCTTCTTTTGCTGGCTGAGCCTCTAAATTCAGCTGCTCAGACAGGCATTCCCCTGGTGATTCTTCTATTTCCTCATCCTCAGAAGAAGATGCAGCTGGCTAACTCACAACACTAACGTTCTATTGCTGCAGAATACCCCAAAAATGCTAGGGAGAAAGCCATCCTGAAGAGGACTGCCACAAAAGAGAAAAGACAGATACAGGGCAGAAGCTACAAATCTTACTTCCCTAGTGAGATTCCTTTCATGTGCCTTTGTGTGCTGCTGCCAGTGATTGAATTATCCCTAATTCTGTACCAGGTGACTGGAAGGGGAATGAGAGGTTCATTCTCCACTGGCTCCATCAGGATTATCCCTGATTCTATCTTTATTTAAACTTGCTAGATGTAAAAATAGTCCATTCTAGTGGTTTTATTTTCATTTAAAATATCACCCTCCCAGCTAGGATGGTCCAGCACGGTATCCCTGTTCATATATTGTATTCATATTAGCCCTGTTCACATTTCATCATCAATCATTAACTGGATAAATGGCTGTTTTCAATTGCATGTTCAATTGCTCAGTGCAAATGTAAAGAAAAACCATGTCGCATATAAACAGGTAGTATGCTTGTGCTTGTGTTTATGGCTAAGGATGATTTAGAAAGTGAATATGGGTGAAACTGTGTGACCAATCCATCCAGAGTGCTTTGCAATGCTATCCCAAGAACACTGTCCTGAGACTAAGCCCCATTGAATAGGATTGTGAGTTCACCTATTTAGGATTACACTGCTCCAGTTGTCAGGTTATCGTGATATGTACCTGGTCAAGAACTGCCCTAAAGATTTTAATAAAGTTTCCTTTTGATATTTCCCATCACATCTGCTGAATTAGATATGATCTTATACTGTTGTATACACATTCACCCAGTTTTCTTGTTCTTTTCGTAGCTGCATCATCACATTTTTTAAGGTCTTAGTGAGCTTTCATTTCATTTCGTTGTTTGCCTGGAGTATTTATTGCAGACATGAAAGATATTCTCAAATATGCTTCTCAGATAGGGAGGCTGAAACAATACTTGATGGCTTAGGTGGAAAACTGCAAGCATGATTTTCCATCTTCCTTGCAGAAAACTTGTATATGACCTATGTAGATGAATTATTTATCATTTTAACACAGATTTTACAATTCTGTCTTCCTTTGGAGGGCTGGATTTAAAGATGGTAAAAATCAACAAAGACTTCCCAGGTTTGCTGAGGCAGTGGAGGTATCTCCGAATTATAGAGCTGGAAGGAGCCATCTATAACCCCAGCTCAAAGCAGGACCAGTTTAAAGTATCCCCGACAAGTGTTCCTCATCCAGATCATTTCAAAGACTATTGAAAAGTATCAGGCCTAGAACCAAGTCCTGTGGCACCCCACTGGATACCTCCCTCCAGTCAGATGAAATAAGAACAATAATACATTTTAATTTGTATCCCACACTTCCATATTGCTCAGGACGGGTAACAACATTAAAGGCAACATACAAGTTTAAGATTAAACATTTACAACCCAACAACCTGATAATGCCCTCCAACTAAAATTCCCAAACCAGGGTGGGGGAGTGGGGAGGTGGGCTGATCTTCCATATCTCCTCCTGTTCCTCAGTGGTGAGGCCAACCTTTCTTGGTGGCTCTTATTTCAGGACTTGACCATAAGCCTTGTTGAATAGCTCTTTCTTGCAAGTCCTTCAGAACTGATTTGAGCCCTGTAGGGCCCTGTTCTCTCCTAGCAGCATATTCCACCAGACTGGTCAAGGCCAATTCACCTCCTTCAGGCTGGGGACCCTGAGCAGATGTTTATCCAAAGATCTTAATGGGGGATTATAAGGGAAGAGGTGCTCCTGTAGGTACACTGGTCCCAGATCAGTTAGGGACATTGACACTTACTCTTTGTGTGTTCTCCAGCCATTTCCCTATCCTCCTAATTATCCTAAAGTCCAGTCCACAATCTTCCACTTCCAACTCTGTCAAAAACCTTACTTTAGTTTACTAGGTAAACTACGTTGAAAATGTCCCCTTGATCCAGTAAGCTCATTACTCAAACAAAGAAGGAAATAAGGCTGTTTTGACAGGACTCACCAGGGACAAACACATTCTAACTTCCCTGGATCACCAAATTGTTCTCACAGACTGCCCCCTTTAAAATCTGCTCCAGCATCTCTCCTGGGACAGAGGTCAGACTGACTGGCCGGTAGTTTCCTGGGTCACCTACCCCCCCCCCCCCCGCATTTGCCCCATTCCCTCCAGCCTTAATGCTTGTGATGGTGTTCATGGTCCTTTAATTTGTTCCTACATGGACCATCACAAATTGTTAATGCTATCTAGGTTTGATCAGTTCCTGCATCTATTCTGCAATATCTTAAATCTATGCCCCTGCAAAGCTGCAAAGCTTTGAGATTAAGGGGATCAGGCCCAGACACATGGTGATCCATACCCCTCAGCAGAGAGTAACCAATGACCAACACTTTCCTTTTCCTTCAAGTGCCATTTCTTTGTATCCCCGTGCCCTCCTTACTCGAGTGTTTTCCAGAATGCAACTGCCTTTCAGGTGTTCATGGTTGTCATGCTGGTTCCAAAGAGTCACTATCAGTGAGATCAGGTCACACTTACATGTATTTGTTTTCATTTTCTTTCATTAGCTTTTATCTATTCACCTTCACACTGAGACTGATATTCCAGTCCCCCCCTTGTTGTCTTTTGCACATGTACTGAAGCATTTCAGCAGCCTCAAAGGAACTGCACAATCCCTGTTAAAGTTCATTCCCCACTCATCACAACATTGTGCTTCCAGGACAAGCTTGTCCCAGAACACATGGTCAGGGGATGATCGCTGTATCCAAGAGTAGTGGCATTGGATTCAGTGTGTCTACTTTGGTAGTAGTTAAGTGCGGCTGCTTCTAATTTGGCAAGCCGAGTTTGATTTCCTGCACTTCCACATGCAGTCAAGCCATGATCTTGGGCAAGTCACCATCCTGATTGGTTTCACAGAACAGTCCTGTCAGAACCTCTCCTATCTCACAAGGTTTATGTTGTAGGGAGAGAAAGGGAAGGGAAGTTGCTTTGAGAATCCAGGCAGTGAAAGGCAGGGTATAAAAATAACTTTTCTTTTTCTAAAGTGAGGAGTAGGGAAAGAATCCAGAGCCTTCAAAGTAGGCAGAATATTACTGTCTTCTTTCCCTGCTGAAGCTTATGATTAATATAATGGAATATAAACTTTGTCGTGACCAGAGTTAAACTCCTGTTATTGCCAGCCAAAATATATGGCAGGTGGAAATAATGTGAGCAGCAGGAAAACCTACTTAATAAAGGCAGTATGAAATCTGCACTTATAGAAGAGTACATATGACAAGTAAATAGGAAGTGGGATAACATTTCAGTTTCTGGTCTGCCATAAGGGCAGAGTTTCTGGGTATGGCTAATACCCTTACAGTGACCTGTAAAGCCTTTGTTCTACCCAGGAAGGATAACTGGCCTAAATAGGACTGTTTAAAAGGTAAAATAATGTGGCTAAATAGGAAAAATTGGGGCTAGAAGGCCCAAGAAAATTGAGGAACATCTCTTATTAGATTTATCACCTATTCCTTTGTTTGATTTGCCCATTTCTAATGTGTTTCATAATCTATAACATAAATAAAGCCCAACTGGGGTGGTGGAAGAAGTTGGGACTCATTGCCTACCTGATTGGCCATGTGTCCAATGAACAGCCAATCAAGTTGGCAGTCCCACCCCTGGCCACATCCCCCTCTAACGTCTTCCACATGGAAGCCTCACCAGGCCTTTTTAGGGTTGGGGGGGCAGTATTCCCCCACCAACGCTCACCCCTGCCCCAAGCAGTCCCACCATGGCATCACCAGGCCTCAGCAGGCCTGCCTGGATTGGGGGGGGGGGAGGATAGCACCTGTTGTATTTTTCATACAACAGGCTTTTCTGCTAGTATTCCATAAACTTCAGAGTAGGTTAGCTGTAAGGATATATATAGGATCATGTCTAATATTAATCTAAGTAACATTAATTCTCAAGAGATATGTAGCAAGGTGGGCAGAATATATGGATCAGTATAGATTACAGGTGGGACACACATTTGTTTTCCTACCTGCCTTGCAGTGCTCAGGAGAAAGATGGATATATGCATATTCTAAATCAATAAACATTTGGCCAATTGGCCATAAACTCGTTCAGCTGAAAATGTGTTTCTTTTCTTTCACAATACATATTTTATTGAGATTTTTTAAACAATAAAAGTTCAGAAAAAAACATCAATTAAAAAGATGAATGAAGGATACAATAGAAAGATATCAGTTAAGTTTTCAAATTTCTCAGAGACAGAAACAAATACAAGTAACAATTTAAACATATTCTGAAGTATAGTTACTGTAAGATTATTGCATATTTATAACAGAAATTCAAAAGAAATCTCTACGCATCTCTTTTTTTGACATTAAGTCTAAGAAAAAAATTTCTTTGCCGTGCAGGGGAATACTTTTCGCCAAATGAACCAACAGACACTTAATGGCAGTAAATAGGCCACAACTTTTATTAACGATAGAGCGTTGACCAGCATGGGGGAGAATCGAACCAGCCCTCTTGTGGTCCCCTGACCACAAGGCAGCCACACGCAATATCATCAGGTATGCACGAGGCCCTCCAACACCCCCTTGGGCTCCCCGTGCCCCCAATGCCCTGATGGATGAAAAGGGGAGGTGACCACCTCTTGGGAACCCGTTGAGGCGTGAACCCCTGCCGGGTTCTGGGCCACCCGGAAATGCGGATCTGCCGCCCGAGCTCATCCTCCATGAGTGATGGCCTTTCGGCACCGCTTACCCACAACCTCTTACGGAGGTCCCCCACAAAAGCATGCCAGCACGCAGGCTGGGCTTGCTTGCCAATGGTTCCTCCCCCATGCCCAAAACCCGCCAGTTGTGACAAAAAAGATGTTAGCAATATAGCAAACATAACATGAGAATATAGTAACATATACATTCTTAACATTTTCTATTCATCTTAAATTCTACAAAGCTGAAACATGGAATTAATATAATCCACTGTAAATAGGGAGGGAGGGTGGGCAACCTCGTCGGCAGAGAAGCGGGAAAGAGGCAGAAGCCTCTCCGACGCTTCCCTATATGGAGCGGGCAAAGGAGGCTGGGAAGAGCCGACCTGGCCCCCTCCTTCCCCAGCCGTCCTTTTGCCGCGCTCCCAATCGCCGCCCCGAGGATCGCTGGGACTTGTAGTCCCCTTCCCTGCGTTCCTTCGGCGAGGGCTTCCCCGCAGCGGCAAACGCGCCCGGGGTAAGTCCCATTCGCCCTTGCCGTGCAGGGGAATACTTTTCGCCAAATGAACCAACAGACACTTAATGGCAGTAAATAGGCCACAACTTTTATTAACGATAGAGCGTTGACCAGCATGGGGGAGAATCGAACCAGCCCTCTTGTGGTCCCCTGACCACAAGGCAGCCACACGCAACATCATCAGGTATGCACGAGGCCCTCCAACACCCCCTTGGGCTCCCCGTGCCCCCAATGCCCTGATGGATGAAAAGGGGAGGTGACCACCTCTTGGGAACCCGTTGAGGCGTGAACCCCTGCCGGGTTCTGGGCCACCCGGAAATGCGGATCTGCCGCCCGAGCTCATCCTCCATGAGTGATGGCCTTTCGGCACCGCTTACCCACAACCTCTTACGGAGGTCCCCCACAAAAGCATGCCAGCACGCAGGCTGGGCTTGCTTGCCAATGGTTCCTCCCCCATGCCCAAAACCCGCCACAGAGCAAGGGGATGGGTTCCTCCATCCCCGCGCTCCCGCCAACGCTCTTACGAACCGGAAACGCCCAACAAGGCGTGCCTCAAATCATCCAACCAGAAGTCCATCCCCCATTCGGAGAGATGGACTCCATCCGCCCTATACAGGGCCCATGAACGATGACAAATGTCAGGGTGTGGGATGCACACACCACCTTCTGGAATAAGAAACTTGGCAACCATTTTGTTGACCTTTTTTCGTGCCACGTCAACCTTTTTTTGGGGAAACGGCCCCTCTCCAAATACGCCGCTCTAACAAGGCAGACCACCAGATACGAAGCCCAGGAAAACGACAAGAAAGTTGCTTGAAGTCATGTCTGATGGCGTCAGCTAAGCCCACTGCTGTTACACTGGTGAGGTCGTTCTCTCCAAGATGTACCACCACAATGTCAGGAACCCCGGTACGATGAATAAAGGTATCCCCTGTGCAAGCACCGAGTCATGTCTGACCCTTGGGGTGACGCCCTCTAGCGTTTTCATGGCAGACTTAATACGGGGTGGTTTGCCAGTGCCTTCCCCAGTCATGACCGTTTACCCCCCAGCAAGCTGGGTACTCATTTTACCGACCTCGGAAGGATGGAAGGCTGAGTCAACCTTGAGCCGGCTGCTGGGATTGAACTCTCAGCCTTATGGGCAAAGCTTTCAGACGGCTGCCTTACCATTCTGCGCCACAAGAGGCTCACTCTGCGCCACAAGAGGTACGATGAATAGCCGAATCCAAATCCCTTTCCAGGGATGCCCAGCGCATGCTTCGGCGGCCTGCCCAGGAGATACGATAACGACCAGCCAGGCCCAGGTCATTGTTCCAACCGGATCTTACTGCATAACGCGCAGCCCAATGAACGATACTGTGCCTGATAACCAGCACTTTCGGGGCAACCTGGACCAAACCTGCAACATGAATACGGTATAGAAACGTTACAGCAACAAATCTGGATGCACATATTTCTTATATGCCACTGAACGCCACCGGCCCACTGCCCTGAGCCCATCCGGAGGCACTCCAGAAGCAGCTGCTTCGGTTGCCGCCCCAATTCGAAATGAGTGGGTGCCAAATTGTTTTGACGGAAGGCCCAGCTGATGGAGCGTGCTCCTCAAAACAGCCCCAAACTGATACCTTGACAAGCAAGTGCCATTTTCGTGAATCAACAAAGGGCCGTCAATCTTTGGCCTCACAGCTAAAAAGGCCCCCACGATGGAGACCGGGCAGGGAGCGTCACCCCAACCCCTCCTTAACACTATGTAGGATCCTCTGCCCAGCTGATCAGTTTTTGAACGGCGAAGAGTGATGTGCAGTTCTTCGTCAGTGAGTTGCACATCTCCCCTTGCAACTGCTTGATCGCCCATGCTTGAACGGGACCCCGATACAAGCTCCGAGCACCGGAAAGCCCCAAAAAATGCAAGAGTAAACGCTGCTGCAAAAAGGGCAACCTCGTAACCGTCAGAGCATACAGCAGGCAATTGAATCACCATGTTCCTCAAAATGTCTAACGAAATAGGCCGCCTGGGGTCAGCTGTAACTGGGCTGATCCTCTTCCATCCCTTTAAATCTCCTGCATTTGTGTATTAGAAATCTGATCTTTTGAAAAACACAAAAGATTTTCCAGTTTTCCCCAAATAAAGACATTTCCCAAAATGAGTACATTTTTTCCCAAATTGAGGATACAAGTGGGTATAATGTAGACCTTACTGTGCCTATTTAAAAAAATGTGAAACAGTTCCATGGAAATAAATGCATGTGGAATGTCTGTGGATTGTATTGTATCCTAACATAAGGTGACCAGATTGTCCCACTTTTGGAGGGACATCTGGGGGTACCTGGCAAATTGTACTTATGTTGAGATTAAAATATATATATATATTACAATACTATTTTTGCATTCTATGCATTCTATGAAACTTTTTGTTGATCCATATAGACCAAATTTTTAATCAAGAACCCCCCCCCCCCTCCGGTCAATGGTGTCCCGCTTTACCAATGTTAAAATCTGGTCACATTATCCTAACAACCTATATAATGATCATCAGTCAACTAATAGCAATTCCAGTCCTTCATGACACTTCCCCATATAGAAACTATCTAAACATTATTTTTGCCTTTATCCTTTCAAAAATTACAGTTGTCATGTTCTCAGATAATTAGTCACTCCAATAATTTAACATCTGGATTATAGTTGAATTTTCTGTAGGTTAAATGAGCTGCATCTAATGCTGAGATAGAAAAGGGCCTCAATAAATAAAGAAGTACTACCACCTTGCAAGCACTATTAACTGCTCAGTGCTGCTGAACTTTCAAAGCAGACTTGGGCAGCGTCTACATGGGCTTGGCTTCTGCCTGCCTGAAAAATAGCAAATGCTTCAGCGCACCAGAGCCAACAAAGAAAAAGAAAATCAAGCTGACACTGTACTTTTGGAAAGTTTATTTTTAATAAATATTTTTTCCCTATATACATACAGAGAGAAAGTTGGGAGGGACCACTTCTTTGAAGATTATTCACTTTTTACTGAAAGCTATAATTCCAGAAATTCCTCAGAGTCCATAAGTCAATAGATGACAGCTTTATTTAGTCAGTTAGTAAGGGCGTATATGTTACTAGATTCTAAAGATGTAGATGGAAAGGACCATCAAGCTGCTGCAACTGATTTGTGATAACCCCATATGGCTTTCAAGGCAACAGGTCTGTGGAGGTGGTTTGACATTGCCTGCCTCTTCGTAGTGACCCCGGACTTTCTTGATGATCTCCCATCCAAATACTAACTTAGCTTCTGAGATCCATCCAGGTCAGGGAGGAAACAACCCTGAGAATCTGAAAACCATGGTCAGATGCTAGCATCAACTTCAGCGCTAAGTGATAGGTTGCAGGTAAGCTTCTTCAGGAGCGATCATTATGGTTCATTACAGCCCACCAGGGGTTAGGAATGCATACTTCTAATCTGGTGAGCCGGTTTGATTCCCTGCTCCTCCCCCACATGCAGCCAGCTGGGTGACCTTGGGCTCGCCACAGCACTGATAAAGCTGTTATGACTGAGCTGTTCTCTCCCAGCCTCACCTACCTCATAGGGGAGAGGAAAGGGAAGGTGATTGTAAGCTGCTTTGAGACTCCTGGTAGAGAAAATCGGCATATAAAATCCAGTTCTTCTTCTTCTAATATGTTTTAGTTTATTCCAAATAGAGTAGTACCTCTGAAATGAGAAAAGAAAAGGGAAGCTTGTGGCTATCAATGCAGCTTCAGCTTGCTTCTAGGCTCACTTGTGGCAGAGGTTCAATCTTTTCAAGACTGGCTGTATACAATTCTTAAAATGAGAAGGAAGACCTTGCCACCAACATGTGGCAGGGCTGACAATATGGACCTTTTGCTTTGTACAGAGAACTCTTACATGTTGAAGTGTCCTTCTTTTGCTACATTTCAGAAAATCCGAAGTTTGTATTTGTTTATTTTATTCAAAACATTTTAATGCCACCTTTCCACCCAGTCGGGGTCCCTAAGGCAACAAACATAAATAATGAAAAATATGACCAATTAAAAACCTATAAACAAACAACGCCAGAATTGGGGAGAAGGGCTCATACATATTGGGGATATGCCAAACAAAATAAAAAGTTCTCTGTGTCATGCAAAGCCCCAGGAGGCCATATTTATTATCCTTGATAAAAGGGGGTAATGAAAACAAGTTCCCAAACTGTCTATCTCTTTCAGCCTTTTATTATACCACAGCATGCCTGCTGAGTGCTTTTAGCTGCTTTTGAATAAACACAGTTTTCTCAAATAGCAAAGTTTCACTATATTATGATTCATTACAGAAAAGGTATAAAGAACAGTAAGAGAAAATTCATCGTGAACATTAAATGTTTACAGATTAACGTAGCAGTTAAATATTGATGAATATCAGAAAAATGCTACTACAAGCACTCACCTTACCCCTTGAATAAAGTCCCAAAACACTCTCAAGTGTTTGTTTTTAGTATTCTCAACTATGCTCATAAAACCACTATTATTATCAATTTAGTTAGGTGATGGCTTTATTTTCTGGGCAGAAGGATGTTCTAAGCCAATTTGGCTCATTATAGTGCCTATTTCTTTATGCAAATGTCCCTTAAAATCTGATGATGGCCACCATGATCACAAGTTGTGCAGCCATGTGGACAGCAAGTTTTAATGTTACTCCTCAATTAGGACGCAATGCACCAGTATCTAATGGATCGGCATAGTGCTTAACACTACCAGTCCTATTACTTTTTATTGTTTATCAGCTCTGAACAGTTGGAAGAGTGGTTTTGATTTTTGTTTAAATGTTTTTGTTTAAAGGGCAATTACAAAAGCAAAAGCAGAAACACACGATGACTGACCTTGTTTACATACAAATGCCTTCAAAATGTGCACATGTACTGGTTTATTGATTAAATAAATTGCTCATAAATTAAATTGCTCACAAATGTCACTGTCAATTTGGGTACACTCTCCCCTTCACATGGCCCATTAAGCGTTAGCTCCCTGAAGGTTTACTGTTTTAAAATGTCTGTTTTATTGGATACAATTTCCTCATGAGTGATTGTTATGCTGCAGGAAGCTTCATGGATATAAACTAGATTTCTTATCCACAGCAGAAAGCCTTGAGCAAGATATTACCATTTACATGATAATTAAGTATGGAGCAAATAGATCAATTAATAAAAGTGGGGCTACTTTCAGTCAACTTAGTTCAGACTATATGATCCATGATCCTTTTCCTGGGATTTATTAGACCATAGTTTGGGGGTCAAGATACCTATCAGAAAATGTTCATGGTTGTTTGGCAGTTTGTTTTTGCTTTATCTGTTGTTTTTACTGCCATGTCGTTATCTTAATATTTAGTAGGAGAGATGGCAGCTATCTGGGCTTCCATTGTACCTAACAGCAGCCCATGAACCCTGCAGGATACTACCTTCAGAACAAATGTTATAAAAGCAGCTTTACATTACTCAAGGAACCCTATTCCCATAGGACTGTAACAACCTAATCTTGCATACTAGGCAGTAACTACCTAATCTTGCATACTATTATGGTGTCTCTTAGAAAGGAAGATATTCAAAGACTTCTGGGGAAGTGGTAAACTGTACAGAAGCACTTTAAAAAGCTCCAGATTTATCTCACTGTAGGCGTATTTACATCAAGATAGAGAGAACTTATTCCTCTGTTAACCTGTGTTATTGCCAGGTTAAGTTCGTGCGTGTGAGAGAGATCGTTGAAATCTTGCTCTGGGGGAAAAAAATTTCCAGGAAAAAATGAACAAAGACACCAAGTTCATGAATTATATGGGTTTTATTATTCCATTATCTCTAACAAAGATTCTCTTTTCATTCAGATTCAGAATTTCCTGATCTTACCCCAACACAAAAAGGCTACACTGATAATATGTATCTTGGCTTAACCTAAAATATCCTAGCCTATCCTAGCCATCAGTTTTATTTACAGTAGCATAAAGCAGATGCAGCATGCAGTATGGAAAATAATATAGCAACATGGCAGCAAGCAGCATATGTATTTCACCAATCATGAAAGTGTAGTGGTTGAATAAAAATATAGTTGGTATCAAGTGGCGGGCTTGAACTGGATTTTGATCAAAAATCCAAAACAAAGAATAGCAAAACTTGAATGAGCAGATTTAGAAGGAGGCCTACATAACTATTTATGGATGAAGAAAGGAGCCATGTAATTAGAGATGAACTTTTGAGAATATATTACCAATCAGTTTCAAGATTAAAGAAGATCATCAGCATAGGGAAGTTGGAGCTTTAAGAGAGATGGCTTCGTTCAAACATCTGATTACAAAATAAAAAGATAATTCATTATGATAGATATTCCTTCAGCTAGAAACAAAAGAAGATCGTATATTACTTCAAAGGATATTTAAAAAGTAGACAAAATTATAAAGTCTTGAAAATGTCAAGATATAGGTGGAACCCTTTATCATATATGGAGGACTTGTGAATAAGTAAAAGAAATTCATGGGAAATTGAAGAATATATTAAAAATTAAATTCTCTGTAGAAGCTAAGAATACATGATTAGGATAATGCCAAATTAATTACCATTTTTAAAAAGATCCATGAATACATGGGGATAGTGGCTAGAATTGTCTACAAAGCAAAATGGAAATCAGACATCTGTTCAAGTTTTTAAAAATAATAATATTTATCAAAAATAAATTGAGATATTCTGTGTTCAATCTGATACCCAGGCTGTAGAAACACCTCCATTCAACAACAACAATAACAAAGTGAATTTTAGAAAGGTAGTTTACTTGGTTATGATACTGACAGCCCTCTGAAAGAACTGTGTTAGCCCTAATTGGGAGTTAGGGTGGATGTACTAGAAGAGCAACTTTTGCAGGAGAGCTTTAGTTTTGCGCTCTTCCTTACCCTATAGATTTTGAGAAGCAGGGATTAAGGTGATATGCATTCCCAATCTAAATGGTGAGATGTATGTTGGACTGATATGTGAAATTGTAGATACAAATATTATAGTTCTCTCATGTGTCCTAATGAGGCATGTACTAGAGGAGCTCTTAGATCTCACAGCTCTTTGCACAATCACTTCTGTTAAAGCAAGCAGGTATTTTGATGGCTTGGCATACTTGCTTACAGATGTTGATTGCTAAATTTATGCACCTATATTAAGTAACACCTGCTCAGATGCAAAGTGGGAATCTCTTATGGAACATAAACCTCATGTCATTATAATGTGGTCACATCTCTGAGATTTCTGCTCTTCTCTGAATACTTTTTCAGTGGGCTGGTGAGTATAGAAACTATCCTTCCCCTCATTGTTTTTCTTGAGAGAGACCCTGTCTTGTGGAAATGAAATCCAAAGGACATCATGCAGAAAAATCTACTTTCGAAACTCAATGGGTTGCTATTGATTTTTCTTTTTCAAAACTAGGTTTGCATGCTTTAAATGATTTACGGGCCATTAGTTCAGGTTAGATAAAACTTTTACTTTGTTATTTTGAGCTGGAGAATTCAATAACAGAAAGGAAAGCATTGTGCTACTCAACTCAGATTCTAGAGGGGGGGGAAAGGGGGGATCTGGTGTATGAGTTCAAAATGGTAGTTAGGTGTGAAAAGCACAGTTTCAAGAAACCCACTAAGTCTGATTCTTGTGTTGTGTGTCAGCACAGGCTACTTTAATTTTGCGTGGCTTTGAAAATTCAACAGATTGGTAATTTAGTTTGCAGATTTGCTTGCAATGCCATTTCAATGGTGCAGTTGCAAATTACAACAGAATACTTAGGAATTAATTGCAGAGCCCTTCTTTTGTATTCCTGGGGGAAATTCAAATGACTTTTCCCTGCTCTTTGTGGAAACATGTAAGGACATTTCTTATGCTATGCTAACAGCCCAGGACATGTGGCAGCATTATTTAATGTTGTACTACCAGGCTAACTGGAGAAAGTTTGGACTACATGGGAAGTGCCCATACTGAAGCCATACCAGCAATAGCTGGGGCCATTCCACATGACTTAAAGGTAGCCAAAGTCTTTTGTAAATGCTATTAATTCAGTGTTCCACATGACATCGTAAACAAACCGTAAAACTCCCGCCGAACTCCAGCAACAATCGGAATTTTATAGCGCTTAGGGGGAAATCCAGAAAAGTGGATTCCCCCTGAAAAAACCACTACACTTCTGAGCACAGGCCGCAACACATCAGCAAAAGACATGTGTGTTCTCAAAATAGCAGTAGAAAGAATGTCCTTCCCTCGCTCTCACCCCCAAGCTTCCGGAGACACGATTGCCATTTTTTTTTCCTTAGACCGGTGAAAGCAAGAAATAAGCAAGGCTTCTTCAGCTGAAGTCCCTCAACAGAAGTGCTTAACAGTAAAACAAAGCTCCCTTCTGCAATTGTCTTTAAAGTTTCTGAGCACAATACAGCCCCCTGTTCAACACTGCCTGTAATTTTGGCCACAAATCGTGCCCATGGGGGGGGTACTTGAAGAGCATGGAAACGATTAAGCACCAGCTCCTACAACAGCAAAAAAGGCCTTTCTGAGACAATCATTGAACAAATATTCATTATGACAGGTGTGTTTGGGTTTTTAAAAAACAGTTTTTAAAGGGAAAGGGGCTTTTCGGGAGCACGAACACAACTTCATTGGTTGTTCTGTTTGATTGATGGCCAGGGGCGGGTAGAAGCGCAGAAAAATATTGCCTCCTTTGTTCCGATTCCAGCGAGACCGGAAACCTGTGGGGAATGAATAGACCGCTACTTGGACTTGAATTGAAGGTGTGTGTATAGGGAGGTCTTAAAACCAAGAAAGGGCTTTTTTACTCATAGCAGCAAAACATTGGAACACTCTCCACAGGTAGTTGTGTCAGTCTCAGTCTATCTGTGTCCCCTGTCAGCTGGCAAAGACATGTTTTGTTTTGTTTGACATACCCACAATCACTGTTATTGGTCCTCCTCCCTAGTTCTGGCATTGTTCCTTTGTGTTTTATTAGAAATTACTTTATACTTTTAAATGTTCTTTGTCATTGTTCAAATGTTTTAATGTTTTATGTACACTTCCTTGGGGACACCCATCAGGTAAAAAGGTGGCATAAAATAAAGTAAATAAATATTGCTCTTAGATCTCCACCTCTCTCTCCGAAGAATATGCTTCCCATAGGAGAAGTGTCTTGAGAAACTGGAAGATGGGAAATGGAGAAATCAAGTATTGTGAAAGGTTTAAATGGTAATTGATCTGAATTAAGTAATTAGTACTCCTTCTGTCCAGCAAAAGATAAACATAGGTGATAAATTTGCCATTAGCTTATTATCTCAGCTTGGAAATGCTACTTTTGTAATTATTTTTCTCATGGGTCAGGTAAAAGGGCTAGTGTAGCATTTTGTCAACCTTTCAGTACACAGACTGAACTCTCCACGTTTAAAGAGATTCCGAGCTTCAAATGAGGTCTGAATGACTGTTAGAGGTGGATTCCAGTTCATTCTTTGGCAGCAAGAATGAACACATGTTTGATGAGAAACATGAATTGGAACAAAATGTTGGAGAGGTATGGCCCTGATGTTGGTGTTACCATTGAATAGGTATGATAATGCTGCAATCGTTCCACATCATTGTTGTTAATTAATTAATTGTTAAATTAATTAATTTATTTATATACCGTCCTTCCCATGCAGGCTCACATATTACAGTATATATTAAATTATATATTAAATGGCATCTAGCCAAAATTTCAAACAAAACAAAATATTTTATACCGATTTTGTTGAAATGGGTTCATTGTGAGAGCTTACTTTCTAAATTTCGTTCTGCTTGCAAGACAGATGACATAGCTATCATGTTTTCAAACCTGCATTTTATTTTAAATTATGGCGGACACTAGTATTAATATAGAGTAGATTCCTGCATAATACTAAAATGAGACTCTTAAGATATACTGTTGTCTTGTCATGGAATCATGTATATATTTGGTTTGTCTAGCATGACAGGCCTAAATATTTTAACTTTTATCATGTTTAATATTGTTAATATACTACATTTATCATTTATTTTATAAGATACTAGTAAATAAGCCCGCTGCAGTCAAAATGCAGCGGGCGCTAGCAGGGCGCACCATGAGGGCTGCGGGGCTGTGCGGCCCTGTTCAGCAAGGGCGGGGGTGTCCTGTGGGCCTGGTGGCTACCTCGTAACAGGAGCTGGGTGTCTCTGGATCCGTGGGGCAGGGCACAGCTGGCAGCGGCAGTCCCGAATCTGGCGGCGGCAGTCCCGCTGGTGGCGGCTTCTGGCTGGCAGCGTCGGGGCGGCGGTCCCAAAGCTTCAAGTGTCGGCGGTTTGTGGGTGGCTTGGGGGGGGATGTGCTGCAGTTAGCGGCAGGCGTCTACGCGCTGCTGGCGGGTGTTCCATAGGAGTCGGCCTGACGCGCCGAGAGGCTGCGAGCATGGCATTGTGGGATTGCAAGGCATTGCAGGAGTTGGAGTCCAGGACGAATCTGGAGTCTTCCTGCTTTCTCTTGTCTTCGTCGAGGCTTGCGGCGGCTGTCAGAGGTGGCGGCCTGACGCGGCGAGAGGCGCTTTGCGCCTCTCGCTGCATCAGGCCGCCAGGCAGGGAGCCCCCGGCAGCCACGCTCCGCGCAACTGCCGGGGGTTCACTCGGGCGCCGGCCTGACGCAGTGAGAGGTGCTTTGCGCCTCTCACCGCATCAGGCCGCCAGGCAGGGAGCCCCCGGCAGCCACGCTCCGCGCAACTGCCGGGGGTTCACTCGGGCGCCGGCCTGACGCAGTGAGAGGTGCTTTGCGCCTCTCACCGCATCAGGCCGCCAGGCAGGGAGCCCCCGGCAGCCGCGCTCCGCGCGACTGCCGGGGGTTCCCTCGGGCGCTGGCCTGATGCGGCGAGAGGTGCTTTGCGCCTCTCGCCGCGTCAGGCTGGGAGCAACTGCGAGCCACACTGCGCGCGGCTCGCAGTTGCTGGGGCTGGGAATCAGAGGAATCAATTGGCAGGCACTTTGCGCCTGCCGATTGATCCCTCTGATTGTCTGTCATGAGGAAGGGTCCAATACGGACCCTTCCTCATCCCGGACACATCCCGCCCCAGAACGCCTTATTCTTTTATTTAGTCCGTGGCGCCCGCGGTGCCACGGGTGGTGTACAGATGGTGCTAAGTAGATTTCGTATTTATTTTTCTGTTGTCCCCGAAAAAAAGTCTTTTGACTTGAAACGTGGATGGATATTTATGAATAGAATGTTTAGTCCCCTTCCGATTTTCTACTTCGTTTTGTTTCCTCTAGTGGTGCCTTTCTGTCACTGCTTAGCTCATCCTTTTTATCCTACTCCTGGCATAATGACCAGATGCTTTACTAAGTAACGAGGCTGCACATTTACCGATCAGAGTCTTTCAACAAGGGCAGAAATTCGTCAGGGATAAATGCTAGAACTTCACAGCAGTGTACAGCAAATACTTTCCCAGAAGGGCAGTAAAGCACAGGAGAAAGGTGTTAATGATCTTGTTGCTCTACAAACATCCCCAGTTATAAATATATAAAGTATGAATATCACTTTATTAACAAGCCCCCCGTGTGCCACAAAGCTTCTTAAGCAACTTATTCAGCAAAGTTTACTGCTATACAAGTTGGTTAAATTAATGGGGCTGCTAGAAAACATGACCAGGATTCCTCACATTGGCCACTGACTTTAAAAAGAAATGATGGAAGCAGGGTTATGCTTTAAGATACTGTAGTAATTATTTTTTTTTAATTTACATAGATTGACAAGATGGCTGCAACAGTGACTGTCAGCAATTTCCATCCAGGATGTGGGTGATAATGCTGTGGAATGAAATCATCAGATTTCTCCATAAAGTTCTGTGTTTATTCTACTATTGATGATAAGAATTGTGACCTTTGTTCAAAAGGAACATCTAGAAACAGTGAATTACACTCTGGAATTCTCATTCCTACACTTCTCCACATGCCCATTTCCATCAGCAGCTCTGTACCACCATCACATAATGGCCTTCTCCCTCCTTTACTCCTTCTTCCTTAAACCATTTTTCCATAGGGCTGCTTCTATGGCATCATGGCAAAGAAAAAGAGAGAGATGGGCTGAGGTGAAGAAGAAGAGAACAGTGTCAGTGACAGTGGTGAAGGAGGAGGCTTCTCCTGCTGAAATGAAGGGAAGACTCGGCATGCACACATGCTGATGGGGAGGCTGCAACTCCCACCTCTGGCAGGGGGAGAGGGGGTAGCATCTGCAATTCCACATCCTGGCCCAATTGAGAGAGAGGAAGGAGACCCTCCAGCCAGCCAACCTGATGTGGGTCTTTTTAATGCTCTTGTCACCACCACCACTACCCTTCTCTTCTTTCCTCACAGGCCAGATAACTATCCTGGATGGGACAATTCTAGCCCCCAGACCATATGTTTGATATCCCTGAGAGCCAGTTTGGTATAGCCTTTAATCTGGCAAATCAGGTTTGATTTCCTGCTCTTTCTCCTCATGCAGCCAGCTGGGTGACCTTGGGCTCGCCACAACACTGATAAAGCTGTTCTGACCGAGCAGTGATATCAGGGCTCTCTCAGCCTCACCTACCCCACAGGGAGCCTGTTGTGGGGAGAGGGAAGGGAAGGTAAATGTAAGCCACTTTGAGCCCCCTTCGGGTAGAGAAAAGCGGCATATACGAACCAACTCTTCTTTTTCCTCATCCTAAGGTTAAATTGTTTTATTTTTTATTTTTCTTTATTAATTTCTTCTTTGTTATATCTATACACTGCCTTCCCCAAAGGCTCAGGGTGGTTCACATAAAACAGAAACAATACAGATAACATAGTTTAACAATAATAAACTGATAATAACAAGCAACATAGAACAAGAGGGAAAATATGGAGAACATAAAATTAACACATACTGATAGCCCAGTGGGTTGGCAGAATTGTAGTGGGTGCACCTAAATACTTATTTGCATACAGACACTCCATTTGCCCTGGAACAGGTGCATGTGTCTATGTGGAATAAATGTATGTTTCTGGATTATTGGCAACCATTTCCATGGGAATACAATTTGTGGAGGGCTTCTGTATCCTCTAGTCGCTTTCCTAAATTAGGTTCTTAGCAGAAAGTGCAACAACATGCTGAATCTTCACTCCTTTTGAAGAACTTCTCACAGAGCCTGTCTTGAATATTGCCTTAGTGACACGCACTTTAGAGATTGGCAAAGCAGAGCTGTCACAGTGAACGATTGCATAAACTTTAAAAACCGATTAATGTGCATGGAACACTGGAAACACTGAAGTCTTTAGTTAATCATAATGCCAGAGGGACCAAATCAAGACTAATGTTGTGGTTCAAGCAGCCTTATCTGCATTAAGAGGGACTGCCCCATTTCCCTTTTCAGGTTCTAGAATTCCTTCCTTGTCCCTTTACAAAGCAGCATTAATAGATCTATATTCTAATGTTTTGTATTCTTTAATTGAAATGCATATTCAGAATAGGGTTTTTTTCTCATTTCCAAGGGGTTAAAATGACATTTCAAATCAAATGCTATTTCCCTTATTATTTTACGTCTTGATTTCGACATAGGATCACTCAGTATATGAGTCTTCTTGAAAGTATGGAACTACAAATAAATCAGACAAAAAATGTCCCCCAGACATTGATCTGGCATAGATTTGTTTTCATAGGAATCATTCTATTGTAAGATAATAGTATCTATAGCTATGATAGATAGTATAAAAGTAGCAACAATTCTGATCTGCTTATTATATAAAACTGACTCTTAAATATTATTATGTAGAACTAACACCTAAATAAATATTGAAAAAAATAAAATAAAAAGTGAAACAGAAAATAATTTTTTATCATGGATATTTGCCCTTTTTAGACCAGGGATGTCAGTTGCCTGCTTGTACTGGGAAGCCTCCTGATGACTGGGCCCAGCTTCCCACCCCTGATTCTTGGAACAGCCAGAGAAAGATGGGGTCAGAAATGATGTCCTTGTGATACATGATGGTACATCTACCTGAATGCTGGATGTCATGTCAGTGGAATCAACCGCCTAAAGACAACGTGAGTTTCCCCTCACTGATGGTCTTCAAGCAGCAGCTGGACATATACTTTTCATGGATGCTTTAGGCTGATCCTGCATTGAACAGGGGGTTGGACTATATGGCTTGTTTTCCCCCTTCCAACTCTAAGATGCTATGATTATTATTATGACAGCATACTTTTTATATCTTTTTTTTTTGTAGCACTGGTGTATCCCTTCTGGTACTTGTGATCTTAATATCTGAAAAAGAACTGAAGAAGAAAAATACGATGGAAGCTACAATCCTATAACACTCATCTCGGAGTATCACTATTGAATTTAAGTGTGACTTGATTTTGAGTGAATGTCCTGCATGTTTTAATGGTGTTTTAACAGGGTATCTAGTCTGTTCTGAGAGAGTTGTTCCCCTGTCTCAAACCTGAGATCCTCGAACAAGACCCTTCTTTGGTAATGTAACTGAAATTATCCTCAGTTAGGAACAATCAAGCACCACAAAGCTTAATAAGCTTTATTGTTAAGAAAATGAAGAGAAAGATTTAAAATGATACAATTCCAGTGAGGATACAAAGTACATGAAAACAGCAAAGCAGTCAAGTTTCCTATGTTTGGGGAAATTGTAGGGGTCAGCAAACCGAGAGTGCAATGGATGAGCCTCACCCTGGGAAAACCTCCTTCATGATCAAGGTGTTTCCTCTGTCAGGTAACTTCCTAGATACACTTTCTAAAGATTCTTACAGCATGTATGTTAAGTTCTTCAAGCATTAAGAACTACAATTCAAAGTCAAGCAGCACAATTCAAAGCAGATACAACAAGAAAAATGCTGTGAGGTTAACTATAGGTACCGATGGAAAAAGGAAAGGTAAAGGGATAAGGGCTGGCAAGATAGTCTACATTAAAAGGAAACTTTGGTCACAGATTGGTTGACTTCCTACATACAGTCAAGGTCCCAAGAGAACTCTCTGGAAGGTAAGTGACCTTCCCCTTCTCAACCTTTACAGCTGTGCACAGTAAGTTAATTAGCCAGGCTGTGGGAGGCCTGTGAATTAGACTTGAGCTTGAAATGGTCATTAAAGGGAGGGCTGTTCTCACCAGTTGCTGACACCTTGTATTCACTGTACTGAAAACAGAAGGGGGGGGGCAAAATCAATCTCATGTGTGCTTATATGTACTATTGGCCAGACCCATGCCAGGAGGAGGATGGTTCAGCTACAGAAGCCCAGATAGTCAGAAGGTATAAAGCTGACTGATGTGTGGGGAGGCAAAAAGAAAGAGAGGCAGAAGAAAATGGCCAGATATAAGGGAAGTCATGAAGGGAGAGATAGTTGAAAGGCAAGTAGGAGGATGGAGGGGGTAGAATATTATGGTAACCAGGTTCCCTCTGGCCACTGGCAGGATATGGTGGGTAAGATCCAGGTTGGGGAAACTCCTAGAGATTTGAGTGTAGAGTCTGAGGAGAACAGGAACTTCAGGAGGTGCGATGCAATAGCATGCATGCTCCAAAGCATCCATTTTCTCCAGGGGACTGATCTCTGTAGTCTGGAGATGAGATGGAATTCCAGGAGATCCCCAGGTCCCACCTGGAGGCTGGTATCCATATATGAGATGATAAATAAAGTATCTAACAATCTCTGGCAAGGAGACAGGCCCAGAAAAGGTAGCTATAAATGTGACCCAAATGTCTGGAAAAGTATTCAAATCTAAATAAAAGGAAGACAGAAAACCCTACTAGAGAAAGGGGGGGGGAAGTAATCAATTTAATTCTGTCTTATTGGATACCAGTAAGAAGAGGGCTTGTTTTCTCCTGCTGGGATTCCTCAAGGTTTCAACCACAAGACAGTGGACTCCACTGAGTGGAACACTCCTCAAGATTTGATCACAGAATCATAAGTTGGAAAGGGCCTACAGAGTCATCTAGTCCAACCCCCTGCACAATGCAGGAACTCACAACTACCTGCCTATCCACAGTGACCCCCAGTGACCCCAGTTTCATGCCCCAGATTCTCTAGAATCTGGCCTGGCCTGGAGGAAATTCATCTACCATCCCACAGTGGCAACCAGCAATTGCCTAGGCATGCAAGGAGTGGCCACAAGAAACAAACACTGGCATATCCCTTCCTGCCCACCTATTCACAATCTGCCTAAGTTAATAAAATCAGCATTTCTGTCTCTGCTTAAAAGCTTCCAAAGAAGCTCACCGCCTTCTGAGGAAGCCTGTTCCACTGAAGAACCACTTTAATTGTCAGGAACTTCTTCCGGATATTTAGCCAAAAATTATTTTGAATTAATTGTAACCCATTGGTTCTGGTCCAGCCCTCTGGGGCAACAGAAAACAACTCTGCTCCATCTTCTCTATGGCAGCCCTTCAAGTATTTGAAGATGGTTATCATATCACCTCTTAGTCGTCTTCTCTCCAGGCTGAACAGACCTAACTCCCTCAACCTTTCCTCATACGACTTGGTCCCCAAACCCTTCACCATCTTTGTAGCCCTCCTCTGGACATGCTCCTGTTTCTCAGGGATGTGATAAGAGGTCACCCCTAAGGGAACTACTACTATCATCTCTGAAAAAAATATGGTAGCAAAAGCAATTACCGTATTTGCCGGCGTATAAGACGACTGGGTGTATAAGATGACCCCCCAACATTTCCACTCAAAATACAGTACTATGGGCCACTATGGGCAGCTCTGTCTATCCCAACTGAAGTGCACCCGGCGTATAAGACGACCCCCCACATGGAGGCATGTTTTTCAGGGGGGAAAAGTAGTCTTATACGCCAGCAAATACTGTAATTTTGGTAGTTAAATGTATTATGAAAGGAAGTGTTTGAAACAATGTAAGCTTCTTTAAAACTAAGGATACAGATTCCTGAAGTTCTGCTCAATTAAGGATTAGAGTCATTCTATTTACTGTGCATTTGATCTGAAGATATGTTTTGATTGTAGGAGAAGAGATGTGCTATATTTGGAGCAAGGCAGCAACTCAACTTACTCAGCGGTATAAACAATAAGAAGAATAGGGTAATAGTAGCAGACAAAGGGGCAAACCACACATCATTCCTGAAATGAGGATCAAATTATAATGTGTTACATGAAAAGCAGGTGATCTCCCCGCCCATTATAGTGTAGTAGCAGACACAAAAACAGGTGTTAACAGAAACAAATGTCAACTACAAATTAAACCAATGAAATCAGGAAGATTTGCCAAAAAAAGGCAGGATGAAATAAACTTATTGACAATACACAAAACTGAACAGAACAAAAAAAAATCAATGTATGTGTACTTCCATAACTCAATGGTATGAAATCGAATGGATATGGTTTTATTTTCAACCAGATTTTGTGAAACAGAAACAATTGGTTCCATTCTATCTTGAAAAAGTCTTTACTGGCATTTGAGCATAGGGATGTCAACTGAAACTTTAACTGAAAAGTAGATTGAGAATATCACAAACTTTCCTTCTGTTTCCAGAGATGGATAATTTACTGATGCGAGCAGCTCAGCAGTGCTGAAACAGAAGCTGATAAGCAAAATCTGATACGTTAAGGATTATGCCTCTCTGCCTGATGTCTAAGGCTCCTTTAGAATTACAGACTTCTTCCAGTTAACTCTGCTGCTAAATGACATGACCGATTGACAAACACAGTCATCCAGGACACAGACATGTCTAGTGCATTATTAAATTATCAGCTGATTAAAGTCATTATAGTGTCAATCTAAATCAATGTGTTCAAAGAGATGTGTTACCTTGGAGGAATTAGCAAGGCTATTAAATCTGGCAAGAAGATCCATCAGCAGAACAGGTGCTAATCAGTTCTGAAGAAAGATCATTGCACGAACAAACAGATCCTGTTTTACTGACAGTACAGAGTGGAGCAATCACTGATATACTGGAAACCAGAATGCAACTAATGAATAAGAAAGGGAATAAGAAAAAAAATAAGATGTTATACCTCACAGCTGTTATTTAATTAATTAATTTGTTTACCACCCCTCTTAGACTTGCTGCCTCATTACAGAATAAAATCAATACGTTAATTTAATTTTTAAAAAATACACTTAAAATAGACGTCAGTACTGCTGCTGTATAATTTCTGCCATTATTGATATGCAGTAAGGAGGTGAGAAGAGTTGGAGCGAGGGGGAAGGATGGGAAAGATGAGGGAGGCCCAGGAAGTTGTCATGATATAGCTCCTAAATTGGCCTCAACTGTAAGCCTGGCAGAACAACTCCAACTTGCAGGCCCTGCAAAACTTACGTTAAGACCCAGATACAGCCCAGGTTGTGAACATACTAGGGTGCTATCATAATTTTGCAACTACGTTTGCTTTTTGTAGATGATTCTTTATGATGAAATTTCTTGTTAATCTAATGCAATTTTAATATTATTGTGTCACTTGGGTACATGACCCACAAATGGCATTAAAATACCACAAAATAACTTTGTTAGTTGGCAGGAAAGTACTTTATCATGATGAAGTGTAAGATCCAGTCTGGAGGGTTCAATATTGGGTGAAGTATTGGGACTTCCTAAATATAGTATAATTGGTTTGAATCTGCTTTTAAAGCAAATTGTTCTATATCTACAAATGTATGTTCAAACAGCAAAACGCACAAAGCCTTATGTCTGTCCTCATTTTCCTTAATGAAATTGACTTTAATATATGGATACCACATTTTTCTTAATGAAATTGAAGTTAGCATATGGACACTACCTTACCCTTTATTTTCTTTTATCCTGGTTACCTGTCATTATGAAAAATTACTATCACCGCATGCTTCTCATTTTTAGGATGTTTATTCATTGCTTTTCTTTCCATATCTTTAAGCCGGCATTGTTCCAATTATCTTGGACTTGACGAGCCATTAGCAAAAATCATTGTTGCCGCTTGTGTGTCTGCGTTATTAATGCAGCACCGTGTGTAACACATTGTGTTTGGACTAGCAAATTAGTATGCTATCATATCCTGCTTGTCCTGTCATTTTAATGATGCAGCTTTGGAGTCAGGGAAAGACAAATAAAGATCAGTTAGGTCAAGCATCCCTTGCTGTCATTTCCAGCCCCCAGAATCAAAGCATATACAGTACGTGACATACAATCTGTACAGTTGTGACAATTGGTCAAGTCCTCCCATGGTTCTTAAATTAATTTGCTGGGTAATTTATACTCTGGAAAAGTTCCACTTTTAGAGAAGTTTTAAGCTTTTTTTTTTTTTTTTAAGGAATTGAAATGTACTTTGTGTGCTTACATAACAATGCAAATTTCTTCAGTGACAAGAGAGGGCTCAACTTGGTATGCATGTAGTTGTTGTAAATAGGGTTGGGAGCTTCAGTGCCCGAATTGGCCAATCTCTCCCAGTGCAGCCAGCACCATGCCGTGGGGGGAGAAGGGGAGGCACGGGCATCAGCTCGCTGGTAGGTACACACACGCAGGCAGGAGTTCCGTGCCTGTGTGTGTGCGCCCACCGGCAGGCTGATGCCTGTGCATCCCCCCCCCACGGTGCGGTGCAGGCTGTATCAGGAGAGACTGGCCACTTCGGGTGCCTAAGTGCCAAACCCTAGTTGTGAAGAAAGAAGCCAAACAACCCATCTACAATCCCCAACTCTCTGTTCAGAACATTTGCCAGAACCTATAGGGCCTTGCTAAGCCAGATAGAAATGTATGGAAGAAGATGGGAAGTAGGTAACAGAGTAGAATTTAAGGTCCCCTTAAGTTTATTATATCTGTCTGTCTATCTGTCTATCTGTCTATCTGTCTATCTTTTATGGCTCTGGGCCATTGACATAAGAAAACCAACCCTGTAGAGTTGTACCATTTTCCCTGCCGTTTGTGAGTCATTTGCTAAGCTTGATGTAAGTAAGTAAAATTTCATTTCTATCCCACTTTTCCCTGAAGGCTCAGGGTAAGTAATAACAATCATCATATAAACAATAAAATAATATAATAACAATTATATAAATACTAATATTAAAATCTTAAAATATAATGTATATTTCAATTTAAAATCAAATAATTCCAGAAGCCATGTTTCCTTCTCTCTTTAGCCAGACCTTACTATTGTCCAGAGCAAAGCTGTCTTAAACTCATCCAGGATTTTATGCCTTTCTGAGAAACGCAGAGACAGCTTGTCTTCCCAGAAAGAACTCTTACCTTATTGTGTCAGCAAGAGATAACCAGAGGAATTTGAAGGTAAGTTGTTTGTTACAGAAGAACAACACCTTATGGAGCCCTGCCCTAGGGGATCATACCATTACCAATGTTCAGATAAGACCCAGAATGGGTCTTCCCTGTTCGATCTGGCAAAATACCTGCAATATGGCATAACATACACACACACGTGGTTATGTATGTTCAGAGTTACATAATGCAGGTGTGATGGACCATTAGTTTGAACACCCTATAAAAGGGGAGCCTTAAAGCAGAATGGGATCAACTCTCCTCATCTGGAGGCACTTCTATAGAGCTTTGAGTCAAGACCCAGGGACATCATAATGTGCAGTCAGGGATACTTTCTGTCTGGAAGTCCATTGAGTCATTCTCTTGCCTTTGGGAGATGTAAGAAGACTTGAGAAATGGAGTCTGTCTCTTTCATGTTAATAAACTATGCTTTAACTGTGAATCTCTGGGAGAAAAGGGACAGTGCAAATTCCTGATGGTGCATGATCCCATGGATTGAAACGTGCCTGATTGTACCCTCCATGATTGAGGCACTGTGTAATCTAACTAAGAGAATCCCCCTTGGGTTGTGGTGCTATTCGCTGTTTTTATACCCTGCTTGTCTCTATCTTGAAGAGTCTCAAAGCAATTTATAACCTCCTTCCCTTCCTCTCCCTACAACAATCACCTTGTGAGGTAGGTGGGGCTGAGAGAGTTCTGAGAGAACTTTGACAGCCCCAATGTTTCTCAGAAGGCTTCATGTGAAAGAATGGGATATCAAACCTGGTTTTCTAGATTAGAGTCCACTGCTCTTAAGCAATACACCAAGCTGGTTCTGTGACCCTGGGTGACCATGCAGCAGTGTTATTTTGTATTATGAAAGTCAGGGTCACCAACTTTGGCTGGGGAAACATGGAGATTTGAGGACAGTGAGGACCAACACCTGGTGTTTTTCTTTTCCTAATTTCTTCCCTGATTAAATTATCTACCCCAGCCATTTCCCCACCCATCATCAAGCCCATTTTAGCAAAGTGGCTCCACCATACCCAAACACCTATTCAGGTAATAATGCAAATGTTGCAGCTGCCTGAGAAATTCTCTCTCATCCTTTAACTAAATCAAGGTTTCTTTGTCACAAATCTGCTAAAGCCCATTAGTCTCTCTTTCTTTATTTCACACTGATAATTAATTCAAGCACATTGTTTTAGGGGCTAATCTCCCAAACCTTACCATAGGATGCAAATTTCAGTATTTAAATACCACACCGGACAAGGTCTTGTGTGTACTGTTCCTAGATCCATAACCCTCACCCAGATTGCATGTTCATTTTCTTACAATTTCTCTCTTCATGGAATGTAGCTATTGTTTTTTTTTATTTTCAGACCCATAATATTCTTCCCGCATAGCACTTCTTGTATGCTTGCTTAGTTTAAACAGTGTGAAAGGGTGTTAGGGACTTTTTGTATTGTTTTTCAATAAAATCCTTCAATAAAATACTTTCAAAGTTTGCCTCTGCCTGAAATTTCTGGCTAAGATACTCTCCCCATATACACAAGTGGAAAATCTTACTTGTTACCCTTCTTGCTCAGCACATCTCCTAGAATCACTAATTCCACTAGTCCAAGGACTACCAAGTATCATATATTCAGGATACAAGTCTATTTTAGGTAACAGCTGTGCTCAACCTGAAAAAAAACCTTCCTTAAAAATCCTTTTCAGGTATACAATGTTAAGGTAAAAAATCCACCGGATAAGTCTGCAGGATTCCAAACAAAAGTTCCATTCCCTTTTCAATCCCAGATGTTGTTCGTTACATGTAAACAACTTCTCAGACTCTGTCATTTACCAGTTCAGATTTGTGATTGGAAAACCAAGCCTTAAAACACACACACAAAAACAGCTTATTTTCTCCTCAGCTTTGTTCTGATCTGCTACCCTCCCATGACCCTTTTATGACTTATACCAACTAATACTTGATTCCTCTCTCCCAATATCTTTTTATAGCTAGAGCTCTCTGAGGCCACTTTGTACCATGTGAGCCAGCTTGGTGTAGTGGTTAGGAGTGTGGATTTCTAATCTGGTGAGCTGGGCTTGAATCTGCGCTCCCTGACATGCAACCAGCTGGGTGACCTTGGACTCGCCACAGGACTGAGAAAACTGCTCTAACCGAGCAGGAATATCAAGGCTCTCTCAGCCTCACCTACCCCACAGGGTGTCTGTTGTGGGGAGAGGAAAGGGAAGGCAATTGTAAGCCACTTTGGGACTCCTTCACGTAGAGAAAAACCGCATATAAGAACCAACTTTTCTTCTTCAAATAAGGTATATAATCAACAGACAGCTATATTGTAAACACATACATTATGTAGGACTACCAAGTCTCTCATTGGCAGTTGTCTGTCCTTTGCTACTCAGACTGCAAAGTGAGAATAAAAACAAACAGGTCCTATTGTAGAGTTTTTAGCAATTCCTAAAGCTATCCTACATAATTTCTGGATGGCTAACAAGCTGCATGCACATGCAAAATGTGTTGTGTTGCTCCATTAACACAAAATGGTGTCTCTGCATGTCAGGAGGACAGTACATAACATAAGCTCCCAGTTGGGACACCAAAGTCAAACATCTAAATACTAACAGAAATCTAGGAGAGTGAACTCCCCATCCCATTTAATTCATATTAATAAAGTATTTCACATTTGATACTTTAATTTATTAGAAGCAATTCCTTTTACTGGAAGTATTTTTTGTCTGCAGTTTTTAAGGCAAGTAATTTTTTTACTGTATTACATCTTTTAACATTTTTCCGAGTAATATTGTTTTGTAGTGTTTGATACATTTTTGATATTAATTAATATTGATCTTATGGCAGTTATATTAAGAGCAGCCTTTTTCAGCCTTTCAACCATGGAGGGGCCCCTGAAATAATTTTTCAGGCTTAGAGGAACCTCAGAAGTGGTGTCATCTGGCCATGCATCTCTGCCACACATCTCCAGATGTGGCATGTCATTGGAAGTTAACAGGCGCAGAAACCATAAGATAACTCACTCACACTGGGGAGGGGAGGGAAAGCAATAGAAGTGGCTGGTTCTCAAGCTTGTGGCCAAGTACATCAATGCAGGAAGGGAAAGGCCATGGACCACCAGTGGTTCACAGACCCCCAGTTGGAAATCCCTGTTCAAGAGCATTGTTCTTCACTGCATGTAAGTCTCAGAAAGACCTCAATTATGTACTGGAAAATAATTCTGATAATTCATGTTGCACTGAGCATTTATAGCAACTGTGTTGCACAGGCTGCAATCCGCAGAGCACTTTCCTAGCAGTAAACTTAACTGAATATAAAATAACTTGGACTTGAGTAGACCTTTTTAGGGTTGCTTCCACAATCTCACCAGAATAGCTGTGCAAAAGTCAGTAATTATCTCTAAAATACATGTAAGCAAAGTATGTAGAGGAATTTCCATGGTGAGACTCCCACACTCTATTCACATTGTTTAGTAGAATGACATATTTATTCATTCAGATGTTTATAACCTGCTTTTCCACTCAGGGGGACTCAAAGCAACTTGCATCATTCTTCCCTCCTCCATTTATCCTCACAATAACAAGCCTCTTAGGTACATGAGTCTGCCCCAAATGTAAGGCCCATACTGAATCAAGGCAAGGGTCACGTTAGTCCAGTATCCTGTTTCCCAGAGTAGCCAACTATAGGTCTCTAGGAAATGCTCAAGCCGAGTGAGACCGCAATTCCATCCCAGCAACCAGTAAGCTATGGCAAATGGCCTCTGAATATGCATCTGAGGAGGTGAGCTCAGGCTCACAAAAACTCATACTGAAATAAACTTTTAAGGAGAAAGAAAGAAAAGAAAAAGGCTGCATTTAGCAATACACCAACAGGACAAAAGGGGGGAAATGCCTAGTAATAGTTGATTAATGCGTTATTGTGCAAAGTTCTTATGCATTTTGCCCTGCAGTCATCATCATGGGAAATCAGACCATTCACCTAGTGCTGGAACTGCCCACCAAAACTCCATCATTCTTAAAAGTCAGACTTCTAAGGCCCTACTGGATTTCAGGGTGATTTTATGTAAAATCACTTTAGGTGAAATGAGTGACTTAAACAATCCACAAGTTTTTATGACCCTGATTCCTCTGAAAGATGATAGTCCTCAGGCAATGATTTTGCTGTCATCGGAAAGACAGAAAAATACATCTGAAAAGCTATATCTAGTATATTTTTAGCCCATTCTTTCTCCAAGGAGCTCTGGGCAGTAAACATTCTGTCTTCCACATTTTATGGTCTTAACATCTCTGTGAGGTAGGTTGGGCTGAGGGCCATAGTCCCCTAGCGCAATTCATGGCAGAGAGGGAATCTGAACCCACATCTCCCAGGTTCTATACCAGGGGTGGCCAAACTGTGGCTCTCCAAATGTCCATAGACTAAAGTTTCCATGAGCATGCTCATAGGCTCATGGTAATTGTAATCCATGGATATCTGGAGAGCCCTGTTCTATACTATGCTGCCTTTTGTTTTGTGATGGCTACAATTCAAATGGAACACAGGCAGAGGCCCCGGGTGTGCTTGCCAGGCCCCCAGGAAGCGCTCCCTCCCCCCACACACCTCTCCTCACCCTCAGCGCTTCCCGGCGGCCTGGAAAGCTCACAGGGAGGACCCTTTCGGAGCTAGCTAAAGTAATAAAAGCAGAGAAGCAGGCTGAGACATTTGTGGTAGCAACCGTTGCAAATCACTGCTCTGTCCTCCAGGTCGCTTGGTGAGTAGTGTCTGTACCTTGTTACTAAATGTGTCTATTTTACAGAGAGAGATCTTTCCTGATACAAGCCTTGCTTGTGGACCTTGAACTCTGGTCCTCCCTGCTTCCTTAGAACACCTGGCTCCCAGACCTGTTGTGGACTGGTTAGATAATTCTGCTTTGCTTATTACTTTAGAAGAAGAAGAAGAGTTGGTTCTTATATCACCTTGTAATTGACTCTGGGCCTCCTGAAAACTCCCAGGCAGAGTAAAAGTATCAAGCACTGGCCTGAATATGACAGCTGATTTATTATCTTGCCTTGTGTAAGACTGGGGACTACATCAGCATACACCAGGCATACCCTTGAACATGACATTTCATCTGGGCTTGGAAGCCCCCCCTCCTCCCAATTATTTTTGCATGGCCACATCCCTGGGCCTCATTCACCCTCTGCCATTAAGATGATGGCAGAGTATGTAAAAAGTGGAGGTGACTCAGAGCCCTAAGAGAACAGAGAGAAAGGGAGTGAGAAATGTAGGAGCAACCAAACTCCAGAACAAAGCCCTTCTTTCTTCTTTTTATGCTTTAGCTTGCTGTTGGTGGATCAGATTGTCCTCTCAGCCAATACACTGCTGTAGCTGCCGCTGGATTTTTTGCCTTGTTCATAATACATTTCCACTCTCGGCAATTGATGGCAGTAGTTTTTAAGGTCTTTCTCAATCTGTTTAAGCCATGTTTTCTTTGGCGCCAGTTGTTGGATCTTCCACTCAGTTGGTTGTTCTCGCCAGAGGAGTTTATGAGGCCTGATGGATTTCTCCATGTTAGTTGGTGTTTTGCAGGATGTTGAAAATGGCTGTTCCCAATAATAAAATTATTTGATGCGGCAAAAGACATGAGGCGCAGTCCATTGTCATATATCTTCTCATGGCCAAATTTGCCCATTATTTGATCCCAACCTGACCTGTCAGTACTAATATGGGCATTGAATTCTCTAGCCAGGGTATTCAAATCTGTCTGTAGTTTTGAATCTAGAGCAACTTGGAGCTGGAAATAAAAGTTGTCCTTAACTGCATCTGTGTTGGTTTTGATAGGGGCATAGGTGGACAAGATGTGGAACTTGATTGTACCATTGATGTTGAGGACTGCCAGGTGATCTGGCTTCTCATTTTTCTCCCTGGAATAAAACAGCATCATTGTTTCATCAATCATCGGTGTTTTGATGGTCAGCATTCTATATCCAGTGTGGCAATTTGACATTTCCATAGCTAGGATTTCCTTTTGTCCAACTAGATGTCCAGTTTGTACATTCCAGGTGGCAATAAGAATTCCTGATTTTAGTGTCATAAGTTTAATTATTCGGCCAGTAGTCCAGTTCTCACCAGCACCCTGGTTGCCTATTGCTGGTACATCGGCTACCCCAGATGTGATAGCATTATCCATTTCATTTATTTGAATATCCATGTGGTTTCTTGCCTGATCTCCCTGGTTTCCCAGTTCTGGTCACCTCAGCAGAATGACCACCCTCCTCCTTTTGAAGTCAGGCTTAGGATCATCTTTGGCAAAATTAGAACAAAGCTGTAGGAAAAGCCTTAGCCATACACAGCAATCACCTTGCCAATAGTGTGACTGAGAGACTGGCTCAAAGACCAGTGTCCATCCAACACCCAATGCCCAATGAGAAAGAGCAGACCAAAATCAGAATGGGGTGGCTCATACCTGCTCCTAACACCTGGAGCCCCTGAATCAGGAGAAAGATGGAAGAACTCCCGAAAAAGACCTTTGGCCATGCCTGTACAGCCCATCAGTGTTAGGGTGTGTAATCTTTACAGCAGAGAACAAGCAAGAGGTGTTAGCTTTTAAACCCTGGGTGGGACAACTGGAATGATTTCACCTGTGCCAACGCCAAAGCAAGGCCCAGAGAAAAGGCTGGCAACTAGTCACTTTTTATGCAGGAGCAGGGCAATTTTATGGATTTGATTTAACCCCACAATTTCCACCTCCTAGAAAGGAAATATAAGAGAGTCCTGTGGCCACACATGGTCCCCCTGAATATGTCTCTCAACAAGGGTGCAGTCCATCACACATGGAACAGCTGCTGAACAATGAACCTCTTGGAAGTGGATTGGATTGGCCCTGCAGTGCAGTCTCCTTTCCAGTAATGGAAGTGAAATTAGACTGGACCGAGCCATGTTAAAAAGGGAAGGCCCAAGGAGCATGGGAAGGTGCTCCTAAGCAAGGCCTTTGGCCACACACCCAGTTCACACACAGTCCATCTGTGTCACCTTCACCACAGAGAGCAAGTGAAAGGGAATGGCTGAAGCCATGGAACGATGATTGCAATGATGAGGAGGAAGATCCTGAACTGAGTTCCCTTGCAATGAATGGAAATTCTGTTACTGGCAGACAGTTGTGCTTGTCAAGCTTTGGAGGGTCTATATTTGTGTTTTCAAGGCTGGCAAACACCCCCTCCCCTGCACTGTTTTCTAGCATTTCTCATGCCAGAGTTTCTGGGTGGGTTTCATTTTCTAAACAGCCCAGAGTTGCGGCCAAAAGCTAAGAGATTTCTTTGGAGACCCTGTGCATGCCAAATCTCACCTCCGGAGCCCCGATCCAGCCACAATTCAGCACAAATTTTGGCTCATCATGTGGCTCAAGCCCATCCCCACTTCCAGCGATAGAATGTATCTGTTTTATCTTGCAAAAAATAAGCATGCCACAGTCAAAACTTCAATCTGAACATTGTCTCATTCAGAGCGAGGAATTGTAAGCTAACGCATAAAACTAGGTATCAATTTATTGCACGTATATGTCAATGTTTCTTGTCACAATACGAATGCCAACCTTATGATTAATTAGCATAGAATTGCTGCTCAGCATGTGTACTCTTTGTTGCTGAAGACACTGTTTAATTATGAAAATGGTTTGTCTTCCTTATTAATTTCAGCACTTAAAAGTAGCACATACTTGAACATGTAACCACATTTCAGGCATGCTGATTTAGTGCAGGCACTGAAGGGCCACTTGATGCTTCAGCATCCTGAGATAAACAAAAGCATCCATGGTTGGAGTTTAGGAATGCTTGCAATATTTCTAGCTTGAGTAACATTTAACCAGTCAGAAATCCACTCCCTAGAAGCAAATCAACAGATACTTGGCAGCACTAAACTGCAAACCTGCTGATCTTTTTATTTTCTCCAACAAAGTGATTAATGCTTAAAAGCCAAAGCACCTCACAACTTCCTCTTTAATGAGTAATTTACAGGTCAGAACTCTTCAAATCTTCAGAAACAAGAAGAGAATGAAGTTGTAAGGGGAGAGGGCGGAGAAGCATGTGACAGGCTTGGAAGTCTAACCTTTAAAGATGGGGAGCATTTTAAAAATCAAGCCTAAGTTTATTTTTTTTAATATATAAGTCCTTCCCCCATAAAATCTCATTATACTGTTGCCCATTGGGGAAGTCTTTAAATTTTATTGAGTTCTCTGATTCACCATGGATGCCCTATGGCAAATTAGTCATTTTTAATCTTAATTTTAAAAGAGAAGCTTTCCCTTTTATTATGGTAAACTGTAATGAAGAACTGAATTAGGTTGATGTAGAGTTATGTATCTTTGACCTATTTAACACTAACCACTAGAATAAACAGAACAAAGTTTGAATGCAGTGGCATCTTTAAGACTAACAGAATTTAATTCTGGGTATAAGCTTTTGTGTTACTTTATTAATGTTACCTTATTAACAGAGTGTTCATAAACATCATCACACTTTGTAAAACTGTGTACAAGATTCTGGGAAGCAATCAAATTTCAAATTTATGACTGTAGCAAAATAGAAACATCATGTTCCTTGAAACTAATATGTTCATGAATGGAGTCTCTCATTTCTAACTTTCTTCCCAGCTGCCTACAATATGAAAAAAAGCCCCACATTCAGCACGCCTGGCACAATTGGGGTGGGAGGACAGCATCCCAGTATCAGATTGGTGATCGGTACACCCTGCGGTTTGCAAGACCTGAGCAAGGATGCTAATGATAGGACATTTTGGAAGTCATTTATTCATGGGGGTTGTTATAAATTGGGAATGACTTGAAGGACTTAATACACATACACACAAAATTGGACTGGTCAGGTATACAGGACAAGAGGCTCCCTGTACCTTTAACAACTACCGAGAAAGGTAACTTTCACAGGTGAAGGCATGAGGAAAATTAAATTAGCTATCTGTATTCGGCAGAGCAATTCCAGTTCAATGACCTCTAGCAGTGATTCTGAATAAGAAGCCAGTCACAACTATCTCTGTTTTACAAGTCTGACCAGGTAAAATTAACAATATATTTAATTTTGAACCATGACATAGAGGATGTAATCAACAGATCCACAAAACATAGCTAGGGGTAGACAAACCGGTCAGTCCTAGAGGAGATCAGCCCTGACTGCTCCTTAAAAAGCCAGATCCTGAAGATGAAGCTCAAATACTTTGGCCACCTCATGAGAAGGAAGGACTCCCTGGAGAAGAGCCTAATGCTGGGAGCGATCGAGGGCAAAAGAAGAAGGGGACGACAGAGAATGAGGTGGCTGGATGGAGTCACTGAAGCAGTTGGTGCAAACTTAAAAGGACTCCAGGGAATGGTAGAGGACAGGAAGGCCTGGAGGATCATTGTCCATGGGGTTGCGATGGGTCGGACACGACTTCGCACCTAACAACAACAACAAAAGAAAAAATGAAGGCTTCCTTGAGAGAAGACATCCTTGACTCTTTATTCTTACATATTTAGAAACAAGGCTTTCACAAGTACCAAATGAGGGTAGTTTTTGTGTATGTCTGGACAGCCAAGTCAGGTATTCAAAATGGTTGGTGCCAAATAGCAGCATTTGAGTTAAAACAGCATTATCATATTTGAATAAAAGTTAAGAAAATAACTCAAGAGTCCTCACTTCAGAATATACTGTCTTTGGGAATCAACTGAGCCTTTTCTTTAATTGCTTCACCACTGACAGTGGACAACATTTAGTTTATGATATTACATATTATGCTTGATCCTTATTACAGCTGTTTTAGTCATTCAATTTTATTTTATTTTGTTGGCTTCTTTGAGTAAAAAGAAATAAATAAGCACAAACTTGTAGGAGAACAGATATATTTATGAGAACTATCTGAAAAATCCCCTAACTCTTCCTGTCTATTACATTTCATGCCTTGCCCAGCTTGCTTATAACTTCCTCTCATCCATCTGCTTTGTACAGTTCTTCTGGTCCCTTGGCCCTCTGATGTTCTCCCAGTCTTTGCATGTTAGTTTGACTTCTTTGAAGTTTGCTTGAAGCCCCAGCTGAAATGGAACTTCCACTTGTCTGGAGTTAAACTAATTTATTGGCCAGCTGGCACTTCAATAAAGAGGAAAGTGTTTACTTCCTGTAAACTGCAGTAACATAGCATAAGGGATATCTCTGCTATCACCTGCTAGTGATTTGTATTGTTTCCTCCCCACCACTGACTTTAAATAAATTCCTAAGTAATAAGCAAACAGTCCTCCAAGCTTCTTCACATAAAATGCCATTCGGTTTTATGTTACCTCCTGCGGTATTTGACTGAGTAACTAATAGAAACAAAATCAGACATGCACATCTTGTTCTAATAGCTTTGATTACTAATGAGCCTATTTCCTAATTTATTGTAGGCTGCAGATTAATCCTGAAGAAGTCTTGAGTCATCAGAATGTGTCTCCCAAATAACCTGATAGTGTCCTTTCCATCAATTAGATTGTCAAGCAAATGCCAGAACTGCTGTATACTGTAACAAGTCACAGGAGAGTAATAACCTTCAGCACAAAATGTGAGCCTTTTAGGACTTCTGATTCATTGTAATAATGAGGAGCCTGTAATCATTTATATTTTATTGTGTGAGGAAAGAAAGGGCTGGGGTTCACTCTCTTGTGGTGATATTGGTCAAATTCATTGAACAATACAATTTTTCAACATGCTGAGGATTCAACAACTCCATCATCACTCCATTAGGGCCATCCCTCCAAAAACACACAATTCACCAAAATAAACCAGAAATTATTACACATACTGAGTAAGAACCAGGGCTTGAGAAAGAGCCCTAGTAAACAAGTACAAATAAGGCACGTACTGAGGCCTACAAGGAAACAGAATGACCAAATCCTAAAGCAACTAACAACCACCAGATATGGACATCTCACAGACATTGTCTATAATGGAGCAAGTGATAACAATGGGGGGACCAAGGGGGTCAGGGAGGGGAAGATGCATTGAGGGGAAGATGCAGAGACAGTGGTGGGAGGAGGTGGGACAACATAAGGGATCCAAGATACAGACATGTTCAGACCCCATCCAGCCTCTATCCCATCTCTTGGGACACTATGGTGGAGGCAAAGATGAACAACCCATCTCCAACACTGATGCTGTGCAATGCCAGGTCAATTAATAATAAGACCTTGCAAATAACAACATGGACCTGGCTTGCATCATGGGGACCTGGGTCAGGGAGGATGAGATAGTCACCCTTAAAGAGCTAGCCCCTGCCAGTTTCTCTGTCCTCCATCAGTCTTGGACTGTGGGGCATGGAGGAGGAGTAGCAATCCTAATCTGATAGGACTTCTCTTTCAGGTCTCTCCCCATACCATCAATCCCAAGAATTTAATACGTAGGCTTTGGGACTCAACCAAAAACATGGCTGTCTGGTTGGTGTACTGTGTGCCCAAATGCACCTCCAGATGCCCTGACAGCCCTGATCTGGAAACTACAGCTGGTCCAGAATGAGGCAGCCAGGGTTCTCACAGCAACACCATGGAGGTCTCACATTCAGCCCATTCTTCAACAGCTGCACTCGTTTCCAGGTGAATTCTGGATCAGGCTTAAGGTTCTGGTAATCACCTTTAAGACCATACCTGAGGGACCGCCATTCGCCCTATACCCATCAAAGAGCTTTACGTTCTACTACCTCCAACTGCCTGGTGATCCCTGGCCCCAAGGAAGCTCACTTGACCTCAACCAGGGCCAGAGCTTTTTCCATCCTGGCCCCCACCTGGTGAAAAAAGCTCCCAGAGGAGACCAGGGCTCTTGTGCAGCTAGAACAATTCAGCAGGCCTGCAAAGGGGAGCTCTTCCACCAGGAGTTGAAGTTGACCTGAACCAATCACCTCTGATCCCTGAGCCTCCCTCCCATGAAATTCACCACCAGTTTGTCCAAGCCATGGGGCCGTCAGTATGCTATAGTCTGAATGGCCCATTATGCATGGAGGGGAAGGTCCGCATTCAGGGTGGAATGGTGTCGCCTAAAGTCACTGACAATGCATGGCGCCAGCTGCAACCGGCCTCAGATTTGGTGAAGGCCGCCGAAAAAGCTGCATTAGCGAAACGTAGAAGAAAGCGGAGCTTCCGGGCGACCAGGGCATTACCAGAAGCAGTGCCGGGGTCACCGCGTGCATAATCGGGTACTCTAGGTTTTGCCGCCGTTGCGTCCCATCCCATGCGTAAGCGGTTTGCTTCGCGTCTTCCTCCGCATTTTCCATGTGACCCGAAATCGCCGTTTTGGCGGCCGTGCATAATGGACCAATGACTGTTCTCACCATTGTTCTACTGTTAAATTATATTGTTATATTTGTTCTCACTTTATTGTTACTCTTTACAACTACTGTGTAGTGTTCCTTGTTCCACTAAATTTTGTGTGAACTATCCTGAACATCAGTGGAGAGTGATATGTATATATAAATAAATAAAATAAGTGGCTTTCTTAGTACAGTTAGATTGTAGCTGTTTCAGGGGTGAGCAGACATTACCTATTTAATGAATTTTTGAAGGCTTTTCCTCAAGTCAGCTGGTTGTTGTGGGTTTTCTGGGCTGTCTGACTGAGGTCTGGTAGTTTTAGTCCCTGTGTTTTAGCAGAACTTTGTGCCACCCATCAGCAAACCTTAGGACCTACCTGCTAGTGCCCAGCAGTAGAACTGAGTGCCCCATTGTGACAATAGAGAAAAAGAATCTATCCAGTGGCTTAAGTCTCTTATATTATTTATTCACTTCGACTCTGCCAGAACGGTCTCTAGATTGTTTTCCGTTTTCAGTCTTTCATCAGTGGCAGTGAGTCCGTCCTTGTTAATGTTTTTAGATAAACGCTTCTGTATCCTGGAGATTCAAGGCTGTGAGCTCGAGATCAAGAGCTCACAGCCTTGAATCTCCAGGATACAGAAGCGTTTATCTAAAAACATTAACAAGGACGGACTCACTGCCACTGATGAAAGACTGAAAACGGAAAACAATCTAGAGACCGTTCTGGCAGAGTCGAAGTGAATAAATAATATAAGAGATTTAAGCGACTGGATAGATTCTTTTTCTCTTTGTCACTAATTTGGAATCGTCCATTTTTCGTGTAACAAACCATTGTGACAATAGGGCTGCAGCACAGAATCACAATCCTGGGCAGCAGGACCAGTGCTATAGTTGGGTGACTCTAGTTGGGTGGCAGTGGCTTCTGCTTCTGGGCACTAGAATCCAGTAGTTCTGCTGTTCCTGGAGAAATGTCCTGCTCCCCCTCAGTTCCTACTTGAGAAATTCTCTGATGTGAACTTAGTTCTGTTGGATTGACACTGCCACAGTGGCACTGGTTTTTTGGGCCATATTTCACTGGTCCTGCTGCTGGGCTGGTCCTTTAATTTTACTCCAAAGATTCTTGTACATTCTGCTGGGCTTGTATTGCCTTGCCCTCCCCCCCCCCACACACACACACACACATACCTCCACCACCACCATAGGGAACAATGGAGGATTTGGCACCCTCTTTGGGTGTCCATAGAATTGGACCTCCTGGTCCAATCTTTTTGAAATGTGAGATTCTTTTGAGGAGAGGCTTCAGCAGCTATGTTGCAAATTTGATGCCTCTACCTCAACCCCTGCCCACACCAGAGCACTGAATAGACAGAATAGATTACCTTAGACTTTAATATCTCCATTGGTTACAATGGAGTTGGACTGATCTTGCCAAATCACTATATTGAAGGAGGGATTCAGGTGATTAGGCCCAACTCTTTAAAAAATGAAAAACTTTTGTAACTGCCTATGGGAAACTATTTAGGTGCAAAGATTCCATATACGCCTATTATGTATTTAATTGATTTGTTTATACCCCAACTTTTTCTCCAATGGGGAACCAATGTGACTTACATAATTTTCCCCTCCTCTGATTTATCCTCACAATGACCCTGTGCGGTAGGTTAGTCTGAGTGAATATGAATGACTCAAGGGGCTTCATACGCAGATTCTAGTCCAATACAATCACTATACCATACTGGCTGATTTCTCTTTTCAGTCATGATTGAGTTTAGGAACTATAGCAGAAGAGATTCCTTGGGCTACACATAAAGAAGTTAGTGGGAATATTTGTGCAAGAACTTAGTGCAAGCAGACACAAGAAATAATTGAACACTGTCAGGATCTGTTGCTCTGATTCCTGCCATGATTTGTATTTGACCTTTGTGACTCCATCTTGGTCTTATGTGTGCTGTTTTGAGAACCTTTATGCAACCCTGAGCTGTCTGCTTTGCTTAGCCATGAATTAGGCTCTATGCATATTTCTGTAACTATGTTATCTATAGGAGATGAACTGCTTCTAACACCCAAAGCCGAGACGGCCTGACCATCGCTCGGAGAGGTGCCCAGACTGGCACCTGTGGGAGGGGGTTTTCCTACTCCTTGGGAACTGTGTAACTTTGGGCGGGAAAGGGAAAGTGTAAAAGTGCCTGTTTGACTTGTATTGAACAGAATCGACTATGAATGTTGAGGTATGCTGATCTGCTATCAATAATGCTTTCTATTAAACCAGAAGCAAGTTGTTAGTCTATCTGCCCTTGACAAACACTTATACACTGACTGTCACACATGTGGATATTTTCTGGTTGGATCTAACCTTATGTATGTCATTTTTATGCATAATATTTATGTGATGTACATGCGCACACATGCATTATCCTGAGTCAGTTCACTGATGTATCAAGATCAGTTTTCTTTAAACTGATTGTCCATGGCTCTCCAGGGTCTTGGACACAGGTCTTTTACATCACCTTATATCTGGTCCTTTTAACTGGAAATGTTTGGGACTGAACCTGAGACCTTTTGTATGTGATGGAGATGATGTACCCATTGAGCTATGGCTGATTTATGAGTGCACAAATAAAACTGAAAATGCATACATAAAAATTGGTTTGGGAAAACAGAAAACAGTCCAGAAATAGACTCACATACTCAATTTGAATAAAACAGAAGTGAGAACAAAGCTGTTATTCTAGGTCAAAAGTGCAAGGAGGAGGAATTGTCCCTTGCTTGTATGTTGTGTCCAAATATATTTTCAGACTTGCTTTCTTTCTATCTCTCTTGTTCATCAGTGTACAGAATGCTGCAGGGGGGTTTTTTGTTGTTGTTTGACTCTAATTCTGAAATAGTGGAAAGTATGAAAGTGCATTCAAAATTTGTTTGAAACATAGATTTCAACACTAGTGATTAAGGGTGTACCACTTAACAAGAGTCAAAGCTTTGGGTGGATTTAATTTTTGCATGCCACTTGAGCTGATTCTGCAGGCTGAAGATGTTGTCAGGAAAAGTGCACTTAATACTATACAATGGCTTCTTTTGTGGTACCACTCTTTCTTCTAAAGTGCTTTCAAATAGAGGCCAATCAGTTAGCATAATCATGCTTCAGGAAGGCATCTTATCTACAGGGCCTGTTTACCTGGTTGAATAAAGGCAGTTGCTCTGCAGAGTTTGCGGATGGTGCCTTTCTTTGGAACGCAACGGGGCAACTGAATACAATATATGTCAATATCAAGGGGTCATGCCATCTTGAGTAATAAATCCTTTCAACTGGAGGTGGCTTTTACTAAAATACTATTTTGGCAAATACATTTCAGTGATAAATATAATAACCTGACTTGAATGTGAGGGTATGTAACAAGCTACTTATTTAAACTTGGCTGCAACCTGTGCAGAAGACTCTCTGGGTGCTTCATTAGCATATCATAGATCCATAGCTTGAGGAGCCTTGAGGAGTTGTGTCTTGAAGCCTTTAGTGAAAGTCAGAGGGAGAGAGCAGGACCCTTTGCAGAGTGTTTTTGGTCTTTCAGGGGGGACTCATTGTGCCAGACTCAACAGCAATCAACAAGCAACTTGCTACCACAAACCGTGCATAGTTCACCAAGTCCCAGCTGTTTCAACATTGTCTAGTCTACCCAATGAAAGCTAGTCTTGTGTTAGAGTTTCAGACAAGGAACTGGGAGATCCAGGTTCAGATCCCCACTCTGACATGGAAGCTCATTGGGTGACTTTGGGTCAGTGACATTCTCAGCCTAACTTACCTTACAGGTTTATTGTGAGTATCAAAGAGAAGAGAGAGGGATAATGTAATCTGTGTTGAGTCCCAATTGTGGAGAACAGTAAACAAATACCAAACATAGATGAAGATGGGGAGGCAGATAAAAGGTAGATAGGTTGGCTGGTGGGTGAAGAAAAAGAAACATGGAAAGATGAGGATATGGGGATTTCCAGAGGAGGGAAAGGAGCAAATAATGTGGGGAAGGGGGTACAAGGGAAAGTGAAGTGTTCCCCTACAAGTCCTTGCAGGTTACCCACTGTACAACTGAACCCAGCCTGGTTGCTGGCACCACACAACTGGGCCATATGTAGAGTTTGTCAGGGAGAGGGGGAAAAAGAAAGCTGAAGACAGGGGGGCACATAAAGGCTGGTAAGTGGAAAGGAGAGAAGGAAGTAGGAAAGAGGAAGAGGCAGAAGAGGGGAAAATGAGATGCCACCCACAAGTACCTGCGAGGCCCCCACTTGTCCTCCCTAACATGATAGCTATGACCTGGGAGATTTTGGTTTAGGGAACATTCAATATGTAATTATCCATCAGAATTATATAGTATTCTGGGAGTGATGATTTTAATAGCTATTTGACTGTTTAATGAAAAAACTGAGTCATAGTGGTAATGTATGAAAAAATGGAGCAAAGAACAGAATTCACCCCAAGAAATGTATGTCCCGACTATATATTTAATTCAATTCCCAATATCTGTTAAAGAAGATCCTTCAAGTGTGATGACAAAACAGGCCAGGTTTGGGCAGCTGTTCTGTAACTAATTAATATTTACAGATGTTGCAAACTTAATGAGCTGCAAGCTTGATCACTCACAATAGGTACTGAGATGATGGCTGCTTGTTTCCTGTTTGATCAGTGACATTTTTCCTGTTTGATCAGATAAAATTTGGCAGAGTATCCATGATTAAGTGATATGTGGTTCGATTCTAAGAATGCTTATTTAGCAGTCCTATGGAATTTATATTTTGCTGAAATCCCACACAGAATTCCTAGTCTCTAAAGCCCAGTGCTTATAAAGTCCATGTAAATCTGGCTTCAGACATGGGTTCAGAACATGGACAATTACGGGTGGATAGATCATTCAGATTTAGACAGGGTAGTCATCACTGTCAAATCTGTTAGAGGTATCAGAAGACTCTGACACACTTGTCCTTATTTATCTGTTGAAATGTGGGGTTGGCATCGTTTTGGTCTTGTTTGTACCTGACAAGCAGACAGTTGGGATTTGTCCTGCAGAGGGCCTCAGGGATTGATACCATCATTCATGTTCTTCAGTATTTGTACAGAAAGCTGACTCAGGAGTTGTGCCTCAATGAGCTTTGTTTCCTACATATCATCCTAACTTTCCCCTTTCCTTGCTCCCTAGCTTCCTGTCAATGTTCTCCTCTTTTCTAATATTTTAGCATTTCACTGTAGGTGAGGTCCAATAATATCACAGTCTTCTCCTGTCTCTATTTGAATTTGCCAAGTTATCATGCAACACCAGTTTTGTGTAGTAGTTGAGAGTGCGGACTTCTAATCTGGCGAGCCAGGTTCTATTCTGCACTCCCACAAATGCAGCCACCTTGGGCTTGCCACAGCGATTGTAAGCTGCTTTGAGACTCCTTCGGGTAGAGAAAAGTGGTATATAAGAACCAACTCTTCTTCTTCTTCTTCTTCTTCTTCTTCTGCTTCTTCTTGTAATTTTCAATTTTCTTTTTAAAAGTTGATCATAATAAGGCCCCCATGATCATCCTGTGTCCTTCGAGAAAAATTGGAACCCTAGTAACAACAACAAGTCCTTTTTGACATATTCCTCTATGAACTAAAAAGTTATTAATTACTAATTACTCTGTCAGTTTCAAACTCTTCAGCCTCAGGGGTGAATCTACCTGTGAGGAAGCTGTAATACAGTCTGCTTTACTCCTTGACCTCTTTGTGGCCTATCATAACCGTATTACCAACCTTCACATGGCGATTACCAAATTTCAACAGCATTTGCTGCACCATTTTCTTTGTCGGGCTTCTCTGATTTGTGGTGTTTCAGCTGGGATGGTTATACAAATGAAAATCTGACAATATTATTCTGAACATGGGTGAGGAAAAATAACCCATTACTGTAATTATATGTAGTATTACTTCTGTGAACATAAACCTATGAAAACCCACAGGGGACTAGAAGCAGCAGGGGAAAGTATATGCATTTTAAATTATAATAGACATATTTTTAAAAGATGCCTGAGGCAGTAGTTTCATATGCACCACAAGCTGGTAACATTTGCCCATAACTGGATTTTCTGCCTTATAATATAATATAATAGGCGTGTTTTGGTAAACTTTTCTCACATAGTAGTATAGGCCATGAACATCATATTTAATTGTCTAAGTAATGGGTTATAAGAAATGATTAAGATAGTATGTTACAAGTTTGAACTGACTGTTATGTTAATTGGGTCTAATCTTTGGATTTTGTAGGTTATAAAAACAGAATCAACATTGGCTGAAGATGGGTTCAAGCAAAGTCAATTTTTGGTCCAATTATGAGAATGAAACCTAGGTTTAATGAGTAGTTCAA
The DNA here is from genome assembly GCF_049243985.1 of Paroedura picta. NCBI lineage: Eukaryota > Metazoa > Chordata > Lepidosauria > Squamata > Gekkonidae > Paroedura > Paroedura picta. The sequence goes on along the minus strand of NC_135370.1, from coordinate 60,531,454 downwards.
AGGCAGAACTGGAAAAAAAAAGAACACAGCTCTCTCAGAAATGAATGTTAGAATTCTCCATTGTAGAAGTTGTAGTCCTAAATCTATTATCAAATTGGTCCTTTGTTACTACAATGTGTTGTCACCACGGTCCAATGGCACTGATTTCTGTGATGCTGTTTCCATTCATTACATTTTTGTCCTGACCTCTTCTCAAACACGGGGTTTATAAGACTCTTTGGGGCTCCCTTGGATAGTTAATAGTATGGTATTGTGCTGTCCCCTGCTGGGCCACACCTACTCGGCCAGATAGTTGTGCTGAGACAGAGAACTAGACAGAGACCAGAGACCAGTATGGGAGGTTGGAAGCCAAGGGAGACAAAATTAACATCAAGTGGGGTGGGGAGCAGAGTCAAGCCAAATTGGGATTGAAATCCAGGGGAAGCCAAGGGCCAGACCAGATTCGGAGGGCAGGAGCAAAGTCAGTATCCTAGCCAAGAGTCAGGAGCTGGGAAGTGGTCAAAGCTGAGCCAAGGGTCTCAATCCGGGAACATGGTCAAAGCCGAGTTGAGGGTCTGGAAGCGGGAGTCAAAGGAGCAGAGCTTTGACATGGCAAACTGGAACAGGAGTCATCAGAAAAGATGGGCAGGGTAATGCATGCATTGCTCCCATGAATGACCATATTTGTTTGTTTGTTTGTTTGTTTAGATTTGTATACAGCCCATTTCTTTGCAGCTCTGGGCGTTTTACATTGAACATTATATAATACAAGGTCCTTCTGAAATATACAGAGCAGTGTGGAGCAGCCCTCAACCAATGGGCCTGCAGCTAGTCTTCATCAGAGGAAGGAGTTGCATCTGAGCCCCATCTACCTTGACAGCTTCTGACAACTGCCAAGGTAAGTCAATGCCACTGTTGCTGCTACTGTGGCAAGTGCCCAGAGCTTGTGTGGGCCTTGGCTTGGTGGCACTGGTACTGCTCCTCTGGTGAGTCCTTGAGGGTAGGTAGGGTCTTGTCCTGGGGCTTGATATATACTGGGACATATGGCTGGATCTCCAGCTGACTGGTGCTAGGCTGCTCATCATCTGCCAATCTGAGCCAACAGCCACCTCAGAAGCGCCCCCTGGTGCCTGGACTGGCAACTCAGCTGAGATGGGCATGACAGGCATTAAAAAACACTTTTTTCTCTCTCAATCACCTTTTCTAATTCTATAGTCACAACATACAGGCTTTTGACAATATCTATTTATTTAAATTTTATTTGTTTTATTTATACCCCACCTTTGTCCCCAGTGGGAACCCAAAGCAACTTATATAGTTCTCCTCACCTCCATTTATCCTCACAACCACAAAAGTAGGTTAGTCTGAAGTGTGTGACTGGCTGCAATTTATATTTTAGCGTGTTCCTGTAATTATCTGCATGGAATCTTATATTCACAGCTGCAGATACTGTGATCAATTCCCAGGATTCTGTTTGAACTTCAGATGCTAAATTCTACAAATAGGGGAACTATCTGTTAATTTTCTTTGTAAAAAATCAAGTCACACTGATAAATAGTGATAAATGGAGCATATTAGATTTTGGAACGATTTCACAATGGCCTGTTGATGGATATCATGATTAGCTCATTTTTTATACCATAAGTCAGAGATTTCAGCCTTACCTCCTCACTACCTCCTGAACTTCTCTCTCAACTAGATTAGAATATGATCCAAATTACTCTGCTCCAGATCATAGAATTATAGAGTCATAGAGTTGGAAGGGACCTCCAGGATCATCTAGCCCAATCCCCTGCACAACGCAGGAACTCCCACCTACATAGTGATACCAAGAGAGCTGAGGTTTCCCTCCTGAACTACTCACATCGGTAGACATCCAGCATACTCAGGCACAGTCCACTGCACACCCATCCACATGCTGCGTATGATTATGGTGATTATGGACTTCCAGCACATTGGACTGTGCATCTGTGTGCCTGATTCAAATGCTAAGTCTCTGCAGGGATGTCTGGGGGTGGCCCAGGAGTGCCAGGTAGGTGGGAAGTGCATGCATAACTTTGCTATCCCTCATTCCCAGCTACACACAGGGAAGCAACCACAGAATGCTTTCTACAGCCTACCCTCTATCTCTGTTTCATTTTCCGCACATAGTCCTGTCAAAAAATTATAAAGTCTTAAATGCTTAAGGTGAGATTTCTGAGTGCAAAAGTCCTCTTGGGAGCTGAATCATAGATTCGCAAGTTCCCTGAACATTGCCAGTGGTATGAATAATATAATTCTTTCTAAACCAAACCACAGAAGAAACAGTGTTCTGGAACAACTACACTCCAGAGTTCTAGATCCAAAACTCCACGGTCATGATTCCAGCAGTTGTGAATGATATGAAGTTCCAGAGCCAGAGATCTGTTTTCTTTGGATAAAGGAATTATGGAGACTTATGGAATCTTTAAAGCAAGTCCAGCAAAACCTTAAAGACTAGCACCATTTATTTCTGTGTGAGCTTTCATGAGATAAAACTCGCTTCTTCACATATGTGAAAATCACTTTGCAAATTCTTAAAAGGAAAATAAGGGAGTAATGGAGGCTGGGAGTGGTTTAAGTAGGATCCTGTTATAAATCTTTCAAGTATAGTTCTCTAAGGAATTAGTTATTACCGATAATGGATAATGAGAGAGGTCAGAGGTTCCAGCCTCTCTTGGGGTACAAATAAACAAAACAAAAAATTGGATAAATGACTTTGACTAGGAAGAAGCTTTCTAAAGCTTAAGAAAAGTGTATACAAATCTATAGCATGATCAAACGTGTTAGAATCAGCCAATTAAAGTTGTAGACTTTGAAGGGGGTGTTGTAGAGCTAGTAGAAAATGTAGTACATTTCAGAATCTCTGTTTAAACTGGGACGACCTATAATCAATTAATTGATTTCTAATTCAGCACCTGTGTTGTATATTCCATTTTAAGTTCTTTTGTAGAACAATGAACAGTGGCTTCCAGATCTGCAATAGTTTGTCCGGGAAGGGGTAAAAGGGAGATTTTGTAATTTCTTATGTCAGATTTGCCTTCTTTAATTCTCTCACACTAAATATTCATGAAGATGGTAAAATGTAGATTGTAAAAGGGTACTGTTGGGAAATTGTGGCATAAATTAAATAATTGTGTAATGTTGATTTCCTTGCAAATATGTAAGCAAATTCTGGTGGAATCAAATAGGCACTCCTTTAGCAGGTAGCAGGTCCTGTACATCTCATTGCTCTCCCTAAGTTGTGGAAACTACAACCAGAATCACTCAGTTCTTACTCTCTGTCTCATTTGGTTACCATCAGTTTGAACTACAAAATACTTTTAGCTGTCATTCTGCTTCTACTTTTCATCTGGAAATATGTCAGCTTTTCTGAGTACCATTTTCCAAATATTAGAGAAATCCTCTGCTCTCAGTAGAACATCTGTTGTCATTAGCATCCATTTATGAAACATCAACCAAACATGCTGAGCTTATTAGCCAGCAATCATCCCCTCAAAGAAATGGTTGGCCAGTATTAGTATGAATTAACAGAAATTGAGTGGTGTGTCTTAGACGGCATTGGGTTAACAATTCCCATTGCTCTACTACTAGACCTTAAGGATAAATAAAGTCAGTAGCAGATATGTGTTTGTACATACTGGATCTTCTCAGAACAGAAATGGGTGGTATTTTGGATTTTCTGGTATTTGCTGTGACATACAAAGCAGATAAACAAGCAATCTATTGATTCCTGGAGGGTATATAATAACAGCACAAGGGATCAGAAGCTTTATTTTTGGATTAGAGGAGATAATTTGAACTCTGTTGTTGTGGTTAAAGTAATCCCATCTATTTTTCTTTTTTCTCATTTTGTTGCTTGGCTCAACAACCTTTGACGAAGCTTTAGACACTTCTTATTTTCTCTTGGATTTTTGTCTGGCTGGGCAGGCACATCTTCATGCCGACCTGAGAATCGAATGGCTGAGGCAGTGGGATATAAATATTGTAAACAAATAAATAAACTGCTTGGGTAAGCCCCTGCTATTATCGGATAAGCTTCATCCATCTACGGAAGGAGCAGTTTGACAAAAAAAGATGATCCAAGGAGCTGAAGCTATGCTCCTAAGCAAAGAAGGAAAGGATGCTGCCCACAGACCCAGAAATGAGGATTCAAGACACAAGGGCATGCATTCAAGTAGATTTATTAAAATGATCTGCAGTGGAATGCAACTTGACCACCCAATTAACATACTCCTAAAACAAACCCAAAAAGTGTGCAGGTCAACTAAAGCAGCTCCACCCGGTTCAAAACTCAGCACAGCTATCGCTGCCATAGGTTGCTCTGCGTTGCCTGAACATAATTCTGTGCCAAGAGATGCTGAACATCACTTCCTTCTCTCCATATCATACAACAGCCAGAGATCAGATGCCCAGCACCAAATGAGCCGCATCCCCACACCCCTGGAAGTACAGCGGATAGGCAGGCAGTTTGGATAAACTCCACCAAAGGATGCCTTCAAGTGCTCGCCTGTCCTCCTTGATTCAGCATATTTTCCAGCCTGTCTTATTTGATTCAGTATATTCCTGCCACGTACTTAGAGTCTAAAGCGGCGAAAAGAGCCTTATTTAATCAACCAATCCACCTTCTTCCTGATGAAAGGATGACACCAGTGGAAAAGTTGATCAGTTGGAGACAGTTTGATGTGTCTCTATCAGAACAAGAGTCCTGCTTGGTTGCTAGGCAACTGACCAGTCCCATTCTGCCAAATCAGGAATGGAGGGAGGGAAATGCCAAGTCAAAGCCTGGTGAAAGAAGGCAAAGGAGTGGGGAAGGCATTAAACCAATTCTTGCTTTAGTACTTATAATGTATTTATTTTAAATTTCTATTTTTATCCTGTTGTAATTTGCATAATCTGTAACATGGCATAAAATAAATGTAGTAGTAGTAGTAGTAGTAGTAGTAGTAGTAGTAGCAGCAGCAGCAGCAGCAGCAGTAGTAGTAGTAGTAGTAGTAGTAGTAGGGGCACTGCCAAGATCTCCCTAATTGGCTGGAACATGCATTGCCCCAATAGCCTGACTTCAATTCTGCCTGCCTCACTTCCCATTCCTCTTAAGTGTTGGCAAAAAGACTGAGATTTAACAATTCCCTGGGCACCAACTAATTTTCTGGAGTGTCACTTTGAAAAGAGGGCTAAAGGCTGAACAACACAATTCAACTGGCCAATTTATGCTTATAAGGTTCCTTATGCTGACCATTAATTTAGGTTTGGCATGCTAGTAACTTTCATATTATTATGTTTCAAACTTTAGAGTCAAATTCATATCCATTCTTGCATTTGAGGCAGTATATGGGACTCTAGAATGGTAGTCATAGCAAATATGAAACTTCTCTTAACCTGTAAAGACTACTTTGTTCCATGCATGTTCTTTTCTTGCTTTCCGTGGAGACAATTGTGCCTGTCAGAGTTTTAAGTGATGCTATTTAGGCTTGCCCCTTTCTGCCTGACACAGAGAAAACCTTGCCCCAGCCCTCCACCCTTGAGGGATGGGGCGGATGAAAAAAATAGATAGGAAATGGCCTCCTCCAGGCATTCCCCAATCTCTGTATGGTTTTTACCATAGAGGAGAAATTCTGAGCATGTCACTTAGAAGTAACATCACATCCTCCTTAAGCTCCGCTTCCTACGGCACAACTCTTAAAATCGCCCAGCATTTGCAGAAGCGGTGCTGGCAACCCTGTGGCTACATGGACAAGAGTTAAGGGTGTTAATATTCCTTCAGCTCAGCCAATTGATAAGACCCCAGAAGACATGCTGAGTTGAACAAGGCATCAGACTTGGGAGAGAGTGTAGTCAACCCTTCACCCACTGGAATTTTCCTTTCCCTTCCTACCCTTGTCTCTGAGCTAACTCTGTGTAAAGAGGAGTAGCACTAGCTGTGCCCTCCTTGCCTCTGGACTGGAGGAGCTTAAATAGTTCCTCACAGACCCTGCAACTCCCTACCCTTTCTTCTGAATGTGGGGAACAAACCAGTCATGGGTGTTGCCTCCATTCCCTGGGAAAGGCTTGGGCATGGTCTCTGCCTCTTTGTGGTCATATTCTGACCTCTTCTCTGCCCTGACCCCATCAGCCCACTTTGGGGCCACCCCCTGCTTCTGGTAGCTTGAAGAAACCCAGCAGCCAGACTAGCAGCTATGTTTCTAGTGCGGGGGTAGTCAAACTGCGGCCCTCCAGATGTCCATGGACAATTCCCAGGAGCCCCTGCCAGCGAATGCTGGCAGGGGCTCCTGGGAATTGTAGTCCATGGACATCTGGAGGGCCGCAGTTTGACTACCCCTGTTCTAGAGTGTAGGTAAGCATCATGTCCAATTCATGTCCCCACCAGGCATCTGTGGCCACACTTTCCGGCCCTGCCTTTGCAGTGATCATGGGTCTAGTGTAGGAGCCCCCATCATGCTTTGGCCCCTGACACCAAATTAGGGCTACCAAAGAAATTAAAAGGAACAGAAATGTATGACAAATCTAAATCAGAAATAAATTGCTGTAATCTTATGACATAGAATGGGGGAAAAGCAAATAATAGACAATGCACAAAAGAAGCATCAAGCGCAATATATTAACAAGCGTTTACTGCCAATAAAATCCAAGGATCTCTATATATGGCAACAAAGGATTTGTTTCGCTACAAAATAGTTAACTGATTAAGCTTGAGCTGCAAATAAAGGGGGGCAAGTCCTTGGTAAAAACCTTTTCCAACATTGTACCATGCAGCCTTGACGTTCTTATATATAATGCAGCTGTGAAACTCTGATGGCAAGAAGCCAAAGGTATGACAACAGACTTCCCAGGTATTATACTGTCTGTTTCAAATAGCTCTCTTCCATGAGATTTCAAAAAGTCACAGCCTTCATGATCTTAAAGAACAAAGACACATGTATATCACAGCAATCACATCACGTTCACCCCTCCAGAGTTGCATGTTTATGCTAAAAATAAAAGCATACCATAGATGGACTCCAGCTTCACACAACTTGTATCAAAGCCTTCTGGTGGAGTCTTATTGATTGCCCAGGACAGTGTAATTTAACTCCCACAGCAGCTGTGTGAATTCAACATTTAAAGGGGACATTCCAATGCAATGCAAAGGAATACACAGCATAGTAATGATACAGCCTAGTTGTATTAGTAGTACTGCTTACTCAAATAACCAACCCTAAACAAACACCTGAGACTTAACCAGTCATTGAAAACAGATCCACATTTTGATTCAGCCCATGTGGTACCATTGATTTTAATCTGAAAGTCAATGTTGTTTCTTGTTACAGCAATATTCTCTGCACATCTGTTCTATTAAATTTATTGGACTTGTACTGAAATAAGACAACAAGTGAAAAATCTCTCAGTGTGTCCCTGGCTTTCCTCATCCTAATTAACAATATTATAGCCATTTTGTTTTGTCATTTAGCCCAAATTGGGGCTGGCAGGAATGCTATGAGTTGCTCTTCTAAAAACAGAGTTATTTTGTGAACCCCCTGAGACATATATATCTGACGGGCTATTCGCAAGCCACGCCATCTTTGAATGAAGTGGCCTGATGGGTTGTGGAGTGGATACCTTCGGTGTTTAGCATTGTCAGCCAACTCCTGCTAGCAGCAAATGGGGACAAGAATATAAGGCTGAACACCTCTAAGCACAATTGGATGCTCAGGCCAGAATAAACAAAACTAGAAGTAAGGCTGGTCGGATCTGGTCCAGCATAGATTTGTTCACAATGTGAGTGCCCTGCTTATTCACAGCAACCCACAGTTGAACAGGCAATGCATCCATCCTGTCCTGAGTCTTTCTTGAGAGATATGGGCACAAATGTTTTTCATCTTTGTATCATCTTAAAACGCCTTCAACTTCTTCTCCCTTCCTGTGCCATATGAAGTAACTATACCTCTGGATAGGTGGACACAGTTTGCTTATTTATCAGTTTCTGATATTTATTTTCCATTTCTGCTGAAACAATATGAATATGACAGGTTAAAATTTTTTGGCATCCACTAAGAACATAGTACTGTACATGATACAATGTAAAGTTTAAAATGCCATAGCAATGCATTTTTGTATGTGTAGAGTAGACAAGAAGGGGAGGGAAACAAACCAGGGTGGACATAGAGAACCCAGCATGTAGCCACGCCAACATACAGTGTGAATGACATTTGTACCCTCATCCTAGGAGCAGAAATTGAATTATCTTTCCTTTGCATTTTTGTGTTGTCCAGATACCATAAAATTATATCAGAATTTGATGAAACAGAGATAAATACACAGTCCAGCCAACATGAAGGACAGAAGACGGAATCAGTACTGGGTTACTTTGTCTATTTCTCTCAACAGAGCTGGAGCAAAAATAAATATCAAGAACAGTGACAGGCTAAGTGCTTTCGGCTACAAACCAATGCACCAAGGCTATTGATTCTGCAGTGGCTGTAAAGATGCTCAACTGCTAATGAGGAACTGCGCATAAGAAGCAGTTTTTATATTCTCATAGCTCTGTGCAGGCATAGTTCCTAGATTTGTCCTTTATGCCTTACACTATCTGTGGCAATCAACATTACAATTGCTAACTACAGCATGAAGATTTTGGAATCAGAATGTATTTGACCAAGCATCTGTAGTGTGTGTGCATGTGCTCCTCCACGACATAGCTGTTATGCAGTCCAGTTTCCATCTCTGATGGATGACTCCGCTACTACACAGGTTCATCCCCTGGCAATATTTCAGAAGAGGACTCATGGGAATTAGTGGAGCCAAGGCAGATGCTGGTTACTTCAGCCAAATGAGTCACTGCTGTTGTTTGACTGCTGCAAGTTAGGTCTCTTCTTAGTTGCCTTGATCCCAGAGGCCATAGCCTAGTTCCTTAAGTCAGGTGCTTGAGAGAATACCAGCTTCTAAGCATTGCAGGTCTATTTTGTGTCCCCATGTTAAATCAAGTCTCCACGTCTGTCCCCCATGAGGATTCCTTGATTTACTTTTAACTCATTGAAATCTTTCAGGGATTGCCAACGTGCCCCCAGTAGAATTTTCATTCAAGGAGACTTGCTATGCTAATTCTGTCTCTTTCTTAAAAATCTAAACTCATATCTTGTACATTTCCTGTTTGTGCTTAAATTCCTATGCCGTGCCTGCTAGTACATTCTGATTCTGGCATTTGAGGACAAAGAAACTGTCAAGAGTATTTTGGCTCTTCTGGCTTGTGATCACAATTTGAGTTGCTCTTTGTAATAGTGCTTTTGAAAGACCCAGCCTGGAAATTTGTCCCTTCACTTGTTTGTTTTCCCTGGCACTTCACATGCACAGGTTTATTTCTTCTTTTCCCAAAGCCACTCATCATGACTGCTGAATCACTCAGCTCCTCTCCACTCACCGATAAACCTTTCATTTACTAAACAGAGCACTGTTTGAGGGGAGAAATACAGGCACACACGATGTGTAAACGGAGCTACAAATTGAAGAAGAAAAGGTCGGTCAGATTTTGGAGCTTGCTACAAAGGAAAGGGGGAAAGGTGTCTAGGAAACCAAGCAATCCCATGGTTTTTCAGCCTGGTATAGGTGGCGGTTGAGACAGCAGCTGCTGAAACTCATATCAAGGAGGCTGTCAGAATGAGTCATCTGGAGACTTGGAGACTTGGCTTATGGAAGGAGCATATGTAAAATAACAGAAGAAGAAAACAGTAGGCAGCAAGTCCCAGCTTTCGTTAGACCCTGCCTATTTTGTTTCATAACCAGGTGCCCTATAACTCCCCATGCGCCATTTCCCAAATAGAAGTAATGGGCATACATGATTAAGTAGCATGTTTTCTTAATGAAGCAGTTAACTGTGAGCACTGTTCTTGACAATTAAGGGTGTGATTCTACCACTGCTTAACATAGCTTATGTTTTCTGAGATCATAACTCTTCCCACCACCCTAAATTTGCTTTGTTCCAATGCTAAAGAAGCATCATTCACCAGAAAGTTTGCACAATTGAATAGTACAAGTAGGTGGTACCCAGGCAACCTTACTCCTAAATTATGGAAACTGAAAGATGACAGGTGTAACTATGGTCGGGTGGAGAATGACATCAAACATTTAGGAATGGAAGCACCCTACAAAGCATCCCAGATGTTTGCATCATGCTGCTGAACAGAAATATACTCAGCATGGATGAATCAACCAAATGACAGCTTGCATGATGTAATATAGGCATCCCCAGCCTTTCTATACAAACAGGCACCCCAGGAATTCTGACATCATCAGGCAGGGAGCAGCAGAATGAGCAGCTCCAGTAGAACCTCAAATTCAGCTGAATTTGCCCCCGGGGGGGGGGAGTTCTGAATCGGGCAGGCCTTCTGAGGAAGGAGCTCTCCCAAAACCTTGCAGCAGGCAGCAACATCAAAAGAAAGGACACAGGAGCCGGCAGACAGCACACCATAGACCCTCCTTGGGTGAGTCCTCTTTCTGGGAGGGGGATGAAAACCTGCGGGGAGGGTGGTGCTGGAGGGCACCTATGTGCCAGGCCTGCCTGCCTGGCTTCACAAGAGGAGGAAAGAAACCCAGTGCCTCTTAAGAGAAAGGATGAGAAAGGAGTGGAGCCAGGGGATTCAGCATGTGGCTTGGCACTTGGGTGGGAGGATGGCCTCCTCTGCTGGGTAGGGTTGGCCTTACCCGACATCCAACCCAATCAACATTTGTTTGCTTGTTTGTTTGTTTGTAAACATCTAATTCAGGAACCAGGCAACATCTACTTCAAAGCACTGAACCTACCTCATGGAATTACATCCAATTCTACAAACATCGGCCTGTACAAGTAAGTTCCTATTTGGCTACACCTTTCCCTTGCATTTGTACAATTCACAATTTCTGCAACGTGTTCTGCTAATAGTAAGGAACCACTGAGAAATTTCACCTGCCAAGAACTGTGACCAGGGAATCTTTGTTTGGGCCTGTGGGGTCCTGAGAGTCCTCTGGTCATGCTTTTTTCCTTGTGGTGCCTGGCTGAATTGCCTAACAAGCTGTTGTGAAGTTGTTGTGGAGAGCTCCCATCAGAACTCTGGTGATACTTGGTCAGACTTTCTCATGTTTTTCTGTTGATCTGTGGAGTAGAAGTATTCAGCATGGTGGATGGACACCCTCTGACCCCAGGTGCAGAGGCAAATTTTAAAAATTCCATTGGTGGGTGTGCCCTGTAGCTGCTCTACCTAGCGGGTTCCTTGGCCAAATACCCACAATCATTATACCTTCCCAGCTATTGTGGAGGTACTTTTGGGAGCCTCTGTTGAAACTCTGGAGGTGCCTGCCTTTCCTTGTGTTCTGTGGGCATTGACTGCATGTTTCAGTCATGGAGGAGCTATAAGTGGATGGTTGAGCTCCAAACACAGATGCAGATTTGAATAACAGACCCTCATTGGCACTTTTCAGCACTTTTGACCTACCATGTCTACTCCCATCTTAGGGCTTCAATGATCCTGTCTACTTCATTCTCGGGGATTGGAGCTACCATGTCTACATTCAACTCATTGTTTGGAGCTACCACATCTACATATGTCATTGCACACTGGTTTTGATTTTTGGTTTCAGGGCAAATGTCCCAGGTTCTGCTAGGTTGGCAAAAATGCCTCCTCCCATGTTCGGTTTCTACTGGAGAGATTATCAGGAACTTTGATTCTGTTTCTGTTCAACTGGACTTCTACTCTTGCTTTTTTTTCTTTTTCGCTGTTTCCACCCCTCTATTGGAAACAGTGGAGTAAGAGGGCACCTTGACCCTATACATCCAGTCCTCACCAAACTTGGGTGCCAGGTAGAGGCGAATCAGCCAGAGATCTGCTGTGAGACTGGTTTTTCTGAAATACCAGGGGACATTCTACCATGTCACAAATTTACTGAACTGGTTACAAACATGTTTTTGTCCATGATAGTCTATGGTTCAGTCTGTGGGTGTGCCATGAACTGAAATGCATTTTCTGGATTCATGTCCATCCCAAGTCTTTTTGTCTGTGTTGTTATTCTTTTTTATTTTTCTTCACACTTGTGAGAGGAAGAATACTGTGATCCAGCAGTCTTGGCGGCTGGCAGAGATTCAAAAAGACAGCTAAAGAAATCTTTTCTGTTTTGTTAGCAATTTATAACCTTTTTTGTTTCCTTCCAGAAAGGATATATTTTTGTTCTCAAAACATGCAATTTTAGAAAGGGTTTAGCATATACAGCCACTTATCTGAATGTTGTGAAGACTCTCAATGAGCACCTAATTGCTCCACTGGACTTAGCATTCCTCTATACAAACAGATTTCTTCCCAATAAGACTGGCAATCAAAGCAAAAGAGAACTTGACATTGTCAAAAATATTAGAACTTGTATCACTCAAAGGCCAAAATTGCTCCAGATCTCAGATATTACAGTCTTGTGACATTTGTCTTTTATGACATTATTGTTGCCTTTTTGCTTTATATCACAAATGATGACCATGAATGGTGCTATTTTCCTCAACATGTAAGCCATTCCAGTGATTAAGATGTCACTGTTTATCACACTGATCTTACCTGCTCTTGAAATGGCCACTATAACATCCCTCAACAGTTTAATCTGCATCAACAATCAGGTAGTAAGATTTATCCCTGTGAAGTACAGAAAGCTTCACTTGATGATCCCTGCAAATCCAGATTCCAATCAAGGCTCAGAAGTAGCCCAGGTGGACATATTTTAACGGCAATGGGCAGTCAGAGATTTGCAGCAGCCAGATTTTTATGGGAGCCCTCAGAAAACATGTGACTGACAATATTTCTGTCAATAGCAAATCTTAAAGTACCATGATTTTGTCTTTGCTCTTCAGCCTTCAGGATAAGTAAAAGTGAATGAATTCGACTTTCCTTTGTACATAGGAAAGTTTTACCTGGTATATTTTTGCCTGCTGTAAAACTGCTAGAGGCACATGCCTTCCTTTACACATAGGTAAATGTGACACTTCTTTATGGACCCAGGAGCAAGAAAAGGAGTGAGGGTAAGAAGGATAAAGAAGGACACACCAGACAGGCAGGGAAACAGGCCACAGCTTTCATTGAATTCAAACACAGGATAATTGGTGCAGTATGGAGATATCTCCTGCATCAGATGACCCACCTGTTATCTGTTATTCTGTTCCCCCATGCCACCTGCTCAAGATGAGCATGCCACAAAACAGCGCCACCACTAAATCCCCCCAAAGAAGTCCCCAACATGGGAGTGGTGTGATTGCCAGCCTAACATCCCCCCAATGAATCCATTTCAGTGCCCAAACTGCCCATACAAGCGGAGACAAAAATTCAGTGAAACAGTGAGGAAGTTAACCAAAATGCAGTGCATAATGAGAGAGGATGGGAAATTGAGCCAGGATCAGCACTGGGGAAGATACCAGCATCAACCCAGTTAAATGGGGGAAAGGGTGAACCAGAGTGAAAACTCCTGGTTTGCCCCTCCCCAACCAACCCACAAAAGAGATGACTGGCAGGACTGAGGCTCAAGCTGGTGAGACAGCCTTCCTCAAAATGCTCTCAATCTCAGGCCACAGATTCAAGCCCAGCTACATCCAGGGCCATTTCTTCCTGTAATGTCAAAAAGAGAGAAAATGGGCAGGAAAATGACTTTTCCTACCAGATCATTAGGGACAGAATTCATTATTCTTTCTTTTACTTTCATGCCTGGTGAAGGTCGTAAAACACCAGGAGGGCAACATTTGTGACTTGGACCTCTATAGATAGGGAAGCATCCAGGAACACATCCAGGCTCCTGACAGAGATTGAAGGTGTTAAATGGACCCTTTGAAGAGTCAGGAGTTGCCCTACATTACCTCCGGCCTGCCGGATCACCATAGAACCTCTGTCTTAGGTGGATTTAACTTGAGCCCACTCCACTTGAACCAGTTCACCATGGCTAAAGAGTCTGGAGGTGTTGATGGATACCTACCGACAGTAAATGCTGAGTGACATCAGCATACTGGGGACAACTCTAGATGATCTGGGTGAGGGGGCACAGGTTGATGTTAAATAACACTGGGGAGATAACATTTTAAAAATGAAATCTGCTTGCCATGGCATACTACCATGGGACTAAGAAAAGCTGCAGCTGTTGATGTTTCTCTTTCCACACAATTATTAACAGTGCTGCAGCCAGGAGCCTTTGTGTTTTATGATAGAAATGACGATCTGCTTGGAAATATGGTAGTAGTTGTTGTATTGACTGCTGTGAAACTCTCTGGTTAGGGCTGTGTATTTGATCCGTAATAGGTCCTACTGAATACAATGAAAATAAGCTTGGGAATACATAGTGAGATAGGAATGTTAATCCCATAGTTTAAAAGCAAATATCATGTTTTTGCCCTTGACATTTTCAAACAGTCTTAACATTTTTTTTCTCATTTCTGAGATGGTGTGCACCACCACAATTTTTAAAAATGTGCAAGAATGGAATATGCCAAAAAGACACTGTCTCCTTAGGCATTTGCATTATTTCCACACAGTTTCTTGGAATGCAAATAAAACACATCAATCACGCACAGGCTATTATGTGACAGTTTCTTTAAAGCACTAAATGTATTTTCAGCTTTTCTTAAAGAAAACTCACATTGGAGACAGTTATTAAAAGTGCATATAATTTATGATTTAGCTCTGGAATATGTACTCAAAACTCACTGGCTAGTTCCATATGTTAGTCTCTTAATGATGGGTTACATGAGCAGTACCCCCCTCCCCCCTCCCCAGACTCTGTTTTGGCAATCAGCTATGAAAGCCAATAAAGTAAGGTGACCAGATTTTAACATTGGTAAAGCAGGACACCATTGACTGGGGGGGTTCTTGATTAAAATTTGGTCTATATGGAGCAACAAACATTTTCATAGAATGCATAGAATGCAAAAATAGTATTGTAATATATATGTTTTAATTTCAACATAAGTACAATTTGCCAGGTGCCCCCAGATGTCCCTCCAAAAGTGGGACAATCTGGTCACCTTACAATAAAGGCCCTCATGAAATCTTGTCTTTTGACTATTGCCAAAGAACAATGAATGCTTTCTGTTTATCTTGGAATTAATGCTTCTTCTCCAATCACATTTCTATGATCGTAGTGCAGACTGTGAACGTTGTAGTGTTTGTGTTTTAGTACAAGTAGGGCCAGCCCATTTTGTACAACTGAGACTAGGCACCTATGAGGTTCAGCAGCAGTCTTCAAATTGGCCACACTCACACTTTCACCTTGTCTCTTTGTGTCCTCACTTGTACTATGCAAAAGGAGTATGTATTCATTCACTGCCCTCAGCCCAGATGAGTCAACTATCTTGTGTATTTTTGCTGGACAGTAGTGGGGAGCAGTGGCATACCTAGCCAATTTGGCATCCAGGATGGATCATTGTTTTTAAGATCCCTCTATTTTTTGCCATCAAATAACAGCTGACTTATTTTTTACTCATTATTAAAGTTATATGCTACCTCTTTCAGGACTGCTGACTTGCAGTGGTTCACAATCACATATAAAACCTCACAGGGGTTTCAAGGAAAGAGACATTTGGAGATGGCTTGTCATTACCGGCCTGCACATCAATTGTGCTTAGCTACTGTCATTTAATGAGATCAAGCTGGACTGGGGATATTCAGGTCAGGGCCTCTCCCCTATACAACGAAATTATTTTCAGTAATAATCATGAAATAAAATTAATAATATTACTGGCCCAAAAATAGATTCAGTAAGTTAGCTGTGTTAGTCTGAAGCAGCAAAACAAAGCTTGGTCTTAAAAGTCCTACTGGATCCAAACATTCTTCCATTACAAAAGCCAGTGTTGGACTAGGCTCTGGGAAATCCAGGTTTGAATCCCCACTCATGCCATGGAAGGTTAGTGGGCACAGGATAGTTTGATTTCATCAGATCTCTGAATCTAAGCAGGGCTGATGTGGAGGCTAGCCATGGGAAACCAGTTCTGAACATCCCTTACCTTGAAAACCTGATGAGATTGCTATAAGTCGGTTGTGACTTGATGAGGGGGAGGAGGAAGTCTACCACACCACTTGTGTTCTGAGTAGGCACTTGGAAGGCATCCTGTTCTCCATTAATGTGCCACCCCCCCTCCCCTACTATGGACCCAAGGTTGGTGGAGGACTGCAAAACCGGGGGGGGGGGAGTTCTTTTAAGGCAACTGTTTCACTGCCCCGCACCCAGGTCTCAGTCATGCATGCAAGGTCAGCCCCAGACTCCACAAAAAATTGCTGCAGGGTTGAGGCTTTGTTGTTAATTGACCTTGCGTTGCACAAGACCAAGACCGGATCCACCCTAGCCTCCTCCCCAGTATATCTAGGCATGGGACGGAGGTTAGAAGGGCAGCGAGCACGCCCTGAGCGTCTGCCGTGTAACCACGGCTTGGCCCGAGGACCATCACAGGTGCTCCCTGGCCTTCTCTTGTCCAGCCTCCTTCCCCAAACATGTCACCCTCGAGATACCAGTCCCAGCTTGGTCCTCCCCTTGTGACAATCCCACTCCCAACATACTTACCAGGGAACTACAATCTCAACTAATTCCCTAGCACTAACAATCCCACTAGCTACCTAATAATAACCCACCCTAACCCACCCAACCCAGTCCCACCCATAACGAAACCCTCCCTAACCATCTTCCCTAACTTCACATCTACTAGCCAGTAGTCTTATTTCACCATCTGATTGGAGCCAGGTCAGATCCCGCCTCAAGGGGGTTCTCACAGCCCTGCCCCCAGCTGGTTCTAATAGACCACTGCCAAGGATACCATTAACAAACTTATTCCCCTGTAGATGGTCTTAAGTATTCCCTTAAAACCCCGACAGCCAATTCACAGGAGATGCTGGATCCAGATCTTCCCACTTTAACCAGTCTCCTGCTATCAAAGGAGGTACAAAGGCAGCAGCACTGTTAATCCAGCAGAATAGTCTGCAGGGGCGCGCGGGGGGGTGGGGAGGACTCCGCTCTCTGATTCAGTTGTTCAAGTTGTTGAGAGCGTCCATTCCACATGCAATGTCGGGCAATGGCCACCCACACTCTGACCTTCGTCCCGCAGGGTCCGCTTCACTCCTCACCAACCAGAGCGAGTTTAATTGCCAGAGAACCGGGACCAAGGTAAATGCACTGACTTGGCTGCTGCATCCATGTCCACGTCTCCTTCGCTGGTAAGGGCACCCTCTTTTTGCTTCCCTCGATGATGTTGGTCAAGACGCTAGCCAAAAAGCTACAGCCAGAGGGGGGGTAGCCCGCCGATGCAGGGAGTAGTGGACAAGGGGGAGGACAAGGGGAGCAAAGGGGCAGCGGGGATGTCTCCAGCTGACCCCAACCGGGATTCTGTAACCCTCGGCTGCAATAAGCAAACTGGAATAGCTCTTTACCGGGTCGCCAGCTGCCGTTCCCCTTGTTCATTCCACGCTCTCTTCAGTCTCTCTGTCCTCCACTCCATTCTTAGCTCTCAACGCTGCCCAATTCCTCCTTGTAAAACAGACCCGTCAGGCAAGGAGGGCAAGATAATCCTTCCTAAAACCTTGTTGGCAAGAACCCCAGGCAAAAAAGGATGCTCAAACCCTCAAAAGAATCCATGTTCTTAAGGGTCGGGTGGAGCCCTAAGCTCCAGCGACCGATCGCGCCGCCAACTTGGATTACAAGATCTACCTTTGTACTAACTTTTACTAACACTAGCCAAACAACTATGAAACACCAGACTAGATGTTAAGAAACACACTAAATCCAAAAGAAGGTGCCTTCATCCTCCATCATTTTGAAAAGACTAAAGTCAAACCAAAGCATATCTGCAGTAGAAGCTGAAGGGTGGGGGAGGCATTTTTACACTCCAGCAGAACCAGTGCAGTATACAGAGTATGCCACATAATATTAATTATTTGCTACTATACTACTCTTGAATACATACTGTTGCCAAGTAGGACAGGGATAAGGAGGGTTTTGAGACCAAGTGAAAATAAAGGGGAAGAAACAGGTGAAGGGGACAGGAAGGAACAAGAAACAAGTGGAAAAGAGGGAAAGAAATTAAGAGAGGGAAAGGTTCTGTAACACTCAAACTGCTGTTTGTGCAGCAATGCAAAGCTGGGTTCCATGAAAGGGAGAGAGAAAAGCTGGACTATTGCAGAAAATTATCTGCAGACAGGCAGTTACTGTAGCTGCTATCAGCCCAATCTATTAAGGAAGCTTGCTTGAGTTTTGGGGGTAAGGGAAGCTTTACAGATCCCAGAGCTTTCTGACTTCCTGTGCCCCTAAACTCTGCAGTTAGAACTACATTTTAAAAATAAAAGGGAAGACATTCAGCTGGGGGCTGCAAAATGATGCTAGTTTTAAGGACACCCATTCAAAAGCTTCCCTTAAATTGAGCTCGGGATAGACTGCCCACCACAGCCTTGGTACACCACTAGTGTGGAGACAAGTAGCAATCTACTTTGTAATAGTCTCATGGTTTAATATTACTAGCAATATTTTTCTAAAATATGCCATAAAACAATTCCACATTTAAGACATCTGTATTGCTCTGTTTAAAATAAGATACATTATCTAACATCTAACATAAAGATGAGGAAGAGATTATAGTCAGATTCTCCTGCTGTTGGGAATATAAATAAATGGAACTCCTTCAACTTCTGAGCAAGCTACATTTATACCTCAGAGGATCTTGAGATAAATACACACCAGAAATTGTTGTCATCAACAGCTCTGCTTGAGGGGAAAATGTGGAAAAAAGTATGGAGAAATGTATCACAAGAAAATGGCACTGGGAAATTGGTTATATATATATATTATAACTTTCTCTCAAAAAGATGTTTTTATATAATTTTCAATAGAGTTAATATTCTAATTTATTTTAGTACTTTTTTGCCCTGATTTATGTATTTGGTCCCCGAGAGAGCTGCATAAATGTTTCTGTGTTGTATTTCTGAGATATATTTGTGTGTTTAGGTGTGTGTACAAAACGCTGTTCTTTGAAACTTTATTATTTCTTTACTAGAATTAAATCCCATTGTAACAGATACAACAGGCACTAGCAGGGGGAGAGGGGGGTAAATAGCAAAGAGAGAGGGAGGTAAAAAGGAAGACAGTGATTAAGAAAGAGCTTGGCATTGGGAAGAGTAAGGGGAGGGGTTGTTCAGTCTGTAAGTGGTGACAGATGAGCTTTCAAGAGCTTTCAAGCACCCAGTAGGCCTCATTTGTCTCTAAACAGTTTAAAATCGCCTTTCCTTTCTCTCCCCATAACAGACATAGAATCATAGAGTTGGAAGGGGCCATACAGGCCATCTAGTCCAACCCCCTGCTCAACGCAGGATCGGCCCCATTACATTTGTGCAAAAATCTTTGCATTGTTCAGTTCTTTTAGAAGGTCAATGCAGGGGTTTGCTCTTGTGTGGAAATGTTATAGAAGCTGGCTGGGACTTGACAGCACTCTACATACACAAAGACTGAAGCAATGGTTTTGAGCAACAACTACTTTGCTATTATCAAAGATATATGATTTAGATATTGGCCCTTGAATTTTAAAGTATAAAATTTCTACAGTTGTTTTAAACCAGAACAAATGCCTTATATGAGTACAAGGACATTATATGCAGGAATTCACTAAATACATTTACCATTATCATAGAGCATTGTGTTCTGTCTTTTTCTCACATTCAGCAAATGTTCATTAAACTCAAACTCTCCTATTTGATGTTTCTGAGGGTGTTTCAAGCAGTGATTTATAGAAGCAGATCACCTTATAATCCCCAGAAGCAAATCAATCAAATAAACAATTTCTTATTGGACTGTTCGGCATAAATCTGTGGTTTTATAATTTGCCAGTCTCATGGGGCTCAGGGAGGGTAAGGAGAGAAGCAATGGAAAGAAACACACATCTTTGGTGAAAGATGGACAGGTGAGAAAAACTAGGTTCATGGATGTACACAGAAGAGCACCATCAACCAATGGCCTGGATCTGGCCCATGGAAAGACCCTACTCAGAAGCTGTTGGGCAGCCTTGATCTAAAAAGAGTGCACACCAGAGTCCCTGGGGGAGGGGGGAGCGCTTGTGCAGCAATGCATATTTGTATGACTGATAAAATAAAAATGAAACAGGCATAGAACCATAGAGTTGAAAGGGGGGCCATACAGGCTGTCTAGTCCAATATCCTACTGAATCTATATCTTCCCAGCCACTGCTTAGTGAGGGGGAGTCCACCACCTTCTTAGGCAGTTGATTCCACTGCTGAACTACTCTATGAAACATTTTCTCCTGATATCTAGCCGATACTGTACTCCGCATATATTGATATCGTTTATAGTTTATGCCCATTAATGTGGGTCCTATCCTTTTCTGCCAATAGGAACCCCTGTGTGCACAGAAAAATTCTGGAGATGGAAGGTTGGACAGAAAAATATTCAGACATGCACCAAACCAGCAGAGCTGACCTGCAAGAGTGAAGTGGAGGAGGACCCAGGTCCCACAATGCCACTGATCCAACTTTAATATCCATGGTCAGTTATGGAACTCAAAGCCCTGCAATTAAATGTCCCAAAGAACTAGGGCCATTCCACTATAGTTGAAGAGTGATGTGGCCAGCAACTCACTGCTGTAAAAAAAATAATGAAAGTAAAGGCTATCCCCAAAAGAGTGGCCACAAAAGTAGAAAAAACATGTATCGTGAAACTGCTGTATGAATCTATACAAGATAGGCAAACTGATGGGCCTATGAGCATCAGGCTCCTGAGGGGGTGGCCTTTGCCAGCCCTCAATGGAGCACCAGATGAGAATAGATTTCCTGGAGTCCCTGAACCCTGGTACCCTATTGCAAAAAGAAATGGATGACAATTGAATATTCAAATTAATATGATGTTAATGAATTTTGATACACTTGGTGAATGTGTCATACTGATGAAGGCTTGTAGTTGAAACATCTATCTTGTTAAAAACTATGAATTCCATTTCTGAAGAAGATGAAAACAAAGAGTTGGTTCTTATATACCACTTTTCTCTACCCGAAAGAGGCTCAAAGCGGCTTACAATCACCTTCCCTTTCCTCTCTTCACAACAGGCACCCTATGAGGTGGGTGAGGCTGAGAGAGCCCTGATATTACTGCTCAGTCAGAATAGCTCTATCAGTGCTGTGGTGAGCCCAAGATCACCCAGCTGGCTGCATGTGGGGGAGCACAGAATTGAACCCAGCTTGTCAGATTAGAAATCCACACTGCTAACCACTACACCAAGCTGGCACTCAAGCAATACTTCAAGCAATAAATCTACAATGCAATTCAGACGTGATTCAGTTATTTGGCTGCTCCATTATAGTCTATGTGGCCATTAAAGCCAAAGTGAAATCCAATGTTGGATGGGGCACTCTCTTTGGGTGCCTGTAAAACTGGACCTCCTGGTTATTCCACTGAATTTATTACCTGCCTTATCCACAAGGGGCCTCATTTAATGATGCCATTGCCCCTGAGCTCTGGTCAGTCTCGTTAATTTCCTTGGATCATGGGTAAAATGAGGTCAGTAAAATGAGGTCATGTAGTCCAGGCACATATTTAGTCAAGTTCAACATTTAGTCTGTCTTTCATCTAGCACCCATTTCCCTGTCGAAATTTTGTCTGTTGGGTTTCAAATTCAGTGGTAGCTGGTATAGAGATTAGGCTATGCCTATGAATTATTCTGTCACCCGCATTTCTTTTGAAACTTTCAGCATTTTCCTTGAATGGGTGGTTAAGGACAGCACTATGTGCTCATATATCACCCACTTACTGGGTGATTTCTTATTTGTTGGTCTCACTGGCAAATCAGCTTGCATAGACCACCTATCTGCATTTCAAGCCTTCATGTCCAATCAGTGGACATATCTGGGAATATTACTGGATTCAGTACAGTCACTTCTTCCCATCCTAAAGATAAGCTAGGTTCCCTCGGGGCTCTGCTTTCAAGGATCATAGGTAGTACAAAAATACACTCTCAAGGAATTTCAGTTTCTGTTGGGCCATACTAATTCGGCCTGCAATTTAATCTCCCCTGGGTGGGCCTTTTGAGCTCAGCTGGCTTGTGCCACAGCAGGCATCTCTCCTCCCCCACCCCTCACAGACTATATTAGGGTCACTCATGTCCTGCAGGTATGGCTGAGTTTTTTTGGTTCACATCAGTGTGGTCTCTATTTGGCAGTGAGCCCTCCTCTTGGGAGACTTTGAAGTCTACATCAGTACTGCAGGTGGCCTGGAATTTAGCATGTTCTTTAATCTGTTCTTTGATTCTGGCTCCCACCATAAATCAGCATTCGGACTACTTCCCCAAAGACTTATGGACTCTTGGCAGTGATTAAATATTCAAGGAATTCACTTGCTCCCTCTATCTGGAGTGCCTATGAACTTGTTGTCTCCTCTCTTTACGTGTTGTCTCCTCTCTTTTTTGTGGAATCAGTGGGGGTGGCTGACTCTTGGTTGGCCCCCGAGGTCATGGTTTTAAGATATCTGGAGATAAAAAATTACACCAAAGCCAATGATGCAAAATCACATAAAATATATTTTATTACTCAGTTAAAGTTCCCAAAAAATCCCTTACAGATTTTGCCAACAGGCTTCATTAGGGGAATTTTATATAATACATACAATTACACCACTGAATTTACATAAATAATGGTATAGTTAAAATTATACCATATATCATTCTATATAGATATTATGGTATGTATAAAGATATTTTATTAAAGGTCAAAATCCAGACTGTAGAATATCAATCACATACCAACCAGCTTAAAGCTTATTCTGTCCTTGAGATTGCATTATGAAAAGAAATTCCTTGTAAATCAGAGAGAGAAGATAAAGCTGTCCAAGAACCAAAAGATTTGAGCTCAAAATTAAAAGCACCTTTTTCTGTGCCTAAATGAATGTTACAAATCTGTTTGTCTTGCAGTGCTTCTGCAAAAGGACTATAGGCTCAGTATCAAATTGTCACAGGAAGAGCTTCACTAAACTGTTTAGTTAATACAATTTCTCTCTCTCTCTCTCTCTCTCTCTCTTTCTCTTTACAGTGTGGGAGTGCCTGCTCCCTGTTGGGGGTATATCCCCCACTGAGGGCCTATCAGGTAGGACATCTGTTGTCCGCACACTAACCAAACATTATCTTGGCTAAAGACAAAAGAATGTTTACTCAGTATCAAGAGCTGTGGTTAAATAAATAAATGTTTATGAATAATTTGTGCCGCAGAAAAATACTTGACAAGTTTATCAGAATAGTGCACATTATTTGGAAAACTAAGACATAATCACCTGAGTTAAGCTGTTTTTATAAAATCAATAAGTGTTGGTCAGCAACAGCTCTCCTCTATATACTATGAGCTACTTGTAGCCCTCTTCTGCAGACAGCTAAATCCATGGCCATGAGAAGGATTAACAGATTTTCTCTGCAAACTTTGTGCACTCCCCAGGTTCACAGAAAAATGTGGAAACAAATAAAAATATACCAGGTGTGTGTGTGTAAAATCCCCAGAAAACTGAGCAAGTGCAGAGAAATACCTTTATTGGCATAATAGAATTTAAAACACGCACTTATCTCCTGTGGTCAGTGATGGTGATGCTGAGGAGCCCCAGTGAGCACTGCAATGGCTGAACAGCTGGAGGCTCCATGCTGGGTCCACTAGCAGCAGCCACTCAACCCAGGAGCCACCCTGAGCATGCTGCTACTGGAGAAGCCTGGGACCAGAACTGGGTATGCTGGCTCTCTGGGCATGCCGTCATCATTGGTGTTGGGTCCAGCAGTGGTGGTAAAACCCAGGGAGAGGCCAGACGCTGTGCCAAGCCTGGCAGCAACTGTCATAAGATACAGAAACTGCACCAGGCCTGGCACAAGCAGCCCCTTAACCTGGGAGCTTGCACAGGGAAAGCCTGGGGTGGCATGCAGAGTCTGGCAGCAGCTGCCCGACAGCCCAGGACACCATGCTGGACCTGGCAGCAGCAGCTGGCGAGCCCAGGGGCCAGCTGGGCTTGACAAAAGAGTGGGAGGAGATGGGATTCCCTCTGCAAGTCTATCAGGAACCCATTTCTTTGAAGGGTATTTGGGTCAATAGTGTCACTAAATCGTGAGCGTGGTGCCGTTTGCCTCAGTTGAACCTGCCCTCACCTACGCCAAGAATAGTAGTTTACTTCGGAGCATGAAAAAATAACTACTGTGTAAGCTAAAGCAGCAAATAACATTTGGGTGCAAATCACTGGTCAGAAATCAAAGAACTGTGAAATTAGCTCCATAACCTTTAATGAGTCTTAAGCCCTTTGTTTTTTCTTAAATAGCAGCCACTCCAAGACAGATGGTGAACTGTTTTGAAACTGCAGGGACTGGTAGATAGAATGACTGCATAGCTAGGAGATTACAGGGACTTCTGAAAGTGAGCAGTTTGTGATATGGCATGTCTACTCTTTAATATAAAAATAAAAACCTGAGCTAGCAGGTGTGAACCTCTCATGGCTATGAGGCAGGGAAGTCTGAAGCAATTGCCTTATGGAATGAAGAATATAAAATCCTCCACTAACTTCTTTTAACCCCAACTGGCCACAATCAATTAAAATGAGGACACTAGCTTTGATTAAAAGATTGGTAGCATGTAAGCTATGTGCTCCCTAAAGGTCTCTTACATGCGAACCTGTTGGATAAAGGCTGTAATGCTTTCTATGGTAAACAGGTATCAGCTTTTCCTAGATATTTAACCAGATAGACAAGAGCTAGATGGAGATGAACAACAAAGGTTTGTTTAACAGAAAATAAAGTATTTAATGGGGTCAAAAGTGTGGGTGGCTTCAGTAAAGAAAATATATAAAGAAAAAGAATATTTTCATGGACAAAGGTGACAGACTTTCCTCCAATGAGAGTAACAACTTTGTAGCTGAGGCTCCGGTAAAGTTAATAAACTCTGAAGGGAGATATAATTCTCCTTTCTCCAGACAGTTTTCCTCAACAGGTTCAGGGTTGCTCTTTTTATCACAAAGAGCTCCTCTCTACAATAACTATACATGTAAGTTAAGATTGTAGCGCTTTGGATTCCAGACATTTCGTACTTGTAGACAATGATTTCTACACAATGACATTGGTTGGAGAACAAACAGCACAACATTATTTGATTGACACTATATTATATCTCCAGACTCTTCACATTCCTTACAAAAAAAAATGATGATGGAAACTAGATGAGCCACAGTAAACTAAACTACTAGAGGTAAACTACTATGTGGAACATTTATTTATTATTTATTTAGATTTATTATCTGCTGCTATTGAGAATCGTTTTATGTTGGATTACAACATAAAAACAATAAAAGCCCAATTTAAAAATGTATTTAAAAAAACAGACTGACACAGCAGTGAAAGTAAAATAAAATCCCCCCTCCTCCCATTATTCCCCACCCAGTGCCTTGGGGGTAGAGTCCAGGGGTTCCTGCCATTCCTATTAAAGTATTCGTTGGTATTAAACGTGGAGGGCTCACAAACATAGTGAGGGCTTCTACAGAAAAGCCATGTATGGATTCTGAAGCCATTTTAATCCAATAAGTATGATGTTTTTCTTCTTCTTTTATACAATTGCTTCTCTCTTTCATTTGGATTTATTCTCTTCTCCCATTTATAATTGAAGTGTATAGAAGATGGGCTTTCTCTAAAACAAGTGCTCAAAACAAAACACCCCCACAACCCCATTCATACACACACAAAACACTGAACTACAGCATTACATTGAACATAGTTACTTTTTATCATTGGGTGAATTCTGTAACATGCGATGGATTATTCTGCAAATTGCTATGCATATAAAAGGAGCATGTTTATTGTATTGCAAGACGAATAGTTCACCTTGCTAGCATCCTCACAAATCCAGTCGTTCATGTTGCAACTAGCACTCAAATGGGAATTCAAATTTTCAGCATGAGTTCAATCTTTTTGTTTAGATCAGGGCCCTTTCCAGGCCATCTTTAGGGACAGAACTGACAAAGGTTGCCAGATTCAGCTTGCAAAATCCCCAGAGATTTTACAGGGAGGCTGAGGAAGGAAAAGTTTGGAGAGGAAAGAGACCTCAGCTGGTTATAATGCTGCTGAGTCTATCCTCCAAAGCAGCCATTTTCTCCAGGAAGACACATTTCTGCTGTCTGGAGTTCAGTTGTAATTGTGTGTGGGGGGGAGGGGGGGTCTCCTGGCCACACCTTGCTTCTGGACCATTCTTAGCAATTTCCCATCAATAATTATGAATTCCTCCTTTAGTATCCATTGTCTCTAATTTACTTTACTGAGTGTCCATGACCCAAACCAATGCTGCTGCTTGCATATATAAATGAACATTTGGGATTACAAGGCCTCTGAGTTTCTTATCATTTTGTAATCCTTTAAGTCTTATCCTTGATATTTTCCCATTCCATATTAAAACTTCATTCACTTTTTAGAATGTATCTACATCTTTAAAAATCGCATAAACTTTCTTAAGACTGTTACAGTTTTTCAAGCATGTAGCATAAATTAGGAGTCATTTATTCAGCTATCATAGGAACAATCTGAGAAAACTTTTTCCTCCTAGGACAACCATCTTGGATATTCTAGCTGGATACTTTCTCTTTTACAGTGTTCAAGAATTATTTCTGAAATGGATGACCTTTTCCAAATGTCACATTAAGGTCCACTGAATACCCTGTTCATTTTCTGTAAACCTAATTTACCTCTCCCTCTCCACACAGCAGCGGTGTGGGCAGCAGCTCTCTAGGCATCACAACAGGTCTCTCAGTTGCAGAGATCAATCCCCCTTATGGTTGTATGCTCCAGGTTGGGAAATTTCTGGAGATTTGTGCATGAAGACTTGGAAGTGTGAGGCTTGGGAGGGAAGCAACCTCAGGTGGGTATAATGCCAGATACTCCACCCTCCAAAGCATCCATTTTCTCCAGGGGAACTGATCCCTGTCATCTAGACAGCAGATTCTGGGTGATTTTCAGCCCATATCTGGAGTTCAGCAACAGTAGTTCCTGAGAGGAATTGACTTCTTTAGAGGTTGGAGTCTATGGCATTAGATTTCAGTACAGCATGCAAACAAAATAAAGGGAGAAATCATCAGCATGGTATTAAATTGACATGAGATGTAGAGAGCGACTCAGATGGGACGCCTAAGGCTTTGAAAACATTTTTCCCTTTATTGCTTTATTGAGCAAAGTTTTGGGGAAACCATTTTGGACATCTCAACCTTAAAATGGTGGTCTAGATACATGGATCTTCTGTGGGATTGATGCATTTGGAGGCTTTAGAAAAACTGCTAAGATCATGACCAGTGTGCAGGATCAAATTAGAGAATCACCAAGAGAAAGCCATGTAAAATTGCAAGGAAGGGAAGGAAATTAGCATTATTATGTCTGTCTGATGATGTCCCTGCACTCCTAAGGCTCTATCCCTCAAATCTCCAGACATTTTCTAACTTGGAGTTTGCAACCCTATCTCCTTCCCACCTGAAAGCTAACTTTATTTATTCTTCTGTCTTTGGTTTTCCACTTCCACTCCTTCCCCTACAGCCGCTACCTAGGAAAACAGTCTTTCTGCAGAGTGGGGGCCAATATGGCTTGCATTATTCTATCCTCCTTTTATTATCTACAAAATAGTCCTATATGGTAGGTTAGGCTAAAAGTATATGACTGGTCCAAAATCACTCAGTTGGTTTCCACAGCAAGATGACTTCTGAACATGGATCTTGCAGACCCTGTTCTGAAGCACTAATGGCTTGTCTTCATAGGGGGGACTATTGTTGAACAGAGGCAAGCAGCTAGGCCTTGTTGACTAATGTAAGTCAGGTGGTTTTCAAAACATCCAGAGGGTTGCCTAGAGTTGCTGGCCTCAAGATGGGACCTGGAGATCCCCCACAATGACAACTGAAATCCAGAAAACAAAGATGTGTCTCCCTGATGAAAACGACTACTTTGGAGGGTAGAATCTGCAGCCTTATATCTAGCTGAGGCCTCTCCCTTCCCAAGCCCTGCCTTCTTCAGCCTCCACCTTAAAATCTCTAGGGGTTTTCCAGCATGGAGATGGCAACCCACATCAAGCTTAGCCAAAAGGATCACTCCCTCAAAGGCCAAAGTAGGCCTGGAAAGGGCCCTACCCTTTCCTCTGTGTGTTACTGACAGAACCAAGCTTGGGATACGGTGTTCACCTAGCAAGAATCACTGAGTTGATCCTTTGTTTGAATACTACAGATGCTCCTTTTATAGGATTTATGAAAGCTGCCCAGTACTTTTTTTTTTTAGATTTCATATTATTCTGCAAACCTAAGTCCTTTTCCAGGTTTATAGAAAGATCTGTCTTGCCCACAGCTCTAATAGTTGGATTTAAGTAGCCAACTGACTTTGCTATTAGAATAAAAGATAATAACAAGGACCAAAAAGATCTGTGCTTGAATCATTCACTCTGATCTTCTTTTCACAAGGAGTTGCTGGCACTATCTGCTGCTTCAATACATTTATACAATGCAAACAATGTGTTAGTATCTGATCAGGAGTGTCATGATGTACCCAGAGAATTTACGTTCTGGGACACTAATGCTGCATTTTAATAGCGGATTCCCCTTCTAAAAGCAATGTGAAGCTAATATCCATCAAAGAATGTCACAGAAAGTTTTGTATAAGATAGGCTTTGAAAGGAATATAGAGGCTCAAATTAGAGTTTTTAGTATAGCACACACAGCAAGACTAACCTTATACTGGCATGAAGAACCAAAGGGATTTCTAGAGATGACAGCTGGTCAGGGCTTCAATTTATATCTTATTCAAAAGGTAGCATCTGCTAAAAGCTGGCAGCTTCAGTGTGATGTGCAGTGGAATTACCTCAGAACTGATATAGATGTGAGAGCCTTTCAGAAGAACTACTTCCTGCAGTGCACAATTTTACCTTATAAGACTTCCTATTCAAACAATAGTTTGCTACAGTGTGATTTCTGTTAAGATCACAACTTGAGGTGTTACTGCTTTAGACTATTCCTAGATTTTACAGGGTTTCTATAGCCTATTATACATAGGTGTTTTTCTTCACTTTCACTATACATGTCAGGTTTTCATTGTTCTGCATTGATTTTCTTCCCTTCAGTGCTCAGTTCACTTTCTGGTTGTTGTTTTCTCGGGTATTCTGAGAGTGCCTTTGTGCTGATTTCCCTCCTGTTTTGCTTCCAAGCCAAAGTTAACTCAAAAGCATACAGATTCCCTGGGATTCCTTGCCCCCATCCTTTTGCCACCTCCTCAAAGGTCACTCCCTGCCCACATTGAAGTTGTTCTGCCATCCTTCTGCCTTCATCAATGTACAAGCTCCATTTACGTCTAATTTTCAAATTTCTCTGAATTAAAAAACAGAAATGATGGGTGGAAGTTTAAAAGGAGTTGCATGTGCTTTAGTTCCCTGCTAGTATGGACTTGAAAGGAGGAATGGAGAAGAGACAAATGGCAAGATTTCAGTACAGCATACAAACAAAATAAAGGGAGAAATCATCAGCATGGTATTGACATGAGATGTAGAGATGTAGAGAGCGACTCAGATGGGAAGCCTAAGGCTTTGAAAACACTTTTCCCTTTATTGCTTTATTGAGCAAAGTTTTGGGGAAACCATTTTGGACATCTCTGGAAGCCCAACCTTAAAATGGTGGTCTACCTACATGGATCTTCTGTGGGATTGATGCATTTGGAGGCTTTAGAAAAACTGCTAAGATCATGACCAGTGTGCAGGATCAAATTAGAGAATCACAAAGAGAAAGCCATGTAAAATTGCAAGGAAGGGAAGGAAATTAGCATTATTATGCAGCTGCACTGGGACAACAGTAAAAATTTCCCCCTTTTTCATTTAGTGGCACAAGACTATAAAAAAGCCCTTTAGAGTTTCTGCCAGAAAACTCCTTCCCCATACAAATTGCAGCCCTGTGCCAAGTGTGACCGTCTTTGTGCAGATGCACGCACACAAGCATGTTGCCAATGATCACAGCTTGCAGTGTCAGTAGATCCTACTATGCATTCTGTATGCTCGTTTTTTCCATATTATAAGATTGTGTGACTCTTTCCCATTTTCACAGTGGCTGATAACACAGCAGAATCTCCTAGTGTTCCACAATATGGAAAATGGAGCTTTGCAGCTGCTTCTCAGTTTTCTAAAACAAAATCTTTTCAATTTCAACACTGAGTTTTTCTCCTTTCCTACATTCCTTTCTGTTTCCTTTCATCCAGTAAACTAACACTAAGATGCATGCACAAAACCTGACTCACAAGGATTGAAGTAGAAGGCACTTGTTGGATGCTACTACACAGTTGCAATAAGGCAAATGGGCCCAACTCAGTGATTAGGTACATCAGCCCCAAAGAACTAACAGGATTAGCAGAACACAAACAATTATTTGTTGCTTTTTGAAAAAAAATAATTAACTTTAAAATGCATGACCTGCCTCATTACACAAACTTAATGTGGTTGCTAGAACAAATCCAGTAAAACATATTTTTTAAAATAAATTGGAAATAAAATTCACTACTAACTAATATGTGTAACATCTGAACCCTATTTTTGAGACCTTTCCAAATTATTGATTTTCTTCACATACGTTCTCAGGGAAATCTCAATAAATAATTTCCTTCCCATCGTGTACCATACTTGTTTAATGCCCAGAATGTCCAAGTGTTTCTTGAGACTCCTGAGCACTGCTCCAAGGGCTCCTATGACAACTGGCATAATGGTAACCTTCTTCTTTCAGATGCACTCTACTTGTAAGTCTTAATATTTGTGGTCTTCACCTGTTCTTTTTTCTGTTCTGCTATCTTCTAGCCTCACAGTGTCAATGATAACCTATTTCTCATTTTTCCTTCCATTTTGATTCCAGGGGTGTCATGCTCCAGGTGTTTATCTGTTTGCAGTCAGACATCTCAAAGATCTTCATTCTCCATGATCTTGTCTGGTTTGTGCTCCGATGAATTTTTAGCTGACATCTTGCAACATAATTGAAACTCTATCATGACATTCTTTATAGTCAGTTGGGCAGTTTCACTGTTGGCACTGACCATGTGGTCAATGGTTTCATCCTTTGTCTTGCATAGTTAACATTTGCTATCATTGCTGGTCTTCTGAATCTTGGCTTTCATATTTTTCATTTCAGGTGCCTGCTCTCGTGCAGCTAGAATGATACCTTCCATTTTTTTCCTTCCTGAGCCTTCGGGGAGGGAGGCATATAAATAAATAAATAAGTAAATAAGTAAGTAAATAAATAAATAAATAAATAAATAAATAAATAAAAGTCCATTTTGGAGCCATTTCCAGATGTTTTCATTAACAGGTTTATTCTCTACATTTCAAATAATGCCCGTGCAAGTGTTTTTCCTTCCAGTTGTCAAAGTGCATTTAGTTTGCAATCTTTTTGTAATCTTCTTTGGTTTATGTAACCTTAACTAAGTCTGTCTTGTGTACTTCAAATAGGACCTTCCCTTTTCTTTTCTTGGCATCATCATTCAGCGCTTGTTTTCCTTCTTCAACTTTCAGGAGACCTCTTCCATGTAAATTTCTTAGCAAGTAAAATGATCAACATTACGTCTAAGGTGTAATGAGTGATGCATTGTCATTATCTTGCAAGTTTGCAATCAATTGCTTCTAACTCTGCTTGCTTCCAATTGATAATGCCAGCCATGTATCTTAGAACTGGGACTGCCCTCATGCTGCCTTTCGTATGTTGTCTCTGTTTAATTTTGTTTGCAATATCTTTTCCTTTATAGAACTCTTTCATTGTAGCTTTCCTAACAAGACTATGTTTAATATTGTTAATGTTCCAAAATGCCAAGGTATTTGTAGTTTTCTTCAAAGTCCAGTGTTATAGTAAAGGTAAAGGTAAAGGTATCCCCTGTGCAAGCACCGAGTCATGTCTGACCCTTGGGGTGACGCCCTCCAGCGTTTTCATGGCAGACTCAATACGGGGTGGTTTGCCAGTGCCTTCCCCAGTGTTATAGTATTGTTGTTTAATATCTTGCTTTCTTCTTGTTCAGTGATCTTTCCCCTATTTAATGCTAATCCTGCACATTTGTCAAGGCCAGATTCTATTGCTATATCTTTGCTGAATATTCAAACTGTTTTTAGTAAAAAAAAAAAAACTCTGATTATGACTTCCCATATATTTTCAAGTCATCCATATACAATAAGTGTGAAATCTTGGGGTCTGTTTTTGAAATCTGGTATTCTAGGCCTGGGCTGTTGAAAATGATTGTGAATGGTATTAGGGCAATCACAAAGGGCAATGGTGATAGTAAGTCTCCTTGGAAAATTGCTTATTTTATAATAACTGTTGCAGGTTGGCTTAGGGCAGTGTTTTTGCAAGCTTTTCAGGGTTATTAGAATACCATGTATTTGCTTTCCTTTCAGGTTGTTTTTCACATCTATGATCCAACTGGCTTTTTATTGTGTTCTTTAGAGTCTTCCTAGAGTTCTGGGAAGTTATTGTTGTGATTATTATTACTGTTCCTGTTGTTATATTTCAGATACTAGCTTCAAAGCCTGTTCCTAAGAATGGGCCTTGAAGGGGTCCTGCCCCCTGCCCCCGGCCATGCAGCTAAAAGTGGCTTTGGGCTGCAGGTCGCAGTCGAATCAAGTGGGGAGGGCGAGGGCTGGCCAGTTTCTTAGCAGGTCTGGGACAGAGCTCCTTAGCAGGCAGTCAGCAGGCCGGGAGGCCTCATTAGCAGACCCAGCCTAGCAGGCCAAGAGGCCCTCGTTAACAGGCCCTCCACTATGACCCTTTGCCCAGGGCCCTCTCCCCTTACCTGCTGCTGGCTCCAGGCACTGAGGTGCAACTGAGGGCAAAGAGGCTAGAGTCCAGGGACAGAGAGCAGGAGCTGGAGGGGCAGGGCCCTATTGGCCCTATTCCAACTTGGACAGCCAACTTGGACAGCCAGACACGTTCCACCCCCCAGGCTGCTTCACAAATATATAGAGGATAAGGATTTCACCAAGCATGTGGCTTTTCTCAGGTTTGTAGAAATATCCGCCTTGTCTGTTCATGGCTCCAATCTCCAGATTTAAGTATCTAAAGATGGGGTCATGTTGAGAGAGATATTGAGAAGATGCATTGATATGCATGTCATTCATGTATTGGTGGCACCTTATTCTGAACCTCTGGATAAAGGAAGGGACTGCTTTCTGTGTCCCCATGGAGGACATATTTCAGTGACAGACCAGGGTCTAGTCTGCACACAATAGATAATGCACTTTCAATGCACTTTTGTAGTAGATTTTCCTGTTCCACACAGGAAAATCCAGCTGACAAAGCACATTGAAAGTACATTATCCTATGTGTGCAAACTAGTCCCTGGTCTGCTGAATTATGTGTCCCTGTCGGGGCACACGTCGATGGCAGACCTAGTCCAATGCTGAAATGTATACCCTCAAGGGAACACAGCCATGACAGAAGGGTTCTCTCACATGGGGGGATAGCAGCAGCAGAGGGGTTCATTTTGTAGGAAGGTGGAATTGCATGAAAACACAATCCTACCTTCCTGCAAAAAACAAAAAAATGCCCCAATTGTCCCCCCATGGTCTGCAAAATGCAGTGGAGCTGAATGGGCATTTGCAGGCTCATATGGAAGTGGGGATTAGACCCATTGCCATATTACTGCACTCCTTGCCTTTTCTGCCCATGTGGAATTGGCCCTTGTGATGTAGGTGAGGCTGAGAGAGCTCTGAGAGAAACTGGCTTGTGAGAACATCTCTAACATGACTGTGATTAGCCCAAGGTCACCCAACTGGCCATATCTGGAGGAGTAAGGAATCAAACACGGCTCTCCAAATTAGAAGCTGCCACTCTTAACCACTACACCAAGCTGACTCTTTTTTGTATATCCTAGTCTTGTCAGATCTCAGAAAGGTTGGTACTCTGAAGAAAGAGAACCAAGGAAGACTGCAGAGGAAGGCAATGGTGATCTCCACAACTCCTTGCTTGCCTTGCAAGCCCCTTGCTGAGATCACCTTCCTGTTTCCTTTTCTGCCTTGGGGGAACTGCTCCAGCCAACCTTGGGGACTTGGGGTAACTTCTTCACTGAAACTCACTGGACATCAAAATGCATAACTTTACTAATTAAAGTCCAGGATAATTATGTTAAGGAAGCTTATGAAATACCAATTTGGAATCTAATTCCATTTTATATCACATCCAATATACTATTAAATTGTGAGCCAAACTAAGCATGGCCACCTTGGTTTTTCTGCCACATTTAGTTTTGCCCTAAATTGCATGTGTATAATGTGCCATCAAGTTGCAGTTGATTTTCTGAACGTATACATTTTGAAGTCCTATATGTTTCAGTGCCATAGGATTGCAAGAGTTGAACTCGACTGAATGGCTAATATCACATCAAGTTTCAGGGAAGAAAACTATGGGTGTGAAAGGGATCAATCTTCAAAGTTTTCTGCCTGGATTGTGCCCACTATACATTGGCCTTCTGGGAGTATCTAATTGTTTTGCAATGTTCGTAGTAAACAGATAAAGATTTTATTGCATTATTTTGCATTATGCTACAACTAAGAGATGATAGATTAGCCCACAACAGAGCATCAATTAATGAGCAGGTAACTCAAAAGCCTGATTGACAAAGGCAGCTGCCAGTAGGATTATTAATTCCAGGTTTATAATCAGGTCAAAAATCTTATTGTGATGTTTTGCATGTTCCTCAACTAATACACTATCATTAAAATAAATACCCCCAGAGAGGTAATGATGTCTTTGAATTAACATTCAGCCTGCAAGCTCCATCATGATCCTGTTTGCTGTGAAGTATTGAACATGTGGCATTCATTCACTTGAATTGTGCTTAAATTAGCACAGTATTTCTCCACAAATAATAGGAATGGGAATAACAACCAGCCGTACAGTCTGGGGACTATAGCCTGCTATTGAAGTCATTGTCTCATGTGTTTCTTTCACTTGGCTAAACTATACATGCAGTGGAAGCAAAATAAATAAAGTGAAACATCTACCTTGAATCAAGTGGGCAATTAAAAAAATAACCTGGGGAGCTCATTTGACTTCAGAGCTCCCAACCTTCTGAGCTTCCCTGTGTAAAAGAATATTTGTGTTGGATGATGGAGGTATAAAATACAGTTCTAGTTAGACAGGCCCCCTTTGCCTGGTAGTGATCACAAGGTCTGGGATCCCAAACAATTGTTTCAGTATGTCAGTTTAAGCCTACTTAATCTCTTTATAATCAGACTTCATCCTCCTGAGCAGATAAAGAAAATGGTTTATATCACAGTTGGGGTTTTCCTCCCCAGAGGCAGATGTTCTGTGCCAGTTTATGTAACAGGAATTAATGTGCATGCAAAAGATACAGGTAATGAAGGAGTGTATAGGAGTCATTTTTAATTTATGCCCTTCAGAGTTCTCATTGTTGGATGGTTACAAACCTCATTCGTACCAATTGTCTCAGCTGACTGAGGTAATTAAACAGCAGAATCTTCACCAGTATGTGATGCAAGGATCTAGGGAAATATATTCTGACCAAACTAATTTTCAGGTCTAATGGCAGTCTGATTGTATGGTCCTTGATGAAATGATTTACAAAACTGTGATGTCTTATTAAGGTCAGAAAATATTAAGAAATGGTTGAATTTTCCAAACCTCCTCTGGTGGAGGAGCTCCGTTCTGCAGGCCCTACGGAACTGAGATAGCTCCGTCATGGCCCTCAGGTCTCCTGGGAGCTCATTCTATCAGGTTGGGGCAAGGCCCAAGAAGGCCCTGACCCTGGTTGAGGCCAGGTGCACTTTCTTATGGCCGGGGACCTCCAAGAGATGCATGCCCTCAGAGTGAAGTGCTCTGCAGGGATAAGCAGGCAAGCGGTCCCTCAAGTAGGCAGGGCCCAAACTGCAGATGGCCTTGAAGGTAAAAACCAAAACCTTAAACTTGATCTGGTCCAGAACTGGCAACCATTGCAGCTGCCTCAGCACTGGCTGAATATGAGTCCTCCAATCTATATTTGTGGGTGCCCTAGCAGCTGCATTCTGTACCAGCTGGAGTTTGCAGGTCGAGGACAAGGACAGGCCATCATAGAGCGAATTACAGAAATCCAATCTAGAGGTGACCATCACATGGATCACAGTAGTCAAGCACTTTGAGGGTAGGTAGGGTGCTAGTAGCCTTGTCTGGCACAGATGGAGAATCACCATGCAAGCTACTCCTTTGACCTGGGCCTCCATAAACAGAGAGGCATGCAGAATCATGCCCAAGTTCCTTGCCAAGGATGAGATGTCAAGCTGTCCCCCCACCAAGGAACTTTGCTTCTTGTCCTGCCACCTTTCTGCCCGGTCACAGGACCTCCAACTTGGAGCAGTTAAGTTTCAGGTGACTCTGCTCTAACCATCCAGTAACAGCTTCCAAACATGTGGTGAATGTAACTGGACTCCCCCCCCCATTGTAGCTTCCTGCAATGAGCCACCAGAAATGACCCCAAACACTACAGAAATTTTTGAGGTCATCAAAATTGCCTCATGGAATTTAGGGTGCATTTAAGGACTTCAAGAAGATGAAGGAGTGAGGAGAAAAAGTAAGAAACCTGGCTGAGGAAACAATTTTCATTAAAAGTCACTTTCCTCCTGGAAAGAGAGATTCTCTACTAACAGTTACAGTCCAGCTATACCTCCACCCTCTTCCAGCCATGGCTCTTTTGGTGAGCCAGTTTGGTGTAGTGGTTAGGAGTGCGGACTTCTAATCTGGCGAGCCGGGTTCGATTCTGCGCTCCCCCACATGCATCCAGCTGGGTGACCTTGGGCTCGCCACGGCACTGATAAAATTGTTCTGACCGAGCAGTGATATCAGGGCTCTCTCAGCCTCACCCACCCCACAGGTTGTCTGTTGTGGGGAGAGGAATGTGAAGGCGACTGTAAGCCGCTTTGAGCCTCCTTCGGGTAGGGAAAAGCGGCATATAAGAACCAACTCTTCTTCTTCTTCTTCTTCTTCTTTAAATATTCAAAGGTAAAGGAAAGAACTGGTCCTGGCTTACTGAGTCATCATTGTCCCCATGACAGGCATTTCCCCACTGCTGGCATTGGAAGCAGCAGTTTTTACCCTCTCAGCCAGAAGATATTGAGTGGATTAGTGGGCTCCTGGGCTTTCATGAGACTTGGCTGTCACATTATTTTTTCCCTTGCTATAGGGATCCAACAATTGACTCACCTTATATTGATGTAGCAATATAACAATATGTGTGCAGGGTTATCTGAATTCCTAGCGTTCTTTTTTAAAAGCAAGTCACTCCTTCTGTTGCTTTATATTTATGCAATGGAAGAGATTAGATACTTTTAAAAACCAATGAAAGCTGGAAATACATATTGCTGTTCTGTCAAAATAACACTATTCAATGGCTGATTTAAGAAGCCAACAAAATCCCCCTGATGGCTAGGGGAAGAAATAGCTGCTGTGCCAACTCAATGCTTTGTGAGTCCATCAACCTGTCCACCATTATCCCGTTGTGGGCCAGGCTCTGCCACCTGAGGCATCTGCCAGTGAGGGCAACACTGGCATAGTATGTCTTGGATGGGCTTCTTCTTTTTCCTTCCCCCTCTACTCCTGAAACTTCTGCCCGTGAAGGAAATGACAAGAATCATGGTGCCAAAAATGCTCTCCCCCCACATCTGCTAAAATCCTGAACTGGTAACAAGTCTTGTAGAGAAAACAAAAAAGTTTAACAAAACAGCCTGAAATCCAGATCCAATTAAATTAAAGGGCACTCTCCTATAACATACAGTCCAAATGAGAATCTACCTTATGAGTGATATTGGCCAATAGATACTTATGAATACAACTTACCATATTGGGCAGGGCAGGGAACGGGGGACATGAGATCAATGACTGGAGTGCTCCAGCACCTGCAACAGTGATTGTGATAGTGGTAAAGGAAATTAGTGCTTGTAGGAGAGAAAGCTGGGAGAGGTCAGCCATGAAGTGTGGACTTTGCTGTTACTGGAGTATATCAGTGATTGCTGCTGCCCCTGCTGGCTTCCCCTGCTACCAAGGCGTGTCTGTGCTCACATGAAGTCCATATGGCATGAGGCTATGAGGCAGCATGCCGTGCCAAGCGTTCTACCTCGAGGATTGTTTTGTGACCTGCAGAAAGCATTTGTAGGGCTGGGCCTGCCATGATTGGATGCAGGGGAGGGGTATGGCCAGCAGGCATGAGGATGGTGATTGGTTGCACCTGTAGCCAGTATCCTGAGTTGCTTGTGTTCCTATTGGTGTGTCAACCACAGAGGAGAATGCTGTTTGGCTTGAAACAGGATCCAATTGATTATGCCACTATTTTTATCAGCATAAATTTACACAGGTTTTAGGGGGGCAGTCCCACCCTGGGACTGCTGTGTGGGCCAACTATTTGGAAGTACGCCCCCTGTAATGCCCCTGACCCTGCTCCCTGTGCCCTTTGTACCCCCCCTTTTTTTTTAAAGATTATCCTGTAAATGTTTACAAAATATTCCTAATTTCTGATTTTTCTTAACATCAGATTTAAGGAGGGGACTACTGATCTTTCTTCCATCCACAAACTGCCATGCATTTCTGGCAATAACTTTCCATGGCATCAGTGCCTTAAGTTGCTATGCCCTGTATGCCCACAGTGTGGAGCATCTACCATGTGGAAGCTGCAGGAGCCAGTGTGGAGAGTGAAATGTTTGAAAAGAGCTTGGAGAGAGGGGTTGGGAGATGAGAATGGTGAGAAGAATGATAATAACCAAGCCACAACATGAAATATGAATATTGTTGGATGCGATGACAAGTGATTAAATCTAAAAACTGTTGGAATAAAATTCCACCCGGTATAGTGTACACTGTAAACATTTCAGACTGATTCTTTAAAATAGGAAAAGATACAACTTCAAAGTGACTAATTAACCTAGGTGTAGGGCAAAACATATTAAAAGCAAAGGGCATGTGTGAAATTAACTTGCGAAGATTGCAGATTAAGTACAGTAAGAAGTAATTAGCAACATTTTCAGTTGGGTGTTATACCACTAATTAATATTGTCCAAGCACCATGGCTAAGAAATAATCACTGAACCTTCTCCACAAAAAGATCTGGCACTTGCTTTGCCTGGGATCCTATGGCTTACACCTAGAAAGTTAGTTGTAGCAAAGTTAATGAGGGTAGCATTCCTGAGAACATATACTTCTAACCAGAATATAAGTATGTATATTTCACTATTCATTTCTAGGAATGAAGTGCAGTTCCTGAAATATTTTGTGTGTGCATCTGTGTGGATCTAAGGCCAGTTTCCTTCAGCAGAAATGGTGACGCAATTTTTACTAATTTCCCCTCTCACCACCCCCCTCCCCTTCGCTCCTTATGCTATTCCTGAGGATACTCAGTAGACTGCACTGGGGGGGGGGGGTGGAGGGAGAAAAGTTCAATTCCACTGAGTAAAGTGCCTTCCATGAGCTGAAAGTTATCTATAAGTAATAAACGCTTTTATATTATTTGAAAGGAACGCTCTTGTAAATAAAACGTGCTGCTGGTAATACTATCACTTCATCTTTAACCGGTCTTGCGGAGCAGATAAAACAAAGCAGTAAGGGCACTGAGGGCGGGCCCTGTCCGGGATGAGGAAGGGTGCCCATTGGCCCCTTCCCCTGGACTGACAAGCGGAGGGCCCAATTGCTCCCCGCTGCCTGGAAAGGCCTTTTGTCTGGGGGGGGGAGGGAAAAGCCTTCCCAGGTGCGGGGGAGTGAAATTGGCAGCTCGGAGACCCAGCGATCGCGCTCCCCACCGCCTGGAAAGGCCTTTCGCCTGGGGGAGAGGAAAAAGCCTTCCCAGGCATGGGGGAGCGTGATCGCCGCCTCTCTGAGCCGGCGACCATGTTCCCAGCACCTGGGAAGGCTTTAGCCTGGGGAGGTTGGGAGACAACCCTTCCCAGGCGCCCGGGAGCCTGATCCCCGCCTCGGAGAGGTGGCAATCATGCTCCTGGCTGCCTGGAAATGGCTTCAGCCTGGGGGGGCAGTTCTGGGGGTCCCAGCCCTTCCCAGCCACCCAGCCAGCACTGCCAGGGCAGTTGGGAACGGCTAGCACCTGCTGTATTTTTTTTTACAGCAGGCTTACTTACTAGTTTATTAATATATATAATTTGCAATATGTCCCTACAAATCCAAAGACTGAATCCATAAATAAATCATCATTACTATTGTATTGTAGGTTTCCCTGGCCTTTTTCAACTTGGAGGACATTTTGGGGGGAGGAAGCCACATCTGTGCACCTTCGGGAGGGAAGGCCATGGGAGGCTCAGAAACGACCCCTTGCCGGCCCTCTTGGGACCCAGGGCTGCCAGGTAAAGTTTCTGCACTGGGAATGTTTACTTGTGAGTAAGTCCTGTGAGGTTTGCCATTTGCTCTCTGAGAAGGGAGGAATGCTTTGGGGCAGCTATCACAGGCGATTGCCGTACAGAAAATGATGCTGATGTGGGTGGGGCTGGGAAAATATAGACTTACCGTTTCCATAGGTCTTGCTGCAATCTTTTCAAGACCATCACAACAAAGCAAAATTGAGACCAATGACACAGAAGATGGGGAAAGTTTAGATGGGGCACAACAAAGATGTATTCAAGGCATGAGCTTTCAAATGCAAGCACTCTTCCTCAAAGCTCACGCCTTGAATAAATCTTAGTTGGTCTTAAAGGTGCCACTGGACTCTAAGATAGATGTTGTTTCATATTCTGGAATTCCACACTTCCTAGGTGTGCTTGAACCTAATTTGAATAAGGACTGTTGTGTCCTCTTAGGGTTGCCAGCTTCCAAGTGAGGCACTAAGCCCACGCCAAACCATGAACTAGCGCCTGTTGTATTATAGTCCGTAACGGGCTTTACTACTAGTAATAATATAAAATATGTAGCAAGATTGATTGGGTAATCCCCCTAAATACTAATATCTATCAATCCCCTCAGTCATAGCTGGGGAGAATTCAAAGAGCTCTGTCACATCTCCCTGGAAAGCACGATACTCACATTTCTGTGACAGATGGAAAATAGTTTGGTGGGCTGCACCACAATCACATTTGGGTTCTGGTATTTTGTCCAATTTAAACAATATGCCTGCACAACTGCCAAAGCCTGTTCATATTGTTAACTGTTTACATGAGAAATCAAAACCTGTGGGCATCTCATTAGAGTTTATCAGGTTATGGATACTGGATGGGACTGATTGTATCCTTATTTGCAACCATTAATTCCCGAGATCAGCATTTTGTGATTGCAAGATTGTGTATATTTTATTGCTAGGTATCAGGATCTTAATCTGGATAGACCCGCTCCAGCCATGTCTTTGTGGCTACCTCACATTCTTGTAGTGCACCTCAGCTAACATTAAGGAACTAGAACTTCTGGCTGCCAGTCAGTCATAGCATCTACGCTACACACAATTCAGGTCATCAAATAGCAGAGAGAGTTGGTATGAAGTTTTACCAATGGAATGTCCAAATCATAGAATGACTGGTTTCAATCCTCTCCGGGTCTAATGCAAAAAAGGAATCTGTGATAATCCTATTACTGTAATATAGTGAACATTGAAATGACTCTATATGGATTATATGCATCTCAGCAGTATTAGAGATGCTTCAAATGTTACACAGGAACAAGCCTGGATTTTTATTGTTACTGTATAGGATTCCCCAAGTATAGCCATATGATACAATTCAGATTATTGTCTGAATGTACAATTTTTTTGTGTGCACTTTAAAACCCTTATTTCTAGAGGTTAAAAAAAATGTGTGAAGATGATTTATGCCCACCCCTAAGTAACATTTGAAAATATGTTTCATTGGTTCAAATGAACTTATTCCCTAGCAATTTTGCATGGAGTGAAGCCTCATTGGAGGGGCTGCAGGCTCATAAAACAGTAACTGTGCCCTCACGTTTGCAGAGCGTTGGCTGTCTTCCAAGCCATTCAGATGTATGAAGTTGTTCTCAAGTCATTTACAGCGCTTACCATCCCACTTCCATAGGAACAATGATTAAGAATATAAATATAGTTCATGATAATACTCTTAAGTAATAGAATATTGATTCAATAGTTTCATAATTGCTTAGCTTGTGAACAGCAAGTAGTATAACGAATATCTGATATTTGCCCATTTCTTCTAATAGCAACTTGTCCGCAGAAGATTAATGTTCTGTCTAAGGGCCCTAATCTAAAGGTCTTCCTGATTAAAGGTACCAGCATTAAGCTGAGGCATCCTGAGATGAACCTGCTCAGAAAACAGAATGCATAGGGGCAAGCCACCTATTCTTTTCCATATATAGCACTGCACAGAATGAAAAGGAACAGGACACATTACAGAATCAATTATCACTGTGGGGAAAAATTATACATTATAAAGCAGCATTCCTATTTTACAGTGTTTAAAGCATCATATTGTTTTTATGCCATTTCAGGCAGAAAATCCTTGGAGGTAAGATTGCAAGTATTCACAGAGACCTTTGGTGGACCTTCAAAATGAATTAACAGACATGGCCCGGGCAGGGAGGAATGCAGCAGCAGGCATTGCAGTGACCTATGTGAACTCCTTGGGAAGTCTATACAGGGTAAGTAAGATTACCAAGAACCTGGGAGAAAAAGCATCCTGAGCCATCAATTGAGGTTTTAAGTGAAAAGTACAATGAAAAGTTACACCTGTCCATTTATACATAGTAAGCCTTATGCCAATAAAGCGGCTCTGACTCTGCATATTAAGTGTCCATTAAAGGGGCAGGGATTTTTTTCCTCCTAGCTTGCTGACAGGTCTAACATAGAGCTTCATGATCCCATATGGAACCCTGTGTAAGAAAATTGGGGGTGGGACGGAGGCAGTCCTCCGTCATAACTCATCTTTAGAGAGGAGAGGAGGTAATTAAGTCCCTAATAGTAACTAAAGGGAAGGAAGGGGGAATGGTTAGTGTCACTAGCCCATTCTGGACTAAAGGTTCAAGAGTGGGATAATCAAGAACTGGTCATGGCAGTTAGAAGGAATGAGAACAGAAGGAATGAGAACAGGAGTAAAAGCCAGTTTGCTGGCACTAGGAGCAGGGCAGCCATCAAGGTTCTCAACCTTCCTAATGCCGTGACCCTTTAATACAGTTTCTCATGTTGTGGTGACCCCCAACCATAAAATTATGTAGTATCATACATAACTTATGAAGAAGCTATATTTTTGGCATTTCGCACAATGTTGCCAACCTCCCGTGTCTGGCCAGCAAACCTAAAGCTACATCCTCCATTTTAAAATGCTAGTTGGGGAATCACATAAAGTGGATTCCCCAAACTAAAAGTGCTTTCCCCCAGTGGACAACAGCGCACTACATGCTAAAGAAATGTATGGAGGTGAAGAAGCGCTATCTCCACCTCCAATGTCCCACCCTTGCACTCACCGTCCTCTCCCTTTACCCGGGCACAGGATTTTTCTTTTTTTGCAAATAGCCTGGAGGAATGAATAGGCATACAATCGTGCAGGAAAAGCCAAAAAGAATTTTTCCCCAAAGTTGTCACTCAAAGCATGCCTCTCTAAAGTCTCCACACCCCCAAAAAATCAGGAATGAGATTAATTTTTTTAAGATTCCAGACTCGCGATTCCATAAGGGGTGGCATTATGAAAAGCATTATATATCTACTAATAAAAAAGCCCATTGTATGAAGAAGACAATGGGCGCTAGCAGGTGGGGACCAGAGCGAGCGGCAGGCGAGGGACAGAGCGAGGGACAGGCTACCTGAAAGAGGAGGCGGGCGGCGGCTCCTTGGCGTCTCGTAGTTTTTGCCGGGGAGTCCCAGGTGTGGTGCGCTGGGCTGTGGCGGCTCCTCTGCATTTTTTTGTTCTTCTGCGGCTTTCCCGGCGGCTCCATTGTGTTCTGGGGCCATGAGGGCAGGGAGCACCCAGCAGCTGCGCTGTGGGCGGCTGCCGGGGCTCCCAGGGCGCCGGCTTGAAGCGGCGAAAGGCTCCTCCAGGGTTGTTTTTTTTCTGCTGCCTCTCGGCTTGGAGCTGCGAAAGGCTCCTACAGGGTTAATGCTTTTCTGCTGGCTCTCGTGGGCGTGCCGGCTTGGAGCTGGGAAAGGCTCCTACAGGGTTTTTCTTTCTGCTGGCTCTCGGCTTGGAGCTGCGAAAGGCTCCTACAGGGTTAATGTTTTTCTGCTGGCTCTCGTGGGC
Organism: Paroedura picta; assembly: GCF_049243985.1. Lineage (NCBI taxonomy): Eukaryota > Metazoa > Chordata > Lepidosauria > Squamata > Gekkonidae > Paroedura > Paroedura picta. Next base: position 60,487,313 of record NC_135370.1, on the reverse strand, counting down.
GTGGCGGCTTGGAGCTGGGAAAGGCTCCTACAGGGTTAATGTTTTTCTGCTGGCTCTCGTGGGCGTGCCGGCTTGGAGCTGGGAAAGGCTCCTACAGGGTTTTCTTTTCTGCTGGCTCTCGGCTTGGAGCTGCGAAAGGCTCCTACAGGGTTTTTTTTCTGCTGGCTCTCGGCTTGGAGCTGCGAAAGGCTCCTACAGGGTTTTTTTTCTGCTGGCTCTCGGCTTGGAGCTGCGAAAGGCTCCTACGGGGTTTTTTTTCTGCTGCCTCTCGGCTTGGAGCTGCGAAAGGCTCCTACAGGGTTTTCTTTTCTGCTGGCTCTCGGCTTGGAGCTGCGAAAGACTCCTACAGGGTTTTTTTTTTCTGCTGCCTCTCGGCTTGTAGCTTGGATAAACTCTACGCACAAAAGGTTTTCAAAAGGTGTTCAGTGGGGAAGCGGCCTACCTGTATTGACGGACGGCAGCGGGGCAGTCACGGCAGTAGCGGCTCGGCTGGCGGCGGCGGCGGCGGCGGGTCGCTGGCGGCGGGGCGGCCATTTTGGGCGGTTGGCGATTTTTGGCAGCGGCTGGCTCGCTGGCTGCGGCGGCAGCTGGCTAGCAGGCTGTAACGGCGGCCATTTTCGGCGGCGGCCAGCTGGCGGCGGCGGAGGCGGCGGCTGCTGGCTGTCGGGGGCGGCAGCCATTTTGAGAGGTCCGTCGGAAGAACGGACGGGAGTCCCCGGCAGCCGCGTCAGTCCGCCGGGCAGGGAGCACCCGCCAGCCGCGCATAGCGCGGCTGGCGGGTGCTCCCTTGCCAGTGAAGCAGGGAATGGGGAGCCGCGCTTTGCGCGGCTCCCCATTGCCTGCTTGGGCCGGGATGGACACTTGGAGGGGCCAATCAGGAGCCGCTTCGCGGCTCCTGATTGGACTCCTCCGAGTTTTTGTCCCGGACCGGTCCCGCCCTAACTCCTCCCCACCACCCCTTACTCCTTTATACAGTCCGTGGCGCCCGTGGCGCCACGGGCTGTGTACAGATGATTAGATGCATGTTTCAATGGAGAAGTATTAATTAAATAAAAATTAGCAGGCATCACAAGCCCTTTAAAACATTAAGAAATGGGACTGGCTGCCTGGCTTGAATGGCAGACAGAAGAGAGTCACGTGTAAAGTGTGTTGCTCTCTTCCGACATTTCCAGCAGCTCTTGAGGTGGGTAAGAATTATGAAAAAGTGGCAGATGAAAGCAAAACAGGAAGAAAGTGAGGAATGGCCAGTCACAATAATATTTACTGCTACACCATTTCACTGGCGTAACGCTATTTTTTTCGATGCCCCCCTAATTTTAGTGGCAGTAGAAGAAATGGGAGGAAAAGAAATGGCAGTAATGTTGATGCTCTAGGATTTTCCTAAATCGCTGTAGAAGAATTTCTAGAGGGTATTGAGAAAGTGATGTCCTCTCTTCCCTCTGAAGTCCTCCCTTCCCAGCTGCCACCCCAAAAATCTCCTGGCATTTTCCTGAACAGGACAGACAAGCTTATCAAGGACCTTGGAACATATCCTGACCTGGGAGCAGCCATGAGGCTATTAAGTCCAGAACTGGTGTTAAAGGCTGTTCATACCATTATAGCAGAGGCTTGCTAACTTACCTGTCATCTGGTTGTTGTTATGAACCTGTGTAACAGAATTACCACCTTTTAATTTTTGCCACTTACTTTGGCATTGAGGCATTCATAGCACACTTTAACACAGGGAGTCGAAGTGATAATTGTTCCCTACATGCTGTTAAATCATACATAGTAAACACCATAATAATGCCTTTTAGGTCTGTAACATTTGGAGGAAGACAGAGTAAGCCATGAGAGATGAGATGGCTGTGGGTGAGGGTGGCAGTCTAAAATTGAAAAATAAATAAATACATCTGTACACTTGTAATGGTGCCCCCCCCCCCCGGTGTGATTAGCTGAAAAAAATTGTGAATCTTGAATAGAATGTATGTAAATTGATGGGGGCCGTTGTTTTGCCAAAGACTCTCTTCTCTGGTAAAGGTTCTTTATTAGATCAAGCTGGTTCATCTATTATTATTATTATTATTATTATTATTATTATTATTATTATTATTATTATTATTATTATTATTATTATCGTTGGCCACCGCTCCCGGTCCATGCTGGCTTGTGCTATGGGCCCCATGCTTCCAGGGGGCTTCACGCTGTGCCTTCTACCCATGGATCAGGGCTGTAGCCGTTGTCTTCCTGCCTTTTCTCTCTTTAAGGAGACTCTGAGTGACACCCTTTTCTACTGGGAGGGGCTCTGCCCCCAGTCTGGCTGCTCCCACTGCTGCTAGGGCCCCATGAATCCTTAGACTGGCTCTGATGCTAAAGGCCCCTCAAGTCCTTAAACCACTCCTGGATCTGGATGCAATGGAAACACTTGGTAGAAAGGAAAATCATGTACTTTTATTAAGCAGGCCATTAAAACTCAAGCAAGCATAAATGAATACATATTCACCCCAATTAGCAGGCAAATATCAAGCATTGACATAGCATATAAAGCAAGATTGCTATCTTCCTGCACCTATTAGAAGCCCTTTCATTCCCTAATAAAGACGTTCTAGGCTACATCTCTACCTTTTGTCCAGCGTGCAGGAGTAAAGATCCAAAGAAGTGAAAATATTAACAATGACTATGCACTAAATTCTTGAGGTCATATTACAGTGGATATGAAAGTAACCCTTACCAGATGAACCGTATATTACAAGAAAAAGAATCATTAAAGCACTATTGTAATTTATTTAGATATTTTACATTTATATACCACCCTCCCCTGGGACTCGGTGCAGTTTACATAAAACTTGGTGGAACAGGAACAGTACAGAGAAATCAGTGGCTATAAATAACAGCAAACAATAATAAAAGCAGAACACTAATATGGTAGAACAAATTCAAATGAGTAGCTGTGTTGGTCTGAAGTAGCACAATAAAATCAGAGCCAGTTTGGCAGGGAGTTATCATGTGGCCGTGTTTGGATGCTGTGATACAGTTTACTAATGTAACAGGATTAACTTTTGCTTATATATTTTGCTTATTTATTATATATTATATATATAATATTCTTTTATGATGGTCAGTTCATAGTCTAAGGAAGAGTGCTTGCACTCGAAAGCACACGCCTTGAATAAATCTTTGTTGGTCTTAAAGGTGCTACTGGACTCTGATTTTATTATGCTAGAACAATGGAACAGTAGTGAACAGAAGATCATTACAGCATACTGAGGTCCTGTGGTTGGATAATACAGATGATGATTTACATGGGAGGGAGGCTTGGGGGTGGGGGGGCAGAGGAAGGAATGGTTCTGGTCAACCTCAACCAAAGGCCTGGCAGAGGAGCTCCCTTTTGCAGGCCCTGCAGAATTGCTCTAGTTCCGTTAGGGCTCTGATCTCTTCTGGGAGCTCATACCACCTGGTGGGGGCCAAGACAGATAAAGCTCTGGCCCTGGTTGAGGTCAAGCGAGCTTCCTTGGCACCAGGGATCACTAGGCAGTTGGAGGTAGCAAAGCTCTTTGAGGGGTGTAGGCAGAAAGGTACACGGGACCCAGGCTGCGTATGGCCTTAAAGGTGATTACCAGTACCTTGTCTGATCCAAAATTCAAGTGGTAGCCAGGACACTTGTTGAATAATGGTCCAAATGTGAGACTTCCATGGTGTTGCTCTAAGGATTCTGGACACAGCATTCTGGACCAGCTGTAGTTTCTGGATCAAGGTTAAGGCCTACATAGAGTGAGTTGCAGAAGTCCAGTCTAGAGGTGACCATCACATGGATCACTGTGGCTAGGTGTTCTGGGGCCAAGTAGGGCACTAATAGTTTGGCTTGTTGAAGATGTCAGAATTGCGGCCGCACTACTCTTATGACCTGAACCTCCATTGATAGAGAGGCTTGGAGGATCACGCCCAGGTTCCAGGCAGAGTGAGCCATGGATAACTATGTCCAAGTTGGGTAGGCATGCTTCCTTGCTTGGACCTTCTCCCACCTAGTCATAGGACCTCCCCATCTTTGAATGGTTGAGATTCAAGTGACTCTGCTTAAGCCACCTTGTCACTGCTTCCAGGCAGCTGGCTAATACTTCTGGGGGAGAATCAGGGCAGCCATCCATCAGGAGGAAAAACTGGGTGTCATCAGCATATTGATGATATCCCAGCCCAAACCTCCACACCATTTGTGCAAGAGGGCACATGAAGACATTGAATAGGACTGGAGAGAGAACAGCTCCTTCAGGGAATCCACAAGCCAGTTGGTAGTGGCTCGATTATCTCTCTCCATCTGTCCACAATCCCAGAGAAAGGAAATCATCCATTGAAGGCCTGTCTCACACCATTTCAGAAGGAACTGGCCACTGAGGAAGTCAATGGAAAACAGAGGTTAAAAGTACAGAACCCCGTTTTGGCTCATTCCTGCTTTGAATAAATTGTGTACTTCTTGATTTTCATGTCTTTGAATCTTTACTCCTTCACCTGCAACCTCGTTCACGTTTAGTTTGGGACTGGCTCAACCTTTCTACTCCACTGCTCCCCCAAAGTAATCAGAGAGCTCCCAGAGGAAGATCCAGCAATGTTACCTCTCCATCCAGGCAGCTTCTCAGGGCTTCTTCCTTTTTCTTAACAGGATCCCCAGCCAGCAGACTCTTTCCCAGCACCCTCAGACAGCTTATTTTATACTGCCATCCATCAAAACTGCAAATTCTCTCTATCCACTCTTTAGCCAGGCAGCGGTAATAGATGTCCTATCATACCTGCCCAGATAAGGTTTCAACAATTAGCATACTTTGTTCTTGCCCCTCTGGAGGCTGGATTTCAAAACTGGGTGTGATTTTTAGCATTTAAATGAGGTGGGGTTAAGTAAGGTTGATGTCCGGTAGTTAAGATTGGCATTTTGCCATTATCTACCCTACAGCTCTCTCTTATCTCATGCAAGCCATGGCAGACTGCCCAGACTTCACCTAGAAGACACCAGCAAGGACCTTGACACTGTGCCAAAGTCAGCCTGAAGTGATCTTCATTTCTCTAAGCAGGCAAAAAAGGGACTTTACAGAGAGCGACCCAATGGTCATGCCTTAATGTCATACAATTGTATTACAAGGAATTTACAAAACACATTTCTCATTTAACATATTTCAGAGATAGAATGGAAGGAAAGATGGGTATGTCACTTATTCCTCGAAATACAATTTATCTTCCCCAATATTCACTATAATCTTCTGCCATGATCCTGAATTTACAGACATAAATGTTTTCTGGACAGGGTTCAAACCCCTTAATACAGCATTTGGAGGTCTGGGGTGGGAGAGTAAAAGGGAAAGGCATTGAAGAGTACTAGTATCCAGTGCTTGTTGGCTCTATGAAGTTGTTCTGAAGTCACTTAATGTGCTTATTATATCTTAAGAATAGCTACTAAAAATATAAATTACTCAATACATTTCAGTACCACAGTCCTTGAGGAACCAAATGAAGTATCTAAGAAGGATAAGCATATTGTGATATCTACCTTTAGCCACCTGTTAAGAATTCACTTTAAAAGAGAATGGAAATGGCAAGCATCATGTAACTCAGGTGCCCCACACCTGATGGAATTCAAGGACTTTTTTTGCAGAATTACTATCTTAGAAATCAGTCTTACAGCACATCCTTATCCATTGTTGTTCCTCTATATATTTATGAAACAGCCTAGGGGGTGGGACGCGTACCACTTTCCAAGTTGGAATAGGGCCAATCAGGGTGCAGCCAGCTTTGCCCTGATTGGCCCTGCCCCTGCAGCTCCCACCCTCCATCCCTGGACTCTAGCTTCTTTGCTCTCAGATGCCTCAGTGTCTGGAGCCAGTAGCAGGTGAGAGGGCCCTGGGCAAAGGGTCGTGGTGGAGGCCTTGCTAACGAGGGCCTCCTGGCCTCTTAGGCTGGGCCTGCTGATGAGGACCTCTCAGCCTGCTAATTGCTCGCTAAGGAGCTGACCAGCTGACTGCTAAGGAGCTCTGTTGGCCCTACTAATGAGCTGCCCAGCCCCCCACCTGCCCCACTTGATCTGGCTGTGAGCTGCTGCCCAAGGCCACCTTTAGCTGCTGGGCCAGTGGAGGAGACCCTTTCAAGGCCTGTTCTTAGGAACGGGCTTTGAAGCTAGGAAGCATCATAAATGGCACTGGCCAGACTAACCAGTCACTCCCCCAGAAGCAGGACTGGCATGAAATCCAAGTCTAAAGAATAAGGTGGATTGGCAATACGGCTGACATTCTGCTGAGTTTCTCTTTCACCATCACACAACACTTCCCAGCCTTGTTGCTTCACTACAGCGTCTAGAGTTAGAGTTCTGGTAGACTACCTGACTCAAGGTAATGCCAATGTAGTGTTTTTTTTTAAATGTGCCAATTGTAACTGGTATTAAAAAGGGTATTTACATGACACGCCACTAAGATATGCATAAGGCAGGTGGAAAAGAAAACAACTCTAGATTGTGTTTAAGAACACTCCTCTTGATCCCCTTCCCAGATGAAACTGATTTAACTTCTGATGTTTCTGTTTCCTGTTATTGGTCTTTGTATAGATTTGTGCATTTCTTCCACAGAAGTAGATGAAGCTGTCCTCCCCTTCCTGGTTTTCAGAGGGATTTGCCATCATTCAGATCCTTTACCACGCAGACCCTTCCATCTAGTACCGTATTTTTGGGTACTTGAAATATAGTGGTTTATCTTAGTCTTATCTTAGCGTAGTGTCATGCTTTGAGGGACAAAGTGTGGGTTGAACGTAATATCCCACTTGCTGTCTCCATGATGGATCTCATCAGCAGCAGGCTTCTTGTTACAAGTGACAAAGACCCTGTTTTCAATGACAAGGAGTGAGGCTACCTGAAGATTTCCTTCTTTGATCTCGAGTTCTCCCTTTTTCTGCAATGACATCTCTTCACAAACCCAGCGATGCTTCCCCTGTTCAACAGCCATTTTGCTTACAGCAAAACTGAGCCTGGTTTCAGCATTGAAGGTGTGTCACAGCTGGATATTATCCAGCAGCCAAGCTGTCATAAACAGAGGGGGTTTTCCATCAACTGTACAGGGTATCACTGCGTCTAGGAATGATGGCTAAACATGTCGCAGACAGAACGTGCAACGAAACCATCACTTAGTAATTCAAAAATCTAGTTTAAATTCCACTGCCTGGTTGGAGCTCCATAGATGGGATTGTGATTTTGAATGGATAATAACACCTACCAGTACCATAAATGACTGAATGAACGTGTCCAATTTAAAAATGCCAATACATGATCTAATACTAGGTTATATATTACAAACAGAAGCTCCCTGGCGAGAGGGCGTGTTGCTTTATGTCTCACATGAAGCAACGTATTATTTTACATATTAACATAAGCTGCATGGGCTCCTCTTGAAAGAGACTTGAAAGCCAGTAAGTTTCATTGACATAAATTGACTTTAATTTACTGGGTGTGTGTGTGTGTGGGGGGGATGTTATGACAAAGCTGAGATTTGCTTTCCAACAGGGGACCAAGAGCTATAGCCACAGGTTAAAAAGGAGCAGTTGTGATTAATGAGGGCTAAATGTGATGAAAGGAAGAGAAAAAGAAGACCAGCTAATATCATCCTCGTGCTCTGCAGCTGTGATTTCCAATTACTCACTCACTTTTAATTATTTGCCATCTTCATCTTTTCTGACTATGACTGAGATTCTTCTATCACTTTGCACCCTGTGCCTTTACACTTTGCCTCTCTGGGGACACGATGCACCACAAAACAGACTATTTGGTAGTTAGCAAGAATAATCATTTATCTTAGTACCATGTCATGCCAACCTCTATTAGTCAGTAATAATGATCGGCAGGGCAATTTTCTTGGCAATAAAGCCAATTAACATGCAACTCATTGCATAGTGCTGAGGTCTTTTCAAGAAAATCTAGTCTTATTTATGCCTGTTTAATGTGCAGCGTGGAAAGTGTGCATGTACCAGAAACAAAATGAAAAAAAACATGAATCAATATAAGATTCATGTTTTTTTCCATATTAATTAAAAAAAAAAGAATAGCAGGAACATATGTAAAAATATCAGTGAAACCCACAACTGTACTCAAATGCAAAAGAAAGGTTTCTCTTTTTAAAAGAGAGATCTGTTCCTGCTGCAGAAAAGACTAGCTCTGACAGTTTTCCCTTTAGTCATTTGAACAGCAGAATAATTGTAGCCTCCAATTCACGCACAGCACATCAAGAAGAAAAGATGATTTATGATTTTCCAAATACTTCAAGAAAGACATTCTAGAAAAGAAATAAAGAAATCTTACTCATCACACTGTCTTTAAAAACATTCAAAGTCAGCTGAACTAGAGCACACATGCATATATCTGAATGGTGGGGAGAGATTGTACGGTCTGCTAGGGCCAGGAGATACATGGGCTGCAGCCTAGGGTAAAAAAATATAGAAACCTTTAACTGCATCTGTGACTTGTACCTAGATAGGGGGAATTATTAGAGACAATTATTGAACTTAATTGGCCTATTGCATTAGTCTAGTGTGGTGTAATATTTAAAATGTCAGAGACCTATGTTCAAATCCCCACTCTGCTAAAGATGTTTGCTGGGTGACTTTGGGCCAGTTGCCTTCTCTCAGGATTAACTACCTCATAGGGTTGTTGGGAGGATAAAATGGATGAGAGGAAAACAATGTAAGACACTTTGTGTCCCCATTGGGGTAAAAGTGTCGTATAAATGAAAAACAGCATTACAGCAGAGTAAGCAAAGTTCTGAACAGTGAGTCAATGGCACAGCCCAGGTTCATTTCAAGAACACAAAGTGGGGTGAGGGGGGTACAGGAGGCCAAGAAACAGCGCCCCCTGTTGGCCCTCTGGAATCCAGGGTGCCCAGGAAAAGCCTCTGCCATGGGAATGTTTACTCATGAGTAAGTCATGTTTGCCATTTGCAATCTGAGAAGGGAGGAATGCTTTGGTGGTAGCCACCACAGGCCATTGCAGCATAGATGATGCTGATGTGGGTGGGGCTGAGAAGATGTAGACTTTCCCTTTCCATATGGATACCACCTTGGTCTTGATGCAGTCTTTCTAAGACTATCACAACAAAGCAGTTTTGAGACCAATGGCATAGAAGGGGAAGTTGTAGACAGGCCACAGGGACACGTGGAGTGGGGAGACACTGTTTTCCAGTGGCTGCTCTCTTTGATTGACAGCCAAGGGAGGGAGGAAGCACGGAAAAATATCGCCTTCTTTGTTGCAGTTTTGGTGAGACCGGAAACTTGTGCGTTACAATAGCAGCACTAGTGGGAGAGCCTTTTTTTCGATTGAACTGGCTGTGTGCGTTACCAAGACCTGCTGCTTTTGCTTCTAGGGCTTTTCAATAGCACTCAGCGAAATGGCCTGTTTTGCGGAATTGCCCTGAGTCTCTGCATTTTGTGTCCTTTCTGTCATCTTCTGCCGGAATGAGTAGCCTGGCTGTGACTGTTTAAGACCACTCCCCAATGCTTCCCCATCTCAACCCAGCTTCCATGGGCATGGATCCCAGCTCCTCTTATTCTCACTCCAAAGAGCCAGCTGATTCATAACATGCAGATGTTGATACTCCATTTTGATTTCTTATTGGTGTTTATCAATAGCTGCCTTAAACTAAGTCAGACCACTAATCTGTTTAGCTCATTCTGACAAAGGATCCTAAACAGAGTTTGACTTTTAAAACGCCAGTTAGTTCAAAAGCTCTAGAAGCTTTGTTTAGGACTGTGCTATCAGATACTCAAGCAAAGAAATTTCTTTTCCAGCATCAGTTACCAGAGATTTTTCAGCTATGGATGCTACAGTTTGAACCTCAGCCCTTCTATAGGCCATCATGTGTTTTGTTACATAACCATGACCCCTACTTGGCATGTGCTCATCTGCTACAAATAAGTTGCACTTTAATTCCCACACTGATGTTTTCTTGTAAAGGCTGTATTGAGAGAGGCATTCCCCAGATCCAGAATAAGCAGTAGCTACCAAAATACCTGAACTATTAGTAGCCACCAGCAGCAAAGATAATGTGGCCACACCAGGCCTTTAGTTATATTTTAGGTCTTGGAACACTCAGAGAGAACATGAAATTCTGTACTATGTGGCTTTCAGCAGAGCTATTAAATGCAGTAATCATTGAATACATTATGATTTTTACTACAAAATTGCTCATAAAAGGAACAGTATGACAATCACATCACAATATAGTTGGATAGTCAAAAGTAGCCTATAATCATGTTTCTTTTACCTGAATGCATGATTCAATTTTTATTTAAATTTTGTTTAAGAGATTGAAGAATAAAGAGCACCAAAAAAGCATTTAAGTCATGTAAAATTCCACGTGTGAATGTGGCCTTTGTACTTCACCAACAAGTGTTCCAAGGAGAATTTTGTACACAAAAGATCTGTCCATGTAAACAACTACGTAGGCTTCATATAAAAAGGCAGATAAAGCAATGGTTCAGAAACACAGTTTTGGTTAATAGCTGTAGTCTTCTTTAGTAGGATTTTTCCTACATTTGCCCCTAACTTCTTCACTACAGATAATCCATCACATCTCCATAAAGAGAGAGATAATGATGACTTTGGTTAAAAACAGCAAAAGCTAGACACAATATTGAATGCTTAGAAATGTTTGGGGCATTCAAAGCATTAGCAGTCTTGGACTGGTTTTCCCTACACCTTCTGTAAAATGAGGCATGGGTCAGCATTGTTCAGGGCAAGACATATTCCAGCCAAGGAGTAGGTTACACCTCTCACAACAAGCAGGCATTTTCAGTGTGCTGCTGAGGAGAGCTGCTATCATGCTTTGTGCAGTTGTCATACCTGGTGTAATAACATGCAATGTTGTCAAAGAACCTCAAAGCCAAGGTCCTGCCTAAGGGGGCAGATCAGGAAACACAAAACCCAAAAGCTGAAGTGCAAATCCTTGCACTTTAGGGTATCACAGCTACCTGTCCCATTATTGCTCAATCAGCCAAAACCCAAGGAATAAGGCCTCTACCCCTCCTGGGTCTGGTTAAAAAGTAGGTAGTATACTTAGCAGGTAAGTTTCAGAGAACAATTACAGTGGTAGCTGCAGTCCATATGGACTAAAGTACCGGATTCATATTGAAGCCCCCAAATCCAAGAATTCCTCATAGTAAAAATAATGCACATAGTTTATCTTAAAATGCCACAAAAATATAAGGAACAATGAATAATGTGGACAAAGCTACAAATAAATCTAAGTTAATGATCTTTGTAGGTATTAGTTCAAAACTTAGATGTTACCCAGCAAGATGGAGTCCAATATGGTTTCAAAAGCCAAGATAAGAGTTCTGATACAGAATCAAGTTACATGTAATACAGACACAGGGCAAAACTAGAATGATAGAACTCTGTTATGCACCGTAACCTACATTGGCCTGATTCCAGTTGACCAAGCAAATGTATAACACATGTAGTAACCTGACCAACCTGGCATTTTGCTAACCAGATGACTCAACCAATCAGGTGAGTTTGTCAATTGCCTACAGCCTGAGCTTACCCAATCTCATCTGATCTTGAAAACTAAGCAGGATTGGGCCTGGTTAGTACTTGGAGTTTGCCAATTAGAGTGAATGTTCTGCAGCTGCAATGGGTCCAATTAAGCAAAAACCTACCAACCATGAGCCTCTTGTGGTGCAGAGTAGTAAGGCAGCAGACATGCAGGCTGAAAGTTCTGCCCATGAGGCTGGGAGTTCAATCCCAGCAGCCAGCTCAAAGTTGACTCAGCCTTCCATCCTTCCAAGGTCGGTAAAATGAGTACCCAGCTTGCTGGGGGGTAAACGGTAATGACTGGGGAAGGCACTGGCAAACCACCCTGTATTGAGTCTGCCATGAAAATGCTAGAGGGCATCATCCCAAGGGTCAGACATGACTCAGTGCTTGCACAGGGGATACCTTTACCAACCATGAGCTCAGGCTCTAATATGATGAACCTTCCCAGATTCTCATCAGCGGGAGAGGCTTTGAATCAGGCCTAATGGTCTGATTGGCTCCTGGGTTGCCTTATCTGAGTCTTTAAAGTTATAAGTAGCTACCTAAGCTATCAGAGAGAAAAACAGTACATGGGTGTTGTTGGGGGTTTTTTTTACTAGGCTTCAGCGTGAAATTTAGATTGAGTTTAGCAAGACACTGCTTAAAGGGATCCATTTCTTGACAGGGGTTGTGGAATGTGGTATGTCTGAGAAGCATGTTTGTTTGCAATCCGGGTATCATGTATGTTTTGGAGTTGGAGTGGTTTTATTTAAAGGGATTTTGGTATGTGCATGGCTGACTATGGGGTGGAGCTATTATAGGGGTTCTGCTTTCAAAATAATTTCTATCTCTTGTCTTTTTCCCTTTAATTTCTTCAGTGTCCCTTTTAGTTTATCAATTGTTCTTTTCTATACCGATTGATCCTCTGGGATCAGAATTCTTTAGTTTGGTATTAAAAGTCCTGGTAACTAGAACTGGAGTTTTAATACTGCTTTGTGACACAGCTAGTTGGGTTGAGATTATAAGTATCCTATAAATGCCCTAATTAGAATTGTACTGGTTACTTAAATGGTTGTTGATTAATTGTTGGTATTGCTGCAAAACAAGGTTTGCGTACTGCTATTATACTGAATTGGTAATTTAGAGCCAAGCAGATTTGGTGTTATAGGTACAGCACAGTTTTTATCAGGTTTTCAAGAACCCCAAACAAGGAGGCTTGTTTACAAACTGAACCAGTTTGTGGCCCTGCAAACTCTATTGAAAGTTACTGCAGTGTCTTTAAATGGGGTTTGCAGAAACAACATTTAAAAAATGGAAGGCAGCAGGAAAAGAGCCGCTGCGCGCGGCTGCCGGGGGCTCCCTGGCCGGGGACCTGACGCGGCGAGAGGCCCTTTGCCTAGCGCCCGCTGTATTGTGACTACAGCGGGCTTGATCACTAGTATATACCATATGTTTAACTGGGAAAGTGTAGTCCAAGTGATTTGAAGAAAATTTTGTGCAAACAAATCCAGAGAATGGCAAATCCTACCTCAACCATGGTTATTCACTCCTTCCCTTTCAATGATCATAATGAATGACACTATTGGTACTTAAAGAGCTATCAAGGACTGTTTACACACTGGAGGTTTCATGCTGGGCTGCAGGCTGGAGTTTTAGTCATGGCAGATTGACCCACCTCTTCCTGCACCCACACAGAGGAGCATTTGGCCTGGTGCACCTCATCTGCCCCCGATTTGTGCTCCTGTACGGGAGCTGGGGCAGTGAAGTTCCCAGTGCATAAATGGCCAAGGAGAGTAAATATCAAACAGCAGCAGCCTGAAGAACGAGGAGAAGTTGCCTCTTTTAGTGCTTCTATTCCTGAAGAGGAGAACTCCAAACCACACCATGATGTCCCAGTTCCAGGTGTTAAAGCTGGCAACATAGAGACTGTCAGCATCTCCTGGGGGGAGGCACTTTCTAAAGTTATTTGGGGAGGGTTTTTCCCCTCTTACAGCTTGGGAGTGAGAGCAGTCCTGTGGACCATAGAAAAGTCAAGTGTATAAATTACTCCATCAACATTTCTTTATGTGACAGCCTTGCTGATATAGCCACCAAGGAGTGAAGGCAAGGGCATTATTTTCTTTGGGTCATGTTCACAGGGACTGTCCTGGATTGTTATGAAAGGGTTAGTACAGGTGGAATACTTTTGTCATTCCAGAGGGCCATGTGTGAGCATGCTTGAGGTTGGGAGGAATAATTCTTAAATTGAGCTGTGACTTCTATTCTTCTTAAAATCTGTGTTGTATCTATCCTCTCGTATCGTTTCCCCTCTGTACTGGGAGATGTTCCTGATAAAATGACAGAGCATGCTTTTGGGGAAAGAGATTGTTGTGGCAATCATTTGTGAATGCAAGGGTAAAAAATATGGTGCCTAGGACAGAAACGGGCAACTCGGTGGACAGAGTCTAAGACAACCAACCAACTAAGCAACTTCTTTCTCCCTCTTACTCATTTCTCTTCGAGACTTGTTGGTTTGTTACCGTTTTTGCCAATAAAGCTACTTTGATTGAAAAAAGCCAACTTATCAATCATAAATGAGTTCTATGTGGATGAAGCAGAGGGCTGAGTTAGCTCAATCCCTTCTGGCATGGACCTTTCTGTCTTCTCCCCCAAACACAGCCTAATGCAGGCATTTCTGCCAGTGTTTCCTCTGGGCAAGAGATTGCACTCTGGTCACATTGGCTCTATTGCAGCCAGGGTCAATGTAGTTGCCTCATTTGTTGGAAGGCAGGCCATGGACAGGGTTCAATTTGAGTCTGTCAGTGTCTGCTGCCTTTGCCTGTGGCCATGAAACTGCTCAGGCATGCCCAATGACGCTGCCTTTAGCTGAGCTATGATTGTTGGGTCTCTGCCTGCCTGACACCAGGATTTGGATATCCCTGGTGTTCTCTGTATTTGTAGGACTTGTATTTAGCTGGGCATGAACATATTCATCAAAAGGGGAAACATTCTATATTATAAATGTTTGGCTCAATGATTAATTGGCTGCCTACTATCTGCATTTGAGTTGCAGACATAAATTATGAAAGACAAGATTTGTCAGAGGTAGGCTGGGCCTTCTTAATGACAGGTGCCCATTTTTTTACACCCGTAGACAACCACATATTCATTAAGGACTGAACCTGATGATTTGTCTTGCAAACCAGTAAGGATAATGAAAGTATTTTGGAGGGATGCCAGAAGTGCTGTTTTGAAAATGAACATTGGAAGTTGTGGGAAATGGATCATCTGGCTGTACCTTCAGCTGATGGATAATTCGATTTAATATCTGTAAAAATGCACATTTCGTTTTGATGTATGCTTCTTTAAAACACTCAGCTCAATATCCGGGAAAAAGGACTTGCCTTAAGTTATGCATACACAGTAATGTAATGTTCAAGTGTGAAAGTAAATTGTTGTGGAATGGAGAGAACAATCAAATTAGTTTGTTTCTTCTTGATATATTTCTCATATCAAGAATTTCTAGATTCCTAGAGCAACAAAAACTTTTTGCTGAAAATGTTATAGTCCTATATTGTAGCAGCTAAAATATTACAAGGTAACATATAGAGGGTATAATGAATAAATGTATACTGCTATGAAAACTGAATATTTAAAGCATTTAAAATGTCACCAAAACCATTTTGGCTGATCTTGCAATCCCTGGGGCTGGAACAGGAGATGTTTAAAAGAAACACGTATTACTGTAGCAGTAGTAATCGTGGAAGTTGTTATAACTTATTGACATAAAAATTAACTATTTCATGGTAATAAATCCAATCAGTATCATAACTGGTACAGTTTTCCTTACCATCAAATAAAGATCCGTCCAGGGAGAGCTTACATATGGAAGCTGGTAAAATAATTTAATTAAATATTGTCGATCTATTTCCCTTGGGTGTGCCCAGGACTACAAAGTAAACAAGCAATGTTTATTTGACTGGGGGGGATTACAATGTTTGGGTGGCATATTGTATTGCTATAAGCATTTCAAAAGTGGCATCTGACATTGCATGGCACCCACTAGAAAGTAAAGGATCGGAGTAAGTGAATGGTAAGGTGGGCTAGGCTGTGGCGAGTGAGAGAGGCTGATGTTGTAGAGACTACAACAGGGGATGAGCAGACACAGGAGAAGTGAGGGAGAAGATGGAGGTCTGTAGGGGCTGCAAGAAGGAGAAGAGGGAATTGCAGGGGGGAAAGATATGAGGGTTGCAAAGGAGATTAGAGTTTTGACATTAGAGTGGGAAGTGGCAACGGAGGGGAAACAAGGGTGGAGAAAAGGTGAGGAGCAAATGAGCAAAAAAAAGTGAGTAAAAAAGCAGGGTAACTGGGAGAGAAGAAGAGTAGCCAGAGCAGAGGGAATAATGGGGGGAGGGGAAGAAATCCTGAAAAGGGTGGGAGGCAAGGAGATTTTTATGGGATCAAGAGATTTCCTGCCCCCTTTGTACATACTTGCACATTCCTTGCTTATTATTTTATATTTACACTAGAAAAAAAGCCCATTGTAAATGATACTAGAAGGGAGAGGCCCCCCTGCTCTCTTGGGGTGGGAATCCCTCCAGGCACTTCTGCGAGGCAGGTGGAGGGTCTTGTGGGCCAAGGGAAGACTTTTCTCTGCTCCCCTCCAGGCTGCCCATGTTGCCCTCCAGGAAAAGCTGCAGAAAAATATATATAGGAAGGAACGAACGAACAGATAGAAGGAAGGAACGAATGAATGAGAGGACGGAAGGAAGGACCGAATTTTGGGAGGGCAGTATATAAATCTAAATAATAATAATAATAATAAAAACAATTACAATAACAATAATAATATGTGTGTTATTTTTAATTAATCAGAGACTATTTCATAATACTTTTGGTTTTATTAATCTGATGATCATAGCTCTTAACATTTTTTGTACAATGCTTTATCATTGTGATAAATTCTTAATTTTTCCTTTTAAAATTATTATCATTTTCTTGTACTGGGTAATCTTTGGGCTTGAATTTTATATTGAGCTACTGTCTCGAAAGTTTTAAGTTTTAAAAGTACAATACACTAAGTGAGGAATGGAAAGATATACATATATACTTTTTCATGTGTAAAAATGGCAAAATAAATTGGGCATAAATTAAGAAAGCCCAAGAATAGTTCATTTTGAAGCATTCTGCTGCCTAGTGAACATCTGTCTACTTTTTGTACCTGGAAAATGGGTAGTGAAACTAGTACTCTGACAGCTATCTGCATCTGTTGATATAAATGTAGATTTCACAACCCTTATATAAGTAGATCCGTGGGTTAATAATCCAGAGCTGCCTGAGTGTAATTGATGCTACCATTTGAAAAATGATTTATATACTAGACTAGATTAAGAGATGCTTTCACTATACTGTGCCTTGGAACAAAATCTACCTGGCATTCTGGAGTACTAGATAGCAAAAGCAACAGTGAATTGAGTCAGACACGTTTTAGCCACTAATAGATTTCCTGGGTCATTGATCATAATTTTAGCCACTATATTACATCTCCAGCTATTTTTGCTGAGGTTATAAGTACAAATTCTTTGGAATAATCTTCAATTAGAGAGAAGATGCAATCAGGTACTGGTGACGGGTGAACATCCTTATGCCTGACCCAGAAATGTTCTAATCTTTATGAGCATCCCCATGAAAAAATTGAAACTGCTCTTCATGTCCCTGAAGAGGAATGATAATTTTCGCAGCTTTCTGGTTGAGTTTGGGAAGCCAAGTAAACTACAGTTCCCATCAGTCCCAGCAAAAGTCATAGTTTGGAAGTAGGGTCACAATTTATTATTTTCCCATTTATATGCCACCCTTCCCTGAGGGCTCAGGGTGGCTCACAACATATTGACAATAAAACCATAAAATTAACATTCAACATTTAAAACAATCCAATTCAAACATTAAAATAATTCAAAAATCAAAAATTCATTGCCATCTCTGCAGTGGGTGCAGCTGTTGAAGATAGAGGCTCTTCTGCCTTCCACTCTCTGTTGCCCTCCCTCACTCTGGTGAACAGCAGGATGACAATGGAGGAAAGACAGTATTGTTGATGTTCTGGTATCACTTTGACTGATTATGCATGGTGGCGGCTGCACTGGGCTGCTGCCAGTTTCTGGCAACTGGGCCACATGCCCCACCACTTTCTGTGTACCAACAGGGGA
This sequence comes from Paroedura picta, assembly GCF_049243985.1. Taxonomy (NCBI): domain Eukaryota; kingdom Metazoa; phylum Chordata; class Lepidosauria; order Squamata; family Gekkonidae; genus Paroedura; species Paroedura picta. Next base: position 60,469,622 of record NC_135370.1, on the reverse strand, counting down.
AGATCCCCCCCCCCCCAGACATGAGCTGCCCCAGTGTTTCATGTGCACACATCCCGTCACGCCTTGCTGCAGCGATGGCTGAGGGGGAGGGTTCACTTCACAATGGTGGGATAGTGTCACAATGACCCATTATGCACGGGGGTTTTAGCGCACATTCGGGGTGGAATGGCGGCGACTAAAATCACGGATAACGCACGGAGCCGGCTGCAACCGGCTGCAGCTTCGGTGCATGCCGCCGAAAAAGCCGCGTCAGTGAAACGCGGAAGAAAGCGCAGCTTCCGGGTGAGCGGGGCGCAACCAGAAGCGGCGCCCGGATCGGCGTGTGCATAATCGGTTACTCTGGGTTTTGCCGCCGTCGCGCCCCGCCCCGTATATAACCGGTATGCATCGCGTCTTCCCCCTCCGCGTTTTCCATGTGACCCGAAATCGCCGTTTCGGCGGCCGTGCATAATGGGCCAATGCTATCTTCCTGTTGTGGAAGTGAAAAAATGCCTCATTCTGCTCTATACTACCCAAAAGTGCCATGGAGCCAAACAGGACATTTTGTGTCCCTGCTGAGAAACAGTAGGCAGGGCCTGTATGCAAGGGGCTACCCTGTTATGGTCTCCAATGGTGCCCGTATTACAAAAGGGAATGCTGAAATATCAGCGTTCCCTTAACACCGGCCATCAGAGGCTCTAAAGCAGGCAAGGGCTGGGAGGGGGCCGGTCTGATGGAAATGTCCCGCGTCAGTGGGAATTTGCCCTGCTGCCATGCAAGCACTGGTCAGAGCTCTCTGCCTATTGACCATCTGGCTGAAATAAGCTTTTATTCAGCTGAGGCTCAAATGAAGTTGGGAGCTTTTCAAGTTCCCTGACCAAATGTTTGTGAGCAACCTTCTACCTAACTGTTCTTCCTTACTGTCAATTGATGTGTATTGTACAACATTCTACATAAATGTATTGCACTTGCACACTGAAGCAACCAATGCCTCTTTAACTGCTACAGCAAGTTTACATAACAAACTATGCTACCCTTTCTAAATTTCAGAGTCTGATGAGTTCATCCATTATTCATACAAGATTCATGCACAGGCTTGTTAGGATCTAATATGTGGCTCTGGGGTTAATGGGATTTAAGTTTTGTCAACCCTTTAAAGATTATGCTTGTTAGCGGCATGTTTATTCACCTGACCTCCATGTGCAAATACCCTTTGTGTGTATAGGTCAGTGCTTCAGACTATATGGACTTAAAGAAAATACGCGAACAGACTAAAGCTTGCAACCTAGACACAAGAATTTGCACAGCAAGGTTATCTTGTAATTTAACAAGCAGCTCAAAGCACATTGTTATACTCCCTGCTCTTCCCTAGGGGTTTCCAGGAACTGACTTGCTGGAAAACTAGTATGGTAGTATGCATAAACTAAGAATATCTGGTAAAAATGTTTTCTTAGTTTGGGTCAGTTATTATACCTTGAGTTAATCTACTTATCAGGCACCTTACCATGTTAAAACGGGATTGCACCCAAGCTCCTTAAAAGAAGGCTGAAATAAGAAATCACACAATTGAGGAGTATTAGGAAAGGCTTACTATTGTTGCAGTTTTCCTGGGCTGATTCTGCACTTACTTTGTTTTTTTCCTGTGTGGATCCTGCTGAATTCAGATCGATTTGAACTCGGTCTTCCTCTCCCTGCCCCCCATTGAAACAGAAAACTGTTCTGTGCTTGATTGGGAAAGCTCAGAAGGGGAGGGGGCAGCCAAGCCCAGACAGAGCCTATTTCTTTCTTCCTTTTCTTTTCTTGAATGGGGGGGGGGGATTGAAGGCAGCAGAGAAGGGGGGGGGAACCCACAAGGCAAATCTCTATCCACAGAAGCGTGGCCTTCTGCAGTTCTACAGAAAGAAAATTAGGGCTTCCTCTTTAAGAAAAGCTAACAGCCTTGGCTGGCTTTGGCAGGTTGGGCCAATCAGGGCTTCTGTACCACAGCGTCAGCTGGCCAATCAATGCTTCTCTACCATGGAGGGAGTGCTTTCTCATGCTTACCCAAACCGAATCTTCCAATATCGAGGATTAAAAGCACTCCTGGATATCGCGAAGAAATGGTAGGGTGACTCCAGATCAATCCTGTTTGGTGCAGAGGGAAAATTTAAATCGCCCAAAATCAAAACAGAAATCGCATTCTGTGCAGACAGCAGGGACTGAATCAACCTGGGATTGAAATAAAAGCTCTGTGCAGTTTACACCCTTTTTCCTGCAGACCTCTATTGTTGATAAGCTACCAGCGCTTCTTATAGAGGAAACAACTTTTAAAAGCATACTAGCAAAGCTAGAAAGTCCATGTATCTTTCATGGTGTTTCTCCAGCTTGGCTTAAATCTTCAGTCATCTTTTTGAATAGCTAGTAGTGTACTCTGAAAAGAAATCATTATAATTTCAGAACTAGGGAGGGCACCTTTACCATAGTTCCTGAGTTTCGGGTAGGACAATTCTGAATTCAAATCTATGTTGAGGTGGTCCTGGAGTTTCACAAAGGAATAACTCCTTTGTATTGTCCTTAATTAAATAATGTCAGTTCTTTCTTTCCTAATAACTGCAAGGATATTTGTGAAGGCTATGAGTGGGGCTGACCCATGATGCTTTGCCACTTTCAACAATTCTACTGTGTGATTAGCAGTACTGAAAAGGAGGTTGAGGGCTACCTCTGAAATTGTTGTCTCACTGATAATATGGTTGCTTGTAAAATGAATCATCTGGCAAGAAATGTCGATCAATATTCTCTGCTCAGTCTGGCGGTTGCATTCTACTAAAGTCTAAGAGCAAGGCCTTTCACTTCAATGTTATTCAAAACCCTCCTAATTGGAGATGCCAAAGACTGAACCTGTGACCTTCTGCATGCAATATCTGTGCTTTGCCACAGAGCTGAAGTCCCTCCAAAGCTGCAGCTTGTGTCACCAGGCAAGCTCTGACTATGGAAATGCCTTTTGATGGCTTGATAAGATGTTTCTGTGAGGCCTTCCTTTCATTTGAAGCTTCGCTGCTGATTTTCTTCCAAGTGTACTTTTCTGTTTCTAAGATATTAACTTTATCCAGCAAGACGTGACAAGACAACAAAGGGAGATGCAGTGGCATGAAGAATTGTTATTAGATTTTTGCATTTTAGAAGTACCCAAAAAGGAGAAATATTGCTTTATAAAATTTGCATACCTGCTATGCTCTCAATCATAGAGACAGCTCCCCAATTACTTTTTCTACTCAATTTAAGCCTTCACATTTGGTGCAATGTCTCACATAGGGACATAGTAAATTGATTGGGTTGAGGAATGAGAGAATGGGCGAGTGGATTTTCAAACCCAATCAAGCATTGTACGCTTGATATTTTTTGACACGGTTAAATCTTTCTGAGTCCCAAGTGTCATAACCTATGTATTATCACTCAGACATGGTCCCCGCCCCTCACTCTTGGTTATTCTATGAACAGCATCATTGAATCTGGTGGCTGTGTCTCAGTAATGCTAAAGGACAGTTTTGTATGAGGTGCTGAAACTGTAGACCCAGCAAGTCTGATGCTAAGCTATTCTGTGCTTCATACCCTTTAACAGTCTCAGGAAAGCATTGACACCTTTCCAGAAAACCACTTTCTCACTGCTGGGGTTTATCCAGATATCTTTAACGGCAGTTATGATATCACCCTCAAATGCCTTTGGAACTAGTAGCATTCACTTTACCATTGATGCAGGGTTAAAAGCAAATATGTTTATCTTCACGTAAAATTTCTACACCTGAGGTTTACCGATTGTTCCCCCCAACCCCAGCAGCATGGCTTGAGTTGTGTTAATGGTATTTATATATGATGTCACCATTTACAATAAGGAGCTGCAGTAGACTTTATTGTAATTATCCTGGAAGCTTTGTATTATTTAGGCATAGGACAGACAGTCACTGAGACCATGGACTGGACTGATCTCTGGATGCACAGCAACCAGGGCACCAACCAACGTCCCAGAAGTTTCTACTATTTCCTTAGCTAACCATCTTCAGTTTATTCTTTGTTGTCTTTCAGTCTCATTACCAGACTACAAGATTATTCTCTTCAGAGAAATCTTAATCAGGTCTTTGAGCCATAACCAACAACAACTGGTGCTAACTGTCAATTACCAAGATTTTGTCTAGCTTTTTAATTTCTCTGGCCAGATCCCATCTTCTGTGTCTGGAGCCATATATGAAAGAAGGAGTCTCCTATAAACTCCATGGAGAACTATTCTAGCAATGTTGAAGTCTATTACTTGACAAAAAAGCTTTGGAGCTTATATATTTTGCAGCTTTGGTAGTGACTTCTCAAAGTAACTCTATTTATACCCCATAACTTTATCAGATTCCTAATCATTACACTTTCCATATTTACACATTTTAGATACAGTAAGTTATGTGTACATCGGATTTTAGGTTGTTTCTTCATATGACATATCTACAGCTATACATTTTGAGGAATTTATCTGTGTCCCTTTATTCTGAAATAGTCAGTGGTTCCATATTTCCATGAAATGATGAGGCATCCCAATGTCTTGTGAAAGGAACATTATAGAATGATTGTGTCGTTTTATTCTCCCAATAATAATACAAATTGAATTTTGTTATCATAATGTAATCTTGGCAACACTGTTTATAAAGCTTTATTTTCCTTTCGTAGGGACCAATGCAAAGCTGATGTGAGTGGTGCTGACTGAACTGTGTGATAGTGGTAAAAAGAAAAAAAAGTTTTAGGCTCATCCTCAATCATATGTAATATACTGTTACTATTCAGAAAATACCATCACAGTTCAGAAAAATAGGGCCTGGTTTTGACGCTCATCCACGAGAAACTGTATCCCTGTTCCCATGTTAACAGTGAACTCATATACAACCAGAATGTACATGTATTCACCTGTTTGTGAGAAAAAGCCAACACGCTTTCACTTTACAAATTTAACTGGGAATCAGTTCCTTGATAAATGTGGAGTTCAAATCAAATGCAAATTAGTTGAATGGAATGTGATAATTACTCACCCATAGATAAATAACAATCAATTGTATGTTGTTCATGGATTTTGTGTGTCTTTACTGTAAATTGTGAACAGAACTAAGGACTATGAGCGAATGCAAATAACCAGTTACTAAATTATTTACTACAATGGGCATGTAGCTAGTATATAAAAGTTCTCATCCATACTCTTCTGCCTAGTACTAAGGTCAATCTTGCCATTTCTTTGGATTTCAGAGAATGAGTAAAAGTTTGATAATATTTTCATCATTACACAATAGTAAGGTGACCAGATTGTCCCACTTTTGGAGGGACATCTGGGGGCACCTGGGAAATTGTACTTATGTTGAAATCAAAATATATATATTATAATACTATTTTTGTGTTCTGTGTTCTATGAAAATTTTTGTTGCTCCATGTAGACCAATTTTTTAATCAAGAACCCCCCCCCCCCAGTCAATGGTGTCCCGTTTTACCAATGTTAAAATCTGGTCACCTTACACAATAGGGCACTATAGATAAACACAGTGATAAACAGATTTACATCCTTATAAACCCTGTGACTTTAATGGATTTGTAACTCTGCTTAGGATGGCATTGTTTGCCGTTCAAGTCATTTGATGCACTTTGTGGCAAATGCTCATCTCCATTCACCCAAATGTTATCAATTTTTACAGCATCTCCCACAATTGTTTATAACTTGGCTCTGAGAGTTGCACAGCAGGAACAAAGAACAACAAAAGAGTGTTTGGACAAACACTACATATCTCATTAGTGCTTCCCTTACATTGTTAGAGTTGTGGGAAACATGTTTTTCCTGTATATGGGAAGAAAATGAAAGCCAACTCAATTTTGTCTCTGAAACAGCTGAAGAAGCTCTGTTATCAGATACAATTGCCATAAACAATGCCAAGATATCAATATAAATGCAAGGAGTATACTTAAAAGTAAAGGCATTTTAGAAAGCACGATAAGTATCACGAACAATACACAGTTCAGAGTGGGAAGAAATGCTATATTGTAAAAGAAAGAGGATTAGAAAGCAGTTATGAAGACCAAAGTATAGAAATGCTTATCAAAGGATTTGGCAGTGGTTGAAGAAAATCTTTCATCAAGGACATGAACTATTGAGAGAAGATATCAGAAGACTAATACAGTGTTTGAATGGTTAGCAAGCTAGTGAGAGACATTAACAACCAAAGGAGTTCTCAGTGTACTACCAGAGCTCTTGTTTCATGCACCAGCTTGGTGTAGTGGTCAGGACTTCAAGCTGGCAAGCTGGGTTGTATTCACCACTCCTCCTCCACATGCAGTCAGCTGGGTGATCTTGGGTTCACCACAGCACTGATAAAGCTGCTTTGACTGAGCAGGAATATCAAGGCTCTCTCAGCCTCACCCACCTTACAGGGTGTCTGTTGTGGGGAGAGGAAGGGAAGGTGAATGTAAGCTGCTTTGAGATTCCTTCAGATAGAGAAAAGCGGCATATAAGAACCTCCTTCTTCTTCTTCCTCGTCGCCAAGTTGCTTAGCTAGAAAAAGTCAGTGAGTTGGATCCAGAAAACTAAAACTTTTAGAAATAGCTGGCAAAGTGGATCTTTCCCCATTTTCCATTTCCCCAAGCAGATAGTTATTTCTGCCCCAAATATACTGTCAGACAAATAAATTGCACCACTGTCTAGGACAGTGGTCCCCAACCTTTATTAGGCTGGGGACCGGCAGGGCATCGGGCCGCGCCTGCGGGGACCGCGCTCGCGCGGGCCACGCCCACGCTTCTGCCCGCACCCGCGGGCTGCGCCCGCGCATCGAGCCGCGCCTGCGGGCTGCGCCCGCGGATCGGGCCGTGCCCGGAAGCCACGCCCGCGGATCGGGCCGCGCAGGCGCGGCCTGCACGGGCGCAGCCCGGCCCTGATTCCCTCTCCCCGCCCTCCCGCAGTAAGTAGCTTCCCGGGCTGCAAGCTTGCGGCCTGGGAAGTTTTTTACTGCGGGGGGGGGCGGGGAGAGGGAGCCGCGGCCCGGCGCCATGGCCTTCGCGGCCCGGCGCCAGGCCGAGGCCCGCAGGTTGGGGACCACTGGTCTAGGATACTCTGTAAGGTTGCTGTGTGCTGGCGTTTCATGATGTTTGTCATGAAATCAGTAGTTAAGAAAGTATAAGACATGTTACCAGAAATCACATACACATGTGTCCTGTGACACGTGTATATTCAGCAGTGGGGAAATAGCTTTGCAAGAGGTCAGTAACTTAGCGAAATGGATCATTTGACAGTGTTTTAAGAGGTGTCAAGGCAGACAACAGGTATATAGTAAAAACAATAACTATCTTTATTAGAAGGAAAATAATACAATATATCTAGCACACTATCAAACAGTAGTATAGGGACAAATAGAGTGGGAAAAGAGGTTTCAGTATAATTACCGGTCTTGAAGTATGGATAGGCAGAGAGCTGCAACATGAACCAGCATGAAGGTAGCTTCCAATGGGCTCCAACTCGGAAAGCACAGGATGGGAAAAGCACATGGTGGGGAAGCATGAGTTGGCTTTGTGAGGCCATTGTTTATATATGTTTTGGGGGAGAGGGCTACGTGATGTAGCCCAGGTGAGCACATGATGGAATTTTACATGGATCAGGATATTGGGCAAGGCCCTGGCCATGTCCAGAGATGGGTGTTGATAGGCTTAGAGTTAATGGGTCTAAGAAAGGAAACCATCATGTCTCAAAGGGTCTAGGTGCTGAGGTTGGGGAAGAGATTTCCCCTGGAAGAAGGGCCAAGATGAGTCATGTTTATAAGACAAAGAGGTTTGCCTAGGAGTCCTTTGGCAAACAGACTTGAGCTAGGCCACTGAACCAGCAATACTGTGGGATGGGGGAGAAGGAGGAGAGCAATACATATGTCAGGCAGAGACTGCCATTCTGAACCCGTGGCTAAGAGGAAGCTTTAACAGTGTCTGGCTTTGACCCAAGCCTAGACTATTAAGGGGTGCCACTGGTTGTGGCAGACAGTATGCCAGTGTGAGAGGCAGAGGTCCTGCCATACTTTACAGACTGAAACCTCCAGGTGGGGCCTGGCGGTCTCTTGTAATTACAGCTGATCTCCAGACTACAGTTCCCTAGAGAAAATAGCTGCTCTAGAAAATGGACTCTATGGTATTATGCCTTACTAAGGTCCCTTCCATCCCCAAACCTGACTCTCCTTGGATTCCCCCCCCCCCAAAGAAAAAGTCTCTAGGAATTTTCCAATCCAGAGTCAGCATCCCTGCCACTGTACCACTGAGAGGGATCAAGTACAATTACTTCCTCCTCCATCTTTTGCTGCTCCACCAACTCCTTCCTTGAACTTTTCCACAGGATCCCACCATACATGTAAATGATAGATGTTGACAACAAGCAGGAATTTCTGGGGGGTGGGGGATAACAGCTACAAAGCAAGCAAACAACCCCTCCCCACAACATTACATTTGTTTAATAACAAGGAAATAAAGATACTCTCTAATCTGAAGTTAATCTAACAAATCAAGTATTCTGATCTTTTCCAGCAGCAGACTGGGATTTCTACTTGGCTTGACCATCATTTTCATCCCTTTGTTTCCAACAGCTGCACTTTAACTCATCCAGCAATGCTTTATTTTCTAAGTGAGGAAAAGAGGTAGTCTGTAATCTGACTTTCACTACTAGCATAATTAAGTCACCCCCCCAAAAAAAATTTGTAAGGCTACATTAAGGATCCAATTTGCGCTTACAGCAAAAGGAGAAATCAATGGGGATATAATGTTGGAAATCTATCCTTAATTCTGCTCACTTCATCTGCAAGACACCCTGCTGAGTTTGAGCAGCGCATTGCAAGGAAATATTGATGTCAACTAAATATTAATGTTAATCACCCACAGCACAGTGGGCCACATCTTATCCTTCACGGTGCCATACTGAAACAAGAATAGCAGCAGCAGATTTATTATCTCTGCCCTCTTTTCGGTAGCCGGTTTTTCCGCTGCAATGACAGTGTGGAGTACTTGTGACATGGAAGAATAACAGGACTGCTTACAAAATACAGAACTGTTCAGAATGGACTTCTAAATATTTTTATCCTGATTTACAGCAGCCTGGTATGTGTTGAGAGGTGGTAACCCTCCTCCCAGCATACAAACTTGGTTGGTCATTCCCTGGCCCTAAACAGGTATAGAACATGAAGTGATAGAGGTGTATATATGGTAACTGCAGTAGTCTAATGTGAGGTTAAGTTTTCTTTTCACAAAGCCTATTCAGTTATCTTTAGCGTGATTAATATGATGGTTCCTTTATTGGTTCTCTCCTTTTTGTTTCAGTGCTGGCTTATTTGTTCTAGTGCTAAACAAGAAGGCAAAGAGACCCCAATAGCAACAGTTGGGTGACAAGAACAAAAGGGAAAAACACATAACAAGTGTCATCGTCCCTCTCATTCCAGCTTCCCTTAAAAACAAACATTGCAGTTGTAGCTTGGCAGCTAAGCAGGATTGCCCTCCATAAGTCTTTGAATGGGAGACCACCAAGGAACACCAGGGTCACTATAAAGAGGAAGGCAATGCCAAACCACCTCTGAATGGCACTTGCCGTGAAAACACTACAGTGTCATCATAAGTTGGCTGTGACTTTATGACAAACAAACAAACAAATAAATATTTGGAATAACTTTTTGTTTTTGTGGCTTTCTGAAATGTAGGTATTATTCGGTAGCCAGGAAGATGGTAATACTGCGTTGCCCTTCAGAAAATTAGTTGAAGTGCTCATCACCACACATTTTTGTGGCCACTAAAATCCCCCCATGTATGTTGATTTTTGTACCCATGCATTGAAATCAGCTTGGTAACCCCTCTGCTTACCTATGATTGCTGGAATGTGAGCACAAAGAGGCTCTGTCCCCATTACCAGACAGTTTTTTAGCATTCCTTGTCATGGATACACCTAACATCTTGTACATATGTAGATGTTGTGCTCAAATTTTGTCAGTTATGGCAGTTATGGCTCTGTACGAGCATTTCTGGTCCCTCCTTATGGCCTATTATGCACGGCCACTGAAACGGCAGCATGGAGAATGCGGAGGAGGAAGAAGCGAAGCAAACCACTTACGCACGGGATGGAACGGTACGGTGGCAAACGCCAGAGTATCCGATTATGCACGTGGCTACTCTGGAGCCACTTCTGGTTGCGCCCTGGTCCCGGGAAGCTCCACTTTCTTCCGCATCTCACTAACGTGGCTTTTTCAGCGGCATTCACTGACTCTGCGCCCAGTTGCCACCTGCAGCGTGCATAATTGGTGATTTTAGCCGCCGCCATTCCACCCCGAATGCGGACCTTCCACTCCATGCATAATGGGCCTATGTGAACTGATTGGGGAGTTGAGGCTCAATGACAGAACATCTACTTTACATGCAGAGGGTCTAGGGCTCAATCCCTTGCATATCCTGTTAAAAAGGCCAACTAGTGGGCAATGAAAAGGACTTCTACCTGAGACCCTGGAGAGCCAGTGCCAGTCAGTGTATATGCTGACCTTGATGGACCAATGATCTGACTTTGTAGAAGCCAGCTTAATGGGTTCAACACAAGGATGTTCCATGAAGAGTAATGATGGGTTTTGTGCCCCAGTCCTAAAGAATTATTTCCATAGAAAGCAGGAAATAGGTTCAGAATTATCCATTTCAGTGCAATTGACTCATACCCAATTAACTTGGAGAAAAAGACATTAATTTTTAAAAGAACACACAATTTATATTGACTTTATATAAATTATTTTTACAAGTGAAGGTTGCATCACAACTATCTAACACATCCAAAGAAAAGACGGCCCATAGCTTTAGATGCCTTCCCCCCTTCTCTCCTGTTGTATTGTTCCTTCATCTGAGCTCTTTCATACAGCAACAGCAGCAGCAGCAGAAGAGCTAGTTTTATAACTTGCCTTTCTCTACCCTCAGGCATATCAAGTTTGCTTACAATTGCCTTTCTTTCATCTCCACACAACCGACTCCCTGGCCCATTCTGCATGGCAGCAGCTATACCAGGCCACTGCTGGTGCATTGCTCCGGGATTGCATGCTCTACAGCAGTCTGTGTTCCCATGGGGGACACATTTCAGCACTGGATTTTTTCCGGCACCCAAATGTGTTCCCCCCCAAAAAACAGTAGCGGTGGAATGGTTCCACCGTGCAGGAGGGACATTGGGGGGGGGGGGCTTATTTCACAGGAATAATCCCACCTTCCAGCCAAAAAAAAAAATTCCCTGGTCCACCTCACAGCACAGTGAAATGCTATGAAGCCAACCAGAGCATTTTTGCCCTCTCTGGGCCACTGTAGGGCAGGGAGGATGTGCAGGACAGGTCTTATTGGCCCCCAAAGCAGGGAATGCAAAAGAATTCACAATCCCTTAGCATGAGGCTTTTGTGGCCCAATTTGCACCAGGCCTGGGAAGGTGGTGGCTGGGTGGTGATGTCATGTGGACATTGGGATTATCCCTGGGTTCATACTGATGCTGCTCTAGCCTTTTCCACCCATACCAAATTGGCCCCTGTGAGATCAGTGACGCTGAGAGAACTGTGACTGGCCCAAGATCACCAGTATGTGAAAAAGTAGGGAATCTCAAAGCCCCTTCACCAGATTAGAGGTCACCATTCTTAACCACTACATTTCATGTCCACTGAGGTACATAGGGAAGTATCAAATAGGTTTGTATTTATTTTTCTAACCTCTTATTTTTATCTAATTAGAATTTGGACACAGCTACATCAATATTAACAGAGGAGGGGAAATATTTAAGTTCACTAGGGTTAAAAATTATATGTGAAGAAGGTTGGATTTCCATCCCACACAAGGAAGATAGCTGATGTTTGAACTATATTTTGAAGAGGAAATATTCTATGTTCTCTTGCTAAGAATAATGGTTGAAGTGATAAATGTAGCAGCTTGGTATAAAGATCCTTCTTCTAGTTACTATCCTTTGTCATTTGAATTATCTGCAAAAGAGAATCTGGCTATAATTGTACATTGTTAAATCCATTTTATCACTATCACAAGATTATATGGTAATTTATCATCAAAATCTATCAATTGTAACTTGACACATCATTTACTGCAATTGCCTAAGGATTCTTTGAATATGTCTCCCTTTAAATATAAAGAGTGGATTTGGGTGTCCTGGTGTGAGACAAGATAAGAATTGAGAATTAATGGGAATTGTCTAAGTCCTAAATTGAACAATGGGAGAACTCTCAAAGAACTCAATGTGAGTTTGCTTTATAGTCATAACTAGTCTTCCCATGGTCTGTACATTCCACAATGAAGATGCAAGACAGAAAATATTTTATTGAATGACTGATCTGCAGGAGCTTATTATAAAAGCAACACCCTATCTAGGCTGGGACAATTCTACTGAGTGTCCTATTAAGATTATCTGCACCTTGGCAACCTCATTCTGATATCTTCCACATGGGTTATCTGAGGTTTATTCCTGCTTCCCCACGTTATCATGGTGCACATTTGTGCACTTCCAAAAGTTTCCCTAGCTTTTATCTGATCTTTCTCAAACATATTTTTGCACCAAAGTTTTGAGAAAGACTGCAGTAAATCCTAGATAGCTATCATGTGAGTAGTAAAATTTACTTATTTCTCATCCATCTTCAAGCCTTCATTTAATAGACTGCCATATGGAGGATGGAGCAGAGTTGTTCTCTCTTGCCCCCAAAAGATGGACCAAAACCAATGGGATGAAATTAATTCAAAATAAATTCTGTCTAAACATCAGAAAGAAGGTCCTGACAGAGCAGTTTCTCAGTGGAACAGGCTTCCTCAGGAGGTGGTGGAATTTTTTCAATTTTTAAACAGAGGCTGAATATCCATCTGATGGAGAGGCTGATTCTGTGAAGGCTTAAGAGGGTGGCAGGTTGCAGTGGATGAGCGATAGGGTTGTGAGTGTCCTGCACAGTGCAGGGGGTTGGACTAGATTGCCCATGAGGTCCCTTCCAACTCTATTATTCTATGATTCTATCCATGTGGCAGCCATTTTCCCTGACCCTATCTCCATGACAGCCATTTCTTCTGGGGGCTTTTAAAAAAATGGAACTAGAGTGTCTTTATGTTACTATACCATTAAAACAATATTCTCAGCATTTAAAAAATAATATATCTAATCTCTTCCCTTGTGAAGATATAGGGAAAGTGGCATTTCTTTGCAAGGGAAGGGGTTACAGAATAACTTTAAATAAGAAAACTGGAAATCCAGAAAACCTAGTGCATCTATACAATGAGATATTAGTACAGCAATATTCTGGCCCCATTTGTTTGTTTTAATTGCAAGACCCTGTTGGCTCTGGTGCTGCTACTAGGGTACCTATAAAGGAAAGCTGTGGGAAAACCTGTTGTGTGAAAGCCCTTTACTGATGCACTTTATCTGTAACCATACCTGCAAAGGGGAAACCTAATATGGAAAGATGCCTGTGTCTCAGAATTCTATGCAGCTAAAGCTGCCATACCTTGCCTTCGGAAAAATTGATTTTGTCCCTAACCTTTTTTGTTCTCATACTGCAAGACATGCCATATGGGTGAGCCCCTCCATGCACAGCATGTCCCATGCTCTATCCCTGCTGAGGGCTATGGTCAAACCATAATCCCATCTCCATTCAGGGAGTCAATCAATATCAGTTGGCAATCTGAATGAAACTGAAAATCATTCTCTATGTTCCTTCTCTTAATGAGACAAGTTGGTGAAAAAAGCTATTGCATTTGATACCTTTTTTTCCAAAGGATTGTACAGAAAAGATAGATCCCATGTACTTAGAATCATAGAATCATAGAATCATAGAGTTGGAAGGGGTCATACAGGCCATCTAGTCCAACCCCCTGCTCAACGCAGGATCAGCCCAAAGCATCCAAGAAAAGTGTGTATCCAACCTTTGCCTGAAGACTGCCAGTGAGGGGGAGCTCACCACCTCCTTAGGCAGCCTATTCCACTGCTGAACTACTCTGACTGTGAAATTTTTTTCCCTGTTATCTAGCCTATATCGTTGTACTTGTAGTTTAAACCCATTACTGTGTGTCCTTTCCTCTGCAGCCAATGGGAACAGCATCCTGCCCTCCTCCAAATGACAACCTTTCAAATACTTAAAGAGGGCTATCATGTCCCCTCTCAACCTCCTTTTCTCCAGGCTGAACATTCCCAAGTCACTCAACCTATCTTCATAGGGCTTGGCCCCAGATCATCTTCGTCGCTCTCCTCTGTACCCTTTCAATTTTATCTACGTCCTTCTTGAAGTGAGGCCTCCAGAACTGCACACAGTACTCCAGGTGTGGTCTGACCAGTGCCGTATACAATGGGACTATGGCATCTTGTGATTTTGATGTGATGCCCCTGTTGATACAGCCCAAAATGGCATTTGCCTTTTTTACCGCTGCAGCACACTGCCTGCTCATGTTTAGTTTACAATCCACAAGTACCCCAAGGTCTCGTTCACACACTGTGTTACCTAGAAGCATATCCCCCAAGCGTATACTTCTAACCAGATGCCACAGAAAGTGTGTATTTTATGTAATCAGTTGCTCATGCACAACTAAAAGGATGGCATTCAGGTAAGAAAGTATTACTTGCTTGGAGGTTTTTGGTTTGTTTTAATGTTTCTCTTTTACCATGCTCTTCCATATTAGCAGTGCTTTCCTCATAACTCACACTTGCTTGCCTAAAGACATCCATGTTAATATTTTTCTCTGCACTTTAGTTTTAAAAGCTATGCAGAACACTAAGCAGCCAAGGCATTCAGACAGAGGGAAATAATGGCCACTGTTAATTTGATACATTTCATATAGCTTGTCCGATGGAGTTATTTATTTCTTCAGACATTCTTCAGCAAGGCTACAAATAACAGCATTGACAGTTGTTCCATCATTTTAGAAGATCTTCTATAAAAGGAAGTGGGGGGCAGGCTCTTGGCAATGTTCATTTTTAGGACAAATTAATTGTAGCCAAGTGATTCCATTTTAATAAAGCTGAAATTGTGTCACCAGATTCAAAGATGTAATGCGACAGATTGTTTCAGAAGGCCTTTCCAAACCTTTCTCATTAGGACAACTGATTTATAAATGACCATTTTTCTCAGTCGAGTTCCATGCATACATTATTACCTGTATATGATTAAAATGATATTTTCTTGTTTGAAGACATGGTAATACATAGATGGAACCTTCTCCTAGCATTTACAATTTGAGAGGAAACTTCTTTAATTTAAATGGGATTTAATTCTGTGTTACATTAAAAATCTGATTAAAAGCAACACAGGGATATCTAAAATGCATAACTGTTTCACATATAATATTCACATTTTCCGGACTTAGATTGTATGCTCTTATTTATAAAAGAGTAACCATGGTAGAATGTTCCTATGGCATCTGAAAGACTATACATTGAACCCCACAAATATATTCCTCCTCCAGAGCAAATAGCTAGCTACTGTGTGAAACAGGGTACTAGACTAGATGGATCACTGATTCATGATTATTCAGAACACAGTAAATAAAACTAGTACAGCAGATTCAGCAGATTCAGCTACTAAGTGATGCACAACTGCAGATTTACCTTGCACACATTCAAATATATAACAAAACCAATGCACAAGTTGTACTTATTAGACTGCAGCCTTGTGAAATAATCGTATTTTAAGTTTAAAGCATAAAGAAATGGTGAAAAACAAAAATTTCTTTGATGTAATAATATGATACCTGCAGAAAGGCATGATTAGATTTTCAAAGATTAGAAGGTGCAAGAAGATTTAAATCTCATAGTAATATGGTTTCAGAAGCCTGGAGGAAGTTCTGTCCTTCATGTTGAAATTCTGATTTGAAATTAGCAAGCTGTTTCATCTACCAGATGAGCGTAATTGAACTTTAGAGTTTTTAGACACAGAAAATGGGGGGGGGGGGAATCTCTCTCTCTTCCTCTGTGTGTGTGTCTGTGTGTGCATTGATCCACATATATTTTTTCTCCTTTCCTTCTATTTTGAGCCCCAGTTCCATGATTAGAAGCAGTGCTGGGAAAACTGGTAAGCCTGCTTGGAAAACTGAAATAACAAAATCAAGTACATTATTCAAGAAATTTAAGAAATTTAAAAGATTGTTGTTTTCAGAGGCTTCATCATACCACTAAAAGGTTATCTGAAACTATTTTCTCTACTTCTGCAATTTATTTCTCATAACGTAACTTTCAGAGAAACCTGCAAAGCCACCTTATTTTGTAATACCAGTAGATTAGAATTTAGTTGTATATTGAAACTTTTCTAAATTGTCAAAGAGTCTTTCTCCAGCAGAAGGTGTTCTGGCAATGGAAGGTTTTTGGTGCTAGTTGAAGTCATAGCTATTAGCAGAACAAAACTTTATGATCCAACCCTTTTTTAGTTGCTGTAGTCTTGGTGTATGAGTATTGTCACGTAGTTACTGAAACTGGACCCAAAGAAGTGGAAATTAGCTTTTAAAAGGGTTCCAAAAAGGAATAACACAAGACATTTCCAGTCTCTGCAATTACAGGGTGGATCTTGCTAATGGTACCCCAAAAATAAAATTATGAAGAGCATGAGAGAGAGTGATTGTAAATACAAATAGATAATTTTACTACGTGTAAAACAGACTACAGTGAATAAAAATGTAAAGAACCTACATTAGATACCCAAGAACGAATTCTCTAAGTAACCACACACACACATGAGTAAGAATCCTACAAATGTAGGATGGGAAAATTGGGAATTTTATGGAAGAGACATATGACCTGAAATTGTGGACTTGTGGACTGGAGAAGTCCAGGGGAAATACAGTTGAGGTCCAAGAAACAGACTGAGGATCCAGTTTAGCTAGGAGAAAAATCTTTCACAGTCCAGCAGGGGTTCTTAGCAGGAAACCAGAGTGTTATCCAGCAGAGATCTGAGTAACAATTTGTTATTGTATGGAGGGTTTTTTTTTAATGGATAGAAGATCTCCAGGGTAGGTGGGATTTGGGCTTCTCTGGCTTTGGATTGGGTCAAGAAAAAGAGTGAGGAAAAGTGGGCCAGAACTTCATGACCACAAAGAGCATGGCTGAGGAAACATGACTGATGTACTTGGATAAGGTTGAAGTGTGCCAGATTTGCATAGACACAAAAGTCTGGATGAGTCAAGATAGCTGCCTAAATTGGATGGAGCATAAATTAATGACTTGAGGGCCCTTCTTAATTGAATAAAAAAAGGAAAAAGAGGAACTGGGCATTGATTAATGAAATAACAACTCCCCTGGGATGGGCAGACACTTCTTGGGCTTGCTAGGATATCCCAGCATTGAAAAGTCCTTAGTTAGAGAGAATGAAATGAAGTCTTATTGTTACTGAAAACAGTGAGTTGGGGGAGATTACACCTTGGGAGAGATTACACCCTTTTTCTCCTGTCCCCAGGAATTTCCAATGTCATGGGTGAACCCAGACTCTTCAAGCATAGAGGGATGAAGAAAGCAAGAATGTTCACTTCTGTTGATTAAAGTTGTTTGTCTGGAACACTGTTTTATACCATTTAAAATGTAGCTTGGTAGACCATTGATGATAATTTCCTGTATTTGGTGTTTGGCAGTAGAACAAGGAATAACAACTATTGTTGTAGCTCATCTTTGCATCCTCTATGCTGTCCCAGAACTTTTATTTCCATCTTTCCACTGATACATCTCCTTCCTAACTATAAGACAAGAGCCAGTGTTTTTCCAGGGCAGAAGAACTGCAACTCCCACTTCTCACCACCAAAATTAGAATAAGAAGCACACATCACTTCTTTTGTTATCCCTTTGTTCACATCACCTGATCTAAAGTGATTTTTAAAAATCCTAACTTAGGGTAGCATATAATTGGTCAATTGTATTGCACAAAGAAACATACTGATTTAATGCCCCCTAATTACAATTATTCTTTCTTCCTGCTAAAGATTCCTCTCTACTCCTGACAAGATTTTCTCAGCCAGCATAAATGTTTAAAGGAAGGAAAATTATTCCGCATATGGATTTTTCTTCATATTTAACATAAATCAATAGGATGTGAAGATGAGTCTCTATTAAAATGATTTCTGGTAGCATCAGTGTTACCTGAAACTTTCCTCAGTCATGACCCTTGAATTTCTCTGTAAGAGGTCAGTAAATACAATATATTGCTATTCTTTTGGATTTGGGTTGTAATTTGTTTTCATGGGGGGAAAGTAAACTTTTATATAAATGAGAGAGCCACAAGGACTTGTAGAGGGTATCTCATTTATCTCCCCTCGCTCCCATTATTTCTACTTTCCCTGAAAATCCTCATCCTGCTTCTTTCCCTCCTTCCCACCCATGTCATTCTACCTTTTTCTGATCCCATGTCTTCAACATTCTCTTTCCCTGGCAGTCTCTGCCTGGGATAATTACGGCTCAGGTATGATGTGGGCTGGCTGTTGGGCTGGGCCAAATTGTGTAGTGCTGACCAGGTTGTGCAGAGGGAACCTGCAAGGATTTGAGGGGAGTCCCTTACTTTCCCTTGTACCCTGTTTCCACACAATTCATCTCTTCCTGAATGTCCACATTCTCAGCTTTCCCTGCTTTCTTTCTCCTTCCTGCCCGCCCACCAATTTACCATTTACCTACCCCTCGTTTTTATCTCAATGTTTTGTTTTGTTTTTACTTTATTCCATGTTTCTTTCCAATAGGGGCCCCAAGTAGTTTGCATTATTTGTCTCACCACAAACTTGCTAAGTAGGTTAGGCTAAAATGGTGTGACTGGTCTGAAATCATCCAGTCAGCATCCCTGACAGATTTGAACCTGGGTCCCCTGGATCCTAATCTGAAATGATACCCAAAGTGGATTTTGTTAGGGAGGTACTCTTGGACAGTAGCAAGCAGCAAATCACATGGTGGCAAGTCACCTGGATGCTATCAGTCCTTTCCCAGATGAATCTTCCCTCAAAGGACAAAACAATTTTGGAAAAGTCCTTTTCCTCTCCCACTTTTATTGACAGAAACTAAAACTTGAAGGTTGGCAGTATTGTTCAGGACACCTGTGGCCCTTTGTTTGATTTAAAGCCTGCTCAGAGAGCAAAACTCACCCATCTCCTTGTAATTCAGCTCTTTCCTGGGTGCCAGATTGAGGCTTTGGTGTGTTGAGTGCTTATTAGTTCCTTGAGGTCACAATTGGCCACTAGAATCTTGGTTCAGGACTCCTAGAACGGGCTCCCAGTAAGTCTTTGAGAATCCAGGAGATAATGGAAGAGCAGCAAGGCCTTGGTTCTATTATTAATTCTGTCCCCAGGGACAGGAACAAACCCTAATTTTGATGATAGCCAGTTACACAGGGGGATTTCAGGAAGAAGGAGCTCTCCACAAATACTCCCCTTGAGGTAGAATGGCCTGTCTTCTAACTTAGGCCAATCACAATAAACACATAGAAAAGCTGGAATTAGGGTCTATATAGCCAAAAGAGGTAAGTGGATTTCCTACACAAACTATATAGTTCAGCTGTGTTCAACATTAATGAGAACCTGGAATACAATACCAGAAGTATGGATGGGCTCTGTGTGTATCCTCTGGCCAAAGCTGAGTGTGTCTTCCATTGCTGATGAGAGCCAGTTAGGTGTAGTGGTTATGTGTAGTGGTTAGGTGTTGTGGTTAGGAGTGCGGACTTCTAATCTGGCATGCCGGGTTCGATTCTGCACTCCCCCACATGCAACCAGCTGGGTGACCTTGGGCTCGCCACGGCACTGATAAAACTGTTCTGACCGAGCAGTGATATCAGGGCTCTCTCAGCCTCACCCACCCCACAGGGTGTCTGTTGTGGGGAGAGGAATGGGAAGGCAACTGTAAGCCGCTTTGAGCCTCCTTCGGGTAGGGAAAAGTGGCATATAAGAACCAACTCTTCTTCTTCTTCTGATAATTTGGTCTGTTTGATGCTTCTTATATTCAATAATAATACTTTTATCCAGATACATGTCAAAAGGATCCTTTTTAACACCAGCAGGACGAAATCAACCTTGCAGGGCTAGTGTTTAGCAAAAGGCTAGGGTGAATTGAAACACAAAATCCCCCAAATCTCATTTCTAACAATACCTTGTGATTGCCTAGCAATGACCATAGAGGGCACTCATTTCTTAAAGCTACATTTGCTGATTCTTTTCTTTTCTTTGGCTTTTTGTTTTTAAGATTTAAGATTTGTTTTTTGCAAACCTGAAGCATATTGGGGGTTTGTGGGAACAGCTTACTTGTCTGTTCATGGCACCAGTTTCTGGATTTAAGTTTCTCAGATGTGACCATGATCAGAAGTAGATATACCGACATTTTTAACGCAATGCTGAAGAAGCATTTGTCATAATAAAAGCATTAAGGAGTTTTACTGCATATATTTTACTGCACATATTTAAAAACCAAAATCGTTTGTTTTAAATTCACTGCAAGAAAGAACTTAACCACAAAGGTTTTTCACTAAAATGTACAGGGAGGAAAGAGTTGGGTGTCAATCAAGATCTTGCATTTTCCATTTGTGCAAGCTATTGTGTGTGGAGTATTTATTTATTTCATAATTTTTATGCTGTCTCTTGGGAGACCTACTTGAGCAGTTTACAATTAAGCAATAAAACAGATCAATGCACATACTGCATATACTTGAATAAATTAAACCTGTGTTGTAAGCCTAAAACAGAAAAGGTCTTAAAAGGAAATGTATGTAGTGAAGATCTTTAAGAATTTGGACAACTATTAACTGAATCTCGCGCTCCCCCCCCCCATTATATTTGATTATTAAAAATGTTTGTGGTAACAATGATACAACTCTTCAGAGTTCTATGTTCTATTTGTTAGAACATATGACAAATTGACTGACAGTGCTAGATTAGACATACTAAGACCCTTAGCAATGTTGTGTTTAAGGAGTCTTGTAGGCATTATCCAAAATAAGGTAATTTTAGTTATTTTTTGTAATTGTTTTTTAAATTTAGAGGTCCTTCACAATCTGAAGCCCTACACCAAAACTTTGTGGTTAAGCACTTTCTTGCAGTGAACTTAAAACAAACCATTTTGCTTTTATATATAAGTAGCTGATGGATAAATTGAAGGACTGCAATCTGGATTTTGAGATAGTTAGGTGGATAGGGAATTGGTTAGAGAACCGCACTCAAAGAGTTTTTATCAATGGTGTTTCATCAGACTGGAGGGAGGTGAGTAGTGAGGTACCTCAGGGCTCAGTTCTCGATCCGGTACTTTTTAACATATTTATTAATGATCTTGATGAGGGGGTGGAAGGACAAGTCATCAAGTTTGCAGATGACACCAAATTGGGAGGACTGGCAAATACTCCAGAAGATAGAGACAGAGTTCAACGAGATCTGAACACAATGGAAAAATGGGCAAATGAGAACAAGATTCAGTTTAATAAAGAAAAGTGTAACGTTCTGCATCTGGGTCAGAAAAATGAAAAGCATGCCTACTGGATGGGGGATACGCTTCTAGGTAACACTGTGTGTGAACGAGATCTTGGGGTACTTGTAGACTGTAAACTAAACATGAGCAGGCAGTGTGATGCAGCGGTAAAAAAGGCAAATGCCATTTGGGGCTGTATCAACAGGGGCATCACATCAAAATCACAAGATGACATAGTCCCATTGTATACGACACTGGTCAGACCACACCTGGAGTACTGTGTGCAGTTCTGGAGGCCTCACTTCAAGAAGGATGTAGATAAAATTGAAAGGGTACAGAGGAGAGCGACGAGGATGATCTGGGGCCAAAGGACCAAGCCCTATGAAGATAGGTTTTTTTTTTTATTATTATTTATTTATTTATTTATTTTTATATTTTTATACTGCCCTTCCCTACGGCTCTGGGCGGTTTACATAAAACATTTTTGAACATTCACATAGAACACTATCAAAATCAATATCAAAAATCAATATAACAATATAACAATAACAACAACATATCAACTGGAACAGTTAGAATGGCACTTCAACAATAACTTGACAATCCCTCAGTCAGTTCGTTCCCTCAGTCTGGGGGGCACCTGTAGGTGTTATGGCTCAGTCGGCCCCACCAAATGCCTGGTGGAAGAGCTCCTTTTTGCAGGCCCTGCGGAACTGTGGAAGTTCCGGCAGGGCCCTGATCAGTCAGGTTGAGGGACTTAGGAATGTTCAGCCTGGAGAAAAGGAGGTTGAGAGGGGACATGAAAGCCCTCTTTTAAGTACTTGAAAGGTTGTCATTTGGAGGAGGGCAGGATGCTGTTCCCATTGGCTGCAGAGGAAAGGACACGCAGTAACGGGTTTAAACTACAAGTATAACGATATAGGCTAGATATCAGGAAAAAATTTTTACAGTCAGAGTAGTTCAGCAGAGGAATAGGCTGAGGTGGTTCTATGAAAACCAGTCCTAGACTGCTAATGCTTTGAATGCCCCAAACATTTCTAAGCTTTCAATATTGTGGTTCTTTGAGGTTCTTTGACAACATTGCATGTTACTACACCAGGTATGACAACTGCACAAGGCATGATAGCAGCTCTCCTCAGCAGCACACTGCAAATGCCTGCTTGTGGTGAGAGGTGTAACCTACCGCTTGGCTGGAATATGTCTTGCCCTGAACAATGCTGACCCATGTCTCATTTTACAGAAGGTGTAGAGAAAACCAGTCCAAGACTGCTAATGCTTTGAATGCCCCAAACATTTCTAAACTTTCGATATTGTGTCTGGCTTTTGCTGTTTTTAACCAAAGTCATCATTATCTCTCTCTTTATGGAGATGTGATGGATTATCTGTAGTGAAGAAGTTAGTGGCAAATGTAGGAAACATCCTACTACGGAAGAGTACAGCTATTAACCAAAACTGTGTTTCTGAACCATTGCTTTATCTGCCTTTTTATATGAAGCCTACGTAGTTGTTTACATGGACAGATCTTTTGTGTACAAAATTCTCCTTGGAACACTTGTTGGTGAAGTACAAAGGCCACATTCGCACATGGAATTTTACATGACTTAAATGCTTTTTCTGGTGCTTTTTATTCTTCAATCTCTTAAACAAAAATTGAATCATGCATTCAGGTAAAAGAAACATTATTATAGGCTACTCGTTGACTATCCAACTATATTGTGATGTGATTGTCATACTGTTCCTTTTATGAGCAATTTTGTAGTAAAAATCATAATGTATTCAATGATTACTGCATTTAATAGCTCTGCTGAAAGCCACATAGTACAGAATTTCATGTTCTCTCTGAGTGTTCCAAGACCTAAAATATAACTAAAGGCCTGGTGTGGCCACAATATCTTTGCTGCTGGTGGCTACTAATAGTTCAGGTATTTTGGTAGCTACTGCTTATTCTGGATCTGGGGAATGCCTCTCTCAATACAGCCTATACAAGAAAACATCAGTGTGGGAATTAAAGTACAACTTATTTGTAGCAGATGAGCACATGACAAGTAGGGGTCATGGTTCTGTGACAAAGCACATGATGGCCTATAGAAGGGCTGAGGTTCAAACTGTAGCATCCATAGCTGAAAAATCTCTGGTAACTGATGCTGGAAAAGAAATTTCTTTGCTTGAGTATCTGATAGCACAGTCCTAAACAAAGCTTCTAGAGTTTTTGAACTAACTGGCGTTTTAAAAGTCAAACTCTGTTTAGGATCCTTTGTCAGAATGAGCTAAACAGATTAGTGGTCTATCTTAGTTTAAGACAGCTATTGATAAACACCAATAAGAAATCAAAATGGAGTATCAACATCTGCATGTCATGAATCAGCTGGCTCTTTGGAGTGAGAATAAGAGGAGCTGGGATCCATGCCCATGGAAGCTGGGTTGAGATGGGGAAGCATTGGGGAGTGGTCTTAAACAGTCACAGCCAGGCTACTCATTCCGGCAGAAGATGACAGAAAGGACACAAAATGCAGAGACTCAGGGCAATTCCGCACAATGGGCCATTTCGCTAAGTCTGAGCACTATTGAAAAGCGCTGGAAGCAAAAGCGGCATGTCTCGGTAACGCACACAGCCAGTTCAATTGAAAAAAAGGCTCTCCCACTAGTGCTGCTATCGTAAGGCACAAGTTTCCGGTCTCGCCGAAATCGCAACAAAGAAGACTAATTGGCAGTCTTCAAGCAAAGGTTGGATACACACTTTCCCTTGATGCTTTAGGATGCTTTGGACTGATCCTGCATTGAGCAGGGGGTTGGACTAGATGGCCTGTATGGCCCCTTCCAACTCTATGATTCTACGATTCTAACTTGTACATAAACCTAGGTCTAGATGAAGACCACAACAATAAAGCCAGTCTCTGAACTTATTTCCTGAATTTTCAACTTGTATGGAAGTATCTCTAGGAACTGTCTGTTAACAGGAACAATAAAATGAGGAGAATCCAAAGAAGCTACAGATCCTCAGCTCAGTGATGTGAGAAAATAAGTGAACAGGGATACTACTATATATAAGCACGTGCCTTTAAGGAAAGTCAGGAGACACCAACAGTGCATGTGGGGAAGGAGAATCGGCTTGAGAACAGTTAATTAGCTAATGACTATATAATAACTTGGATGGATTAGTGCATGGTTGTTTGGGGAAAAGACCATTAGTTTCGCTTTATGGTTTTCTCTGCTTCTGTGCTGGCTGCAAATGGTTTTGCCATCTGTTTTCCTCTGTGTTGTCAAGCAGCCTACAAGATATGCCCTTCAGCAATTATCAAAAAAATAAAAGGAAAGTACCAGCTCCTTTTCTGATAGAGTCTTGATGCTTGCTTGCTGCCAATCACTGGCAAGAATTGTTGGGGGTTTTTTATGCAGCCACAGGGTGTTCAGACAAATGACTGCTTTGCTCAGTTTCGATTTTCCAAGAGAAACATTGCTAGACAGCATGTCATTTCCCAGAAGTTCTAATCGGAGTCAACTTCAACGTCTTGAATGGTCTTTCCTCCACTGCCCATTTGGACGCTGGCTTGTTTTACTGAGTGAAAATATGGTTTCAGTCTTTTCAGCTTTGTGCTAGGCAGTTGAGACGTCTCTCTGGCAGTGAGTCCTCACTTTGATGCCCTGAAACTTCTGTTTAAGATGAAGTACAGTTTTATAAGATTTCAGTTTGTCTCATTAATGAATTAGGCTGCCATCCTGCATGCTTATAGGCTGCTTAAATACCAATAAGCTCCAAGGAACCAAAGCCAGAGTAAGTACATGTGGCCATAGGCTGGGATCCAAAGAGGTACCTATCATGTTTCACTCTTCCTCCTACAGCAAAACCTGAAAGTCAAGAGATCTGCTGAAGGGGTCTGGGAGTAGCACAAATGGCTGTAAGAACAACCTTTTCATATATAGAAGACCTAAGGCAGACACAGGGGAATTACTGACACAGGTGTGGCCTAGAAGGCTTGTGAAGAGGCATCTCAGCCAAAATGATGGGTCTCCAGGGCAGCCTACCAGCTAAGCCCCTTTTGATGTGGGGATACAATGACATTTCTGAGGCTTTTGTCTGCCAATGGCCTTTTTCCATATCAGGACTGAACCAGAAGTTCTGCCCAACTACCCCAGTATCTTTCCACCCAAACATGCCTGTTGTACAATGATCTCTCCCTGACCCCATGTGACTAGTTGTGATGTTAGAGCTGCAAGAGTGCCTCATGGCTGACAACATGCCTTTTTTGAGTCTGCCCCATTGGACCAGTGGCTAGGATGCTAACCTTAGGAATAGCAGATGTGATTCTGAAACTGGCCCCTGTCTTTCTTCTTCATTTTGACTTTTCATGGGAAGGGGTGTGTGGATTGGAGCAAGGATGATTGGCAGTAAAAGTGCCGTTCACATGTAATCAGGCCCTGGAGAAAGGGTGGTGGTCATATCTGCCACCTGGGTGTATGTGCCCTGGAAGGAGGCACTCTGTTGCTATTGCACAGTTGCTGGGCATTCCCTGTCCACTGGTTCTTCGTGGGGTGGGAATTGTATCACGAGACAGTGGCCAGATCAGCAGAGGATGACTGATGTTGCCTATGTGTGCAATTCAAAGGGGCATCACCAGTTGTCACTGTCTGTTTGGGGGATGTTGTCGGGGTTGCTATGAACTCCCCCATGCTTGCTACAGTGAGTGCGCTCTGCAGAAAGGCGGTGTGTGGTGATTTCCCACTGCAGAATATCTACAGGGAACAGACCAGTGGTACTGCCCAACAGCAGCCCTCAGGATTCCACTGTCCATCTATAGCCAAATCCAGTGTTCTGTCACCTGTTCTGTTAGATAATAAATTTCCTCAAAGGAAATTTTAATTTTATTTCAGTGTTATCGTTTTTATTCAGATTCAGTGTAAACTAATCTCTCCCCAAATCTTTATCAGTTTTATTCCTATTAACATGTCATGAGAGTTTATATCTAACAAATAGAAGAGGTACAAAGAAATTGAGGAAAATGAGCCTTTTCTCCTCACATTTTAGCCATTCTTTAATATCCAGTTAACCTTTTGGGCTTGCTTTAAAGGCACACAGTGTTGATTCCTATTTCTAATACTGTTTGCTTATTTTTCTTCAAAGAGGATGAAGGAATATAGTGTGGTTGGGCCATAGTGTGAATATTTAACATTCAATAATATAATAAAGTAATGAGATATGCGTCATTATTCCTGCTGGCTTTGACAGAATAGTCATTGTTCCTCTGAATGGCTATGTTGCTTTTGGCTGTGATCGTTTTTGTTCCACTTTTTTGAATAATTTGATCTATTCATTCTTCTTAAAAATTTCTTCCTGCCATCATAAAAATCTTATGTCGTACTTTCAGCAGAGTTGTGCAATAATATGATTGCCAATGGTTAGTTAAATTGATATATATTTTAAAGACTTAACTTAGTGTGTTATATTTCATGTATTTAAAAGGAGCCATTAAGCATTTCACTATTCCAGGAAGAAGATGGAAGATGTGGTAAGAACTTCCAGGAACCAGTGGATTGTGTTGGTTAAGGACGCTGCTGGCCACAGGACTGGGGGGGGGGGGCATCATGGCAGATCATCAGCCTATATTTAATAGAGGTTAAGAATGACCTTTAGATCCTGTTCATTTCTGCTTTATATATTTAAAATATCCATAAAACTGCCTTGCTTCCAAAAAGTGGGACCCACGGTTGATAATAAAATAAAACACTCAGGCAGTATCCACACAGAAACAACTTTCCATCCTGCTTTTATTGCTACTGAAAAAGCAGAGGTATTCTCAGAGGCAATGAACGGTCCTTACAATCAGTTGTGTAGTGATTTTTTTAACCTCTCTAGCTATTTGGCACTTTTCCCACTGTGTGCACCTTTCCCTTTGTAACCCTGAAATGAAAATGGCTAGCTGTTCTTGTTTTGTTTTGTTTTGTTTTGGGAATGTTTTTGAATGTTGAATGTTTGAATGTTTTTCTGAGTAATGAGCAGATTGTGGTAATAACGTATTGTGATGGCACTGTGCTATTGCCCAATTCTCCAGTGGGGGCCACAAAGGGCTGGTGGATGGAGAACAGTTCTGGTGTGGCAAGATTTACGCAAATCTAAATTATTTCTGTCCAGATTTGGGAAACATCAGAATAAATCACGGCAAAACCTAGGAAGAAGATAACAAGTAGTATGTAGAATAAAAACGACTCTAATTTTAAAACAGAGATTGAACAAAATTTGAACAATGCTACAACAGGCAAGAGTTGGTGGATGAGGTGAAGGAGGTGGGGACCCTAGGGGGAAGTGACCATGTCCTCATAGAATTCCTTTTGAGATGGGGAGCCAAGGAAGCTTGTAGCCAGACGTGGATGTTGGATTTTTGTAGGGCAAACTTTAATAAACTCAAAGACATGATGAGTGTCATACCATGGGCGAGAATGCTGGAAGGGAAGGGAGCATGTGAAGCATGGGCGCTACTCAAACAAGAGCTATTGCATGTTCAATCAATGACTATCCCAGAAAGACGAAAAACTGCAGGAGCTCTAAGAAGCCTATTTGGATGAACAGAGAACTTCAAGAGGAACTAAGAAAGAAAAGGGAAATGGAGGGAAGGACAGAGCTCTAAAGAAGAGTACCTACAGGTTACTAGGCACTGTAGATCAATCATCAGAAAGGCCAAAGCTGAGAGTGAGCTAAGATTGGCCAGGGAAGCCCACTGTAACAATAAAAGATTTTTCAGTTATGTGAGGAGCAAATGTAAAGTAAAGGAGGCAATAGGCCCACTATTGGGTGTGGATGGACAAACTCTAATGGAGGATGCAGAGAAAGCAGAAAGGCTCAGCGCCTATTTTACATCTGTTTTTTCCCACAGGTCAAAGGGTTTAGGCACATCTAGAGATGGCCCCTTCCAACTCTATGATTCTATGAATTATTGTGCTTAGGGATGGGTACAAACAAAACCACAAAGCAAAAGTCATCATGAATTTTGCCCTGTTCATGGTTTGTGAACTGAAGTTCATGATGGGTCTACCATCAAAAACTTCCATGAACTTTTAAAAGGAGTTCATGGTAGCCCTTGTGCAGACCATGTAAACAGATTGCACAAGAAAGCCTGAAACAGCTGAATATCAGGGAGTGGGCTCCTCCCTGCCAATCAGCATTGGGGGGGAGGCTTTTGCAAACCCCATTTAAAGGGACTTTATCTCTTTGTACAGGTTTGTGGAACCATGAACCAGTTCTGTTCATGAATGAAATTCCTGGTCCAATTCAGTTTATGGTTCAGTTTGTGGTTTGATGATGAACTAACAAAACACATTTTCTGGCTCATGCCCATCCCTAACTTTGCTTCTGCAGATACACAGCTTCATCTGGATCCAGTGGGGGTTGTTGTCAAAATACACTAGTCTTTTCAACAGTTAAGGGGTTCATTGAAAGTGCCTCTCAATTGGATTTCTCAGACCCCCTTCTTGAGCCTTTAGTACAGACAGAAAGACTGCGCCCATGAAAACATACTCACAAAGCTACTTTCACCTCTCTTTAACCTTGTGGGCAACTTTCCACTAATTGTATTGCATATTTTCTGTGGCAATAAGGCTCTTCAGTTTAGATACAGCAGCAACACACAGCAGGAATAGTAGATATTCACTTAGGACAGCAGAATGCTTGTACGTACAGTGGGAAAGTGGCTGGAGGGGTTCCAAGTCTTGTCAGTTTGCCTTGGGCATTAAAGCCAGCTTTCTCTATAGCCAGCTTTCTCTAATTTATAGCCAGATATCACCAGCTATGAAGCTTCTGCATCATGTACAGACACACATAAAGCAGCATCCTACTTACGTGGGGTGGGGGTGGGAGGGTGGAAATCATTTTAAAGTGTCACTTGACTGAAGGTTCTGATAACTTGTCAGATTTTATATCAGTATAAATACTCTTCAGGATCAACTGGACAATGTCTGCTTTTGTTCTAAAGGTATCCCCTGTGCAAGTACCGAGTCATGTCTGACCCTTGGGGTGACGCCCTCTAGCGTTTTCATGGCAGACTCAATACGGGGTGGTTTGCCATTCCCTTCCCCAGTCATTACCGTTTACCCCCCAGCAATCTGGGTACTCATTTTACTGACCTCAGAAGGATGGAAGGCTGAGTCAACCTTGAGCCGGCTGCTGGGATCGAACTCCCAACCTCATGGGCAGACAGCTTCAGACAGCATTTCTGCTGCCTTACCACTCTGCGCCATAAACTCTTTTGTTCTACGGTAATCCTAACCTTGTAAAGTGAAGTGGACAATTAATCCCTTTTGTTAACCATTCTCTTCCTTTTGTTTGTAGAATGTTGGGGTGGTAGCCAGGCCAAAACATGTTCTATTAATTGTTTTACAATATTTCTGTACCTCTTTTTAAATGAGTTTTCAAATCAGTTCACCATGATATAAAACCAAAAGTTGGTAACAGTAAGGAGTAATGCAATTACATTCTAAAATAACTTTAGTGTCCTTTAAAATATTTTAAAACATCTCATAAATCTCATCATATAGCAGGTTAATAACATAATCAGGTTTCAACTTATCTAAATCCCTGCACACTTTTCTTTTCTCCCAAGAAGAGAAAAAAAAAGAAATGCAGACCTGTCAAGTAAACAAAAGTTAATGGCCCATCACTAATTGTGGGTGTCAAGCTGGGGCTTTATGCTAGACACCCACACATTTCCCCATTCTGAAGTAACATTTTCCCTCCAAAATTATTCACTCATACATTGAGTTATCCTTGTAGCATGGTTTCTTTGTTATAAAAAAAAATTAAGCTCATTGTCCCGCTTTGTTACTGACAGGTCTTTTGGCTTTAACTCAGCCTTGGAACTTTTGGGAAAGATATGGATCTCTCTTTTCCTTAACCTTAGACAGAATGGCACTGAGGCATTGTTAACAACAAACAAATAGAATAGTTTATTTTACAAAGAGGAATAGGGTAGTTAGAATGAGGAATTCAAGTTTTTTTATACAAATCAGTTATTTTATGGTTCTGTTATAGACTTCCACCAGGTCTATGGTTGAGGCTGGGGTCAGCGAATCAGGGACATCGCTCCCCCCCTAGGAGTTGGAGTGTACGCTACTCCCCTATCCTTTCCTCTTCACCTCTTTGATAATTGGGGGAGGGATGGGATTTTTAGCCGTCATGTTAGTAGATTGATGTTTTAATGGGAATTTTAATGGGGTTAGTTGTTGTGACCCACCTCGAGCCTGTCGGGAGAGGCGGGAAATAAATACAATAATAATAATAATAATAATAATTATTATTATTATTATTATTATTATACACAAAGAAAACAATGCTAATCTTGATAGACTAATAATCTGATTCACTATAAGGAGTTCATGTGTCTTAAAAGGATAACATGCATCTGTAGTACCAGATGCCGCCAAGAGTTTCAACAGGATCAATAGTCAACCATTCCCTTTGATTCTCTCCTAAATGTAAGACATCTCCAAGCATGAAGCCCAGTGGAAATGGATAATGAACCATCATAATGTAGCCTGCAGTGACTGACACCACTTTTTCAAGCACCTTGCCCACAAAACAAAAGTAGAAATTTATGGGTAATTGCCTAGCTAAATAGAACAAAAGGTCCCACCCCTCACCCTGCCAGGATCAAACCAAAGCTTTCTTCAAGACTGGACATATACATCTTGCTGTCAGGTATATATTTTCCAATAAACTG
Organism: Paroedura picta; assembly: GCF_049243985.1. Classification (NCBI taxonomy): domain Eukaryota; kingdom Metazoa; phylum Chordata; class Lepidosauria; order Squamata; family Gekkonidae; genus Paroedura; species Paroedura picta. Next base: position 60,438,542 of record NC_135370.1, on the reverse strand, counting down.
ACTAAATTACAATCAGCCAAGGAGGAAAAGGCTCAAAGTGGTGTATAATGGCATTGACTTCTATGAGATACTTTGTGAGCTGACTCATCCCTGAAGCTGTAATTAGCAGAGTCCAAAGTAAATTCTGGTATAGAACTTAAGCTTAATGCAAATACTGTGTCCAAGTCAGAATGGATACAGATGATTGTATCTGTGAAGCACTTTACACATAAGTTAAAACTTTCTGATGATGATTCTAACAGATCCACATTTGTAGAGTAAGTTCTTTAGGATTATTAACAACCTGGAAAAGCTCTGCTGGATGGCATTTCACTTAAACAGTATTGCAGCTAATCATGGCATGGAGTAGCCTTCAAATTGTTTTTAAAGGTGGTTTTTGTCACTCGTTTTTCCCCTCTCTTTCTACTTCATATAGAGCAGCTACCCAGCATACCAAGGAGCTACCTTATTTCTGTGGTTGGGGGATATGCCTAAGACATTAAGTGTCCAGTGGTTCATTTCAGAATTCAACCAGACCACTGACATTAAAAAATTATCAAATTGGCTGGAAAATTCCCAAGAGTAATCTTCAAATCCTTTAAATCCTGTATCCCTTGATAGCCAGCCATTTAGTACCTTCCATATATACTTGTATGTACATGATTGCCAGCCAGCATTTATTTATTTATTTATTTATTTATTTATTTATTTATTTATTTATTTATTTATTTATTTATTTATTTATTTATTTATTTATTTTTACCGCCCTCCCCGAGGGCTCAGTGCGGTTTACAGGGAACAGGAGGAGATACAATTAACATATGGTAACAGGTAACAGTAATAGCAATATAACAATAATAACTTAACAAGATCATAAACAATAAGATTATATAATAGAAATTGTGAGAGCCTCACCTTAACTCTTACTGGGAGCCAGTGGGTTAAACCGATTAGCATGACCAAGCCTCACTATGTAGGGATCTATCCATCATGAAGCATCAGTATTGGATTCTCCCACCCACAAATCACCACCTTCTGAAACATTTCAAAACATCAAATCAAGTATATATTCAATTTGTGACAGCTCATTTGCACATATGAATACCACTTCATACTGCAATCGTAAAGTGACAAAGATTTTCCTATGAATCAGCACAAGGTTTGCTTCTAGTTGCACTTTAGAGACCCACAAGATTGAAATTTCAAGTCAAAGCTCCTGTCATCCGAGACCAAGAGAGATTTGACCACAAAAGTCTGGTTGATCTCTAAGATGTCAATAGACTCAGTCTAGCCCGTTCTACTGCAGACCAACATGGCTACCCTCTGAAACTCTCTACCCTCTGATTTTTTAGGGTTACCGTATTTTGAAAAGCAAAATAGTTTCCCAACTGACTACTTCAGTGATCACTAGGACAAATCTAATTGTAAATACTCCTTCTATTTAACTAGGAATATTCCTAAATCCCAGGCCCAAAAGAGGACACTTTCATCAGTTTTTTAAAAGAGTATCTAAAAGAGGACGGACACCAAAAATTAGGATTTGTCCTCTATTTAGAGGATATCTGTTAACCCTGAGTTTGTCCTTCTTGCCTTTATGATGTCTAGCTACCTTGCTTCTGCACTGGTACTTTTTCTTCTTTATAAAATTTTGTAAATCCTCCTTATTTGGTTATAGACAATAACCTCATGTAATAAATGGAACTGCATGTTATAAGTGTTAAAACACAAGCTGGGAGAATCAAAATATGTGTCACATATAATTATCTATACATTTTTTTTGTAATTCAAAAAACATAAATAAATAAATCAGAGGGAGGTTGTGCCCCCATGAAAATTATGTAGTTCTTCAAAGGGGGGTTAATGGTATGATAACACTAATAATGTCACATATATAGTAAATGATTATTTTAAAAGAAAAATAAATTATTAAACACATAAAGGTGCCTTATACTAAATCAGATTGATGCATCAAGGCCAGTACTGCCTACTCAAATTGACTGTGGCTTTCCTGTATATTAGGCAGAGGTCTTTCACTTAATCTACTATAAGATCATTTCAATAAATTTAGTTTATTTGTTTTTAGATTTATATGCCACCCTTCTCCAAAAGCTCAGCTTTGGACTGCATGTGTCAGGCATTGAACCTGGAAAGAAGATATTCTACCACTCCCAAACTAACTTGGATAATAATTGACTGACTGCTGTAAGGTTAGAAAAAGGACTCCCAGAAAATAGACCTTTTCTCAGTAGTAGTAGTATTAGTAGGAGGCGGAGGAGGAGAAAAAAAAGAAGAATGGTTCTTATATACCGATTTCTCTACTCAAAATAAATAAACAAACAAATAAATAAAGCACCTGGTGGAAGAGCTCTGTCTTACAGGCCCTGTAGAATGCTTAAATCTCCTGAATTTGTTATTATATGCCGCTTTTCTCTACCCGAAGGACTCTCAAAAACTGATTATGCACGGGGCAGGAACCCCAGGATGTTGGCAGCAAGGCAGCCCTGATTATGCATAATGCTGCCACCATCCCAGCCCTGGCCTGGCGCAGCTCTCCAGCGACCCTGCGGCAATGGAACACAGAATTTTCCACGTTCCCTGGGATGCCGTGGGCATGAGCGGAGGCTGGTTTGGGCCAGCACTGTGCATAATCAGCAGAGCTGGGCCTTTTGGCCCGGCCCTTCCCCCAACCAACGGTGTCCCTGCAGGCCCCTGATCTCTCCGTGGAGCTGCAGAGCTGGCTGGGGACTCCCCCACCCCCACCTTGGTGGGAGAGCAGCATGCCACTACCCACCATTTTCCCCTGCTCCCCACCCCAAAGCTACTGTCTTCAGGCAGCGTGCCAGGATTTCCAGCCCTGGCATTTTGTGCATGTGCGTGTGCTACATAGGGTCAGCCGTATACACCAAGGGATTCCCTCCTGCGAGCACATATGAGAAGTACCAGGTCATGCTGCCCCAATGCAATGCCTGGCAGCAGCCCAGCATGGCTGCTGCCATGCATAATGGGTCAAAGCAGCTTACAGTTGCCTTCCCTTTCCTCTCCCCACAACACCCTGTGGGGGTAGGTGAGGCAGAGAGAGCCCTGATAGTATTGCTTGGTCAGAACAGCTTTATCAGTGCTGTGGCAAGCCCAAAGTCACCCAGCTGCATGTGGAAGAGTGAAGAATCAAACCCAGGTCACCAGTTTAGAAGTCCACGCTTCTAACCAGTACACCAAGAGTTTTTACATGCTGAACACATACTTAAAGTGAATGACTGTGAAGTAGTCCATATGCAGGCACATTAACAGCACCTTACTAAGTAGAGATGTATCCTTCTGTCCACAGAAATCAATGGGGATGTTTAGGATTGCACAAAAAGCCGAGCTAGAACTAGCTGCAATTGGAAAAAAAAAATTCACATGTATGCTTTGAGGATTAGCCTGCTCTTCATGAAGCAAACTTTCTGGAATTAATACTGTGAGACAGATGTGAGTTAGTTGAGACAGATGTTTAAATTATATATCGTGATGTTCCCCATGAGAGGATATAATACTGGCAATTAACAAAATAACATATTATAGGCAAGGTTTTTGTTTGTGTTTTGCTGTGAAATCTCCAAGTACGAGAATGGTGTCAGGTCCTGTGGGCACTGAGGTTGGGTCCATGGGGGTGAGCCCTCCAGAGTATGACTTCTGCTAGCTAGTTTAGCTGTGGACTCAGATGGCAAAGGGGAAGGGGAGTCATGCATGGGGGAGCATTAAGGGAATGCCTCAGCCTCTATGCTCTGTTATTGAACAAGATAATAGGTCAGTCATCAGGATGTCTAATCAAAGTTATTGCTAAGATCTGAAGTCTTCACTAAATGTTTAAAGGTGAAATAAAATGCTTTAACAATTCCCCTTTGAGCCTGGAGATAGGCTCAGAATAAAGTTATAGCCCATAAAATATATCCGCTTTACTAAGCGGTTTCATATCCATCTGACGTGTGGGATCGTTGCGATTTTGGAGATAAGAATGTTGTAGGTTTCACACAGTACGGGGAGACAGCAAATTGCAAAAATACAGCAGATGAGCACACATCTCTTGAGTCGATATGGTGTCAGATGAAATAGAAAATTACACCTCTGGCTGACAAATCTTTGTGTAGGAGGCAGATATTTCGACTAAACAAAGAAAAGAATGAAAATTAATAATTAGTCTTGAGAAGTCAATCCGAAGCACAACATTGTAAGCTGGTCCTGGGAAATCAGGTGCTGTCATATCCGCTGGGCTAGACAGGCACTGCTGCTGATGCTGATCCCTTTACTTCCTTCTACAGTTATGGGCAAAATGGAAAGCTTGCAACTGTCTATTCTTGGGTAATTGTTGGGATGCACCCTGTTCTGATGTTCAGTTGTCATTGCAGCCCATTATTTCACTGTGCTCCTTGGTTTGTTTTGCATTCCAGAATTTGCAAAGCTATGAACTCAGTGGAGAGATTTGTGTTCTTGCATTTCTACTCATGTTGGTCCATCCAGATCTGTTCAGTTCCTTATAAAAATTTTTGCTGGGGGTCATTCAGGGTAACACAGAACAGAATTTTTATTTTCTTAGTTTAGGGTGAAGACTCTTTAAAAGGAGAGATACTATAATAATCCCTTAGACTTTCCTCTTCTTTTCATAGAATCATAGAATAATAGAGTTGGCAGGGACCCTATGGGTCATCTAGTCCAGGGATAGTCAACCTGTGGTCCTCCAGACGTTCATGGACTACAATTCCCATTAGCTGGCAGGGGCTCATGAGAATTGTAGTTCATGGACATCTGGAGGACCACAGGTTGACTACCCCTGATCTAATCCAACCCCTGCACTATGCAGGACACTCACATCCCAATTGCTCATCTACTATAATCTGTCACCCCTTTGCCTTCACAGAATCAGCCTCTCCGTCAGATGGCTATCTAGCCTCTGTTTAAAAATGTCCAAAGATGGAGAATCCACCACCTCCCGAGGAAGCCTGTTCCACTGAGGAACTGCTCTAACCGTCAGGAATTTCATCCAGATGTTTAGATGGAATTTCTTTTGAATTAATTTCATCCCATTCATTCTGGTCTGTCCCTCTGGGGCAAGAGAGAACAATTCTGCTCCATCCTCCATATGGCACCCTTTTAAATACTTGAAGAAACCCCTCATATTGAGTTTTAGCTTTTCTAACACCCCCCCCCCCTACAATTATTGGTTATTTGTTTATACTCATCCTTGGTAATAAGGCCTTCCTTCCATTTCCTAAATGACTCATTTTTATTCCTCAAATCTTTTGACAACTGCTTATGGAGCCAACTTGGCTTCCTTAGGTTCCTTCCATCTTTTCTTCTCAAGGGAATTGTTTGTGATTGAGCCTTCAGTATTTCACTTTAAACTCCCAGCCCTCTTGGACTCCCATCTCTTTAAGTCTTTCTGATCATGGGACTCTACGCAACATACCTTTAAGTCTGTGAAAATCAGCTTTCCTGAAGTCCAGTCTATACACACGACTACTTAAAGGTTTTCTCTTTCCCACGATTGAAAATTCCAAAAGCACATGGTCACTGCTACCAAGTGACCTACTTCTACCTCATCTACCAGTTCTTCCCTGTTGATGAGAATCAAGTCTAAAATAGCAGAGCCCCTGGTTCCTCTCTCTACTTTCTGGGAAATTAAGCTTTCGGCAAGACAAGTTAAGAATTTAATGGAGTTTGCAGAGTTGGTCTTCCAACAGATATCTGGGTAATTGAAGTCATCCATGACCACTGTTTCCCCCTTTTTTGTTCATCTTCACAAATGTTTCCCCAGTTAACTCTTAACAAAAGTATTCCTGAGTGCTCTTATTGTTTTTTTTTCTGTAATCTGGTTGCATCCCTCAATATCCATTAATTGGTTCAGTGGGCTTGGGGGTTCTGGGGGGCAAGTCATGACTTTCTAATTTTAGTCTGTATCCCTTGCATGCTTCATAATTTGTTTAAAATCAGTGGGTACAATGCTCTGTTTTATTAACTTTGCTAAATTGAATGAAAGGGGTTTCCAAAGTGTAAATGAGGTCCTTTAAATCTGTAATGAATTCTCTGGGATTCTCTGGGATTAGGCATAGATTGACAGATAGCAAATAAATCTGAATTAGTCCAAGAAATGTAAATATGAATGTGGTCCACTACAGAATGAGTCATGTTTGGGTAGGCGATAACAGAAATAGCCCTACAGCACAGTTGTTAGACATGTCAATATTTGTTTTATGTTCTGGGTGGATCATTTGGCCTTTGGGATGTGCACCAAGGGGAAATAATGGTACTTTTTTATTTGACCCAAATTGATTGAGGTATACTTAAAATGCCCAAATTGCATTATGGCTTTAGTGGCTCAGATTCAGGTGATTCAGGTTTACCCAAATTGATTGGATTCCATTATAACCTAGAGTGCCATTAAAGTCAATTGGTAATTTTGCCTGTCTGTCTATTCTGTGGTCTAGGGGCTGCTGGAGCCTGTCCTCAAATAAACCTCTGATTTTCAAAAAGATTGGAGTTCTATTCTATGGGCACCTAAAGAAGATGCCCCCATCTGACCACCATTGTTTCTAAAGGGCTAGGCAACACAAGTCCAGAGCATCTCTGCAGTGAAATTGTATGTGGAGGGGTGATGTTTTTGCAAGGCCAGGCTAGCAGGAAAAGCAATGCAATATTTCCTAGCAGAACTGCTACCTAGCAGAATCAACCCAGATGGTAGCAGTGGGGAATTAGCTGTTGAATTCCTGTCAACTTCCTTGTAGAGGTTCCCAGGGAGCAGTGCTCTCCCCCACTCTTTTTAACATCTTTATATGTCCTATGGTCTGGAGCTATGGGCTGGTTATCATCAATATGGCAATGACACCCAGCTCTGTCTCCTTATGGATGGCCACCCTCCCGGAGCCATTCGCCAGATTTTTGGAAGCCGTGGCTGGATGGTTTGAGCAAAGTCGCCTGAAACTCAACCCTTCTAAGATGGAGGTCCTATGGCTGGGAAGGAAGAGGGTAGAACAGGAAGTGTGTCTACCCTTTCTGGCTGGGACGCAACTGATGCCACGCCCCATGCCAGGAACTTGGGGGTGACCTTGGATGCCTTGCTGACAGGTCAAGAAAGTAGCCCACAATGCGTTTTTCCACCTTTGTCAAGTGAGGCTACTAGTGCCATATATGTCTTCTGAACACTGAGCCATGGTGATCCATGCGATGGTCACCTCCAGAATTGATTTCTGTAACTCACCTGCCATTGGCTCTGATCCGGAAATTGCGGCTAGTGCGAAATGCAGCTGTCATGGTCCTCACAGGAACATCTTGGAGGGCCCATATCCAGCCTGTGCTGAGTCAGCTACATTGGTTGCCTGGATCAGGTTCAAGGTTTTGGTTTTGACCTTTAAGGTCTTCATGGTCTATGACCCACATATCTGCAGGACTCCCTGCCACCCTATGCCCCCTGCAGGGCTTTGCACTCTGCAGTTATGAACTTGTTGGTTGTTCCTGGCCCCAGAGAAGTTTGCCTAGCATTGACCAGGGCCAGGGCCTTCTCCTACCTGGTGGAATAAGCTCCCAGAAGAACTGCGGGCCCTGCAGAAGATTTCAGCATTCTGCAGGGCCTGTAAGACAGAGCTCTTCCACCAGGTATATGGATGAGACCAGTGCTTTATTTATTTGTTTGTTTATTTATTTCGGGTAGAGAAATCAGCATATAAGAACCAATCTTCTTCTTCTTCTTCTTCTATGTAATGAGACCAACATGAAAATAAGGACTCATGTTTAATTGAACAAGGGAGAAGCCGAAATGGAATAAACTTGACAGACCTGTTAATGATACACTAGAGTTGCATCCACAAGGGCTGGGATCCTAGGCATATTAATATTATGTGCTCAGGTAGGGCTTTCAAAGTACAAATAAGAAAACATCTTCCCCAGCACACAACATCACACCTGAACAAAACTTTACCTGATTATCTTAAAGTACACATAGCATCCTTAATTTGAATCAAATGCAAAAAAAAAAAAGGAAATAGAGCAGTCATCAATTTCCAGCAAGAGACATATAATCAAATGAAGCTAAAACATAGTCAATAAAAGTAAATCAGTATGAAATGAGCACAAATAATTTGTTAAAGTTAAGGTAATGTTCTATCCCACTTATCCTTAAGTGCAATAGCTGCTGCTGTGATGATAAATGACATTGTAAATGCTGGAATTAATTTGCCATGTGAAATTCTGATTTAGATTTTCCTTCTGAACACAGACATTTATTCAAGAGACATCCACAAATCTCGCTGAATGGCATTGCTTGTACAATTAATTAGCAGTAAATACCATGAAATCTTGATTTTTGCTTCCAGGATAGCTGCCAGCATTACATTGTTCCTCTTATGAGCTAATTACCAAAATGTTATCTCTCAGATCCTCTTCCACAGGGGTCCTTGTATTGTTTCCATCATGTAATGTTCTCTCTCACTGAATTTTTGGAGAAGGTATACATCAGTATGCAATGTAGACATGCACAGATTACCTCCAGGAGACACAATAGCAAATAAAGAGTATTCAGTGTATATTTTGGACCAAACAAAAGTGTCAGATTGCTTTGGTCCATTATCAAAGTCCATTAAAACAGTTTTTCTATTTACTGGGGTTTAGAGACCAGACAAGGAAAAATGTTTGATTAATAGCATAAAAGGTACTCATCTATATTCAAGGTGTCATCACCACCTCCTGATAGCCAGAGGAGGTAGATTCCATTACTACCTCGTTGACAGGTAAATCATTACCTTCTCTTCAGATTCCAGTGACAAATATTTTCCTGTGCATTCCAATGCTTTTTTTTAAATGATTGCTGTACAGCATTTCCTGGCTGGACATTTTCTGCCAATATGCATTCTTAAAAACAACATGTCTTATTTTTCTATTTGTATTCCCTGCTACATGTGACGAACTGGGGGTTAAAAATGGGGGTTGTGACTGGTGGCATTATAATTGGGGTCTTCCTCCCATAATATCTTGCATGCTATATGTCTCTTCCTCTATGTCCCCCAAAGAGTGCTAAAATCAAGAAACCAAAACTTGCTCAGGGTCCCTGACTCCAAAGAGATACATGTGGACTAGACCAGGGTCAGGGCTTTTTTGGCCTTGGTCCTAGCCTAGTGCAACATTCTGCCTGGGGAGATCAGGGCCCTCCAGGCTCTTAAACAACTCCACAAGGCCTGCAGTATAGAGCTGTTATGGCCGGCCTATGGTTGAGGCCAGGGAAGACCATCATAGATACTGGACTCTCTGCCTGACAATCCGTCCACCAAAACAAATCAACAATTTTTAAATCAAATCCCTCCTAGTTTCTGGCTAACCCTTAGAAAGGTTTTAATTATCAGGGGGAGGCAGAATGTTGGAATTCTTAATTTATATTATTATTTTTAAGTTTGCTGTTCGCCATCCTGAGCCAACTAGGAAATTATTATTTAGAACAGGGACTCTCAACCAGTATATATATAATTTTGTTCATTAAAAATTTCCCTCATATGGGCAGGTCAACCACCCATCCCAAAGTGGCTAAAGGAGGCTGAAGAGGGTAGGGTGGGGTGGGGTGGGGTGGGGAGGGGCCCTGGCCATTCAAGCCCTTGCTGGCCAAGGCTCCTGCCACTTCAATGATCTGTGTTGTTGGTGGTGGCTGAAGTCAAGCAAGGTGAGACCTTCCTTGGGGTTGGGGGTTTCTTGTTTTTTGTTTCAACTTGGGGGGTGGCAGAGGGGCCTTCTGCAAGCTCCAGACCTTCTATGGCCTAGTGCCTACCAGCATCCAGGTGCTGGACCACAGAGAAGGCCCTTAGTGAGCTGTGGGCCTTGGGGGGACGGGAAGAGGGGCTTTGCTCTGAAAGCTTTTTCTCTCTCGTTTTTTAGAGTTTGGAGTTCACCAGGATTTGTGTCTGTGTGAATTTTGGGTGGCATGTCACTTCCGAGGGGCATGGCAGGGAGATGTGACCAGCTGACATCACTTCTGGTGTGCCTCAAAAATTGTAAAATATTTCAGGTGTGCCTCAATGATCAAAATGTTGAGAAAGGCTGCTTTAGAAGATGGGCCTGATCCAGAGAAAAAATTATTTGATATTGGCTGCATTCAACTCTCATCAAAACTTATGTGCCTTAGTTTGTTTCCCTTCCACTTCTCTGCCCACAGGTAGCATCATACATAGTTTCCTGATTTGATCAAAGTTAGCTTCACTATACTGCAAACACCCAAGTGAATTGGAGGTTTCTTCCTCTACCCACCAACAGGGATTCTAACCCAGGATTAAAATCCAAAGAACATGTGGTGTACTTTGGCCTATTACACTTGTTTAGAAAAAGATCTTCTGGAACTTTACCACTTTAGGATGTCTGTGGAAAGCTAGGCTATCAGGCAGTAAACTACATGATAATTCTATTCTGCATGCACAATTTATCCTCTGTAGGGAGTGTCTGATGTTTGGAAATGTTCAAACATGCAGTAATCCCATTTGCATTTTGAAGCAGTGTAACTCCTGAGAGGAGTGTACTACATTTTTTATCCTGAATATGAAAATCAATTCTTATTCAGGGAAAAAACAACACCATCCAGCTGTTTATATGAAGCATGAAGTTACCAACAGGAAAAAAAAAAAAACCTGTGGACTAATTCCTTTCAGATATTCTCCATTTTTTAAAAAACAGAACAAAACAACCTTGCACATGAGAGACGAGACAAGGCATTCTCCATAGTTGCTAGTTTTCCTTATGTAGAGAGATTTTACAAGGGAAAACATTCAAAATGCCTCACTTCAGCTCCTTTCTATCATATACACTCTGTTCGTTATCGAGCAATTAAGTTTTCTTCATTTGTGTTAACCCTGAAGCAAAATGCAAATATACAAAATGAAGAAATCAGCTTTCAGGAGTAAAAGACATACACACACAAAGACAGAGACGTTTTTTTCTAGCAAACTTGAACAATGGATAGATTCTTCACCATACATCCAATATTTATTGGGACCCTTAGCAAGATTCTTTTTTACTTGTTTTACATCCTTATCAATTTTATATGTTTGAATTATAGGTAGTGCATTTCAAGTAAGACCTTGCAAGTTCTTGGCAGAGGGGAGGCCAGGTCTGCCAGATTTCTATCCATATATATTACTTAGCATTGCTCACGCACCTGATTGTTAGGCAGTTTTGATAGCTGATGCCACTCTTATATTCTTGGGGGGGGGGGGGCGCATATTGTAACATATCTTCCGTTTATCATGATTGTGTGACCATATACCACCATACATTAGTACTAACTAGAACCAAGACACTTTAAGAAATATGCGTAAAAGAGCTATCAAAAATGATCCCAAAACAATTATGACAATAAAAAGTTCACAATTACAACTTTCTTACCTTTTAAATTTTAGAATGTATGGTATTGAAAGCACATGTCAGAAATTGTATTCACCTTGGGATACATATGTATGCAATACAAGGAGATTCATGCAACTGCTATTATTTTATATGAAATTACTTCCTGGCTCACCAAGGGCTATTATAACTTTTCAGAAGGATCCTCAACTACCCAGTTGCCCATATTTTCCCACTTCAGATTACCATGATTTAATAGTGATTATGGTTCTTTAAGGAAATCAAATAGTTGGTGTGTCCCCAGTGGAATAGTGATGAAAACTAGGGATGTGGGGCTTCCAGGGCAAATGGTGATCTGAGCAGGAGCCTTGTTAAAGGCTCCGGATTTATCTTGTTGTAAGGCACATCAAAGTACCAGAAGAGGAGGATTTACATTTCCAACCTCACCACATTAGGGGAGACCCAATTGACAGGTGAATCTAAGGGGACCTGAGGTATGTTCTGATACCACTAAGGGGAAACTAGGCTTTTCACCTTCAAGATCAGCCTTTGTTTTTCTCTCTTTTCTGTTGAAATCATCTTTGGCTTGAGTTTAAAGGACCTCATCCCAACCTCATTTCAACAACCAGAACTTCAGTGGAGTTGTAATTGCAGCAAAGTTCAGAAGACTGGCAGGTTTCCAGCAACATCCCACTCCACCACACTTATTGTTGGTAAGAGTAAAACTTTTGAAAAATTAAGGGGTATAATTGTCAAATAACAACTAAGAGATTTGTGGGAAATGAAAAGATAATTCACTGAATTGCATTTAATTGCTCCTTCCAAGAAGCTTCAACTTAAAAGCAGAGAAGAAAATATAAATTAAAAACCTAACGACTGTATCAAGCCAAATTAAATATCTATTTTCCCTTTTATTTATTTATTTTAATTAGATTAATAAGACATCCTTTCTCATCCCTGCCATCTTGGGGCAGTGTACATAAGTTTAAAATCAACATAATTTAAAACCAAGTCTGTTTTGATAAATGTTGACTATATGCTATCCTCTACTTTATTAGAACTGATTAATTAAAAGGACCATTATTATGGCCTCATTGTGTTGCAGTTAAAAAAAATACAGACTGTCAGATGAAAAGATGAGATTTCTTTTCTTCTACCACTAATTGTTACCAGCACTATCTTCAATATCTTCCCACCACACACAAATAATGAGAAGATATTGGATTAATTTTTATATTTCCTTTTTTCACTGGCTTCTGAGGCTACAGGAGAAATGTGCTTACTGGTAAATAAAAGCACCCCCCACACAAAAAAAAAACAGCTAGGTGGATCTTTCTTCATTTCTCCCTACCCATCCCTGGCTGAAAAACTACAATTAATATAGATTTTTAAAAGGCAATGTATCATTTTTTTCTTGTTTTTAATATTATTTTAATAATCATTAAATTTAAACTTCTTTCTGTCCCCCTTTTCTTTATTTTTTATTATTCTCTTTTCCCCCCTCCTTTTTTCTCCCTCTCTCTCCTTTTCCTCCCCTATTTGAATCAAACTTTACTGGATTATCTACTATTGTATAGAATATTAGATATTCTGTACAGAATATAGAATTAAGGTATTTCTCTTTTATTTTCTTAGAATTTTAATTGTCATAGAGTTTATATATGGATTTAAAATATCTGTCTTCATAATAACTGAAATATGTCTTGGTTACTTCCATGTAAGTTATATAATGTTCAATGTAAACCACCCAGAGCTGCAAAGAAATGGATGGTATAGAAATCTAAAAATAAATAAATAAATAATTTCAAATTTTCATAGATACAGTTTATAGAAACATATGGAATTTTCAAATAACATTTTTAAAGAGAAGAGAGCAAAAAAAAAGGAATCGCATCAAAAAGATAAGAAGATGAAGATCACAGCATTGTAGAGATGATGGGAAAATATCACAATCAATACTACAGTGCTGAATTTGACAGTACTGACAATGTTGAATCCCAATACTAAATTGAAGTTGATGTTCTGGAATATCAGGAAGTACCAATTTTTTTAGTCCGATATGTTGTTGTTGTTAGGTGCGAAGTCGTGTCCGACCCATCGCGACCTCATGGACAATGATCCTCCAGGCCTTCCTGTCCTCTTAATCCAATAGACCTGAACCCAAAAAAGTTGCACATGCCTAGCTATGGTATAGCTGGGACCACAGCAGCAAGTGGGCTGACCTGTGAAAGCAATGGAAGGTTGGTGGGCTGTGAGGTTGAGCCTCACCAAGTGGATTTAAGCTTCCAATTCCAGGGCCTGCAAGTGCATTTCCCTCTGCTTTTCTCTAAACTTACACCACTTGACTCCTTTCAACTGACCTCACTCGGACCCTTCCTCAATATTCTTGCCTTAACTTTTGGGGCTTTTGGCTAGAATCTTCTCCAATCAGATTTACTCTCTGGAAACCATCTCCTTGACCACCATCAGTTGCCTGGGCTGCAGAGCAGTATTCTCCTGATTCTGGCACATGCATAGTTGGCAATGGGAGCTGCAGCTAGCTGAGCACCAGAGCTTCCCTGTGGGGTCACGGGGGCATTGCTACCTGCCAGTCATTTGAACTCACTTCTTTAAGAAGGCTTGCCCAGATTCATTGCAGCATAAGAAGCTGTTTGGCTTCATTGTTTGTGTCCACTGGTTGGTGAGTACACAGGCAGATGTCTCCTCAGCAGTAGCCTATGCTTGGAGCTTGTGATTACAGGTATACGGCGTGGTTTGCATTATTGTTTTCAGTTGTCGTGATTGGCTTGTCCTTGTAATTTCTGTGCTCTTATCTAACTACTGATTTTATTTAATTTCTCTATAAACACGAACAACTATCTGCAGGGAAAGCAGAACTAGTACGATGCACAAATGCCCAGCAGACAATCCCAGAATCACCAGTGTGGCAAATGCCAACTCCACAGGACTGACTGGTGTCAAGCATTTCTTGCCTTCCTGAAAGATGTTTGCCCTCTGGTCCTTGCTGCAGCAGGTCATCAGTTCAGAAAAAATGCACTCTCAAAGAGATACAGTCCCTCCGGGGTCATTTTAACTTCACACACAAAGTGGTATCTGCAAATTTATGCTCACTTGTCTTTCTGGTAACATCTTTCTCTTAGCAAAATTTGTTGCAGGTGTCAGTAATGCCACAGCAGACACCTAATTGCAGTTTCAGGCTGAAAGGTTCCAGAAATTGATCCCCTTGGGAACACATGATGTTGCAGTGAGTATTTCAGTCTATTGCCCCTTCTAACCATAGGTCCTATCTCTGTGACTTTTCCATGATTAGGCCTTTTTGTCATCCTCAGGACTTGAATTCTGCCACTCAGTTTCAGAGCATGATGTCCTTCATTACTTAGCACAACCTAGGGAATGCAGTTTTTGACCTAGGACTATGGGCATACATTTAGCAGCAGTTTCCCTTTATAGCAAAGTGTGTGTGGGGGGGGGGGGGTAAGATCATTGCAACATCTTCATTGCATGTATAATTCAGGACACACTCTTTTTGCCACCACTATTGGTCTTCCAACTGTTAAGATTCAGGTCATTGTTCACAAGTACTCTATTGTGTACCAAACGTATCTTCACTCACCACTGATCTAATGTTATCTGAACTCAGTTTGTAGAGGTTGACCCCAAGTTGTATGGATCATTAGCCAGAGTATTGTCTTCTGGGATAGGCAGTATGCTTCATGTAATTGGTGCAGACCACTGGGTCTTGGTAATCAGTTGCATATCCTCTGGCTGGGGCTTAGAGGAATGTGCTAGGCTTTCCATTTTGACGTCATTTCAAAACAGTTTTTTTAAAAGGGTGCCCCAATGTCATAATAATACAGCTCGGGGAGAACAGCCTACCTGCTCAGAAAGGGTCCAAGTTACACACACACACACACAAATGTCAGAGCTTTAGATCCTTGCTGCATGCCTGCCGCATACCAATATCCATGTTGGTTTGAAGCAGCAGAACAAATTTAGAGTCCAGTGGCACCTTTAAGAACAACAACGTTTTATGCAAGGTATGGGCTTTTGTGTGCATACACACTTCCTCGGATACAGTGACATGGAATGGAAGGAATCAGTTCATACTTATAGGTATAGTGTGAGGGTAAATTAGCATATAGCATAATTAAAATGATTAACAGATTCCATTATCCATTTTAATTATGCTGTATGCTAATTTACTCTCACACTTTGCCTATAAGTATGAACTGATTACTTCAGTTCCATAATATTGTATCTGAAGAAGTGTGATGTGCACACGAAAGCCCATACCTTGCATAAAACTTTGTTGGTCTTAAAGATGCCACTGGACTTTAATTTTTTTTCTGTTGCCACATACCAAGTTAGTTTGCTCAGCCCTTCTAGAACATCAGGAATGGGGGAGCACCATCAACTCTGAGAAGGTAGACTTATCCATAATAAAGGTCTGCAAATGTGTAAGCAAGGTCATCAAGTCCATGGGAGGCTCCATTAATAAGCATGTGAACATTCCCTTTTGACATGCTGCATTGTACAGAATTG
The DNA here is from genome assembly GCF_049243985.1 of Paroedura picta. Lineage (NCBI taxonomy): Eukaryota > Metazoa > Chordata > Lepidosauria > Squamata > Gekkonidae > Paroedura > Paroedura picta. Next base: position 60,422,678 of record NC_135370.1, on the reverse strand, counting down.
ATGGGGTTCACCTTTCCAAGTGAGGGATGGATGTTTGGTTGTTCAACATTTGGTTGCTTATTTTGCTGCTTACAGGCTTAGGAGCTTTAGCAGGAGTGGAGGATTCCCCCTCCCCATTGTTGTAGCAGTGTTGGGCATTGGGATGCTCACCTCCCCCATTTGGGGACTTTCTGATGTGATCTTGGGGGCTGAGCCACTGTGCTGCATGCCCTGCTCAGGGAGTGTTTGCACGTTCATGGCCAGAAGGCAAAGGGAACCATTTAGTGGCAGCTGTCCTTGTGGTAACCACAAAACATTTTCTACTCCAATAGTTTATTCCACAGCAGATGGGCTGGGGATAGTTCATGAGGTGGCAGGTGGGTTGCCCAATGCTTGGATCTGACCCCATGCTGTGCCAATGCTCCTTGGTCTGTAATCAATAAAATGGTGGCCTTTTCATTCCAAGATGTGTCTGTGTTTTTCTCTACATGATCTCTCCACAATAAGCCCTGGGCCTGCAATGACTTCCACAAAACATGCTCTACTGGTTATTGACACTAGGTCTTCCCCTATACTTTTATATAAACAAAGACTATAAGGATCTTAGTCAATAGAATAGTCTGGTATTCTGCATAGTCTGCATAGAATTACACTTTTTAGAACTACTCAGTTCAAGATACAGCAAAGTGGGTGGGAATAAGACTGTATTGCCAATGTTATTTAAAATACTACCATTGCCCACAGAGTGTTTTCATTCTGAGAAAACCTTTTAGGCTTGACCGAAAGCTTACTAGGAGCACTGCCTTTTCAATGAAAAATGCAATAAAGAAAGGCACCCAAGTGTCTTTGATCACTCTAGACCGGACTACATGCCTTGAGTTTTAAAGAATCCAGTCCTTGACCGGAATTTTTAAAGAAAGAGCAAAGGCAAGCTAAGGGTTGTCTTATCTAAGATGATGCCAGTTCCTAACACAGTCTTTGGTCGTGCTTCTCCCTCCATTCATGAACTAACTGCATATTAGTGGGGAAGTGGGTATAAAAACATATTGTGCTGCTACTTCAACCTGACTCATCTCTAGAGTCTCTCTGGTGTATACATCTTTTGATATTTTTTTATTATGAGCACCTTATAATAAATATTTGTATTTTTAACATAAAACTTTTTCTGCAGCTCAACTTTTAGGTTTCCAAGTGGAACGTGTAAATTGAATAGATCTACATGCTCAAATACGGTTGCCAGCATTACCAACACACTGCTAATCGCTGCAGCAGGGGACTTCAGCACTGGAAAAGGAGCTTCCTTGGATGGGTCCCCACTCACTTGCAGCTGAGTGCTTGGGGACACATGGGCATGGGAAGGCCATCCCTGGACGACCATATAAAGAAGGGCTCCCGGGAGTGTGGCTCTTCTCCTCCTCCTCGGCGTCTGATCTGCTTGTCCTCCTCTTTGTGTGGTAGGTCATCAAAGATGTCCAACTCCTGCATGCTGCTTTCTGCACCAGGATCCTCCAGCGGAGTCTCACCTCACCTCACCCAACTTCTCCAGCAGAGAGGGGTATTGGATCTGAGCCTGGGACTTGGAACCTGTTTCATCAGGTCCTGCAGGTTAAACATTCCTGCAGGGTGGAAGGTGGGGGATTGAGCAGACAGGTTCTCCACACTGCATGCGGCATTTATCCCTTCCCTTTTTGAGCAGCAGTCAGGAACCCAAGGCTCATGCCTTACAACAGCCTGGGAAGTACAGATCATGACTCCCTTCATTATTCTATGATTTTGTGTTGGTTGCTTTGGTCCCAGGCCTAGGGTGCCTGGGACATACCTCCCATCCCATTTCTCTTCTTTGATTTGTGTTTCTATTTTGGTGGCAGCTGCCTGGGCTCCATCCCAGCAGGGGACCTTCATTCTGAAGTCTTGGAGCCAACATTGCCATTAATCTGGCTCATGTGGGCCCATACGTATGGCACTGCTTAGTACTTGAGATGCCACGTTTTTCCCTAACTTGGCTGGTGCTACCCTCCTCTCAAGTCTTTGGACCTGTGAACCTGGCCAACCAGGTTGCAGACTTGGGGGGGGGGGTGTGTGGTTGTCAGGGTAGAATTTTTCCCTCTCTCCTCTTGGGGGAGAGGGGCTAAGGCCCCCAGCAGAACTCCTGCTTGGCATGCAGAAGGTCCCATGTTACATTCCCAGCCTATCAATTTAGAGTGTCTAGGGTGCAGGGATTTTCAGTCATAGTCCTGGGGAGCTATTGTTGGCAGTTTGAGTAGGCAATAATGATCTTGTTGGACCATAAGTCCAAATCTGTATACAGCTGCTTCTGGTGTCCAAAGATTCAGTTCTTTCCCCCCATACCTATCCCCTTGCACTGGGAGGATGTGGGGTTGGCTCACACAGGGAAGATGGGATGGCTTGCTGTTGATGCACAGGCATGTGCACCTCATAAAGCGTGACCCATCATGGTGGGAGTGGGCTACTGTATTTTGTCTCATGGATATAAGAGAACTATTTGCTTGTTTATCTGTGAACAGGGGCATATGCTATCCAATGTGGGAAGGGAAGAAGAGGTTAGGAGGGGATAAATAAGGTCAAAGCCTGAGTTTGCCCTCTCCACTTGTTACTTGTTGAATGATTGTGCAAACTATTTAGCTTGCATTATCCGCAGCTCCGTAAGGGAAGCTAGTGTGCACCTAGCCTAACACAAGGTGGATTATCAGCAACATGCCCAAATGCCTTGTTTACAATAAGCCCTCTTTAAGTATTTGAAAGGTTGTCACTTGGAGGAGGGCAGGATGCTGTTTCTGTTGGCTGCAGAGGAGAGGACACGCAGTAATGGGTTTAAACTTCAAGTACAACGTTATAGGCTAGATATCAGGAAAAAGATTTTCACAGTCAGACTAGTTCAGCAGTGGAATAGGCTGCCTAAGGAGTTGGTGAACTCCCCCTCACTGGCAGTCTTCAAGCAAAGGTTGGATACACACTTTTCTTGGATGCTTTAGGATGCTTAGGGCTGATCCTGCGTTGAGCAGGGGGTTGGACTAGATCGCCTGTATGGCCCCTTCCAACTCTATGATTCTATGATAATACTAATATTAATAATTTTAATTTTGTTTCCTGCCCTTCCTAGTAGCACAGAGTAGATTCTATGGACAGCATGTATCTTGTGACAACAGACGGTATCTCAGCTGTATCAATAAGCTGTTGTTACTGGGTACTGTTTTGCTGGCTTTCACTCAATATGTGGTGCTTTGAGAAGCAGTGGCCTTTATGAATTCTTTCCCCCCCCCCCAAGACTTTGGGGTGGCAATGAGGGCTTGCTGGGATCACCATGGGCTACTGGTTCAGGCTGGATTGGTTTATCCAGTAATATTGGTTCAGCCATTGTGGAGCTCAACTCTGTCATGGGGGTCTTCCTGAGGTGGCTTGTACCATGCCCATTTAAATGGCATACCCTACCTCACAAGGTTGTTGTGAGAATACAGGGAGGCTGGGTGCATGCTGAGCTGCAGTGCCTCCCCAGCTCATGAGGTGGCTGCCTTGTATTGTGGATGGGGGGATTCCTAATATAGGTTGACGCCCAGAGGCTCCTTCTTCATGCCTCTCCCCATTTGCACAGCAGGCCTGGTGGCTGGGGGGTGGCCTGCTGATGGGGGCAACCTCTTTGCAGCCAGCTGGGGACCGCCCATGATTTGCTGCCATTCATTTGCACAGCAATAAAGTTCTGACCAAACTTGGTGTCATTAACCTTTGTGAGGTCCAGAACATGTCCCCCAGAAGGATAATAGATACCGCTATTTACTGGCTTTTCTTTGTGTGTTCTTATATGTTGCCAATGATTGTAAATATACAGAAGTGACAGATACTCAGCCCATGATCTTTGGAAGAATGCACACATAGGGATGACACGGTGCAATTCAAACACAGTGATTTGAAAGCTAATGAAGGCAATGGAGAAAGAAATCAGACGAGGGCAAAGTTAACAAATGTGCAAAGCTTTTACAGGTAGGGGTTCTGCAAACTTTGTGGAGAGCATGTTTGGCAGGTGTATATACCGTTTTTGACAGCTGCAGTAATTCATGAGCCAGACATTAGATCCTTGATTTCACTTCCATCAGACTTGAGCAGCTGTAGATCAGCCTTGCAATTTTGCAGTAGCTGTGGGGGTTGGAGTTTCACCTCCTTTAGCTTTGGTGCCACTTTTGCATTTGCACAGCAGGTGAAATCAACTGGGTCAGCTAATGAAATGATGTGAGCGGGAATATGATTTCCATATAAATGTGCTGAAATACATGTGTGTGAAATAACACTGATAATGGACAGTCAAACTGTCCAGCAAAAAAAAAAAAAATCACTCTCAAGTGACTTCCCGTGAACAGAGCATGATCTGAACTGATGGGTACTTGAATAATTTACAAGCAATGCTGAAAAACTATTAAAAAGATAGGCTTTACAAAAAAATATTTCTTAAAATAGTTGTTTCATATACCCCTAGGAACTCTGAGCATCGTTTTACCTTCTGAAATAGCAGTACAACTAGATCATCTAAGATCATCCAAAAAGCCTTAGAACCGAACAGCATTGAAGTATCCAAATAATTCTAAATTCAGAGTGCAATCCCAAACAGATCTAGGTCCACTGAAGTTAATGGGCTTAAAGGGTACAGCTCTGTTTAGGACTGCATTGTTCGTATTTTTTTTCTGCCATGGATCAAGTTAGCAATCTGCTGTTTTGGAATCTTACATGACGTATTATGAGAGCTATTCTCCATGGGTAACATTCAAATTACTGTATGCCATTGCTGCTGTTTTCCTTCTTTAAAATAAATGTAGGGAGTTATGCTGTTGAATAATGTTGGATTTATATTTATTTATAATAATGACTAATACAGTTCTACAGCTATGGAAGAAATAATCTACGGGTCAAAGAAATGTTAACCTCCCACACTTTTTGGGGTAGATTTTAAAGGTGATACTAGCAGCATTTCCATCAAAGACCAGCCTTTTCAAGATTCATGTATTCAGTATTTAGTCTTTCTGCTTCCGATAATGGACTAGTGTGTTAGTTTCTCTGACTGCTTATCTTCTTGCCTTCATGGAACCTCTAAGCTGTTTGGATAAGTTAGCACGGTGCCTTTAAGCAGTTTGGATAAGTTAGATAATATGCAAAATGATAAAAGGAACCTCTATCTAGAAAAGTATTGTGTGGATTTAGTACTCAGTGAGCAGGAGGCTAGGGTCAACCTGTTTCCTTTGGAAAATATATTTCCATCTGTTCGCATAAAACGGTAAATGACAAAGATATTTATATGCTGCCGCAGCATTTCAAAAAAAATTATCACAAGCTGGCAGCAAATCTTATTCTAGGGACCAATCAGAGCTTTTCAGCTTCAGATTCCATTGAATATTTTGTTGTCCCATAATAACTTAAAATGCTGAAGATTATTGTCAACACTATTTTCTTCCCTTGTCACATCAGTGAAAAGATGGTCTGTGGTAAACAGTCTCCCTTGATTTGTGTGTGTGGCCACACATACACACTCACACACGCAGCAACTCAGTTCAGCTGCCTCCTGACACAGGGATTAAAATGAATTTTAACATGTTTTGTTACATTTGGAATCTAAAATATTAAACTTGTATTTCCATGCCCACATGCAAGAATTTAGCCAAGTACCCAATGGAACAATATTTGCATACCAGTAGCCTGCTCATACTCTTCAGGTGAGCTTCTTGCCAACATTCCCATATGTATGGCTGTATGACAAAGGCATTCCATGAACTAGTGCTCCACATGCACATACAGTAATAACATTTCCATGATGTGGAGTATATCCCAGCACAGTCCTTTTTATTTTAATAATTATTTATGCACTAAAATACAACTTGCATGCACCACAAGCGAGGTAACAAGCAGAATTAATGCAATCCATGACAATTAAAATCAGTGAATATACATAACTCAGGGGGAATCTTGGCCAATGGGTCAGGTATCCCAAAACCCATGCTGAGTGGCATCCTAACTGACCATGGCCCTGCTACCCTTACCAAGGGAGGGTAGGAAGAAAAATAGCAGGTTCCTATGACTGCCACTCAAGCCTGAGGCTTGGTCCACTCAGTCACAGGCCCTCCATCCAAGCCTTGAGCAGCCAGCTTCTGATGACACTTGCTTGACCCCAGGGAGAAGGGGGCACCTAAGATTCTCGGGTTTCATTCTGTACTTTTGCTCAGGAGTCCTGAATCACTATGACTGCTGCATAACAGCTATAAAACAGAGCTCAGCAGCATAACTAGAAGATACAGACAGCACTGAAACAACAAAAACACAGCCAATGTGAGAGCCAGCTTGGAGTAGTGGTTAAGAGTGGTGGCTTCTAACCAGGAAAGCCGGGTCTGATTCCCCTCTCTACCACATGCAACTAACTGGGGGACCTGCTAGAGCTGCTCTTACAGAGCAGTTTTGTCAGAGCTCTCTCAAGCTCAATTACTTTGCAGTATGTCTGCCGTAGAAAGAGGAACGGAAGGTGATTGTAAGCCGCTTTGAGATTCCTTAGCATAGTGAAAAAGCAGGGTATAAAACCCAGCTCCTCTTCTTAATCTAACCAACAGCTTCAAAAGCTCTCCAGAGGAACATGACCCATGAGGCTGCCTTTCTACTGCAGCAGTGGCTCTCCGGGGCCTCAAGCAGAATCATCTCACATCACCTGCGACCTGATCCCCTTAGCTAGATGGGCCAGGGATAGAACTTGAACGTTTTTGCACGCTGAGCAGATATTCTCCTACTGAGCAATGCTCCTGTCAAAAAGCACGAACTTGAATTGACATCTAAACATGATGAGGAATGGAGTAAGTTTCTTGGAGAGATAATTCTATGATTTTGATACTACAAGTACATACTTAGCAATCACAAAATTCATGTTGGAACAGCCCACTACAGGTCCTTAGTCAAGCCTATACTAACAGTCCGTCCCAATTCTTAGCAATACAATTTGCAAGAAATATCATTTTTTCCAGTTCCAAAGATGTAGTCAACCTTTTCTTGAGCACAACAGGATCATTATCTTTAATTCCCAAGTGCAACCAAACCCGTGCAAATCACAGGAAAAGTTTTCCCCTAATTTTCTTCTCTGGAATTTTCTCCAGTGCTATATCCTATTCTCCAAGGGACTGTTTCCATACCTGCAAGAAATGGTGCAATGCTTAATGCTCTGTGGAATTGCAAGCATTTCACACAAAAACCTTGTGGTTCAGGTATAGCTCTGAATTCACTCCCTGTTTGCCTTGTGGTTTGTGAGTCCTAGTAAAACCAGATTCCTCCCTGTCAACTAGGAGGGAATTCGAAGTTACCTACAGTCGGAGCTCAATAGAGTTGAATTGGCTTCCTCCTCTGTTTCCTGCCTCATGTTTCAACTCTGACCAATGGTCTGCCAATATGTTAACAGCTATCTACATTCTTCTAATGATACACACACATACACATTATATACAAAATGATGGTCGTATATCGAGGATGATGTATTATTATTATTATTATTATTATTATTATTATTATTATTATTATTATTGGATTTATTACCCACCACTCCCTTGCGGCTCGTGGCGAGTTACAACAGTATAAAACCCCATAAAATACATTAAAATCCCATTGACACATCTGCAATTAAAAGCTGCCTGGCAAGAGCGGCTAATCGACTACCCATTCCCCCACTAGCGGGTGGAGAGGGGATTCCCTAGGGCCGGGAACGACCAACAGATTTTCTCCCGCAGAACGTAAAGCTCTGCGGGGGGCATAGGGCGATAAGTGGTCCCTCGGGTATGTGGGTCCCAACTCGCGTAAAGCCTTGAAGGTTAAAACCAAAACCTTGAACCGGATCCGGGCAGCAATCGGCAACCAGTGCAGCTGCCTCAGCACTGGCTGGATATGGGCCCTCCAAGGTGTACCAGTTAGGACCCTAGCAGCTGCATTCTGCACTAGCTGAAGTTTCCGGATCAAGGACAAGGGAAGGCCCGCGTAGAGCGAGTTACAGAAATCTATTCTGGAGGTGACCGTTGCATGGATCACCGTGGCCAGGTGTTCGGCCACGGTGATAACTACAGCAAACCTATATTTAGCGGCCTAGTGGATATATATTTGTATTGCTGCCAGGTGAGAATACCAACCTGATCATCCTCTCTTTGAATTTATACCTGATACTGCTGATATTTGTAGCTTTGTAGCTATTATTTCTTTCCCTAATAGTATTATTTCTTAATTAAGCACCACTTGGTTGATTATCCCTTATTGCTAATCATAATAAAATCAGAGTCCAGTAGCACCTTTAAGACCAACAAACAGTGATCCCCAACCTTTCTGCCGTTGAGGACTGCCTCCGGGGGTGGGGGAGAGTCGGTGGCCCGGGCACCGCACACACGCAGCAGCTGCATGCAAACGCACCTGCCTCTTCCCCCCCCCCCTCGCAGCAAGAAGCTAGCCAGGCCGCGAGCAAAGCGGATGCTTTGGTGGACGCTTTGGCAGCCGCTTCACTTGTGGCCTGGTGAGCTTCTCACTGCACCGGGGGGGGGGGGGGAGCGGCAGACGCGGCCCGGTACCGAGGCCTTCGCAGCCCGGTACCGTGCCGCAGACTGGGGGTTGACGACCCCTGCCAACAAAGATTTATCCAAGGCATCAGCTTTCGAGTGCAAGCACTCTTCAGACCAACACGGCTACTCATCTGAATCTATGCTAATCATAATGGCAGTTTTCTCTCTTGCCTGTGTCTACTTCTTTCTATGTTCCAAATGAGACCTCCAGTACTGGGGGTGGGGGTGCGCGGGATGGTTTGGTTTGACCAAATCCAGCAGTGGGAAGGAGGGAGCCAAGGAAAGAATGGTGAGTTGAGTATGGTACTAGCTGAATTTTATTATGAATTGGAAACAATATGGGTTTTAAATGCCTGAAGATGTAGCTCAAGAATAACAAGCTGCAAATAATTTTGTCTCAAAGCTTTTAGATTTCTAATGCAAGCCTGGTCCCTAGCACTTAAGGAATTCACCACAGGGATGGATCTTGTGGATATCCAGCAACAACTGAAACCACAGGCATCGCATGACCTTAATTTGTTCAGCTCAGATGTTTTCATTTTAACATCTCCACAGGCTAAAGGAAGAAATTATACTATATACTCATTAAGACAAAGGTCACCTGTAACACTCAACTGCTTGCATCTAGAGAGGAGAATCTGATTTCATTAAAGAGACTCATTTTGGTCTCACCAGAAATACAAAGGTCACGCCGCACATTAGGAATTTTCCCCCTCTACTAAGCAGCCCAATAACAGAAGAGTGTAACTGGTTTTCAAGAGCATCGTCATCCCCAGAACCCTCAAATTAGTTGTGCCAGTCAGTGAATGAATAATTTTGTCAATCCTGCCTTGCATTTGGGACAATAATAATAATACCACTTTTTATTAGGATACTTTACGTCTGGGAGTTTTGGAGGGTTTTTAGCAAACAATAATAACAGGGCTTCTAGTAGTAATTAAGTTCTGTAACATGTCTGTGGAACAGGTATGAAACAGATGGGAAGGAAGACAAATTCACAGCAATGGTGAGAGACGTATTGAAGGTCATCCTGAAAGTCAGAAACCTGATCACGGCAGGGGATGAAGAGCATTGGTTGCTCCTCTCATTTGCATTTCTAGCCATGAAGCCCTAGCAACAAAGGTTCATTATTCAGAACGTGGGAAAGGAGGCTTTGACACAGGTCGCATATATTTATTTCACAATGAACCGAAGTGCTGGAGACAAACAAGGAAAAATACATTAAGTTCCAGAATGAAATAAAACCTAATTCATAGAATTTGATGATTGTTACAACTGTTAGTATCCAGAAGAGTTCTCTGGGGTAGCTAGTTAAAATTATCACACTAATACAGTGCTTGTTTTTTCTTTAAAAAGGAGATGTGTTTTTAATTCCACCAGCTAACAGAAGTAAATTAACAGTCACTGATGTCCTTGATTTATCATTGTAGAAGCACAAGAAGTGTTGTAGGTCACACTGTCATGCTGTCATAAGAGTAACTCTCAGAGTAATAGCCTTTGATTTCATATAACCTAGCAATTGAAATATAATGTTTTAAATAAGGATGTGTATTTGGGTAAAATAAGCTGGAAAAATATACCTGAAAATACCTTACCAGTAATTTTTCAGGTATTATTTATAAGCTGATTAAAGATTCTTTGCTCTGACTGGGTATCAGTATAGCTGACCCACAAAAAAGCCAAATTTTAAACTGCCCCACAGTAGAAGGCCTCCCTGCAAGGTCTGCATGTGGTGGGGGAGACCTCTCCACTGTATGCAGATCTTGGGGACAGCTTCTCCTGCAGCATGGTTTAAACACTGCTGCAGGAGAAGCCAAGCCAGACCCAGGGTCGGTCTGGAAAGCCAGGTTGGTGTAGTGGTTAGGAGTGTGGACTTCTAATCTGGTGAGCCGGGTTCGATTCTGCACGCCCCCACATGCAGCCAGCTGGGTGACCTTGGGCTCACCACAGCACTGATAAAACTGTTCTGACCGAGCAGTGATATCAGGGCTCTTTCAGCCTCACCCACCTCATAGGGTGTCTGTTGTGGGGAGAGGAAAGGGAAGGCAAACATAAGCCACTTTGAGACTCCTTCAGATAGAGAAAAGCAGCATATAAGAACCAACACTTCTTATTTTTATCAGTAATTTTCTTCTCGAGTCTTAGGCATTGCAAAACAAAAATGGCAAAAAAAAATTCAGTCCCAAAAACCCACAACTGAGAAAAAACAATTTTTTTTGTACACTCCAAGTTTTAAAATAACAAATTTAATTGGAATTATTTAATTTATCAAGTGGATGCGAATCACATTCTTGCCTGATGTAAAGGAGAGATCTGAAAACCTTCTGAGTTCAGCCATGTGGCACTCTTTCTTTCTTCCTTTCTTCCTTCCTTCCTTCCTTCCTTCCTTCCTTCCTTCCTTCCTTTCTATACTGCCATTCCCGACTGGACCCACAGCGGTGTACAAGGATAAAATAAGTGTTGTTAGGTGTGAAATCATGTGTGACCCATCGCGACCCCATGGACAATGATCCTCCAGGCCTTCCTGTCCTCTACCATTCCCTGGAGTCCATTTAAGTTCGCACCAACTGCTTCAGTGACTCCATCCAGCCACCTCATTCTCTATCGTCCCCTTCTTCTTTTGCCCTCAATCGCTCCCAGCATTAGACCAAAGTATTTGAGTTTCATCTTCAGGATCTGGCCTTCAAAGGAACAGTCAGGGCTGATCTCCTCTACGACTGACCAGTTTGTTCGCCTTGCAGTCCAAGGGACTCGCAAGAGTCTTCTTCAGCACCAGAGTTCAAATGTCTCAATTTTTTGACTCTCAGCCTTGCTTATGGTCCAAATTTCACAGCCATACATTGCAGCTGGGAAGACCATAGCCTTGACTAGACGCACTTTTGTTTGCAGAGTAATAGAGACATTTTAGGATGCTTGTCTAGATTTTCCATCTTTCCTCCCCAGGATCAAATATCTTTTAATTTCTTTGCTGCAGTCCCTATCTGCAGTGATCTTGGAGCCCAGGAAAATAAAATCTGTCACTATCTCCATTTCCTCCCCATCTATTTGCCAGGAATTGAAAGGGCTGGATGCCATGGTCTTCGTTTTCTTGATGTTGACTTTCAAGCCAACGGATATGAGTTAGTTCATACCTGAGTGGCCTAGTGCTTTTCCCTACTTTCTTCAATTTGAACCTAAATTTTGCAACAAGAAGCTGATGAACTGAACCACAGTTGGCTCCTGGTTTTGTTTTTACTGACTGTATAGAATTTCTCTATCTTTGGCTGCAGAGCACATAGTCATTTCTGTGTTGACCGTCTGGTGTTGTCCATTTCTAGAGTCATCTCTTGGGTTGTTGGAAAAGAGTGTTTGTGATGATCATTGTATTATCTTGACAAAATTCTACCAGCCTATGCCCTGTTTCATTTTGTACTCCAAGGCCAAACTTGCCTGTTATCCCGGTAATCTTTTGGCTTCCTACTTTAGCATTCCAATCCCCCATGATGATAAGCACATCATTTTTTGGCGTTGCTTCTAGAAGGTGTTGTAGGGCTTCATAGAACTGGTCAACTTCATCCTCTTCAGCAGCTGTTGTTGGGGCACAGACGTGGATTACTGAGATGTTGAATGGTTTGCCTTGAAATCATTCAATGAGATCATTCTGTCATTTGGGGGATTGTATCACAAGACTGCTTTTCCTACTCTTTTATTGATTATGAAATCTACTCCATTTCTTCTGAGAGATTCTTATGACCTGTCCATCTTGGGTGGTCCTGCATGGCATAGCTCATAACTTCACTGAGCTACGCAAGCCCCTTCACCACGACAAGGCAGCGATAATTAAGGGGAGGGATAAAAGAATCAAATTCAATAAAACCCCATAATTCCCCTTAATAATAAATATTATTAATACCAAGGTGGCAGGGGAAAATCACTAACTATTCCTCTCATTCAGCCAGGGGATAACCATCCTGCTGTTCTCCTAGTGGGAATGAGGCACCAGATCAATCAGAAGGACACAGGGAGTCCTAGATCGAATGTTGGGACCCCACCTTGGCCTGAACCGTATGCTGGTGGAAGAGCTCTGTCTTACAGGCCCTGCAGAAAGCTAACAACACCAACAGGTTTGTGTAGTTTCCTTACTGTTGCCACAGCTTTGCTACAGGACAGTGGCATGAGGTCTTCCAAATGGATTCCTAATTAGGATCCATGGATTCCTAATTCAGCAGCTGGCCAAGCTTTGCTGTGATCATGCTCAAAAATTGACATGAGAGTAGCTTTGGGGAAATCTGGACAAACTCTGAAAGCTGCATAAATACACCATGATGCTCTATGGAAGCAAGAAATATAGGCCACTTCCCAACAGTTTTAAATGCATGGCAAATAACCTATGTGGCATGATTATAGTGATGATGAGGACTCATCAGTCAGATGTTTGACTAGTAGATGGTGTTCTGCAATTTGAAATATAGCCAAGTTCATAGGATGTATCTCTGCAGGATTCTTGGCATCTTCTGGAGCTGACCTGGTGTTACTGGCCAATGCCCAAAATGTCCAGGTGCTTCTTGAGATTTGTCTCTGTCTCTGTTTGTAAGATTTGGTATTTGTGATCTTCTCCTGTTCTTTCTTTTCTATACTGTTGTACCCTGGGATTGCAGAGTCAATGATCCAAACCCCTTTTCTCATTTCTTTTACATATCTAGGGTCTTATGCTTCGGTTGCTCATCTGTTAGCAATCAGAAGTTCCAAAGAATCTTTGTTTCATCATTCTCCATGGCCTTGTCTGGTTTGTGCTCTCATGAATTCCTGGTTGATATCTTACAAAGATTCCAGTGCAACATAGTTACAACGCTATTGTGATGTTCTTTACAAGTCATTTTGAGCAATTTTGCTGCCAGCATTGAGCATGTGGTTAAGTCAAGTCAGATTTTATTGCATGTAGCCATAGGCCATTACAATACAAAAGGAAAATATAAAAGTATTTAAAACATTTCAAATCAGTAATAAAAAGAATGTGCATGTGGTTAAGTGTTTTGATCATTGCCTTGCAAAGTTGCTGTTATTACTGGTCTTCTGAATTTTGGCTCATACTAGTCATTTTGAGCACCTGTTCTTGTGCAGCTAGAATTAAACCTGTTTCTTTCTTCAAGTACCCATTTTTGAGCTACTTCCAACTTTTTCATGATCAACTTAATCTTTCAAATATTGCCCTTGCAAGTGGCTTTCCTTCCAGTAGTCAAAGTGAATTTAGATTGCAGTCTTTTTGTAATTTTCTTTGGTTTCCGTAACATTAAATAAGTCTGCCTTGTATTGTTTAACTAGAAGATTTTTGGTGTGGTCATTCGGTGCTCATTTTTCTTCAACTATTTGCTAAGCTTTTAGGAGATCTCTTCCACCTAAGTTTTTTAGTCAGTAAAGACCACTTCTAGGATGTAGTTATTATTCTCTTGCAAGTTTTTAGATCTATTGTTTGTAATTGTTTCCAAATAGTAATGTCAGCTGTACATCTTAAAACTAGGACAGCTCATGTGTTAATTGGCTTTATTATTATCATTATTATAATCAGCTCAAAACCAGCATACAGAAAGTCTATAAGGTTACCATGGCAAGGAACTTACAGTGGTGGCTTGACATTACCTGTCTATGTACAGCGGCCCTGGAGTCCCTTGATGTTCTGTCCAAATACTGACCAGGAACAACCCTGCATAGTTTCCAAGATCTGATTAAATTAGGTTGGCCTGGGCATTAAAGCCTTTTTACACCACTTTAACCCTAACTGCAGTTTCCTGGGGGAATTGCACATCACTTATAAAGTTCCAAAATTATATCAATATCACCTTTTCCTCATTTCCTACAATCAAATATTTTAAGAAGAGTTGGTTCTTATATGCTGCTTTTCCCTACCTGAAGGAGTCTCAAAGCGGCTTACAATTGCCTTCCCTTTCCTCTCCCCACAATAGACATCCTGTGAGGTGGGTAAGGCTGAGAGAGCCCTGATATTACTGCTCAGTCAGAACAGCTTTATCAGTGCTGTGCTGAGCCCAAGGTCACCCAGCTGGTTGCATGTGGAGGAGGGGGGAATCAAACCCAGCTCACCTGATTAGAAGTCTGCATTCTTAACCACTACACCAAGCTGGCTCTCTGTCATAAATCTCCATTGTAAATTCTTTACTTTGGGCCAAATTAAGCATTCATGTTTTTAAAGAGGGAGGCTCAGGTTCTTTAAAAGTAAGAGACCCTAACCACTTAGAACCCCTGCTGTGAGGGGCAGAGTCCTGGGCAGAGTCTGCACTTACTTTGTTTATTCCATTGTCAATCCTGTTGAATTCAGATCGCTTTGAACTCGGATCTTCCTCTCCCCCCCCCCCATTGAAACAGGAAAGTGTTCTGCACGTGGTTAGGGTAGTTCAGAAGGGGGCGGGGGAGCCAAGCCTCTTTCTTTCTTTTCTTTAAGGGTGGGGGGAGAGGAGCCAAGCAGGGAGCTTCTTTCTTTTCTTGGAAGGGAGGGGGAGAAGATCGAAAAAGGCAGAGAAGGGAGAAAAAATACAGGACTTACAGAAGTTGAGAGAAATTAGGGGCTTCTCCTTTAAGGCAAATTCATCACATGACCACCTGTGGCCAATCACGGGTCCTCTACCACGGAGGAGAGCCCCAATTCAAAACAATGCGATTTTATAATATATTCAGGATTAAAAGCACTCTAAAATATCGCACAATAAAGGTAGGGTCACTCCGGATCAATCCTTCTTGCTGCAGAAGGAAATTTTAAATCGCCCCAAATCCAAACTGAAATCGCATTCTGTGTAGAGGGCAGGGACTGAATCGATCTGGGGTTGGAATAAAATCTCCATGCAGTTTACACCCTGCTGTCCCCAAACCCATTTTCCTACATAGAAAAAGCAAAGGTGGGGTGTTATTTCCCAATTTGTACTGTTCCATCTGCGCAGAATACTCCACATGGGGCTGCATAAAGGGCAGAAATAATTTCCCCCAGTGATGTTTCCACGTGGGAAAGTGGCTTGAGGGGAAGAAGGAGCTTTTCCTCCCTGTTTAGCAGTGTTCTGAGCCCATTTGGGCCTTCCTTTATTTTTTTCAAAGCCATTTCCTGCAACTGCTGTATCAAGGTGAGTAAGCCTGTTTGTATCTGGGGAACTAAGACTTAATGCCTTAAAAAGACAGATATAATGAAAGCAAATGTTTTTGCCAATGATAGACAGATAAGATATTCTATACAAATTGTTATTTTTTTAAAAAAATCAGTCATTCAGTCAGCCTAAGATGTGTTTTTGAACTAATTAGATTGTTAGCAGCAAACAGAGAACATTGTCATGTTCGCACAGCTCCATCGGACATCGCAGTGCATAGTCTGCTACAATGGTGAAATAATGCAGACTGTGCTTGGTTCAATTCAGCCTTTCTCTTCCCCCCTCATGCTAGCAGATCTCTGCGCTATGTTCGCCATTACAAGCCCCCATGTTTTGCTAAGAAATAGAGGACATCTCGCTGAATGAATACGGCCAGATATAATTTAAAAAGATCATAATGGAGACTGTAAATGCTGAGCTACAACTAATGAGGCAGCCTTGGCAGGGTTTTTGACATATCCCAGGAGTATTCGAGAGTCCTCAATAATGCCCCTGAGATGACAAAAACATTGTCACCAAACAAAGGAAAAAAACCCAATAACAATCATACCGGCAGTTATGAAAATGCCTTGCAGGGAAAAGGTTACATTGTCACAAAAAAGAGATAGGAGAAATGTTTGTGGTTCAACAAAACTTAAGTAAAAGTTCTCATGATTAATACAGGCAGCAATCAGTGCTTATGTCTGGCTCTTTTATAATTGTGACCTCTTCCACCCACCCCATTCTCTGCATGATATTTTTGATGTTTTTTCATTCTCTATTGGGAACAGCTGCGTGCTGTAAAATATATTCTCTAAGATACCAAATTATCATCCTGTGGCTCAGTGTGAACATCCGTTCTCTCAAGAGGTGTGCAACCTTTGTGGATTGTTATCTCCATTCTTGTGTGATATCTTTTTCCAGACAGGTGTTCTCAACTTACATCCATGTCTTGTTGTTCTTCCTTCCTACCATACATACGGATGATAAACAGCATGCTCACTTCTTTCACATTCTATTCGGCATCTTTTTCACCATCACCTGAGGCCAGATAATGACCTATATTTTATCAGGGAAGATTTCTGTTCATCCTCAACAGTCACTGTTTTCCTGTATCCCACCCAGGTGTCCCTAGGCCCCAGGTACACTCTCCACTCCCTTCAACTGTTTTCATACGCTGTCCTTCCACATGCTTGACACAATTTACTAATGAAGGTGTGCTGACTTCAGGAAGCTACTGAAGCAGGATTTGAACAGCTTGATCAAATACTGCACATGAGTAGGTTAAACAAAAACCTTATTTTTAAACCATTTCCCTCTATTTCCAGCTGTTATCTTGCTCTAACAGGTGCCCAGCTGCTTTTTCTTCTCAATTTCTCTAATAAAACAGCATGAGAAGCAGCACTGATCAACCAGGGCAGCAAAACATTTATCTAGCCATTATTTAGTTATATTCCCATAAGTCATATCTGAATCTTGGTCTCCTTAGATGGTGAAACTTTGTGGATCATACGGTTAGCTTCAGTTATCTGGTATGGGTCAGTTATCTGATATGACTTATATCATGGGTTGATCTCCTAGGCATTTTACTGCCATGTCTGAATCACGATGATTCCCACTTTATTTCTGTCTGCTGACAGCAAACTCAGCTTCAGCACCCAACTACAATTTATATACTATACACCACTGACTGATCTCTGGGGATTGCAGTGGAATTATTTTCATCAACTGTGTACTTGCCAGCTGATATAGTCTTGAAAAGACCAGTCATTTCCTGATAAGTGATCCATAGGAAACAGAATGATGTACTTCTGACTGGAGACTTCTGTTTAGAAATGTAATGAAGAGATTAAAGCATTGTTTACAGTATCCCATTGTCTGATTAAATGCTTGTCTTCATTTATGGCAAGACCAAAAGTCGAGTAAAAATGTGCTACTCTGTTGCTTTCAGAGATCTAAATACTGACAGCCTCCCACAGATTGCTTCTTCTCTTCAGTTTCTTTTGATTGACATCGAATGGTGTTTATCTGCTGAGAAATGGACAAATGAAATACAATCGTTGAAGCCATACCTTCCCATCCATGCTGACAATTTAGCTTGTACTTTTTGAAAACAGATAGCACCCTTTTAGTCGCCTTAACTCAATTTATATTTACTCCAATGCTCTTAAATGACTTTGATCTATGGTATCTTTTTCCTATTTAATAACTGCAGATGTAATAAGCATTGGTTACTCTGGACTGGAAGTACAATTGCATAGACTCAGGCTTAAGATTTTAATGTTTCCTGTAGACTTTGGTCTTGAGCCTAAATGAAGGATCCCATGTATCCAGAATGATAGCATCATTAAAATTTCACTCCTAGTGGCAGGTCCAAACAGTCTTAAATTTTAAAAAGTGGGATCCAGAAACAGTACCACAATTCAGCTAGATAGACTGACAGAAAGTGAGTTAAAAGAAAAAAACATATTTACTGCCAAAAATGTTTTTTCCTATACACAGAAGTCATTTACGGTGGTTGCAACTAATACATTCATATCTACTGAGGATAATAAACATTGCAAATTAAGCTGAGTAATGACTCTACTCTGTTTTATTTCCACAGGATAGGAGCACTTGGGACTTCCAGTAAGACAATATTTATAATGCAATATATAACTTTCATTCAAAGACAGAACTGCAAGACATGTCACAAACAATTTATTGTTTCTGCCTTAGGAAAAAGAAAACTATGCGCACACTAGCATAGGCAGAACAGGTCCCCCCCTCCCCCAGCCATTTATAATTTCTCCGAGGAAAGGCTTTAGGGAACCAACAGCACTGTCCGATGCAGAATTACTCCAGTCTAAGCCCATTGAAATCAGCTGGCTTAGACTGGAGTAACTCCGCATAGGATTGCACTGCAAAAGCAACAGGAATTGAGCTACAGCAGGGGGGAAATGGATGACGTGATTTTAACTAGGCCAGAAATGAATTCTCTCAATTTACATAATTCTTTAAAATATCCCCATGCAGAAAAAAATGGTGAAGTTGAGAACAAAATTATATCTAGTTTTGGGGGAGATGAATAAATGGGGAGACAGTCTGTCGTTGCCATGAATAAGCATATGCAATGCCACTTCCTCCAGCGTGTTCTAGGCTGCTGACATCTAGCTCAGTGTTCCTAGCTCAGTTTCTAAGATTTGTGGTGACATAAATGGAGTGTGTAAAAGCGATAGACCCACTATTCAAAGCAGTTAGGCATGTTCAATGGCTTTATGATAGATGGCTTCTCTTTTGTGCTGGGGCTACAGAGTCCAAGGGAAAATGTGACACGTTTTACAGGAAGATCAGCTGAACTTGCAAATGAGATGAATGTGTTGGCTGAGTTTAAATATGCAAAGAAGTAGAGCACATGCTTAGAAGAATAAAATAGTTGTATTAAGAAGACAAATAAGTCCTAACAGTCTGTACTTCTTCATCTGAAGGCAAGCACAAAGGAAGGGTGCTCAGAGAAGCCAGAACACCCAATCAGGACACGGGAGATTACTGGAAAATGCCAGGAAATCCCTGACTTAAATATGCTTACTCATCTTCTCAAGTGTCCTTTTGCATGGAGTTGAATTGTGCACAATAAAGATCTTGCAAATTCTAACAGAGTGAACCCTGCACCTCAGTCCCCCGAAAAGGAGCAATTAATTCATTATCTCCTTCCTCCCCTTAAGTTTTCCCTGTCAGGCAAACAGCAGTTTCAGGAGGGAAATTTACATCACAGAAATTGACACAGGAGACTCCAGCTGAGTGATCCTGTACAATTTAGCCCCATATATTCTGAATGATTTTAAAACAGATAATTAGGCAGGCAATGTGACATCCACTGAGGTTAATTACAATGTTCAAGAAGATCTATCAGTATCATCAGTCAGTAAACTTTATAAAACTTTATAAACCTTATAAATACCCAATACCTGATTGGTCCTCTCCCAGGAATGGTCCACCCAGGTAGTTAAGACCCAATCAGGAGATAGCCCTCATCCAGGAAGGGCTTAATAAGGAATCAGCTCTCCATCTTCAACTTCCTGTTAGTTTCAGAGGTCTGCTGGGTGGAAGAGGAGCCAGCCTCAGAACATGCTCTCCCAGTAAGTTGCCCGGGCCTCTTTCAACTTGGAGAACATGGGGGGGGGGGAGCTGGGGGAGATTCTGCAAGCCCTCTGGAGAGAAGGGGGCTGTAGAAGGCCCAGATATGGCCCTCTGGGATCCAGAGTGCCGAGGAAATGCCTCTGCCCTGGGAATGTTTATTCATGAGTAAGCAATGGCCCTCATCCAGGAATGGCCCACCCTGGTAGTTTAGCCCCAATTAGGAGTCAACCCTTAGCCAGGTAGGCCTTAACAAGGAGTCAGCTCCTCCAACTTACTGCTGGTTTCAGAAGTTTGCTAGGTGGAAGAGGAGCTGGCCTCAGAGCATGCCCTGATGCCTGAACGCTGGCATGGAGGTTTAGAGACAAGGCCTCAAGAGTCCAAGGGTGGGCAGGAGCTTTTGCCATGTAGCCAGCCCCAGGAAGGACACAGTGCATCATAGTGCCCGTTGTATTTCTGAGTGCCACGGGCTTTGCCTCTAGTACCCTCATATAAGCCACCTCATAGCCAGAATACCAACAGAGGCCCTGCCTTGTGTACTCTCAGAGCATGTAGGTTCTGAGATAGGCAATTTTGTAGCCTTACAATGCCTTTCCCTTAGCTGTCTAGTCCTGGCATCAAGCTTGTTCAGTGTTAGGCAAACAGTTTATACACTGATCTTCCTTTTTTCTTCAGTCTTTTGGGTGATTTTGCTTGGTTTTCCTATTCCTTTTCTTTGCTAAGAATCAATTAAGGTTATGGGATCAGATACCACAGATTCGTTTTGCATTTTTGTTTCCTAAGCAGCTTTCTTCCAGTACAAGAACCGCTCCCCCTGCAAGAACAATCCTTGTCCCAGTGGAAAGTACTGTCATCACCACAACAGATTAACAGGATCCCACCCTTTATATTTTATGATGGTTTTATTAATGTACTTACTTTTAAAGATTAGTTATTTGGATTAAAAAAGTAACTTTGCAATCCTATGCAGAGTTCTTCTAGTCAACACCTGTTAAAATGAAGAAATTTACACTAGAGGTTTTATGCACGGGACTGCACTGTGAAACCATTACATCTTTCTTGCAGGTATAATATCATTCATTTTGCTGTAGTGATTATTTGTATCTTCTCAGGAACCACTGCCTGAGAACTGCAGTCTAAATTTTAAATAAACCTCAGCTCAGCTCTAGCAGTCGAAATTACAGCTTGACTGTGAATTACTAGCAGCACCTTCATTAATTCAGCCACTCAGAACTGCTGGAAATGGTATTGTCGCTCGTGCATGCCGACATCTTATTCTTGTTTTTATTATTATTATAATTAATTATATTTTTACCTGCTCTTTCTGTCCAGACCCAGGGTGAATTACATCAAACCACCTGACATGATAAAAAATATTAAAAGTACAAAAAGGTAGTCTAGAATAGATAATTTTTTACATATCACTTTCTTAGGGCTGCCCACCCCCTCCTTTTCTGCCATAACACAGGAACAAACATTCACATACAGAGCAGGTTATTTCCTTCACTGTCCGAATTCTTCTCAGATCGGGAATGAAGGGCAAACTACTTGGCTTCTTTTTCTGCTATTTCACCCATCTGGGAATGGTAGTTGAAGGCTGATGAATTGAACCAAATGTGCAGCCAACCGCAGCATGTGTACTCCGTATGTAGTTGATTTCAATGTAGGCAAGTTCTTTCCATGATGATCCTGGGGCTTGCATAAGCCTAGCAATCTCACAAAGCTTAAACATATATCAATAAATGGCTAGCTAGCCATCTGCTGTTCCAAGTGCCACCAACTGTACAGACATCCGAACCACTCAAAATGTTGCTTGTTTTGAATTGTGAACACATCATCAAAGTGAGCCCTGCAAGCAGGCTGTGCTTTATTTTCCAATGCGCTCTTGGCAAAAACTGAAGCATCACCAATCTCAGTCCTTCCCTTATCTGCCATCTACGTTGAGAAATGGGAAATGTAAATGAGTGTCCTTTTGCTGCCACCTTCAACTTCTTTGGTGAGGGAATAATGGGATGTGAGAAGGAAACAGCTTTCATGAAACGTTAGGGAACAGTTTTCATGGAGCCTCTAATCTTCAGCACATGACCTAACTTTCATTCTTACAATGGGCAGGCAATAACCTAAAGGAACTACATGGTGCTTAAGATGTCATTGACCTTCAGCTCTACTGTGTTACGTTCTCCCAGTGAAGTGCTGATGCCAAGCCAATGCCTTTTATTATGCATCCAGGGATTAACTTGGCAGTTCTCACAGTTCATGGGGCTATTTCTGTAAGAATCTGTCCTCTCTTTCCCATCCACATAACCCAAAATGTCAGAAGCAACCATGTGCATAGGTTCATAAATATGGTTCAAATGCCATTTGAATGCTGATGTACATTTTCAGGATCTAATTCTATGGTGGCTTTAGTGTGAAAGGGAAAAGAGACAGTGACATTTTGCTAGGACTGATACCTTTGTGTGCAATAGAGTTTTCACTGGAATACAAAAGGCAGAAATAATATTATAGGACATATTTCCTATCCAATTAAAAAAAATTTATTCTATTGGACTGTCAGAAGGATTACTGAAATTATATATGTGAACTGCAGTGAACTATGAAATATGCTCTTGCCATTGTTCTTCTTGACGATGGTGATAGCTTGATGAAGTGGGTAAGAGTGGTGCCTTCTAATCTGGAGAACCAGGTTTGATCCCCCACTCCTCATCCCCAAGCAGCCAGCTAGGTGCCCTTAAGCTAGTCACAGTTCTCAGAACTCTCTCAACCCCACTTACTTCACGGGGTGTGTGTTGTGGGGAGAGGAAGGGAAGATGATTTTAAGCCACTTTGTGACTCCTTTGGGTAGTGAAAAGCAGGGTATAAAACCAACTCTTCTTCTAATGATGTTGATTGGCAGGTGGGCATCCCTGGCCCCAAGAAGGACGTGATGCTTGACTTAACATGGCAACAGCTTTATTAATAACCAAACATTGAGTGTTGGTATGGCATAGGAGGAGACCCTGCAGCTGTGGTCAGCCAACCACATACTTATCCTGGAAACCCTCCAGGGGTCCCCCAATTTCCCCACCGGAAATTCCAGGATCTCTCTGCTGCCACGATCCCCTGCAAAGGGAAGTGCCACAGAGGGCCCACAGCTCCTTTGGTCCCCTCCAGGCCACCTGGCAGTGCGAGCCACTTGTGCCTTCCCTTTAAGGTCAGCCCTGTATTTTAAAATAAATTAACCAAAATTTGATCCAATTAAATTCTGACCTTTGAAAATCTTTATAAATAATCTGGTGAAAAATTCTATACCAATTGCATTGGGGAGCATAATACATAGGGAAGTGGTCCTACAGTCTAGTCTTTTTAGGACACTGACACCTGCATATTAGAATAGAAAAAGTATCCCAAAGTACAACACCTTAAAAGTCAGGTTTTTCTATCCATAACAAAAAGCACATGGGCATAATATAAATACAGAAATCTACTGATATTGCCATTCATGTGCTTTAAAAATGTTATTGGAGTAGAATTTCAAACTCATGTTAGGATCAATAATTTGATATTTGAGAGATCACAATAAACAAGATGTCATGGTATGAAGAACTGGGATAGGAACTGCCTTGGGGTACTTCTCCCATATTTACTGGTGCAAGGACTGTAAACTCAGACTGCTTCACATTAACACATATTTCAAATGGAGTGTGCTGTCTGGAGGAATACAAGCACAGCCATCTGTGCTGTGCTGTGGCTGTGTCCCTAGCCTGGCACACAGACGCAGCACAGATGATTTTTCTTGTCTTCTTATCAGTGGACATCCACAATCTGTGGAAATCAGTGGATATTCCACAATGGAGTGAATTCATCATTCGGGGCATGGAAACCAAGGATTAATATTAAATCTATGTGTACGATTGATGGCAATGGTGCCACAAATAATATATTTGGAACCACCCCCAATTCTTCACCAGCTCTTAGAAATGAAACCTACTATCAGGGCTGACGAGAGCCATTACGTGACCCCAGACTTAGATCTAACCTCACACCACTCAGATCCAACTCAAAGATCTCATGAAACCAAATCACGAATGTTTTGGCCATGTCCATAATCCACAGGCCCCTCCTTCAGAGCCCTCTGAGTTTGTACGTCAGTAGCTGTGCTTCGTCCTTGAATTGTTGGTTGTTCTGCTCTCATTTGTAATAATGCATGTGCTTTCATTTATTGTAAAAATCATGCAATTTGGACAACAGGTAAAGTTATACAAGAAAAACTGTTTAAGAATATGACCGTAAGACTCGCATGATCATGGGGAAATGGCAAAGATACTTCTACTGTTACATTAGAAAGTGTGCCGGCACTTAATTATTCTCCTAGTTATTGCCTTCTGGAAAGTTTCAAAGTGTTTATAATAGTTGTTGATTTTCGGCATGACAACCAGTGGGATCTGTGGAGTGTGGTCTCCCATAGTTTATTGATAGGGAGGTTGCTTGAGATCATCGTTTTCATTTACAAGGCTAATGACAAAGCCCTGTTAATTGTGCTCTACATTTTTCCCCATGAGACATAACTGTGTTATGGGACGATTATGCATTTCTAACACATTACAAGATAGTTGGGAATTCATTTGGCATGTTGAGTCCATAAAGAATTTGCATATATTTTAAGTATTCATTTCTTTTGGTCTAGAAACAAAGCGATCTCTGGAGGCACAAATCTCACAGATGTTTAATGAATATGTGAAGGGTCAGTGTGCATACTAATTCAATCTTATCACAGCTTGTCGTGGGAAAAGACAATGGTTTAAGCTAACCAGTTCTGGCATTAACAAAAATCTTGCTTTTAAAGAGCTATAAAAGAAAACCAAGCAAGGGTTGCCTTTTTCTCACATGTTTATGTTAATTAACAAAAAAACCCCACCTAGTGCAGATTTCAACACTATAGGGAGTTTCAGTAGGCCTCCTCCTCCTCCTCCTATACTCAGCTGGTCTCACCATATTAAGAGTCCTATGGGACCATTTTGCTCAACAGTTGGCAGATGAAATCTTTCATATCCATTGCACCAGGGACTCTGTTAGCAATGACAGGGTCAGGTGGTGCCAGCGTGCCAATTTGTCCAGCTGTTTGGGATATTTTTTCAGTTTATTCAGCCTGGAGATGCAGATAGGATCCTTGGAATGGTGAGGCTTTTCACTTGCATCCTGGCTGCTTAAATCTGCCAGGGTGACTGACTGCAGATGACTTGCAGGAGGGCATTTTGGACTGGAATAAGAAACGACACACAGTTATTGGCTATAAACATGGCCACAGCTTTATTATCTCCCCATAGGAAGGTTGGCACAGCATGGCAGAGGGAGCCTGACCTAGCTGTCAGTGAACTGCACCAAAACCTGCAGTTTCCCAAGGCACCCTGGGGACCCGCACCCTTCCCAGCCGGGAGAGCAGATGCCCTTGCCTACTAATTCCACCATATTGGAGGTGACCTATGTGGGGAGAGCCACAAGGCATGCACCTCCTTTGGCTGCCCCCCAATTAACCCCTGGCCTCCCAGCAGGGTAAGCCACACTCGTTTACATTCCACCTCCAGTGGAGGCCCTGAACCCCAGGGAGTCCAACCACCCACCAGACTCCCTGCCAACAGGCTCCATCCCACACGAAACCTGCAGCTGTGACAAAATATTAACCGTGAAACATCCACCTCAGACACAGTCACACGGCTGTTTACATATCACATAGGGTGGGAGGAAGGGAAGCTGCTCTGTGGTGTGCCAGGTGAAGAGGCCAAGGCCCTCATGTGAGGCGCCTTTATAGGCATCATGGGTCCCGCCTGCCTCTTTGCTCTGCGCATGGTGTGTAAGCACAACACACGCTGCACAGACCGGAGGGCAGTCCCACCCGCCTCCAGCCCGCCCTCCGCCTCATCAACCGGCAGACAGGGCCGACCACTCCTTCTCTCAAGTAACCTTCTCTTAGAGGTTACATATGGGTGTCATTCAGGGACAGAGTTTTGCTTTTTCAATGAAACTGCTAAGCACAATCTTGCTGCTCTTCTGTATATGCAAGAATTCTCACTGCACGGTTTTGTTTTGTCATTGATGCCCAAAAATGAATGCCGGAATGGACTTCCTGGAGACCGGCTGAAGTATCCATGGAAGAATGCCCATGTGAAGCAAATGTTGATGCAGAAGCCTTTCAGCGTTTGCACATCTTGCCTCAATTTTCTAAATGGGCAGGCTGGCATGTCTCAGAAAGCAGCAGCTGTGCGAGTGCTGTGGGAAATCGAGATGGCACAGAATGGATGCCCACCCAGGGACGATACAGATGCTTTTCTAAAGTAGACATTTACTTAATACCAAAATTTCTGAATTCATTTGAGAAGCTTAAGGCTGATAAAATGCTGCTTTTGGTTTGTTTGGGGTTTTTCCCCTTTCCAGTTACAATGCACAGCCACAGATTTCCAGGCATATTCAGAGGCAGAACATTGATGCCTGCTTATTCTTTCATGTTCATTGTCCAGACCTTGTGCTGCGTATCTCATCTCATCATTGGCAGTGAGAGATGCCAGTATAGGATGCCACACTAAAGGGGGATTTTGATCCAGCAATCAGAGAGAAACACTCTTCACATTTCATTGTGAAAGTCTCATTGTGAAAGTGATACTTATGGAGTGAGCACCTCTGAGCTTTGCAGATACATCGCTTCAGTAATCTTTACAACAGCCCCACAAGGTAGGACAGTATTGTTGCCACCAGATGAAGATAGAGGCAGAGGCTGAGAGACGTGAGTTTGTCAAAGGGCATTACTGAGTTCATAGCAGAGGCCAGACAGACTAGAAACTTTGGGGGTTGTTGCTCAGTTTCTAAAAACAGTGTGCTACAGTAGCCTTAATACATGTTTACTTTTATTTTCATTTTTTTGTTTTTATTATTAATTATTTTATTTATAACCCGCCACCGCCCTATCATGGCTCATGGCGGGTTACAATCATAAATATCCATTAAAATCCCCCTAAAGCAATAATAAAATCCCTAGTCTTTGTCTGTAGAAGTGGGTCAGCAGCACAGGACTCAGCCAATGAGCAGCAGCAGAAGCAAGCAGTAGCAGAACTCAGCTTGTGCATGCAGGACTTTACGATCATGCGCATAATACTGCAGACTACTGTTAAGTTTTATGGCTTTGGTTTTTCATATATATTTGTACCCCCTTTTGTAATCAGAAAAAAGATAGCTTCTGTAACAGATGGAATTCTGTAACTCACTCTATACTGACCCATTTCTACAGACAGAGCTAATTCTAATGTTTCATTACTTTATTTTTTAAGAAAGAAAACCCCTTTAAAAAAAAAAGTGGAAATCCTTACAGCCTAGGCTACAAGGGCTGAAGGGGGGAGGAGGCTTGGAGAAGTTGGCGGGATCTTGTGGGTGTCTGGTGGTGCCACTATCAAGGAGGGCCAAGGGCAACCCTTCCAGAACTGCTGGAGTGAGCGCTCCAGTCCCGGTAGCAGCGGGGCCCTCAGCGCCTCCGGGGGGGGGCACACAGGGGATTCAGGCAGCCCATCAGAGGCAGTTGTCACATTCTGAGCATATAATGCAGCTGGTCCATAGGCTGGTTCTGACCTTCTTGGAATCTAATATCTGTTTCAATGCTAAGCATGTTATTGTTATACAGCTAGGCAGTAACGACCTGCCTGCCACTTCCGGCTTGGACCTGGCCATCTTGACCATTCAGGACCTGCTCATTGTTCAGATGTTTTGCCCTGGGACCTTCATATTGTGATTGGATATTCTGGAACTTAGGATTTGGCGGAGGACACTGGCCCCCAGGAAGGAGGAACTGGCAAGACACAAGATCTGTAGGACAATGGCAAGAACTTGCATGTCTAGCAACTGCAAGATTTTGCCAAATATATTGTTTTTGGAATAGAAGGCCTGTTTAGGGCAGATGGAGTTCATCTGTCAGACTGGATTCATGGTATTTGGCTGGGCGATGTCAGGGCAGCTTTGTTAAGGCTCAGATGGGCATGAGCAGGGTCATGGTCAGGACTGCAGTTTGTATGGGGGCGAATCCTATTGGGCACAACCTGTGCCTGCGCTCCAGGTCTGGGGAGCTACCTTAAGAAGCGGCACATGTGAAGGAGGGGTGATTTCCCGGCGGGGCAGTCATCAACCTCACATGGCAGGGTAGCCGGAAGAGTTCCAATAGAGGTTGACACTTGTGGGGCTTTTCTTGACTTGCCTTCCCAGGGTCCAACAGGCTTGATGGTTAGGAGAGCTTGACCGGATGGTCACTCATCCCCGTGGGTGGGTCTGCTGGTGGTTCACCTCCCTACAGGGCTGTGGTCCACTGGCTGCAACAGGGAGGGGGGGTTTGTGGGATCTGTCCCCCATTGTGTTAGAAGTGGGCCTAGGCTCATGAAAAATGCCAATAAAGCTGTGGCCCTGTCCTGCCATAAATACTATTATTTGCGTTTGAGTGTCCTTGGAGTGCTGAAAGAGCCCTCCTGCCTAGCAATGCATTTCCATTGTTCTGCCACAGTGAGACCCAGCTGTGGAATGCTAGGCTGCCATAAGGCATGGAGTTGGAGGGTACAAAATTCTGCTCTAGGAGCCCCAAGGCGCTGACCAAGGAACCAGTGGAGGATTGCGGCTGCCTACTTGTTCTAAGTGAACCCATTCTTCTGAATGGGGACAGGGGGAGGCTCAGACAGCATCTTGCTTGAGGAGCCCATAAGGACTTTCAGCAGACCTATTGAAATAGTTTTTGATGGATTTATCCCAAGCATAGGTCCCTACCAATTTGTAGTTGAAAGGCTCAGATAGCTACTTCACCAGCACGCTAAAGATTGCCCCTCAATTCCTCAAGTGCTAACAGTACTGTGGAGTTCATCCTCTGTGTCCTCAGCACAAGTGAGATAAAGGATGAGGATTAAATGTCTCTAAGCAAAACAGAAGCAGTTATGGTCAGTAATAAGAGGCACTCAACTTCAGTATGATCAGACTCTGAGAGATTAGATCTTAATCTTTGTGTCTGCACTTCCCTTTCTGCACTCTAAATGGACCCCACTGAATCCCAAGAGATGTTCTCTGACTGACAGTGGCCAGGGACAGCTGTTGGAGTAAGGGTTTCTGTTAAAGAACATGAGTCTAATCATGACATCTTCCCTGTCCTTTCCACCCCCAGTCAAGGCCAATAAAAATAGGATTTATTTTATTCGCAGACACATTTCTATCTTGAAAGTTTTGTGATTGGTTGAAACAAAACTATATAATTAATAAGGTTTGGGATGGAATACAAGGCTAAAGAAAAAGGATAACGTGCATACACTCAAAGAAAATTCCTGAATACAATTGATAAGCAAGTAACATTTAGCTGAGATAAGGTTTGGTTCATGTGTGAATGATGCACATACTACCTGATTGGCCTTCAGCAGGGGATATGCCCTCAATAGGGAGTGGGCACTCCCCCACTGAGAGCCAATTATAGGACATACCTCCCCCCCCCCATCCTTCTTCTCCTCCTTCCTGCCACTTCCAGGCGCTTGGAAGGAGGAAGAGCAAGCAGAAGGTACACTGGGAAGGAGGAATGGAAGCTGGCTGTGCTGGTACTAGCTGTCCAGCCCCCATGACTGGACCACCTCACTTACAGGCCTCTTGCTTGCAAGTGAATGCGGGATACCAGGCAACTGGCACACTATGAGAATTAGGGTTGTGCATGTCCGAATCAGCCGTTCCAGGCCGACGCAGCCAGCGCCGCACCGTGGGGGGGAGGGGAGGGGAGGTGCGGGCACCAGTGCATCAGTCAGTGCACACATGCGGGCATGGAGCTCTATCCCTGCGTGTGTGTGCCGAGGTGCACACCAGCACCTGTGCCTCCCCCCCCCCCCCCCGTGATGCAATGCTGACTGCATCAGCCTGGAATGGCCGATTTGGACGCCGCCATGCACAACCCTAAAACCCTCCTGCCTGCCACCCCTTTAGAGCTCTTTTTAAAAAATGGGCTTTTATATTAGTGTGCTAACATTTTCAAGGCAAAAGATGATGAGCAACACCAGTGTTTCTGTTTTTAATGTGCTATCAAGAGTGAAAGGCATCTATTGACTTTTTATATGAGGAAAGTACCATCCTGATGTGAAAGTATAGTAAGATTTCTCTTCCTATGAGATAGATACATCAATAGTCACTTATCTTATCACTGGGAAGAAAATAAAGTTGGGGTCTGGTTGCAGAGGTACTTGGGAACGTCTGGCTGCCCCAGGGCCTTGCTAGCAGGGAGCTTCTAGCTGCCAGTGAGATGATTGACTAGGTCCCTAGTTTTTTTGGTAGGGAGAACCCTTAAGATTGCACAGAGCTAGAGAATGTTGATTAAAAGTTGATACTGATACTAACCCCATGCTATGCCCTTCACCATCCCATCCTCCTTGTATAAAGTAGGGGGATTATTCAGCATTTTGTTTGTGTTTTCTGGCCTTTGGGGCTCTTTCTTCTACCAATAAAGTTCTATTAACTGTCCGCTCACTGTCTGGTCACTGAAATCAACTAGAGCCAACTGAGGGAGGGTGGAATAGACATTTTTTCTGGGCCTTAAGCTCAAAGGGGGCCTCAAAAATTAATTTGTTGACATTTGATCAGTTTTGCAGTTTGTTTATATTTGCTTTTATTTTTAATATAGCTAAGGGAGTCAAAACCTGGAAATGGTCTGGGCTTCTGTTGACTTCAAAGAAGGTATAGGAGCTGCACTGGATCCAGATCAGGGACAAAATGAGATTCAAGTTTTGGTTCTTACCTTCAAAATCCTAAATGGTCTGGGACTCTCATATCTTCAGGACCACCTCTTCCATTACACCCCTCCCCAACAAAGGGCACCAAAACCTACTTAGGATCTCTGGCCCCAAAGAGATCAAATTGGCCTCAGACAGAGCAAGGGCCTTCTTGGCTTGGCTGTGGCCTGGTGGGACACTCTGCCAATTGAAACCAGAGCCCTATGGTACCTTAGACAGTTCCACAAGACTTGTTGAGTCAGAACTGTTCCACCAGGCCTATGGTGGAAGCCTAATAACTAACATTTGATCTCACAGACCTCTCTATCTGCTCCTGCCAAACTATGCTCCTTAGGATGGTCTACATCATGATCCTCCCAATGCCATGACAGGAATTTTTATGGGCAATATGAGAGTTTCATTTATTTGGAAATATTAATTCAAATCAGATTTCATAATGCATTTTAGAGTTGTATGTGATTTTAATTGTGTTGTGATCCAATCTGTGTCTGCTGAGAGAAGGCAGAATAAAATAAATAATAAACAAAATAAGAGAGAAAGATATTGCCCATCATCAAGTAATCTCAAAGCATAGATTGTGAGGCTGCTAGGCTAATATCAGAGAGGGAGGCAGTTCTATGTCTGAGGTATGTCCCTCCCTGGTCTCTGAATCTCAGTGAAGACCCGAGAAAACCTCCTGCAGCACCCTCTTGCTTGATATTTCCTGAGGGTAGCTTGGTTGGTTTGCAGTAGAAGGGTTAGATTCAAGCCCAGCAACTTGGAAATCAACAAGATGTTCTGGGTTCAATAGTCAACGCACCTCTAATGAGACATGAGTTGGAATAGAGCATGTTAATCAGCTTAATTAAAGTAGAGGAAAAGTGCTTGGGGGACATGGGGGGATATTAGAATCTGCAGTAAGAAAAGACTCCTGTGCCTGCTTCCCTCAGGCTGAATAGGAACGCAGGAGGCTTATCTCAGTGCAGATGCTAATTTTCTGCCCCCAAGCATTTCCCCTCTGCTCTAAGAAAGCTGATTACAACACACATTGAACTTCTGCATCCTGAGTTCCCTTACTGGAAGACCACTCCAAGTAAAATATAAGGACTCATTTCAAGTCAAATCTAATGAAGGAAGTTTAGATTCTCAAGCGCTTATACCCTGACATTTGTACTGGCTACTTGCCTTGAACCTGGTTGTTCCTCATGCTTGATGTGCCTCATTTCTGACCTAAAGTGGATGGGACGTAGTCACCTTTGCATCCAATTTTGAAATCCAAGACTGGGTTCCTACTGAGTGCCTCAGAGTATTTGGAACACTTACAGAGGCATGACAAGGAATAAGTCCTGTCACCTGCCTGGATTCATCCTGTTTCCTAAGGAATTTAAAGGAACAATTGATTTATTTGCAGGTGTCAGAGCTGTCTTCATTCCTGGCCTGTTGACCTTTTGATTTATATTACTGCAACCTTTTGCAGAGTCACTACTTAACAGGAGTTATGGAAGTGGCCAGTTTGAAAGGATATTGAATAATTTAATTACACATAAATATACAGTGGCAGCTCTGACTAGTATTTATAGCCAGGCAACTTGAATGTGGTAGGAGTCCATTTCTTTGGACATAAATAAAGTTATGCTAACAGCCAGATATATAAGCTACGTATATCTCACAGTGTGTAAGCCTGATGAAAAGTGGTAGCCCCCTATGCTAAGTGAAACACTATTCCACACTTTAGGATAGCGTTCCAAATATTCTTTTTGTGAAATACATGAAGTTTATGTGGGGAAAGAGATGCACTGGAAGAAGCTTTGGACATTGGTGCATGCCTAAAGGTGATAATAAGATCCCTCTGTTTCTTGCATGGTTGACTTGTTACAGAGTCTGTAACAAGACAAGGGACACAGAATTCAAACCACATTCAGCTATGAAGCTTATTGGACAACCATGGCCCAGTTGCTTTTTAACAGTCTTAGTACCAGCTGGGATAGTGGTGAGGATGGGAGAACTGTGTACTCCAACCTGTACTTCATGGAGGACAAGTAGAATGAAATTGTGATTTCTAGCTACCCAGAAGCGGCATTTACAGCTGTTAAACACATGGGTTAATTTGGCCCAGTCCAGATTCAAATAAAGCTCAAGGCTGAATTGGCTGGCTGGGGAAGCAAGCATCCAATGGGAAGGCAGAGATTAATTATTACTGTCTGACTTCATGGGAAAGCTTTTTGCCACTTGCTGCTAACTCACCCACTCAACTTTGATATCATGGAACAACCAGTCACTATTTGAGACTAAGCAGGAATTTGGGGAGGGGGGGGCTTTTCATGTATTGGCCCTTCGGCAGAACCCTTTTTGGCCTGTTCCATTATGTCTAGGCTGGTTGAATTAATGACTAAGAAGAAAGTAAATAAATGTAGGATTACTTTGACCTGCTCTTTGACTGTTTAGGCCATGCCTAGTTTTGTGAGAATAGGTTGTTCAGTTAGATAGGGATAAGCTCTGAGCACCCTGAGCCATCACCCGTGATGGAGGGTGTGGACTTGGGAAGCAACACCTTTGGTGCTAAGCAGCATCTTCCCAATCCAGGTATCAGATTAATGGTACATCAAGGTAAGGGAATGGGGTTAGACACCTCTCAGCACTCGACATGCAGACAAGGACAAACAGGACCAACAGAAGTCACTGGCTGAGTTTGGAGCCAGGGTGTGTTTGCCAGAACATCAGCAATGGACAGGCTGCTTAGCACAGCCCGGCCTCAATTAAATATCAGCATTATTAACTGAAGAAACAAAAACAAACGAAAGGGAACCCAAAATTTTTACATAAGAAAAAGAGATGTGTTTCAGGGCTTGCTGCCCTTGAAATGAAGCACTCATATCCTGGCACTTGGCACACACATTTTCAGATAAAAGGAAAAGTAGTTGATAAATCAAAGATACGTTTGCACATATTTTCCCCCTTGCACTGCCTCATGGGAACTCTTTTTTCATTTAAAGAATGCACAAAGTAACGATGAGTGGCAGCAACTCCTAACTTACACATGTTGGCAACATCATTATGATGAAGAAATATCGGATAAGATGTTCTTACTGGTCCTGTTAGCCCTCAGTTCAAATAAGTTCTTCTTATGTGTTCTAATGTTTTCCTCTTGCATGATTTTGGTCCAGCAGGAGAATACTTTAATGTCTCCTTCCTTCCTCTGCCTCCCTTACTTAATTTTGACAAAAAACAGCTTTATTTGTCAGCATGGGACACCAGCAGAAAAAAATGCTACAAAATGATATTTTGTAATGTTGCACTAACATCTTTGTTAGCATGTTTCTCTTTGTGTTGGCACAATAACCTTCAAAAAAAAAACAGGCATGCTTGATCTTCTTTCAGTTTATTCATTCATAAGTCATGAGCAGGACATGCAAATCTTCCCCCCCCCCCCAAGTTTCTGATGTTTGAAATTAGATGAAACTTGATCTGTGCGTGAGCATTCTTATATCATCCTCCCCAGAGCTGTTCTATATCCATCATATTAGCTATGTTTTAAAACAACAATTTTTTAAAAAGGTTTTTCAGTTTTCTTGTGGCACGCAGGGGGATACATCATGGCTTGTTGTTCTAGTCTAGCCTTGTCCATCTTGCCTTAGCCGTCATGTTCCCATAGGGCCAAGTTGCATGGAAAATTGGCATATCTTGTTTCTCTAATCACCCAGTCTTGCCCACTTTGCTTCTCTGCCTGACATCAAAAGCTCACCATGTCCACTTGCATTAATGGGATTTGTGCATTCCTACATTGCTCTCTGGCAAATGCTGCTGGAGTCAGTGAGTAATGAGCATACCCCAGCACCATAAATATGCCACCATCTAATGACTGTTGCTGATTGAACTGGTGCAAAAGCAGCACATACACTCTAACAGAGCTGATTTGAAATCATTCACAAGCACTCATTGTGACCCTTGGACATGCACGATTCATTTATGCCAGTAACTTGACACCACTAAACTGATGCCAAGTCCCTTGTAATACTGTTCACTTTTGCATTGCAAGCCAATTGTCAAGGCAATTGTATGACTCAATAAACAGATTTTTAAAAAGCCCCCGGATATTACCAACAAGGTACATTGAGATGCTGATTGTATATTTTGGGAGATCTTCATGGATTTGGGTGGATTTCCTCCAAGGAACACTAGGGGTCACGACACAGAGGCAGGCAATGGCAAATCTCCTCCAAATATCACTTGCGCAGCTGCCAAACAATCCTTGGGTCTCCTGGCAACACGACACGTGGCATATAACACATAAACTTCAAAGAATTCCCAATTAGAAAAGAAAGACTGGTGGGATGTCATTCTGTGTGTGAACTCTTTACGTTCAAATTCACTGTGTTTTTGAAACACACAGGTATAGGATTTTGGCTGTTCGGGAATATTTTTCCAAGCTGAAATCAAACATACCCCTATTCTTAATTTTATAGCACAAATCCCCCGTTAACATGCCGCTGAAGTCACTAAGCCTTGTCCCACATCCCCAGACTCCAGAAGACCATCATTATAATTCAATACATCATTCACTAAGCCTGTAATTGAAAGAACTTCTGGTGCATGGAAAATTAGATTCTGGAACATGAAGAAGTCTGAAGGGACCTCACAGCAGAGTCCCTTTAAAATGTAGAAGGCTCCTTCTGTGTGCCAGCTCTGTGTGACATTGCTGCAGGAAGAGTATAGGACATGCTCATAGTAAATGAGTCCAATAATAGTGATTGATTTAGATGACACTGCGCTCCAAGCACCAGGCCCTAAGTGAGCAGAACCTGGTATAACATGATTAAATTCTGCATCTCTTATTGGAGTTATAAATATCAAGAGCCAACATCGTCCCTGGTGCAAGGAGGTCATGTTTTAGTGAATTTATTTTTATCAGAACAGTACAGAACTCCATTAAATTACCATAAAGTTAATATCAGGCTAGTGTGACAGCTGCGGCCATTTCTGGAAAATCTGGACCTCTGCCTTTGTCACACGTGCTTTCGTAAGGCCCAAGTAAGTTCACCGTAAATTACAATTTATGCAGGACATGGCATCAAAAGTCAACATTGGCGTGATCACGAAATACCAATATAAAAGCTGTCTCCAGTAAAGGTAACATAGAAATTGTCTAAATACTTTTTTTTCTAAAGAAAACCAGCAACTGTGGCTAGGGTCTGGCCTCTATTGAAAGTACTGGCAGTCACCTGTAGAGCCCAAAATGCTATGTATCCCATCCACATATGTTAAACTGCCCAAGTTTTGAGGTCAATTAATGGCATCACTGTAAGTAGGCAAGTAATTGTGAGTTCCTACATTGTGCAGGGGGTTGGACTAGATGAGGGGTAGTCAAACTGCGGCCCTCCAGATGTCCGTGGACTACAATTCCCAGGAGCCCCTGCCAGCATTCGCTGGCAGGGGCTCCTGGGAATTGTAGTCCACGGACATCTGGAGGGCCGCAGTTTGACTACCCCTGGACTAGATGAACCAGGAGGTCCCTACCAGCTCTATAACTATGATTCTATTCCTGGGGGAAATTGTTTTATCAAAGATAGTTGAAATTCATAACTTTCTCAGCTGTTGCCCTGAGTATTCAACACCCTTCCCTTGGGGGTTAGAGTAGCTTACAGGCCCTCTGGCCCAAGTAAAAGTACAAACAAAATCCAAACGCAAATAGAAGGCCTGTAAGCCAAACTGAAAGAAGGGCTCTGAAGCCTATTTTTTTGTGTTGGTTATGTGCTTCCCATATTTTACTTTTTCTTTATATTGCTTACATTTTTGGGACTCCATTGAATAGTATTGGCTATATGTTGCATTTTTAAACATCTGTAAACTCTTCTGGGAACCTGAGAGGGCCAAAATGTAGAGAGTCAATGGTAAAATTATAAAATTATAAAATTCACTAGAAAATAAGCCCGCTGCAGGCAAAATGCAGTGGGCGCTAGCAGGGCACGCGATGAAGGCGGCGGGGCTGTGTGGCGGGGCTTGGTAAGTCCGGGGTCGTCTGGGAGGGGTGGGACCTCGCGGCTTACCTGGTGTCCTGGGGGGCGAGCGGCGGGCGAGCTGGAGGGCAGGAGGAAGTGGACAGGCTGTAGTGACTTGTGCAGGATTCCCGAGCTGCGGCTGGGAAGCTGACTGGGCACTCAGGCTGTGTCCTACAAGACAAAAATATCTACAAGAGAAATACTTCATCATAAATGATATGGCTACGACTAATTCTGAGATTTGGGGGCTGAAGCCACTCCCCAAACTCATCAGAGTCCTCTCCCTAGGTAAGAGAAATCTTAACATATTGGAAAATCTTAACATATTGGAAAAATGGTTTCTTGATAGCTCTTGCTAGGACTTCTAAATTCTGTAGCAGCTTCTTTGAAAAGATAGAAACATTAACTCCTGAGGTTTACTATACATTGCAGGGTGGGAAATGAAGGGAGTGCTTCTAAAAACGACAACAAAGCATTCATAGTGGCCAGCAGAAATAGCACTGATGGCTATGGATTTCACAGCGGAAGTGTTCCACTTGACGCTAGACTCCAAATGGTTTACCAGACATTCCCTCTCCACAGGGGTCCTGTGGTCTGGCATTCTGGGAAGGGTCTAGGGACTCTCTGAGCCCTCAGCAAACTATAATAGCTAGGATACTTTGGGAAATGCTAAGACAATGCGGCTATTATAACAGGGATAAATGTTTCTAGTGAAGCTATATCTAGAGTGCTGGGGTCATGGGGTCTTTCTATTTTGTTTCAGGCAAACTGGAGGTCCCAGTGTGTATTTTTAATGAATTGAAGTGAGTGTAGAAACTCTCCAAAGCTGAACAGATTGTAAGCATTTTTAAAGAGCAGAAAAAGAAAGTTGGGTCAAGAAATAGAAAAATGGAGACTTCTGTGGATAGAAAATGGAGCTGAGCTATAACAGTGTGGCCCTTCTCCACCATATAAAAGGTGATCACATTGTTATAACTCAAGACATAAGAATCTATAAAGAAGATTAAACTGTTAGCACATGATCCAGATTGCCTGGGGAACAAATTAATGGTTCAGTGTTACTAGATATGACTGAGTCCAATGGCACCTTTATGACAACACAATTTTATTCAAAGTGTGAGATTTTGTGTGCATGCACACTTCCTCAGACAATGCATGCACATGAAAGCTCACACCTTGAATAAAATTTTGTTGGTCTTAAAGGTGTCATTGGACTCAAATTTTGTTCTGCTACTTCAGACCAACATAGCTACTCACTTGAATCTAGAGGTGACTATTGTATTTTTATCCTGAAGTTCCCCTAAGGAGCTCATAAAAGGGTACATGATGGTACCAGTAGCCCCAATAAAGACATGAGACACCAGTATGGGAGTTAACTAGTTTATCAATAGGTGATCTATAATGAAACATCTTTGAATTGTGCAAACTGCTGCTAATATGCAGCCTACATGGCTACCACCATTTGGGATGATCCACATTGGCTCTAAACTTTACCAATGTTATCTGTGGCTTCAGTTATCCCCTCGTTTAGATAAAACAGTTCCAAGAAGTGCCCCCGTTCCTTAATCCATAGGTAAAGGTATCCCCTGTGCAAGCACCGGGTCATGTCTGACCCTTGGGGTGATGCTTGGGGTGGTTTGCCAGTGCCTTCCCCAGTCATTACCGTTTACCCCCCAGCAAGCTGGGTATTCATTTTACCGACCTCGGAAGGATGGAAGGCTGAGTCAACCTTGAGTCGACTGCTGGGATCGAACTCCCAGC
Source organism: Paroedura picta (assembly GCF_049243985.1). Taxonomy (NCBI): domain Eukaryota; kingdom Metazoa; phylum Chordata; class Lepidosauria; order Squamata; family Gekkonidae; genus Paroedura; species Paroedura picta. The sequence goes on along the minus strand of NC_135370.1, from coordinate 60,384,420 downwards.
CTCATGGGCAAAGCTTTCAGGCGGCTGCCTTACAACTCTGCGCCACAAGAGGCTCTTGGTCCTTAATCCATATGCCACTCTAAAAATTAAGGGCTCCATTATGCCTCTTAATCAAAAGGGTGTTCCCTCCTCAGTCTACCAGGTCTTAGAAAATCATAGAATCAGAGAGTCGGAAGGGGCCATACAGGCCATCTAGTCCAACCCACTGCTCATTGCATGTTCAGCCTAAAGCATCCAGGATAAGTATCTGTCCACCCGCTATTTGAAGACTGTCAGTGAAGGGGAGCTCACCATCTCCTTAGGCAGCTGATTCTACTCCTGAACAATGACTGTGATTTTCACCCTGATATCGAGCTGATACGGTTCTATGTGTTGTTTAAAACCATTATTGTGGGTTCTATCCTCTGCTGCCAACAGGAACTGCCCCTTGCCCTCCTCTAAGTGACAACCTTTCAAATACTGAAAGACAGCAATGATGTTCCCTCTCAGCCCCCTCTTCTCCAGGCTGAACATTCCCAAGTCCCTCAGACTTTCCTCATGGGGCATGGTCCCCTGTCCCTGAATCATCTTCACTGCTCTTCTCTGTACCCTCTCAATTTTGTCCTTGTTCTTTTTGAAGTGAGATCTCCAGAACTGCATAAAGTTCTCCATCTACAGTGTCTTGTAATCTGCAGATATCTTTTTAGAGGTCTGTCCTTCCCTGCATTTCTTGAATATTTCTTTTTTCTTCCTTAGCTCCTCCTGAAGTTTTCTGTTATTCCAAACAGGATTTTTGGATCCCCTGTTACCATCCTGCTGGAATAGTCATGGCTTGATCATGCAATATCTCTTGTTTAAGGAGAATCACCCATTGCTTTCTCCTTTACCATTGAGCATTCTTACCCATGGGATGACTTTCATCATGTCCCTACAAAAGTCTAGCATACTATGAACGTCCTTGGCCCCCCATCTCAAAAGGAATTTTAGGAGGACAGTCATCCCCCTTCCCTGGGTCCCCACCTCCTTCACCCCATCCACCAGCTCTTGCCTGTTGGTCAGTATTAAGTTGAGTATGGGCAAGCTCCTCATAGGCTCTTCTACTATCTGATGAATGAAATTCTCAGCCAGGCAGGTCAGAAAGTTGCATGACTCTGGATGCTTAGCAGAGTTGTTTCCCAGCACACATCAAGGAAACTGAAGTCACCTATAATTAAGTTGCTCAAGGAAGGCAGCATCCATGTCCTCACCCTGGTCAGGAGCAGGTGACAACAACTAGACTCTTTATTTTCCCCGTGCTTATCTTCACCTAGATACTTTCCACTGGAGTGTTACATTCCTCCTCTAGTATTTCTTGATAGGCCCTCACCTCATTTTAAACAACTCATATTGTTCCATTACTGCATTCCTGTCATGGGAATTATTCCACCATCTCTGTAATGCCTACTAAATCATATCTCTCTGTCTACATGAGAAGCTCCTTTCTATTGCCCATGATGATTTGGACATCGATACATAGGCATCTGAAGCCTCTTACCCTTGGTTCCATTTGACCTGTCCTTCCCAGGGGAGCCAATGCTATTTGCTGTCCTATGTTATACTCCCTATGTTGGACATCTCCCTCCCCTTGTTTCAGTCTAAAGCTCTTCTGATGAATTTCCCCAGGTTCCTGCTGAACACATTTTTCCTTAACTTGGATAAGTGAAGTCCATCCTGTGTAAGTAGGGCTTCTTATAAAAACCAATCCCAAGCTCCCAGAATCCAGACCCTACCTGTTGGCATTACCAACACATGGGGAGCAGGTGAAGGAAGTCCTCCTTTCTGAGCTAATCTGAAGGAGACCCTCAAAAATTCCTGTTCAGTCCCTTAGAAGATGACCAGTTAATCCAAAATTACCCACAAGGAGGCTGGGTGGGTCATCTCACAGCAAATTCCACTGCAGTGAGAGCAGGACAGAGCTTACCACACAAGGCAGCAAAAGGGTCACCAAGACCCTTCTCTTACCTTATTTAAAACTGGGAGTGGCACATCGCAGTATTCCAGACATGAGAATAATTCCACGAGGTAGATTAGGCTGAAACATAAGACCTCTGTTTCCATGAAGCCATCACAGTTGTATTAATGGCCTTTTATCTTCCATGGGCATGTCTAATCCCCTATTAAAACCATTTAAAACTGCAGCCATTACCATATCTTGTGGCAGTGGATTCTACAAATTAATGCATAGGATGTAACCGTGCCTTTGTTGGGAGGGGGGATGTCACTTGAATCTACTACCAATCAGTTTCATTGGGTGACCTTAAATGTTTGTTCTATGGGAGCCTCTGCTTTCTGTCCTCCATGCAGTTTTATAAACTCTTTCTTTTCATTTCCCCCAGAAGAGCAAAGGGGTGTTTCAATTTATGTCTTAAATGTGACTAAGGTAAACAGAATTCTCTGTCACAAGGTATATGATGCCCACTAACTAAGATGACTTTGTAAAAGGATTAGATCAATCCATGAAGGAAAGCTCCATCAAAGGCTACTGATTACAATGACTGAATGGAACAGGCAGCTTTTGGGTTTGATCTGTCAGGGGTCTGACATTGCCAATGCTACTCATAAGGGCTCAGCAAAAAAAAACAAATCTTAGAATAGCAATTTGCTTTTCGGAAGAAACTTCTGATGCAGCACAATAGCAAACAAAATACCTTGGGAAAGCATAAATAATTCAGGGAAACGAGAGATGGGCTTGGTTTTAAATAGCTCCTGTAGCTCAGCAGTGACCTTGGATTATAAACTTTGGCCTTTTGATATTTCTTTTTGTCTTCTACACAAGAAATCTCACCCTATCCCATTTTTTCCCATCAAACTTTTGCCACTTTCACTTCATCCCTCGCTTTCAAACAAGATGTTGGGATAGGAGCTGAACAATACCTGCACGGATTCTTTATGACGATAGCAACAATATCACTCTTCCTGTGCTCTGACTGGCAGCAAGACTACCCAATACAAACCATAAGGTAGATATACCAGGCAAAGCAAAGCCAACAGAATATGAAAACAGTTCTGGTCTGAAACAGCTGCCAAGAATACAAGAACTGAGACACCGATCTGGACCTACAGAGCAGGGGAAAGTCTAGGAATCCAGATTTCAGTCCTTGAATGATTGAAAAGAACAATGAGTACTCTTTTGCCAGGGCTTGGACTGATAGTATAGGGTCTTCTGCTCTTGGGTGGATGAGGCTATGGGCTTCCATCCAAAGCTTGGCCCTAATTATGTAAGACTAAAGTGATAAAAAAGAATCTGCCAAGTGATAGGTGTTGCGCACTGACAGATATTTCCTATGAGTAAAACCCAAAGAATAAAATGGTACTTGCTTCTGAGTAGAACTGCTCACAGTGCACTGTTGAGCTTTATCTCATTCTAAATGACGCATGTCCTCCTCATAATGACTATGAGGCAAATATAATCAAAGCAAGGTAGCAAATTTTAAGCACATTCAGGTACCCATTCTGAATGCCACCAGCAAGGATGGACATGAACCCACTCACAAACTAGTTTGTGGTTAATTTTGGCTAATTCAGGGTTGGTGAATTGAAGAGTCACTGTGAACTTCCCCCACATCCACATGATGTTGCTTGCCAGGTCAATTCCCTCTTGGGCCTGGCGCGGATCAGGCCCTCAGTAGCCCTGCGCTAAGTGAATACAGAAGAATCTGTGTTCCCTTTTCACACAGCGGGTGCCAACAGGGCCTGTCCTTTGGCAGGCCCGTGTGGATGGGAAGAGACAGGTTTCTTGCCACCCTGTGGAGGCCAAAAGGGGGCAAAAACTGTCCTGGCCAGCTTCACAGAGTTTCTCCGCACTGTGGGGAAGACCGGGACTTTTTGTTTTATTTTGCAGGAAGGTAGAATCGTGTTCTCCCACAATCCCATCTTCCTTCATAAACAACCCCTGCCCCCCAGCATAGTTGAACCTGTCCACCACGGCTGCATCCCCCAGGGGGACACATTTCAGCAGCAGACTGGGTGCCCCACTGGGACACATTTCAGTACCAGTGCCGATCCAGAGTGGCGCTGCAAGTGCAGAATCGACCAGGGAGCAGAAAGCAGGTATCATGAACCTCTACAAACCCGTTGGGATCACAAATTGATATTCTGGTTTGTATCAGTTCTTGGTTCAGTTCGTGTCTGGGCCATGAACCACAGATCAAAACAAACCAAAAGTATATAGTTTGTGTCCATCCCTAGCCACCAGCTGTATTGATGCAAAACAACTTGAGATGCTTCTCTCATAAAATTTTGAACAAAACATTACTGCAATTATGCAAGCTGCTCATTTAAGCAAACAAGCAAAATCATTTTTGAAAGTCCCTTTTGTAAACATCAGATTTTCTCTTCTCCAAAGTAGTACCTACCCATGTTTAAAAGGGATAAGAGCAATTTAAGTCTATCCAATTGAGCAGCTGTTTTGAGCAGATCTTTTTCTGCCTTTGTGTTTTATGTGGACTTGCCCATGCTTCATTCATATTATAGATTCCAGTTTCTCCATCACTGTTAGAACATCTTAAGGCTGATATACATGTGAACAAAATGCATGAACTACAGAATGCATGGTTAGGACTACAGGACTGGGTACTCTTCCACATCAAAAACTCCCCACAATAAGAAAATTTCCACACAAAGCCCAAGGCTAACTTAGAATCCTTCTACCTGCAAGGTTTCTGTGACCATTATGAAATCTGCCACCTCTAGATTTGTACATTCCCAAGGAGAGGAGGTGGCATGGTATGGGCTGCTCTCAAAAGATAAACAGGGCCAGTATTTGGATGGGAGACCATGAGGGAATTCTGTGCAGAGGAAGGCAATGAAAAACCACCTCTGCTTCTCATTTGCCTCAAAAGCCCCTTGCTGGGATTACCATAAAACAGTTGTGACTTGACAACAATTATGTTTTCAGATAAGCTGTACCAACAACTTCTTTTGAACATCAACCCTTACTCATAAGTGATTCTCACTGAACTCAACTTTGCTTATTCGTTGGTCATAATGATTAACTGAGATTTCCATTACTATTGTAAAGTATAATAAAAAAACTTCTGGCCCTGCATCTGCTATATATTAGAGCTTTTCTTTAATAATTTCCAGTGATCCTGAAGTTTTGTCAGAATATAAATTGATAACAACAGAGAACCTATTCAAGAACACTCCTATAATTTGCAGTAATCTTTCAATTTGAGTTTGACTGTTCACTAATTACAGCCTTCTGTGATGAACTCAAGCAGTACTACTAATTAAAACACAAAGAGTAATTGGAATCAAGTTACATTAAAACAAACCGTTTACATGAAGCTTTAAGTAATGCACTATGAATGATCTGAAACCATGCTGAAAGTTAATGTGATAATGAAAACATTACAAGGTTTATAAATGGAATGTGCTTGTAAGGAAAGGGAATTTCCAGCCAACATTGTATAGTCCAGGTTGGTCTTTGTTCTAGTTATCAATTTATTATAACACTTATAGCCCCTGTAGTGCTAAGTTCTCCCATGCAGATCAATACCTGTCTGCCTACAGCTCTGCCTGTCTCTTTGGCAACTGATCAACCTGGACCATGGTTGGCTTGAGACATTGTTGGTCAGACATTCTACACCATGAGAGGGAGTGGAAGGGATCATGGTCATGGTCACAGGAGGATGTCATCACTTTCCCCTGTGCTAAATGGACAGGAGCACAGCCTTCCCCCTGCTGAGAAGCCTCCGCAACATCAGTGGGAGTCTCTGTGTCCACTTATCTCTGTCCATGTCCATGGGGCTATAAACAACCAATTGAGAGTTTTTGGCATTGCCACCTAAGGTGCAGCATGAATATTTGCTTGGGAGGAGGATGACAGCAGTGGGGCAATGCATCCTAGTTGGAATTGCAATCAGCAAGTAATTTGGTGAAGTCAGCCTTGAAAGGCTGTTGTTATCTGTTTAAGCAGCTGAGCTATACCTGTATGGATACTAGTGGCATCAAATGGTCATTCTGAGGTTGCAGGAATTTTCAGCCGTTTGCTCTGGGAATTCCTTTGTTTAATGTGGGCTCCTAACCACTTCCTGCTACTTCAAGAGGAGAAGTTCTATATGCTTTGCAGAAGCAAGAAAACAGGCAACATTAGCTCATCTCGCAACTGCTGATATGTAGCATGTAGTCTACTTGCAGCCAAGCCATAGAGGCCTGAAATATGTTACTTTTGTAACTACTCTTTAAGCTTTTGGAATCTGCTTAAGTAAGGAGACTGAAGCAGATGAATATGATATGTAACTGTAAATAATCTTTCCCAGTAAAGATTTATCTTTTACACCTCAAAGCGCTGTGAGTCTGGATCTGTACCTCATCCACAAAGGTAACTAATAACTGCATACTTTCAAAACATTCTGTTACAGTGCAATTCTATTCCTATGGAGAAACTCAGGATCAAGCCAGTTCCAAAAGTCCCAACAATCCTCCATTCCACATCCCAAGATCCCCAATCCCATCTCCCTGCTGCTTCTGTAACCATCAGTACATCCCATGTAGCGCTCCCAGGAAGCAGGTGTGCCTTCAACCATGGGAGTGGTGACACAGTTCCATTCCACTGCATGAAAATACTTCTGCTCCCGGGGGAGTGAGCCGTGCAATGTGGAGTGCAAGTATGTCATATAGGGACCAGGAACTGAAACACTTGGGCCACCACCATTCACCATAGGCACCTGCAAAGGGCACACTCCAATTTGTTGCCACTAGAAGAAATAATAACTAGTGGGAGGTGGAGGAGGCTCATTCCCACTCAGCAGGAGCAGGTGGGAGAAAGAACAGACCAAAACACTTGACAGTAATTTTAAAAATGAATCTAAAAAGCCCACTTAGGTACCTAAATCTGACCGCTAGGTCCCAGATTTAAATTTCTGAGAAGGATAGGAAGGCAGGGTGGGAGGCTTTCTTTTGTCATATTGTGTGCATGTTGGCCTCAACCATAAGTCTAGTGGAAGAGTACCATCTTGCAGGCCCTTCTGAACTTGGTCAGCTCTGATAGGGCCTGGATCTCAGCTGACAACATTCCACCAGGCTGTACATTACCAGTAGGTTGGGACTCTTCAAGTTGTATATGGACAAATACAAGGGTTTCAGTCTAGAGAACACAGAGTAATCCCTGTAAGAGATCTTGGCTGACTTTCCTTTCATTTAGCTGCCCTATGACCTTGAAAGGCTACTTTGTAGGGTCAGTAGATTCTCTGAATGGTTTAAGATGTGGTATAGGAGGAATAGGCCTGATAATCCTGAAACTAACACCAAAGGTTATACAACAGATAAATGTGATAGATGTTAAGAACAAATAAGCACATTCTACATTGAAATTCTACACTTTGATGAATATGCATAATGCCACAGTAGAGACTATGCACTCTTTCAGTCAGACTAAACTCAGTGAGGAATTGCAAAGTATTGGAAATCTTAATGAAGCTGTAATATGCCTTAAAGATTATCCTTTGATGTTGCTCATTTAAAGTTTGATATGCCTTTTCTACAAGAACAGATACCTGCCATTGTGTTGATTCCTCCCCCCCCCCCCACATAAGATAACAAGGAGGTTACCTGTAGGCTCAACAGTTCAACTCATTAATTATTTTCTTTAATCTACTAGGAAGCACAGAAACAAGAACCGTTAGTTGCTATCTACAATCATCAATTCTGATCAACATTCACTGTAACTCTGACTGTGACAAGGAACCACACCAGAGTCAGTGAATGTGGCCTTCTCCTTGACATCATAGCAGTACTTCATGGTCATTGTTTTTGATGCATAGAGTTTGGGTTGTTCTACTTGGAGAAAATCTGCCTTTATTTCTTTATTTTCCAGATTTCTACAATCTAGGCAGAGTTTGCCTTAAAAAACAAAACCCAAAGTGACTGCTCACCCACTACCTGATTGGCCCTCTTCCAGGAATGGCCCTCCGAGGTAATTTAGACACAATTAGGATGTAGCCTGTTCAGACCTGTTCTCACAGAGCAGTTTCTCTCAGAGCTTATTCATCTACCTCACATGGTTTCTGTTATGGGGTGAGGGAAGAAGATTATTGTATTGTAAGTCACTCTGAGACTCCTTTGGGCAGTGAAAAGCAGGTTATAAAAACTAACTCTTCTTCTACTGGGAAAGCGCTACTGAGAAGGTGCTGCTGGGAAACTCCCTACTGGAGAGCCACTTGTCCCCATGGCCTTATGGTGTTTCTGTGTCCCCACTATGGTTTCCCCATCTTCCACGCCATTGGTCTCAAATTTGCTTTGTTGTGATGGTCACCACTTCCTCAGATCCTGAAGCAAACAAACTCTACTTACCATGGCTGCTATTGGTTTTATCTGGCTTCCTTACCCCCATTTTATTCCCTTGTTCTATTTTTCTCCTTTTAATTGGATACTCTTTTAAAGCAAGTTTCAGAGAGTAGCCATGTCGGTCTGTGATCTAATTGTGAATTTGTGATCTAACTCAAATCTAATGGTTATGATTCCAGTAGCACCACAGACAAACAAGATGGTTAGAGTGTGAACATTTTCTGTTCTGACCAAGCAGTAATATCAGAGTTCTCTCAGTCTCACCTACCTCACAGGGTGCCTGTTGTGCGGAAAGAGAAGCAGCTTTGAGACTCCTTCAGGTAGAGAAAAGTGGCATATAAAAACAAACTTTTATGCTTCTTCTTTAGAAGAAGAAGAAGAAGAAGAAGAAGAAGAAGAAGAAGAAGAGTTGGTTCTTATATGCTGCTTTTCCCTACCCGAAGGAGGCTCAAAGCGGCTTACAGTCGCCTTCCCATTCCTCTCCCCACAACAGACACCTTGTGGGGTGGGTGAGGCTGAGAGAGCCCAGATATCACTACCCAGTCAGAACAGTTTTATCAGTGCCGTAGCGAGCCCAAGGTCACCCAGCTGGCTGCATGTGGGGGGAGCACGGAATCGAACCCGGCATGCCAGATTAGAAGTCCGCACTCCTAACCACTACACCAAACTGGCTCTCAAAGTAGAGTCAAAGTACCCTTGGTATCTGATGAAAGAAGCTTTGCCTCTCAACATATATATCGAAAATCTTGTTAGTTTCTAGGATGCCAGTAGATGCCAATCTAGCTGTTTTGAAAGTCTTTCTTGGCTGGAAAATTGGACTTAAATGTAACAAGAAATGATAAATTAACATTTACATTTGATTCATAACATCATATATGCCTATTAATAAAATCAACTATATTCCGGTAGGCAATGAAATTGTTTGACATAGTTAAGTGAGGCTGAAGAAAAGGAGAACAGAAAAAACATATTTACCAAAGTGATTTTGAAGCAGGAGGCTATTAATGTAATCAATTTGGATGGAAACCTAAGTAACATCAAATAACATTTGATCAGCTATAATTTTAAGGTAGTCATTCTATAGTAGTTCCTTTTTGGTACAAACCGAATACCAAAATGGTTGTTTAATACATGGCTTGTTGAGTCCAAAAGTTTTCTTCATTGCAGAAGAAAAAAAAGTTTTTATATTCCATTTTACCAAGGTACAGAATGAATTCAGCCATAGCTAATGAACATTCTCACAAAAACAAAATATATTCTCACATCTCATTTGATTTGTGCTATTGCCTTCCTATTCTTGAATACACAAAGGCAGCAGCTTTTATGGGCCACCCAAATAATTTTAATGGTTAATCTTCCAAACAAACGTTATTAACTGCTTGAAAGAGCATCTTAAACAAGCAACATAGTAAAGGAAAAAAATCAAGAGTTTGTGGCTATTGAACTTGCAACTCATTTGGGATTTGAATGTAGGACTGGGTACAGGCTTCCAAGTGCAGCATCTGAGATCTTACATACAGAGGCGAACAGGAGAAGAAGGTACCAGGTTTGCATGACTAGTCGCTCTCGTTCATTCTCCAGCAATTCTCCAAGGAATATTCAAATGCATTGATAGCTTTCTTCATTTTATAGAAACAAGAACAAGGGGCATAAACAAAAATTGTAATGATATTGAAATCATCCTACTGACCTCCTTCTCCTTAGGCAGTGATCTCTTTCACAACCTGCCTCCTCCACCCTGCCTTGGGTTGGTACTTGTTCCAGAGTTACTGAGGTGATGTTTTTCCATTTTGATTCCTACTTTTCCATTTGTAAGCTACCCTCCCACCCTGACTTGAGGTACTACTTAATCTCTAGTGACTGGGGTGACTTTTCTCAAACTTGATTCCCACCTTTGCATTTATAGACTACCTTCCACCCTTGTTCCAGAGTGACTGGACTGAATTTCCTTCATCTATATTTCACTTTTAACCCCCCACCCACCCACACCCAACCCTGCCTTGGGGTACTGCTTGTTTCACTGTGAATGGGGAAAGGGGAAGATGGCTCAATCACATCATCAGGGGCTAGAGTGTGAGAGTGGCTGTGTGAGAGTTTTCAGAGTTGTCACCTACGCAACAACACAAAACTGTGTTGGGAAGGGAGGCTACTGACATCAGTAAGTTGGAGGGTGGTGTGGTCTTGGTGATCCATCCCCCCTTCCATGTGTCAAGATTCCCAGTTCCAATTCGCTGCTGCTCCTGCTTCTACTGCTTCACCCACACCAACTACACCCCAGCTCAATGCCAGGAAAGCGTTGTGCCTCTCACCTGCTCCAGGCTTAGGCGTGGGGACACAGATCCACTCTGCCACATATGTTTATGTTTATTAAATTTATAACCCACCACTTATGGCCAGGTAGCTGTAGGCAGTTCATATCAAACAAACAACAGTTAAAATAGAGAAACAACCCATTCAACTGACCCTCACCCACCCACCCACCCACCCCCTCCTGTAAAGCAGCGGATTACACATGCCACCTCAGATCTACGGTGGGGTGTTCAGAGGAGGGACCTGGTCAATGTTCTACCACCCTACCTCAAGCAAATGCCTAGCCGAAGAGCTCTGTTTTACAGACCCTGCGGAACTGCAAGAGCTCCAACGGGACCTTAGGTCTCCCAAGAGCTCATTCCATCAGCTGGAGCCAGGACCAAAAAGGCCCTGGCTCTTGTCAAGGCCATGCGTATGTCTCATGGGATGGGAACCACCAATGTGTTCTGATTCATAAAGGGTATGTATGTATGTATTTATGTATTTATGAATTTATTTATTTGGATTTTTATACCGTCCATTCTTTACCAACCCTTGGGTCTCAGTATGAGACTCTAAGGCTCTGTGCAGTTCCACCATCCTTTAATGTTATTATGTTAATGTTATTGTTGTTGCCACCTTACTGTCACCAGAATGATGTTACCTGTACCATTTTGTTGTTTCATGTAAACTTCCCTGAGCCTTCGGGGAGGGTGGTATATAAATAAATAAATTAAATAAATAAGAAGACACTAGGCTCAAACCATGTATGGCCCAACATACATAGAGATACTTCTGCACCTGGGGAGTCACCCATGCATGGCGGAGTGATAGATATGTTGTGACCATGTTTGTGGCCATGAGCCACAACACTTGGCCACCACCATTCTCTGGAGGCACCTGCAAGGGCAGCAACCCATGCAAGGGCATCATCACCAGCATGCTCTGTGCTCACACAGCCATCCTAAAATATATGGGGAGGATGGAGGACAAAATGTTGTGTGGGAAAGGAAGTATGGGTATGAATAAATCCTGTTCGGGACTTTGTTCAATTTTATAATGAAGAAAGGGGTAATTTCAGAAATAGGAAGTTTTCTGTTATGATCCATGAAATTTTGCAAATGCAATGGGATTGACTGTGGGAAGTACAGTACAAGATTACAGTGGGCTCAGGAAATGATGCAAAAACAATCTACTATGAATCCCTGCATTTTATTTACAATCCACTTCATCCAGTACATTTTATTTTTGACTATTATAGACTTCAGATGAGTTTTGGTTTATGTTCTCCTTCAAATTGCATGGCCAACTTTATCAGAGAGATACTAATAGACACTCCATGAGCAATTTCAGTCAACAAGGCAGTCATCAAAAAATTATACCAGTGAAACTGTAGCCACTTCTGCTATTTTTAGAAGATGGGAAGGCCAATAAAGTGTAGGGGTGAAGGTTAACAATTACACAGTGAGTGCATTGAAAGTGATAAGTGGCTATATTTTCAGACAGAAAAGATGAAGAGAAACTGTTGAGTCATATGCAGTGCTGCCCCAGGAAGGATATTGATTTATCTGCCAATTGAACCCCTTTGATCTAAAACAAATGCCTGGCTTTTGCATCGGTAGTTGTTATTTTACAAGCACTTTGATGGTATCTTTCTATGTTGTAACCCAGGTGGTATCACAGCTATGTTGCTTTGCTCTGCTGCTTCATTTTTCTTCTTAAAGTGAGAGAAGAAGCATAGCTTTTTATGGAAGGGAAAGAAATCTATGGACCAGTTTGTCCCAGGTCTTACACTCCCTTCTAATGCTTAGTTGCATGGAAGCCATGACCAGGACTTAGCCTGTGCAGCCTTTACCATCTGGGGCTTGGGAGCAGGAAGAGGAAGGCGTAACTGTCAATCAGCCTCATGGTCCAGCTAAGGGATAGGATCCAGAATGGCCAGAGATCTATTCATGCATCTCCTGGATTACGTCAAAGGCTGGGTGCAGCTCCAGGCAGTCCTGGGATCTAAAATTGCCTACCTTTCCTTTATATTAGGAGCTGCTGCACAATCTCCAGCCCACGATATGCTTGCTGTTTTTTGGCTTTCCTCAACAGGCACACTAGAACTCCTCTTTTGCCCTACATGGTTTACTCAGGAAGTGGAGGCAAACACTAGGCTAGCCTCTGAAAGCAGAGGCATGAGCAGCCTGAGCAGCAGCTCACCCAAATTTAAATGGTGAAAATCAAGGAAGTGACCTCAGGTGCTGCAGAAAAAAGGCATTTGACCATAAAGATCCTCTGGTACCTTAAGGGGTTGAGTTTCCTTGGGTTGGTTTTGCTCCCCTCTCCCCTGACACACACACAATTTATTCTTCTTGAGCTGGGGCCATACATCCAGGGGTTTATCTGCACTGGGCTTTTAAAGCTGATTGGGTTTAGATAAATAAAAGCCATCTACACTCGATACTGATTTACAGCCAGGATCCCCCCCCCCCCATATACTGACATTGTGCTGAGGTTTCTCCTAATTGGTTGGTATGTGGCATTTTCAACCTTTTTGAAAATGCTGCATGGAAATGTTCTACAAATTTTATGACCTAGGTTCCCTATGTTTAATGGACTCTCTTCCCATGTACCTCCTTGTGCTTATTGCAGTCCTCATTCTGCCAACTACTGGCTGCTTCTCTACTTAAGGTATCCCACTGGGCATCAACTACAGCCCACACCTTCCTTACTGTAGCTCCTACTTTGTGGAAAGGGATCCTTGAGGTGGATGAAGGGGTGCCATCTCTAAACATTTTCAACATGTGCTGCAGAGCTATTTTATTCACCACAGCTTTTAATAGAAACCTAAAGAGCTCAGATTATTGCAGGCTTGTGTTAATTCACATTATTTCCAGGTTATATCAGTATTTGCAAGAGGGATTTTAAAATCATGATACCCTCTTTAGAAAGGTGGCTTTTACCAAAAGATGGCTTCCTGGTCTAACGCTTGTGAGAGCTTTGGAGTTAAGCAGGGCCAGACACAGTTAATGCTTGTATGTTAGGCCTTCAAGTAAAACTTATATTCCTCTGTAAAGCACCACATATGTTGAAGATGCTGTACATCATTATTGTTACTATAAGATTTAGTAATTATTCAGAACTTACCTTCTTTCTTAGCTCAGATGACTGAAAGAAAAATGTATCCTGAGATTCTTGTTTGTTCTTAGATAAGCACAGAAAGACTTTAGGGCCAAGTCCAGTCAAAGGTGTGGAAGACAGCTGGGAGAGGAGAGAAAAACACATTGAACTATGAGGAATTTTTATTTTGCTGTTCAAAAAACCACAAGTTGCCGATTAAGTCAATTCTTCATAAACAGAGAAATATTAAATGGATTTGAAAACTGTCTTCTGTTCAGCAAGTTTATCCTGAGATGGTTTATATAAAAAGAAGTCTGTCAAAAATAAAACCCAGCGGTCTATTAAGGGCAGAAAGAGACATTACAGAAGATATGGAACTACCACAGAAAATGGCAGCCACAATGTCTACTTCTCCACCTCTTCTCTATAATGTCTTGTGAAACGTACCATGGGATTACACACCTTCTTATCCCTAGTGAGATGGAAACTCACATTCTGAAAAAGAAGCCATGTGGAATTTTAGGAGATTCCATAGAAAAATGTAGAATCTAAGCACAGAAGCATCAGTTTTAGTTTAATGTGTTCCATAATAATGAGCTCTGCTCCAAAGTAGACAGTTTACTGGCCTCATTCTGATCAAAATCTAACCCCAAGAGAGCAATCCTAAGCAGATCTACTCAGAATCCTACCCAAGTCTTTTCAATAGGATGATACTGTAATTTTCAAATATGTTTTTTGTGGACATGATGGCTGAATTGCTTGCCACACTCGTTCTATTTTTTTGATCCACGCACAAAAGCAAATACACAAACTAACCAAATGAAAAGTGATTTCCCCCAGGCTGGACACCAAAGAGGACATGAAGTCAGCTGAAATCAAAAGGGACATCCCATTAATGAACTTTGGTTCTAAGGGTGACAATATTACACAAGACAATACCCTTTTCCTTGTTTTACAGCAAGGGAACAAAGGATTATTAACATGGATTCCAATTTCCTTTTTTACATTACAGCTCTGGGCTTCACTAAAGTGCTTTTCTCTTGTTCCATATCATGCCAGAACACATTTGTGCTGCTCTGTAACGTGTAGAAAACATCAACATTTTTTGCTCTGATAATGTAATAATACACCATAGTAACATGATGGACGACTCACTTAGTCACATGCTTCAGCATTCTTGTGCTCCATTTTTTATAGAATGAAAAACATTTCCAATTATTTAACGTTGTATTAACTTCCAGTTTGCCTCATCCGGATTTGATTTATTGTACAGCTCCTTGCCAGAACTGCTGATTCCCTATAAATCATTGCATGCAAATCAATAACATGAAATCAAACAAATCAAGGGACCAAACAATATTTCATTACCTCAGTTTTTACAGTTCCATATAAACTTAATTAAAGTTTGTGATTAATTAAATTTAGTTGTCATCAGCACTGCTGTATATAAACCATTTAGTTTCCAAGTCTTCTGTAGGACTTTGTACAATCATTATACGCTATAGTTCTGTAAGAGAATAAAGCTCAAAATTCTAGAAGTGGGGGTGTTGTCACATCTGTTCTGGAGTATTCCAGTGATCCATGAATCTGGTCTCTAAATCAGTTGTATCTGACTTCTTGTTGTCTCACACATTTATCCCCAAAAGACTTCCTTGAAAGCATTTACTGAGGAAGGTAAATATGCCGTTCTGAAAATTTATGGATACTTAGCATTCCTTATGAGGGGACAGTGATTTCCACTAATTCTTCCCCTTCAACGGGGCCCATTGAAGGTCTCCTAATTGATTCTTTAGGAGTCAGGGACGCATAGCAGAAAATTGTCCTGAGAGGGGAAAAGGTTGAAATTGTCACCCTCTCTTTAGGTTGGATATATACTGTCATTAGGACTACAGGAGATCTAAGGATTGTACATTCCTAACAGTGATGAATGGGGAGCAAGACTATTTTCAGTTCTTAGAGAGGCATTACTGAGATCTTGTAATCTTTCATCCCCATGGGTATACCGGACAGTCATAATTCAATCATCCTTAACCCCAAGTGTACACATATTTTCCAGTTTACAAAAGACAGATGGTTTTGTCCAAGAAAACTACCAGGGGCTCTGGGTGACAGCTAATTTGGCTGGAGGGACAGTGAACAACCCTTTTCCCCACTTAAAAGAACAAAAAATAGCAATCCTATCAGTCATTTGCTTAAGGTCTCTTTTGGGATACCAGCACCACCAAATTTTAGAAGTTCAGTGACTGAGGATTGAGAAGTTATATATTCTCCATTCTCTTCACTTCCCAAAAAAGTTCTCTGTTAATTCTAAAAAGACAGATGTAATTACTGACAGCCTTATGGTGGTTTTTTGAGCCCACTTCTGATTTACCAGAATTCAGAGTTTAATAATTATAGCAACAAAAATAAAGAAAACTAATATGAAATGCTCATGTTTCCCAAAAGGGTGGGAGTTAATTAATTTTTAATACATTAAAAATATGTTAAACATTTATTGGGGGATACTACCATATATGGTCATGTCGACCCACCCCTCCCAAAACGGCCAATGATAGGGCTGGAGGGGGTGGGCAGGGGAGAGGCCCCAGATGGGCATGTGCACAGCTATGCTTCCCAACCCTATTATGCACAATCACTTCATTTCTATGGTTTCTCAAAGCCTTATGGATGTTTCAGGGGTTTCTCTACAGTAAAAAAAATTGAAAAAGGTTGGCCTATTAGCCACTAATAGAAAATACCTCAATTTTTAAAAAGAGCCATATTTTGTTTTGCACTGAGCCAGGATATGTGCTGTATGTATACCCCCCACTTATTCAGCTGAACAGCTATAGCAATGGATGGGCATGAACTGGTTCACAAAGTAAGGCTTCTAATGATTTTTGGTCAGTTCATAGAGCAATGTTTGTGTAAGGGAGCCTAACATGAACATTCCTTGATCTTTGTTGCTGTTCATAGTAATTTATAATGGTTTGTGAATGGATACATTTCCAGCCAGTCCTTGCTCCAAACTGTAGACAAAGCTCCAAGACAACAAAAGGGAGGAACTTCAAAGCAACAAGATGTATAGAATTCTCCAGCTTCAGATGGTTTTCTTTTTTTCTTTGTGTCTCAGGTTTCTATCAACTTCCTGGCTGCTCATCATTTTCAAGAGAGCTTCCCCCCTCCTTTGCTGGCTTGGGTTCTATTGTCATTTTCTTGCACAGAGTTTGCAAAATCCTGCCCCCTCCACCTTAGTGCTGTTGGGTTTGCACTGTCACTGGTTGATGGACATATTGCACTGGTTCTACTGAGCTTGCAAAAGCCCCCCCCCCCACCTTCAGTTTCTACTGCAGAAATTCTTGGAGATTTTGATTCTGTTCTGCTGAGCTTCTGTTCTGCTGAGCTTCTGGTTATCGAAATAATGATAGAATGCAAATTCTCTTCAGAAATGACTCCTTTCAACATTATATGGTCATGATGCCTGAGGAGTTTCTGTTAATTTTTTGTGTGAAGAAAACACACCAGCGATGCAATTATCACTCCAATATTCTCAAACATTTCCAGCAAAGGTGCATTTGTTATACTTAGATGTGTCGGTGGATTTAATTTGCTTTTGTAAATGCTAGAAAGTTGTGCAAATATTGCCACCATTTGCTGACAGTTCTCCTCATTTAGTGGTATTTGTTCTATCATAAAGTTCCTCTATGCACATGTAAATCCAGGAAGCAAACACAAAGTAGGGAGTTACTGAGCAATGGAATTTCTTCTGATCTGCAGAAATGACATTTTGAAAAGTAAATAAAGAAGTTCAAATTATGATATTTGATGGTGTTCTACTTCCCCCCCCCCCGAAATATTGACATGGTGATGAGAAAGTAAATGACTTTCACCATTTTGATTCAAAGGCAAAGTCCTCAGTATTATAATGCTTCATCATTCCTTCCCTCTTCTCTCCAGATTCTCCCTTCTTTCATCTTGCAATACACCAACTGGTTTGTGATCAGTGAACAAACAAATGTTCAGGCAGATGGACTGATCGATCCTTTACACTCCATTTCCCCCCACACTGCCTCAAGGGTTTTCATTGTTACTGCTTGGGATACCATTTGTACTTCCTTACTTCTACTGCCACTTATCACACTTCTTCAACCAATCACATTTCACATGATTCCTTCCCCTGCAAAGGTGCCCTTCATTTAGAAGCCAGATTCTCTATGTGCCTGCCTCATCGTGCCAATCAGGGCCAACAGGAAATAGCAGATTGTTGGCATTGCAATCAACAAGCCTTGAAGGACTGTTGTTAAGCTGATTAAGCAGCTAAGCTGTACCTGTGTGCTCACTAGTGCATCAAGCAGCCACAGATGAGGTTGCCATGACAAAAAACTCTGAGCTCATGTCCTGTGGATTCCTTTAAGGTGGGCTTCTGCCCACTTCCTCTTTCTTCAGGAAGAGCAGATCAATACATGTGCCTTATGCAGAAGAAAAGAACAGCATCCTTTAATAAATCCGATTTGTCTTTTTAGCCACCGAGTCATACTGTTGACTCATGTTCAATGTATGGTCTACTAAGACTCCTAGATCCTTTTCGCACATGATACTGCCAAGACAAGTCTCTCCCATCTGTATTGTAGTCCAGATAAATCCTGTCATCAAGTGGTTATCTGAAGTGCTTTGGCTGCTCCATGGCTGCACAAGTACAGAACGTCTGGGACACAAGAGCAAGGAAACGAAAAAACATAGTTGGACTGAACAGGAAGCAATGGCTATTACGAGCGATTCAAGAAACTGCCCTGAGAGTATTTACAGCTGGTAAGGTTTCTAACCAGGAAAAGAAATTTAGGACTGCATAAAATGCTTGTCCATTTTATTTTTTTTTCCCAGGCTGAAACTACAGCTTCAGGACATACCTGGAGATTTTGGGGGTGCAGTCTGAGGATGGTGGGGCTTGGGGTATAATATCATAGAGTCCATCTTTCAAAGCAGCCACTGTCTCTAAAGAGGCCCAGAAAGGACACCAGATAGCATTAGTAGGGCTGCCTGAATGCATGATGTAGTCAGAGCCATTTCCATGCATGCTGCCCACCCCCAAAATGCTTCCTATTCCTTTCTTTTTTGACTGTTGTTAATATTTTGTTGTTACTTCATTCAATGCTCCGCTTGAGATTATTGTGTCTTTTCCCCCCACCCTCATTTATTTGCTATGGGACCACAAGGCAGAGTAGCAGCTGTATACTATCACATGAGGCATGATTTTGCAAAGCTAAGCCCAAATGATTATGATGTTATCCATTCACTTGCATCCAACCCTCGGCGGTAAGTTTTCTCCATTCGTCTCTGTCAATGACTGCTTCTTTTAGTTGGTTCATGGTCATCCCTGTATCAGCTTTGATCATGTCGAGCCAACGGATCCTTTGGTGACCACGTTTCCTTTTGCCGCTAACCATGCCAAGCATTAATGATTTTTCTAATGAGTCTGATCACATGATGTGTCCAAAGGAAGTGAGCTTTAGCCGTAATATCTTGCCTTCTAATGATCTTGTTGGAGAGTTACGCAAATGATTAAAGTTCACCCACTGAAATCAAGGAGTCTTACAGATTTCCGTCTTCTCCCTGGATCATGGCCATGGATCTTTTCTAGACAACTATACAAATGAGACCAGAAGCATTCTTGCTGGGCTAGATGAATAATGATCTGGAAATTAATCACGGCACTTTGTTTATGTACATGGTAATGGCTGCAAGTCTTTTATACGTTCAGAATTAGAAAATTACAAATCTGCCTACAGTAAGAGATTAGATTGTAAAGTTGTTAGAATAAGCCATAATGGCCAAACATACAGCATGGGTTAGAGAAGAAAAACCAACTTCCTTTATGATGCATTAGAAACCTTTTATTGGCTTTTTACAGGAAAAAGGAAAAAATGATTGGATCACCTGTGATTTTGAAGATTAAAGAAAGTGTAGATTTGTGTTTAATCTAAATATGAAGAAACAGATGTCTGGAATAATCAAAATAGAATGTATCATTTATGGATTCACAGTTTGGTGGGATGGAGAAGCTAAAAAGAAATAAAGTTAATAACAATAAGAATAATAGAGTGATATAATATAAAGGATGCAAGATACCTGATTTTGCTATTTCTTCTTGTGTTATGTTTCCCCTTTTTTCTTTTTCTGTAATGGCTGTTAAAAAAATTACATGCCCCTGGATTTTTTCTTACCATGAAAATTATACTGTAGCCTATGCAATATTTTGTGTTTAAGAATCCGGAAAACAGACCTGTCAGTGCGAAAAGACATCAGCAGGAGATGTTTACCAAAGAGATAATGAGGCTGAAAGTGACAGAAGCTTAAGGAGGAGCACTTCTTTACAAAGTTTACCTGTTTCATCTTAGCAGTGATCCCTCTGTGGGAAGGAAAGTCTTCAAAGACATTCTAATCCCTCAAATAGATAAGCTTTTGCACTTAAAACTGGGAGGCTCTTCCTAAGAGCGGCTCAGTCAAATTTGACACAGTCAAGGATGCTTTGACAACTCTGACAACAAGACACATCCTCACAGTACTTCATGCAAAACAGCCTGCTTGAAGAGATATCTGAAGTTTAGGATCCTGCATTTAATTTCTTGAACCCCACAAGCCAAGGCAGAGTCATGGATGGGGAGGAGTGCTCATAAGAACATAAGAGCCCTGCTGGATAGATACGGAGGTAATTTGGGGGCCCCAAGGCAATGAAGACCCAGTTCTGACACAGTTGAAAATAGAAGGAAGATTTACAGGTGGCTTGGAGTCCTGAGACAAAGAAGAGGAGACCCAAATGCAGAAGCAAGCAATAATGTCCATTGACATGGTGACTAGAAGATCCAAGACCATCAGAGACAAGGCAGACTCTATAGCACCCCACAGTGACTCTTGATATGGTGGCCCACAACTCTGAAAAAGACTGGCCATGCACAATGATCACCTTGCCAGCAGGGCAAGTGAGAAGCTGGCTCAAAGCCCTGAGTCCACCTAACATCCAATCTCCAACAGGAAAGAGCAGACCAATATTGGAACAGTTTGGCTCAAATCTGCTGTCACCGTCCTATTCTCAAGAAGGGCTAGCCATGCAGAGCAATCACCTTGCCAGTGGGGCAAGTAAAAGGGAATAGCCCCGGAGCCCTGGAACAAATGGTGCCATAAAAGGAAGACTTGACAAGTTGCCTTGAGAAAAGCCTTGGCCGTGCACAGCAATCACTTTGCCAGCAGGGTAAGGGAAAGGGGATAGCCCTGGAACAAAGGGAGGAACCCCCTACTCCTGTTTCATAACCACAGCAGCCTGTAGCCTGCAGCCAGTGTTTGAAGAAGAGATGGAAAATCTGAATAGGATGTGACAGCTTAGTGGCATGCATCAAATACACTTGATATACATGGGCAACGATAATCTGGCCAGCAGTTTTATGAAAAGAGAATAGTTGGAGAGCCATGGAACAAAGGAAAGACTCCCCAGACTCATGAACACAGTATGTGTCATTCCCCAGTCAGGCTCTGGCTTGCAACCAGTATAAGAAGGAATGATGGAAAGGCAAACTAGGATGAGACTAGACGCAGCAATGTAGATTTCTGACCCACACCAAACATCCCAGAAGGATTGTACATGTTCAGCAACCAAACTGCCAGTGGTGTGAATGAAAGAGGAAAGCTCTGGAACCATGGAACAAAAAAGAGAGAGAGACCCCCCCCCCCAATCATGTAGTCAGCAATCATGTAGTCAGGCAACACAGTGCATGCTGGACTGCAGTGCTGCCCCTGGACTGGAAGGCATGTCTCCTGGCAACCCGGGAGCATTGGGATACATCGCCCCAGGAAGACCCCCACCTGGGGAAGGAGCTACCATGTCGCCATTGAGCCCCAACAGGCTGGCACCAGGGCAGAGGGCCCCCTTATATGGCTGGGGGCAGGACAGAATGGCACATCCCCCAGAGGATTCCCTGAAGCTCAGAGGAGGCATGGGCAAGCTCAGCTGGGGGTGGGGCAGAGTGCTGCAGTCCTCGGATGCTTTCCCGTGGCAGGGGTGGAGGTGGCAGGACCTCAACTGGGGCTTGTTTATCTTACCAGCTGCTTTCCTTCCTCACACACAGAATATTCCCTTTGTTTCTTCTTTCTTGCTGGGCAGCCCTATATCTATTTTCTTCTTTTTTGTCTGTCTATGGTTGTCCCAATCTTTTATGTTATGCATTTTGATACCTGTCTAGCCCATAGACTTGAAGGAAGAGAAAAAAATCATCTGCTTCTTTTCAACTTCTTTAACGGAACACAAAAGGATTGTGAAATTTAACTTGGAGGAGAAAAGGTCAGGTGGATTTAGGGTTAGAATGTATGGGGTGAATAGATAATAATAACCATGGTAACTTTGTAATCACAATAAGTTAAAGATACTTTGTTGCCAAGAATCAGGTTTTTCTGCTTTTCCACAAGGTCCTTGAAACTCTGAGGAGAGGTTTCGCTGACTGTTAAGATTTTCAGGGCAGGGACACATAACCAAGTCCCCCAAATCCTTTGCTATACACTGACCAAGGGATTACTACTTTCTTAAGAGATGTCTCTCTTTTTACTGGCAGGGATTACTTATCTAGACCAGAAGTTCTGTGCCTTTTTCAGCTCAAATGGTTGAGGAACTTCCATGATCCACTGCTCCTCTTTTAGCCTCCTTACCATTCCTTATGGGGAAGGCACTGGCAAACCACCCCGTATTGAGTCTGCCATGAAAATGCTAGAGGGCATCACCCCAAGGGTCGGACATGACCCGGTGCTTGCACAGGGGATACCTTTACCTTTACCATTGCTTAGTCGGTGCTAAACTCATCTTCAGGGCAATTCCTGTGCTAAACTCATCAGGGCAATTCTGCACCCAATAAATATAGTGAAATGCTTACCTTATGAAGACACCATATTTTTGGTATTTTGTACAATGTCACCAACCTCCCATGTCCATCCAGCAAACCTCAAGCAACATCCTCCATTTTAAAGTGCTAGTTTGGGAATCACATAAAGTGGATTCCCCAACCTAAAAAGCACAAGCTACAGGAGAGCAACTAGCAGGCCACACGCTAAAGAAATGTATGGAGGCAAAGAAGTCCTATCTTTGTCTCCAATGTCCCACCCTTGTACCTGCCTCCCTCTCCCTTCTCTCAGGGATGGATTTTTTAAAGAGTAAACTGCCTGGAGCAACAAATAGGTGTTCAATTGTTCAGGCAAAGCCAAAAAGAATATTCCCCCAAAGTTGTCACACAAAGCATGCCTCTCTAAAGTCCCCCCCCCCAAAAAAAGATCAGGAATGAGATTAATTTTTTTTAAATTCCAGACTCATGATTCCATAAGGGGTGCCATTATAAAAAGCACTCTGCCTCTATGAATAGATGCATAGGCATTTCAATGGAGAATTTATACTTTAAAATATTAGCGGGCATTGTGAAAGGGGATTAGCTGCCTGGCTTGACTGACAGGCGGAAGAGAGTCATATGTAAAGTGTGTTGCTTTCTTCTGTGCTTGTGGAGTGTAAGAAGTGCATGAAGGCAGCAGATGAAAGCAAGAGAGCCAAAAGGTGAGGAATGGCCGTACGTGCAATAATTTTTAGCACTACGCCATTTCACTGGTGTAATGCTGTTTTTTTCAATGTGAGGAAGTGCCCTCCACTCTCCATTGTCATTTCTTAACTGACACTCTCTTCAGAATTCTGTTTGAATAGCCTGTAACGCAAAGGTTCTCTAACTCTGTTAGGCATTAATCTGTGAGACACTCCGAGCCCTCTCAATAACCAGATTCAATAACCAGACTTCATTGAAAAAATGCAATTGGTTCATCATGGGGTCTTTGCCAAGACTGGGATCTCTGAATGAAGACTCCCCTGATCAACCTTGAGCACTCAGCCTCTCCCAGCACCAAACGGTTTTAAGTGCAAAAACATGTGAAGGATTCAGTCTGTTGGAGGACCCAAAGGAGATAGTCACCCTGGCAATGAAGATAGAGCATGGCCTTTCACGCCTAGAGACTAGCACAGGAAGAAAACCACTGCATTCCAGAGACATAGCAACTGAAGGCCTTGAGACCGTCAATCTAACAAGACAGTGATACTAACCAGGATGTCATAAAACAAGCTATAGAAGAGAGACATTTAAGAGCAGAGACATGGCAAACATCTAACATCATTCCAACATAACCCTTGACAATCCATCACACTTGTCTTCTCATGATGTAAAGTATGATATAGCCTGAGTTTAGTTGTTTTCGTTTCTAGGGACCATTGATGCTTGATTTGATCTAGACACCAATTATTTGACTTAGAAGTCCACAGTATACATTAAACTCTCCTCCAAAACCACATTTCAAATGAATCAATGTTGTTCGTCATCTTTCTTTATTGTCCTACAAGTGCATCTATAGAATAACAGGGAATACCATAATATGAATTAGCTTTAACTTGATCTCAAGTGAAATTTCCTTATGCTTGAATCTTTGATAGATCTTCATGGCTGCCCTTCCCAGGCGTCATCTCCTTCTGATTTCTTGGTTGCTGTCTACCTTTTATGGTGATTGAACCAAGGAACAGAAAATCTTGACCAATTTCAATTTCTTCACCATCAGATTTAAAGATATGTAATTCTTCAGTAGTCATTACTTTTGTCTTCACTAATCTGGCTCTATAAAATTTCATAGCTATCTTTATTATTATTATTGTTTTTGTTGTTGTTGTTATTGTTGTTGTTGTTATTATTATCAATTTCCCACCTCCCCCCCAAACCCCTAAAGCAGTAAAAACTAATACAGATAAAATAGCCTATTGACCAAGAATTGCGCCAAAAAACTAATCCTACACTAAATCCCACATCCCATCTAAAAAGGGAGGTGGAGGGATGCTGATGGAGCTCGCTACCGCCATTTTATAAGGTGGGGGGATGATCTTGTGTTTTGTACTGTTGTCACAGTAATGAGAGTGACAAAATGGAATTTAAGTGGAAAAGAATATTCAATGAACATGAAAGGCATGGTAACAGTAAAATATGTGCTTTAATTTGTGCTTGGATTTGTCATCTTTTTGTCTGGAATAATAATGGCTTCTATGAAAGAGGACAAAAATGGCTAGAGTCAAGCTAAGCTAGGAAGAAAACAAAAGTCATAACCTTCTATCATAGCTTTTTCTTTTGTCTCTTCAGAAAGGACAGATGGTGCACAGAATAATATTTCTCTAGTTCAAAGCTTTCTGTCATTCTACTTTTAGTACACATTCATTAGACTGGCATTATACAAAGTTAACCTTTCCTGATATCAATTGAAACATGCAGCTCTATATCCATTTTACAGAAATCCTTTATGGCTGAAACATCTCAGAGACTGGATTTGTTTTCCGATTTACAAAACGGTGATGTTCAATAATCAAGTGAACTAGACTGCAGAGTTAAGAGCTTTGGTACAAACCAGCCTTTTCAAAGCACTGCTGACAACAGGATCCTGAGTCTTCAGCTGCATTAACCATATCACAAGTTGGTAGAGGTTTTAGCCAGAGGCATTTCAATCCACCCAAAGCTTTTATCAATACTGTTTAAAAAGAATAACAAAAACAGAGATAAGCAACATCTTATTCTGTCCTTTTGATTTATTTCACCTTAACAATATTTATAAATGCTACATGGACATATGCAAATGCCTCAGGACAACCCTAAGAACTTCAAGGATAGAAATAGGTATATAGATCCACCAGGTCTTCTCTGGTCAAACCCACCAAAAACACACACTATGAAAAACTTGCTAGTAAAAAAATTGTAATTAGTTTTTTTCCATTTTGAATACATATATTTTCAGAGACTTACTGTGCAATCCACATAAGAGTTACATGTTTCTGAGTCCATGGGGTCGATGGGTTTAGAAAGCTGTAACTCTAATTAGTATTAAAGTTTGAGTCCAGTGACACCTTTAAGACCAACAGAGTTTTATTCAAGGTAAAAGCTTTTGTGTGCACAGCACACTTTATCAGACAATGAAATGGGGGCTACAAGACCATGTATATAAGTAGAGAGTGAGCCATGAATTAATACACAACATAATTATTTACCAGATACAAGGGTATTACAGAAATAACCAAATTGTCCAGGTGATGCTCTGGTATTTTGGCAAAAACTCTATGGTAAAACTGTCTTCCACCACAGAGTCCCGTTTGATTCCAGTAATAATGCCTAGGCCTTCTTCTTTCTCCTGATAAGTACCCCCTGCCAGACATATGATCAGCAGCTGGGGGTAGTAGGGCTTGGCAGCGGAGGAGCCCTGCCTTCACTTGGGCGGGATACCTGGCACTCTAGCCCAAAGCCATCTCTTTCTGAACTAGAAGTGCTTACTTTATGTTAGCTCAACCTTCCTTCTGTTACAGATACAAGCAAGCATGTGGGAATATCTGACTGGAGACATTATGTAAAGAAATAAAAACTAAAAATACAGCTGGGTATATGAACATAAACCAGAGGTTTTCAATATTATGCCTGTGGGTACCAATATGACTGCCAAAACCTTTCTTGGTACTTGCCAAATTGTTTTTTAAAAGTGGGGAGGGGGCCATGCCCAGCATGCATCTGATTGGCCATTGGAAATCTGATAGTTTGTGCAGATTTTTTAAGTATGTGCTTTTGACTTTGAATATCTCTGCAAATACCTTTATTTTTATTTTTTTGTCACTACTCTTTTCAAGTGTAGTTTTAAATATTACTCCTTTACTCCCCTGCAACTTCTCAATTGGGTGTGTGTTGGGAAGGCTCTGCCTCCCATGACAGCCATGTTATGGTTATCTCCATGTCCTATGACTAACTTTTGGTGGTCGAGCACACCACCGTGTGCCAGAACTCAAAGGTGCTCACAGACCCACAAAGGTTGTGGAATCCCGACATAAATAATCAAAGAGAGAGTAAGCGAATAAGTCGTAATGAACACATTGTTGTTTGTTCAACTTGAAATTACCTTGAGCTCATTCTGAAATTTAGATTTCATTGTACTTTATGACACCACTAGGACTAGAATGGCTCAAATGGCTCATCCAAAATGGAAGGTAGCTCTGGAAGAGGAGTGATCTGGAATTCAATCCCTTGTTACCACGTAATGCACCTGAAATGCTCTTTTTTGTTTCATATTCTATGAATGATAAAAGAATATCATTTTCTATTCTATTTCAGTAAGCCAGCAACAAGGTGAGCAAGGTCACTAGCAAAATGCATATTGACATATCAGCTGGCTGAAAACTTAACCACTAAGAACATTATAAGAATTGTTTTCCATCTGTGGCCCCTCCCCAGACACAAATCTAATTGTCCTTTGGGACTGCTTTCTTTTCCTAGGTGTTAGCATGATGCAGTGGGATTTGTAAAACAATTGGCATACTGTGCGCATGTCTTTAATCAGTGCTACTCTTGTATTCTGCTGGGACAGATTAGATAAAGAATTGTCTCTAATTTCTAGTGAGAATTACTTGCTAATATTCAGAGAGGAGCTAATTGCTTTTCTCACATTGTGTGGAAGGAAGGTCTTTATTTAGAAGAAGGTATTTGATATAGAAAATATAGTTCCTGTTGCAGTTTATACTTATATTATTTTCCCACTCCTGGTACATGTAAGGTTCCAATGTACATAACTGGATGATTCTCAGAAGAAAGTTTGGCCATAAGAGAATGACAACAAACTAAAATTTAAAAAGGTTGTTAAGAAGGTAAATGTAACAATGGGTTGGCTCAGAAAAAAACAGAAGGTGCTTGACAACATTGTTCTTTCCTACTTGAGCCTTCCCCGAGCCACCCTGGCAATCCCAGAGAATCTGGTGTTCGTGGTTGCAAGACAAAAAGTCATATACTCTGGATACTGAAGTGAGGATGACAAACTGCCTCTTCGAAATCCTGCCTGTACTTCTGGAAGTTCTCGGTCCACATATTGCTGGAGCCTAGCTTGTAGGATTTTGAGCATAACTTTGCTAGCATGAGAAATGAGTGCAATGGTGTGGTAGTTTGAACATTCTTTAGCATAGCCCTTCTTTGGGATTGGAATGTAAACTGACCTTTTCGAATCCTGTGGCCACTGTTGAGTTTTCCAAATTTGCTGGCATATTGAGTGTAGCACTTTTACTGCATCATCTTTTAAGATTTTGAATAGTTCAACTGGAATGCTGTCACTTCCACTAGGCTTTATTGTTGCTCAGACTTCCTAAGGCCCATGTGACTTCACATTCCAGGATGTCTGGCTCCAGGTCAGTGACTACCCCCTCGTAGAATACATAGGAAACTTAATTTTTAACATTTTTACCATCATGCAGTGAATTTTTATCCAATACCCTTTAACCGCCACATATGATAAAAACCCCAATGTTATCATGACATCTCTAACATTTCCCATCAGGTTGATTTTACATTCTATTGATACCTTTAGGAGTTACATACTACCTATAAAACCTTTTGTACCAGTTTTCTTTTAACACTTGACATTTTGTAAGTTTTAGGTTTTTACCTCAAAATGACTCCCATTCTTCAAATGATACCCTACGATCATAATTTTGCATACACTTAATCATACAATTTTTAACCTGTTCAGTCTCAGTCTCCAGTATCAGCAAAAGCCTATTTATTTGACCTTGCAAGTGAGGTTTTCCTCAATTGTATGACTATAGTTTCAAATTCAGTCAAATATTTTAATTTCCCAGCATTTTAAATTTGGATTTAAATCTCATAGTTAATTGCTTACTAGTAGCAAAGCCCGTTGCAACCAGGAATACAGTGAGCACTAGCATGTACACCTGTACTGTGACCTTCCTGCATTCTTGACCTCCTCCCCCTGCTCCCCGCTGAACCCTCAGATCCAGTGTTGTGAAGTGGTCAAAGAGTAGCTGACTGGGTTTGATTCCGGACTCCACCTTCATATGCAGCCAGCTGGGTTGCCAAATTCCAGGTGGAGACCTGGAAACCTTCAGGAAGATGAAGGAGAGACAGGATGAAGGAGAGAAATGCAGCTACTAGGGTCTTCACCTTAGAGTGCCCACATCCAGCCTGTGCTGAGGCAGCTGCATTGTTGACGGTTGCAGCCTA
Source organism: Paroedura picta (assembly GCF_049243985.1). Lineage (NCBI taxonomy): Eukaryota > Metazoa > Chordata > Lepidosauria > Squamata > Gekkonidae > Paroedura > Paroedura picta. The sequence continues at coordinate 60,355,657 of NC_135370.1, read as the reverse complement.
GATCCAGTTCAAAAGGGAGGTCCCCACGAGCCATTTGCATAGAGTAACACTGCTGACCCATCATAGATGACTTTGTGAAGTTGATCTTGCCAGGAAGGTGGAGGCATTGAACTCTACCATAGACCTGGAGAGGATGGTTCTGATGGGTGCATTGATGCTGTAGTTGTCAATGCACCCTGACTAGGACCCAAATCTCCTTCAGAAAATGACTGTGCCTAGGAGATATGCAGGGAGGGAGTCCATGGTGGTCAGACTCTTTACCTGTTAGAACTGACAATGCATTAGTTGGAACCAAAGAGCCACTCTATTCTGGGATAATCTTGGAACTAGAGCATTATTTTCCTTGTGCTTTGACTTGGAACATGCTTTCTTGTTCAGGGGATCAGACTCTGCACTTTGGTTCTGTTCCCAGAACTGATGGAACTGTGATGATCAGCATACTTGTAGGGTAGTCAGTTCTAGCTGGTGATTTTGTCTGTGCTCTGCCAGAGCAGATGTCTTTGCTGTCTATTGGCTATTTGAGCAAGAGAGGGCCTTCGCTCATAAACTAGCCATCAAATGGTCTGCCCAATCAGAGTGGGCTTTTGGAGGAAACTGAAGGCAGATCTTACAGGGGCTATATTATGGGCCTCACCCAAGCATAGAATGCATTAAAGGTGTTCATTAGAGCATGTCATTTTCATACCACACTGGGTACATTTTTTAAATCAAGCCTTCTGTGACATATCTTACACAGAAAGACATTCAAAGACATATTTTAGTGAAAACAAACTTACAATGTCCTTGGCTGCAGAAAACACATTCTCACAAAGTGGCAGTGAAAAAGGACAGGGAGAAAGGGGCTTCTCCTGCAGAGCATGTGACCATTGAGCAGGAAAAGTGCCTTGACTGGCTGTGTAGAGGCAGGGCTCCCCTTGGAGAGTTAACAATATGCTAGAATAGAGAGCCTCCAGTGGTTGGCCTGTGCAAGCACAGTACCCAATATGAGACTGCACAGAAGATTGAAGAACTCCAAAGATCCTTTTCTGTGAAGTATGCTAGGTCAGGGGTAGTCAACCTGTGGTCCTCCAGATGTCCATGGACTACAATTCCCATGAGCCCCTGCCAGCTTTGGCAGGGGCTCATGGGAATTGTAGTCCATGGACATCTGGAGGACCACAGGTTGACTACCCCTGTGCTAGGTGATGGATTGTTCTTATTATGTGAAATAATGAATAGTAAATCTAAGTACCATTTGTGGCATAAAAATTCACCTTCATTTGCAAAGAAGAAGAGTTGGTTCTTAGGTGCCACTTGTCTCTACCAGAAGGAGTCTCCAAGTGGCTTACAATCACCTTCCCTTTCCTCTCCCCACAACAGACACCCTGTGAGGTAGGTGAGGCTGAGAGAGCCCTGATATTAGTGCTTGGTCAGAATAGCTCTTTCAGAGCTGTGGCAAGCTCAAGGTCACCCAGCTGGCTGCATGTGGGGGAGCGCGATATCAAACCTAGTTTGCCAGAAGTCTGCATTCCTAACCACTACACCAGTGGTCTGCAACCTTTATAAGGCTGTGGACCGGCGGTGGTGGGGAGGGTGATTGTGCGACCGTGCATGCCGTGCATGTGTGGCCACGAATGCACAATGCTCATGTGCGGCAGGTCCGTGAATGCACATTTGTGCCACGCATGGCTGCAAACGCGCATGCGAAGCACTGCTGCGCATGTGCAAAACAGCTGCGCATACGTGTTTGCGGCCACACATGGCGCAAATGCGCATGCACGGACCTGCCACGCATGCACATTGTGCATGCACAACCCTACTTCCCTCCCCCCCCACAAAACGAAGCATGCCGGGCCGCAAGCTAATCGGCCGCTTTTGCGGCCAATTTGCTTGCGGCCTGGGAATTTTCTTACTGCAGTGGGGGGGCGGGGAGAGGGAGCCGCGGCCCAGTGGTTGGGGACCACCGCACTACGCCATGCTGGCTCATGCCAGCATGAGCAGGTTTCAGCTGGTTGTTCTAATTCCTCCAAAACTATTTGACATACAACCAAATTATCTGAGAAAAACGATGCTTACTGAGTATGTGTGTGTAAAATTATGAATAGTATAAAGAATAGAAAGACCTTTTCCTTTCCCATAAAAGCATGGGAATATAAAGTTCAAGGCATGCAAAGTTGATCAGCTAGTAAATTCAAGGTATTAAAAAGAATGATTTCATGCGACACAATAAAAATCACTGCCACATGATGTGGTGACTCAGATGGATTGAAAAAGGACTGGCACATTCACAGAGGGTAGTGATGCAGTTAGCCGTAATGTAACCTCAATGACCAGAAACTGTGTGACCCTGCGACCACAAAGCAGTGGAGTAAGGCTGTTTGTTACTTTTCTTGGAGGTTGTGCAGAGGCAACTGACAGGCCACTGTAGAAAACTGAATGTTGGATGGGCCCTTGATCAAATCCAGGAGCATTCTTCTCAGGTTCTACAGGTTATTCATGTGGGTTTTGAACAACCACTGTACTAAATCCAGTGACTGAATTTTTCATTAATTGTACGACAGATGTTTGCAATTTCATTTTGTAAGCACTTAAAAGTTATTTATCATTGGAAATGTCACTTCATTCACCTGCATGCACCCAAGAAATTAAATAGTATAGAGGTTTCTCCCTTCTCCCCAATTACACACACAATTTTGTAAAAATAACATCTCCGATATTAAATAGATTATCTGATTGCTGTAAGTTTTTGGTAAAAATAATTTTGGAAGGCTCCAGAAAAGACAGCAAGATGGAGAGCCACAAGCATCAATGTTCTCATGCATTCAGATTAATCCAAGGATACCTCGGGAGTGTAAGAATAGCACATCACAATAGCCACTTTGTGCAGTATCTTTACAACTCTGAAAAATCTGGAGAGATCTGATAAATAGCAACAATAACCCTCTTTATCCTATCTTTCTATTTGGATCTTTCAATCAATAAACCCATCTCTGTAATGGCGTTCTCAATATTGCTTATTTCTCTATTTTATCACTTTTATTTGATCATTTATTTCAGATTTAATATGGTCAGGTACATGACGTTGTCTTCAGCTGGCAACTGGAGACTTAAGTCAATAACTTTTTATAATCATGGGAGCAGCTTAATCAATTCATATTTCAAAACATATCGATTGCATGCCGATCAACCTGCAACACCAGTTTTCTAATTTACTTCTATCTCTTTCTCATCAACCTATTTATGCTTGACTCATTCTACTCAAAGTATCAATCCTGAGGGACCACCACAGGTCTCACCCTATGTGTACACTCACACACAGAGTGACAGCTTGTTGGCATGTATCTTTATATGCAAATATGCACACCCAATTTGTATTTAACTCCCTCTTCTTCCCACTTGGCCAAGCCTGATCCTGTATATACCAAACTGCCATTCTGAAAAGATATGACTATCTGAAGTTGTCAAATCACTGGTCCATATTGCTCAGTATAATCGATCCTGACATTAGCTCCAAGATCTCAAGCAGACAGAGATATTTCTCACAAGAGGTCCTTACAAAGTGAAGGTGCCAAGCATGCCTTCTGTCAATGGCCTAAAGTTCTCATCTTCCAAGGAAAAAGAAAAGAGGGGAAAATGAAATAACATACAGCAAAGGATGACAGAGTAAAAGAACCCAGACAGATGTGACCACACATGCATGAACGTATCAGGACAAAGAAGGTCTGAGCTTTTAAAATATACTATGAATCGGTCACCCTAATTATCTTCATCCTTTTGGTTTTTGTACATTTCAGATCTACAGAAAGTTAGTTGAGAAAGTGTGGCCGATAGTATTTTAGAGCATTCTTTGGCACCATACCCCAAACATCTTATCCCTCCCTTTCCTCTGAACATCCCATATAAGGAAGAGTAGCTGGCACTCCTCCCTGAAACATCAGTAAACACTTGAGGGGAATGTGCTTGAAGGTATAGAGTCTAGATAGTCCCATTCACTTAACAGGAAGTCACCAAACAGACCTGACTCTTCTGCATTCACATAGTTACTCACACTGGAACTGAGCTTTGCCCATTGTATACTTTGCTGTTGTAATTAATAAGCTTGTGTCTTCCCTCTTCTTTCCATGCCCACCTATAATGAAGCCTTCTAGAGCACGTGAGAGCTTAAGCATTCTTTTGTCTTGTGATATTTTCATCGATCCAAATAAAAATAATATACCACTTCTATTTTGGCAAACTGTCCTGCAGTTACTTTCAGTTTTTAAACAGTCACAAGTAAGGCTGCCATCTTCCAGGTGTGGCACAGAGATCTGTTTTGAGCTGCACACCAGATGAAATAAATCCATGCCCCTGGAAGAAATGGTAGCTTCAGATGGTGGACTCTACGGCACTGTCTCTGGTGGAAGTCCCCCCCCCCCTTCCATGGGCTCCACCTCCAAATCTCAAGGCATTTCCCCGTCCAGAACTGGCAACGCTGGGCTTCTTCATATTCGGAGACACCAGTCAGTCTTGCTCAACACCATATTCAGGGGGATGTGGATTTGCATAACGAACAGAAGCACTGCACTTGCTGATCAAACTTTGGGGAATGTTCCCCCCCCCCTTAATTACACTGTCATTTACAATTAAGGATGTTACCGTGGCTGGTAAATGTCATAAATAGCTTGCAGCTTTCACTCCCTGCCTGGCAAATGGGAATGTCCAGCAGCACATTTATTATGAAACATGTCAATGCATTTTGACATGCTAATCAATTTTATGGTACAATATAAAGGTACATTGCCTAGTTTTTTTTCCCCATTGAACAAATTAAACTGCAGCTACATTTGGTGGACCAGCATGATAAAGTACAGACAAACTGCATTTTGTTAAGGTGGCAGGTTAATTGGAATGAAGACCAACCAAGTACAAAATCTTAAGTACCCTGTACCACAGTTAAAAGATGGCTAATAGCTGTTTCTTTAGTTTACCACATCATGTGTTCACCAGCCAATATTCAGAGGCATCCATTTAAACCCATCAGGGACGGTTATTTTACTATGTTTATAAGCAGTTCCAATTTTGTTCCATTGTAAGAAATTATGTGATTCCACCAAAGGGCAATTAAGTTTTCTAGATTTGGGAAGCTGTATATTTTGTTATTGGAAAGTTTACATTCCAATCCCAAAGAAGGGCAATGCCAAAGAATGTTCAAACTACCGCACCATTGCACTAATTTCTCATGCTAGCAAAGTTATGCTCAAAATCCTACAAGCTAGGCTCCAGCAATATGTGGACCGAGAACTTCCAGAAGTACAGGCAGGATTTCGAAGAGGCAGAGGAACTAGAGATCAAATTGCCAACATACACTGGATCATGGAGAAAGCTAGGGAGTTCCAGAAGAACATCTACTTCTGCTTCATTGACTATGCTAAAGCCTTTGATTGTGTGGGGCACAGCAAATTGTGGCAAGTTCTTAAAGAGATGGGAATACCAGAGCATCTTATCTGTCTTTTGAGAAACCTATATTCAGGTCAAGAAGCAACAGTGAGAACCAGGCATGGAATCACTGATTGGTTCAAAATTGAGAAAGGAGTTCGGCAAGGCTGTATACTGTCGCCTTGCCTATTTAACTTGTATGCAGAGCACATCATGAGAAATGCGGGATTAGAGGAGTCACAAATTGGGATCAAGATTGCAGGGAGAAATATCAACAACCTCAAATATGCAGATGATACCACTCTAATGGCAGAAAGTGAAGAGGAACTAAAGAGCCTGTTGATGCGGGTGAAGGAGGAGAGTGCAAAAGTTGGCTTGAAACTCAACATCAAGAAAACAAAGATCATGGCATCCGGCCCTCTCAATTCCTGGCAAATAGAAGGGGAAGAAATGGAGATAGTGACAAGGAAGGCCGAGCATCAAAGAATTGAGGCTTTTGAACTCTGGTGCTGGAGAAGACTCTTGCGAGTCCCTTGGACTGCAAGGCGAACAAACCGGTCAGTCCTAGAGGAGATCAACCCTGACTGCTCTTTAGAAGGCCAGATCCTGAAGATGAAACTCAAATACTTTGGCCACCTCATGAGAAGGAAGGACTCCCTGGAGAAGAGCCTAATGCTGGGAGCGATCGAGGGCAAAAGAAGAAGGGGACGACAGAGAATGAGGTGGCTGGATGGAGTCACTGAAGCAGTAGGTGCAAACTTAAATGGACTCCGGGGAATGGTAGAGGACAGGAAGGCCTGGAGGATCATTGTCCATGGGGTCGCAATGGGTCGGACACGACTTCGCACATAACAACAACAACAATATTTTGTTATGAAACCAGCAGCCAAGTCACTTTCAGTGCACATTAATCCCTATTCATACACTGCATTGTGAGAAACATCTGAATGCTTGCAGTATATATAAAAATGTCACGTGTGAATTTGGTAAACAAATATTGCACAGGCACATCTGAGTTATCAGAGGACTGGGATTGGCTGCAGATTGCTACTCACTGCAGTCCCAGTGTGGGCTTCTCATTATGTCTCATGAGAGGCAACCCTTTTAATGGTGTGGATTTTTTGAGTAGGACTTTAATTGAAATTTGTATGGAGCTGTGCTTTTATTTCAACATCAAGGACTGATTCACACATACGTATTTCAATAATGATTCATGATGGTGCAAGGGGAAGGAAATAGCTCTAGAGCATGGAGCCATGCTTGGAACCAAGAGAAAGTCCCCATGGTGATTCCCCCCCCCCCAAGCCATGTGCCTTCATGCAGCCAGAATTTGGCTTGCATCTAGAACAAGAGGCACAGGGATACAGACAACTCCCAGGAAAATGACCAGTCTACAATGACATCCAGGTCACTTTGCCAGAAAGGTGAGGAAGAGAATGCCATTAGCAGCCTGAATGGTAGTAGGTGTTTGTTGATGAGTGCTAGCAAGTGAGTAAACAGCAATACTCATTCCTAGCAATCACTTTGCCAGTGGGGAGACTGAGAGCAAATGACTAGCCTATCCATTGACTTGTAGTCCTGGACAATGTAGGGGGCAGAGTTTGCTCTGGCCAGCCCCCGCTGATGTCAAGCACAGAACCTTACTCTGCTGATCAAGAGTTGACTGATTAGAGAGCACCATGCAAGGATTTTGTCCATTACTTTTGGCTGTTTCCTATGATCACCTTGCAAGCAGAAGCAGCCAATCATGATGGTTCTGGAAATAGTCTGGAATCAGAGTGCACAGTGACACTCATACAACTCTATTGTGTGAATATAACCTGCCAGCTACTTACCATCTACTCTGCCAGTGGTGGAAGTGAAGGGGTGCCACTGAAGATTCCATAGTTCCCACCCAGACACCTGGATTCCTGGGACAAGAGGAAAGATGGAAGGAAGGGGAACACAGATAGCCCACCTGGACACAAAGTTTGCACACCCACTCAGGTTTTGTCTCATGACTGCCAGTGTGAAAGGAAGGACATATATTATTCACCGTGGAACTGCCAATGAACAGTAAACAAGTTGGAGCTGGATGAGTCTTACACTGCAGTCACCTTGCAAGAGTTGAGAGTGAAATAGGATGGGCTGCAGAGTCACCGATGAAGGGAAGAAGAAGAAAGATTCTCTTTGACGATGGTGGTGCATCCCAGGGCCCACTCCCCTCCCTCACCCCATGACAACACAATAGATGGGCAGGACGGGGTCTACCCTCCCACCCTAACTGGAACCCAGCAGCGCTGTTTGAGGGTGGCCCACCTTCCTCAGCCTTTGACAATGCAATAGATGGGCTGGGTAAAGCACACTCTCCTGCCCTGCCTGAGACCCACTCACCCACCCATTTGTGGGTAGCCATCCATCCCTGAGCCCACCATCCCTCACCTAGTGACAATGTGATAGGTGGGCTAGGAAAGGCAGGGTCTACTCTACCACCATGCCCAGAACCTGGGAGCTACCTGCTTTGGGACTGTTTCAGTTCATTCTTCCTGACCAATGTGGACAGGACTCTGGCAGCTGTTTGACCTACCCCTGTCCCCTGACTAAGGTAGTAACATCCCATCACCAACACATGTAACAGGAAACCTGTCACGGGTCAACCAGGGCAGAGTCTGCACTTTCTTTCTTTATTCCATTGTCAATCCTGTTGAATTCAGATCGCTTTGAACTCGGGTCTTCCTCTCCCCCCCCCATTGAAACAGGAAAGTCTTCTGCACGTGGTGAGGGTAGTTCAGAAGGGGGGGGAGCCAAGCCTCTTTCTTTCTTTTCTTGAAGGGGGGGGGAGAAGATCCAGGCAGGGAGCCTCTTTCTTTTCTTGGAGGGGCGGGGGAGAAAATCGAAAAAGGCAGAGGAGGGAGGAAAAATCCAGGACCGACAGAAGTTGAGAGAACTTAGGGGCTTCTCCTTTAAGGCAAGCATGTCACATGACCAGGTGTGGCCTATCAGAGGTTCTCTACCACAGAGCTTGGTTTCCCAATCCCGATTTTAAAATATATTGAGCATTAAAAGCACTCCAAGATATCGCACAATAAAGGTAGGGTCACTCCGGATCAATCCTTCTTGCTGCAGAAGGAAAATTTAAATCGCCCCCAATCTAAACGGAAATCGCATTCTGTGTAGAGGGCAGGGACTGAATCAATCTGGGGTTGGAATAAAAGTTCCGTGCAGTTTACACCCAGGTCTCAGCAATGATGAGGACTTCTTAGAGGAAGGCACTAGCACAGCCAACCCAGAGGCACCAACAGTTGACAAACGAGAGAAGAAAGTGCTAGCATTCCAAAACTTATAGCCAAGAGTCATTTCCACACCCCCCCCACTGGACCCAACAGTTAAAAAGCCAGCTGCCTGTTACCAGCCCTCCAGGATTGCAGCACCATTACAGAGGCTAAGGTACAGGTACAGGCTTAGAGAAGAGCTGCATGTTAAAGGGAGAAGCATTTGCCTTATGGCTAGACCTCAGCTAGCTGCTGAAAATGATGGTGAGTCATTGCAGGGTTGTGTCTGAGAAGCTGGTGTTTAACTATAAAACCTCCTCAGAGATGTTGTGGGGTACGGATAAACCCTCCTTGCTTGAAGCCTGAAAACCTCAGCTTCTTGGATCAGACTACTGTGTTTGCCTGACCTCTGAAATCCTGAACCCCAGACTGAAATGATTTTGTATTTCATGTCCTCCCTTGTCTTTGGTTATTTGAAAGAACTGTGAAGGTCGCTGCTTTCTGATACCCGCACCTTGCCAGACCATTATGGTTGCATACACTCGTTATAAGCAGGCATGGAAGACCAGCTGTTTCCCTGGCAGATATAGCGATGCAGAACCAAACACTTATATAGCAGGTACAGCAATTTATTAATACTTTGCTTATGCTACAATGACAAACAGCTTCTCTGCTTCTGGAGCTGTTGCCAGTATTGTGGGGCCTACTACCCTATCCCAGGAAATGCCCTATTAGCCTTCTGGAGTAATTTGGGAGAAGTCAGGAAGAATTTCCTGCTTTTCTGGCTCAGTGCAAGCTGTACATAGAGCTTCAGGAAAGAGACTTCCATAATGACAAGGCTGGGTTTACATGGAAAGCTGTCAAATGGGCAACTCCTCTGCTTCCATCCAACTCTCCATTGTTGGCAAGAGAGGCTATCACCAGCGTGAATGACGGAGGCGTTTCTTGATGATCCCTGATAAGCAGACCACACTCTGCGAGGTCACGTTGCCCAGCAGGACACAGAGAGGAGACAGCTGTGGCCATGAGTAAAAAACCAGTCTATTTCAGGACTTGAAGTCCTGGACACAGTAAGGGACTTGGGCTTGAGCCTGCTATGACCAGCCCACCCCTCTCTGCTCATGCTGAGTACATGAACTTGCTTTGCTGATCAATCTACCATGATGGTGGCTCATACCAGTAATGGAATCCTCTGATTTGCAGCACAGTCAAACATAAATATTGAAAGCTTTGTCTTTTGCTTCCTGTTGGCCCGCATGGGGAGTGTTCAAACATAGTTATTGCCAGAGGGCGAGGTTCAGGGCAGCAGCCTTAGTATTTTGCCTTTAATAGTATTCCACACAGGGAATGGCTGGAGGCATTAGATGATGTTGGCAAGGACGATAAGGGAAACATGCCAAATTGTAAATCTGACCATGGCACTGTGGAGTGAGTCAATGTGTCTGGCAATGGATCTGCAGACTGTTCCCAGTCCAAAATAAGGCACTGCACCACAAAAGTAATATCTTCTTGCCAGAGTGTGAGACTTTTGAAGGATGCACGCACTGTTCTAGTGTTGGCAGCCAGAGGGAGAGGTTGATTGAGTGGCCCTTGCCCTTTTCAAAAACTCGATTGGAAGGGGTATGTTTGGGACTGTGGGCAACATGACCAAAAGAAGGCTCTCTTGTCAAAAAACCATAGCTCCAATACAGTGTGAACCTTTGTGAAGCAAAGATGAACCAAGTCATCATCCTGAAATGCTAGGCCAACACCATCCCCAAGGCATAGCAACCATTGTTTGCCCCTCACAACAATGGAAAAATCAAGGACATTTGTTCTCTAAATTGAAAACGACCACCTGCACACCATCCTATCCTCCAACCTGTGAAGTGCAGTCTCTGCAGGCATTGACCAATTTTAATTGGCATGTGGTCTCTGGAAGTCCCCCATATCAACTAAATGATATGTGATGCCTCCAGCCTTTCCCTGCTTAACTCAACCACAGATTTCTCTTCCTATTGCTACTCCTGCATGGTGCACCCTCCCCCAACTGAGAGCCACCCTAGGCACGGTACACATTCCACCCAAGGCAAGATGTGGCTGGAATGCAGAACTAGAAAACTGTGAATGAAAGTGGATAAAAGTAACTCCTGGCACTATAGAACCACTGTTACCCCAAGGTAACTTGTGAGGGGACTTTAAAACTGAAATATGTGGTAATCAATTTGAAGACATTTCACCCCAGGCACTGCAGAACAACTGTCATCCAAGGCCTTGCTGAACAATTGGGGGAATCAATTGGGACCCGGAGGAAACTCAGAGGCCTCTTTTCCCCACTGGCAGTACTCAGAGCTTTGATAAAATGAGTCTCCCTTAGCTTGTGCAGTGGAGTTGTATCGATTGTAGTGCGTTGATAGTGTATTTGTTCTCCTGGGTTATTTAGAAGTTTAAATTAATGGAAGAATTGAAAACGAGCATTATTACACATAGCTATATCATCGGGAAATGAAATCGAGCTACAGTCTATGATCTGATTGCTAAAAGGAATTTGGCCCATGTATTAGGTTATAGCAAAATACATTTTTTAAGCTATGTGCATGGGGAAATGTTGCATTTTTGAACAATCATAAGGTAAATCTACCATTCCTCTGCCAGTTGCTCTATCTTTTTTGCAATTTGAACACAGATATAAGCAGATGTATTTTTTCATATCTTTCAACTAGCCATCCATTTTCATTCCACCAATTGTCTTTCATTCCACCAAATATGCCGTTATGGTTCATCAATGTATACTTATATTTTATAGCTGTTAATCACTGCTGGCCCCTGTCTGGATAAACCCAATGGGAGGTTCATCCATTATGGTTGCAGGCTGTAGTTCTAGGACTCAAAAGAGCCAGCGAGGTATAGTAGTTAAAAGTGGCAGCTTTTTATCTGGTGAGCCAGGTTTAATTCCCCACTCCGCCACCTATAGTATCCTTGCAGGCAGTGGTCCCCAACCTGCGGGCCGCGGCCCGGCGTCGGGCCGCAAAGGCCATGGCGCCGGGCCGCGGCTCCCTCTCCCCGCCCCCCCCCTCGCAGTAAAAAACTTCCCAGGCCGCAAGCTTGCGGCCCGGGAAGCTTCTTACTGCAGGACGGCGGGGAGAGGGAATCAGGGCCGGGCCGCGCCCGCAGGTGCGGCCCGATCCACGGGTGTGGCCCACGGGCGCGGGCGGGCGCAGCCGGGCGCGGCTCACGGGCGCGGCCCGATCAGTGGGTGCGGCCCGCGGGCGCGGCCGGGTGCGGCCCGCGGGTGCGGCCCGATCCGCGAGTGCGGCCCGCGGGCGCGGCTGGGCGCGGCCCGAAGTGTGGGCGTGGCCCGCGCGGTCCCTGTGGGCGCGGCCCAATGCCCTGCCGGTCCCCAGCCTAATAAAGGTTGGGGACCACTGCTTGCAGGGACACAAAGCGCCCCGTTTGACTTTGCAGTGCTGTGGACTGTAATGGGGTGTTTGTACAAATCCTCACAATGGTGGGATAGTGGCATGCTGCTATCCTACCATTGTGCAGTGGGACCCCAATGCACCCCCACCTCCCCTGCTGCTGCCACCATGAGGGGACACCACGAAAAAAAGGGGACGGTTCAAAATTATTGCAACAGAAAACAGAACCTATCCCGGGCTATATTAAACAATTTCACAATGAATACAAATAAACATTTCTTATCTCTTCTTTTTATATATATATATGTATATAAACACAACCAGAACGGCCTCCAGATTGAACCGTTTTCAATTGGGTTTTCCTCAGTGGTTGTCAACTTTTTTGTATAGTTAATGAAGTCCTGCAACAGGATCAAGTTTTCCTTTTAAATTATATATATGTGGCCTTTGGCTCCCAGGTATGGGGAGGTCTAGTCAAAAGACTTAAGAAATGTTTATTTGTATTCATTGTGAAATTGTTTAATATAGCCCGGGATAGGTTAGAATCATAGAATAGAATCATAGAATCATAGAGTTGGAAGGGGCCATACAGGCCATCTAGTCCAACCCCCTGCTCAACACAGGATCAGCCCTAAGCATCACATCATCCTCTCCTAGTGCCATCCTTCCCTAGGCAGGGTCACCATATCTCCAGAAGTTCCCACAGTTCCCTATCCACCTAATGATCTGAAAATCCAGATTGCAGTCCTTCAACTTATCCATCAGAACATCATGGGGAACCTTGTCAAAAGCTTTACTAAAATCCAAGTAAATGACATCAACCAAATTTCCCCGATCAAGCAAACCTGTTACTTGGTCAAAAAAGGAAACTAGGTTGGTCTGGCAGGACCTGTTGGAGACAAATCCATGCTGACTTCCTTGGATCACCAAATTGTCCTCCAGATGTTTGCAGATCGTTCCCTTTAATATCTGCTCCATTATCTTCCCCACAACAGAGGTCAGACTCACTGGTCTGTAGTTTCCCGGGTCATCCTTCCTCCCTTTTTTGAAGATCGGAATAACGTTTGCTCTTTTCCAGTCCTCCGGGACATCTCCAGTCCTTAAAGAGGTTCCGAAGATGATGGACAAGGGCTGTGCAAGTTCTCTGGAAAGTTCTTTGAGTACTCTCGGGTGCATTTCATCTGGACCAGGGGATTTGAACTCATCCAGTGCAGCTAAATGCCTCTCGACCACCTCTCTATCCATGTTAACCTGCCACCCAGACACTATCCTTTGGCTACTGCCATCTCTAGATGTGCCTAAACACTTTGACCTGTGGGAAAAAACAGATGTAAAATAGGCACTAAGCCTTTCTGCTTTCTCTGCATCTTTCGTTAGAGTTTGTCCATCCGCACCCAACAGCGGGCCTATTGCCTCCTTTACTTTACGTTTGCTCCTCACGTAACTGAAAAATCTTTTCTTGTTACAATGGGCTTCCCTGGCCAATCTTAGCTCACTCTCAGCTTTGGCCTTTCTGATGATTGATCTACAGTGCCTAGTAACCTGTAGGTACTCTTCTTTAGAGCTCTGTCCTTCCCTCCATTTCCTGAACATTTTCCTTTTCTTTCTTAGTTCCTCTTGAAGTTCTCTGTTCATCCAAATAGGCTTCTTAGAGCTCCTGCAGTGTTTTCGTATTTCTGGAATAGTCATTGATTGAGCATGCAATAGCTCTTGTTTGAGTAGCGCCCACCCTTCACATGCTCCCTTCCCTTCCAGCATTCTCGTCCATGGTATGACACTCATCATGTCTCTGAGTTTATTAAAGTTTGCCCTACGAAAATCCAACATCCGCGTCTGGCTACAAGCTTCCTTGGCTCCCCATCTCAAAAGGATTTCTATGAGGACATGGTCACTTCCCCCTAGGGTCCCCACCTCCTTCACCTCATCCACCAACTCTTGCCTGTTGGTCAGTATTAAGTCCAGTATGGCTGAACCTCTTGTGGGTTCATCTACCATTTGATAAATGAAATTGTCAGCCAGGCAGGTCAGAAACTTGCATGACTGAGGACGCTTCGCAGAGTTTGTTTCCCAGCACACATCTGGGAAATTGAAGTCACCCATGATGACAAGGTCCTGCCGTTTGGATATTTTCTCAAGCTGCTATTTTCTCAAGGTTCTGTTTTCTGTTGCCACCATGAGGGGAGGCAGACCCTTCCCGCCTCGGAGTTATGCATGCACACACAACTCCGGGGTGGACTGTGTCTGCCGGGGGATTTTGTCCCCCATGTGTACACATGAAGCAGTGGGACATGCTGCCCCACCTCAAGGAATCAGCAACAGCCTGGTATGGCCTCCACTATGCATAATTGGTCATGGTGTCTTTTGTGGGGAGAGGAAGGGAAGGCAATTATAAGCTGCTTTGAGATTTCATTGGGTAGTGAAAACTGGGGTATAAAAGCCAATTCTTCTTCTTATAAAACTGTATCACATTGGCCAGAATGGGCATACCTGGCAGCTCCTCATCAAATATTGAGGAGTCATTGCCTTTATGAACTACTAGTAATAAAGCCCATTGCATTCTGTAATGCAATGGGTGCTAGCTCATGGTTTGGTGTGAGTTTAGTGCCTCACTTGGAAGCTAGCAACCCTAAGAGGAGGTTTCTCTGTGCACAAAAGTCCTGATCCAAGTTAGGCTCAAGAATCATAGAATCATAGAGTTGGAAGGGACCTTCTGGGTCATCCTCCTCTCTGCAATGTTTTCTTGTCCTGAAATAAGCCGGAGCAGTATGTGCCTGGTTGGGTGGCTGTAGAAGCATTATATCCTTTTGAGGCCCCACTTTTAAACCTCAAGGAATATTTCCAACCCAGGATCCAGCAGCTACTGAACACCCCCCCCCTTTTTTTTGCTGGATCCTTTGGGGCAAATGTTGGATACAGGGGAGCTGGAATCTCTCCCCCCCCCCCCCAGGTTCTCAAGAGCCAGGACATTCCATATGGGGACAGGAATAAACATTTTGGGAGGGCAGCTGCATGAGCTCTTGCCGGCATGCTTTCCAAGGACTTCTCTTGAACCAGGATGTTGCAGTTATCAGGTGGCCCAACAGCTGCATGGCGAGCTGGGGGTCCCTCCCTGATGTTCTGCATATGCAGCCGGTTGGGTTACCTTTGCTTTCCATAGCACTGCAAGCTGTTCCTCTGCAGTACCATCAGGGCTCTCTCAGCCTCACCTACCTCACAGTGTGCCTGTTGTTGGGAGAGGAAAGGGAAGGCAATTGGAAGCTGCTTTGAGACCCCTTCTGGTAGAGAAAAGCAGCATATAAAAACCAACTCCTCTGCAACAGCTTTTAGCATTCAGAGCAGTCAGCAAGTCCATGACAGGACTAATCATTGGAGGCAGATCTCCCAGATTTTGCTCACTGCCTGACAGTGTAGCAGCCAGTGCATTGTGGGATGGAGGAGCTCACATTTTGTCAGAGCAGGCAAGCTGAGCAGGTCTTGTCACTAGCTGGCACTGGGATAGCAGACCCATAGCTCCTCTGGAGGATAGAGTTGGAATTTGTTCATATTTTTTTTAACTATAATCCGGCCCTCCAATGGTCTGAGGGACAGTGAATTGGCTCCCTGTTTAAAAAGTTTGAGGATCCCTGCTCTAAACGTTCCTTATTTAGATCTTCCTGCACATTCCAGACTCGCAGGACCATTGCTGATCTTTATGTCTGTTTGCCCCCAAAATACAAACTGTTGCTGGTAAGGCCTGGCCAGAGCCCATAGTCTAGGTGGGAAACACCCATACCATTTCACCCCAACCTCAGCCTGCAAGCCTCTACCATAATCTCTACTATCACTGCTACCTCTATGCTATAAAGTTCAGCTCTATAGGGCCAAATGGTTACTTTGGAGGGTGGCATTCTACCATTTTGAAGTCCCACCTCCAAACTACAAGGAATCTTTCCAATCTAGAGTAGCAAACCTCCAGGTAGGGCCTGGAGAGCTCCGGGAATTACAGCTCATCTCCAGAGTATAAATATCTGTTCCCCAGACAGAAATGGCTACTTCGGAGGGCGGACAAGGATGTTGTAGAGAAGAGGCTTCCCACACAGGTTGTTGTGGAGATTAGACACTTGAGACCTACTGTACAGGGTTGTTGTGCAGATGAAACAGGAAGCAAAAGAACCCCTGCAACTGTATCCATTTCCATCTGCACAACAGCCGTGTGTGGTAGGCCTCAAAAGTTCAAAGAGTGGAGAAGAGACATGGATGGCTTGTCTCCAGCAGTGAGGCTGGCCACAGCAGGTTTCCCAGTCAGCTCATGGTTAGGCAGAAGGGAAAGCTTTCCCCCCTCAAAAAGAAAGCACACAAATAGCCACAGACTCCCCTGCGTTGCTCTCAGAATGACATCCCTCACCTCCGTCAGGGGCTGTTAGAGGCTTCCTACACAGTAGGCCTGAAGGGAGGAGGTGGGTACAAAACCCTGAGCATGAACAGCAATTGGCCTTGAAGGGGGAAGATTCCACCAATAGGAGGCATTGGAACCTTCAGCATGTTGTCAGAAGTACACAACACATTTTGTTATATTAGATTACTTGAATGCAAGACCAGAGAGAGCCACATTTTGCATATCCAAGGGTCTAGCAGGACTTTCCCCCCTTATATTTCCTTGTTTTTCCCATCAGCTTATGTCACACACTGCATTTGAAAATTTCAGATATTCTCTGCTTTGCATGAAATGTATTTTCAAGAAACAAGAAACATTCCATATTGTGGGTTAATCATTATGCGCACTGCTACAATAATGATCCACTTTCAGTGTATTTGAAAATGTCACATACACTTGTTTCAAAACTTGCCTCCTGAGGATATAATTCCATCTTTGAGCATGTGCATCTCTCTTAAATCCAACTCCCAGTATGCTCAAAAGTTGGTGCTGGTGTGTCTGATAATGAAAAGTGGGGTTCATGGTGTTTTACCAGGGAGGCAGTTGTACCCCCAAATACAATCTTAATAAGCATACCTGAAATTATATTTTATAGATCTAGAATGAAGAAGAAACTATTAATCCTTCCTTGATTATTGTTCCTGAAGAAAGTGTCTTTTATTTTGTGGCACCTCAACATTTTACATACCTGTGTATCACTTGATGAAAGTAATATTTATATTTCAGATGTTCAAAATAAATTTGAAAGGTTTTCTGCTAAGAGTATACTTCTTTAAACGGTATGTATGAATGCTCCAAAACTTCATTTCCTGCTGAACAAATTAAACAAAGAAAATATTAATTAAGGTTAATGAGAACAATATATTGGACAACAAAGCACTATTCACAGCAGGAAAAAAACAAGTTATTTTATCAATTAATTAAACTAAAAAATTCTTCACTTTGGCAAAAAGAAGCCACAATTTTCTTCTTATAAAAAGCAAAGTTAGTTAATGATATAGCGTAAACTCTCAGTATAAGAAATTCCTTTCAAGATTATGCTGAATTTAATAATTTTAATCTTGGGAGAAAATCCCAAGTTTTAATTCAAACAAGGAAATATTAATAAAAATGGTCAGGAGCAAAAATAATTAAATAAATAAATTACATTTCTCTGTAAGGTGAACAACATTTGGCAAGAGCATTGCAGTATCACTTCAAATATATCTAAAATAAAGTGAACATAGCGCTTGACTTCTGTCATGAATGATAATATTCTGATGGCAAAAAGTGACTTGGTTGTTTATTTCACAGTGTCAATTTCTAGGGCTGTAATTCATCTCAACAACAATACAGATGTAATTCAGGATATTTATCCAAATTAGATACTAAAACTTTCATTTATCAGGAGGCTCCCCTGCCAGTAAATGGGGAAAAATAATACCCAGTTACTTTGCTAATTTTATATTTTCCTCGTAGTGAACTTAATGGGCACCTGTGAATGAAATGAAAACTGACAGACTCTTCCGTGATGTGCTACCTCAGTAGGCATTCTAATAGAATCTCAGCCTATCTGCCAAAGAAAAGGCAAGAACCCACTACACAAAAGATTTCAGCACTGCAAGAGTAAAATATTACTCAATGGCATTACATTGTTAATAAAATGTCTTTATCTGAAACTATAATTTAATATCCATGTATCTAATTTACATGTGACAAAGCAGCATATTCTAAAATTAGAGCATAACCAGCAAACTATCAACTACTGTAAACAATACAAAGAAAAAACACAACCCCAAACATTTCTTAATAAACTAAAAGATACAACTTTGAAACAGGGAGTTACTGTTGATGATGATATCAGTTTAAACATAGCTGTAGGTATGGCTTAGAGGAAAAGAAACTGTTCAAGCACGCAAACATTTTCTGCTAAGGGAGTCTTGTGTATATATACATAAAATCCAAAAGTATACTACCAAAGTTTTGCTTAAGGGTTTATAGTAGATGCAGGAATTATCGTGAATACTGAAATGGGGATGGGTGGGGTAGGGGCAAATTATGAAAACAATATGGATACTTGATATCTGACTCACCTGATTTTCCCATATAAACCATAACAAAAGCCATTTCTTTTATTAGTCAATATTTTTTATGCTTGACAGTGAAAGAATTGCACTTCTTATAAAGTTACAAGTGTTAGATTGCAGCTCTCCCATTTAAATATTAGTGGCCTTAATCTTATGACTGGTTGTGTCCATTATGCCAAAGTCCAGGAGTGAGGCACATTTTAAATTTAAAAAAATGGAGCAACTACATACAGAACAAACAGTGAATCTTAACAGAATCAACATGCACTAACCCTACTTTTATGCAAAATTAATTTCTTCCAGGAAACTGCAACCAACTGTTGACCTTCCATAAAGGTATAGGTTTTGTCCTTGGTAACTTGTGGATTCAAATCCCAGTTTATTAGCTCATTGTACAAAATGTGCTGTTCCACTGGTGTGTCCCTTAGCTGTCCTTGAGCTTCTGTAGCATCTGCTCTCTTATAGTCAACTCTTGTGGTTTTAGTGAGCCCCAGTGTAAGTCTTTTCAGTTCTGTACAAATAAGTTTCCTTATTCATCTTCTTCTGGTTCCTGTGGTAAAATTGGTGCTTCCTCCTTTAAACAAGCACTAAAGAAGCTGATGATTGTGCTATAAAGATGATATTTACTCTTCTCTGATGTGATGTAATGACCTTCATCTGGATAGATCTAGGTGAAGAAAGAAGTAAATAGGCTTTAAAGATCAGATTATATGATGAAATAATTAATTTTGTCTTGGACTTTTTAAAATAAATTGTTTTTGCATCCACATGAAATGAGAGCATCAGGTAATGCTATGGATTTACCTAAAGCTCATAAATTTATAATCACATTTCAAACTTTGCCTTTCAAACCAGCATAATATGCATCAAATATTTAGTTCTAAAATACTATGTTTACATTAATGGCTTTTCTGATTATGATGGTTTCACAGAATTAAATACTCATTTCTTTCAAATATTGATGGATATGTTTGGGTTCTATCCAAATCTGGTAAACTATCTTATAAAGATGGTGGATATTATATGATTTATAAGTTGATCTTAAATTTTTGCAGGGGCAGTAAGCAACTGATTAAATCAGGACGTAGTACTAGGTATAAGTAAGGTGGCTAGATTTCATATTTCAGGTTTGTGTGCATGAATATTGGGGAATGGTGCTGATATTAGAGTTCCTTAATACAATCAACTTTTTCAGTACAGGTATGAAACTTACTTTCAATGTTAAAAATGGCTAATAACCATTTTGCTTAGAAGATCAGACAAGCTACAGAGGTATCCCTGTTTGCCATCATCATTACTAACTTCTAATGTTTACTTCAGTAGTGCTCCACAGTCTATCACAAAGTATCTTCTCTTATCTATCCAGTGAACACAGACTTAATGCACAAATTGACTTTTGAGCAAAGAGAAGAACAATTTGCTTAGCAACAGCAAATATAGGTTTACCTACTGAGCATTTCTTCCTTTTCCTGTGTAATTTATTTGGATCTAAGAAGAAAATTTCTGGATCCTTATCTGAATAAGAAGCCTTCTCATTCTTCTAACTGTGATTTAATTACTCTATTAGAGGACCTGGACTTTAATATAACATTAGTTGTATGCAAATATAGAGCTGCTGCAATTGAACATCTTTGTTTTTTAATTAATCTTGATGATCAACAATATTACTGTCTTTTTCGGGTTGAACAGGCCATTGGCTTTAAGACCTACATGGGGTATATAGACATAACTCATTAGGTAAACTCAGACAATCGAGTCAACAAAACAACTGCTTGGTTTATATACATAAAACACTGGATTTGAGGATGTTGTTATTGAGTTGTGTACAGAAACCTGAACTGGGCCAGTAACAGCTGTGGATGGTTAGAAAATGTAAAAGGAAAACTTGGTCCAATTGTTCAATCTCAATTTTTAAGCCTCTGGGTTATTTCCTAAAGAAATGATATCAGCATAGTAGCATAAGTTAAATAAGCCAATGCAACCAGGTCAATAACAGACAAGAATCACAGAAGGCTTGAAAATGACTTATAAGGATAAATCTGAACCAACAAAACAGTGAGGCCCCTAAATAATCCACAACTTGTCTTTTCTTTTTTTCATAGCAATTTTCATCACTGTCCATCCATCAAAACGCATCAAAACGTTTCAAACAACAATGTGCATACTGAGCACATGAAAAGCATATTCAACAAGTTGCTCGTCTTCTCTTCCTGTCAGCAGAAAATAATTTCCAGCCGACTCATTCCTTAAAAGTCTTGGCATATTGGTACTACCTGTATCAAAGAGTGAATTCAGGTTTTGATTGATGGAATAAATACTCTAGTTGAAGATGATATGCCCTGTGTGTTTCTAATACCCACAGAAAGAGGAAGATCGCTGTAAAGTTACTGAATTTTTAAAATTAAAACATATTGATGCACAAATCTATGGAGATATCTTAGTACTACATACCTGCATAGTATAATTCACTCCGGCTTTTATTAGATGTTTAATTAGTTCTGCTGAATGCTGGAAATGGACCTTAGCTGTGGGATAACAATATCTGAATGTTAGAGATAAGCATTATTAATGTGAATCAGATCCTACAAAATAACACTGCACGTGCTTACCTCTCATACACCCCCCCACCCCAGACAACAGACTTCTAGTCTGAAATTCAGGCATGCCACTACATATGCTTGATAATATAAATTGTCTTTGCTTGCACGGTTTGAGGATATATTTCTTCTTTTCATGGACCAGATTACTACTTCAAGCTCATTCTGTTCCAACTCATTAAAGGTAAAGGTATCCCCTGTGCAAGCACCGGGTCATGTCTGACCCTTGGAGTGACGCCTTCCAGCATTTTCATGGCAGACTCAATACGGGGTGGTTTGCCAGTGCCTTCCCCAGTCATTACCGTTTACCCCCCAGCAAGCTGGGTACTCATTATACCAACCTCGGAAGGATGGAAGGCTGAGTCAACCTTGAGCCGGCTGCTGGGATTGAACTCCCAGCCTATTGGGCAGAGCTTTCAGACTGCCTGTCTGCTGCCTTACCACTTTGCACCACAAGAGGCTCATTCCAACTCATTAGATAGCCTTATATAACACACTATTAGTGAAACCCAAGATACACCCTTTTAAGTCCACTGACTTCATTTGATTTAGGCAGGTGTAGTTCTTCTTAAGTTTGCACTGTAAGTCAGCATCTGTTCCTTCAGTCTTATCTTCATAATGGAAGAGAAAATCTCTAACTCCCTGTGACATACAGTATTTTAAAGGAAGCCTTAAAGTGCTGAAGTATCAGAGAACCAGGAGGTGAAAGGTTAAACCATCACAGGATTACAGAAATTTAGTGACAAGCTACTCCAAGCACTCTGATTGGTCAGCAACTGCTGAGAGAGAAGTCCTGAGAGCATTGTGCTGAGGGAATTTGGATTTTAACAGAGACCTTAACTGTTGCGTATGAAAAGATTTTATTCAGAAAGCAAAGTTTTGACTAGTGATTCTGGGTTCAGCTAAGCTTTTACCAATAAACTACAAACGAACCGTCAATTCCTTTTGGTAACTCCAGTCCAAACAAAATGCATAGAAATTGTCCAGGCTATTTCAAATCATTAATGGATCTTTTTATTTCTTCTTTTTATAATAATTCAAAACTTTGTAAATCATCCCAAATCATAAATCACAACCAAAACGGGGTTCCTAGGTATATAATATCTTGTTTTTCCAAACTTTCTCAGTGACTGTGATCGTATTTTCTTAATGTTTTCACTACTCCATATTAATTATCCCATGGGCTCTCCGCTCATCATGCTTTTAAGTCTTAATTAGCTAGACCATGCCTATGGTCTAAAAGAGTTAACTGGAGTTAAGCTTTTACCCAGACAGGAGAACTGGGAACAATATTTGACAGAATAATTTGTGTAGTGGAGTGAGAAGCCCAGCCAAGCTTAAAGGAAAGGGGGTATATTTTCTAGGGAGAGAAGACTCCTGGCCCAGTTAAAAAGGGAAATTTGCTCTGAGGATTTCCCTGGTCTGGTGTGAAAGAATACTGCTTTAGAACCTGAGGACTTAGAAATAACCTGGTATTTCAAAGGAAGGGAAATTGTGTACTGACAAATGGTACCAATCTTCAGAAAGAAGAAAACAAGCTGTTTTGGGTACCCCACATTTCACTACCTGAAAGCAGGGTGAGGCTGAGAAATGGACCCAAGGTCATCCAGATGGTTGCATGTGGAGGAGGAATGGGGACCCAAACATGTTTTTTTTGGATTAGAGGCTGCCACTCTTAACCACTACACCAAGATGGATCTCGAAGTCAAGTAAGGAAACTCAAAGAAGAATAATGTAGTGTTTGGGAAAACATAGATACAAAAGCCTCCCTTTATTAAAAATGAAAAAACCCAAGGGAATAAACTTCCACAAGTTTCAACAGTCTGTATTTATGAATCAAAAACTACTGATTTTTACCTCAATTTTTTTGGCTCCTCATTCTACCTAAATTTTCCCTGTGTGCTAAATAAAATATTTTATTTTGTTTTACTTTTAACAATGTCTCAAGTGGGCATTCTAAATAGGGTTTTGGTAAAAAGAGTTCCTGTACCTGTCCTTGATGTTCCAGGGCTAAGTTAAAACCCAAAATATCTATCAGTGGCAGAGTGGGACAGCCTGGTTAATAACTCAATTTAAAAAGTTATGTTATCTGGGTAACACAGTCAGTGAGGAAACAGAATTTTTATTTTGGAGGGAATATCTGCCTCTGACAGAGGATGTTGGATGGGTTCATCATCACATATCTATTCCACTTAATATTTCTGGTAAGGCCTTGAAGGAGGAGCATGTCTCATGGCTTAAGTGCCACTCAGCGCTTAACACCCACTCAGGGCAGCTGTCCTCCCCCTGAGTGCCTCCTTCTCCTCCAACTGGCTTGTCTGTCTGTCCAGCGGCCAGCCAATAGCCTTCCATCCCCCACCCCGGGCAATCCCCTCCTCCTTCCACTTCCCTCCAAGACTCGGAAGCTGCGTGAGAGCTGCCCCTGCTGGTGAGTTCCCCAACAGCTACCTGTAACCTTTCCATGTCCTGGGGGGAGGGGGAAGCCATCCACAGAGTTCTTCCACTCCACCCTCCTAATCTAACACCCATTGTATTCCTGAATGAAACGGGCTTGGCCCCTAGTTATGAGGATAATACAAAACTACTTCATAGGGTAACTGTAAAGATTATTGAAATAGTATGTGAGGCTTACTACTACATAAATATGGTTATTGTTATTTTGATCTACTGTTTGAAAAGATTTCTATAAGTTTCAATGTATGTAGTACTGATCATATGACATAAAATGTGAAGGGTACTTCTGATGATGTGCCAGCTGGCTGATTGGCCCTTGTGGGGAAGGACCCTCCCCACTGAGGGCCACTCAGAAAGGTTGGAATGCCAAAGGGAAGCCCCAGGGGATTACCCCTCAGCCCTCCCCCACTGAGGCCCAATCAGAGGCTCTTCCCTGTCCCCTCCTCCTCACTTCTTCCCACTATGGAGAGTCAGCAGGAGGTAAGAAAGCCAGAGCCTTCTCTGTCCTGGCCCCCACCTGGTGGAATGAGCCCCTGGGCTCAAAAAGGCCCATCGTATCATCCACCATGGGTCTGCCTGGGTCCCTGGCCTCAGAGCTGCCGTTTAATGGTAAGGAAACCCCTCCCCCCACACTCCACAATGCACCCCAGAAAGAACTTCTGGGCAGGGTATCCTGCCCATTTTAAAAAACAGGCTTCTCTGCTAGTATATTAATATAACATAACATTGGCTGGTTTTGTAGATGGAAGAAGGGCAGAGTTATCAAGCATGTCATCCTGCAGTCATCATGTCCTCATTCTTCTTCTCCATTATCACTTGCCATTCCATCTTAGAGACACAATTACACTCTGATGCTGTTATAATGCCTAGGAAATGGCTGAAGCATAATTATAATAGCTATATTTAATGGATGTATATTAATGAATGCATATTATTGAATGCCCTTGAAGCATAATATCATCTTGATCAAAGGAATATAATTTGGGGGTTCCCATCCTAATTACACTTGACTGTTAGGGCAGACAAAAATGTTCATATCCTACAACTCCATGAAGGAAATGTTTGGGATACCAATGTGTGCCTACATTCATAATCTATATTTGGTGTGTGCATTTGCATACATTAGGAATGGAAGCTTATGTTAGTTCGGATATGAAAAAGTTTATGAAAGATAAGCTCATGTCATGCCATAATGATTTTCCGTGACTGCACTGTCATATACTAAGGGCTGAACCAGATTTGTGATTAGGCTCATCTTGATTGCATTTTCTGAAAGTTATTGAGTAGCCATGCATCCTTTTGCCTGTTATTTGACTATTTACGTAGGCAAAATATGAAAATGTTGCCAATGCTGTCCCAGAGACTTTCCCCCATTTTCAAACCAGGGTGGAGCTGATAATCAGCATTAGAAAGCTACTTTGAAAGTTCCTAGATTTCCAGCTTGACCATTAGACCATAATTTAAATCTTATTAGATAAATCCTTCTGTGAAGTTATAGTAATGTCCTTATTTGCTTAGCTGATTAATTTCTTAGTAAGGTTTATTTATAAAAGGATTTTTTTGGATGTGTGACCCTGTTGAGTCAAACATTAACTATTTTAATTTCTGAAAGAGCTTAATCTTTTAATAAAAAGGCAGCAAGGGATGAACTCAAATTATTGGTCAGATTATAAACACAGTGAGCCAATTAGCTGAGAGGGAAGTCTGTAGGATTTTAGTATTTTCCCAGGGATAGCCATATTCCCCTTTTCTATGAAACAAATATTAGAATTCACTGAATCAATCCATTCTGCTTTCTTGTACAGTTTCATACCCCATAAAGCTGCAGCTAATTTTTAAGGAATCCTTGGTAATAGTTTAATGAAGCAAGAAGATGGAATTAGCTGAAATTCCCTCTACTGTCCTGCATGAGCTCTTCTTGGTGCATTCTGAGAAAAAAATATTGTGCTGTTTTCAACAGGGTTCATGTATGAGGAAAAAGGGTTATTTCTACTAATCTCCTTTCAAGCTGCAGCATGGTGCACTGTATCCTACACTGCTTCTGATGATCCCATAACCTTGAGCAGGTTTTCATGGGGTACTAAACAAGTGGGATTCATTGGTGGTTCACATCACGCAGTCCATGATAATAGAGAATATGCACTAATCTATCATTGTGTTGTATCACTGAATGTGTTCCAATACAGACTGTTCATTAATATATTAATGTTTACTAAAAGTCGGCCCATAGTCTTTAATTATTTTTCTTACTCAGTGCAGGGTCCTCCTGTCCTGCAAGAGATGTGCATACAGCAAATACACATGATGGACAGTAGTAGGAACCCTACGGAGGGGGGAAGTGATTCTGCCTCTGCTCTCTGTATGCCACCTATCAAAGAGTCAGGTATGCCAACCCTGAAACAGCTATCATAAGGAACAAGAATGAGTTAGTCACCTAGATTCCAAAATATAGCTGTACGTGGCATGAAGTGGATGGGACAGTAATGTACAATGGGAAGAATTCATTATTTGGCACAAGGGTGCTTATGTGGGGGTTGAAGGATAGGCTAACAAATACATCACATAATATTGACTGGTATGGCACAAGGCTGTTATATAAAGCTGTAAATTGGAGCTGTTGTTGGATTTATTCTAAAAATAGGGGGGGTTAATATTTTTATTCTGTTGTGCTTGAGTGTTGGACAGAATAAAGCTAATATGATTTAAATTTTCCCCTATAAAGCTGTATTTATACATATTCATACTATTTTTCTCATGAATGTGCATATGTATGAGCATATCTCATGAAATACGTATTTAGCTTTTTCAGAGGAACATGAGATGCCCTAAAGAAAATAATAAAAGATCACAATAAGGGTTGCTGAATACATACAGCTGCAAAATGAGATGAAGAAAGAAACAATTGCTCATTGATATGAAATCACCAGAACTGTTAATATACTATAAGATGTATGCTAGAGTTGTTGCTTGTTTCTATTTGCCAAGGGCAGAATAGGGATTAATTTTACTGCAGATTAATGCAGATATTATCAATTATTAATATTTATTGTCTTTCACCAATAACATTATTTTATGAGATGTAAACAAATGGCTACTTACAACTGCTAAGAGTTACAAATATTCAGCTAAGAGAAATGTCACCTGTTAAGATCTAAAACGAACAATTGAATCTGACAACAGAATCTCTAGGGCAGACAAAGCTTAGCATTATAAAAAAAGCAGACATGCTTGCTCTATGCCTCTCTCTTGTTGAATTTCTTTGTGTGACAAGCTTCAATTGTAAAAGGAATGGCTTTTGTAAATACTTACTATCAGCTGTTCCATGGATGATTAACAAATTTCCTTCCTTGAAGCCATGAATATTGTGTAGTACACTGGATGCCTTTAGGAAAAATACACAAACAGGAATACACTCATCTGTAACTGATATAGATTTCAAATGCCCTTGCTGTCCCCATATATTCAGGGTTTTCACTGCAGCTGGCTTACCTGATATGCATTTTCTTCTTTAGATGGAAGGCCCAGATATCTTTCTGAAAAAGTTGATGCTGTACATGGAAAGCAGAAATAAACTTTTTTTTTAAATTATCTTCAGATTAGGAGTCTTGGTATTTATGGTCTTAATTAACTGATGAATTAAAATAATAGAGACTTTAACCAAGTCTGATTGAACAGTTCCATCATTGACCCATCATATAATGTATAAATATAGATGGGGAAAACCTCACAAAGCCTCCTGCCTTTGGAAAAGTGGATACAAAATACTCACCATATAATCTCATGTCTGTAATTGGAGCAATCACAGTTCCACACTTGAAAAGTCTTTCATTGGACTTCAGAATCATTAATGCAATGTATCCCCCATAGCCCTACAAAACAAGCTAATGTGAGTTTAATTACTGCCAGCTACAGTCCACGTGGTTTACAATAGAAGAACAATTAACATCATTATCACCACAATATAAAAACAATCATAGAAGGCAAAGGCTCAAACAGTCTATAAGACCATCAGAGTACAAAATGAACAAACATAACAAAGCACTTCACCTTCATTTTTTTTTTGTCAACTCCACCATTGTGGAAAAGTCTTTGACAAAGAACTAACCGCTTGCCTGCCCTGATTGGCCTCTGGTCAACCAACAAGAAGTGGAAGAACTGTTGTCAATGTTAAAATGTGGCAAGGCAGTGGGACGTGACCAAATTCCCCCAGATGTCTTAAAAAAATTTCCATCAATCTGGGCACCTGTACTAGCTGCTGTATTCACCATCATTGTCCACCATGGGCTAATCCTGGCCTAATGAATGCAAGCTATAGTTGTACCAATTTACAAAAAAGTCAGTCCAGCATGTCCCACTACTACAGACCAGTCAGCCTTCTATCGGTAATTGACAAGTTATTTGCAAGTCATCTAGTTTGGAAACTTCTTGACTAGGTGCTGATGGTGTTAGGTCCTGAACAAATCAGATTTTCCAAAGAAAAGTCAACCTTAGATTATTGCCTTACTCATTTCCATCTGCCAAATAAATACACCAGAAGCAAATATAGGAAACTCTATACTGCGTTCCTAGACCTCAAATGTGCCTTCAATTCAATTCCTCGAGCTTACTCTGGTCTAAATTGGCTGCCATAAACTTGGAAGCTCAGCTGTTGCTTCTGATACAGAAGTTATATTCTAACACCACCTTTCAAATGAGATTAAACATCACTGGCTATTTGATGCTTGCTTTAAAATCTAATAAAGGAGTGAAACAAGCCTGCGTGCTAGCTCTGCACCTTTTTAAATCTCTACATTGCAGACTTAAATGTGAAATTGTACACTGTAAACAGCCATGCACCACTTATTTTAAATAGAAGGTCCCCCTTCTTCTGTATGCTGATGACGTGGTCCTGCTTTCACACATAAAGGTTGGCTTGAAGCGCCTTTTTTACGCCTTTGAATCAATATTCTGACCATAAACTATGAAAAATCTAAAATATTAGTCTTTGGCAAAGAAAAGAAATTGACAAATCGGAATATCAATGGTCACAAAATTGAGCAAGTACACACACTTAAATGCCTAGTGATAACCTTTCACCTTTCCCTTAATTGGATGCCTCATCTGACACAAATCTCCAACTCTTTCAGAAGAAAGGCCAGAGTCATGACCAGATTTTTCTATGGAAGAGGTACATTACATTCCTCAGGTTATTCAGCTTTATTGCAAAAAAAAAAAAAAAAAAAAAAAAACTCTCCTCCCATTTCTATGCTATGGCATTGCTATTTGGGGCCAAGACTGTATTTCTAAGATAGAACCACTCCAGTCATTACTTCTGCATCATCTTCTCAGAGTTCCTAGGTGCATTCTGATTGAGTACTATACCTCAAAACTGGGCTCTCTCAGCTGTCTACACAGGCATGGCTGATAGTTGTGAAATATTGGATTCAACTACATTATATAGCACAGCCTGGCAGTCTAACATTCCATCTCTTAGCATACCAATACCTTTCTTCCTGGCATGGGAAAATTGTTGCCTTTTCGAAACAGTCTGGTCTGTCTCCTGATGTGTAACTTTTCATCCAGTCAAACAGCATATTTTGGACATTAATTTCCAAAACTTGCTTGCAGATGCCCAAAGACATTGATCACCATTATTCTACAATATTCCATTTTTAATAGATTGATGTAACCATATCTCTATACACTCACTGACCAAATTTTGAGGCACTGTTTTATGTTGGCCCAAATGAATTTACTACCAACAGCCTGGTCAAGATGTAAAAGGTAAAGCTAAAGGTATCCCCTGTGCAAGCACTGGGTCATGTCTGACCCTTGGGGTGACGCCCTCTAGTGTTTTCAAGAGGTAGATATAGTCATATTCCTTATAACAAACCACTCTGCTCCTGTCAAGCTAATTCAGTTGAATAGATTACCCATGTTCTTCTCTACTGTTTTAAACACTCAGTTGCTCGTGAGAGATATCTTACCCCATTAATGATGACAAAATCTTGATACTGTCAATCTGACCCATCAACAATATTAATTAATGCTCTGGATAACTAAAGTAGTGGATTAGTGATTACCTCAACTAGAGTATTTTATTTCATAATGAATGCTCAAAATCTACTATTGTTCACATATGTGCTTACAAGTTGCTGCAGCATTTACTATGAAGTTTTGAACTAGGAAGAGCACCAAAGTTGAACGTTTTCAAGAGCTACTTTTTCTCATATGAAAGGAACAAACATCAACACCAGAAAAGTATGACTCTTTTTTGTTGGTTAAGTTCTAAAAAGCTGTTTGAGAGAGAGGAATAGAGACAGAGAGCTGTAAGAACCTATTTAACTTTTCACTAAAGGTGAAACAATTTGTCTGGCTTTTCTTTTTAATGCCAGAGGCAACAGCACCAAGCAGCTGACAGATTAGCAAAGGATATTGTGAACAGATGGCACAAAAAAAGAGAGATGGTACTCATAGCACAATAGGCTGCAAATTGGTTTGCACGTAAAATATGCATTTAAAGGGACACTGAATTTAGCAGACCGCCATTTTACATTTCTGTATGGAGTTCTTTGTACAAACTGTTCAATACAAGTGTCTTGCACTATTACGTGGGTGACTCACATACAGGATGTTATCTGTGAACTTTAAACATATGCTCAGTAGCCTATTCAGAAAGAAAGAAAGAAAGAAAGAAAGAAAGAAAGAAAGAAAGAAAGAAAGAAAGAAAGAAAGAAAGAAAGAAAGAAAGAAAGAAAGAAAGAAAGAAAGAAAGAAAGAAAGAAAGAAAGAAAGAAAGAAAGAAAGAAAGAAAGATGGTTCAATGGAACTTTTCTTCTTGAGAGAAAAGTAAACAAAATAATTACATCTAATGTATTACAAACATTTTGAGTATTCATAACCACTGAAATAAGACTTACAATATGGATTGAGATCTGTTGCAAACTACAGTTTTGGGAGTATAGTTTGGGGTGTATGTGTATACATGCTTTGGTCCTTTTTAGGGTTTAGTCTTGAAGTTTGTAAACTCTGACTGCTAACGTTATCTTAAATTATCTTATTTGTAACCCTTTTTAAAAAATGAAAGATTCAGACTGGACAAAATGGGACTAACAAGAACAGCTGCTATATTTTATTGTTCCTGAATTTTACCTTTCCAAATATGCTCAACCTGTTAGAATCAATGAATGGCTGCTTCAACAACGATCTGTAATGGAGACAGCAACAGCATATTATTATTATTGTTTAAAAGACATATTTTGACAGTGTAATTTGCTGAAATAATGTTAATAGTTGTTACTATTTCATTATCAAGATTTAGAAACAAAATATAAAATTAGCATTATTTTGCTTATGGCTTGAAAATGTCTTTCTATCTCTCTAATAATATTTGCCGTAGGCTATGCTTTTTTAGCCTGACAATCGTCACAATTATAAATTATCTTGTAGAAGAAATTAATCAACAATATAAGTTAACAAAACATTAACAAAATTCTATGAGGACACAGCATAATATTTAGAAGAAGAACAAGAGTTGGTTCTTATATGCTGCTTTTCTCTACCAGAAGAAGTCTCAAAGCAGCTTACAATCTCCTTCCCTTTCCTCTCCCCACAACAGACACCCTGTGAGGTGGGTGAGGCTGAGAGAGCCCTGATATCACTGCCCGGTAGAACAGTTTTATCAGAGCCCAAGGTTACCCAGCTGGCTGCATGTGGGGGAGTGCAGAATCGAACCCGGCTCGCCAGATTAGAAGTCCACACTCCTAACCACTACACCATGCTGGCTCTCTTTATTGTCCCTGCATAAAACAGAAACAAAATTGGAGTTACTCTTTCCATCTTAATCTCAAAGGATCAAAACATGACTCAAACATAGAACATTGACCTTTGTAAAAGAAGAGAAACAGAACTTGTAAAGGCTTTGAAGAACTGTAAGGGTACATGGTAATTGTTTTGTAACTTTTATATGGTTCTTTTTCAAATTTACCTGATGTAGGAGATTAGAGGCTGGTCAGTTTTAATCATCAACCCATCAATCAGACAATCAGGAAAATGTGTCAGCCACATACAGATTAATTGGAACAAAGTGGAATTATTTTAAATGGCCATAGTGAGTACAGACAAATCTGTACTCATAGTGAGTACAGACAAATCCGAAAGGAAAGGCAATGGGTGCTAGAGAACATGGTGTTTCTCAGGTACATATTTATTGTAATCACATTGATGTGTACACTTAAGTTTGTAAAAAATACTTGGGAAATAACTGTCAACCGTTGATATGCACAAGCTATGATAAATTGAATTGTCAAAGGCTTTCACCAGGCCATTGCCACACAGCCCAGAAAACTCATAACAATCATTATAATAAATTAATTTGGGGTTATCAAGTATTGTGAACGACCTTAGAGGTGCAATAAAATAATCCAGTGACATACTATTATAAAGGAGCAAGTTCTCCTTAAAAGATAAACAAAGAGAGCTGTAGTCTTCAAATCTGAAGTAATATCCTACAAGCTGCTATCATACATTTGAAGCATTTGTACAAAGCATCTAGAAAGCACTCTCAATTATGTCACATTTCAGGCAAGAAAAATATCAAAGGTTAAAAACAACAAAGCAATCAGACTATGCCCCAATGTCTGCTTCATCAGATACTGATTTTTATTACATTTTTTCCTGCACGTTCCAGTGCACATCTGAATTTTCTATAATGAGACACTGCACAAAATCTCTGATGTCCAATACATTTGTTTCAAACTTTTGTTGAATCTAGGAATGTATCAAAATAGAAGAAATGTTTGCACATACTTACTCTACAGCTGCTATCTGATCCTTCACTTCAACTGATCCTAAGGAACGATGGACTTCCTGAAGAATCTTTAGGCCTTGGAATCCACTCCCTCTTCCATCAAACCGAGCTACGATAACATTATCAGAGTTGACAAGCACAGAATCCCAGTCAATGTGAAACTTATCTGTAACCAACTGGCTGCCTGGAGCTTCATCACTGTAAATACCAACACACCAGACACAAATGGACTATTGACAATGTGATGCACTTTGCAGTTCTTCAATATTTTATTTAACCTGGATGGCAGAGTTCTCTCAGAGTTATGCAATCCAGATGAATCATTGTCAGTTTAATCTATAAAAGCACACTAACCAATGTTACTATTCCTTACAGGAACAGTAAGCAAAAATAACCTCTTGAGCTGTGTAGAAATAACACATTGTTAACCTCCTTAGACCAAGAAATCAGATAGGATGTACTTGCTGCATCAGGACTGGGTTTGTGTAAAATAGAAATACTGGACAGGGAAAGAGATAATAAACTCACAAAAAATGGGGAAAAAAAGACACGATACCATTTAAGATATATTAGAAATAAAATTAGGACCAAACAATTTTTTTGGGATGACAAATTGTGCAGAAGCTGAAATTTGTAGGCAGCCTGTCTAAATTTTGGTAAGTCTGGTATACTGCTTTGCAGGAGGCTGGCAGTATAAGGGGAGGAGAAATACATTCTTAGGATTTAAAATAATTCACAAAAATCTGCTCCCCAAGCCCATACTATTGGGGGTAATGTTCTT
Source organism: Paroedura picta (assembly GCF_049243985.1). Lineage (NCBI taxonomy): Eukaryota > Metazoa > Chordata > Lepidosauria > Squamata > Gekkonidae > Paroedura > Paroedura picta. The sequence continues at coordinate 60,322,514 of NC_135370.1, read as the reverse complement.
TACCAAGCTCCTGTTCTCAGTATTATATTCACAGCCCCTCTGGGCATGTAACATCAAACTAGTTATAAAGGATCTCCAAGTGATTCATGCATGACCTTTCCATATTTCTATGGCTTTCTGTAAAGGAGGATCCATCACATTCTCCCCCCCCCCCAATACTTTTGATATATTTCCTCAGTTCAACTTTTTCAGCACAGTGAATAATTATTTCCCCATGTAAACGACATGACATGTTTGCATGTCCTACATTGTCCCTTTTACTCAACAAAGAAGATACGTGAGTAATCATCTATCACTTACTAAAACCACCACTCATTTCAATCAGATCTGTGAACTAAGAAATGATACTGAACAGGAGACTTAAAATGGAGTGAAAGTCCATTGTCCTGTAACTCCCAAAACATGTAGTTTGCAATTTATTATTTTTTTACAAACTACAGGAAAGTTTCAGTAATTTTTTTAAAATAAAAATTTGAGTCTTTAGGAAAACTTTTTTTGTTTTGTTTTCAGAATCTGGGAAAATACAAAGTAACTGTAATTGATTTTGTGATTAGGAAACAAAATTCTGGGGGGAAACTTCACAGAGATGGAGACTTTAGTAAGAATTATTATTTCAATGACACAAAAATGTCAGTTTTGAAAAAAGATTATTATTTTAGTCATAAATCAAATGAATAAGCTAGCTAGCAAGAGCTAGAATAAAGTATCTCTGAAAACTATGTCACTGAAAATAAAATAAATGCAAAATTGCTTGAGTGTTATATGGAAATTAGTATAGTATATATAAAAGCTGTCAAAAAGATGGAGACAGAAATAGGAAAGTCTACAATTAACAGATAAAAAGACATAAGATAAAAGAATAACTATGTCCTTCAATCGCTTTTGTTCAGGAAAATTTTAAACTCCTGCACTAGGAAATAATCTGTCAATATTGCTTTATTACTTATTATTTAATTCACTTATATCTTTCCCCTCAATGGGGACCCAAAGTAGCTTACATCAGTTTCCTCTCCCACTTTTTATCATCACAACAGTCCTGTAGCTTAGGCTAAGAGTGTAACTGGCCCAAGGTCACCCAGTAGGCGTCTATGACAGACTAGAATTTGAACTCAGATCTTTCTTTGCCAGTTTACAGCAAGAAAAAAAATAAAAGGGCTGCACAAGGCACAGGAGTTAAAAAATAAGGTCAATGGTGCAAAAATATTTTTATTACTCAGTTAACACCCCCACCAAAAAAAAAAAAAACCCTATGTATCTCACCAACAGGCTTTGTCAAGGGTCAGGCTTCGGTAACAAAACTCGGCCTGGCTCCTCATAAACAACTTCCCACCCCCGCAGACTCTTAATTTTTTTTAAATGCAGGCTTGCAACAGGTGGTCTGGGCATACAGTGAAGGCAAACATCTCACCTATCCATCCCTTCCCCTCCCACAACTGTGTTGGGATGGGGGCATCTGCAGTGCTTCACCTTCAACTCTCCCAAGAGAGTTGGGAAGGGAGTTACTGGAAGGGACCATGATTGCGCCCAAGAAGGCACAGCACAGCTCTCTGTCCTTGCCCAAAGGTGGAACAGCTACAGCATGGGAGTGGCCAGAAAGAGAAAGAGAGAGAGAGAGAGAGAGAGAGAGAGAGAGAGAGAGAGAGAGAGAGAGAGAGTTCTCCTTCTATGTATTTTATGGTTCTCTTCAATGGAACGATGAGCAACTGTCCAGGTCCAAGAGACTCCTGTGGACCTTCAAAGCACCTTGCATCTTTTCAGCATGATAACAAAAATTATGCACATGAAAAATTTAATGGGGTCATCTTATATTCATCTTTCTTTCACGTAATACAGGAGAAGGGGGGTTGTTTTTTATATGCCACTTTTCTCTACCAGGAATCTCAAAGTGGCTTACAATCGCCTTCCCTTTCCTCTCCCCACAACAGACACCCTGGGAGGCAGGTGAGACTGAAAGAGTCCTGATACAAATACATAGCAAATAAGGAATGAGAAATTGAGACATATGCATTTGAAAACCTGCCCTTAACCAGTATAAGTATATAAGGTATAGAAGAAATCAAACAAGCTGTAATTCCAGAAAAGAAAACAATGTGTTGGGGAAATGCTTTCCAACACTATTGAATATTTCATACATCCCATTCTATGACACAGGGAAGAATATGCAAACAGTATCAATTTATAATTTCGATGAGCAATTTTTTACAGTAGTATGCCATTTCGTTTCAGTAGAAATATAAAGATTCTGCTTCTGTCTAATCCTTACAAAGTCTCTGTTGCTTCTGTTTCTGCATAGGCAGTCTGACATATGTTCTCTGGTATACTAACTCCAAGCAAATAAAGTGTGTGCCTGTAGATATTAATGAACCATGTCTTAGGAAACTGCAATGGTAGCAAGATTTATAAGCATTCAGAAACTCTGCTGAAGCTTGTATTCTTTTTTAAACAGACAAAAGCTACCAGCTAGAAACCAGCTACACACATGATTTTCTTCCTTGCACATGTATTTCTAGATACACATTTTATTCTGTGCAATGGAAGGGCAATGTCCACAGTACATTTGAATAGCTTTATGCAACCATCTATTGTTCTGTCATTATCACACATATTGCATATTGATCAAAGCTAAGAATAGCTCTGCAGCAAACAAAGCCAGTAGAAATCAATATATAGAAGAATGTTATATTTAAACCCTGGGTAGTTTTGCCTTCTGAAGAACATGCCGCTGTTCATGGTGTATATGTCATGATCTGCATTATTCTATCCCACTGCTGTAGGCTAATAAAAATTCATTGCAGTGTCTGTCAAAGTTTTTGGATGAGAGAAAGGGAAATCATACACATGAACTTTGGTAGTTACTGGCCTAGATCTGACATAGTTTCCATGCTGGTGCAAATAATCTCTCTGCATAAAGAACGCAGAGACAAGCAGGCTACGCAGTTAAGGAAAGAAAAGCTTGTTTTGATTATTTTAAGATTAGTACTGACTCAAACTGACTGTATCCAATAAGAGTTTGTACCTTTTCAAAGACTATTAAATAATGAAAGCTGGCATTTAAGATGCATTATCTAAGATTGCAATGGAAGGAGGTTAATTGTGTTGGGGGGGGGGGAGAATGATTATCACCTGTCACGTTTATTACACAGATTAAATGCTACAGTCTTCAGTCTACCGCGTGCTACCAGAGAATGTATCTGCCAACTTTTTAAAAGGAATAGGGTGAACATTAATGAGGAAAATCAAAGATCTGAAAGTTAAACGTTGATCTTAATTATATAGAAAAGAGATAATCATTCTTTCAGACAATTACTGTATACCTCTCTAATATATTGACTAGTGTGTGTAATGCAGTTAAAAGAATCTTGTGTGAAACATATTAGTAAGAGAGGAAGGATCCAAAGAATTGCCATGTATTTGACATGCTATGATGTCTCGATCACATTTTACCATGAATAGGCCCTGATAATAGAGTGAGTTTAGCTGCTGATTTCTGCTAAAATGCCAACAGAATACAGAGACATTTTCTATCACCATCCCAGAAGTCTTGAAGCCACTAATGATGAAACAGTCTACGGAATTAATTTACATGGAGCATGCATAGAATATTTGTGTCCTTTATTGGACAAGCTGAATTAGCACACATAACGACTTCCAGCAGCTACATCAAACAAAAATATAAGCAATCTAAGGGGGTGGTGAAGCTGGTTTGGACCATATAGGTGCAAGCCAGAATCCAAAGGCATTCTAAGAAAAAGCAGCAGCTCAGCTCAAGAACATGTGTAGGTAGTGTTCCTCTCAATATGAAATTTCTTCCTTAGCTCTGCCCTTTCTAACTCAGTCTGCATGGTGTTATTATTAAATATACAAATATATACCCTTTAGAGGGGATTAATGCAAACGAGAGATACATCTGTTTTAGATTACAAATGACCTTTCACTAAAATAATCTTTTATCAAAAGACACCATGCTGGTTGTAAGTAAGGCATGTGACAGTATAGTCTAATACCAAGGGCTGTAGTAAACATGCCTTGAGCAGGGCCAGTCTCCTCTCTTTTAAAAAAGAGAAGCAAACTTTGACTGACACAAAATGATCTGATACTCAGGCATTGCTAGAATATCTAAACGAAGAGGTCAAATCTACGTTTCCAACTTTCTTCCATGGAGAAATGAAACAGTTTGGTAATTTCTAATCAGTTTCCTCATTCTCCAATACCTTAAGATTTATAACCACATGAGGATGAAAACTAAAACAGATAACTTATATTAAAATGAATCAAAGACTTCATTCCAAACTTTCTGAAGAGAATCTTGCTAATGCTTGTTTATCTGAACTAGCTGTGACTCTATACCATACCCAAGCATTGGGAAAACATAGGAAGTACTAACTGGAGAAATGAAAGAATGTGCTGGAAATATATGAAGCATGGGCATAAATGTATTGATTTGTAGCATCAACATCTGGGAAGTTGCATTCTAATCCTATTTATAATGATAAAGATTCTTGGACTGTCATCTAATGATGAAACAGCAGTTTATTGCACACAGCATCAGACTGCAAACTGAACCCATGTTGCATTGTTGCTAAATGGAAAGATTGGCTGTGCTACTCTGAAGATCTAACAGTGTCCTAATCTGCTGAGTTATCCCTTTCAGGATATAGCTTTTTGGTAACTGACATCATAAAAAGCAACTATATCAGTGTTACCTGAAACAGCATGATGTCCTTTCTGAAAGTACAGTATTGCTTTTTTAGAGGTGGCATTTCTGGTAATGAAAAGAAGGAAGACATCACTGGCTGGAATTGAGTGGGTTTATAAAATGAATATTTACAGTTATCCCAAGAAACATAGCTCTGGACAGGATAAGTGGACGTAAACCTCCATTGATTCTGGATATAAAAACCTTTTGGACTTCAGAGCTATTTCTGGAATCTCAAGATCCATTAAATCATACCTTAAATTTGGCAGTTCCAATGCAGAGTTTCTATGGAGTTGGATTGAGGATTAACACTTCCTGCCCTTCTGAAAGATTCAAGATAAACTGAATCAACCTCAGAAGGTCCCTCTTGACAGATTCACTACGGACTTTTCATTATATTTTAAAGAGATTTCCAAACAAGTTCTGTTAATACCAACTGTGAAAACAGAAGAGTGAAAAGGAATGGGGGGACTGTTCAAAATGGGGAAATTTCACTGGTTGGGGAACATGAAATGGCCAATGTCAGACATTTTTGAGCCATTTCAATGGGTACCATCTGGAGTAATTACCGTGGATTACTGTGTCCTTCCTCCTTCCTTGACCAAAGTGTTAGCCTTGGAATAATTACTCTGCAAGCCTTTTATTGGGTTCATTACCTGATTATGTATCCTCAAACATCACACAGATCTTAAATCTGATTACTCTTTCTTCCTTTCTTTAGCATGACCATTTGTACCTCTGGGTTTCAATCTACAGTGGGTCCTTAGGTGAGTTAAATAAAATTAAACACAATAATATAGAGACAACAATCTAGAAACAATTTGGTGTTACATTTAGACTTCTAAAATATTTTACAATTTGAGTAGTAAACATTCAAAGACACAAGAGTATCAGAGGGCACATATCAGATTATCAGAGGGCACTCTTTAGTCATTTGAACACAGTCAGCAGACCTTTGATTTTGTTTCCGTCACCTATTTTTCATTCTAATACATCTTTAGTAATTTCATCAGTCATCCATTGAGGATTTTCATTTCTTTCTTCCTTATATCTATAGTTTCAACTGATAGTTCTTCTGGTTCACATTCATTTAAACTTAGTAATGCAAATCTGTTCTTTTTCATAGTCTTTAAACTCTTCAGAAATGTTGCTTAATTTGTATTTTGGCACTATGAATGCTTTTGTCCTCTAAAGTTGAAGAAAAACACCCTCTGTTTTTCTTCCACTTAATTCTCCTATTCACTAATAGCTCCTGGTATTGCCTTCATAGACATGTTAATAGATACCATATTGTATAATTCCTAATTGTGTGTGGATGTACTACAGTTAGTAGTACTATTCAATGTGACTGTCAGGATCTGTTTTTGCTCATCTGTGTTGCTTCACATTCTGCTGTGCCTTTGTTATTTTGTGTAGGCTAATTCGGAGTTCAGTTGACAGGATGGCACCAGGAAAAAGTGGAAGCTAACAAAGAGGCCACCTTATGACTGGAGACATTTTTACTTTGGGAAAGGGAGAATCTATACTGAATTGTTAAGTTTGCTAAGTCCCCTGCATCCCAAAATTTAAAATCCATGGAATGAGGCCTGCTGATTCAGCACAAATTCCCTCTTTCCCAAAGGGCATTTTAATACGCACAGATTTGATTCCTTAACCCCTCATTTCCCAACCAGCTCTCACGTAGCTTTCTGTAACAGGAATTCCCCTGTTTTCTTTTCCAGAAGCCATCTCCTGGTATCTAATTTCTAAATTCTAACAAGGCAACAGGAGCTAAATTTCTAGATATATTAATATATTTATCAACTTTAGGTCCCTACTGCTAGCTCATAAATCTTTCAGGCAGATAAGTGTCCCATGGAGAGTCTTGGTTGGCACACGGAAACCCTACGCTAACAAAAGTATCACTAGTTTGACTTGGACTGCAAACATTTAATTATCCTTATCCATTGTTGTTCCTCTATATATTTATGAAACAGCCTAGGGGGTGGGATGTGTCTGGCTGTCCAAGTTAGAATAGGGCCAATCAGGATGCAGCCAGCTTTGCCCTGATTGGCCCTGCCCCTGCAGCTCCTGCCCTCCATCCCTGGACTCTAGCCTCTTTGCTCTCAGACGCCTCAGTGCCTGGAGCCAACAGCAGGTAAGGGGAGAGGGCCCTGGGGAAAGGATCATGGTGGAGGGCTTGCTAACGAGGGCCTCTTGGCCTGCTAGGCTGGGCCTGCTGATGAGGGCCTCCCGACCTGCCGGCCCTGCTAACGAGCTGTCCAGCCCCCGCATGCCCCACTTGATATGGCTGCGAGCTGCAGCCCAAAGCCACCTTAAGCTAGCTGGCCAGGGGAGGGGGCCCTTTCAATGCCATTCTTAGGAACAGGCTTTGAAGCTAGTTTATTAATAAAATTGTTTATATCACCTTTCCTCTTGGTTCAAGGCAGCTTACAATCATACTTAAAACATCTCAAGGTGAAAATGAAGATAAAATAACAAGCCCTAATCATTCTTACCTCCACCCTTGAAAGATACCTGCTATTCATTCATTCATTCATTCATTCATTCATTCATTCATTCATTCATTCATTCATTCATTCATTCATTCATTCATTCATTCATTCATTCATTCATTCATTCATTCATCTCTATGCTGCCCTCCCTTGCAGCTCATGTTGCTTTACATTGGAACTGTGTCAGTATCATACAATACAACATCTTGGCTTGAATGCATAACATTAAAAAAAAAAAACAATTTGCACAAACTTAGCCCTGGCAAACAGACAGGCCTTGCCATGCTTCCTACAAATGTCTATGGAGCGATCCCCTCTCACCTCTTTAGGGAACCCTTTCCACAGAGCTGGAGGCTCGATGGAAAAGGTTCAGACAGGCTACCCTAAGTGGTGGTACAGTCAACACATGGCTATTCCATAACCACAGTTGGTGCACAAGGACATATGGAAGGAGGCAGTCCTTCAAATATGTGGTTTCTAGGGAGTGAACAGTTTCAAAAGTTGTAACAAGTATCTTGAATTCAGAAACAGACTGTTTCAAACCTGTTTCAAAACGGGCTGAAGCTAGCGCTTGACAACAGTCAGACTAGTGCATTCTGAACCTGCTGTAGTTTCCATGTTGTCTTCAAGGGCATCCCCATGTAAAGTGTGTTGTAATAATCCAAACATGAGATTACAGAAGCATGAACAAATGTGGCCAGATCAGCTGAATCTAGGTAGTGGGAAAGTTGACAGATCGAATGCAGATGATAGAAAGCAATCCTGGGCACCATGGCAACCGGCTTTTCAAACATCAGGGTAGGATCCATGAGCACCCAAGCTCTTTAACTGCTCTGAAAAAGACAATATTACTCTGACTGATTCCACATGGAGATGCAAAACTCATGCTGCCTCCTGCTTGCAAAGGCATGGTTGTAATCCGCACGTTTGCAAGCCTCCTCACAGGAGACCCCTCCTGCATTTTCCCTCCACCTCATCATGGCTTTTTGCATCCTGATGAGGTGGCAAAGGAAAACAAGTTGAACTTCTCTCCCTGCTCCTCAGCTTGTCAATCACAGCAAGCCACCAATGAAAGCACAGTGGTTGTCTTGGGGACTCAAACTTCCATCCCTCCTAGGCCCCAACATTAATTTTTTAAATAAAAAGGGCACTTCACATTTCTTCATTGCTATGGAGAAACGCCACAACTGGGATTCAAGGTTTTTGGACTCTATGTTTGGGAAAAGTTGTGAGAGGCTGGACATGGTAACTGGACCCTGAAGAGTGACTGTGTGTAAACAGTAGGCTTAAAAACAAAGAGCACACACATCTAGCTGATTGGGAGAGGGGTGTTTCATCATACCCCCCACCCTTTTCCCGTTCATTCACCAGAAAACACAAACAGGACAGTGTTTTTCCTGTCCAATCGGTGTTTTTCCTGTCCAATCCCAAAAAGACCATGGACACTTTAGAGAAATTTTAATTTAATGTATGCAGAGTAGCTTTGTGATCCTGCAGCAACATGGACTGCATCATTAAAAACAATCTCAGAGCAGGAAATGGAGAAGTAAGGGCAGGTGCAAGGGTGGGCAAAACACTGCAGGGACTATCACACATTTCTCCCTCCATGCAAGCTTGCCCCTGGTTGTTCCCTGATGTGAAGTGAGATAACAAGTGTCAAATCCAGTTTTGGTGGCAAATCTGGTCAAAACTCAAGCCAGCTCCTGGAGAGCCTTGGGTTGCAGACAACATCCTGTGGAGGAAGCTCTAAGACCCACCAGCAACCAGAGGCCATCCAGGGGTAGATTCGTGTGTAATCGGTCACAATCTAGGACAAGTGGATTCAGTCCCTTGCAACCAGCATTACCTCTGTCTTGCCTGGATTCAGCTGCAGTTTGTTCTGAATTAGGCACCTGACCACAGTCTCAAAGCAATAGTTCAGAACCAAGATGGATGCATGTGGACAACTCATCTTTATGCAGGTTAAGCACACACTGGGACATTACATAGGATATTTGCTTAGAATATCAGTTTATTTTAGCCTTGAATTTATTGTGCCTTTTCTCAAGGTGCATATAATCTTAGCTTCATTGTACTTAACCGTAGCTTATGTGAGTAGGCTCCAGATGTGCAGTCCATCCATATGGGCAATTACCAGTAGCTATTAATGATTAGCGTATCCTGAAGAATAACTAAATGAATAATTGTGATTATAAGCAGTAAATCCAATTATATAAATATATATTGCAGCATAGCTGAAAAATTCTCTCATCAAAAGAACCCCAAGTTTCAAAAACATTGGACTATCCAACTTCCATTGTTTCCAGTGGTGAGACAAGAACAGAGAATTTCTCGCATCTCCACTGAAAACAGTGGAGGTCAGAGGGGGGCACCCACTTTGGGTGCCCACAGAATGGGACCCTCTGGTCCAATCTTTTTGAAAATTGGAGGTTCTTTTGAAGAGAAGCTTCTGCAGCTACACTGCCAGTAAGATTATGAACGAACATAAACAGATTCATAGGCTGCATCTAATTAATGGCATTCTAGCAGTATATCCTGCAGAACCCACCCAAACCTTTAAGAAAGTCTCTTCACACAAATGCTTTTACACCCAGACCAGCATTCCTTTTGAAAGTCATCTCAAGTGGTCTTGAGATCCATCTTTGTGAAACAGGCCTGTTTTTAAAGAACATTTACAATCAAATATGATATACTATGAGGCAAGCAACCTAGTTACAGAAGAGTGTTTTGTTTTTAACTAGGAAACCACACTGTTCCCTGGTAGGAATAGTAGTCTTTTGAGCCAAGAACAATATGTATTCTGTAATATCTATGCACAAAAAAGAAAGAACTTGCAACATCTAGCAAGAAGAAATATAAAATTTCTTTAATATATATATAGCATTTCTTTAAAGAACAGAATAATATTTTAACAGATTATATAATTTTCCAAAAGGACTAATGCATTTTAAATTAATATTTAAATTAACATAACCAAATATATTTTAATAATTTTGTACTACTTTTGAATGAGATCTTTGCTGTTTCTAGCTCAGCTTGTCATATTATATTCAAATCCTAAATATTTGTATCTTATTACTTAAATATTTTAAAAAGCAGGGAACATCCTAAAACAGCTGCTATTGGTGCATCTCCACCAAACAACCATCTGCAGATATTATTATTTTTTTAATAATTTGATATAGTCAGGTACCATATATACTTATAAATCTAATTTTAAGAAACTCATAGAATGGGACCAGAAAGAACTGGGGATGTTTTCCACACACCCTGGGAACCCTTCAGGATACAGAAATATATTTAAAATATTACGATTTGGCAAACAAGAACAACAAACAAGAACACTAAGAAATCTTGGCCATCATTTTAAACAAAGAGCAACTGTCTGCCACCACCTGTGTCAGGGTGAGGAGAAGTGGGAACTGTCTGAACCCAATCTGCATCACTGTTCTGAGCAGGGTGAAGCAGAAGAGTGGGAGCCACCACTGCCAACCATTCTTTCCATGGCTACCACAAGACAGGCACATGGGCAAGCTGATCTGGGTGGAGATGAAAAAGAGCCACCATTCTCCCATGAGCTAGATTTTATAGGAGGGGAGCAAGATCTACTGCCACAACAGGAAGCACACCTGCCCACCCTAGATGGTATGCAGCTCTCTACGGTTCACTCTGCCAGGAACCTGGGCGTGATCCTGGATGCTTCCCTCACAATGGAAGTCCAGGTCACAAAGGTAGTGCGGCTGGCATTTTACCATCTCCGCCAAGCCAAGCTACTAGCGCCCTACCTAGCCACAATGATCCATGCAACGGTCACCTCTAGACTGGATTTTGATAACTTGATCTATGCAGGCATGCCATTAGCTTCGACCCGGAAATTATAGCTGGTCCAAAACGCAGTGGCCAGGGCCCTCACAACAACACTATGGAGATCCCACATCCGGCCGATTCTCCATCAACTGCAATGGTTGCCAGTTGAATTCTGGATCAGGTTAAAGGTTCTGGTAATTACCTTCAAGGCCATATGTGGTCAGGGCCCAGTGTACTTCCTTGCCTATGCCCCCCAAAGGGCTCTATGCTCCACCGCCACCAACTGACTAATGGTCCCTTGCCCTAAAGAAATCCAGCTGGTGTCAACCAGAGCCAGAGCCTTCTCTGTCCTGGCCCCCACTTGGTGTAATGAGCTCCCAGAGGAGATCAGGGCCCTGACGGAACTAAAACATTTCCGCAGGGCCTGCAAAAGGGAGCTCTTCCACCAGGCATTTGGCTGAGGCCAGGCACAACCAGCAACATCTGCAGGGCCCCTGTCCCCACTTTCCCCCCAGAAACCCATCAACGCATTCTGCTCATAGACTTGTTTGCATTATTATTATTTAATGTTATCCTTTTATTATCAGTTAGTAATATTAGTTGTTATAGTTATTTATATGTATGGTTTCTTATATAGTTCTCAGTTATATGTGAACCGCCCTGGGCCTTCAGGGAGGGCGGTATATAAATGTAAATAAATAAATACTACAGCCAGGCCCAGTTGGTGGAGACTGCAGTGCCACAACTAGGAAGACTGATCAGCCACCTGCCATCCCAATGGTAAGTGAAAAAGTGAGGGTGAGGTTCCTTCTCCTCAGGTGTCCTGTTTTCTTGTGTGTGTGTGTGTGTGTGTGTGTATGAAGTGCTTGATGTCACAAAGATTCCGTAACAGATTATTCAATTGTGCAAAAGCTTTACTTAAAAATTGTTCCCATTAATCAAGTAAGTATGATACTGAACACATGAAGCTGCTGTATAACAAGTAAGGTCCATATTGTCTTCTTTGATTAGCAGCAGTTTTCCCGGGTCTTAGGGAGATGTCTTTCTTATCACCTACTATGGATCCTTTAAACTCAAGGGATCATTAAATGAACCTGGAACTTCTGCATGCAAAGCAGATTCTTTACAGCCCCACTAACACTGAACTACAGCCTCTATTGTGCAACAAAAGTCTTGCTTTGTTCATGTGACCTTTCATTGAAGGGATTGATCAGTATCTAAACAAGAAGATATGTGTAATAATGGATCCCCCACTTCTTTTAAAGTATGTTTATCTTTACCATGGGGATTAATTCATATGTGGAAACCTTTATAACAAGCATAACAAGCTAGCATGTGATCCAGCAAAACAGCATCACTTCAGAGTAAGTACAGCACCACTCTTTGTGAAAACTGGAGGACTAGTATGCATGCAGGGAGTCAGTGTTCAGAGCAAGATTGCCCTTGGAATCTTGGTTTCTGGAGCACTGGGTCTGATTCCACACTGGGAACTTCGCTGCCCCAGTTCCCATGTGGGAGCACAAATCTTGGGCAGATGAGCAAACCAAGCCAAATGTTTCCCTGTGGGGCAGAAGGAAGAGGCAGAGCAACCTGACTCTAACTCTAGCCTGCTGTCCGACACAAAGCCTCCCATGTGGAAATGGTGTGGGTCAGTGAAATGAATCCCAAATAAGCTAGTCAAATCAGGACTGAAGGAACTATGCTATCCCTGTTTCTACCCAAATGGATAAGGCTTGAGGAAACACTTCATTATTATGGACAAATATATCCATTTTCCAAAACAGGAAATGTGCAGAGAAGCTACTCAGCCTCCAAACTAAGAAATAATATAGTTCCAAAGACAGCTCAATGGCATAAACGTAGAAGCTGGGACCACTGGTTCCACTTGTGCCATGGTTATCTCCGCTGTTCTTCCTCCATTCATGCTTGGTGCTTTGTTCACTGAAGGGCTTTCATGAGTGTGAGCTCCTACTTCAGAAGGAATGCACTCTGAGCACTGACAACAGCACAACTGGAAACATATCTCTGATTCAAGTAAGACACTGTATGTCTTTCACTGAACAAATCTATTTGTCCCCTTAGACATTATAAAAATCTATCTAAAACATGTATTGATTTCTGAACTCAAAGGAATGGCTTCCAAAATCTTTAGACTATATGGTCTTTAAAACAAAAACTGGCAGGTGGTTTAGAAATTCCACAACAAAACTCCTCAAACAATAGCAAAGCAGTAACTGTATGATGCCAGTACAGCAAGGTAATTCCCTAACAAGACTATGTGAACTTAAGTACCCATAATTTTATCCAGAGAGCATGGAAATAAACAATACAATCTCATATATCAATTTAATTAATCTAAAGTTGTACTCACATTATTAACAGGAGTGGATACTTATTCCGATCTGCGAAATCCTTTGGAAGGGACAACTGTAAAGGAAGGTCTTTTAAGAAAAGAACAAAATATTAAGGACTGGTAGTTTCAAAGATGAAAAAAGAAACATATTTGGTTTATAAGAATAACATCTAAGTACATTTACCATAGTCATCTATGTGAAGCATTTTAATTTCTGTCTGGATTTTTCTTTTCTTTAAAAAGGCTTCTTGTAATACAGAATTGTTTTCCAATATATAATGTTCTGCAAGAAAAACATGACAGAAAAAGGAAGAATATGTATCAACATGGGAAACAGTGCTAACGTAAAATACATGTATGAAAGGACAAATGAAAATCCCTGGCATGGGTCCTAAACCTTGTCTCTGATATGCCATTTCTATAGAGGTGGTGGCCCTCTGCTATGGAACACGTTCCTCAGGGATTACTGCTTTTGCAAAGTCAGTGTCTTTCAATTTGTTTTTAAAAGTCTTGTACCAGAGGACTGCGTTCAACAGTAGAATCTGCAAGGGGCAGGATGCAACACAAACAAACTTATGATCCAAGCCTTCTCCTTTTAAGCATTATATTTTATTCATAGCCTGCCTTTTTCACTAAGACTCAAAACAGATTACAGAACAAGGCAGTGTAACTGGACAGTATAAAACAACCAATAATAGGACTAGGATTACAGAATTAGGCAATGATACAACCAACAAATTAAGGGAAAGGTATACTATAAACAATACAGAAAGTCGATTATTATATACACTGCAAATCAGTAAAATGAACATTGTGTAATTTTAAAACTCTTCTACACCCTTTTTCAGGGGGGGTGATGGAAATTTATGATGGAAGTTTAATTTATGATACATAATGAAATGCTAATGATTTCTTCCCTCTTTCATGTATATAACAAAACATTTTAAAAATACATTTTATTCAGCCTTTTGATGGAGCAGAAAAATAATTTGCTCCCTAGAAATCATGAGTGGGAGTGTGACTGTAGAAAACTGATATGCACAGACTTCCATTTAGGGGTGCCATTTGCCTGCTATAAAAAGGCAAACCTCTGAACATGTGCCAGCATGTTCAATGGAGTGGTGTGCAAGAATGGGGGAGGGGAGAAATGATATCACATGATGCTTCAACCTGGTTGGAATTTGGAAGTGACATCACTAAGATTTGTGACACTCTAGGAATTTTGCTGCTTCCTGGGGTCGCACAACTTGGTGCCACCATGTCCAAGTGCCTACCCATAAGTGAATACTGCTGCATTGCACAATGCTGTTTTGCAAATGTTCACTCCCCAAATGTTGTGTGAGGATGGACTGGCAACCCAGTTTCTACCAGCTTGCCATGGGAACTCACTAATACCTTTCCTCAAGTTTATTAAGAGAGTTACAACCATTTGGTGACACATGAAGCAGTAGTCTCAATATATTCATCTCCAAGAGAACCAGAAAAAACTACTTCATGAGTTTTATAGATCTTTCTTAGTGCCTTTTCTGACACAACAGTTTTCAGGGAGGGTCTACTGCAGAAAATAAGATCTCATAGAATTGTCCTAGAAAAAGTGGTTGATTGGTCCTCATATATCATTTTTATCAGTATTCGTCAAGATCAGGGGTAGTCAAACTGCGGCCCTCCAGATGTCCATGGACTACAATTCCCAGGAGCCCCCTGCCAGCGAATGCTGGCAGGGGGCTCATGGGAATTGCAGTCCATGGACATCTGGAGGGCCGCAGTTTGACTACCCCTGGTCAAGATGGTTGACATTTATTTTATGCATTTCTTTAGTTTGATTTATATACCGCCCCTCTTGTCTCAGGTGGTAAACAGCAAAATGCATAACATTTGAAAAATAAAATACATAAATCAATTCATGGTTAATTTTAAAAATTATCATTTGCCTGCAGCCTGTCTATTTGGTCTTAAATAACTCAGTAACAGGAAACTGGCTGGAGGAGTTGGGGAGTGGGGAGGGGCAAGTTTTTAGCCTCCCCAAAATGAAGATGAAAATGTATGCAGGGGAGAATATCTTTGCAGTGTGTCAAAGAATCAAAACAATTGAAATGATGCTTTAGAGCTTGCATACACATACTAGCAGAAATGGTTTGATTGCTAGAAATAAATCGTTACTGTGGTATTTTTTTACCCAAGTTATTTGTGTGGTCTACCATGCAGAAATGCTTTACAATACATACATTCCTCTCAAATTCCATAATACAGAAAGAGCTAGTGTCAGAAACACAAAATACCATTCAATACTTGGAGTACTGCCTTTAAAATCACAGCTTTTGTTCTTGTTAAATATTTTACTTCCTCATCTAGAAAACTGTAAACCCTAAATGTTACAGAAAAATGTCTGAAGCAATATTTTTAATCTGCATTCATTTGACTGGTTTTTCAGTTTCTAATCTTTCTCCATTAATAGATTTTGGGTTTTTTTTTTAAAAGAATCTTCTCATTTAGAGCGACAGAAGATACACTATTTATAATGATAATTCTGGGCAGTCAACCAAACTCTTGTAATAATTGATTCCAATAGAATAATTGAAGTAAACTCAATCATGTGATTTCTACTTTATTAATGGAAGAGATTATCTAACTGTACATTTGGACATTAGATATATAGTCTTCAATACTCTTCACTGCTTCTGCACTGATTTTATTCTTGGTGGTAAATAATAACATCTTGACCTTCTGTGTACTTTTCCTTCCAGAATGAGCTGAACAGAATGAATTACTGCTTTCATCTTACTCAGATGAAAATTCTAAAAAGGATCAGAGCACAACACTTTCATTTTCTCCAAATATCTAGCTATTATATATTACTATTGCCAAGTCCAATGACTATGAGCAACAGTATGGTGCTATAAAGAGAATAATATAAAAAAAAAGCACAAGAGATTATTTGAATCTTCTCTACAATTAAAGGGTACAGAAACTATCAAAATGGGGCTCATCTGTATGGAGTACATTGTTTTCATCAGTATAATACTGTAGTATGTAAATAAGGCACTCCTTTATGTGTATGACTAAAGCTTACTGGGGCAGAACTCCACGTTAGGAGTTCACAATAAACTACAGCATACTAAGCAGTAGTACAATTTAAATTTGTTCATCACAGGACATTTACAGATAATAATTAAGGTGCATTACAGCCATCCAGTCTGTATAGAATCCATGCTATATCAAGGCTGCAATGCTCATTGTTCCATCTTGGAAGGCATTGTGAAAGACAAGTAATATTTCTGTAACATTTCCCAATTCCTAACAGAAGATCCTACATCTAGGGAACTGGAGCAAGAGAAACATCAGCAAAGATAAAAAATCATATCCTGGCATGTTCTGGATGAACAAGTGTGAACGAATAGTGCCTCACTGTCGTGGCTTTTGCAATCATTTCTAGCATAACTGGCCGTGTTAACTTTGTCCTGGGTCTTATATCCAGGCATGTCAGAACTTCCATTTTTTCCTGCAAGAAATGTATGCAAGGAGTACGAAACAGTTCTGAATCTTTAGGACATTTACTGCAAGAGGCCTCCAAACAAACAAACAAAAGTACTTGAAACTGATCATTCTGAGCACATCAACAACAGCGACTACTTTGTACGGCTCCGTATTAGAACCCCATAGATAGCTATGAGGGACTGGGGTGGGAACTAAGGCTATTTCCGCACAAAAAAATGCAAGTGGCTTCCTGCTTGCAAATGCAGGATGGTAAATCTCGTGTTTGCAGCCCTCCTCACGGGGGATACCTCTCCTGCGTTTTCCCTCTGCCCCTTCAAGGCCTTTTGCCTCCTGATGAGGCCACTGAACATCCACCTGCACAGTAGAGAGCCAGTTTGGTGTAGTGGTAGGAATGTGGACTTCTAATTTTGCAAGCCGGGTTCAATTGTGCACTCCCCCACATGCCACCAGCTGGGTGACCTTGGGCTCACCACAGCACTGATAGAGCTATTCTGACTGAGCAGTAATATCAGGGCTCTCTCAGCCTCACCTACCTCACAGGGTGTCTGTTGTGGGGGGAGGAAAGGGAAGGCGATTGTAAGCTGCTTTGAGACTACTTCGGGAAGAGGAAAGCGGCATATGAGAACCAGCTCTTCTTCTTCCTATAAAGTTATTATGAGATAAAAAGAAAAACTCATATACTTTGTTCTGAGCTCCATGGAGGAAGTACGCTATGTGTAAAAAAGATTATTTTAAAGTCACTGCATACATGGTACACATGCAGATGTATGCAATTCCCCCATCAATTTATCAAACATGGAACCTTTGTATCTATATTTACCCCAGCTCACCTAGAGTTGAAAATTCACAAGGAGGTGATTAGAAAAACCAATTCAGGTCAAGATATTGTTTCATATAATTAATTATTAATCAATATAATTATTTAAATATGAATAATTATATTTTACCTGACAGTCACACTGAATACTAAGAGAAATGGAGCTCAAATAAAATATTTACATTTATTTTTGAATTTCAAAGGATATTTCATATTTTTGCTAGCCATGTATGAATGAAAGGATGTATTTTGTTTTTTTGGGGGGGCACACAGGTTTTAAGGAGCATACTGTATATTTGTTAAAAAAATGTACTAGACTGCAGAAACTTCAGCAGAAGTAGAATTTGGTTTATCACATAGACCATTTATGCACTGGGAACTTCACTGCCCCAGCTCCCGTGTAGGAGCACAAATTGGGGGCGGATGAGGTGCACAGGGCCAAATGCTCCCCCATGTGGGTGCAGGAAGAGGTGGGGCAACCTGCCACGACTAAAACTCCAGCCTGCAGCCCGGCATGAAACGTCCAGTGCATAAACGGTTATATAGGGTGAATTTGTCAAGCATCACTCTGAAAGAAACACTTTAATCCAAAATAATTATATTACGGCTTCTAACACATTCACCAGAGTTGCTGTAACAGAAACTCAATTTGCATAGTTAGTGAAAGGGATCATGCCACTATATCACCTAATTAGCACAAGTATTAATATGAGATATAATATATACATATGGTATAATGTCAACCCTGGTATGATATAGTTCCTTGATTAATTTCACTCAATTTACAGGCATATTTATTGCTAGGCTGTAATTAAAATCGGCTTATAGACATTAATTCTTTAAAAATCAAAAGAGGGGAAAGGCTCAAGAACATTTCCAAGGAACCTACTTTCAGGATTATTTGTATTGTGCACACTGACAACTGGAACATCAGGTCCTGTAAGAGAAAGAAAGCACAATATTTATTAGAGGAAAAATTCAATGATATAGTTTATTCAGTACTTTGGTAAAGAACAAGAATTTTTGGATGTGCATTAACAGCTCTGCCCTCAATTCTCAAAATAATTAATGTATGTTCTTTAATATTAAACACATGAGTAGTCTCCGTAATGGCGACACATCACTAGGATAGTCTCATGAGGAATGCTACAAGTCTGTGGCATTATTATTATTATCTCAATTTTACAGTTGAGAAATTGACACACAGAGCGATTAATAGTCTGATTATAAAAAGTATAGAGCACTTGCAGCTACTACTAGATCAAAAAAGAATGGACAGTACTCAGCACTTTTCAAAGTCATTTGGAAGATGTTTGAGAATTGACAAAGATTGCAAGAAACAGGTCTTCTACAAACCAAGGCCAGAGCCATGATCCAAAGAAGTCATTTACTTGTAAATAGCAGCACACCTTACTGGATAGGAAGGAAGGAAGGAAGGAAGGAAGGAAGGAAGGAAGGAAGGAAGGAAGGAAGGAAGGAAGGAAGGAAGGAAGGAAGGAAGGAGAGTTGGTTCTTATGTGCTGCTTTTCTCTACCCAAAGGAGTCACAAAGCAGCTTACATTCGCCTTCCCTTTCCTATCCCCACAACAGACACTCTGTGAGGTAGATGAGGCTGAGAGAGCCCTGATATTACTGCTCGGTCAGAACAGCTTTATCAGTGCTGTGGTGAGCCCAATGTCACCCAGCTGGCTGCTCGTGGGGGAGTGCTGAATCAAACACAGCTCACCAGATTAGAAGTCCACACTCCTAACCACTATACCATGCTGTGCATTAGTGAGGGGGTAGTATATGAATCAGATGCATGAATGAATGAATCATTTATGCATTACCCACTGCCTATATGTGTGGACTTGTAATTCCCATTTCATTGTGTCTGAGGAAGTGTACTGTGTACATAAACCTTACACCTTGAATGAAATTCTGTCAGTTTTAAAGGCACCATTGGAATCAAACTTTGTTCTACTTCAAACCAAACATGACTACTCGCTGTTATCTATGAATGGATTGGCAAATTACAGGGCACAATTTGAACTAGTGGGAGTTCAGGCACCTCTATTCTTTATGTATAACTTACAAAGGACTATTGATATAACTAATTGCTAATAAACTGCCATCTGTCTATCTAAAAATATTTGTATCAATATGGTACTCTGCATTGTTTATTAGGAAACTTTTCTTTCTATGGTTGCATACCACATGAAACATAATATTAATTAATTAATTTAGAGATTTCTAAACCACCCCTCTAAAAATGATCTCAGGGTATATTACACAAATGCAAATTGTGATGTTTAACAAAGATCTGAGCGCTTTTAGTGTTAAATTGAGGATTTTGACTTACCTTTACATTGAAGAATGAAATACTTGTTTGTAGGGCTAAACTTTGCATTGAAATATGTGCAGTTATCTTTCATAAAACTGCATGAAAGGCACTGACGATTCAATAGTTCAAATGTTGACACACTAGTGATAAAAAAATAAGCAAGTAACCATTAAGTTAATATGTATTCAAAAATACATAATTATGCACTTGGATCATATGCATACTTTCCAGAACTATTAAGAACAACATATCCTGTACCAGTGTCCTGAATGTTCATGCACACACATGTGTAAGCGCACATATACCACACATACAAAATCAGATTTGGATATATTGGATTCCCAAAAATTTAGGATTCCTGAAATAAACCACAAATTCCAAAACCTGTATAGTATTCAGATTCAAGGTATTGCGGTCCCTTTCCATGAATTTGTGCAGCTGCAAAGTTACCCAGAATCGTGTTGATAGGGAGTACAGTCTCTTTAGACACCATTTAACTGTGGCTATCCTGTTTTTCTGGATAAATCCAATTTGGGGAGGATTACCAGGATTGGTTATGCTTGTTAGCTATAAATACCCCCCCCCCCAATCTGTTATTTAGAAATGTGAGGATAGTTAGATGGGACTGCATTCTTCTTCTTCCTTTAACATCAGATTCACAGACTATAAATGCCTTTGCTCCAACTCTGCACATGGGTGTGCAGGTTGCAGAAATTGCCAGTTTCACTGCTTTTCTCCCTACATAGTATTCCATAGTACCACCTTTCCTTCAAGAAACTCAGGATGGTGGACCTTCACAAAGTTTATCATGAGGTGTAGATGAAGAGAGAATTAATGGCACAGTTCAGACTTGAATACAGGTTTCCAATATCATAATCCTATACTTAAAATCATTACACCACTCGGAACAATTATGCACAGGGCGGAAAGGCTAGGCTGGTGGTGACAGGGCAGTGGGGCTAATCCCCAATTATGCATGACATCACACCATCCTGGCCACCTTCCAGCCCTGGCCCCACTCAGGGCCTCAGATGACCTGTGGTAAGTGAATGGGGAGACTACTGCATTCCCCATGTTCCCACTGTTGCCATCTGCAGCCCTGCCAGACCAGCCTCATGCATAAGGAAAGAGCCAGGCCTTTGGGCCCGGCTCCTCCCCCAACCTACAGTGTCCTTGCAGGGACACCAAATGCCCCGGTCAGCTTCATGGTACCACAGAGCTGAACGGGGCGGTTTCCTACCCTCAGGATGGTGGGTTAGCAGCACACCGCTCTCCCACCATTGTGCAGTGAGGCCCCCATGCTCCCTATTCCCCTCCACGGCTGCCACCACACAGCATGATGGACTCTTCCAGCCCTCGTGTTGTGTGCATGTGCACATACAACATGGGGCAGTCTGCGTGTGCTGGGGGATTCCTTCCCCTGTGCATTCTCGGAAACAGGCGGGGCATGCTACCCCATCACATGGAACCAGCAGCAGCCTGGCACAGTCAAATGCTGTGCATAATCACTCATTGGCTCTTTCTTAGGGAAGAGTAAAGGGAAAGTAAACTGAATGAGGAATGCAATCTTCCCTTTTTGGTCAAAAATGTATTAGTCTCTGATGTTAAAGTAAGTGGTAGGAACTTAAAAATGATCAGATTTCTGTTTCGGTTTCAGTCATTTGTGCTGATTCTCTGTTGGGCTTCATATAAAGCCATTTCACCTAGCCCTTACTTTGGATCCTCTGTTTCCCAGTCATGTTTTGAGTTACCACTCAAGTATTTCTTTTTCCACCTTGAGATTTCCCAGTTCATAAGACAATCTCTTCTTTGACAGAGTTGTTCCCTCGAGTATGATCAGACCTCTTACATCCTATCTGATGAAGAACTACTAATTTATCTTCCAGGAAACTCCTGAGAGTCCATTGCTCTTTAGTCTTGAAGAACAGGAAAAAAGTAATTTGCTGCATTGGCTACCAGGACTTGATTAACCACATCCAAGTAGACGATAGGCTAACTAGAAAAAACTTGCTCTACTAACAAAAAAGACAATTTCAGGTTGTTCTTTAAGTGTTGAATTAAACATTATAGTCTAAAACTGATTTTTTCACAAAGGCATTTGGAAGTCAAAGTGTAATTTCTCCATGCTGCTTACCTATGTAGCTGTCTTCCTCTTGGTGAATTCTCAGTACTTAAAAAATAGCTGGGAAAGAGAATAGGATACATTCAGACCACATAATATTAATTTTGAGCACCTATAAACAGAAGGAACCATTTTAAAGACTGTACAATTGTCAAATTAAAATTTGCAATCTCCAGCCTACCATCCAAGGTTTTTCCTAACATCTGGAGAAACGTTTCTTTCTTCTCTTGGGTAATTTGTCACCACCACTTGACCTTTGTAAGGTTTTGTCCACTGAGGGGGTCTGGACTTCTATTTTTTCATCCCAGATCTGTGGCCTTGCCTCAGTCTGGGGTTCACCACAGGAATAGTTTACTGCCTTGTGTGCCCCTGGGGGAATAGCCGCTTGCCAACTGCCAGCCATACCCATGGCACCCCTTTTAATATAGTGTGTCAAAGACAGTACAGGTCTATTGCTACATAGAACAGCATCAAAAGTTACAAAGTATATCTGAAAAAGAAAATTTCATAAGCAGACTTTTGGCACAACACCAGATTAAGCAAGGGATCCAAAATAAATCGCTAAAACACAATTCCTCTGTCCTTCTTAGCCTTCAGTTAAGAGTTCTGTCTGTTCTGATATACTCAGGTCAAGAGAGACCTTCCTTCTTGCTTCCAGGACTTTTATTTACTCTCTTTTCTCCATCCACTGACAAGATCAGGATGGGTCACAGAAGCTTCTCCTAAAGATTCTTCAGGAATTCCTTCCTGAAGTCTTTCTACAACCTGTCTCTGTTTCCTGCTTGAAGAAGGGGGAGAGCTTAATCCACCCATTATGTCTCCTGCTAAATCCATTAGCATATGTATGAAGGTGGGCTGAGGTATGTCTCGAAAGCAATTTTACTGACCACCCCTCTTTCCTGTTTCTGCCTGGGGGAGGGGGGCTTTTAAAACTCAGAGTTTTACCCAAGAAAAAATGCATTTCTTCACACCTCCCCCTTCCAAAATTACAGTAGAAGAGCACCCTTTTACAGATGCTTGCTCTGCAGGAAATCCAAACAAATGATACATACAAGATAACATATTTCACATTACACAAATTATATGCAAGCAACTCATCATATAATCCTAAATTAGAATCAGTCCACATCAAGTGTCTGTACTTTCTCAAAAGTAAATTTGCAAATGTTGTGTCCAGAAGAGTTTGTGCTGAACTACTCCATCTTCCAAGACCACGGCTGAAGTTTGGTGCTTGTGTTCTTCACAGTTTGCAGCCATAGTAGAGAAGTGTAGCTGATTAAGAGTCTGAACTTTTGCCCCCATATATAAAGTCAAAGCTTGTGCAGTATCCACACAACTGCCAAAACCAGAAATGCCCTAAGTTGCCTATTGGTCTTTAGGAGTTATCAACTCTAGATTTCCTCTACATTGGTGGGATGTTTCAAAACATTCATTTTTAGTTTGATGCTAAGACATGACCCCTGGATGACACGTAACACACTTGCTAAATGCTCCAAGTGTGAACCCCAGTCTTTAGAAAAAGAGGTGATGCAATCAATGTAAGTCGCTACAAATTTTGACATGTCATTTCACAAGTTATTTGCTAGCTTCTGAAAAGATGCATCTTTGTTCCTAAGTCCAAAAGGTAACACAGTTACCTCATGTAGCCCACCAGAAGTGATGAAGGCAGCTTTAACTCTGGTTTCTTCTTCCAATTCCAGTTGCCAACAGACCTTACCATCTGCATGGTAAGGGGGACATGGTGCAGGCAGGGGAGACCCTATATCTATTCCATGCCTCACCAAATCCATTTTCCATGGTTCCTTCCTTAAACCAGTTTCAAAATGATACCAAACCTGAAGGATTCCTTTACAAAGATTTGATGAAGAATGCTTGCACTCGAAAGCTCACTCCCTGATTAAATCTTTGTTCGTCTTAAAGGTGCTACTGGACTCTGATTTTATTGTGCTACTTCAGACCAACACAGCTACCCATTTGAATCTAAAGGATTCCTGTCGTTCATGAAGACTCTTGATGGCCACTTCAGCTTCTCCCATGAAGCTGGTTCAGAAAGCTGAGCCAAAACATCTGTTAAGCTTTACTCAGGCTCCACATTGCATTCTTCCTTCTCTCACACACTCAGCACTAACATTTCCCAGTCAAGATAGGGTTTTCACCTGTTTATGTGAACATCCTTGGTCTTTTCCCCTCAACTTTTATTTATTATTGTATTTATAGACTGCCACTTTCGGGCTGGTAGGCTCATGGCAGTTTACATAGAAGTACACATAGAAAGTACAATCACATAAGTCCTCCTCATGCAGCTGTCAGCTTGTCAGCGTACTAAGGTAGAAAAAAGCATCTTGTTACCCGGCTCAAAAGCCAGATACATAGCTGTTTTAGCATTCCAGCTGCTCTGATTCACCTTGATCTTAGACAGACTCTCTCTAACACTCATAATCTTTTCCAGTTGCTCTTCAAAGTACACCCCACAATCTATTATTATTATTATTTAATTTTTAGACCGCCCTTCTCCAAATAGGTCTCAGGGCGGTTTACAACATAAATAGTTAAAACACAATAAAATCCCCATAAAAACCCCAATTAAAAGTTACATATAACATATAACATATAGCGGCGGTGGTCACGATTCTGATCTTAGTTCAGCCTGGTGGAGAGAATAATGTTCAGAAGAGGGTGGCACCAATACAGTACATCTAACCATGATCTCGATGTTAGAGATCTCAATATTGGAGGGGATCCTCTGATGGGATCTCCCACAATCTAGCACTGGGTCCTTAGCCTTTGGGATCTTTTCTTACCATATCTCCCTTCTAAGATCCAGCAGTCCCCTAACATTCCTCCTAACTTTGCTCTGAAGCTTCAGACCAGCATGGCTACATACCTGAATCTATTTTATTTTTCTGCTGAGCTCATGTTTTTTTTGTTCCTCATATCCCTTTGCTACTCCCTCCTGCATATTCTCCCTTCTTTCCTGCAGCTTTTCCTCTCTCTTGAGCTCCTGCCTGTGAACTTCTCTCTCCTCCTTCCACTGCTGCTTCTGCTTCTTCTCTCTTCTCTCCTACAGCTTTTCTTCCCTCATTTTATCTGAGCCTTCATCTTATCTGCATTCCTATTCTTACAATCTATCCACTGCTTCTGGCATTCCTCCTGCAGCTCCTGCTTTGTCAGTTTCACTTGTTTATAAAAAGTATAGAGCACTTGTTCTGTTAACACCATCTTAGATAGACTGATCTGACCCTACTGCAGTTGGCCCAAAAAATAAAAATAAAACTCTTCCTCATTTACTAACTAGATCAGGACAGGTCAGAGAAGCTTTTCCCGGTGATTCTTTAGGAATTTCTTCCTGAACTCTTCATTATTTGACACCTCCAAGTCTTTGTTCCTTGTTTGAAGAAGCTTCCCAGCCTTTATCTCTCTTGCTAGATCTATTCACATTTGTATGGAGGTGGACTGAGATACTTCTAACTCTCCCCACACACCTGTTCTCTGGCCAGATGGAGAAAAAAACTTTTAAAATTCAGAGTGAATGTCTTGCTCATTTCAAACCTCAAATGACAACATGTATTTATTTCTGGTATTAGTTAAGCAAACTTTACAAGGCAGAACAAATTCACATGATATTTTAAGTCAGGTAAGGGTTTCCCCTACCTTTGTTCTCTGTACTCATATTTTAGTTAGTTAATATCCAAGTGCACACTGCTACAGAAAAAAATGCATTGAAATAATGCCAAGCAGCTTAGACCATGAGTTTTTGATGTTTTGTTTATTAATTTATTTTATTGATTTAAAACATTTTTATACTGCCCTTCTACCCAATCAGGGTCCACAAAGCAGGAAATACTAAAACATTTAACAAATTAAAATACAATTAAAATTACAAAATTCAATTAGAATCACATAAACATGTGCTTGTATTTATGTTTTTGTGAAGTTACACTGAGATAGTTGTTTTAAAGAAAATATCCATAATGTATTTCTTTTTGAGTTTTCTTTTCTTCATACTCATTTTTTAAATGTCAAAATTCTTAATCCATTTTCCCTGTGAAAAGTGTGAAAGTACAGATCCCCTTCCATAGTTATACATATAAATGGTGTACTTTTATTGTATAACATATAAAATGTACAATCCATTGATATAAAGTGAGTATAATACAAGTGAATCTACAAAACCAAATGCCAAAAGAGGAAATTATTAATTATATACAATATAAAACAAAGTAGGAAATATTAATTTATCCCTAATAATTACTCCTGAACTCAAATGACCAACGAAATAAGGAGTGGCCAACAAATCCAACCATGTATAGCCAAGCTGACCATGGATAGCAGCTCAGAATATAGGCTATTAGAATATATCATGTCATGGTGAACCGTTACTCATAGAGGTTTGTGGTGGCATGGAAAGACCCAGTCATTTCATGAGATAAAAATTCTCTCTATATGGAACAACTGGTTCTCAGTTTATAGGGATGGGTGGGAATCAGTTCACAACCTTTAATTTGCCAAGAACTGGAAGAAGAGTTGGTTATTATACCTTGTTTTTCACTACCAGAAGGAGTCTCAAAGCACCTTCCCTTCCTCTCCCCACAACAGACATCCGGTGAGGTAGGGACTGAGAAAGCCTTGACAGGACTGCTTTGTGAGAACAGCCCTAAGAATACTGTGACCAATCCAAGGATATCCAGCTGGCTGTATGTAGGGGAGTCAGAAATTAACCTAGGCTCATAAACTGCCACTCTTAATAACTAAACCAAGCGCCCTGGCCCACAAATCAGGGTTTGTGGGAAGAGCATCCCCCAAACATCTTCTGGACCATTAGTCTGGTTCAGTTTTGGGATTTGGGCCATTTATCCTAGCTGTTGAACAGAGTGTTCGGCCCATTAACTGTGCTGAAACGGCCATGAGCCATTTCATTGATCAATTTCACTTCCTCTGCATGGAAATGAGAAGTGAAATGCATTGCTGGAATGGCTGCCAGCCATTTAAACCTCACAGTTTGATCAGTTTACCCATCAGCCCTTAGGTTTAAGTGGCTGGGAGCCATTTCACTTTCCCCTGCTTGGAGTGGGGAGTAGCAAAACAGAAGTTTTAAATGACTGCCAGCCACTTCTGTGATCCATTTTGCTTCCTCCCACTTCCAACTGGGGGAAAGCAAAACGGATATATTTTTGTGGTCCATTTCACTCCTCCATTCTTCTAAATGAGGAGAAGCACAGCAGACTGGCTCAAGCTGGCAAGTTCATTTCAGAGCTTTTAGTTCAGGTGGCTTTAGTTCAGGAATACCCTGAACCTCGAACCAAACCAAAATTTTCTGGTTCATGCCAATCTATAGTTGAGAATAACAGATATGTATTTTTACAGAAAATATGTGAAGGACATCAGACATCCCAGAATAACCAAATGAACGAATTTAATATACAGAACATTTAACAAATTTAATTAATATGTCTATTTATAAGCTTCTTAATGATGTACTCATTTTATTCCCTAGATTCAATGAGAGTGGATTTGATAAATTAATTTTCCTCACACAGCTGTTTAATTACTTTTAATTCAATCAATGCAGTTGGATGTCACAATTTTGCCTTTCTCTTTAACTGAGAATAGTACTTGCAGTATATTGGCAGATTAAATGAATTAAATTTTGTATTGATGGGGATAGTTAATTTTAACACTTGAAAATGAAAGAATGGTATTAAACGTGCTATTTATATTAAAATAGATTTTGTCTTTGTAACACAGAGATATTTTACCTGCATAGACAAAGAAAAATAATGCTCACATCTTTTGTGTTTTTTCATCATATGCCAAAATTTTGATAACTTCCCAGTTTCCTGAAGTCAGATGTCGTACACTCTTAGCCTACAAGAAAACCAGACAATATGTTATTTACATTATTGTCTCCATGTGATTAGTTATTGTAGCATTTTTTAAAAATCATTCTAAAAGACAGACATCTTCTCTGTGTATACATGGTTCTACATTCCCTACAGATGGATTGAAGGTGTCTGAATGCAACAGTCTGCTAAATCATATTGAATATTCCTATACTCTCTTCCATAAAAAGTGAAAAGTGGAATGATCTCAATGTGCCTTTAGTAACTACTGTATGTATCTGATTGCCAGTTAATTGTGCTAGAGCAGTTGCAGAAGCAGTAGTTTTCATTTTCTCTTTATTGCAATGAGTAAAATCCATACAGGCTTCCACAAAAGCACAGTTACCTCCATCCTCCCACGTCTCTCCTTTAAAACTCAGGGGGCTGAATTGTTGTCTCTGTTGTGGGGCAGTTCTAACTAGACCTACCCAGCTCCTCCTTTATGTTCCTGTTTCTCCCTTCTCTGTACCTCCTCAGTCTTTCCCAGCCAGCTTGCCTTCCTATTCAGTGGCATGTATTTTTAAAAAAATAACATATTTGTTGTATTTACAACCCAACAGCAGTAACAGCAGCATTTTTTACCAACTGAAGTTTCCAAAGAGTTTACAAGGGCAGCCCCATACAACTTATTACAAAAAATCTGTCCTTCAAGTGGCAAGGTCAGTATGGTCAAATCTGTAGCCATTTCCCCAGCTTTCTTTTCAAATAACAGAATTTTCATACTTTTTACTGAGTCAGAGAAGTGGATCATCACACCATCAATTTATATGGCTGCCAACATTATCCAATTAGCTTTCCAATAGATCCTTAATCTACAGGTGCAGAAATCTATAACATAGTATAGATGTGTACATAACTGAATTATACTTATTGCCACAGGCAGGGGGGATTCAATTCCCCTTCCTTTCAATCAGCCATCTACCAGTCTCCAGCACCACTAATTCCTCTAGCCTGGTTCAAACAATAGCGGTTCAGTCTCCTGCTTCTCTACAATCAGAGATGGGTTGAGGAGAGAGAACCTCACTTGCCTGCCCTCTCTCAGATTAGTTTATCTTACATGATTAACATGAGATGAAAATGAGGAAGATAAAACCCCGTATAACATTCTGAGATCCTTGGTTTACAGATAGAATAAAAATGCATTCTATGAATAGATATAGTGGAATAACATAAGAAGCCTCTTAGTCTTTAAAAAGAAAACCAAAATCAGGCTTGGCACAGTATTCCCCCCACCCCCAATGTGTTTGGGAGGAGGGCACTCACATTGATTTATGGATCCAGAAGGATTCCTGAACGCTCTGTGGGACCTAATGCCACCCTGGCCACTCATTGGAGGATTGGTTCAGCGATTGGCATAGCCAAATTCTAGCCACCTTTGATGAGATTGCTCCCCAATATCCTCTCCAACCCCACCTTTAATGGGCCCCTTGGGATATAGAGAAGCTCGATAAAATGAAAGGGGAACTGAGATGACTGGAGCGAGTTTGGAGGAAGATTTGGAATGAAGCCTTGAGAACATCTTATAGGACACTTATGATGGTGGTGAAAATGGTAAAATGAGAGTTTTACGAAGCTTCCATTGCATCTGCAAGCTCATAAACAGCACAATTATTTAGGGTAGTTTTTTTCCTCACTGCCCTCAAGGAAGGGCATCAAAATGATAGACAATTGGATATCAGCAGTGAGGCATTTGTAGGCTAACTTGCTCCACCATGACCTTCCCCAACCATAGATACAGTAAAGGAACTAGAGGGTCCTTGATCACCTTTGGAGGGAATATTTGATGGCTTCATGTGGTCATGCTTAAGTGGCTAGGTTGGTAGCCTCAGTTATGCCAGCCACCTGCCCACTAGACCCCTGCCCCATGTGGCTTCATAAAATGAGCAATGAGAGGGTAGGAGGCCCACCCCAGGAAATCATTAACCTCTCTCTTTCAATAGGAGAATTACTGGAAGGGCTGAAGGAGACAGTGGTCTGCCCTTTACTGAAAAAAAAAATTGGCTCTGTGAGACCTAGCCAGCTACCACCCCATCTTCTGGTTGAAAAGGCCATTACTGACCAATTGGTACTAGATCCTTTCCAGTCCGGCTTTCAGCCTGGCTGTGAGGTGGAAATGGTGTTGATTGCCCTGATGGATGACTTCCAGAGACACTGGATTGAAAAGGGTTGGCACTGCTCATTTTACCAGATCTCATGGCAGTATTCAACAGTCAGTCACGAGCTTTTAGTTCACCACCTTGCCTATGCCAGAATATGGGGGACAACCTTTCAATGGCTAATCTCTTTTCTCTTGAGTTGCAGACTCAGGGAAGACATAGTTGTACCGAGTACTCCTCCACTGTAGGATGCCACAAGGTGTGATTATCTCCTCAACCTTATTAAATGCCTTTATGCACCCTCTTGCCTAGCTGGTCTAGAGCTTGGCTGCTATCAATATGCAGATGACACCCACCTCTACCTTCTGATGGCTAGCCACCCAGATGCACCCCTAAACTCTGCCAGATGTCTGGAAGCAGTGATGTCTCAAGCAGAGTCCCCTGAAACAACTCTTCAGAGATGGGTATCCTATGGCTGGGTAGGAAATAACTGAATGATGAAGACAGATGTATGTACGGATAGAAAGATGAGAGAGAGAGAGAGAGAGAGAGAGAGAGGGAGTGCACTCTGGTGAACTGTAATTAATAGAGAAGACCTGGGAAACCTGGGGTTCAAATCCTCATCCAGCTATGAAATTCATTAGGAAACCCTCAGCCATTGGGAAACCCTCAACCCTCTCTCTGTTCCCATCTCCACCATTCTCACTTTCTGCATCCTCTAAGCCGTGTTTTGAAAGCCACATGGGCAATGGAAATCTCAGGAGACCTGAACTCCCCCTTGAAGAAAAGATTGGAAAAAATTGCCCATATTGATGTGAAGGCTGAAATTTTCTCCCCTACATCCATCTGACACCCTCCCTCCACACTGGTGAACTGTAATGGTTATAGTAGTCCATGAGGCTCAGCCTTCCGTTCCCTTAGCTGGCTTTATAAGAACCAACTCTTCTTCTTATCTCTCCACAGTGTGTAGGGGATACTGGCCCTGGCAAAATAAGCAGCACTTCCTCATGCATAACTGCATAGCAAGGCTGCCCAACTGGATAGGGGGAGAATGTATGTTCATGGTTTTGTGGCATGCCAGTTCCTACTTCTATCTCCCTTGTCCATATTGCTGCCCCTCTGCCAAACAGTGAGTCAAAATTCTTCATCTTGCTCTGCCTAGCTGCTAGCCTGCCTGCACTGGTGGCAAAAGAGGGATAAGCTGTGATTCTTTCTTCCCCAATATCTTGCAGTTTTGCACATTTGTGGCAAGATAGGTGGTAGAGGAGCACTATCTGTGTTTGCATAAACAACAGTCTTGTCTTTTTAAAAGGATTTATGCTCCGCACCTTTAAAAACTGTTTTCAGATTTTTCTGTTGGGAGGACCCCAACAACAAAAAAATCTCTTGCAAATAGATCTGCAGTTGGGGCCATATCACACAAACACATACACAAAACTGAATTTTTGACAGGACAGAGGTAATGCTGGGAAGGCTTAGGTCCCAAAGGACATGGTGTTGACTCCTCTTGATGGGATCCAACTGACCCATCTTGCTGACCCATTGAAGAGCCTAGGGGTGGTATTAGATCCTGTTTAATTTCTGAAGATGCAAGTTAATGCATATGCGAAAAAGGCATTCTATTATTTCTACTTAACTCTACCTTGACTTTGCTGACATGGACACATGGATCCATACCATGGTTACTTCAAGGCTAGACCACTGTAATACATTCTGCATGGATCTACTCTTTAAAACAGCTTGGACATTATAGTTGGTACAGAATAATGCAGCCTAGCTACTATCGGGTATCAAGCAGAATCTGCCTATCACACTCTTCCTTCAGATGGTCCAGTGGTCATTGATCAGGTAAAGGTAAAGGTAAAGGTATCCCCTGTGCAAGCACCGAGTCATGTCTGACCCTTGGGGTGACGCCCTCTAGCGTTTTCATGGCAGACTCAATACGGGGTGGTTTGCCAGTGCCTTCCCCAGTCATGACCGTTTACCCCCCAGCAAGCTGGGTACTCATTTTACCGACCTCGGAAGGATGGAAGGCTGAGTCAACCTTGAGCCGGCTGCTGGGATTGAACTCCCAACCTAATGGGCAAAGCTTTCAGGCGGCTGCCTTACCACTCTGCGCCACAAGAGGCTCATATCATTGATCAGGTACAGGGCTTAATTCATGGTGCTAGCTATCACCTACAAAGCTCATAAAGGTATTGGACCCATATATCTGCAGAATTGCCCTTCCTGGTATTGTCTACTTCAACAGCTTGATAACTATATTTTAAAAATTGTTTAGGATATTTACATGCTGCCTTTCAACTTTAAGAAAAATGCTCAAACAGATGATTATTTGAACAAAGCTGATAAACAACAGAGTTCATTTTACTGTAGAATGAAATGTCAGGAAAATAATAACAGTTTTCAAAATATTTTTTGGAATATTAGCCAGACCATTTCAGACTCTTTCTCTCTCTTTGAATACATGTCAAAATATCTTTAAATTAGCTTTAAAACTGAACATAAAGCAAATAAAAGTTTGGACACTTAAAGTATACTGATCACATAAGAGAAAAAAGAAAGGAACTTTTAGCAGTAGAATCTGGTAATCACATGAAGCTTGAAATCTGATGCTGTGACATTCTGTGGTATTTCATTGAACGCTTCTCTAATCACCCAAAGAGCAGTCAAAAATGCCACCAAGAATTTATTTCTTTGAAAGGCAATTCAAACTTGCAGCAAAATTATAACATTCCTCAAAGATAGTTTCAGGTGAATATCTGACAAAAGGAGCTTTGCTTCTAAAAAGTTGACACCCTGGAAATCTTGTTGGTCTTGACTACTGGATTCAAATTTTACTCAACAGAAAACTTCAGCAGCAATCCTACACTCAAGAAAGTCCCAATGAATTCAAAGAGACTTACAATGCAATTCTAAACAGGGTTAAACCCTTCAAAGTTCACTTACAATGAATTAACTCTTCTTAGGACTACACTGTTAACGTTAGTTTAATGATGCTTACAATTGGGCACTTTTAAACAATGAGAAGATTTGTCAGTTCATGATTCTCACCCTGAAAATCTTCAAAACAATTGCATTGACTGGTTTCTTTGCAAGCATACTATCATGCAGCATCATAGTAATCATTAATAATCTAGTTCCCAGATGATGGAGATTTTTGGCTGTCCAATGGCACTTTGATGGGCAATTTGACGACTTTTATGGAACACCCAATCAGAAGAGTGCTGGAGAAGCTATTGTGCTGTGAGCTGCTCTTTGCAGTAGGCTGTTGTTGCACTGCCTCCCCATGGGGAGGGTAGTTTGTCATTTTATGAGGGTAGGGATAGGAATATATTTTTAGCTTCCTTCAAGTTGACTGGGAAGGGGTCCATTTCTCCATGCTCCAAGGTCCTGGAAAATGTTGATATTCTTTAAATAGGCCTGGTCTTTTACTTGGTTAAGCCATAACTAGTTTTGGCAGGAAGCATGTGAGTTGTCACAGTGTAGTCAAGAATAACTGATGTACCCTGAGCCATCTAAGAATAGGGGGTTCTTCCCATGCTAGTCCATCATCACTCAAGTGGCCTTGTAGGTGAGGTAGGCTTGGTGGTTGTGCAGCATCAACTGAGCCCTTAGTTACTGGAGTAGCACACATGGGATGAAGCTTAATTACTTGTCCGCCCTGTTTTACATGCAAATCAGAATAAACAAAGCCAAACAAATGTATGATAATTTGGAACCTGGGTGGGCATGTCCAAAACACTGCTGGACATGGTAGGCTACTTATTGGAACCAACTTGCATTAATTGTTTAACTGATATGGCTAAGCCATTAATATACTAGTTAATCTGCATACTAGTGTGTCTTTATCTGTGGTACTGGTACAATGAACAAGCTTTCTTGATGAATGAAATCCTCACAACAAACCTACTGCAACTACATTTCTTTACTTCAGAGCACAGAACTATTTCTCATTCCTAAGCTGCTACTATATATGTATATAGTAATATGTATCCGAATTTGGGCCCTGGTCCAGATGGACCATGCTAGCCAAATCTCAATTCTGGAAGAAAAGCAGGGTTGGCTTTTGGATGGGAAACCAATACTTGGATGAGAAACCACCAAGGAAGTCCAGGGTTGCTGTGAAGAGGCATGCAATAGCAAATTACTGCAGTTTTTCTCTCCCCTTGGAAACCCTACAGCATTGCCATACGTTGGCTGCAATTTGATGGCACTTCCCACCATCTTCAGAATTTGGAGTTTTACATGATTACCAATGCTTTTCATAACAATACAATAATGATATAATACTAATACATGAAAGTTAAATATTCTCAAATAGAAATACTCATTTTTGAACTTCACCCTGCAATAGCTATCCTACATCAGTTCACCAAATGTTGGATCCAGACTTCCATGAACAAAGGGAATTTCACAACTTTCACATGTCCCTCTTCCTCCTGAATCTCTATTCACATCCCTAAAAAGCAGTGCTAGGGTTAAGGTACCTTTCAGACCTATATGCCATGTGTCAAAGGGCAACTGCAGTGGGGGAAAGTGGGACAAAATCAACCTTTGCACAATTTATGGAATTTGCTCTCCTCTTACAGTAAAAGAACTTAATTTCCCCTCTTTGCATTTTCTTGCTGCAGTCTAATGAATCTCATGGCATATTACTCAGGAGGGTCCCACTTTCTTAGAAAGAGTTTATTTATGGAGAAGAGATGGGAAAGATAAATTCTGCAATCTCCTTCAGTTCCTATGGACAAGCTACAATTGCACTCATTATTGTAAACTTGGGGGGGGGGGACTTACCTGAACATTAAACATAGCAATATGATGGAATTCCCCACGGCCACCTTGCTTAACAGGAACTGTCATAAAGAATTCACTGCCATTTTTGGAGAAAACTGGCTCCTCATTCTACAAAAATGGAACAGAAAATCACACTGAATGTTTCTGTTAACCTGGTTTGCATATGCTGGCATTGCTACGACTGAGCAAATTGAACAATATTTTTGGGGCGGAATGGTAAAATTATTATTATTAAATAAATACATCCATGACAGAATCCTTCTCTGTAAAACTCTCCCCAAGCAGATGCAATACTAAACATTATTAAAACTCCCTGTAATCTTTTCTCCAAGGTCAGGGGGAGATCCTTTGAGTGGTAAACCCTGATATGTGGAGTTCTGCATGCAGCCAATCTCCCCCCAATGTTGTTATACAGTGCCTAGCCCAGCTGATCCAAAGTTTCAGTTTCAGGCTGGAGAGTCATAAATATGCAAATTGCATCTAGCTATATCTGTTGATGGACAGCCATCCATCTCATCCCCTAAGGGTATTTGGCCAGATGCTTGAAGGTCTTGGTGGA
The DNA here is from genome assembly GCF_049243985.1 of Paroedura picta. Lineage (NCBI taxonomy): Eukaryota > Metazoa > Chordata > Lepidosauria > Squamata > Gekkonidae > Paroedura > Paroedura picta. The sequence continues at coordinate 60,287,075 of NC_135370.1, read as the reverse complement.
GTGGTTCAAGTGGAATCCGCTAAAGTTAAATCTGGCTAAGATGGAGGTCACCTAGCTGGGTCGGCATGCCCCAGGTGAGAAGTGCGGCTACCGGCTCTTGATGGGATCAATTAACAACTTCAGTTGCCATGAGGAATCTGGGGTTGTCTTGGATGCTTTCTTGTCTATGGAGACCCAGGATACCAATGTCACCCCCCCCCCCCATGGAGACCCAGGACACCAATGTCACCCCCGATGCTTTCTACCATTTCTAACAAGCATGATAATTAGCATCTCATCTGTCTGTGTCTGACCTAGCCATGCAATGGTCACTTGCTCTATTCAGGGCTGCCTTTGAAGTTGGTCCAGAAACTGCAACTGGTCCAGAATTCAGCAGCATAGGTCCTCACAGGGACCCAATGAAGAGCACATAACTGACCTATGCTCTCCCAACTGCACTGCCTTCAGACTAAAGATTGGATCAAGTTGAAGGTTTTAGTTCTGACTAAATGATCTTGGACCATTGTGGACCAATATATTCCCCAAAGAACACTTAGATTTCTATCAATCAAAATCAGCTCACAATCCCTGATCACAAAGAAATCAAACTGGCCTCAACCAGGGTCAGAGCCTTTTCAGCTCTGGATAAGGGTTGGTGGAACACTTCACCCAAAGTAATTTGGGCCCTTCAGAACCATAAACCTTTCTGCAGGGCCTGTAAAACACAGTTGTTCCACTGGGCCTATGATTGAGACCTTGGGGAACATCTGAATTTCTGCTGACCTGCCTACCTATCTACCCACCCAAATACATCAAACAAATTATATTGTACTGTATTGATATGTCATACAATATCTAGCCTCTTTAGATAGGTTGCCATTCGCCCTGATGTTTACTTCATGGGAGGCATTATGCTGCGCTACCACCTGGTTTGGGGCTTGGGGCTGATTTTTCCCATGACCGCATGGGGATCCTTTGGCCCACTTCACCCCCTATCTTGCCCCAGATTTGGGGTCCACAAGAGGCATCCGATGGACCAGAAGTCAGGTCTTCCAGCTGGGTTTTTTTTCTGCTTTGGCTTGTCAAACAATGTCATATGGTACAAACTCCCAATCACCTTCCAGAACCATCTGAGCACCCCTGCTCCACAGTGTGAAAACACCTTTTAAACTTTAAAAACTTTTTAAAAAGCCCAATGCTGCTTTGTAGCAGTAGGAGGCACAGCTGGAAGTTCCCTGGCTACACTGCCACCAGACCACAGAAGGGGCATGCGGGGAACAGCTACTGGGCCCCTTTTTCAGCACCACCTTATGGCACTTTTCTATAGTAATTTGGATTCTCCTTAAAATCAGCTCCTGAAGCATAGTGAATTCCTCAGCATAATGCAATGACACCTTAATTTTTTTTTTTTAATGCTTCCCTTGGCTCTGCAGTATGGCTCCAGTTTCCCTGTGGCTCTGAGGCACTTCTCTGTCTTGCCGACCTGGGCAAAGGTGGGGAAGGTTGGAAGAAGCCTGGGCAGGCTGTCAGCAGCAGCAGATGTGGGAGGACCCAGGGGAGTAGGCAAGCTGAGTTGCAGCTTCAGGTGCATTGGGAAAAAAGGGCGAATGAGGTTATGGCAGGAGGAGAATGGAAGTGGCACTCGGGAGTGATGGGGTGGTTGCAAGGCCACCCCAAGTTTTCCTGTGGCCCAGCCACTGATGGATCCCAGGGCAAAAAAAGGAACACAGATTTAGCTGCATTTCCTTATTGTAGGGCATTTCCTTACTGAAGGCCTGAGCCACAGCTGTCCTGGGACTGCCCCGGACTGTACCTATTTCTGTAAAGGAGAGGGAATTAGCTCCATGAACAAACAGGCAGTGAGGCCAGCCAAATCCCTTGTGCAAAAGTGGTCCCTGAGCCTGCAGGGAATGGTGGGTTACATAATCAAATGGCAAATAAATAAATAAATAAATAAAGTATTGAAGCTTACTTTAAGTATTTTAAACGCAGTTTCTAATATTTTAATTTTTCATTAAGATTAGAAAGCCCCAATACAGTGCATATTGAAGTCAATCCCAGTCTTGACTATTCTGCATTGCTTGTATTTTGCTGGAAGCTCTGCAACCAGAGCTTCTTATATCATGCCCAAGACCTTTTAACATCTGCTTTGATTTTAGTTCAGTTTTATAGAGAATGTTTGTTTGTACTAAATTGCCAATTACAATGTAATTTTGTGCAACCTAACAATAGCTACGACTATATTATATTATACTATCATTGTTTTTAATATATCAAACTCTAGCTGCTTATATACATAATAATGACTGCAATGTAACAGCTGGTGACTGTGAATTACCAGTTCTTCCACAAAATTAATTCTGGGTTTTCTTGTATTAGGAGCCTATTTTGCCCTGCCATAGTTGACCAATACAGTCTGGAAAAGTATCACTTAATAGCAAAAGACTGGCTCCAATGAACCATGAGATTTTCTTGCCTTTTCATTCTGCTAGCAGCCCTGTTTGTGAACTTCAAAAAGATGATTTCCCTCCTTCCATCCCCCTGGCAGCCTCTCCCCATGAAAGATGAGGTTTAGTTGTATGGTGGTCACTGCCACTGAACTGCACCAAATCATGTGGTGGCTACTGCTCAGCTGGGCCTAGTTACATGGTCTCTGCCAGGCCAGGTTGCCCTTCACAGTGACCATCACAGCCAGGCTGGACACAGTTGCATGATGGCTACCAATCACAGGATTCTTAATGTTAAAAAATGTTCTTTCAATTGTTTTGAGAAGTTTTAACCTACACACTGCAGATTTTTTGCATACCTTGGACTTCCTTCATGTTTGTAAAGAAATCCTCTTTATCTGCCCCAGCTCTATTTTGTGGATCTATGGATCACAACTTTATGGTTCTGTTTAGAATTATATATATGATGATGATGTATGAGAGTATTACTAAGATGTTAAGTCTACTTTATCTTTCAATAGATGAAAAAATTAAGCAAATCAATTATTCCCTCTGCCCCTCAGAATGTGGTGATTCTACTAGATGCAGAATATTGTGGAATCTTACGTATTAACAAATGTATTGTTGCATAATACTTCATAGACAATAGTTGACATTCCTAGATACAATTTTACCTACCATCAATATCTATCATAGTTGTTTTCAGTATTTCATCACCGGATAGCACTCTTTTTGGCTTGCTGCATTGAGAATGAAGCCATTTGGTGGAGCTTTATTATTTATCACTGTATATGTGAAAACCTCATATACACTTGCATTAAAAGCTATTTGGATCAGATAGTTGCATACATATTGAATACATGTTCTTTTCCAGAATACCTCTCTAAAATTCTGACTTTAGTTTGGATGCTCTTATAACTCCAGTGGAGCATCAAGTTTTGTGATGTTTCAGTTTTCTAACATTACTCCAATGTATTAACAACAGAACACTTCCTATTTTTAGATTTATATTGAATTCTTAAATAGATTAACTTATTTAAAGTTTCCTGTAAGTATATAAAGTTCTGATACTTTCTGCTAAGAAAAAACGATCAACAGATCAAAGTACCTGTTTTGAAAGCCATATTTCAGAAGTAAAGTCGTATTTCTAAAAAAGAAAAAAAAATCCAGTTATGAAATGCATACAAATGTAGTGCTTACCTAAAATCACCCCATTCCATTTTTTCCCTCTGTTACTGAACACAAACAAAAAACAGATTACCTACTGAAACTCTTAGCACACAGGCCACATAACGTCTTTTACCAGCTATCGTATCATTCAGAACTTAGCTTCAAAAGCAGTTTCGTCTTGTGCTACCATTCAATGCAATCTGGCAAATAGCCAGAAATAGACTATTGAGATCCCTTTAAAATGCAACAATAGTTGCAAACTTAGCTTTTAATTACTAGTTTTTTTATGTCAGCACAGTGAAAACAAACAAATACAGGAAAATATATCCTTAATTACAGAATCATCAATTTTGAAAAACAGTGTATTCCCACACCTACCTAATTAAAATGTACTGAATTATTAGTGCAATCTGTGGCATGGCAGAAAGCTACTCTTCTGTTCATGGAAAAAGATACTAGAAGGTGCTTAAGAAAAATGGATCGTAAATATGCAGTGTAACAAACCAGCAGCACCTCACATTGTTATTGCCAATCTCACAAAAGGAGTGAATCCTGGTAGGGCTTTTGCACTGACCCCTACCACAATTTCCATGTCTGAGGTTATCACTCAAAGCTTTTCTTTATATTGCATATCTCAATACACAGTGTCATCTTCACTAAAGATTGTACTGAAACCCCAGTTTAGGTGACATCCCTGAACACTGCCCTACTACATGGGCAATTGATATGGGAGGTTGCTAATTTACTCTTAACCAGGTTATTTTAAAGGGAACAGTTTATTATGAAGAAAAAAAGTATAGTATATTCAAACATATATTATTAGAAAAATCTGCTTTAACAACATGAACAAACAAATCGATTCAGAGTTAGCATATATGCTTCATACGCATTTCTCTTTCAACTAGACAAACAGTATAATCGTTTTTGAGGGGAGGGATGCATAGAAAGCCAACCAGCTGCTATATCAGCATATTCCAGTGAATACATATATGCCTGAGACTCCCAGATTGTGACTCCCAAATAGCCATCCCAGATTGTTACTCCAATGGACCTTCAGCTGCCCATCCCCCTTACTTCCCCACTCCCTGATATTCCCTAACCCCATCCCAAACACTCACACTGTACCAGTCTGCAGTTACTCCCCTGCCTGGGATGTGGGCACAGTCCTGGGACCCTTCAGGTGCACTGAGGTCTCTGGCTGGGTACACCTCCCCATGGCCATGACAATGTAGGTGTGTTCCTTCCTTAGGCATAACCTGTTAACCAATCTGTTCACATGCTGCAGAGCAGCTGACATCTGGAACTATCCATGGTTTGAAGTCCACGGGCTAGCCACCACTTAAGCAGGACCACAACAGCTGTTATGCAGGTCAATTATTGTTATGTAGATTTTGCTAACTTGTGAACATTCAGGAGTGTTGTGTGTAAATGTTAAGGTATTTTTTTCCTGTGTACTGCGTCTGTATAACATCTATTTGATTCTGTATACATTCATGCATTTTGTACATACTTTGTGTACGCTCAGTGTGTATTGTCATTTATCATATGTTAAAATAATTTTAAACAACATATTCATCCTTGTTTTTATTTGTGTTGCTACAAATCCCCCTGAAGAAGTATAGGAAAATTATGTTGGGGTGATATATTGGAATAAGACTATTCTTTTCCCCATTGCAGCATTTATTTTATTCTTAGGCCTACAACAGCTGCCAGGAGGGTGGTAGTGGTAGTGCCCTCAGACCTAAATAGCAAGGTTTCTTCTGCTTGATGAGTGGTCATGAGCATTCTACAGAGGATTCATGTTAGCATTTTGTCACTGTTTAACAGATGGGTTTGGACTTCCCTAGAAACCATTCTAGTCCAGCATTTACAAATGCCTCCCCATATACTGCTATGTGATCATGCAGTTTAATTTTTGAAATAGGATGAAAGCAGGATCGCAGAGCATCTCTGTGTGTGCATGTGTGCATGTTTTACCCAAACTGATCCTCACCACAAAGATTTTCAATAACTGTTACATGAAAATCAGATAGAAGGGATTCAAAATACAATTCCAAGCCACGCTTTCAGTATATAAGGAAAATAATGTTTCATGTTTCCCTGGAAAACATTTTTTAAAAATTGCATACCATGCTACAAGCACCAGTTGTCGTCTCACACACTGTCAGGATGGATAGATTCTGATGCCTATTCAACCACCGCACAACTGCCTTGGTATTGCTGACCCATTTCACCATCATAATGTAATATTCTCTGTGAAACAGATGCATTAAAATACAACAGATATATTATTCATTTGTAAGCTGTGAAATCACTTTCCTGAGGAGAAAACATTTCCCCATTTTTCTATTATGCATCATATCAGTAATTGTCAGAGCCCTATACCCACATTCATCAGGCAAAATTCATGAGGAAATATTTAATTACCATATTAAAAATGAACATTAGAGTTGTTCCTCATGTTGATGTTATTATCTTGCTATGTTTCACCATGCTGAGGAAAATAAAGTTGGAAACAACTGGAAACATACAAGTGGTTCCATTGCTATAGGGATGCCAGCGAGAACTTTGAATGACAGAGATATTTTGCAAGAACAGAAGCAGACAGACCAAGCAGCATGGAGAGTTGCTTCCAAAGTACTACACACATGTATTTGCATCTTGTATTAACAGACAAGCTGCCTGTCTTTAAGTATGTTTAGATAAAGAAGAATATCCTACAAAGAGATTCTATCAGCGACACATGTTGGTTTTTCCACAGACCCTGTTAGTTTGTCATGTTGAAGTTGTTACTCAGAACCCCTACTGCAAGCTGTCATATCTAGGAAACTCGCCACACATAGTTTAGCGTACTATTCATGGCAGCTGACAGGCAGCTTTCACCTATCACAATCCAGCCCAGCAGCATTCCAAATGAGATTTAAACTCCACTAGGAACACCTGTGGAAGCTTTGAAGTCACTGCATGTGGAGAAAGTTTAACTCAATCAATGGTACTGCTTTGGATTCCATAGCTTAAGGAGTGCAGCTTTGATCTCATTTTAGAAACTAGTAAGTTAGACATTAATGCAGAACTGATGAAAAATATATTTACTTACATATGTACCAAAACTATTCCATACAGATAGTTTTAAGTTGTATGTGTATGTATACCTGTGACAATGGCTGTACAGTTCAATTTTTCCTTACCAATGTGACATTTTGAAATATTTTATTAACTGTCCCATCACTTTTAGCTTCTACCTTGTTAACAGCAAACTTTATAAAACACTTTGATAAGAAAATCCACTGAAACAATTCCTTTTTGCTGTTTTTCTTTTATTTCGCTGGTTCAACCAAACTATATTAGCTGCTTTCTTATGCATTTAACATTATAATTTAAGAAATTTACTATTCTCCTTCCTCACTCATGAATTTTGGGCTTGGAGAAATAGTGGCTGCTGTGATGTACTCAATTATGTCAGTAGACATTGAGCAAAGGAAATGAATTTGCAGTTGTAGCTGGAAGCAAAGCTATATTTGATAATCTAAATTAACCCTGAGGAATAGCTTAAAGTGACACTAGAATGGTCTTACCTAAAGCATAATCATCATGAACTCTTTAAAGGACAGAATGATTTGCTGTCATTCTAAAAATATAGCTTTGAAGTAAGTCAGTAATACGAACCTTTTAGAAATAGAGAACTAAGGCTGAAAGAGATTTACCCAAGGACACTTTCTGTGTTGATAGATGAACCAAGATTTCCACTTTGAGATTTGTGTTCAAGTAAAACAATTTAGTAGCTTTTGGTTAGCCTTAGTATTGAATTTAGGCTTAAACATCCTAATTTAATATCAATAACCAAATGATTGAACTGATGCTAATGTAGATCTTACAAATGGACACCTCTTCTTGCTTCTCTTTTTCATTTAATAGTTTGGTCATAGGAATGCAATATATAATGCCATGAAGAAAATTAAGTTATGATATGCTGCTAGTTTTCTAGCATATATCTGTGCTAATCAGAATGCTACTTCCATCTTTCCTTGCCCCTGTCTTTTGCCTTGCAGAGCTGACACTAGGTCATCTAAGCCCCAGCAGCTCAAAGCCAGAACAATGACAGAAATACTAATGCAATAATTGCAGGTTCAGTGTACTTATATCTGCATGTGAGAGAGAAAAAGAAGGTACAAGTACATGCAGTATTTTTCCAGTGTTTCTGTTTTATAAGGCTGTAGAGCTTCAGTTTTCTAGAACCTTATGCTTTCATGGGTAAAATTAAAATTAAAATTGATTTTTCTAGGTTTGCACATGCTTCTTCAAGCTCCTGTGAGTTGACTGTGGAATGGATTTTTAAAAATCATCCACTCAAACAGAATACAGCAAATGTATGAAATATTTAGGAAACCTGAAGATATCACAGATATAAGAATAAAGGACTGTTCATGTAAATGTGCAACCTTCTTACCATATGAAAAGCCACAGGAGAAATATCTGTCATGCATATATATTTATTTTTCCTGTGATCACCAGTGAGCATATCTGAATTATGTGAGAAAATAATTTGCATAATTGTCATTTAAAATCAGTTTTCCTAAAGAGGTTTGTGATTTGAACCATTGACTTTATCATATATCATACAGTTTAAATGGATCTTGCTCATCTAACTGATTTTTTTTTAAAAAACAGACTAACCCCAATTTAGGAAAACAGCTTTAAAAGTATGTAAAAAGAAGCCCTGACCCAGATAGTCCAAGCAAGCCTAATCTAGTCAGATCTTGGAAGGTAAGCAGGGTTGACCCTGGCTAGTATTTGAATGGAAGATCTCCAAGGAACACTAAAGTCTTGATGCTGAGGCAGGCAAGTCACTTGCCTAGCTGCCAGACAATACTAGGATCTCCTGGCTATATGATAAATGCTATATGATAAACACATGCTATATAATAAACAAATAACTAGCTAAAAAAGAAATGTGCTCTGCATCACGGTTCAAACTTTCCCTTGGGTGTAACACATTGTTGTTGTTGTTATGTGCGAAGTCGTGTCCGACCCATCGCGACCCCATGGACAATGATCCTCCAGGCCTTCCTGTCCTCTACCATTCCCCGGAGTCCATTTAAGTTTGCACCTACTGCTTCAGTGACTCCATCCATCCACCTCATTCTCTGTCGTCCCCTTCTTCTTTTGCCCTCGATCTCTCCCAGCATTAGGCTCTTCTCCAGGGAGTCCTTCCTTCTCATGAGGTGGCCAAAATATTTGAGTTTCATCTTCAGGATCTGGCCTTCTAAAGAGCAGTCAGGGCTGATCTCCTCTAGGACTGACTGGTTTGTTCGCCTTGCAGTCCAAGGGACTCGCAAGAGTCTTCTCCAGCACCAGAGTTCAAAAGCCTCAATTCTTTGACGCTCGGCCTTCCTTATGGTCCAACTTTCGCAGCCATACATTGCAACTGGGAAGACCATAGCCTTGACTAAACGCACTTTTGTTGGCAGGGTGATGTCTCTGCTTTTTAGGATGCTGTCTAGATTTGCCATAGCTTTCCTCCCCAGGAGCAAGCGTCTTTTAATTTCTTTGCTGCAGTCCCCATCTGCAGTGATCTTGGAGCCCAGGAAAATAAAATCTGTCACTATCTCCATTTCTTCCCCTTCTATTTGCCAGGAATTGAGAGGGCCGGATGCCATGATCTTTGTTTTCTTGATGTTGAGTTTCAAGCCAACTTTGGCACTCTCCTCCTTCACCCGCATCAACAGGCTCTTTAGTTCCTCTTCACTTTCTGCCATTAGAGTGGTATCATCTGCATATCTGAGGTTGTTGATATTTCTCCCTGCAATCTTGATCCCAATTTGTGACTCCTCTAATCCCGCATTTCTCATGATGTGCTCTGCATACAAGTTAAATAGGCAAGGCGACAGTGTACAGCCTTGCCGGACTCCTTTCTCAATTTTGAACCAGTCAGTGATTCCATCTTCAGTTCTCACTGTTGCTTCTTGACCTGCATATAAATTTCTCAAGAGACAAATAAGATGCTCTGGTATTCCCATCTCTTTAAGAACTTGCCACAATTTGTTGTGCTCCACACAATCAAAGGCTTTAGCATAGTCAATGAAGCAGAAGTAGACGTTCTTCTGGTACTCCCTAGCTTTCTCCATGATCCAGCGTATGTTGGCAATTTGATCTCTAGTTCCTCTGCCTCTTCGAAATCCTGCCTGTACTTCTGGAAGTTCTCGGTCCACATATTGCTGGAGCCTAGCTTGTAGGATTTTGAGCATAACTTTGCTAGCATGAGAAATTAGTGCGATGGTGCGGTAGTTTGAACATTCTTTGGCATTGCCCTTCTTTGGGATTGGAATGTAAACTGACCTTTTCCAATCCTGTGGCCATTGTTGAGTTTTCCAAATTTGCTGGCATATTGAGTGTAGCACTTTTACTGCATCGTCCTTTAAGATTTTGAATAGTTCAACTGGAATGCTGTCACTACCACTAGCTTTATTGTTGCTCAGATTTCCTAAGGCCCATTTGACTTCACATTCCAGGATGTCTGGCTCCAGGTCAGTAACTACCCCATTGTGGTCATCAGGGATGTTAAGCTCGCTCTTGTATAGTTCTTCTGCATAATTTTGCCACCTTTGTTTGATCTCTTCTGCTTCTGTGAGGTCCCTACCATTTTGGTCCCTTATCATACCCATCTTTGCATGAAACGTTCTCTTCATATCTCCAATTTTCTTGAAAAGATCTCTGGTCCTCCCCATTCTATTGTTTTCTTCTATTTGTTTGCACTGTTCATTTAAGAAGGCATTCTTATCTCTTCTAGCTTTTCTCTGGAATTCTGCATTCAATTGGGTGTATCTTTCTCTTTCTCCCTTGCCTTTCACTTCCCTTCTCTCCTTAGCTATTTGTAAAGCTTCCTCAGACAGCCATTTTGATTTCTTGCATTTCTTTTTCTTTGGGATGGTTTTAGTTGCTGCCTCTTGTACAATGTTGCGAACCTCCATCCATAGTTCTTCAGGCACTCTGTCTATCAGATCTAATTCCTTAAATCTATTTGTCACCTCCACTGTGTATTCGTCAGGGATATGATTTAGTTCATACCTGAGTGGCCTAGTGCTTTTCCCTACTTTCTTCAATTTAAGCCTAAATTTTGCAACAAGAAGCTCATGATCTGAACCACAATCAGCTCCTGGTCTTGTTTTTATTGACTGGATAGAACTTTTCCATCTTTGGCTGCAGAGCACATAGTCAATCTGATTTCTGTGTTGACCGTCTGGTGATGTCCATGTGTAGAGTCGTCTCTTGGGTTGCTGGAAAAGAGTGTTTGCTATGACCATTGTATTCTCTTGACAAAATTCTACCAGCCTGTGCCCTGCTTCATTTTGTACTCCAAGGCCAAACTTGCCTGTTATCCCGGTTATCTTTTGGCTTCCTACTTTAGCATTCCAATCCCCCATGATGATAAGCACATCATTTTTGGGCGTTGCTTCTAGAAGGTGTTGTAGGGCTTCATAGAACTGATCAACTTCATCCTCTTCAGCAGCAGTGGTTGGGGCGTAGACCTGGATCACTATGATGTTGAATGGTTTGCCTTGGATTCGAACTGAGATCATTCTGTCATTTTGGGGATTGTATCCCAAGACTGCTTTTCCTACTCTCTTATTGATTATGAATGCTACTCCATTTCTTCTGCGAGATTCTTGTCCACAGTAGTATACCTGATGGTCATCTGAATTAAATTCACCCATTCCTGTCCATTTTAGTTCACTGATTCCTAAAATGTCGATGTTCAGTCTTCTCATTTCTTGTTTAACCACGTCCAGCTTGCCTTGATTCATGGATCTGACGTTCCAGGTTCCTATGGAATAAAAATCTTTACAGCATCGGACTGTCTTTTCGCCACCAGTTACTTCCACAACTGAGCGTCCTTTCGGCTTTGGCCCAGCCGCTTCATTCATTCTGGCGCTACTCGTACTAGCCGTCTGCTCATCCCCAGTAGCATATTGGACACCTTCCGACCTGAGGGGCTCATCTTCCAGCGTCATATCGTTATGCCTATTGGAACTGTCCATAGAGTTTTCATGGCAAAGATACTGGAGTGGTTTGCCATTGCCTTCTCCAGTGGATCACCTTTTGTCAGAGCTCTCAGCTATGACCTGTCCGTCTTGGGTGGCCCTGCACGGCATAGCTCATAGCTTCACTGAACTACGCAAGCCCCCTTGCCACAACAAGGCAGCGATCCTTGAAGGGGGTGTAACACATTAATATACATAAAATGCTGCATTTTAGCTCAGATTGTTGCAGTAACCAATTCTGTTTTAAGATCCCTTTAGACAGATGTAGCTAGTTAAACTATGATTGATACTCTACATGTAGAACAGTACTAGATAGAAAACAGGAAAAAAATTCACAGTCAGAATAGCCCAGAAGTGGAATATGTTGCCTAAGGAAGTAGTGAGCTCCCCCTCACTGGTGGTCTTCAAGCAGTGGCTGGACAGATATTTATAATTGAGGCTTTGGGCTGATCCTGCATTGATCAGGGGGTTGGACTAGATGGTCTATATAGCCACTTCCTACTTTAGGATTCTAGTATTCTTATTTCCTGCTACAAACAAATATAAGTCATTTTAACTGTATATTTATGTTGAAATTTATAAAAAAAATGAAACAGTCTTGATATCTGGAATCCTGGAAAAAGGTGGTTGTGGTATTGAATAAATACGATTATATTTCAGCCAATTCAACTACAACAAATTAAACATCAGGATCCTCTAGCCCACTTACCTTGATTTAAAGCTGTCAGGTGGCATGAGTTCCAAGGTATGTGTTGGTCCATATAGATTTACTACATATAGCTTTACTGTTGGATTCATTTGACCTGCCTTTGACAAGAAAAAAAGAGTACTATGTTCATATGTACAAATAAAGAAGAAGTATGGCAACTATATGGAGCAATCCTTCAAGGTCACATAGCTATTCATCATACATCTTCAGTGGTTTCATGATCCATGATCCATACCATTTGCTGAGGAAACAAGAGTAATATTTCCATTTCCGTCCACTGCAATATTAACACAGAAGGCCGAATATAAAACAAGTACAAGGATTACCCTGTCCATAAAATATCTCTTTAAAAGCTTAATGCAGTAAATGGAATATAAAATCTATACCTTTTCTTCTTCAAAGTACTAACAAATATTACTTCTATGCTCAACTGATCCTCCATTATTTATAAGCCAAACAGCTTCATGATTTCCAGCTCAAGAATAATTGGTTGGCACATCTCTTAGAGCCTTTTTGCAGATAACAGAGATCACAGGATATTTTTTAAGAAAGTTGTTAGTGTTACGGAAGGATGAATTGTGTCTTAGAGTAACACAGATTTGTTTGTGAGATGAGGGATGGTTAAATCCCCCAACCCATCCAGGAGGGAAGAAGACAATGTCTTATGACAGATAAGCTGAAAATAGAATAGATTCATGTTCTGCCACTTGGCTCAGCTGTCAAAGGATAAGCTGCATTTTTACATATTGGTGCCCTTAAATCCTTATCTAAAATTCTGAATGTCAATAGCATACTTGGAGGTATTATGCATGGCAGGAAAAAAGTCTTGAAAAAATATGGTTTTTAAAAATTCTGCATGTGTTGCCATTTTTGCTGAAAACTCACCATAGTACATTTGATAATGCATTGCCCCCCCCCCCCCATGGTGAATCCACCTTTTCTGCTGGTTTCTGTGCGGTATTTGAAACTAGCTTTACTATGATTTTTCTTTTATGACAGTGCTGACGATGCCTGTTTTTGCATGCATAAACATGATTGCATTTTTGGTCTCCTTTCCTGTACCACCATACAACAATGGGTAAAGGGACAGCCCCTAGTTTGAGGTGCCCCTTTTTTGGTACAGACCCTTCTAATCCTGCTAGGACAACATTGCACCAACAGAAATTAATTTATTCATTCCCTCAGAGGCATTTCAATCCAGTCTCTATGAGGAACAGCATACCCCTGTGGGGAAAAAGTCTCTACCTTTAATTATACCTGTCAATACCATGTCTCTTAATACCTTAATAATAACTGTCAAATAAGATTATATGAAATATCAACAGATCTATAGTAATATAACTAACCTTTTATGTAAATGAATTTGCTTAGATATATATTTGTGATAACTGCAGTAACATTCTTATGCACAAAAAAAATATTTTGTGTAATTATGATCTTCCAATGTTTAACTCTTTAGTGAGTGAATAAGGGCCATTCCGCACAGGAAAAAAAAGCCTTATGCCAGCACAATGGCATAATGCTAAAAAAAACCCATGCCTCCCCGAATTCCTCACCTGCTGGCTCCTCTGCTGCTGTCTCGCGCTTCCTGACATTTCACATACCTGCTTGAAATGGCAAAACAGGGGAACTTGCTAGACATGCTCCTCTCTTCCACCTGTCAAGACAGGTGGCCAATCATCTTTCTTAATCTTTCAAAGGGACCGCGATGCCCGCTATTGTTTTTTGTTTAAATGAGACTTGTTTAAATGCATATGTCTTTATTCAGGGATGCATAGGGCTCCTTTCACTGTAATCCCTCTTGCAATCCAGAGCCTTGAAGCTTTAAAAAATTCTTGTGGGGGGTGATTTGTTTGTTTGTTTGTTTGTTTGTTTTTTTGGTGGGGAAGAGGCATGCTTTATGGACAAACTGGTGGGGAAAAGTTTATTCTGTACACTGCCTGGGTGATTGTGCATCTATTCGTTGTTCCAGGCATTTTTTAAAAAGATTAAGAGAGAGGGAGGCGGGCTCAAGGGCGGGCCTTGGAGCTGGAAATCTTGCTACTTCAGCCACTTTGGTAACATACATGTCTTGTGCGAGTGTCTTGCTGGCTGCTCTCATCTTGCTAGTGCTACATGGCAGGGATAATCCAGTTTTGTGGATTCCCTTGCAAGTGCTTTAAAATGGAGGATGTAGCTCCCAGTTTGAAGGTGTAATGCTGTCGTGCAAAATGCCAAAAAAATGGTGTTTGCCAAGGGTAAGACTCTCACTTTTTAAATCGGGTGCGGAATGGCCCTAAATTTTAAGAAAATATAATAATGACTGAAAGATACATTTTCCACAAGCCCTTGAACAATGGCAGAATGAAACCCAAACTGTCATGCAGATTAACCGCATTATATTCACAATGTAGGCTATTATTGTTTTCATGATCATCATCTTTATAAAAAGCCAAGGAAGTGTGATACCAACTACATGTTATATGCCAGCACTTCCTTAATTGGCATGAATTATGAAGTCTAGCAGCAGTAGACTAATGGCTTCAAGATTGAGGCCTGAAGCAATTCCCCCCTTAACATCTGGACTTCCTAAGTTTAGGAAAACGTTGCACAAAGTTTGTAGCATTTAGATTGGTCTTAACAAATGATATTAAAAGGATTTCTATTTTTTCCTTGGAATAACATGGACACTTGGAACTTCTATTTATTCTGAAAATAAAGCATGTTGTCATCTTTCTCACTGAAATGAATATTAATGAGGTGCTTCAATGGATAAGCTGGACTGTGTCAGAGCATTTATTTTCTTTTTGAAAAGGCCTATACATCTTGTGCAATGTAGCTTGATCACATGAAGCTACCTTATATTAATTCTGACCACTTGCCAATCAAGGTCAGTGTTCAGGTGTGTAGCCATATTTGTCTGAAGCAGCAGAACAAAGTTTGAGACTAGTGTCACCTTTAAGACCAACAAGGTATTATTCCAGGTACATGTGCTAAAGTTTTATTCCAGTGTACATACATACTTTGTCAGTGTTTTTTACTCTGACTTGGCAGTGGCTATCTAGGGTCTCAGGCATAGGTCTTTCAAATCACTTATCACTTACTCTGTAATATTTTGGATTTTTTTTTAGCTGGAGTGCTCAGGCTTGAAATTGGTACCTTCTGCATGCCAAGTAGATGCTCCACCACTGAGCCCCAACCTTCCCCTGAAAACATGAAACAACTCAAATGTTTTCTGCCTGTGACAGGTTGTAAGTACTAAAATATTTTTGATTGGAAATCCTTCCACTCAGCTCAGTGCCACTGTTCTTACCATGCTATTATGTACTGATTGAGATTATTTGAGTATTACTGCCCACAACACTTCCCTATCACGCCAACAAGCTTGAAATAGGCCAAATAAATGTTTAGTGGCCTGCCAAAACCTGCCACTATTCAGTTAGCCACCCCTAAGGGAAATCATGATGGTGTTGCATGGGTACTCCCTTCCCTGCCTTCATAAAACCTAGTTACAAATAAAAAGACATATAAGAACCAACTCTTCATCTTATTATTATTAAAAAGATGAACACAAGAAAAATGTTTATTATAAATTTAGGAGAAAGTAAAGTGGGAATGTTCAGGAACAATTGTATACATATATAACCTATTGAGAGAGATAATAAGTAGATTTAATTTCATACACACACAACATACAAACTCAGTGCATGCAACACCAGATTACCACTCTAAATAGCCCACTTATACATAAAGTGAGTAGAGATAGAGCAAGACCCTTAACCTTTCTAAGGGGCCTCTAAATCACATCTGATTCAAACATCAGTTAAATGGCTGCTTTTCCTCTGTTATTTCCCCCCCCCCACACACACACACAAGGGTTTCTGATAGCCCTAATTATCCAATGTTGGCTTTCACTTCAAACCATCAGTGTATACAGTGGAATGACATACAGTAAAGGGGACAGATTTGGATCTACCTGTCACATGATCCCCCAACCTCTACACAACTATATGCCAAAAATAATTGTTCAAAACAGATTTCAGTTACATTGAATATAAATAACTGGTTCACTGATCCATATACAAATAGTTGAAGCTGTATTTAAAGATTCCTTACCTTTGGATAGGGGTACTGCTTCCCTTTTGGATACAGACTCCCAGTAAACCGAGGAATAACCACATTTGGTACCAGTGTGTCATTTATCATTAGAAAGGCAAGTCTTTCTCCATCAGGTGACCACCAATGAGCAATATGAGAATGAAGCAACTCCTCTGGGGAAAAAAATGTTCTTAAAACACATGAAATCAGAATTTTTTATATATAAATCAGACACAAAAAATTTTTCAGATCTTTCACAGCTAGTCAGGGAATGTTTGAAATCCTGCTGAAAGTCACTTGGTACAGATGTTTGCTTCTCATAACAAAGTGAATACAGTGATAAAAAATAAAGTGAAATAAAGCACCACCAAATATGTTTACTTCATTTAATACTAAGGCCATAAGAGTAATGGAAGAATTGAAAGTTTAGTTCAGCCTGTGCCTTTATATATCAAAGTATCAATATTAAAATACTGGGAAGGAGCCAGATTTTTTTTTTTTGTGGGTGGAATCAGTTTGCTGGCCATGGGTATTTCTCATTTAATATGCTCACAAAATAAGTAGTGAGAAATGGCACGAAGGAATGGAACATGGCAGCCAGGATGGTCTCCTATCCATTGTCATATGTGAATCTGTCTCATTGAACAAACTGACACAGATGGCATTGCCTCCACAGCTACAGATCACAAGCAGCATTAATGCCCTGATATTTATGTCCAGGATAGCTGTTACATATAATATTGTTTACAATTAATACTGGTGGCATATTCTTAAGGTGGGTAGCTTCACATATTATTTATTTATTATATTTATTGCACATACATGGCTGAAACATGGGTGGAATAATTTGGGTGGTCAATTTACAAATGTTATGGGGTTACATCCAAAGTTTTTGCTCTGCTAAAAGTGGAATGTTCATTTAATACAAGGCACCTTTCTCTCACAGGCTCCTTATATTCGCTTTTCATACTGGGCAAATATCTGTCATTAGTGGAACAGAAACTTTTGATACAAACCTATTGCTGCGTTTGTTTTTCTTGCTTTCCCAATCCAGTATTTTCACTTGAATAAAGGAAACTTGATTTTACTATATAAGTGACTGCTCCCATAAACTTACTTGTGCTTACAGTTATAAATGCGGACAACTTTGCAAGGAAAAGGCATAAAAGATTCATCAGCTGCATTGTTCCGGGATAAATAGATTTCTGTTGGAGAATTTACACAAGGGTATGTTCTCTATGTTCATAATGAAATTGTATCTGTACAGCTTACCTTCATATAACCAGTCGGCAATTCCATTAAAAATAATTCCTTCTTTTCCAGAGGATGTCAGTCGCAATGAACTGCTTTTTACATCAGGCTGGTAGTAGATATTATTTTCAAATATATAAATCTAAATTAGGTAAGAGAGATAAAGGTTTGGGCAGATTTCAATGAATATTTTCATGTCAGTGACAAAAATACCATTCCTGCAATTTAATAATAGCTTAAAGGATCAATTTTCATAGCTTTTCACCGAACATTTCCATGTCTGACCGATTTCTATTTGTGATGTGCAGTTTGGATCTGATAAAGTTAGAAAGCACACATGGACACATGAAACTGCTTTCCATCAAATCAGACTGTTGGTCCATCAAGGTCATTATCTAATCAGACTGGCAGACTCTCCAGAGTCTCAGGTGAAGGTCTTTTATATCACCTGCCTGATTTTAATAACTGAAGGTACCAGGTATCGAATATGGGACCTTCTGCTTGCTGAGCACATGCTCTGCCATTGAGCCATTGCCCCTAACAGGAGGCACACATAGTTGCCAGACTTCCTGAAATACTGTCATAGTTTCAACATAATCTCTCCATAGTGTGAACACTACTATTAATATCTTGCATTTTAATATCTTGCAGTTGTGCTAGATCTTGCACTTTTTATATTTGTGCTCTGTCCCAATCTGTATAATCTAGTTAAATGGCATAATTTTACACTTTCTCTTACTGTAATCCGTAGCTTTCCCTCTGATACAATGCCTGTTCAACGGTTGTTCAAAAGACTCTTATAGAAAGAATACTGCGGTCCTTTCATGAGAAGAAGGAATTCTAGCTTGTCCATTTTATATATATATATATATATATAGGCATAACATGATGTGAGTGCCTTGGCCATGTGCCCTCCTTCATGCGCTAGCATGTGCCTGACCACTACCACCATTCTCCTGAGGCCCGACCCCATGTCCTTTTCCCTATGTGAATTCCCCATGGCAGCAGAGCTCCCCTCAGGGTAAGTCAGAGTTGCTCTTCCGATTCAAATATCTAATCTGGATTCATGTGACCAAAACAGCCTTTCCCCTGATTGCTAGGGGAACAATTACATAAGATGTTGCTGGATATAGGTGTGACCTACAAAGTTAACTGCTAGGTAGCTCAGTATTAAACTCACTCATGAAGATACATCAAGAACACTAGCATGATACTAGCACAACTAGCTGCTGTATGCCTTCTCAGGAGAGAAAAATTCATACTGAAGGCTGGCCCCAAAGAGTTTGCACACAGCAACTGAATTGGAGTCCACAGAAACACTGGTAAGATCGACAAATCATGGTTCCAGGTGGATTATAATGCCCCAGGGAGCAACTTGTTGCAAGGCACTAGTAGTAGGGTATTAAAACAGTTACTGTTTTACTGTTAAATAATTTTATTGGTAAATTGATAACCAGGAATGAAATTCTGATTGCAGGTCAGAGTACAGGAGTTGGCAACCTTCTTTTAATAAACTCCCTGTGCCTCTGAACAGTGCACTGACAGACAGTAGAATCCAATGTAGAACTGCACCTTCAAAAGGCCTTGATAAAATGGGGGGGGGGGGACGACCATCAACAAGTCTACCACATATCTGGACAGCTGCTCCTGAACATTTCACTGTTATACTATCCTAGGGCCTGCCGCTATAGCAGTTCCCAAAACAGTCTTTGGATTGTGCACTTCCTATCCCAAATTAAACAAATTATGTTTGTTGAGATACACAGAAGAAGACAACATCATTGAGGAACTTACAGACTAAATAAAATAGTGAGTGACTGCTCAAAGATACACAAGAAACAATTTCTAAAAAAATTAAAAGGAGCCTAAAATTCATCTGACAAAATCATTTTCATATTTTAGGGTGCAGTAGAAGTAGTCTAGAATGCAGAGGATTAGTTCTCACTAACATTTATACTTTGCTATTGAATGTTCTATCTACATTGACCCAGTTAAGAGCCACTGATTTCCAGATACAACGTGCCTTGCCCATTAATAGTTATACTGAATCAAGCATAAAAATAAACAAGGAATAGCAACACTACAGCAAGTACAGGAGCACAACCCAGCTGATGAACAATAATTTGTGATGAACTTTGGGAGACACCATGAATGTCTACAAATCTGAAGGCAGGTTGTAGCAATTCATGAAGAGCAGAAAGCTATTTAAGTTCCCGCTTTCTCCTCCATGTAGCTCAGCTGCTTTTGACGGAGATCAGAAAGCAGGGGTCATGAACCAATACGAATTGGTTTGCAAACCAATCTTCTGATTTGTATTGGTTCATAGTTTATGCAAGAACCATAAACCAAAACAAACCACAGAAATGTGGTTTGTGCCCAAACTGGAGCATGTCCAGAGGAGGGCAACAAAGATGGTGAGGGGTTTGGAGACTAAGACATATGAGGAAAGGCTGGGGAAGCTTGGTCTGTTTAGCCTGGATAGAAGACCAAATGCACAGACCCCATCAGCCACAGAGTGTAAGTCTGATTTCCAGCCAGCAGGGTACAGTGGTTCAACAGCTCAGTTGGTAGTATCAAGGGAACCTGGGCCACATGTGCTTCATTCCCAGATGATACAGCAGTGCACCATTTTTAATTTATTATTTATTTATTATATTTATATACCTCCCTCCCTGGAGGCTCAGGGCGGTTTACATAAAATGTAGAAAAACAATACAAGAAACAATTCATAACATACAGATAACCATAACATTAATACTATTAACTGATAATTGTAATAATGGTAACAGTACAAACAGGTCCAGGAGCAGAATGCATTGATAGATTTCTGGGAGGGAGGTAGGGGCCCTGCAGATGTTGTTGGTTACGCCTGGTCTCAACCAAATGCCTGGCAGAAAAGCTCCCTTTTGCTGGCCCTGTGGAACTGTTTCGGAGAACCTGCGGATCTCCTTTGGAAGCTCATTCCACCAGGTGGAGGCCAGGACAGAGAAGGCTCTAGCCTTGGTTGAGGCCAAACGGGCTTTTTTTAGGACCAGGGATCATTAGCTGGTTGGTGGTGGTGGAGCATAGAGCTCTTTGAGGGGCAAAGGCAGAGAGGTGGTCCCTCAGGTACACTGGACCCTGACAGCATATGGCCTTAACAGTAATTACCAGAACCTTTAGCCTGAACTGGAATTCAACTGGCAACCACTCTAGTTGGCGGAGAATGGGTCAGATGTGGGACCTCCATGGTGTTGTTGTGAGGATCCTGGCTGCTGCATTTTGGACCAGCTGTAGTTTCCAGGTCAAGGCTAAGGGCAGGCCTCTGTAGAGTAAGCTACAGAAATCCAGTCTAGAGGTGACCGTCACATGGATCACTGTGGCTAGGTGTTCCGGGGCCAGGTAGGGCGCTAGTAGCTTGGCTTGGCGGAGTTGGTAAAATGCCAGCCGCGCTACCTTTGCGGCCTGGGCTTCCATTGTGAGGGAAGCATCAAGGATCATACCCAGGTTCTTGGCAGAGTGAGCCATAGAGAGCTGCACACCATCCAGGGTGGGCAGACACGCTTCCTCACATGGGCCCTTCCTACCCAGCCACAGGACCTCCGTTTTTGAAGGATTGAGCATCAGACAACCCTGCTTGAGCCAGCTCATCACTGCTTCCAGGCAGCTGGCTAATACTTCTGGGGGAGAGTCAAGGCAGCCATCCATCAGAAAGAAGAGCTGGGTGTCATCTGCGTACTGATGACAACCCAACCCAAACTTCCATACCAGTTGTGCAAGAGGGCACATTAAGATGTTGAATAGGATAGGAGAGAGGACTGCTCCAGCCTGGAATGTGAAGGTTGGGGAGTGTTGGCTGTGTAGGACAGCAACAGAAACAAGAACCTGCACTGGCTCTATGCCGTATAAAGTTTAATAAAGTTCATACAAAACAATGTGTGGAAAAGCAGGGGACAGAGTTTCTGGATTAAGGCTCGGTTTTGTATAGTTCATCAAATAAGGTCTTGCATGTTTAGTTGTTCCATAGAATCATACAGTGGGAAGGGGTATCCAGGCTCATGTAGTCCAACCCCCTGCACACTGCAGGAACTCACAACAACCTGCCCATCCACAGTGACCCCAATTTCATTCCCAAGTGATCCTCCCCTCACCAAAAATCTCCAGAATCCAGCCTGTCCTGGAGGAAATTCACCTACCATCCCACAGTGGTAATCAGCATTTCCCTGGGTATGCAAGGAGAGGCTACAAAAGAAAAACACTGGCACATCCCTTCCCGCCCACCCACTTACAATCTCCCCAAGTTCATAAAATCAGCATTTCTATCAGATGACTATCTAGCCTCTGCTTAAAAACTTCCAAAGAAGGAGAACCCTCCTGAGAAAGCCTGTTCCACTGAGGAACTGCTCTGACCATTAGGAACTTCTTCTGGATGTTTATCTGAAAATTCCTTTGAATTAATTTCAACCCATCAGTTTTGGTCTGACCCTCAGGGCAACAGAAAACAATTCTGCTTCATCTTCTCATATCACCTCTTAGTTATCTTCTCTCCAGGCTAAACAAACCAAGCTCCCTCAACCTTTCTTCATACGACTTGGTCTGCAAACCGCTCACCATTTTTGTAGCCCTCTTCTGGACACGCTCCAGTTTCTCTACATCTTTGTTCAGTTGTGGTGCCCAAAACTGAACACAGTACTCCAAGTGAGGTCTAGCCCGAGTGGAGTAAAATGGTAACATCACCTCATGTGATCTGGACACTATACTTCTTTTAATACAGCCTAAAATTCCATTTGCCTTTTTAGCTACCAAGTCACACTGCTGACTCATGTTCAGTGGCTGGTCTACTAAAACCCCCCAGAACCTTTTCACACATACTACTGTCAAAACAACTCTCACCCATCTTGTAATGATGCATATGCTTTTTCCTACCTAAATGAAGAACTTTACATTTAGCCAGTTTGGTGTAGTGGTTAGGAGTGCGGACTTCTAATCTGGCATGCCGGGTTTGATTCTGCACTTCCCCACATGCAACCAGCTGGGTGACCTTGGGCTCGTCACGACACTGATAAAACTGTTCTGTCCGAGCAGTGACATCAGGGCTCTTTCAGCCTCACCCACCCCAGGGTGTCTGTTGTGGGGAGAGGAATGGGGAGGCGACTATAAGCCGCTTTGAGCCTCTTTCGGGTAGGGAAAAGTGGCATATAAGAACCAACTCCTCCTCTTCCTCCTCCTCTTCCTCTTCTTCTTTATCACTATTGAAATTCACTTTATTTGTTTTAGCCCAGTTTTCTAGCCTGTAAAAGATCATCTTGTATTCTGATTTTGTCTTCTGGTATGTTTGCTACGTCTCCCAGGTTAGTGTCATCTGCAGATTTAATAAGCACCCCCTTTATTCCTTCAACCAAATCATTTATAAATATGTTGAACACCACAGGGCAAGGATAGATCCCTGAGGCACCTCACTTGTACATAGCCTGGAATATGAACAATGGGGAGCACTGGCTGTGTAACATAGCAGCCTCTGTACCTCACCGTCATCATGAGGAGTGCCATCTTTAGTTCCCACCAACCTGGATCTACAGCTGATTGCCCACAAGCAGGGAAATTGAAGCAGTGGCAAAACAGTAGATCCTCAGCCGTTGACAGGCATTTGGCTGGGTAGCTGCCCCAGCTGCCTTGTGACTAAGACTGCTCCAGGGCACTGAGTATGCAATGGGATTCTCAGTAGACATGTGCAAGAAAAAAAATTGGACAATTTCAGATTTGGACCAAATAAATTTGGAACGAATGTGATTAGTCAGAATCACCATAGATTTTCTGAATTCAGCTGAATTAATTTTGCTGAGTCCAAATTGATTTGGTGCCATTGAAAGCAATGGTGTCATTAGAGTCTATGGGGATCTCCTTTCATCTTTTCTGGGCTCAGGGAGGGTGCAGCTTTGAGCTTTGAGACAATTAACTTGCAGCATGGCTGCAGGAGCCTTTCCTCAAAAGAATCTCCACATTTCAAAAACACTGGACCAGAGGTCCAATTCTAGGGGCACCCAAAGAGGATGTCCCCATCCAAGCTCCGTTATTTCCTATGATGGGAAAATAGATTCTCTAATCTGTTCATGAATTCTCATCATAGGAAATGGAGGTCATATGGGGGTGCCCTTTTTGGGTGCACCTAGAATTGGACCCCCTGGTCCAATATTTTTGGAATTTGAGAGTTCTTTTGAAGACAGCCTCCTACAACCTCGCTGCATGTTTGGTGCCTCTTTCTCAATTCCCTCCCCCCGAGTCCACAAAAGATTAAAAGGGTACGTTTTCCCCCTTTCTCTTTAAAGTTTAAATGGTCACTTGTCTGACTTGACAAATCATGCAAAATAACAATTCGGTGATCGGACAAGATTGATTAGGCCATTTAAACGTATTGAGGAATGGCAATTTGGATTAGATTCAGCCAATTTATGCCAGAATCATGGCTGATTTGGGTACTTTTCAACAAAACAAGATTGAATTGTCCATGCCTAATTTTCAGCAATATAGTGCTAGTATATATACCAAAAATAGTTTCTTTATCATAGGCAGACTTTTTTTTAAGACAGCCATATTTTTTTCTTTTATTTGCTGCAATCATTCATAATTTCAGCCTCATTTGAACTGTGAGTTCCTCAGTGATCCTGTCATCTTTGGTGTACTTGTAAACAGCCATGAACAGCTGTGTTTTTGAAGAAATTAATTGCTTTTTATTTTATGCATGGACTGCAATAGTTTCACAGACAAGAAAAGTGTATTTTTGTTAAAAGGAATGCCTATGTCAACTTACCTAAAAAGGTACAAAGATTCTTTTCACTCTTTACTTTTCTTAGTTAATTTTCTTAGTTGCAAAAGTAGAAACCTAGACTTAAATGCAACTCTCTTTTGTTAAGTTACTTACTCCCGCATAAGAAAATATTTCATCTAGTATACAGGAAATGTTGGATTTAGCTCAGTTATATTTTTCTTGCCCTATAAATAATTTTTACTGGGAATGTTCAAAATGTTCAAAATGATTCTATATTAATTTTTGCTAGGTATTGTTGAGAGTACAGCTCAAATTTAGCTGAGGTCAAAAGTTTCAAATTTATCATTAAAAACCCTGTAAAAATTGAATTTAAGAAATGTATTTTTGAAGGCATATCATTCCAAAATACTGGCTAGTAATTACATTTACATTTGAAATACACTTGATTATCTAGAAATGTGACCCATGATCTAATGTTACAATGTTTAAATATGCCATCTTTTTGAGAAGGCAGTACCAATGGGCTGGATGTCTAGCCTAACGAAACTTCCTCCAATTTAAGTCACTCTTTCTCCAACATAAAAGCCACTTCAGTTGGAGAAAGGAATGTGTTTACCTTTGCAGTAAGGGCCTACCAACACACAAGAAAATGAGTGACAAACCCTTCACCAGATATCTCACTTTCCTTCCCCCCAGTCTCCCACTAATCCTTTGGCCAGTCACAGTGCCCAGACTGTATATCTCCCTACTTCTGCAGTTATGTGTAAACTGGATTCTTCTCTCTCTGAAAAAGAATGAGAAGGAATTTTCTTGTTGTTCTAAAAGCCATTATTCCAAGTCAGGATGATCTGTATTCACATTAAGAGAGCCAAATGACTGAGCTGCCACCATCTAATGAATTCATATTCAATGTTAGTTGAAGTACAGCACATAATAGAAGTTTGACATGTTGCCGTATGTGTATATGTGTGTGTGTGTGTGTGCCCTCCCCCCACAAAAAAACACAACTTTCCCAGCTTTTAGACATCATGATTACCAATATTTTGAAGATGGAACTGACCATATCACTTTGCAGTTTTAAAAAATGTAACCATTTTCTCTTCAATTTCTCTATTTTAACAAACACCCTTTTGAACACAGCATTATTCCAGCAAAGTAAACAATGGATGTGGTGGTCTCTGCTATTGTGGGAAATGGAGCGTAAACATGGTTTGGTTTACAGGGCTGACTTGGAGATATCACATGGCTCAGCCAACCACGAGTGGCATAGGGCCATCTATTTCAGTCAGCCCTATTCCCAGTGTGCAGGTTTTTTGCTTGTACAGCTTTTGCTAGGTAACCACAGGTCAGAGTTCAGTTCATGTTGGATTCCACTAAAGGGTAGAATCAGCACAAGCAAGGATGGCCAGCCTGTAGTCTCAATTTATGCAAAATTCTGAACATCTTGAAGGCTGAAAACATGTTCCAAAGAAAGCTTGAGCTCTTAAATACTTTAAAATGCCCATATTTATTTAAAACTCACGCTCACCTGCTCGGGGAACCTGTTCTATGGGGTGAGAGCTATGATGGAAAAAGCCAAAGTCCGGTTGATGCTAGATGGGCCCAGCTAGGTCTGTGCTCACATTTGGATTCTGACTGTCCTTCTTTTGGGTCCTCTGGCATCTCCACTGGGTTAGATTTGATGATGGTAACCTTCATGCTGCTGGGACAGCAAGGCTCCCCAAAAGAAAAGATGTATATCTTTTCTTGCTATCAGATTTATTTCTGTTTCTTTATGTATCTGTTGTCTGTTGATGTATAATAAAACTAGTAAATATATTTAACTAGTTAATAGTTAATAGTTAATTCTACCATGTCATTTAAAAAAAACAATTACATTTGGAAGTTCTGTGTTTGAAAATGATGAATATATTTGGAACCTTTTTTTCTGATTAATGTTTCCTAGTTCAGGTCTGACCCTTTTACTTGTATGTATGAGTGAAAAACAATTGGGTTAGTACAATACATCCTTCATAGGTAATGGAGCTCTTTACTGAATGTCCCAGGGGTCAGTAGCTTTTGTGGTACATTTGTTACACATCAGGTTTAATAACCTCTTAAATTTTAATGTTGTAGACTATCAGGTAATAACAAACGCTTTGTCCTGATTTGATAATACACAAGAGTTCATATTCAGTAGCACTCTTTTTATTCTTTATATAGTATGCTTATATATTTTGAATTTACTAAGATGTGCAATTAATTTTTTTAATATACTGTTTTTTAATATATTGTTAAAATGATATGCATGCCTGAAACTGTTCTTTCCCATTAAAAAAAATCTTTTCGATAATAAAATCTATCTTAAGACATAAGTAGCATCAAAAACTCTGTGTGGAGTTGATAATATGATATACTGTTTTGGTGTGAGTCAGAAATATTTGGTACATTACCGTATATACTCGCATATAAGCCGACCCACATATAAGCCAATCTTATCACAAAATCTGGGCAAACTTATCCACTTGCATATAAGCCAAGGGTGCTCCATCATCACAGGCTCTCCCCATCCAGCCTTCCCCCAACAAATACAGAAAAGTCAAGAGGATGAATAGTTGCTGGTTTTTGTAGCCTGCTCTTCACTAACCAAAGGAGTCTCAAAGCAGCTTACAATTGCCTTTCCTTCCTCTCTTGATGCCAGACACCGTGAGAGAGCTCTGACAGAACAGCTCTGGCAGAAGAACCAAACAGCGCCCCCCCAGGCCAGCAAACCAGAGCAGAACAACAGTACCCAAAGTTGGCAACCTACTATAACAAGTACAACAGCTACCAAACTGGGAGAATGGACAACTCTAACTACAACTGCAGTGCCCCCCCACAACAAAACACTATAATAAAGAACTGTAAAACTGAACACTGAAAGAAAGAACTGTAAAAATCAACTTTAAAAAGAAACACAAGTCAAAGCAAGTTCAGCTTGCAGTACACATTTGCAAAAGACAAAGCAACGATTGACTGGCTGGAGCAGGCTTTTATTTAAAAATTACCATATATACCCACATATAAACCGAGGAGGGCTTTTTCAGTGTGAAAAGAAGATGCTGAAAAACTAGGCTTATACATGAGTATATAGGCAACTTTACCTATTTTAAGATTACAAAATAGACAACTCACTAGTTTGCCCTGCACAACGTGAAATGAAAATGCAAAACTCTAGAGAACAGAGAAGGGAACATTCACTCAAGATCACATAGAAACTGAAGAACCAATCCAAATATTATTGTTTTCTGCAAACGAGGAACAGTTAGATTTGAAACCTCGGAGACCAACAAGAGTTTCATAGAATAAGGTTTCTAACTGTTTTACTATAGCCCAACATGGCTACCTCTGAAACAACCAAATAGCAGTTTGCTAAAAAAAAAACTGAGATAAACAATAAGCAATCTGTTCATATATAACATAGAAATGGCCAGAGGTGGGTGGACAACAAATTAGTAAAACAATTGCCTGAGGGAAATGGGGTGATACCCAGAAACTGAATGAATAATTTACATCAGATTGTTGAAAGCGAGCATTGAACACCCACAACTAGATCAGCTGTTTTCCGGAAGAATGTCCAAAGAACATAATCAAACAGAGGGCACAAGAGGTGACATTATCTTAACGATTTTTGCCTTAATATTTGTGAAAAGCCACTCTGGGCGGAGCGCTGACCGGGACACATCTGGGTGTCCAGCCTGTGCTTCCTCATGCATGGGTGCACCTGGATTGGGCCAGTCCCTGGAGCACCCACCTCCAGAAGCCAGCCAAAAGGCGCTCCTCAGCCCACCTCATGACCAGACACTGGCTGGCCGACAAGGAGAGTGTTCCCGTGGCTCTGTGCTTCGCCGCCGATCGGCCGACCCACAAGCGGCCATGGGCAGCTGAACGAGCAGCGTGCCCGTTGGGCTACCTGCCAGAGGGGCTGCTGCCTTGCCCAATGCGCAGCAGCCCAACCAGCTATGAGAATGCTTGCCAGCTCCCATTGCAAAGCCCCATTCAGATGCTGCGCACCTTCCTGCTGTCTGCTGACCCATCATGCTGACTGTAACTATGGCTTCGCCAGTGTTCAGCCCGCCCACAAGTGGCCATGGCAGCCCAGTGAGCAGCACGGATGTTGGGCCACCCACCAGCAGGGCTGCTGCCACGCCCAATGAGTGGCAGCCCAACCAGCAATCGGGACGCTCGCCAGCCGCCACTTCAAAGCCCCACTCAGGTACCGCACGCCCTCTGGCCACCTGCTGACCCATTGTGCCCGCCGTGACTATGGTAGGTCTCTCGCCGGCTGCCCCCTCTGGGGGCATAACCCGCTAGCACCCATTGCATTCCTGGATTCAACGGGCTTGAAGGCTAGTCCAACTAATAAAGCTATTTAAAACAAATATATCTATAGGTCTTGATGGCAAACACTGTTGTTAAAGATTTCAAACATGAAATTGATGATGCTTTAACCAGTATATAAAACTAGTAGTTAAAACTGGCCTTCCTACCAGAGCACTGGCATGTTTTTACAGAATCTCCTGAAGAAGGATAGATCAAATAAATGGAGTCATCAAGCCTAATAAAATATTTTCCCCACCATCTTAGTATCTTTGTGGTCTTTTCTTCTTCTACTTACTGCTACTGTAATCTGCAATGAACTGTCATGCCGAGAGTGGCAGACAAAAAATTGAAGAAATAATAATTTTAAAAACTATAATTTAAATAGAAAACAGCACACTACTCAAAAATCCTGCACTAGTCATTGATTAACTGCCCCAAACTACTCTTAACTAGTGATTGTGAGCTATGGGCTAAAGGTCAAGAAATTATGCATGCAAATTCACGGTTTAAAGTTTCTTAATGGCCAGGCTAACTTTGGATTTAAGTAAATGTAAGGCAAAAACAAAAATCTTCAGCAAATCACTTTTCATGATAGAAATACAGCAAAAACAGTTCCCTTTATTTGAAAACACACATATAACCCTAGCAATAATGGATCAAACAATATATGATCATAACAAAAGCCAACAATTATCTCTTAAAGTTGCTAATTTTCAAAGCAATACGAATTACAGAAATAAAGATTATATTTCTTTATATTTTTCTTTTATCTTTTAGCTCTGTATATATTTTCTAATAGTATTTGTTAGTTTTTATCTTTTAAAAACTCTTAATAAAAATTATATTAAAAGAAATTAACATTATTGTTAGATAGTATTTAATAGGGATAGGCACAAACCAGGAAAATACAGCTCATGGTAAAACCAAAGTCTGAATCAAAAAAGGAAGTTTGTTTGCATATCAATCCAGTTCATGGCTAAGTAATCCCTTTTGAATGGGACTACGGACTCTTTTACTGGAATTTGCAGAAAGCCAAAAGAAAAGAGCTAAGCAATGGGGAACAGATAGCTCCAGTCAGGGAGGTGCTTCCTGCTGCTCAGCTGTTTTGAGCTGTTTTTAAACAACCAAGGCTTTATCTGTGTGAGAACTAAACACTAAGCTCTGACACAAATGAAACAAAAAGTAAATTCTTCTGAGTAAATATAGCCTTATGATGTACTCTTATATTAAAAGGATGAATACCTAGGGATATAGATTCCAGCTAACTTTTGAACCTGGAAATTTCTTTAAAATTAAACACTACACACAGCTTCACAATGCACACAGCTGCTGCTATATGTTAGATTCAGGTCCATAGCCTGCTGGGAAGCAGAACTTTGCCCAAGCATACTGTAAAATATTGTGATTGAATAGACATGGTGCATGAGTTTTCCCAAAAATTCACAATAGAATATTGTGCCTGATATAAATTATCCAGATCAAATGTCATCATAACTTGTGACATCACCTATTATCATTTTCAAATCTGGTATTTTAAATTATTTTAAAATTATTACTATTAGTAGTAGTAGTAGCAGCAGTTTTCTTTGGCTAGTAATAAACTAGAAGTTGTGAAAGTGAGGCAATGAATCAAATTAATCAAATAAATGATGCACTCTTGCAAGACTTGCTTTGATGTATCTGAAAATAGCAGTGGCAGGCTCCTAAGGGTTCATATTGATGACCCTCCCTCATTTAGCCTTTTTTCCTCTCACAAATACTTCCACAGCTCCTCCAATATGTTACCTACAAAGACAAGGCAATTAAACAGCATGGCTGGAAACTCTTTACCAACATCTATTTAAAAAAAAATCCTGGGGTGGATTCCTAATTATAACTCAGTTACTAACACATGGTTTTGACAATATATTCAAGTAGCATTTTGTCTTGCTGTCAGCATTATTACTTTTTGTCTCGTTAGGTCCAGAATGAAAAGGCAGCATACAAGAAATCTTTGATATTTCTGCCCATGAACTGGAACTGTTTCATCTAGTGAATCAAAATGAATGAAAGGCTTTGAAATAGTAAATAAAAACAGCACCTTTGATATATTTATTTATAAGGTTGCTTCATTATCATTAATTAAGATCCCACTTGGCTCATGAACTTTGACAGGTTTTTTTCCTCTCTCCTTTAAATTGCAAATATTTTTGCCAGGAGAGCTTACTGACTCTTTCAAGGGTACTAAATACTAATTATAAATGATACAAACATGCAACTCAATTCCTTCCAAAACATGAATTAATTACATTGTATGCTAAGTCTTGTTTTTGAAAATGATTTACACAGCATGGCAAATTGAAATTATTCTTCAATAGTGTAAGTGATTAATCCAGACTACTATTTTATTGGGATTGTTCAATATGCATCTAAATGCAAGTGAGCAGGGCTGCTAGAATTTGTGAACACTTTCTTTGGGGAATTAATTAAAAACACTATAACTAACTGGGGAATGAGAGAAGCTGTGTGAAATAACATATAGCACCCAACAGATGCTAGAAGCACACAGTTCCCTGGCTCTATCACCACCAACTACTGACACACATTAGTAGAATTTATAATTAGTAGAATATTTGTGTGTACAGTCTTTTCATAAATATAACACTTGTACGAACACATCCTTCTAGTTCTGTACGTTATAAAAATACAATAATGAAAAGGCAATTAAAATAAAAATCAACAGAACCACCATATCTAAATGAGGAACACCTTACCCGAATGGACTAAACGGTTTAGGAGGTTCTTTAATGAGATTTTTATTATTGTTAAAACAGCTTTACTTTCTTTGAGATTTAGCATTTGCCTTATCTTCAAAATAATTTTGGATGCTATTATTTATATAATGTTCATTTATAGCTATTTTAATAGATATGTTTTATTAATATATTTTTATGGATAATAACAATATAATTGTAAGTCTCTCTGAACCTTTTAATGCAGTTACAAAACCAACAAAGGAATGTGTAATCAATGCTTTACTAACCAAGATAACCATCTGATCCAAATTATGTTCATTCTGTAATACTGTAAGTTATTACAGTATAACATAACTTAGAACTCAACATTTTTTTAACATATGGGGATGTTTAGAAATCTTTCTCTTATTCTAGTTCTTTGATCTTGTTTCAGTTTCCCAGGAAGCAAGTAGTGGGAAGGGCCAGGAAAGACAGAAGGAATGACTAAGTAAATGCATGCTTGATAAAGACAAGATCCAACCAGTACTGTTTGCTAATACTTCTACCAAACAGGACCATATGTTGACGGATTATATTATCTTAACAGCAAGGACTTGAGTGGGGACAGAAAGGAATAGAGGAAGCGAGAAACCACAATATATTTCCCCAGCAACAACATGATAGTAACTTGCAAATGAATGAAGCAAAGATGGTGTGTTCTTTCTTTGCAATCTCTGCTTCTTGTCAGAACAGGGATTAATCCAGAGGTTCAAGAAGTCAGTGATAAAAAGCAAGTTCAAGAGCAAGCAGGATCAAGAGCCAGAGGCAACAGATGAAGCTGGAAAAAATCACTATCCACGGAAGTCACATGATGAGCATGAACTTCAGATCTGTTTACAGCTTGAAAAAGAAAAGGAAGAAATATTGCCTGACTGGTATTAAGTACACAACACCTTCGACTAATCAAGATAGTTCTAAACGAGCTTTGGCTTACAGGCCGTTTTGATATTTCTACTTGTTTAATATTTCTACTGCCTTTCCAGATTTAGTTGAAAAGAACTGTGAGTTATAAGGATATAGATGATACTGTACTCCAAAGTACTAGATGATTATACTCTCTAATCTGTCCTTCCTAGGAAAAGTGATTAAGATAGCAAGAGTGTATCAGCTCCATGACTTCTTGGCTACTCATCTGCCCTAGACCCTTTTCAGTCTGGTTTCAGTCTGAGATGAAGACAGCTCTGCTGGCTTTAGTTGACAACCTCTGTCTAAATGTTGATCATATTGGATTAATCTGCCATCATTGACACAGTAGACCATGCCATCTTGTTTAAGTGCCTGGAGGCAGAAGTAGGCAGAAGTGGTTGTGTGCTAGACTGATTCAAATAATTCCTGATGGACTGTGTCCTTTGCCATTGGGGACCAATCAGTGTGGGATCTATGCTTTGGGGTCCCACAGGGTATAATTCTATTCCTCACACTCTCAATCCTTATGTAAAACCCTTAGGACAAATCATTTGTACCTTCGGGCCTATCTGTTCCCAATATTCAAATGATACACACACACACACCCTTAAACAAATGTCATTCTGATGCCGCAGAGGTCCTAAACTGCTGTAGCTGAACGGCTAAGAGAGAAAAAAAAATTGAAACTAAAGTAAACTGTGACAAGATAAAAGCAATGCTGGTTGGGAAGGTGGATCTCTTGAAGGACATCATGCTCCCTACTTTTGAGGAGATTAAACTGATTCTTGCTGCCTAAGTTAAGAGTCTTGGGGCTGTACTGAACTCAACGTTATTGCAAAAGAAGCAAGTTAATGCAGTTTCAAAAAGGGCTTCCTTTTAGCTCAGTCTAACTCAAAGAGCAACATCCCGTATGTTTGCAAAATTAGGGAGGTCAACTTAGAATCTGACTGATGTCCTATTAGTTAATTAATTATTAATTTGATAAATTTGATTTCTTGACTGCCATACCTGGTCCTAGCCAGCTCGTGGTGGTTTACATTACCCCCCCCCCTCCCAATAAAACAACAGATAAAACAAATACAACCCTTTGGCAGCACAAACCCCAGTTACAATCCCACTCCCAGTTTACCAGTTCAGAATCGCCCCTCCCCCATGCCTACAAGTTTCAGGGTTACACAAGGAACACTTAATATCAACCTAAAATTTTAAGATGTTTATGCTGTCAGGATGCCAGAGCAATCAGAACACTTTCCTGGAAGTAACCCTGAAACTTGTAGGCATGGGGGAGGGGCGATTCTGAACAGGTAAACTGGGTGTGGGATTGTAACTGGGGTTTGTGCTGCCAAATGGTTGTATTGTTTTATCTGTTGTTTTATTTGGGGGGGGGGGTAAATTTCTCCTTGGGATGTACATTCACTCTTCTCAGGGAAGGGGAAAGCTAAAATGAGAATGAGAAGAAAGGAATTTTTCCTCTAAACATTATCCAGCAGGTTCGTGGCGTGCCCTGGACTTGTTATTGCTTCTCTAGCCCAGAACCACAATCTCAGT
This sequence comes from Paroedura picta, assembly GCF_049243985.1. Classification (NCBI taxonomy): domain Eukaryota; kingdom Metazoa; phylum Chordata; class Lepidosauria; order Squamata; family Gekkonidae; genus Paroedura; species Paroedura picta. Next base: position 60,253,089 of record NC_135370.1, on the reverse strand, counting down.
TCTGAGAATCTAGGTAGGAATTCAGCAAATTGTTCCTTGTGAATCTAGCTCATTCTTGTTTTATATATAATTGAGTTTTAAGCAAAGTTAGGAAGTTTAATTCTAAAAAAAATATTTCCTGCCATTGGCCCCTTCGCCAATAAGATGCACCAGTTCATCCTAATATATCCTGCATGCAAACATTAGGATTCGAATGAGACTTTGAAAACCCACTACTAACATCATCCAGATTTTCCATCTATAATTTGATTTTTGTTTAATATGTGAAATTAAACATACAAAACCAAAAGAATAACAGTAAACCACATGGAGAAATACAAGACATCTAAATGCTGCTTAATATGTTATATGATATTCTTGTTAACTTGAAACTAGAAGAAATCTGTCTATATTCATGGCTTGAGTCTGCTGACCATTTGCCAAGTATTAACTGCCATGTGACCTGACTTGCATGGCCCAGGGCCCATTATGCACACATTAGACAATGCACTTTAATTCTGCTTTTGCAGAACAGGATAATCTACTTTTAAAGTGCATTATCCAGTGTGTGCATAATGGACCCAGGCTAGCTTGATCTTATTTGATCTTAGAAGCTAAGCTGGGTCAGCTCTTGCTAGTATTTTGGGAAGAGAGACCCTCAATAAATTACAGGTTCACTGAACAAAGGCCAGCAATGGCAAACTACCTCTGAACATCTCTTATCTTGAAAATCATTTGGGGTTATCATAAGTCTCCATGACTTGATGGCAGTTTCCAACAACAACCACTACCATGAACATACAAAAGGTACATGGCTGTAGTGCTATTCAAGATGAGGAATAGAATGTCTTCTGTCTTGTGTACCTGGTGAGAATCCAAGAAGGTAGAGAAATGGCAACATTTCTATACCAATTAATACTGTGTTCTTCACCAGTTTCCCATGTGTTATTTTGCCAAATCTCTTCTCCACAATGATCCCACAAATATTTTCCTAGTCTTCCAACTGTTAAAAACATTATTTATTTATTGCATATCCTCATGTGAAAACAAACTTTTTCAAATGTCTGAGGGACCTATAATGTTGATGAAGTAAAAATTAGCAAATGAAATGCTTTTAGTTATGCCACAGTATATTATTGTTTCTCAAAGAAAATCCTGTTGTAATCTACTGCAAACGTCCTGCAGTTTAAACACTCAAGTCCTCTCAGCTTTTGCCTTTTTTCCTGTTGAGAACACACATCACAGTTCCAGAACACTACTCTGTGTATAATCCCCATATTTGTTACATTTAATTTTGTCATTATGCACTAATGTATTGATAAATTAGCATAGCTAATTATTTAAAAATTACCAGTCATGTTCCAGATGGATGCAATTATTTCTCTCTTCAGCATTGCTTCCTGTCCCTATTTGTTTAATGTGATGAATCCTAACCAGAGGCATTTCCCCTTCATTCATGCCACTTTGATTAATGATTCAAGCAGCAGCATATCCATAGAAGCTACTTGATTGTGTAGACTCTGAAAACAATGTCTACTTCTATAGAACTGGCACATCAAGACTGAACATAGTTGCACCTTACTCCGAAACCAGCGATCCCCAATCCCCGGATCGTAGACCGGTACCGGTTTGTAGATAAGTCAGTACCGGGCCGCAGCTCCAGGCTATTTGCTAAAAGCAGTCATTAAGGTCTGAACAGCCATCCCTTAAGACTACCCCCGCCCCTGGACCTCAGTAAAATTGTCAAGCGTTGACCGGTCCCCAGTGATAAAAAGATTGGGGACCACTGTTCTATACCATAGGCTAGCGATCCTCAACCTGTGGGCTGCGGACCACATGTGGTCCTTCGACTAATTGGAGGTGGGCCCCAAAGGATGCCTTCTCCCCCCTGGCTCTTTACTTCATCCCCCCCAGCCCTTTACAACACACTTCATTGTTGTGGCGTGTCTGTATCTTATTTTGAAAGGATGTTTAAACATTACCATAGCGATCAGAGAGTGCTAGGGCAGTGGTTGAGAGTAGAGGAGTAAACTACCCCCCCCACCAGGCCTCAGTAAAAGGCGTTGAGTGGTCCCCGGTGATAAAAAGGTTGGGGACCACTGCCATAGGCCACATACAGAAATTACATTTGGATTACATTAATGGAAGCTTATTCTTTATTTATTTTACTAATTTCCTTTTTTTACTGTCAATAAACAAGCCACAGTAAATACATTGTCCTATTTTTGATTAATTTTTATTGATTTCAAAAGTAAACACATTTCTATCTGAAACTTTTACATGTATTAAGGATAAAATTCTCAGGAGTTCTGGCCTTCACCTGTGGGATTTACCCTGTCAGATTCTAGGCACACAAGATAAAGCATTCATGCTTCATAGGAAATCAAAATGATTAAATGTTTGAGTTTTTCTTATTCTTTGGGGTTCTCAAGGATGGAGTGTACCATCATGCCACTGCTGGGGTTTCTCAAAGCCTGGACAATCTTCCATGGGTTTCTCAATGGTAAAGAGGTTGAGAAAGGCTGCTCTAGGTAATACTTATGACCTAACTATAAGTACTAGATATGTTTAGTGTTTCTCCCTCCTGTTTATTTCAAAGGATCAAAAGTGTTTCATATATAATAACCCAATAACATGAACTATTACCATTAGTATGCAAGTAATACACTTGACCTTTGTTTATAGCTTTCATACAGAGCAGGAATTTAAGATAGTTTCATCTTTGTGTCAAATATTCTTTTTAAAGCCTTCATGCATATTAGTGTTATAGTAGCCTATTACATTTGCAACATGGTTTACTCACTACTGTTAAGTCAACTGAGACCATTAACATTACCATCATCATCATTTTATTTGTATTCCGCCTCCCCCCGAAGGGGAGGCGGCTCACATAAAACCCCCAATCCTCTAAAATCCATAACAATTAACAGTAAACATTAAACAGTAATTAAAAAACCAATCAGTCAACAATGAAAATCAACAAAGTGATGGCGTAATCCTAATCATCCAGTCTCCGCATCCTCAATTGCAGGGAGGTGGAGGGGAGCTGACACTCGCTACCGCCAATCTGTGAGTGGGGGGGGGGCTCACAAATTATCTTTACTATCTTCAACAAACATAGACATGACACTCTTACTCTTTGTTACACTGAGAAATTATGCTTATTGAATAGTTAAGTATTATCCTACCATTTCCTTGGTGACTCAAGGCAGTTTATTGATGGTTCCATTAAAACCATAAATGTAAAATACTTTTCACAAAAAACACTCTACAATAATCCCTCTGACTACAGCTCAAGTCTTACCAAACGCCACTGCAAATAGCCTTAAGGGGCTTTCACAAAGCCTCCCAGGAAGATGGACATCTCAGGAAGCTCCCTCAGGAAACAAACTGGAGGAGGATATTACTAAAAAGAAATTAGCTCTAGTAAATTCAGGAGAATGGTGGAGTATGTGTATGCGTACTGGGGGGGGGGGGAGAATATACAGAAGGTAACAAGCAACAGAGGATCACTCTACCCTTAATCTCTGCTTGAACATTTGACTCATATAGAAATGTGCAATGGAATTATTATTCTTAACTGCCTAACAAATATTGAAAAAATTACCATTAAAAACTTTATTTTGTTTTTTTACTGTTTTATCAGTCTAAGATTCTGGTAGATAAATGAAAAGGGGAAAGTGCTGTTCTTACCAGTTGCTGCCCTTGTACACCCCATGCTGCATACTGTAAAACTGAGTTCTCTACTTCTGGAGGATTTAACTCCCAAACTTCCCTTGAAAAAAGTAAAAATTTTACTTGAACATATGAAGAGCATTATTTGTTATAAAACAAGATATATAACATTGTCTTACCTTGTGTTTATGTTGTATATCACATATGAAGCTGTATAAGAATAATGAAAAACCTGTAGAAGAAGAAAAAATGGAATGGGTATGGATATAGGCAGAAGGCAGGGAATACAGCCACAATTAGAAGGCAATTTTATCTTATTATTCAGATTATCACTATAACAAATCTGGCATATATAATTGACAGGAGTTTGGAAATCTGCAGAAACAATAGTGGCAATGGGGAGGGGGGGTGGAGTGGTTAGCGAATAAGAGGCTTGCAGTAGGGTGAGGGAAATTAGTCAAAATCACATCCACCCACCACTCTGGAGAAACAGGATCCAAAACGGAATTCTACATAGGCTGAAAAGTGCACTTTTTTGACAATAAGTATATTGTCTCAGTTCTCTCCCCAGTCCTATTCAATATATGTATGTGCCCTCTCACCCAGCAGATACAGAGGTTCAAACTGGGATGTCATCAATATGGAGATGATGCCCAGCTTTTCCTCATGATGGACTGTCAGCCAGACTCACTCTCACTTTGGCGAGATGTCTGGAAGCAGTGACAAGCTAGCTAATTAATACTACAGAAGCAACTTTCATACCCACTCAAGTGTTAGGTGAGTAATGAAATTTGGGTGACTGCAGCTTGCCTCCTAAACAGACAGTAAGGATTGTAGGACTCTCTTTCCTCTTTCTTTCTATACAAATTGATTCTTTTCATAATAAAACTATTTTATTCTTTCAAGCTGTCTAGTGCTCTGCTCCTCTTTGCATGTGGAAACTCTACCAACAGCTGCCAACCCTGGTCACAAGGAGTTCTCCCTCAAAGAAAAGGGCATTCCCCCCCCCACTTGCCTTTTACTGGAAGAAACCAGTCCTGGATTGCTGGCCAAACTGTCCTGGTTAGCAAGCAATAACCACTGAGGACATCTATTTATTAAAGCTATGGGTGCTTCTTTCTATTTTTTTAATCCCAATATATTGTTTAGATTTCAGATTTTTCTGCAAACTCATTTTGTCCATTCACCACTATGATCTGTAGAATTAAGTATCCTCAGATGGTGGCACACAACTGTAGGATTGCAAACCTCACAAGAGAAAATCCCATCCTTCCTCCATCACTGAGCCCAGTGTAGTTCCAGGCTTCCACAGCTAGTTCTGTAGTGGCTCCTGGATTAGCTCCCTGACATTGCCATGAACAGGGCCAGACTGGCTCCCAGACACTGCCCCCATTATAGTTGGGCCCAGAACCACCCCAGACTGTGCCATGGTTGTGCCCACAGCAGATCCTGGACACCTGTATTACCAAAGCTGCAGAACAACATACTGCTGGAATACACAAAAATTGTAGTGTGTATGATTCAAAAGCATATGAGGAATACCCTACAGGGGATATTGGAGAAGGTGTATTTAACATAGTTAGATTAGTAACTTCCTGATATTTTTCACATTATTTCCTCCTGTGCCCTGATTGGCTGAGCAAACTTCCTCCCTGTTTGCCTCCAGAACAGATTGAATTAATACAGAACGGTTACATCAGGATTTCTCAACCAAGGTGTTGTGAGATCCTGGGGTTTCTTGATAGCCCTGGAAGGGTTTCCCGAAGAATGGAGGTTAATTAATTTTCATTCATTCATTCATTCATTCATTCATTCATTCATTCATTCATTCATTCATTCATTCATTCATTCATTCATTCATTCATTCATATCCTTATCCATGGTTCCTCTGTATATTTGTGAAACAGCCTGGGGGGTGGAACGTGTCTGGCTGTCTGAGTTGGAATAGGGCCAATCATGGCTGATTGGTCCTGCCCCTACAGCTCCCGGCCTTCCTCCCTGGATGCTAGCCACATTCCTCTCAGCCGCGCCAGAGACAGAAACACACACAGAGCCCTGCCAGACAGAACATGAACCCTCATTTCCTCCTACCACTGCTGCTGTGAGGGAGGCAAAGGGAGACACAGAGAGAGCTGCCCCAAGCTGCTGACCAGCCCTGCTTCCCTCCTAAGAATGAGCCCTGATTACCTGCTATGGCTCCTGCTGCCACGGAGAGAGAGACACAGAGAGAGCCGCCCCTGCTGCGACGGAGAGAAAGAGAGACTGACAGAGCTGCCCCAAACTGCAAACCAGCCCTGCTTCCCTCCTACAAACCAGCCCAGATTACTTGTTATACCTCCTGCTGTGAGGCACACCGAGAGACATGCAGTGAGAGGGAGAGAGAGACACACACACACACACACAGATTTGCACCTCCTGGTGTCCCCTGGGTCCTAGCGCCTATTGCATTCCTGGTTGCAATGGGCTTTATTGCTAGTGTATATGTTTGTTTTTTGTATTTGTTAAAAATTTACTGGGTAATATGACCATATTGACCTGACCTGCCTCCCAAAATGGCCAATGATGGGCCTGGAGGGGGTGGGGAGGAGCCCCAGGTAGGCATGCACACAGACATGCTTGCCAACCATATTCTGCATGATCATACCACTTCTGGGGGTTCTCGACAATTTAAGAATGTTTCACGAGTCCTTCAATGGTAAGAAGATGAGAAAAGCCGAGTTAGTTAGGACTCTCCCCTCTCTATTTTCATATAAAATTGTTTCTTTTAAAAGTAAAATTGTTATTCTTTTAAGTAGCTTGGAATGTCACACCTCTGTGCATATTTATTTATTTATCGATTTCTAGACTATCACTCTTGGCAACAGCTGTCTCATAGCGGTTTACAGATACTAAAACCAATAAAATTACAGTGTAATACACATACACACACATATGTGTGGTCTATTCAATTCCTTTCCCCTCCTATATCCCAACCCTACTGTTTCTAGCCTTTGGTCTTATAGAGATGATGCTAGGCGATATTAGCCCAGGGGGACCTGGTCATTCAAAAAACAGGACAGGATCCTCAGTTTGGTAACTCTGGACTCCACTCTATCCTCAATCAATGCCTGGTGGAAGAGTGTCTTACAGACTTTGTGGAACACAGAAAGCTCCCTCAGGCCTATTAGCTCGTCCAGGAGCTCATTCTACCAGGCTGGGGCCAGTGCTGAAAAAGAAGGCCATGGTTGAGGCCAGGCAAATTTCCTGGGGACCCAGACCACGAATAGCATTAAAGGTCAAAACCAGAACCTTGATCTGGAATCAAACTGACAACCAGTGCAGCTGCCTCAGCACCAGCTGGATATGGTCCCTCCAAAATGACCTAGTGAGGACCCTTGAAGCTATATTTTGTACCAGTTGCAATTTCCAGGTCAAAGACAAGGCTAAGTCCGTGTACAGCGACTTATAGAAGTCTAATCTGGAAGTGACGGTTACATGAAGATAGGTAGGGCACTAGTAGCCATACTTAGCATAGATGGAAAAATATTGTTTGGGTTACTTTCATGAACTGAGCCACCACTGAAAAGGAGGCATTAAAGATCACCCCAAAGTTCCTGGCTACTCTGATAAGAAGTACATTGCATTTATGTGCACTAACAACACTCTTTTATTGGGGGGATTTAAACCACCATTGTATATATATATTTAAATATCTAATTTTCCTGCAAATTTGGGGAGGGGAGAGAAATCTCCCAAATTTGCAGGACTATCTATTTTTGGTCAGCGTTAGCCTGATCCAGAGACTTATGTATCCACAGATTGGTCCATACTTGACTATTAGAATATGATAATTTAATTTCAACAAATGGTAATGAATAAGTTAAATTAAACCTCACATATAGACACCCTACTCCAGTGGTCCCCAACCTTTTTATCACCGGGGACCACTCACCGGGGACCACTCAACACCTTTTACTGAGGCCCAGTGGGGGGGGGGTTGTTTACTCCTCTACTCTCAACCACTGCCCTAGCGCTCTCTGATCGCTATGGTAATGTTTAAACATCCCTTCAAAAGAAGATACAGACACGCCACAACAATGAAGTGTGTTGTAAAGGGCAGGGGGGGGGGATAAAGGAAAGGGCCGGGGGGGAGAAGGCGTCCTTCGGGGCCCACCTCCAATTAGTCGAAGGACCACATGTGGTCCACGACCCACAGGTTGGGGATCGCTACCCTACTCAACTGAGGAAGATCCACCTTTGGAGGCATCATGCAAAATCACTACTCAGCTACTGGGTTAGAATAGAAAGAACTTCTACATCACACATGCAGACATCAAATAGATGAACAATTATTCGATCAGTTCTCACACTATACTGATTTGTCATGGGAGTAGAGAATTAAAAGCTTTGGTATGACTTTGAGTCCCATGTACACATAGCTTGAGTTAGAAAATGCATGAACAATTTGTTAACATAGTCCTTCAAGATTAACATGGAAGAAACTGACTTATTCACAAAGACATGATAATATTTTCATTCAACATTTCTTTTAAAAGCAGCTATTACATTATATACGTAAAAAAATACTGACATCTAATCCTGAAGCATACGTGACAAGCCATTTCAAGTGGTTTAACATAAATGATCATTGCACACATAAGAAAATGTACTGTATATTCAGCTTTTTCTTTCCTCCCTATATTTAGCACAAAATCTTTTTAGATATTTATGAGGTTGAAATGATTTGTTGGCAAGTAAACTTGAAAAATACAGCTATTAAAAAGAATTACCTCAGCATTTTCTTTAAATCTTTGATGGTACAGCTACAAACTGTGCCTTTAAAGTTTATAATTAGCTGGTTTAGGTGCTTATTTTTTCAGTAACTTTGCATGCTGAAAAGGTGGTGGGGAAGGATCAGCATGTCTAAATTAAATTTTACAGCAGATGATTCCATTAATGTTTGTCCCTAATGTATATTGTGGAGAAGAAGCAAGGATTAATGAATTTTTCATATTATTTATTTGTTTGTTTGTTTATTTGTGTGTTTGTTTGTTTACCACCCTCCCCGGAGGCTCAGGGCAGTTTACATAGAACATATGAACAATATATGAAACAATCTATAACATTAATAACCATACAATTTTGTGATTGTGGTTGGAAGATTCCTAATGGATTCTAGAAAAGTGTGCAAACTTTGCCAACTGAGTTGCATAGATGCCATGATAATCAGATTATGAAAGATGGGGTTTCATACGCTAGGGGGAACTGCTTGCACGCACAGTCATAGTATACAAGAGTACTTTTCCTTGAACCCCAACCTGAAACTACTCATTGGAAGTCCTCAGAAATGACTGTTGACTGCTGATCAAGCATGAAGCCTCACAAACACACCTGATGAAAAACACAAATCTAATGAACAAGGAGACCAGATCCACAACCAATAAGTAGAGCCACGTGGGGAGACTGGAAATATGTTATGGGAAAGGGACATTTGTTCTCCTGAATGCTAAAGTAAACAATCAATGAGGCAAAAATGGATCAAGGAAGGACCTCAGTGCAACAGAATGCCATAAGGTCCAAAGCAGCCAGTTTATCCAGGAGAACTGATTTCTGTAGTTGAGAGATTTCATGTAATTTCAGGAGATTTCTAGGCCCCATGTGAAGGTTGACTCTCTAGATCCATGGAATTCTGCGGAACCTGGCACCCTGTAACTGATTTCTAACTAAAATTAATGGGACTTGGCTACCAATTCTGCTTCTGAATTTAAACAATTAAAACAGGCATACAAATTAATATATAAACATTCTTATAAAGCAGGCATTATCACTTTAATTCCAACTCCAAATCCCAACAGCTCACCTTCTTCAACATGTCAACTAATGCCGGACTTAGAATTAAAAAGGCAGAAAAGAAACCCTTCAGTATTCTTCAGGAAGCTAAAAAGCAAAGATCGGGATGTGGAATGGTATAATATAGCCCAATTATGTCAGATCTAGGAAGCTAAACAGGGTTAAGTACTTGGATGGGAGACCATTAAAGAAGATTCTGCAGAGGAAGGTAACAGCAAGCTCCCCTGCTTTTCACTTGCCTTGAAATCCCTTTGGGATTACCATAAATCTGCTGCAATTTAACAGCACTTTACATACATGCACACACACATTCACACATCCCAAGGATAAAATTCCCATTTCTCCCATGGAACTTATTTTTACATATCATTCATAAAAGACGGCAATATTCTTCATTTATGCAGCTTTAATTTACAGATATGTGACATCGGTAAGACTGCAATATAAAAAACAGAATCTACTTAATTTGCTCTGAGAATTTTCAAGCAGCAATAAAAATGACTTATTCTTTTATATATTCTGCATAAAGAAGATCTGTACTTTTCATGTTACTAAAACACTGGATGCACTTAATAAACTGAAATTAGTACCAGCATGTTTGTTGCCTTTGGCAATGTAAGACAGTAAGAAAAAAAATTCAATCTGCTTCACAGAGTATCTAATAAATACATTGGAAGGATCATCAATACTAGCTCTAAAGTTAAATTGAACTTTATGTTAAGCATTTTAAACTACAGATCTTTGATAGGCCACCTAACACAACAGCCTTATAGACACTGAATTCTAGAGGAAGATCCTAGTCATTCATATCAATACCAACTATTGGTGACCTTGAGTATCCCTATCAGGAAACTGAGCTACATTTAAGGAAGGACTCTGATCTGCTCGATCATTGGACCACAAACCTTAATGAAATTTCAAATATTTTCTATGCCTTAATATTAACAACTAGAAAATTGTCAGTGCAATCATAGGAATACTTTCCACAGTGGATAAACCCGAGTGGAATTTCAAATAAACATATTTAGAAGCGCTCTTCAGCATGATAGTTCCTACTCAATAGTACAGTTTTTAGTGTAGATTTTCCTTCTTTGAAATGTGCATGCCTTATTTTGCATATTCTGATTACTAGTATAATCTACTTTCTCCTATAAAATATATATTAATTCAAAATGATAGTAAGTCTATAGTGAGTCTTACATTTAAATGACTGTTTATGCCTTACAAGTCATAATTGGAAACTTTCAAATATAGCCATAAAAATTTCTAAAGCTGAAGGGACCATGCCTATCTGTATTCTAATGAAACAGGGGCTCTGTTAAACAAAATAGAGGTTTCTGCAGTATCAAAGAGGGATTCTCCATCAATGCAGATAATTGCTCTGAAAACTGAAAAAGAACAAGAGATAGTCTCCTTTTACCTTTCCATTCATAGAAGCATAGAATAATAGAGTTGGAAGGTACCTCATGGGTTATCTAGTCCAACCCCCTGCACTATGCAGGACACTCACATCCCAATCGCTCATCTACTGTAATCTGCCACCTCTTTGGCTTCACAGAATCAGCCTCTCTGTCAGATGGCTATCTAGCCTCTGTTTAAAAATTTCCAAAGATGGAGAACCCCACCAACTCCCAAGGAAGCCTGTTCCACTGAGAAACTGCTCTAACTGTCAGGAACTTCTTCCGGATGTTTAGATGGAAACTCCCAGCCCTCTTGGACTCCCATCTCTTTGAGTCTTTCTGACCATGGGACTCTACACAACATACCTTTAACTCTGTGAAAATCAACTTTCCCGAAGTCCAGTCTATATGTACGACTACGTAAAGGTTTTCATTTTCCCACAATTGAAAATTCCAAAAGCACATGGTAACTGCTACCAAGTGTGCCCACTACTTCCACCTCATCTACCAGTTCTTCCCTATTGATGAGAATCAAGTCTAAAATAGCAGAGCCCCTGGTTCCCCTCTCTACTTTCTGGGAAATGAAACTGTCGGCAAGACAATTTAATGGAGTTTGCATTTTTAGCAGAGTTGGTCTTCTTTTCTTCTCAAGGTAATTGTTTGTGATTGAGCCTTCAGTATTTCACAGTTGCTAGGCTAGACCTAAGAGCCTCTTGTGGCGCAGAGTGGTAAGGCAGCAGTCATGCAGTCTGAAAGCTCTGCCCATGAGGTTGGGAGTTCGATCCCAGCAGCCGGCTCAAGGTTGACTCAACCTTCCATCCTTCCAAGGTCGGTAAAATGAGTACCCAAGTACCCAAGCTTGCGGGGAGGGTAAACGGTAATGACTGGGGAAGGCACTGGCAAACCACCCCGTATTGAGTCTGCCATGAAAACGCTGGAGGGCGTCACCCCAAGGATCAGACATGACCCGGTGCTTGCACAGGTTTACCTTTACTTTTAGGCTAGACCTAAGAACTCTAGTGCAACCTATGCAATTACTTTTCTTAGGATTGAACAGTGATCTATTCAAGTTAATTATCCTTTGTCTTTAAATTAAGAAAAAATAAATTAATTGAATTAAAGTTTATAATCAAAATGGTGGTAAGGAAAAGCAAAGTTTTTCTTTTCTTTTTCTTTTCTTACCAGCTCCATTATGTTCATTAATTTCTTAAAATGTGCAAACTAATACAAGGTTTCTAGCCTCTTAGTTATATGAGAGAAGTTATCAAAACTGTATTGTTAATTCTATGACAATTCTTGTTCCAAAAACAGTTAATTCTGAACTGTCAAAATTAAGTTAACTGACAAGGTCATAACTTCATAAAGCATCATATTTATTTTGTTCAATCAACATCATTTACTTCCCATGATTGATTGCAACCATTGCATATTATTGGGCAGAATTTATGGGTTATATTAACACTTTTGGCTGTGAAATATTACCACCGTAACAACTATATGCCGCCATGCCAAAATAAATATAAGGGAGAGACATTTTAAGACATCTAATTCATCTAACAAAAAAAAGGCTGTCAACTAAGACTAAACAAAAATGCGCATCTAGAAAATCTGCCTGGGCTTATGCTGCTCTACTTATCATTTTTCACTAAGATTAATTATCTCATGAAAAAGTCATCTACTGTGGAATGTTAATTAATTCACAATCAATTAAATTCAATGCAGCTAAGCAAGAGTTCAAAGTGATGCATACTGCAGTTGAGTGCAATTGTGGAAAAAATTCTGCTTCCTACTGTCTTAACAGCACTGAGATCCCCAGTTATATTGGGATGCATATTTCAATCATTTCTCTTTTAGTACCTAACCATTTAAGATGAGTGAATTACTCGAAACTGTTTCCCATTACTATATTTGAAAGCTTCATATATCACTGTCATTGGAGATTCTTTATTATATTATCTTGTGAAAATGGGCCACTTTTGGAATCTTGTTGCAGGAAAAATAAAGCCGCATCATAAATTATGTAACTGTTTCCAATCATCAGGGTAGAGAAAACAACCAATGACACTGTTCACAAGTCTTGTTCACAAATTATTCTCTAGCTTCCCCTTGGCATTGCTGTGCTTTGTGAAAAGAACCAAGATCCTCCAACTTGAATCACCAATTTCCCACATTTCTTTTGTGTGCAGATGGGTAAGAAGGAAATCAGACCTCGAGGGAAATACTGTAATTGTTTTTGTGTACCTTGGAAAAAGCCCCCCCCCCATTTTAGTTGATAATATCAGACACATAGGTTAATGGGATCTGTGGATGTCATTTCAGAAGCTTTTTGCATTCTTATCAAGCCTGGCTTGGTAATAAGCAGCTTTTGAACAAGGCTGTGAAATGTGTTAAGCATTGAATGAGATAATTCACATGCAATAATGGTGAAGGGAATCTTTTAGTTCCATTCCAGGTAACCTTTAGATAACATAAGACTTGAGTGAACCATTTTAAATCATGACATTTGAACAACACTTTTACTGTGTGGTAATCTTAGGATGAATATTACAGTGTTATGGTGAAACCATTCCTCCCCGAAACAATTTAAGCTATATCTAAGGCAGAAGCTGGCCAGCATTAAATTGAATGTATTGAGATGTATTAGGGAAGAGTTGGTAGATCATTCTGAGGAGTGGAGTGATCCCTTTTGAAACTCAAAGAGTCAGTAAGAAAGAGAAGAAAAAAAGAAAAAAGAAGTACTGGTCTGTTCAGTGAAGAAATTTGGATACTGGAGTACCCCTGCCTTCTGAAAATCAAAAGAGCTAAATATGCTCAAGAAAGTCTATTGGGATGTTTGGGAAACACAAGGTGATTCTGCACCAGCAACACCATTTTGGGCTGCCGCCAGTAATTGCTTTGGAGGTGCATGCTCCACAGTGTACTGCATCCATGCAATACGCATTATACGTCCATTGAGAGACACGGTGCTCACAACCTTGGATAATTTCATTTATGATATTGCATGTCTTTCATATAACTGAGCTATTTTATGGTATGAAGACATTTGAGTGTATTGACATATTGGTATCCTTTGATCAAAATCACAGAATATCACTCTGAGAATGACCCTAATATCTTTCTTAAAGTTTATTATACTTGAAACATTGTGTATATCTAATTTGTGTATTATACTGAGCTATAGCAACTGCTGTTTGGCAGTTCATGCAGAGCAGAAAATGTAATGAGAAAGATATGTTAGATAATGGGGGGGGGGGGAGCTCTGACTCTTGAACCATCTGTTCTCCCTCCTTCCCCAGCTGTTTAGTGTTCTGAAAGTAGCTATAGACAATATGAGTTGCTGGAAGAAGCAAAGAATTCTCAGAGAACCAAAATAAACATAAACAAAGCAGCAGCAGCAAGGAAAACAAGTGAAGAAGTTCAATGGACAGGAAAGAAAATAGAACTATTTTATGCAGGAAGAAAGCAAAGGTTCTGACCACAAGCAGTACTAGTGAGTAAGCAACAGGAAAGATAAGAGGATGCCCAAGCCTTTTCTGCCATGAAAAGTATAAAAGCAGAAAGGGACACATGTTGGGGAACAAGTTAAGCAAATCCAATAAAAATACTGAGTGAAAAAATGAGAAAGTCAATAGGATCAAAAAGTAGCACACCTGAGAGTAAGGAATATAGCCTCCAAGGTGAAAAGGAGTCAAGCACCAGCACTGAAAACAGAAGCACTGCTGTGACCTATGACTTGTGGACGTGACAGCTGAAGCAACACAGGACTATAGTTTTATACACTATAAATTAATTCTGGGATGTGGAATGCTATAGTACATACAGATCCCATCAGATCTCAGAAGCTAAGTAGGTTCAGAACTTGGATAGCAAGCCATCAAAGAACTCTTCGCAGAGGAAGGCAATGGCAAACCACCTTGGTTTAATTACTTGTCTTGAAAACTTGATGGGGTCACCACAAGTTAGCTGTGACTTGATGGTACTCTACACATCCTTAACACTATTTCGCTCCCTTATATATTTGGGAAACAGCCTCCTGGGAGGAGACTGTCCAGGGCCCTGTCTGTCCAGGTCCACCCTGATTGGCCCTCCCCCTCCAGCTCCCATCCTCCCTCCTTGCCTGCTAGAAGCCTTGTGGCTGCGGCTTCCATTGTCGCCCATGAGGAGAGAGGCAGCAACTGGGCTTTGCTGGCTGCAGGTACGCTCCTGCTGGGTGGGAGCCGGGGGGAGGGAAGTTTGCAGCCTCCCTGCGGGCTGCAAAGCCCTGTTGCTGCTGGCAGGGGGGGCGGCATTCCATTCCCTTTAGCCCAGGAAGCGCTCTCATTGCGGCGACAGCACTTGCCGGGCCAAAGGGAGCTTCCCGCGGTAGCACCGCCACCGGGGGAGGGCAGCTTCCCACTCCCTTTAACCCACTTTGCGGGCCAAAGGGAGCCACCACCACCCTCTAACACCCTCCTGCCTGCCACCTCTTTCAAAGCCCATTTTTAAAAAGGGCTCTGATATTAGTGCATAAAATAATTCCTCATGGTACCATTATAAAAGGTCATGAGAAGTTAAACATGGTTCCATTTTTTCAGGGACAAGCTTTATAATAATAATACATATCCAAATTAGTCTTGCTGAAAATAAATTTAGTCCTATATTTTCTAATAGATACATTGTTCTTATTCTCCATATTTTAAGATATGGATAAAACTCTGTGAACTAATTGTGAGAATCATGTGTATCTTGATTTCAAGATGCTTATCAGAAGCCGCAAAAAAAGGAGTAGCATGTAAAGTAATAAACTTTTAAACAAAGGATTAAGTCTGCCAAGGGGGAAAAAAATCCCTAAAAATCAGGTTTATAAGAGAATCAGTACATCACAGTAACTAATACATAACTTTAAACTGCCCCACGGCGCGGGTGCACCGCAGAATAAATAACTGAGTAAGGGTTGTTGGGGAGGAGTTAGGGCGGGACCTGTCCGGGATAAAAACTCGGAGAGGGCCAATCAGAAGGCGCCTGGCCCTCTCCGAGTGGCACTCAGGGGCTAAATGGCCAATTGGGAGGTGCGCAAAGCCACTTGGCCCGTCTCTTGGAGGCCTTGCTGCAGACTCTGCAGTCCTCCTGAGCCGCCATCCTTGCCGGATGGCTGCTGGGCAGGAGGCTCGCCCGACAAGGCTGGACTTCGGGAAACATGCTTTCCCTCCGCCCAGCCACTGCCCTTCCCTCCATCGCCGCAACCCCCCCCTCCACGGCCAACGCCGCCCGCCTCCTTCGCATCCCCGCCCCAACCAACGTCCCTGGCTGGGCCACGCCGCACCCTTCCCACCCTGTGACCGAACGCCTGTCCCCATCCCTCCCCCCACGCCCGCGATTTATGCCTCACCAATGCCACCAGCTCCGGCCTGTCCCCGGCCGCTGCCGCAAAATACCGACCAACGCCACGCGGCCGCCCCTACGACACCGAGCCGCTCCGCCACAAACCACGAGCCTGCCCTGCCACTGCTGGTCCGACGCCGTTGGCCCGCGCCGCTGTCCCTGCAGCGCCTGGCCCGCCTGGCTCCGCTCACAGCTCCGCTCGCCTCCGACATCCACTCTCTGTCGCCGCCATCGCCCCGACACCCGGCTGGCCTCCGAGACTGGCCAGCCCACTAGAGATGCCCAACAATGGCTGCCGCTGATCCCAGAGAGCCTCTGCAAGGTACGTCTACCTGGCACACACTGGAGGCCGCGGCAACGCTACCCACGCCCGGCAACAATTCCCCGCGCCCCTAACTTTCCCCCCGCTAGCACCCATTTTATTTCCGGGTAAAATGGGCTTTAAATCTAGTCAATAAATAAAGATAACATATGCTTTATAAAATAGACCGTAGATTTATTCAGCTATTCCAGGTAGAATCATTAATCTGTGAATTAAGAGAGAAAGAAGTATCTGTTCATCACAGCATAATACCTTAGATCTCCCAAAAGGAATTCAGGAATATTGTCACATATTTAAGGGGGGATTCCTTTTAGATTTAGGATAGAATGGCATCAAAAGTTAACCAAAATGTATTTTAATTACATATCACAGTAGACAAACAATTTCAAATCTGAGTGACTGTGAGCAAGAAGATTTCACAGCATAGAACTGGTTGCATGAATCTGATGATGTCTGTGTATGTGTAGCCACCGGCACAAGACAATGGATATTTGTTAAACAAATGCATCCATAACACAGAAAGAGAGAGAAAAATTCAGTTTTGCCTAAAACCTGCATGAAATTTTGCAGCCGAAATAGAAACAGTATGGCTAATGCAATATAATTCAAGCATCTTTCTTTATTCAATGTCAGTGCATTTCTATATCTGTGCCAAATACATTTTATTTTTTTTCCTAGCAGGTCTGACATAAAAGGGTTCAATTCTGCAATATATTCAAAGCTTTCAGTCTTTTCTATAAAGCTTTCTAAAATATTTTTGGTTTATCTTCAACATATGAATACAGCTAACCGTTACTCTCTAGGGATCCCCATATTCAACAATATTCTTTCAAATGTCTCTTTTGTAAGTTCAGGTATGAGATGTTTAGAAATGCAGATATAAAAGTGTCTAGCAGCTTCCCTTTCTTGTACATGTCCTTTCTTCTGGGGAAAAAGGCTGTCCTCCATGAAGTGAGATAGGAAGGCTAGTAGAGCAATCAAGGTCTGTCTGTTACTAAAAAGAAGGGAATAGCTTGCCAAGAAGTACCTATTCTTTACAAAGAGATCTAGGTGAGAATAAAGCCATATGGCTGAATAATATTCAATTGCCATAATATGTCTGTAGTAATTTTGTTCTGCACTATAATTTTTATCCTGTGCTTAATTTTTCACTTTTCGTTTGGGTTCCCTTTTCATACGCAGAACTGCCCATAGAAATCTTAGACCTGAAAATCATTTGATAATTTACTTGTCCATTTCAAATGTTTCAATTATCTCTATTATGAAAACACAACTTATTTGACGTGCCAGAGGCTTTGTATTTTTATTGCCCTCATCAAGGCCCCATGGGCAGCTACAACTTTTAAAAGCATACATAAGAAAAAACATGCCTTCAAAACCACTGAAACCAAATCAAAACATCATTAATTTTATCATTAGTTTTCTAATATGGAATAGTGGCACTTGGCAGGAGATTGGGGGTAGGCATGGAGATGTGCCATTGTTGTGATGGTGTGATCTCACTTCTTGAGGAAACCCAAAAGTGATGTCACACCACTCCAGAAATCTCTGACAATTTTGTGGCAAAGCCATAGAGTTTCTGGTGATTCCTATAATGGTGTGATATCACATCAGCTTTTACACTGGATGTGATAGCAAACCATTGTGCTGACAGTGATTTTTAAATTAATTATTTTCCTGTTGGCTGATGGAGTGGCAGCAGGAAGCAAGGGTTGCTATCAGGATGTCTCCCACTACAGCAGGAGACTAGGCAATCCTATTAGTATATGCCAGTGGAAATATGCCAGTGGAAAATCACAAAAAGGAGGCAGCATTTTATTAACTAGATTATGCAGTAAAGTTTTCTCAAGAATATTAAGACCCACAAGTCTAATGATATATTTTGAAGTTTTAGAAGTAAGCATTTCTAGGTTTGGGATCCATATTCCATTTGGCTATAAGGCTGTTACAGGAGTGATTTAAGGATTTGCAGGTCCTGTAGCATCAGAGCCAGTTTAAGGATTCATGGGGCCTTAGCAGAATTGGAGGGGAAGGCACTGCATGGGGCCCTTGAAAGGGTGGGGCTCGTACCACGTGCTATATGTGCTAAATGGATAGACAGGCCCTGGGTATGGAACACTAGATTCATATTGAATATAGAGATAGTTGTAAGAGGAATGATACTATTAAGTGTGGTTTCCAGTTTCTTGGAAAAGTGCTTAGCAGTGCAGATTCATGTAGAATCACACCCTTCTCAGTCCATTGAATTCAATGGGTTTACAAGTGTGTAAGTACATCTATTCAATGCAGCTTACTCCTAGATTGTGATCTTAGAATTTCACTGTACAACTTATTCAGTTTGCATTTATAAACAGTGCACATATACAGCTTTTCAAACAATATCTTACACATAATTACTAGAGGCTTAGGTGAAACAAGTTCGTAGCACCTTCACTGCTCGTAAAGTGACCATCAAAGGCAAGAATGGAAAACACTTGACAGACCAAACCAACATCAGTCACCAGCCAAAAACACTCAACACAAATTGGAACCGCCTATACTGGAAGAAGTGCTGGGCTCTGAAACAGCTCCCAAATAATAAGGCTCCTGGCATAGATAACGTTCAAGTGGAACTACTCAGATCTATTCCACCAGCAGCAAACACAGCACCATGCCAAAAAGTCTAGGAAACTGGCACATGGCCAATAGACTGGAAAAGGTCCGTTTTTATCCCATTATTAAAGAAAGGTGATGCTTGCATCTGCTCAAACTATCGAACTATAGCCCTGATCTCCCACGCAAGTAAAATCTTATTGAAGATCATCTAGAACCGTCTCAAATCAACCATTGATGCTCAACTCCCAGGCTCGTTTTCGACATGGTTGCGACACCCAAGACAACACTGCAAATTTGTGCTGGATTCTTGAAAAAACACATGGATGTCAAAAGGCCATCTATCTATGCTTTATTGATTATTCTAAAGAGTTTGACTGTGTTGATCACAAGAAGCTATGGGATGCCTTACATGAATTGGGAGTGTCTTCCCACTTAACCCACCTCATCAGTTCATTGTACACCAACCAGGAGGCCACAGTACGAACAATATATGGAGACACTGATTGGTTCAAGGTCAGCTAAGGAGTGAGGCAAGGGTGTATCTTATCACCCTTTCTTTTTAACCTTTATGCAGAGGTAATTATGCAGAAGCTTAATCTGGAAGAATCTACGATCGGAGTCAAAATTGGAGGTCATAACATCAATAATCTCTGCTATGCAGATGATATAACACTCCTTGTGGAATCGGAGCATGATCTGAAGACCCTGATAAAGAGACTAAAAGAAGAAAGTGAAAAGATGGGGGGGAGAGACAGGGACACATGGCGAAGACTTTCCTATAGAATTGCCGAGGGTCGGACACGACTGAATGGATTCAGAAGAAAAAAGGAAATCACGAGGCACAATGATACAGTAGTCTTCTCTATGTTTATAAGTGAAAAGGTTATGACTGAATGGATGACATCATCATCAGAGGCAAAGCCAATGCTAACCAGGAATACAAAGGGTGCTAGGATGCACACCTGCACTGTGGCCTTCCTTGGGGCTGGGTACATGGCAAAACCTCCTGCCCATCCTTGGACTGTTGAGGCCCCACCTCCAAACCTCAAGAAACATTCCTGTCCCAGGAGTCACCAACCTCCAGCTGCAGCCTAGAAATTTCCTGGAATTGGACTATAGAGATCAGCACCCCAGGGGCAAATGGCTGTTTTGGAGGGGGGGCCCTACAACAACACCTCCAGGCTCCTGGAGATGAAAGGGCTTGCTTGGTAGGGGGGAACTTTGTGGCAGAGAGGTTGCAGGATGGGAGAGGTTGGGACCTAAATACCTTCCAGTGAGTATATTTTTTTTAATTGAGTTCAATATCAGAGCAAATGAAAAAAACATTTGTATGTTACAATGAACATGAAAATTTATCACTTACTGTCAGTCAGCATTTCTCAACTTTTTTTTACCATTGAGAAACACCAAAAACAGTCTTCAGGCTTCAATAAACCACAGAAGTCTGATCTCCAAGTCCCAGCTTGAGGCTAGCATCCCAACACTAGTCAGGGGTGAAAGCCTCCAGGTGGGACCGGAGAACCCACAGAATGAAAGCTCCTCTCCAGGCTGCAGAAATCAGTTCCCCTGGAGGAAAGAGTTACTTGGGATGGGGGGGGGGGTTGAAGCAGTGTGTAGCACACACCTCTAGAGGGGGGGGGAGAGAACAAAGAAGATGAAAGCATTCCTTCCTTCTATTAACCACACAATCACCACTTCATGTAGGAAGTACCAGAGTGTCTCCCTCCTTGGATTGCTCTGAGAAGCCATTGGCCAGAAGGTCCAAACTTTAAGGAAGAGTCCCTTAACCGTCAATGAGCAAGTCATAGAATCATAGAATAATAGAGTGGGAAGGGATCTCATGGGTCATCTAGTCCAACCCCCTGCACTATGCAGGACACTCACATCCTAGTCGCTCATCTACTGTAACCTGCCATCCCCCTTAAGCTTTCACAGAATCAACCTGTCAGATCCAGCCTCTGTTTAAAATTTCCAAAGATGGAGAACCCACCACCTCCCGAGGAAGCCTGTTCCACTGAGAAACCGCTTTAACTGTCAGGAACCTCTTTCTGATGTTTAGATAGAATTTATTTTGAATTAATTTCATCCCATTGGTTCTGATCCATCTGTCAAGACAGATTCTTCCAACAGCTTCTGCCTGTGCTCTAGCTACGACTCTTTCAGGCAATGGCAATTTGTACAGCTTGGTGTAGTGGTTAAAAGCAGCAGCTTCTAATGTGAGGTGGGAAACTGCTGTTTCAGTCATACCTGGACAAACTTTATAATTTCTGATTTCATAGTAATCTAATTACATAGTAATCTATGATTTAATAGTAATCTAAAGCTTCCCTAGTTATCCACAAACTACCAATAATATTATTGTAAGGAAAAAATATTTTCATATTGCATTTGTCACATTAATGTGTTACTATGTTATTATCGTCAAAGTGCCTACAGGCTGACCGCTTTATTATCTGACTTAGTGAGGAACTGCACTGGGAGGCTAAAGTAGCTGAACTTTAATTTTCAGAATCTGTCTTTGGTGTATGTGTGATATCCTTTATCCCTTCTCCTTGCTGTCTGATATTCAGCTTCACTTTGGGTACTCTTTTCTGCCATTTCCCTATCTACTGACTTTGTTTCCTCCCCCCCTTAATATGATTTCCCCCCAAAGTCTTACTGTCTATTTTCCTGTAAAGCTAACTCTACTTGAAATTCTGGTCCACATATGGCTTTGAGTTCATAGGACCTTCCTGGCAAATCCTGTTTTATAATGATCAGCTCTGCAGGCATAAGTGGCTACTTTGGAGGCTGAACCCTGAGGCATGGTATGATTTGAAGTCCCACCTCCAAACCTCCAGGAATATTTCCAACCCAAGGGTAGCCAACCTCCAGGTGGGGCCTGGAGAGCTCATCTGCAGACTATAAAGATCAGCTCCCCATGCAGAAAGGGCTGCTTTGGAGTTTGGACAGCGCTGTTGTGGAGAAGAAACATTTAAGGCCTCCCAAACAGGTTGTTGTTGAGTTGAAACAATTGAGGCCTGCTGCAGAGGGCTGTTGTGCAGATGAAACAGGAGGAAAACGAACTTCCGCAACAGCATCCAGGTTCGTCTGCACAACAACCCTGTGCAATAGGCCTCAAATCTGCAGAGAGTTGCATCTTCTCTCCAGCAGTGAGTCTGGCCACAGCAGTATTTTAAGTGAGAAGAGGCTTTTCTGTGACCTCTCTGTCAGCCAACTGTTTGGCAGAAGGGGAAAGCTTTCTCCCTCTCAAAAGGAAAGCACAAAAGGAAAGCATACTCCCCTGTGTTGCTCTCAGAAATGCCTCTCTCCCCTCTGTCCGGGGCTGTTAGAGGCTTCCTTCACAGCAGGCAGGAAGGGAAAGGGAGGGAGCTCACTGACCAGCCACCTGCCAGCTCTGTTAGTAGTCTGGGGCAAAGTGAGGGAAGTTGTTGGACGTGACAGGACAGTCCTGGGTCGAAAACGGCTGGTGCAGCCTGTCCAAACCTCCATTCTCACCCCTATCAGCAGCCCTACTGACCTCCTCTCCCTGTGGTGGGCAGGGGCAGTATGGTGGCAATGTTGCCAGATTGTCCCTGACCGGGCTGGGAGGGGCGGCCTGTGTCGCCTTCCCTATTGGTCCAAAGTACGGGGGTAGGGCCAGTCCCCGCCAACCTATGGCTCAGCTTTTTATATTATACAGCAAAACTGTTCCAGAGATAGCATGTTTATGTGAGGCTGTTCCATAGGTTTTATGTTCTGTCACTTAACATTCATTTCATATTCTTGTAAAAGAATTGGGGGGGGGGGGACCTTGGGAGACATGAATCCTTCATGTATCTTTCACTGAGGACATTCCCTTCCAGAGCTGGTTTCTTGCCTAATGCCTTAGCTATTTTGTTAAAAGATCAAGAGGGAAATCAAACACTGTTTCTCAAAAGCTCATCTACTCTCACATTTGCCTAGCATAACTAATACAACTTTAAATCTTAAATATATACTGAGCTTATGATTGTACTACATTCTTCTGAACTGCATAACTTGACTGCAAGAGGTGAAATTTACTTTGTTGTTGTTATGTGCGAAGTCGTGTCCGACCCATCGTGACCCCATGGACAATGATCCTCCAGGCCTTCCTGTCCTCTACCATTCCCCGGAGTCCATTTACTAGCTCTCCATGAAAATGCAATATTTTTCCTAGTTCCCCTACTGAACATTAAAATAATAACTTTTTGAGCATTTGATAATGATGCTAAAGGCAAAACTACTACCCTTTCAACTACCCCTTCTAAATCCTATCATGCTAAATCCCCTCTTGCCAAAACCAAATGGGAATCACATTGGTTATCTTTCCCTTATCTTTCCCCTCTCTTCTCCAGCAACAAACATGGAAAGGAGGATTAGCCACCATCAGGAAATACTAATTAAGCAAAAGAGTAAAGCTTCTGGAGACAGGCTTGGAAATATACATATCTCCACTAACCATCAATTCCTGCTAGGAATGATGTTACCGGTAGCCTTTTCTCCCACCCAAACTGAATTAGAGGCAAGGATACACTGCAAATAAATTTCAATAGAATGCCATTCTGAGTACATAAAGTTGGGTTGTGGGTGTTTCTGCTTCTATGGGAAATGGGTCAGGAGGCTTTGTGAATGTAGTGCTAGGAAGAAGAAGGGTTAGTTCTTATATGACGTTTTCCCCTACCCGAAGGAGGCTCAAAGGGGCTTACAGTTGCCTTCCCATTCCTCTCCCCACAACAGACACCCTGTGAGGTGGGTGAGGCTGAGAGAGCTCTGATATCACTGCTCAGTCAGAACAGTTTTATCAGTGCTGTGGCGAGCCCAAGGTCACCCAGCTGGCTGCATGTGTGGGAGTGCAGAATCGAACCTGGCATGCCAGATTAAAAGTCCGCTCTCCTAACCACTACACCAAACTGGCTCTCATGTAATTAGTCCTGGAGTCATGGGGGCAATGCATAGTTGGAAAATATATTTCCTTTATTAGTAAGTATTTCTGTATATTGCTGGCAGATATTTGAGTCCATGAAGGCTAAAATATTAGACACATTTGTTTGGACATTAGTCCAATTTAAATTAATAAGATTTTCTTTACAGTAGATTAGGATTAGACTGCAATTATGTTCACAGTGCATTGGAATCAATGGGAGGTAGGTACACACAAAACAGCAGCCGAAATCTAATTTAATCTAACTATGAGGACTTCCCATATCCACTAAACATATTATTTACAAGATAAATGTGTATGTGTGGGGATTTAGTATGACAAGGGTCAAAAAGAGGTTACGTTATTTTTTGTAAACCACTCCAAGCCCACTCGTGGGGAGAAATGATATATAAATCAAATAAATGAATAAAACCAAGGAGAAAAATGTCTTCCAGGTATAGGAAGTTCTACAACCTACAGGACCATGCAGTCCCTGTTAAATCTATGGGTTCAGCTGACCAGAGGCAGTTTCTTTGAAACAATCAGTTCTTTATTGAACTTCAACTCCCACAAGAAATACTGAACAGCAAACAGAACCCCTTGAACATATATACAATTCAGACAGCCCACCAAGTAACCTGATTGGTCCTTAACGGAACTCAACAACTGGTCCATGTCCAGATCTCGAAACTGTTGGTAAATGCTGGCAGGGGCTTCTGGGAATTGTAGTCCATGGACATCTGGAGGGCCGCAGTTTGACTACCCCTGCTTTAGCTAGTGTCAATGCCTGCATACATAACAGTACCACAGCAACAAAAGCAGAGATCATAGAATCATAGAGTTGGAAGGTACCTTCAGGGTCATCCAGTCCTGCACAATGCAGGAACTCACAACTGCCTGCCCACATATTCACAGACTGCCTAAGTTCATAAAATCATTTCTGTCTGCTTAAAAGCTTCCAAAGAAGGTTACCACCACCTGAGGAAGCCTGTTCCACTGAGGAAATGCTTTGTTAGGAACTTCTTCTGGATGTTTAGCCGAAAATTCTTTTGAATTAATTTTAACCCATTGGGGCAACAGAAAACAACTTTGCTCCATCTTCTCTATGGCAGCCCTTCAAGTATTTGAAGATAGTTATCACATCACCTTTTAGTCATCTTCTCTCCAGGCTAAACAGACCAAACTCCCTTAACCTTTCTTCATACAACTTGGTCTCCAAACCCCTCATCATCTTTGTAGCCCTCCTCTGGGCACGCTCCAGGCTCTACATCTTTCTTCAGTTGTGGTGCCCAAAACTGAACACAGTACTCCATGTGAGGTCTAACCGGAGTAAAGTGGTAACATCAACTTACGTGAGTTGGACACTAAACTTATTTTGATACTGCCCAAAATCCCATTTGCCTTTTTAGCTATCGAGTCACACTGCTGATTCATGTTCAGTGTCTGGTCAACTAAGATCCTAAGGTAGAGTTCTTTTCCCCAAGACAAACATCCTGTTGTCTACATATAGAGCCTGAATAAAATCTGACAAGATCTAAGGATCAGGTAATGTGATGTCTTCTATTTCTGTCATAGAAATGGAATAACATTCCAAAGTCTCGCACGTAGATACAAAGATTATATTAACCAGTATAAAGAAACAGACGAGAGCAACAAAAATAAAGAACAAGAGATCCATTCCGAAAGATCCAAGAAAGCAAAAGAAAACAGTTTAAATATGCTGAGAGCTTAATATGGAAATACATTACCTTAACAAGACCAAAATAAAGATGGAACGATACAATGAAGATGTATACAGAAAAGACAAGGATGACAGATTCCTTCAAAGAATCTTTGAAGAAACCGCAGTTTTAGAAAATGAAGTAAAAGCTGCATTGAAAGCTACTAGGAGAAACTGATCACCAAGAATAGATAGTGTTATGAATGTGAATTTGCAGAAGCTGGGCATTTGGAGTCAGCACTTGGTAGTAGGCAGGATACAGCCCACTATTGGACATTTTTATGGACATATCAGACACTTTTGCCAATAACAGGTTTTGGCAGCACCTCCAAGTGTATATAAATTGATGTTGAGTGTTTTGTGTTCAGTTTCAGTTTTCAGTAGAGGAGCTGTGTTTTGGAAAATGATATTTTGAGTTTTCATCAAACCTACTATAGCAGTGGTTAAGAGTGGCAGCTTCTAATCTGGTGAGTCATGTTTGATTCCCTGCTCCTCTACATGTAGCCAGATGGGTGGCCTTGGGCTAATCACAGTCCTGATATTTCTGTCCTCACAGAGCAGGCCTGTTAGAACTCTCTCATCCCCACCTATTGCACAGCATGAGGAGAGGAGGGGAAGGTGATTATAAGCTGCTTTGAGACTAATTTGAGTAGTGAAAACTACTCTTCTAATAGATGAGATATCAACAAAGATATTTCAAGCCACAGAAATAGAATTCTCAGGATCCATGGGAGCTGGGTCAAAGTCCAGAACTGTCTCACTTTTTACTTGCGCAAGCACCCCAAGACAGCTTCAGGCCAAAGGAAGAGTGGTGTCTGTTCATCCAGTTTTCCCACACTGCTTGGCAAAGTGCCTATTCTTTTACATGCATCCTCAAGATAGGGCCAACCCTAGGCTATCTCCCCAGTGAAGTTCTGAGGAGTGACAGGTCCCTGGATCTAATTATTTTATTATTTGATTTGTAGACCACCATTCACCAATTAGGTCTCACGGCAGTTTACAGCATAAAACAATTAAAATACAATAAAATACTCCATAAAATCCCCAAATTACACATATCACACATCATACAGCAGCAATAGTCACAGTTCCAATCTCAAAATTCCCCTATGTTTAGGATTATGGGAATTAAACATTTAAGCATTGAGAGAGTGGGCGCCAATCCAGTAGATCTAATATAATGATCTCGATGTTAGAAATCTCAGCACTGGAGGCGATCCTCTGATGGACTACTACTTGCCCTTAAACTATTGAGCTCCCGTGTTCTTCCCCTTGAACTTATTTAAAGACCTGGTAATCCTGCCCCACCTTCTCTAAGATTATCAGTACTGTCTACTGTCCCTACCCCCTGGCAGAGCTAACCTCAGTGCCAGGATCCCCTCTGGTAGAAACTGGGCTGGATTGGCTTCAGTTGCTGAACATGCTGTTAAGAACCTGCTGACTCCTGTGTAGACTTGGTCAAGGCCATGCCCTTGTGAAGCTTGCAGTTCCCAAGTGTGGTGGCAGTAGTATCAAGCCCAGACAGAAGTCCATCAAAATCTTAGCAAGATTGAAAAGATGTATTGGCGATATAGTACATCAGGACCAAACAGGTTTCATGCCAAGAAGATTAATGAGGAGTAACATGCAATTTGTTTTGAATGTGTCAGATTATGTGTCCAAAAAAAGTTGAAAGCTGCCTTCATATTCTTGGATGCAGAAAAAGCTTTTGATAATGTTTGTTGGGACTTCCTGTTTGAAACTCTAAAAACACTAGAATGTGGGGACTTGTTTTTGGATTTGATTAGGCGCATATATTCGGAACAAGAAGCAAGAATTTTAGTGAATGGTATGCTTACAAATCAATCTATTACCATAAATAAAGGGACTAGGCAAGGATGCCCACTATTTCCATTATTATTTAATTTGGTACTAGAAATATTGGCAACTAAAATCCAAGAAACAAAAGAGATCACCGGAGTCGAGATTAAAGGTGAGGAATTTAAATTGAAATGTTATGCAGATGACGTAGTCTGCACTTTGACAAACCTAACAACTTCAATTCAACTCCTGGATCTGCTGAGAGACTTTGGGCTTTATTCTGGATCTGTACACCGCCCGTGGCGCCGCGGGCGCCACGGACTAAATAAAACAGTAAGGGGTTCTGGGGCGGGATGTGTCCGGGATGAGGAAGGGTCCGGATTGGACCCTTCCTCATGACAGACAACCGGAGGGACCAAACGGCAGGCGCGAAGCGCCTGCCGATTGGTCCCTCCGATTCCCAGCCCCAGCAACTGCGAGCCGCGCTCAGCGCGGCTCGCACTTGCTCCCGGCCTGACGTGGTGAGAGGCGCGAAGCGTCTCTCACCGCGTCAGGCCGGCCCCAAGGAAGCCCCCACCGCAAACACAACACAAGACTCCAGCCGCCGAGAAGCTGCAGAAAAAAAAGAAACACCCCCGGAGGAGCCTTTCGCCGCTAGCGCGACGAGAGGCAGCAGAAAAAAAAACCCCTGTAGGAGCTCCAAGCCCACGAGAGCTAGCAGAAAAAAAAACCCTGTAGGAGCCTTTCGCAGCTCCACGCAGCAGAAAAAAACACCCTGTAGGAGCCTTTCGCAGATCCAAGCAGCAGAAAACAAAACCCTGAAGGAGCCTTTCCCAGCTCCAAGCAGCAGGAAAAAAAACCCCTGTAGGAGCTCCAAGCCAGCACGCCCACGAGAGCTAGCAGAAAAAAAAAACCCTGCAGGAGCCTTTCACAGCTCCAAGCAGCAGAAAAAAACACCCTGTAGGAGCCTTTCGCAGATCCAAGCAGCAGAAAACAAAACCCTGAAGGAGCCTTTCCCAGCTCCAAGCAGCAGGAAAAAAAACCCCTGTAGGAGCTCCAAGCCGGCACGCCCACGAGAGCTAGCAGAAAAAAAAAACCCTGCAGGAGCCTTTCACAGCCCACGAGAGCTAGCAGAAAAAAAAAACCCTGCAGGAGCCTTTCACAGCTCCAAGCAGCAGAAAAAAAAACCCTGTAGGAGCCTTTCGCAGATCCAAGCAGCAGAAAAAAAAAACCCTGTAGGAGCCTTTCGCAGATCCAAGCAGCAGAAAACAAAACCCTGAAGGAGCCTTTCCCAGCTCCAAGCAGCAGGAAAAAAAACCCCTGTAGGAGCTCCAAGCCGGCACGCCCACGAGAGCTAGCAGAAAAAAAAAACCCTGCAGGAGCCTTTCACAGCTCCAAGCAGCAGAAAAAAACACCCTGTAGGAGCCTTTCGCAGATCCAAGCAGCAGAAAACAAAACCCTGAAGGAGCCTTTCCCAGCTCCAAGCAGCAGGAAAAAAACCCCTGTAGGAGCTCCAAGCCGGCACGCCCACGAGAGCTAGCAGAAAAAAAAAACCCTGCAGGAGCCTTTCACAGCTCCAAGCAGCAGAAAAAAAAACCCTGTAGGAGCCTTTCGCAGATCCAAGCAGCAGAAAAAAAAAAACCCTGTAGGAGCCTTTCCCAGCTCCAAGCAGCAGGAAAAAAAACCCCTGTAGGAGCTCCAAGCTGGCACGCCCACGAGAGCTAGCAGAAAAAAAAAACCCTGCAGGAGCCTTTCACAGCTCCAAGCAGCAGAAAAAAACACCCTGTAGGAGCCTTTCGCAGATCCAAGCAGCAGAAAACAAAACCCTGAAGGAGCCTTTCCCAGCTCCAAGCAGCAGGAAAAAAAACCCCTGTAGGAGCTCCAAGCCGGCACTCCCACGAGAGCTAGCAGAAAAAAAAAACCCTGCAGGAGCCTTTCACAGCTCCAAGCAGCAGGAAAAAAAACCCTGTAGGAGCCTTTCGCAGATCCAAGCAGCAGAAAACAAAACCCTGTAGGAGCCTTTCCCAGCTCCAAGCAGCAGGAAAAAAAAAAACCCTGTAGGAGCCTTTCACAGCTCCACGCAGCAGAAAAAAAAAGCACCTCCTGGTGTCCCCTGGGTCCTAGCGCCCATTGCATTCCTGGTTGCAATGGGCTTTCTTGCTAGTTCTGGATATAAAATAAAGCCAAACCCAAAATTATGCTACGAGGAGTTACAGACTTGGAGATACAAGCTATCAAAGGAAATACTGGTTGTGAAATTAACCCAAAATGGGTAATATATCTTGGGATTTATTTGGATAAAGACTTCCAGGAACCTTTTGTTGGCAATTATGAAAAACTATGGAACAATATTCAATGGATATCAAAAGATGGAATGACATGAAATTGTCTTGGTCAGCACGGATAGCAACAGTTAAAATGAATATACTGCCAAAGTTTAACTTTTTATTCCATATGTTACCATTGGATATCGCGGAGAGAACATTCATGAAACGGCAATCGGCAACCAATAAATTTATCTGGAGCGGGAAAAGACCTAGAATCGCTTATAAAATATTACAAGATGAGAAAAAGAGAGGAGGACAAGCTGTGCCGAACCTAAAGTTATATCACCACGCAGCAGCACTTACATACATAGCAGATTGGATACGGGAACCACAAGCAAGAAAAATGATTTTTGAAAAAGAGACAATGGGAAATACTTTTCATGAAAGGCTGTGGCCATCAGGAAAACAAAAACAAGAAGCAATTAAAAACTCTTGGATTGTCGGACTATTGAATATGTGGGCAAAGTACAGAAGAAGGCTATCTCCAGCACCATTATTAAAATCGCCAATTGAAGCATATTTCAGCAAAGCTCAACAAAAAAGACTGTCTCGCCTCCAATATAAAGATTTGTTATCCAAATCTGGTGTGATAAAAAAAAAGACAGGTGTTAGAAAAAGAAGGTGTAGATACCCAATGGCTGAAATATAACCAACTTTTATCACGGTTTAAAGCGGAGTTTCAACAATCTTTAGACTTGGGGGTTTCTATATCAGAATTTGAAAACTTACTGATCCAAGAGAAACCTCATTTACAAGGGCAAATATATAAAATGTTATTTAACTATGAAACTGAAATGGAACGGGTTAAACCATGTATGATCAAATGAAT
The DNA here is from genome assembly GCF_049243985.1 of Paroedura picta. Taxonomy (NCBI): domain Eukaryota; kingdom Metazoa; phylum Chordata; class Lepidosauria; order Squamata; family Gekkonidae; genus Paroedura; species Paroedura picta. Next base: position 60,222,328 of record NC_135370.1, on the reverse strand, counting down.
GCAGAATTTAGAGACGAATGTACCAATAGAACAGTGAGAATATTTCTGGTCTAGAATAACAAAGCTGACTAATAGTCATATACTCAGAGAAAACTGGTATAAAATGTTTTATAGGTGGTATGTAACACCAAAAGTAATAGCCAGAATTGCAAAAAACTGTGATAACAAATGTTGGATATGTGTAGAAAAAGTGGGTTCTTTTTCTCACATGTGGTGGAAATGTGAAAAAGTATATAAATATTGGGCTAAAATGCACACTATAAATCAGAAAATGTGGGGTTTAAGATTCCCATTGAAACCTGAGAACATGTTTTTAAGCATACCACCACAGTGCCTCCCAATGCAAAGTAGAAGCCTGTTCTTCCACGCGACGACTGCAGCAAGGCTAGTTTTGGCTAGAAAATGGAAGATGCAAGATCTACCTTTGATAGAGGACTGGTTGACCAGGTTGGCAGACCTGGCCAAAATGGCTAAATTGACACTGTTAGTCAACGGAAAGATAGAAGAAGATTTTCAAGAACAACGGGGCCCCTACTTAAACTATCTGAGAAGATAAATTAAATGGGGATAAAATAATTCATTTTGTATTAATGCGATACAAGTGTATAACTTGTATAGTGTATAACAATTTATATATATATATATAAACAGTATATATATATATATATATATATAAACAGTATATATATATATATAAACAGTATATATATATATATATAAACAGTATATATATGTGTGTGTGTGTATATATATATGTGTGTGTGTATATATATATTTATGTTTTTTCTATAAATGAAAAATAAAAATCTATATTAAAAAAATCTTAGCAAGATTATGTTAATAAATAAGAAAAAGAAAACAATGACCTACCAACTAGAAACGTTCAATCTACATTCCAATTTTCATAAAAAGAAAGACTGCAGCAATAATTGGAACATCACAGTAATTTCTTACATGAGTAAAGTAAAGTTCAAAATAAAATAGGTGTAAAGAACATTAACAGTTTGATATGACACCACTATACTGGCAGAAAATAGTGAAGACTTAACAACTACTGATGCTGGATAAAGCAGAAAATGCCAAAGCAGGACTACAACAAGACAAAAGTAATGACTGTCTTAAGGTTGACGAAAAAGAAATGGAAGTTGTTCAAGATGTATTCCTTGGTTCCTTGGTTCCATCATCAACCAAAAATAAGACTGCAACCAAGAAATTAGAAGGAGACTGAGACTGGGAAGGAAAGCCATGAAGGCAGTGATGCAGTCCATCATAATCTTAACAAGAATACACCACAAATATGAAGCATCAAATGGGAATTCGATTTGCTGGGAAAAAACAAAGCAAGACTGGACTGCAGAAATGCTCTCGTTACTTCTGCCCATTAGAATGCAGTAGTTTTTATAAAGGAAATGCTGATTCCTACTATAATGCAATAAAACTTGAAAGCACAAACAATTGATTTATAGAATACAGCCTAGAAGCATTTTTACAGCATGAGACATAAATTATTGCTTAAATTAAGAAAATGACATTTTATCTGCTGAATGATTATTAATCAAATGGAAATACTCAACTGAAGTTTCCCATTATAATTAAACCTGTACTTTGCATAATATGCCATTTACAACATATCACAGTTGCAATCACAGTCACATAAAAGAAATGTCAAGTTCAAAGTGATTATTGCTTTCCGATTATGCACTCTGCCTCTGTACATTACAGTTATGTGCAGCTGACACTTAAAATAATTTAACATTGGATTAACTACATTTTTGACAGCATTCAGTACACATCTCTCAACTAATTAACTATGACTTTTAGACTTCCTAATTCAAAATAACATATGCAATATGTAGATATGATCCACAAGTGGCAACAACCGAAGATATAGTTCATAATAAAATGAGCAGAACATAGTTAGTGTTCTTTTCTGCTGAAGCTTGCTTTGAATGTTCTCTAACAATAGAAACATAAATTTGGTGGGATTACACTTGCATCTAAACTGCAGTCTTAGAACTGTCATTGCAGAGCCAATAGAAAAATTGTGAAGTAAGAAACACACAGATACAGATAACCCTTTGACACACTTTTAAAAAGTGATGAGACAAAGACCTCAGAAGATCACCTTATTTTTTACTTCATTTATACCCCACGTTTCTCATCAATGGGGATCCAAAGAAACTTACATTGTTCTCTTCTGCTTCACTTTATCCTCACAACGAACTTGTGAGGTAGAGTTCAAGGTGTTCTCAGAGTAAGTGTGTGCAAATAACTAGACGTTTGCTTCAAATATATATAGTTTATTATAAAGAATTAGCTAGCTTATAGAAGGGACCATACAGTGCATCCAGTCCAACCTCCTGCTGAATGTAGGATCAGCCTAAAGCATCCAGGATAAGTATCTGTCCCACCGCTGCTTAAAGGCAGCCAGTAAGGGGGAGCTCACCATTTCTTTAGGCAACCGATTCCACTGCTGAACTACTCTGACTGTGAACATTTTCCTGATATCTACCCAGTACATAAACCCATTACTGTGGGTCCTATCTTCTGCTGCCAACAGGAACCGCTGTCACCCTACTCTACGTAACAACTTTTCAAATACTTAAAGACCACAATTATGTCCATTCTGAACCTTCTCTTTTCCAGGTTGAACATTCCCAGGTCCCTTGGCCTTTACTCATAGGGCTGGGCCCCCAGGACCTGGATCATTCTCGTCACTCTCCTCTGCCCCGTCCCAATTTTACTACCTGATGTCCAAGAACCAGGAGGTGCATACTTAGTTACTTGCATAAGCAGGCCACAACTCAGTCTCTCTTACGATGTTGCAGCAAACTCTCTCTCAGACATTAAGCTTAAAAATAGTTGTGGTCAGGTGATGTGTCTGGCCAATCAAAACCTATTATTGGTGGCATTCTCCAGGAAATTACCGCATCTTTCTCTCTCACTCACCTCCTCCCTTTATCCAAGTCAGAACAGTGTCCTTGGAAGTGAGAAGGAATCCTGTCTGAGCCAGCCTCTAATTGTGAGTACCTGCAAGATGCAATGTTCTGAACAACACAAATTAACTTTTGGGAGGAGGAATCGGAGTTACTTTGCTTGACATTAAGTTAGGTTGAGAGTATGACTGGCCCAGGGTCACCCAGTAAGCTTTCATGGCAGAACAGGCATTTGAATTTGGGTCTTCTAGACCAGGGATAGTCAACCTGTGGTCCTCCAGATGTTCATGGACTAGAATTCCCATGAGACCCTGCGAGCAAACGCTGGCAGGGGCTCATGGGAATTATAGTCCATGGACATCTGGAGGACCACAGGTTGACTACCCCTGGTCTAGACCTTAGTCCCAAACGATTCCACTACATGGTACATCTTAAATAAGAGACTGATTCATCTAGCAGAAAGTGATCTTTCAAATGACAGGCCCTAAGCCATTCAAAGCTATGAATTTAACATTAACACTTTATTATTATTATTATTATTATTAGATTTATAGCCCGCCACTCCCTTGCGGCTCGTGGCGGGTAACAATATCGCAATTCCCCATTAAAACCCCATAAAACAATAATAACATTGCCAATATTGCCGGCATGGCAAGAATGGCAGCTCAACTCCCCCCCTCCCTCCCACTACTAGCGGGTGGAGAGGAGGTCCTGATGATGTTTTGCTTCGGGTCCAGAACCCGAGTCCCCGGGGGAGGCATAGATCTATTATCAGCCCCAGCCTCAACCATAAACCTGGCGGAAGAGCTCCGTCTTGCAGGCCCTGCGGAATGTTGAAAGATCCCGCAGGGCCCGCAGCTCTCCCGGGAGCTCATTCCACCAGGTCGGGGCCAGGACCGAAAAGGCCCTGGCCCTGGTCGAGGCCAGGCGTGCTTCCCTAGGGCCGGGAACGACCAACAGGTTTTCACCCGCAGAGCGCAAGGCCCTGCGAGGGGCATAGGGCGATAGGCGGTCCCTCAGGTATGTGGGTCCCAACTCGCGTAAAGCCTTGAAGGTTAGAACCAGAACCTTGAACCGGATCCGGGCAGCAATTGGCAACCAGTGCAGCTGCCTCAGCACTGGCTGGATGTGGGCCCTCCAAGATGTGCCAGTAAGGACCCTAGCAGCTGCGTTTTGCACTAGCTGAAGTTTCCGGATCAAGGACAAGGGAAGGCCCGCGTAGACAAGGGAAGGCCCGCGTTGTACTGAGTCCATAAAAATACTGGGATCCACTGAAGCCCTTATGATAAGGCAGTTATATTCAGTGCCAACTAACAATATGGCTTCCCAGCACTTTTTAAAGACTGCCAAATATATAATGCATTGTCATCTATTCTGATTTTAATGGAGTATGGAATCATAGAATCATAGAGTTGTAAGGGTCCATACAGGCCATCTAGTCCAACCCCCTGCTCAATGCAGGATCAGCCCAAAGCATCCAAGGAAAGTGTGTATCCAACCTTTGCTTGAAGACTGCCAGTGAGGGAGAGCTCACCACCTCCTTAGGCAGCCTATTCCACTGCTGAACTACTCTGACTGTGAATTTTTTTTCCTGATATCTAGCCTATATCATTGTAGTTTAAACCCATTACTGCGTGTCCTCTCCTCTGCAACCAATGGGAACAGCATCCTGCCCTCCTCCAAATGACAACCTTTCAAATACTTAAAGAGGGCTATCATGTCCCCTCTCAACCTCCTTTTCTCCAGGCTAAACATTCCGAAGTCCCTCAACCTATCTTCATAGGGCTTGGTCCCTTGGCCCCAAGATCATAGTTGTTGCTCTCCTCTGTACCCCTTTCAATTTTATCAACGTCCTTCTTGAAGTGAGGCCTCCAGAACTGCACACAGTACTCCAGGTGTGGTCTGACCAGTGCCGTATACAATGGGACTATGACATCTTGTGATTTTGATGTGATGCCCCTGCTGATACAGCCCAAAATGGCATTCGCCTTTTTTACCGCTGCATCACACTGCCTGCTCATGTTTAGTTTACAATCCACAAGTACCCTAAGGTCTCGTTCACACACAGTGTTACCTAGAAGTGTATCCCGCATCCAGTAGGCATGCTTTTCATTTTTCTGACCCAGATGCAGAACTTTACACTTATCTTTATTAAATTGCATCTTGTTCTCATTTGCCCATTTTTCCATTGTGTTCAGATCTCTTTGAACTCTGTCTCTATCTTCTGGAGTATTTGCCAGTCCTCCCAATTTGGTGTCATCTGCAAACTTGATGAGTAGTCCTTCCACCCCCTCATCTAGATCATTAATAAATATGTTTAAAAGCACCGGATCGAGCCCTGAGGTACCCTACTACTCACCTCCCTCCAGTCTGATGAAACACCATTGACAACAACTCTTTGAGTGTGGTTCTCTAACCAATTCCTTATCCACCTATCTGAAATTCCAGATTGCAGTCCTTCAATGGATAACTGGGCTAGGCAAAACACAAAGCTATTTAATTACAAACAGTACTTTACTAAGCAAGCACTGCCCCTACTGCACATACTTTTGTTTAATTTTTATTTAATGGGATGTTACGCTTTTTAGAAGAAAATATAAAGGAGAAAGATCTTTGTTATCTTGACTACTGTTTTTAAGTAAAACAGTATGCCATTGTATGAGAGCTCAAAATTAGGCATGGGCATACACCGTCTTATGAATGCAAGTTCAACACAAATGTTGGACAGTTGATGGGTCATGAAGCAATGTCCTTGAAGGCTGTGCCTTCATGAATTTTCACCATCTTTTAGCATGGTTCATGGCTGTGATTCACAAGGTCTATTTCCATTGTAGGTCTACTTGCTTCTCAGGGCTAGGAGCCACTACATTGACATATATAATTGTATACTTTGGTGTCTGACTGTGTCAGGATTTTCAAACACCCGTGTCTAACTTCTTATAAGCGCCACCACATCTACTCTTTTCTCAGGGCTTCAAGTCACACATCTAATCACTTCACAGGGCTTTCGACCCACCACACCAACTTCCTTTTGAGGGTTTTTGACTCACATCTCCTTCCTTCACAGGGCTTCAAGCCAACACATCTAATCACTTCTCGGGGCTTTTGACTCACCACAAACCATGAACTGAACCACATCTTCCCGGTTCTTGCCCATCCATACCTTAGACTACTGTAGGTTTCTTTTTAGAACGTTGTGTCTGTATTTTGCATGACAGGAGGACAACTCTGATAAATTTCAGTTTCTTTCAGATTGCCTCAAAAAGTCTAATAACTGCTTCTGAAATCCTTAAACAACATTGCATGTATTCCTTTACAGGACAGAAATTCTCACAGCATGCTAAAAACAAATCTTTCTCATTCTAACTTCCTCAGGCAACACATAAATACACTTTAAATAGAGAGCAACCCAGCACTAGATTCCCTGCCATTTTCACTCACAGCTACACAGATTCTTTTCCACACTACCAAAACCAGTAGCAATATCCATATCAAACTCTTCCTGTCTTAATATATTTCCTATGGTATATCAATAGGCAGGCTGGATTCCAATCAATAAAAAAGGCTACCTCTGATACTTTGTTTTCATCCTGCTGTTATAGTTTTGGGTTCTATCTCAATGTTTTATTTTTTGTGCTATATTATATTATTGCTAAAGCTAATGGTGATGACATAGCTTTTGTATTATCTAATTCCTGCATCATAACTAGTCATTTAATTGATTATAATACTTATGCATCATTATGAGGAATTCTCTTTCCATCCATCCCCCAGTTCGACAGGTGAATGCCTTCATGCCAAAACAATGCCAGCTGTTTAAAACTGATATCCAGGTGCTGGATAGCCAACCCGCCAAAGTCCTGTAGTACCATAGCCACTGCTTTGCAAGTCGTCCTCCTGGCCAAATCAACGTGGTCTAGCATGACAGCACCGCTCCAAGACTACCGACCAAAACACTTGAGTGTGTGGCAGATGCTGCCGAATGGCCCTCAGGTTAGCAACAATGGATGTGGAGAGACATAAACCAGATTCAGCTTGCGGATCATTCACTCCCAGCTGAATGACGACCGTCACTGAGCACCAAAATGCTGCAAAACTGCTGACCATGCATCTAGCAGGGAAGACCACCACATATCACGCCTCATCAGCCATGACACCTGTCCATTCACTCAAGCCCAGGCCCCATTCCCAATCAGAACACACCGTATAGCCACCATCCCAGAACAGAATACTGTGGACAATGATGAAAACTGGCTGCACCATGGGAGATAAACCTGAAACCTGAAAAAGAAATTGGGAGAAGGAAACAGCACATGAGACCAGACTGAATGTACCATTGATATGCTGAGGAACACCAGCTCCTCAATGCAATAATCTGTGCTAAGGCCAACCCATTGGCAGCAGCTTGTATGGCAACTCAAAAATGAAAAGTGTAGATGCTGAACTGCTCCTCTGGCAGGAGCCCCAGATTCACAATGCACTTCCTCATGATCACCATAAACTGGTATCTAGAGAGGCATGAGCCATTCTCATGAATCAAGAGAGGGCCAGGTATGCAAGGTCAGATTTCCAAATGTGCAGAAGTACACCACATCGGGCATGGTTAACCCCCAGTGGATGCCTGCATGGCAATGAGTGTGCCACACTCCAGCTGATAAGTCTTATACTTGCATAGTCTGACATAAAGTGCATCCCCAACTACTATTGTGTCTTTCCACGAGAGCGCCTGTCATCCATAAATGACCTGTGAAGTAGGCAGTAGCTCAATATTGTGAAAAACACCAAAGAATGCCTGAGCCAAGGCAGCATGAAAAAGAGCTGCTTCAAATGCAGAGTCGCAAATGACAGAAAGCATGATAAATTGAAGCACCAGGGATATAGGCCTCTGAAGTCAACCTTTGGCCGAGCCAACCACTTCCAGCTCTCAACCACCCTCTGCCTCTAGAAAGACCTGCCAAGATCTCACCAGCTCATAAACGTACAAAGGCAAGACAAACACTGCCATAGTCTTTTCCATGATCCCACACAAATGAAGCTGAGCCAAGTACATAACCTCCAGAAGGTAGAAGAGGATTCAGGCATCCCCATTAGAGTAAATACTGAGCATATTTGGAGACTGACAAATCATATGCATACTGGGTAGAAAGGGTTACTGTCCTGCAGCTATCTCCAAGGTACCAAAATTCACCTAGGAAGGTATTGGGGCTAGTTTACCATCAGTGCCAGAACACGAACCTGCTCCACTGGAATCAAGACGTGTGTCTTCTATGACATTACTCAAACCTTAAATGTGCCTTATTATTAATAATAAGGGGACTCGGGTTCTGGACCCGAAGCAAAACATCATCAGGACCTCCTCTCCACCCGCTAGTAGTGGGAGGGGGGGGGGGAGTTGAGCTGCCATTCTTGCCATGCCGGCAATATTGGCAATGTTATTATTGTTTTATGGGGTTTTAATGGGGAATTGCGATATTGTTACCCGCCACGAGCCGCAAGGGAGTGGCGGGCTATAAATCTAATAATAATAATAATAATAACAACAACAACAATAACAGATTATCTTGCAGTAAAAGAGAGATTAGCCTCCAAGCAGGTGAGCACAAGGTTGCACATCAAATGCATAACCTTCTCAGAGCATGAGAATTGCCTGTCAACAATGCAGACCACAGCCTGATTATCACACCAGTAGTGTACCCTGTGATTTTGGAATGCATCTTGCCAGTTGATCACTGCAACAAGAATTGGAAAAAAAATCCAAGAATATGTCTCAAAGTCGTCCCTTTCCTTCTCTTTCCTCCCCAACTGACGGGCCAGTGTTGAGAGCACCACTAGTTGTTATAGAACACCCCAACTCTCAGGCTTCTGGCATCATTGGAATGCACCTGGATGAGTTTGTCCAGTGTGAGAGGTGTCTGCCAGACTGCTGCACATTCTTTTTAAGTGCAATGAACTAGTTAAAATAAAGCCCACAAGTGGCTTCTTTGAACTAAGAATGCAATAGACTATGCCTGTGTAGGAATCATTCCAATGTAGCTTCAGGCCTGATTATGGGACTGAATTGGACAGGGGGGGACCCCCTCCTCTTGCAGAGGGGCAGTTTATAGCTAGAGCAACCATAAGCACACTTCTTAAAATATTACCCCAAAATTCATAAGAGCAGGACACTTCCTGGTCCAAATGAAACAAAATCAATGTTAAGAACAAGCTTGGACAAGTTGTTGGGCTCTCTTCTCTCTGCTGCTTGGTGTAGTGGTTAAGAGTGGCAACCCATTAATCTTATTCGTCTGCAGACCTTCTTCAAGTCTGGAAATGATAACCTTCCCCAAAACTGCTCTCCCCTTTCTTTTCTGTGTTCCTTTTAGCTAGCTCTGTGTGTGTTTATTTTTAATAAAAACCTTTCTAGTTGAACATCTGCCTGTTATATTTTGAGAGTTAATGGAAAAATTCCCATAAACATATGTGGAGACAATTGTTCTGTCTCTTTAAAGCTTACTCCCCCCAGCTATTTGAATAATAATGGCACTGTTAATTCCCCCTGGACCTCTTGGTAGCTTTTTAAAATTTTATTTATAGTCAAATTTATTGCCCGCCTCTTCCCAAGGGCTCGAGGTGGGTTATAATGTTAGGCTAAAATCCCCCATAAAATCACTTAAAACAGGAATAAGAAATCCCTGAAATACATTATAAAAGCCTGAAAAGGAAAAACCAGAAAAGATGCTGTTGCAAAAATCACATATCCAACCTAACAATCCCCTGAAACACACGCTAAAAGGGAGAGGGTGAACCGAGGGTGCAGATGGACCTTGCTACCGCCACTCATTTAGGGAGGGCCCAGATCTTCCTTGCTGCCCAGCCTCAACCGTAGACCTGGTGGAAAAGCTCCGTTTTGCAGGCCCTGCGGAACGCTGAAAGATCCAGCATTGATCATGGTCTCCTTCGGGATTGCCTTTCAGAGAGGGAAGCAGTATTCTGCAGTGGTTCCAGTTGCATCTTGTGAGTAGGTTTTAGAGTGTGGTGCTGGAGACTACTGCTCTGCTCCTTGGCCTGTGGGGTCCCCCAAAATTCCATCTTGTTTACCATGTTTTTCAATATTTAAGTAATGCCAATGGGATAGGTTGCCTGGAGATTTTGTCTGGGTTGCCAATACGCAGATGACACTCAGCTCTATCTCACACTACCAACAGGACCCAGGTAGGGTGTAGAAGCTGTAAACAGGTGCCCGGAGGCAGTTTGGGGATAATAAGTGCCAACAAGATGAAATTTTATTCCAACAAAATGGTTGTACCATTGATGTGTGCATGGGGTGAGGAGGTCTGACCCAGGAAATGGCTTATCTTCTGTTCTAGGTGAGTTCCCACTGCCCCCAAAGGAGCGGTTTCACAGCCTGGAGGTGCTCCTGGGCTCTGGCCTCCTGTTGGATATATAGGTCGCCTGTAGGTGACCAGTGGTGCCTACACACAACAGAGCAAACAAGTCTATACAGAACAAACAAAATTGACTTTGAGAATGCAATTAGTGCAACAAACATAGCATTCCCAAAAGTTGGTTTAGACTATATGATCATTTCCAATATGTTTTCTTTGATATGCCTTTTATCTCTTCAGTAGCCTCCTTTGAGACCATAGCCCAGTAAGAAGAAGGAAATGATTCTTTTACTTTTTTTATTGGGCAGTTGGAGGATGTTTTTGGTGCTATTCTTCACCATGTAAACAAAATAATATGAAAGAGGGAAATGAAGTTTCCAGTATGATACACTGAGGAGGGTAATCTTTGTGACCACAATAGTAGCCATTAAGAGGGAGACCACTTAAGTGAAAAGGAAGGATAAAAAGTTGTACAATTTTAACAATTGTACAGCACTTTGCTATAATTACAAATGGTACAAAGGGATCCCTAGAGAGCAGCATATGAAGAGGCAGGAGACCTTTCGGTATCCTGAACAGCATCTCTGTCATTAACTCTTGGAACACAAGGGCTTTTGAACTCACTCTAAAATCCACCTCAGAAAATAAAAGACTAGTACTTCAAGGGAAAAGTCAAAGAAAGAAGTAGTGATTACTGATCTCATCATGTTTTTCATTGTATAAGAAGAAAATAAGCTAGCTCAAGAAATCCTAAATGGCTGTTAATGGAATATTAGGCAAGGCAGCTTTCTGCTAGCAGACAGAAAACAGGTACGGATATAATAGAAAATACTTACGTGAAATTGGTTTTGCTTCATAAAACACAATGGCTAACAATGAGGGCAGATTGTGCATGTGTAAGCGAAATTTCATCATACTAATTAAAATTAACAAATCATTGTTTTTCCAACATCAGGCAAAATTATGCCCTCATATTTCTTTATGCAACGGACACAATTTTCTTAGACACATAATTTTCACAGCAGAATTTTAAAACCACAATCTCTTGCTGGGAAGTAATGCTTACCTATCAGGTATGCATAAAAGGAAATGTGCCTGAGGCTATTATGCCAGACACCATTAACAGTGCAATCCTTCACATAGCAGCACACTTTTATATCTATGTCATGGCACTCTTAGCTTCTTAGTCTAACTCACCTCATAGGGTTGTTGTGGGGATAAAATGGCAAATGGAAAAATGCTGTAAACCACTTTGGGTCTCCATTGGGGAGGAATGTGGGGTATAAATACAATAAATGTATTCAATGTGTCTTACTCCCAAGTAACTATGTGCAAAATTGCACTGTGAGCCTACCAAACGAAGGGAAATGTTCTGACTGAAAGCTGATAGCACAAAATACTCCCTGATTCTGCGTCATTCATGAAATTCTTTGCATTTGTCGAGTTCAGTGTGCATAATGAAGAGCTCACTTATGCATCATAACACTGGGGTCTCTTTTAAAAATACCAAAAATCCTCTATGACAGAAATCTCATGTCTAAAAAGAATCCTACAGTTTTCAGTGCAACATGCTCTCAGTAAAGTATTCTTGACGTTGAACTGTCATGCTCTTACTTGAAGCAAAGTCCATTGCACCCACGGACGCAACAGGCACTAGGATACACACCTGAATTGTGTTCTTCCTGAGGGCTGGCCACATGACAAAAGGTCCTGCCCACCCCTGAACTCTTGAGGCCCCACCTCTAAACCTCAAGGAATATTCCTCACCTAGGGTCACCAACCTCCAGCTACGGCCTGGAAATCTAGAATTGGAGGTCATCTGCAGACTATAGAGATCTACAGAAGAAATGCTTTGTGGCAGTAATTGCTAATAACAATAAACATCAAATAATTTATAAACTTGTTACAGTTTCTTCCTTCAATGAAAATACTTAATTGATAGAAAAATGTGCTTGAAGAACTGAAAACCTTTCTGTCTGTACCTTCTGTACCTTCTTCAGTTCAGTTCAATATCAAAGTAAATAAACAACTGCATGTAACAAACATGAAAACATTGGTTGGCAAATAACTTTAAGGGGTTTCTCAATTATTGCCTCTATGTCAGCTTTTCTCAAATTTTTACTTTTGAGAAATCACAGAAATATTCTTCAGGCTTTGACAAACTCTAAAAGTGGGATCTCCAGTTGGAGGCTAGCATCCCTGCTACTGTTCAGGGATGCCAGCCTCTAAGTGGGACCTGGAGAACCCCCAGAATGAAAGTTCTTCTCTAGACTGGAGGGTTCAGAGCCAGCTTGGTGTATGGTTAGGAGCACGGATTTCTAATCTGGTGAGCCGGGTTTGATCTCACTCTCCCCCACGTGCAATCAGCTGGCCACAGCTTGCCACAGCACTGATAAAGCTTTTCTGACCGAGCAATAATATCAGGGCTCTCTCAGCCTCTCCTCCCTCACACAGTGGGAAGAGGAAAGGCAAACATAAACCACTTTGAGACTCCTTCTGGTAGAGAAAAGTGGCATATAAGAGCCAACTCTTCTTCCTTCTTCCCTGGAAGAAAAAGCTGCTTGGGTGAGGGGTCTCTGGGACACTCTGCCAGTGTTCAGGGATTTGGGGAGCCCCTGGAATGACAGGCCCTCTCCCAATTGTAAAGATCAGTTCCGCTGGAGGAAAGAGCTCCTTGGGATGGGGACAGGGGCTGTGTAGCACTCCCTTCTACATACATACACACAGGGAACACAAAAGCATTCCTCCCTTCTGAAATTGCAAACCTTATTAACAACACAATCACCTCTCCATGTAGGAAACACCTGAGTATTTCCCTCCTTGGATTGCTCTGAGAAGTGATCAGCCAGAAAGTCCAAATTTAAAGGGAAAACAATCCTAGAACAGTCAATGAGCAAGTAAAAAAGACTTACACCATCTCCTGCAACAGCTTCATCGGCCTGTGCTCTAGCTACAACTCTTTAAGGCAATGGCAATTCCTACCCCTTGGTGTAGTGGTTAAGAGCAGCTGTTTCTAATACTGTGAGCTGGATTTGATTCCTTACTCTTCCACATGCTAGGTGAACTTGGGCCAGCTGGGTGACTTTGAGCTAATCACAGTTCTGTTTGGAATTGTTCTCACATAACATATTCAGTCAGAGCTCACTCAGCCTCATCTCCCTCACAAGGTGTCTGCTGGGGTGGGGGTGAGAAGGCTATTATAAGCCATTCTGAGACTTCAGGTAGAAACACCAACTCTTCTTCTACTGAGAAGGTGCTATTGTGAAACAGTATCTCCCCCCCCCACATGTCCTCATGGTGCTTCTATGCCCCATTTACATTTCCCATCTTCCATGCCATTGGTCTCAGGTTTGCTGTGTTGTGATGGCCTTTCAAAGATTGCAGCAAGATTAAAGCGGTATCCATATGGAAAGGGAATGTCTACATCTTCCCAGTTCCACCCACATTATTTTCCCTGCTACAATTGCTTATGATGGCTACCCCCAAAGCATGATTCCCTTCACACACTGCAAATTGCAAACCTCAGATGACTTACTGATGAGTAAACATTCCCAAGGCAGAGGCTTTTCCTGGCAGCCCTGGGTCCCACAAGGAGCATTTTTGGACTCCCCCCACCCAAAAGTTCACAGAGGCTGCACTAAGAGATGGATTTCCCCCTCCCCAGGTCCTCTGGGTTGAAAGAGGCCAGGAGACCAGCGCAACTTACTGGCAGCAGGGCATGCTGTGAGGCCGGCTCCTCTTTCATCCAGTAAGCTTCTGAAACTGGCAGGAAGTTGGAGGTTTTCTGCCTGAAAACTGTATCCTGATTGGAACTAAACTACCAGGGCATGCCATTTCTGGCTGAGGGCCATGACTTACTCATGTGTAAACATTCCCAGAGCACAACTTACTCATAAGTAAACACTCCCTTAGTCAAGGCTTTTCCTAGCTGCCTTGGGTCCTAGAGGGCTGGCAGCAGGCCATTTCTGGGGCTCCAGAAGGCACAGAGAGAGTGCTCCAGGAGACAGCTTGTTCCTCCTCCATGTCCTCTGAGTTGAAAGAGGCCAGGGCAATTTACTGACAGTGGGCCATGCTCTGAGGCTGCCTCCTATTCCACCCAACAAACTTCTGAAACCAGGAAAAAGTTGGGAAGCAGAGCCAAACCCTTCTTGGCTGAGAGCTACCTCCTGACTGGGGATAAACTACCAGGGTAGGCCATTCCTGGCTGAGAGCTATCTACTGTTGGGGGGAATATTTTCTGGGGGAATCCAATCAGGTAGGGAATGAGTTGTCTGCAAGAAATTTGAGCTGATTGTCTCTGACTAGCAGAGTGCAATTTGATCTGATTACCCCTCATTGGCAGAGTGCTCTATCTCTATTTGTAGCACAGCCCCAGGTAGAGCCAATCTGCATACAATTTGACCTGATTGACTGTCATGGCAGAGTCCAATTTGAACTGATTGGCCCTGATTGGCAGCCCTCTCTCTATTGGTGTCACACCCCCAGGGGGGGCCAATCAGGTAGGGAGTTGTAAACTTAAGCTTCATTCTGTTTAGTGATGCTGGTGATGTGTTCTGTGTGTCTTTGACATGGTGTGGTTAAACCACATCTGACTAGCAGCCACTTTCTAAGGCTTTTACTAGTGTAACATTTTGTTCCGTAAATCAGTGGTCCCCAACCTTTTTTCGGCTGGGGACCGGCAAACGATGGCCGCGCATGCGCGGCCCTGATTCTCTCTCCCCCCCCTCCTGCAGTAAGAAGCTTCCCGGGCCGCA
This sequence comes from Paroedura picta, assembly GCF_049243985.1. NCBI lineage: Eukaryota > Metazoa > Chordata > Lepidosauria > Squamata > Gekkonidae > Paroedura > Paroedura picta. Next base: position 60,207,274 of record NC_135370.1, on the reverse strand, counting down.
AGCTTGCGGCCCAGTAAGTTTTTACTGCGGGGGGGGGGGAGGGAACCGCGGCGCCCTGGCCTTCGCGGCCCGGCACCGGGCTGCGGACCGCAGGTTGGGGACCACTGCCGTAAATGTTTTGGGTTTGTTTTAGTTGTGTGAATTAATACAGGGATTTGTGTATAGGTTTACTGTAATTCAAAATAGAGGGGATGGATGCATAAGCAGAATATGTTATGATTGAATGGAACCTTTATCCTCAGGAGATAAAATTTCCTAGGTTTATTCAGAGCATGTTTCTGAGCCTGTGGACACATTTGGAACTCTGGTGGGTACAGTCCCAAAATGGCTGGCATGAAAAAGGACAGATTGAGGTGGTTCTGTGTTCTTTGTATGGAAGCCATTAGCCTAAGTGGCAAGATGCTATTAAGTAAATTCTATTTGTGTTTAAATGAAACCAGTTCATTTATGCAAAATAAAGTATACATTTTATCTTATAGCCAACCCCACATACTGACTATTCTGTAACTCTACGAAATATAATGAAGCCATTCTGTTTTTTTGGTAAACTAAAATGTATAAGGTGAGAGCCTTTGGTGGCATTGAAAATCATTAGGGAAAGCTAAAGAAGTCAATGAGGCAGCATAATACGTGTCATTTCACTGAAGAGAATGATGCCATTGCATGTATTACATTCCAAGAGGTCCTGGAAGGGGGGGGGGGAATCACAACTAGCTTGGCCACTTCTTTTTAAATAAAAAAAAATAGACATTAATTTGGGGCTAACATGCAATGTTTGTTTTCTGTTAGTGAACCATGGACAAGAAGAAGCACATGCACACATACATTTCCAAAAAACCCTGTGGGGATTTTTTTTTAAGTTCAGCACAAGGTAGGTGTACTCTCTACACAATGAAACTATTAAGTTGTCTCACCCATGGAGGTGTACAAAGGATTCCAGGATATAGCCTTGGATTAATGGTTAATCAGTATGTTAATTCAATATGTTCTGCATGACTGGGAGACCTCTGAAACTGATCTCTCATATGCAAGCGATATTTACACTTAGAATTTAACAAAGGTCAAGACTGGGACAGTTTTAGCTATGTGAAATGCTATGTCATGTATTTAATGCCATTAATTTAACGTTTTCTAATTCTATATTATGGATATTTATTCAGAATATAATTCATAAAAATCCTGTCTCAACATGCCTTGTTTATTAATCCTGGAAAGCTAGCTCATCTAAAATGAGTCACCTTCAGCTTTTGCCGCTTCCAAATATTAATTTTAGTTGGGCCATGACGTTTATGTCTATATTAAGTTTTCAGTTTCCAAATTACCTCACAATCATTTGCTAAGGCAATGAGGAACAAGGTAAGGGTCAGTGGAGAGAGACAGTGAAAGCAGATACAAGTTGTCAAATCTTATCCAACCACATACAGAAAGACCTTTATGGTTCCTGGACACAGCAAACAACTTCCCCAATACTGCATTTATTTGTTTGTATGTTTGTCTTTAGACTCAGTGTAGAGTGCATCATAATTAAACCACTCCAAACCCACTTATGGGGAGAAATAATATATACAGTATTTGCTGGCGTATAAGACTACTTTTCCCCCCTGAAAAACATGCCTCCAAGTGGGGGGGTCGTCCTATACGCCGGGTGCACTTCAGTTGGGATAGACATAGCTGCCCATAGTGGCCCATAGTACTGTAATATAATTAACAAACTCTATATTTTTAGTGGAAATGTTGGGGGGGTCGTCTTATATGCCGGCAAATACAGTATATCAAATAAATGAATAAAACCAAGGAGAAAAATAAACAGGTGTCTTCCAGGGATAGGAAGTTCTACAACCTACAGGACCATGCAGTCCCTGTTAAATCTATGAGTTCAGCAGACACAGGTGCAGTTTCTTTGAAACAATCAGTTTTTTATTGAACTTCAACTCCAACAAGAAATACTGAACAGCAAACAGAACCCCTTGAACATATATACCAGTGGTCCCCAACCTTTTTATCACCGGGGACCACTCAATGCCGGGGACCACTCAACGACTTTTACTGAGGCCCGGTGGTGGGTGGGTAGTTTACTCCTCTACTCTCAACCACTGCCCTAACGCTCTCTGATCGCTATAGTAATGTTTAAACATCCCTTCAAAATAAGACACAGACACGCCACAACAATGAACATAAGGAACATTTTATTTTCATGGAAATTTTAACTCATGACAATGACAAATCAATGGGGACCCTGAGCTTGTTTCTCTGCAACGAGATAGTCCCATCTGGGAGTAATGGGAGACAATGACACCGGAAGTGTGTTGTAAAGGGCCGGGGGGGGGGAGAAGGCGTCCTTCGCGGCCCACCTCCAATTAGTTGAAGGACCACAAGGTCCGCAGCCCACAGGTTGGGGATCACTAATATATACAATTCAGACAGTCCACCAAGTAACCTGAAGTATCTTTGTGATAGTTGTTATAGAATCCAAAACTAGAATCTATAAACCTAATAGTATCCAAATTATTTCTCTTTCTGTGATTTCTCCAGAGGTTCCCCTCTTGTACTGTAAATGTGATCACCAGTAGGTAACAGAAGCCAGACACAAGTGGAATAGAAGTTTCTGTATTCCTGATGGAAACCTCAGGTTTGCAAGGGGAGGGGGAGTGACCCTGTCTGATTTGGGGAAATCTCCAAAAAGAAGTTAAAAAAAGAAGTTAAAAAAAGAGGTAAAATAGTGTGTGCATGAATGTGTGCATGTATAACTCTACCAGTTGCCTGGTGATATTTTTTCTAAGTAGCACACTTTCATTCTGCTTACATTGAAAAGGGTAAACAATACTTTCAAATAGACTGGATAGCAAGGATAAGAGGAACATTCCTCACCAGAAAGAATTTCATAGTGCTGTTTTACAACATCATCCTCTTATGTTAATAAATGTGAACAGGCTGATCCTTGCAGGACTTCTGTGAGATTTGAACTGTATTGTTTACATCAAGCACCATTAACTCCCACTCCACAGGACTCCTCAGCTTGAATTTTGCCAATGATCTCATACTGAGCATTCAACTCAAATAAAGAACCAAACCTGCTATTGAAACTCTCTTACTTTTTCTTCTTTAACTTATGATTTTAAAAACTTCAGAACAATACCAACTCACACATAATCCAAAAACAAAATGAAAAATTATTATGTGTTCTGTGAAAGGAAGTATCAGAAACTCCACAGCATGTACTTCATGCTCAAGTGCAATGCTGTAGTTAAGATACTGCCAAAGCGTTTTTTATGCTGGAAGTTCATTCTGAAAGAATCCATAGCTGAAAACTCTACCACGCATCTACTACAATATATGTAAAAACCCACTGATCTGAAGGGAAACGTAGGTACATTTCTATGTCTGTATTTATTTTAATATATAGTTCTCTCCAGTCTAGTGTGTCCTGGAGGATACTAGATTTTATTTTCTGTCATCCATAACGTATTTCCCATTGAGTTTGACATATACTAGAATGCAAGCAATAGAGTAAATTGCCTCCATGAACCTAATTCTTCATGTAGAGCAGAGCACAAATGGGATTCTGTAATTAGACACTGAGCTTTCAAAGAGATGCTTCTTCGGCTTTCAGACTGAGTAAATTGGGTTTGTTTTTGCCATCTTCCCCCCCCCCCCCATTTTGAATACTGTTACATCAGTTCTAAGCCACCATACTACAGTATCTTTTGAAAGCTATTTCTTTTAAATTCAAACTTTGGGTGCTATTTATTGTTTACTGTATGTGTTATGTCTGTGGGCATTTGGAGACAGATGCAAATGAGGGTTCTCTGCTAGCCAAGGAACTAACCAATCAAGGAACCTGATCACTCTGCCAGAGCCAATCTGATTGCTCTGCTTGGGGCTAATCGAATTGCTCCGCTAGGGCCAATCGGATTGCTTTGCTTAGAGACTTGGAATCTGTGATCACTGAACCCGCAGACTTAATAGTATGGTTGAGTTGTTGAATTTTTTTTTTTTACCCTAAAACAACCCTACCCACCTGAACTTGGCAGTAGGCACAACTGAACGCACAGTCACACGTGCTTAGGATGACACTGTATCCTTCAACATAGAGCCATGTGGCAGAGGAAGATAGGTCAAAGAAATATTGAGTCCGGTAGCATCTTTAAGATGAACAAAATATTATTCAAGGTAGAAGCTTTCATGTGCCTGCACACTTCGGTAGATGTGTGCCTGCACACTTTGGTAAATTTCATTTTGAAATTTGTTAAGCCCTTCCATTCTTGAGCTGTTTCAAAGGGAAGCAAAAAAACCCTTTAAAGAAAGCCTTCAACATAAACAGTGATGCTACTTGCATTGTAGCCATTACTAATTGCTGGAACAAAGAACAGAGCAGGGAAGGAAGAGGAGACAGCAGCAGCTGAAGGAAGAAACTTGCTCATGAGGAGACCTCTAGCTTGCTTGCACAAGGAAGGCATCTGACATGCAGGTAGCCAACTTGGGGCTGTTGTTATTATTCTTCAAGACCGCACAAATCATAAATGTGTGTGTGTGCTACTAAGAAGATAGGAGCAAAAAGTGTGAATTTTGGGAAGTGAAATCTCCCGCATGCACAGCAACAAGGATGCTGAGAATCCCACACACACACTACTTCCAATCAGAAGCTTAAGGTAGTAAGGCAGGGCAGGCTGTTTTGTCCTGTATCAGCTATCATAGAAATTAGTTTGGAGAGGGCTGTAGCCCCTGTGGCTTCTTTAATCTTCCTTGTCTCAGCACTGGGAGGTTAAGGGGAGGAGACAATGTGCAGGGCCCTTGAAAACGTGGGGCCCATAGCACGTGCTACATTGTTAAGGGTACTGCATACCTCTTTCTTTTTGCTCTCCAGTCTCTTTCCATATCGAAGGAATCCTGTCAGACTGGAGTCAGCGAGGCCCTGAGCTTTGGAGCTTCTGCCCAAGGAACAAGATGCAGCCCACTCAGGGGATCTCCTGGCTGGGTTACCAATGCCTAAGACAGCTGGATCTAGATTTCTGTCCAGATGGCACTTGGCTATCCCCTACTCCAGAGGAAGGGATTGGAAGATCTGGCCACAAGGGAGCTATTGAATCTAGCCCACATGACAACCTATTTCCTGGCACTGTCCCCATGGGAGACATTGCCTCTTCCTGTATCAGGAGGCTTTTTAAGAAAATGGCAATTGATTGTCTTATATCAATATAACATAACAAACTGTTCAGAGGTTATTTGAACCCCCAGCTTTTATTTTTAAATGTATCTCTCTAGCACATCCATAGTGGAGAAAACCTATTGCTTGCAGTGTTATACTGTCATAACAGTATTCAATTACCAATTTAAAAGACACAGAAAACAAAAAGGCCCACAGTGGGTAAAGGGAGGAAATGCTCACTGTGTAGCGAGTGTTAGGGATGTTATGAGGATGGGAGAATCTGAACTTTCTCACCTACCCTGCTTTCCTTTTAAAATTTAAGGAGGGAAGAGGACTAGCATCTGTCTTTGTCCCTTTAAATTAAAGTGTGTCTTGCCCCTCTAAACTCCATAGCCCAGGCCTTTCCATAGGTAAACTATGCCTGAGAACAGCTATTCCCTAACAGTGAAGTGTAAGCTAGATCATACTAGCTTATTTATTAAAACAAAACAAACAAAAAAACCATCCCTAGCCTTCAGACAACTCTCTGCAGAAGACAGTAGCTCCAAAGATACGTAAACACTGCTATTCCTAATTTGAGAGTTAGCATTATCTCTGTTGTTTAGGATTCACAGTTTCATAGAGAAATGCAGTGACCTGTGAAAGGACCACGATAATAAGGCCAAAGTAGATGGCTCCAGCATCTTCTGGTTCCTAGACTTTGCACATAGGAATTGTTAACACAAGAAAAATCTGAGATAACCTCCAAAATATTGAATCGGTAAACATGGTCTTAACAAGTGCAAAGGGGTGGGGAGAGGAAGAATAATTTTAAAAAGAGGACTTAAAAAAGGTTATTATTGCTAATGCCCTTTTAAGTATAAAGCAAGGAGGCACTTTGATTCACCTTACTTAGCACAAGGATACCAGGGTATACCAGGATATAGAGTCATAGGGTCATAAAATGGTTGTGCTTTTATTTCACCATGCTATTTACCATTGGGCTCTATTGGACATCAAATATGCACTCTTAATGGGGACAACAAAAAGAAAACCAGAAGACTGCACAGAAGACTGCACAGGGACATAAGTGGAGACAAGGTCCTTCAGATATGTGGATCCTAGGACCGAATGGATTGAAAAGTTAACCAGAAACCTGAACAGAAATAAAGTGCCATCCAATTTAGCCGAAATACATAAGATATGATCCCACTGGCTAGCCCTGATAGTACTTGGGGCTGCCATGTTTTGATCCAGTTGTAGTCTTATGGTTGTCTTCAATGACAGACAAACGTAGAATATGTAACAGAAGTCCAGCCATGAAGTTATAAATATATGGATCAGCATGGCCAAGTCAGCTTAGTTTAAGAAATAGATGTCAAACCAAATGTAGCTGAAAGCAGGCATTGTCTACTGCACCAACCTGCTTTTCAAACAGCAAAACTGACTCTATACGCACTCCAAGCTTGCACAGGGGATACCTTTACCTTTAAAGGAAAAACTGGATCCTAGAGGCACCTTTGTCCCTGACATGGCTACACTAGTAGGTCTAAAAGACTAGACAAAAGCATCCCTATGGGTTTCTTACCTGTCAGATCTGTTAGGCCTTACATTACATTCAGTACAAAAATATGGAGATATTAGTAAAATTAGAAATATTGGATAACCCTTAACTTTCCCCCATGTATTTCTGCTAATGCAAGAAGAGATAATACCTGCACCAATTCTTCATTGTTAACTACCATCCCCTGTGACACAAACTTCAGAAGCAGCATTTTGAAGCCAGTTTCTTATTTAAATGATTGCATCTTGCTTTTAGAAAGTTACTAAACTTGCATATTTAATAAGCTTGAATAATATAAGTGAAAATTTACTATTGGACTCTAAGCTCATCCCAAAAAAATCAGAGTGGTTTTTTAAACCTAATACTATAAATGTCAAAATGATTGAAAGCAAATGTATGTTCTGTCGATAACATCTACTCCAGTCTGATACCAACAAAAACAACTGGAATAAATCTGTACTGAGTAACTCCATAAGTGCCTTGCACTGTAAGCATCATGTAGGATTTATCCATGGTAACTAAAAAGTAGCCTTTATACTCCTACTTGGGGAAAGGGTATCTAAAACCACAATATAGTCAAAATGTCTTTTTTCAAATAGTTATTGTATATCTTGTGTAATTAATATGGAAAAAAATTCATACACAGAGATCCAGGTGGCAGCTACTGCTGGACCAATAATAGTGGTAGTTTTATTATCTTTACATTTGCATTGCCAAATTGAACAGAGTGATTGCTAATTTAAAGTTATCTAAGAGCATCAAGCTATTTAGAAGTATTTTCTGGAATCAATACTGAAAAGCATGCTTATCAGTACTTCTTCACATCTCTACGTGTTTGTTTTGTTAAGTGACTACCTCTTTTACTTTTCCACTTATGAGACCCAAACAAAGGATACTGAAGGAACAAAAAAGTGAACAAGGAATGAATAACCAAAGAACTATTTCTAGTTTGTTTCCATTAGCCATACAGCATATTGAATCTCTGCATTGGACATGAATTCCTGAAACCTGGGTCAAATCTGCATTTTGCTTTTTGTCCTCTCCCAGCCCGAAAAAAACCCTCCCATATGTAGTGTATTTAATTTCCATTTTGAATTTGAGCACTTTAAATTTTCCCATCCATGACTGATCCGCGGTGACCCTGCCTTTCCCCTGCGATATAAGTTGCTATATTCAAAATCCCAGCTTTAAAAGCCCCCAGTATAAATGTAGATGTTCTGAGTTTTGTGGATTAACTTCCTGCCCATGCCTGCAATGCTGACATAGTAAAGCAGTCTTCCCTGATGGGCCAAGGTGTCAGTTAAAAGATATCCTAGTTCCCACCTGCAAGGCTTCCCTCCCAAGACTTAATTTTGCCCTGTTTTAAAGAGTCTGCACCAGAAGCCCACATTTCTCTCAGCAGAGATATGCCTCTTGGATTTATTTTCCCCTCCTCCTCTATGAGGCTGCTGTCTCCAATAGTCTCCCCACCCCAGTTCAGGAAAAGAAAAAGTCTCCTGCTATGCTTGGCTCCCCTCCCCAATCTGAGGTTCCCCAATCAAGTGCAGAACACTCTGTTTCAATTGGGGGGAGAGGAAGGAGGAAGACCCGGGTTCAACTCAATCATGATTCAGCAGGATTGACAACAGAAAAAACAAAGTAATTGCAGAATCAGCCCTGGTCAGATGCAGAAGTGGGGGGGGGGGGGAGGACAATAGCCTGTCTGGAAGATCTGTCCTTTTGTATGCAGCAGAACAATTAGCAACAGTCCAGTTGCTGAACTATAAATGACAGTGGGATGATTTCTGTGATTTATTAACTCACTTTAACACAAGAACAGTTAAATTCTTCCCTCGTTAATATATGAGATCTTTTACACTCAAAATAACATTTGTTGATGAATGAAGTATGCAATTGACCCATACAGGGGTGATTTTTTAAAAAATCCATTAATCCACAAATCTAAGTTACTAAAATTGAACTTTCCAACCTTTTTCATAGGTGGTCTTGTTACTGGACCACCTAAGACAACTACAACCATTGTGGAGCTTCTCAGGAATCATTAGTAAAGGTAGCTAATATTCATACTGAAATGTAGGATCAGTAAGGGATATGAAATCTAAAAATAACTTGTATTCAACAGGAATCAAGGCAGGGATTTTTCAGCTTGCAAAGTGAACAGAACAACATCACACAGCTGCAGAAGCATACATTTAACGTCTTTCCTCATTCTGCTCAGTATGATTCATTCAATTATTACTTTTGTATTCAAAGACAGCTTATTTTCATGCAAATTTACATCCCGTTATGCATAAAAGATATACTTAATTGTGCTGAAACAACTGCAAATTTAATTAAAGTTTGCCATTCGAAGCATAAAATAGATTAAAGAAAATGCTGACAACAGAAAAATAAATATTTCACTATTTAATTTAACTCTGCATTTATTTTTAATCCAAAGATCAAAATAACCATGGCTCTAATTACAATTTCATGGCAAATGTCATGAGCAAATTTAAGTCTCCATTTCCCCCCCTCCACACACACACACACCAGACTATACTGGCTCCTTCATGTTAAAGTCTAGATGCAAAAAGTTTACTTTCTAACACAATTAATATTACACATGGAAAACAAAATTTCCATTTTTCACCTGCAACATTGTTCTATGGTGGTGTCCTCTTCATCACCATTTGCTGTTATGAACAGCAAGTACTGCCTTTAAATTTCTCCTAATGGGAGTCCCATTACTACTCATTACTACTTATGGCCTATGACTTCATAATACTTGACCACTGTGATGATCTTAGACAAAAGACTGTTCAGGAGCTATATCCTGCCTTGAGCTTCCTGAAAGGAGGATGAGACAGAACAATAATTAATAGCTCACTAACGAAACCCTCAAGTAGAATTCCACTTTCAGTTTAATGGACCCATGAAGCAGAAAATTATTCATTTATTTTATATATATATATTTTATTTATTTATTTATTTATTTAGATACTGCCCTCCCCTGAGGCTCAGGGCAGGTTAAATAAAACATAGAAAATAGTACATAGAACTTCTATAACAACAACAATAATATTAACATTAATAACATTAATAACTTTAATTGGGGAAATGGTGCAAACAGGTCCAGTACACAATGTATGGATGGATTTCTGTGGAAGAGGAAGCCTGGGAACTTTGGATGTTGCTGGTTTCACTTAGTCTCAACCAAATGCCTGGTGGAAGAGCTCCCTTTTCCCTCAGGGCGCTGATCTCCTCTGGGAGCTCATTACACCAGGTGGGGGCCAGGACAGAGAAGGCTCTGGCCCTGGTTGAGACTAGGCAGGCTTTTTTAGGTCCAGGGATCATTAGCCAGTTTGTGTTGGCAGAGTGTAAAGCTCTTTGAGGAGAATAGGCAGGGAGGCAGTCCCTCAGATACACTTGGCCCTGACCACGTATGGCCTTAAAGGTAATTACCAGAGCCTTTAGCTTGATCCAGAATTCAACTGGCAACCATTGTAGTTGATAGGCCGAATGTGGCCCTCCATGGTGTTGCTGTGAGGACCCTGGCTGCTGCATTTTGGACCAGCTGTAGTTTTCTGATCAAGACTAAGGGCAGGCCTGCATAGAGCAAGTTACAGAAGTCCAGTTTAGAGGTGACTGTTGCATGGATCACTGTGGCTAGGTATTCTGGGCCCAGGGAGGCTGCTAGTAGTTTGGCTTGGCGCAGGTAGTAAAATGCTAGCTGTGCTACTTTTGTGACCTGGGCTTCCATTGTGAGGGAAGTATCCAGGATCATGCCCAGGTTCCTGGTGGAGTGAGCCGTAGAGAGCTGCACCCCATCCAGGGTGGGCAGACGCGCTTCCTTGCATGGACCCTTCCTATCCAGCCACAGGACTTCCGTCTTTGAAAGATTGAGCTTCAGACGACTCTGCTAGAGCCATCTTGTCACTGCTTCCAGGCAGCTGGCTAATGTTTCTGGGGGAGAATCAGGACAGCTGTCCATCAGGATGAAGAGCTGGGTGTCATCTACATATTGATGGCAACCCAGCCCAAACCTCCTTACCAGTTGTACAAGAGGGCGTATGAAGATGTTGAATAGGAGAGAGGACCGCTTCCTGAGGAACTCCACAAGTAAGCTGTCGGCAGTTTGATGTTCTCTCTCCTATTGACATGTCTTCCTGGTGAAGCATATCTGCTTTAAACATTATTGGAAAAAGTATGGCACACAGTAGGTCTCCTCAATAATGAGAAATGAGGCCGGGGAGAGAAAAAAAGTAAGCATTCTTTAATATATATCCCTGCTGTTTTCCATTTAAACATATTTTTATATGCAGCTCTTTCAAGCATGTGGCAGTGAAAAGGACAATCATTCTGCAAATATCCTGGCATTTTTTCTAATAATATCAGAATTCCTTTAATAGAGGTTCTTATTTGTAATTCCAAGTCTAAAACAAATATAGTTTGATTTGTGACTATAGTTAGTACAAACCTAGGACAAGTACCCAGGTTTTGTCCCTAGTTTCCCTTATACAAAATTTCTCACCCTACCACACAACTTTATTAGCAGCAATACTGATGGGGGAGGGGAAGATATCAGGGTTGTGCTTTTTCCCCAGGAGAGCTAACAGGAATTATGGAGGGCATTTCATCAGGGAAAAGCGGCCTCTCTCAGCACTGAGAACCCATTACAGAGTATCCATGCACATCCCACAGTTGCTTTTTGCCTTGCATGGGGGTATTCATCACACCTTAGTCAGACACAGACAACTTCCATTTGGCAAAAAAAAATTGGCCACAGCCTTTATTCTTCAGTGAGCAAGATGAAAATCTTGACAGTTGATGGAGTTTGGCTCCCACCAATTAAATCAGAACAATGTTTGAGGCCAATGGCATCTTTAAGACCAACAAAATTTTCTTCAAGGTATTTGTTGGTTGTAATGGTGCCACTGGATTCATTGTTTTGTTGCTCCAGACCAACATGACTGCATATTTAAACCAATTAAGTCAAATATTCTAATGGAAGGCAGAGGATTTATTTATTCATTGATTTTATTATTTGTGTGTTCAATTCTGTGTTCTGACAAATAATAAAATACATGTGTTCTGACTCTCTTACTACATATATGTTTATATATATATATATAAACATTTTCTTTTCTTTTACAAAATGTATATTTTGCCTTTCTGCCCTCAAAAGGGCCACCAAACTGGTTAGCAAATTACAATTTTCAAAATAAACTCACATTAATACCATTAAAGCCAACAAAAAGAATACAATAACCGATTACTGAATTAATTAAAATCAAAAACCACAATTCATACAAAGACATACAAATAACATTTAAATTTTGTGCAGAAAGGCAGGATTGTTTCTTGTTTTATAATAACAACATTAACAATGCAATCCTATGTAGAACTGCAGTGCAATTCTGTGAAGAGACTGTTGGCAGAGTTTAAATATGAGAGGAGCAAATCACCAGGGAGTTTAAAAGAGTAAAACAGTTTTATTGTGAAGAGAAACAAACTTTGAATAGAAAGAGAGAGAAAAATCCTAACTAACTGTTGTGTTCTGCATTCATTCAGTCTGTTCTGGAGGCAAGCAGGGAGGAAGTCTGCTCAAAAGAATAGGAAGTCTTCTACTAAGCCATTAGGGCACAGGAGGAGATCATTTGAAAAATATCAGGAAGTTCCTGATCTCACTATGCTTAATCCACATATCTTCCAATGCCCCCTGTAGCATATTCCTCATATGCATATTCCAGCAGAGACCAGTCATTTTAATGATTTTAATTAGGATATAAGATTGCACTTTTGATTACTCATTTACTTGTGCAAGGATATCAAGCCGCTAAAGCCAGTTCAATAACAAGCAATGCATTCTAATACACTGTGGTTTACAGAAAAAAGAAAATTTCTCACAGAACAGTTTTAAACATATCTTAGCTAAATAAATGAATTCTTTAAAACATTTGCATGTCTGAAATTTTTCACAGAATTATATTTCTGTAAAGATATCAGTTAAACAAATACAACAAAGAAAGGAAATTCAGAATTACCGTATTTGCCGGTGTATAAGACGACTGGGCGTATAAGACAACCCCCCCAACATTTCCACCTAAAATATAGTTTGTTACATTATATTACAGTACTATGGGCCAATATGGGCAGCTATGTCTATCCCAACTGAAGTGCACCCGGCGTATAGGACGACCCCCCTACTTGGAGGCATGTTTTTCAGGAGGAAAAAGTAGTCTTATACGCCAGCAAATACTGTATTTTACCTATTTGTCAATGGTCAAAATTTGTTTCAAATCAACCTCAATCCCAAAAAAGCGACTGGGTCTAAAATTTAATCCCATGTAATTCAAACATTATATCATCAGCATTAAGGTCACTAAGAAAGTCGTTTTCATTTTAACTTGTTTCCCCCCAAAGAGCATATAATTAGTATAATTTTCAACATACTATACCATTTTTTTCTGATAAATTTACCTGTTTGATGTCATATGTAAGGAGGACATATTTTAAATCTGGAGACACTGAATACCTTGATGCTTTGAAAGTTACCTAAGAAGAGAAGATAGCATTAGTGATGGTGCTACATAAACTTATTTTTGTCTTAGGCATCTGGAAGTATACGGCCCTCCTAGCATATTGAGGGAAAAAAGCTAATAGACCAAAACCAAAAGCATCAAGGAAATTTCAGAAGTATTTAAACTTGCCCTAAAGTATCTTTTTAGATCTCTGCTTTTGCTTGAAAGTTGTATAGCAGTTGTATCAAAATAATTATGGTTAAAATTTATACAGCAGTAAAATATTTCCGTACGTACACATCCAGTTCTTTCCCTAAAGATAATATGGTGCGGAACAGGAGGAAATGCAAATTCTTCAAATCAATACAGCATACTCTAACCTTTTATTTCTGATCCTAAACATTTCACAGAAGACCTTGCATTTAAAAAAAAAGGTAAAAGATTTTAAATCCCCAGTGGTCTGGCAAATATAGTAGAGAACAAAGCATGGTCAAACTAATAACATTTTATGTCTAGATAAGAATACATGACACCCAATTGAATTTACAGCTATAATTTCATCAAGAGGTAATGGTGGTGTCAGAAAGAATTTAATGGATCTGATGTAGAGGAAGGATCAGTGTGTACTTGAAGCAAAGAACCACTGAAGGGAATTATTTTATATGAATCTGGAGATATATCTAAAGAATAAAAGGGTCAAGCATGAGACAATTTAGACACCTGGGAAAGCTGTAAAGAGTAGTTGAATTTGGGAGCATTAGGACTATAAAGAAAACATACAAAAGTTTTGCTCATAAATGAGCTAATATCTTTTCCTTTGTACCCCACCTCAGTAGGAAATTTGGAATATGTAATAGGATCTGTCTTTTGCTTTCACATGTCTGTCTGTTCTACTACTTGTTTAGCTCTTCCATAATGTATTCTGTCTTGCACTGTCTTGCACTTACCTGTCCTATCTATCCTTATTAGATCCCTTCTGCCCAACACAGTCTTACAGCCACATAAGGACACAGTGTTTGACAGAAAGAAGACACTCCCAGTACAAGTCCGAGGGAATTCATAGGTCCATTCCGCACAATTTAAATGTAGCTGAATTGTAACAATTTGTAAATGCTACATTTCTTACATTATGCACAATGTCGTACACAAACCACTACACTCCAGCAACACTCCCACAACATTCACGTCTCTATAGCGCTTCAGGGGAAATCGTAAAAAGTGGATTCCCCCTTTAAAAAGCGCTTGACTCCTGAGAACAACCTGCAACACATCAGCAAAATACATGTGTGTTCTCAAAATAGCATTAGTAAGATGGCCCCTCCTCCCTTCCCGCCCCCAAGCTTCCGGGAGATGGGAATGCCTTTTCCCCCTACAAACCATATAAAGCAACAAACAAGTGAGCATGTTTTTTGTTTGACAAAAGGTTTTAAAGTTAAAACTTTCAAAGTGAGCATCATAAAAACACAGAGTCCCTTGCTCACCATGTGCCTGTCCGAATGTTGTCTTGCCTGCACTAATATGCATTGTATGTTATTTTTTCTTTGAAATGCGTGTCTACGATTACATGCATGTCCGCCAGCAGGCTGTATTAATTAGCATGGATGGAGGAACTGTGAAAGATCCTTCAGTGGGCATTTATCCCTCTCCAATTAATGCCTCCCCCCTGGTTTAGCCTTGTGTAAAAAGCCGTTTTTGGGAGCCCCTAGGATTGGACCCCTTGGTCCAATCTTCTTGAATCTTGCAGGGGAGTAAGGGAAGAGCCTCCCTGAGCTCCCCAAGAAGTTTCAAGGGTGCAACTTACACCCTCTCCCCTCCAGCACCCGGGAAATGCGGGGGAAGGATTTCCAATGCAAGTCAATAGCTCCTTTGACTTGCATTGGCTCCGAATTGATTTGGATGGCTCTGAATCGATCCTAATCGATTTGGATCGATCTGAATTGACCCGATTCGGAGCCGAATCGGTCCAAATCAGGTTCATGTTGAAGGAAGCAACAAGAAGACTGAAAACAAACAAGCAACATCAAGACAAGAACAAACCCCAACTTATATTTTAAGTATATAAAGCCTTGAAGCTCATAGACTGCTTTTGAGGTTGCTAGAATCGTACCTTGGACCTCAAGTTCACATAAATGAGGTCCACATAAACAACGGGCACCTTTCTGATCAGCAAATCCACCTGACTCAGATACATGTGTTGAGGATGGGGGATATACTTAACAATGAAGGAATGCTGGAAATTAATGCTATATGGTTTCATAACCAGAAATGACATGGACATGTTGGGGGGGGGGGGTGATACTCTGGTTTGTATCCGTCAAATATTTTTAGAAAATGGACAGGACCGGCTGGGGTTGTCCCCAAACACAACTTCTAACTGCCCATTGGAAAATTGATTGGCTGATTGTGTAGATTTAAAAAAAATGTTTCTTTGGCAGCAGCTGACTCCAGAGCAAAACTTTTGTGCTTCACTCTACCTCCTGTGACAGACATTTTTAGTTTCTCAGAAGTCTAAAGATGTCTGCAGGATTAAATGTTAGGAGGCCTGAGGTTGAATTCTGTGTGTAGGTTAAGCACCGAGTAATCAAATTTTCATAAAACAGCTGCCTTCAAACAACTTATTGCATCCTTCTGATTTAATATCAAACCAGAATTTGAATATTATACTTACTGTGAAAAAAAGAAGAAAAATGCCTGGAGCCATTACAGCAAAGGCATATTGGGAATACTTTCAGAATTCATGACATAGAAAATTCAATGAAACCTGAAGGGAGTTAATATTCCCAGTCCAACTGAGCTTCAATGAAACGTGGTTTACTAATCATTCTAGGCTCTTTTGCAAATCCCAGATTAAATAATTTGGCATCTGGATTGGCAACAGATTCAGAAACAAGGCCCAGAAGTAGTTTTCAGGATATTAAACACAGAGCAATTTAAGCAACAGAACAAAATTAAATACCAATAATATCCTCCACTTCTCAGTATTCAGATATTACTTGTAAGAAGTAATACTTCCCCTCACCAAAAATATTGTCCTTATGAAAGCAAAGGCATGCAGTAGGAAATGAAACAAAAAATATATCCAATACAAGACTCTCTAAGTCTTTTGGTATCTAAGGTTAGTTTAAAATGATTCAATTCAGAATATTTCTGGTATTGATAACAGTGCCTATTACATTATTCACAGGGGTGCTTCCCTCGGAACAAAAAAGTCATGGTGGACCTACTTGTTGAAGAAAGACTTCTTTGACTAGAATAACGATCCAAACCTTTCCAAACAGAGTGTCTGTCCACACATGGGGATCAGGGCCAACCTCAGGATTGCCAGAATCCAGGTGGACCCTGGAGATCTATCACCACTGATCTCCAGAAAAGAGAGATCTATTCCTCAGGCAACACCCGGGAGGTTGGCAATCCTAGGATCTGATAATATATTTTTCTCAGGGTCAGAAATGGCTGCAAGGGCAGAGGGAAAGCTGGGAAGAAAGGAATCCTTATGCAGGAAAAACCGTATACACCCCCAAAGTGACCCCCAAAGAAAATCCTGATTTAGCAGCTAGAATCTGTAATGATATCATTTTCAAATAACGCACAACACTATTGCTCTCTCTCTCTCTGTGCTTTGCTTGCATTCTGCTTCCACTTCCAGTGACTGCAGGATTTGTATATCATCGTATGAGACAAGAATCAGATTGAATTTCCTGCCTCCTATGAAGACAATGCCTTCCATGTCCTGAGTTTTAATTCTGTACTTGGCAATGATGCATGAGGATGTGATGCTTTCTAGACAAGCAACACAATCCTCTTACCTGCCCCTAAGAACACACCTGACAACTGTGACTACATGTACTGCCACAGCCAGAGATGACAGGCATGATAACCAAATGGAGACAGAATGATACACCATGAAGCAGGCCTTTGCCCTCACACCCTGCCCATTTTTCCTTTCATATATTGCTGTGATAAAAACACAAGAAGTGAAGACTCAAGACTCACATAAGCCATGAAAGTGAACTTATATTTTACTTGGTCATGACTTGATAGAGTGCAAATGGTCCTAAATATAGGTGCCCATGCAATTAAATGGGTAAGGAGGATGAGTGGAGGGAGGGTCTTAGTAAAACTTAGTTTTAAAATTGTTTCACCTTGGTAAAACTTTTCCTATATTGTGTAAGATAATAAAATCTTTTTTTAAAAATCAAAAAGTTTTTATTGTATCCTTTTACACATATGGTAAGTACTAGTTGCGAGCAGTGATCTGTGAATAAGGTAGTTCTTGATATTACAATCTGGTTGCCCAGAAATACTTGGGGGGAATGTTAGCTTTCTATTAAGGAAACAGAATTGTTTTAGGGGTAGGTAAATGTTTTGCATATTCACATTATTAACATACGTAGTTATTTGTGTCCCACTTAAGGTTTTCAACCCCCAAATGGAGGTTAGAGATTTCCTGAAAGTGCAATCAATCTTTAGACAGTAAAGATCAGTCCCACTGGGGAAAACAGTAGCTGTGGAAGGAGGACATTATGGCATTATAGCCCCCACAGAGTTTCCTCCTCTTCCCAAACCTATCATCCACAGCAGTCTTTCTCAACTTTTTTACCACTGAGAAACCCCTGAAATATTCTTCAGGCTTTGAGAAACCCCAGAAGTGGTGCAATTATGCAGAATATGGTTGGAAATAGCTGTGTACATGCCTACCCAGGGCCCCTCCCTTTCCCACCCTCTCCAAACCCGTTGGCCATTTCGGGGGGGGGGGAAGCAAACATGGCAATACATGGTCATATCACCTGATAAATGTTTAAACATTTTTTTTAAATATATATGCAAAATTAATTAACTCCTACTCATTTGGAAAATCTTCCAGGGCCATCAAAAAACACACAGTCTCCATCCCCAAACCTCCAGGTATTTTCCAAGCAGCAGTTAGCAACCCTAGTTCCATTACCTCTGTTGGGGGGGTAGCATTATAAAGAGATGCTTTCTTTGATTGCACAAATCCTGCTAACAGGTGTGAGGGGGAGTTGTATTATTTGTTTTTTTAGCGCTTTAGCCTTGTCCATTCTGCCTGCCTGACTCCCAAAGTCAAGCATGTTTGTATTGATTCTGCAATATATGGAAACACTTTTTATATGTTCACTTTGTCACTCTGGAATTTTATGTTCCACCCACTAAGTTCAGAGAATGCACAAGCATGATGAATGCTTTCAACAGATGAATGATGATAGCTCGGCAGATAGAAAACTTTCACATACACTTCAAATACAGATGATTTTTAATGATGAGTAAACCCTAGGGCATGTATAATATCCAACAAACCAGTAAATTGTGAACATGTGCCAGTAGTACCTGGCCAGCATCCAAGTGAGTGGTGCCAACTGCACAGACACAAAACCAGTACAAAAAATCCTCTGTATTTTAAATTGCAAGCAAATGATCTTTGTGATCTTTTCTAGTGCTCCAAATAAGAAAAAATGTTTATAGTAAGAAAGATAAGTTTGATTAGAATATGTCATTTGTGAAAATTTGAAAATTACTAATTGCTAATTAACCGATGAGAAGTTATAGTGCTGACAAGAAATAACATATTAATTAATTAAGCATTGATATGATTTCAGTTGTTCCATACTATATGTGTCACAGGGCAAATTTTCAAACAGAATTCAATGTAATCTATAACTTGAACTTGTGGAAACTACTAATCTATAGCTCTTCTTTCTGACTGAGTAAAAACACATCCTGTGTGGCTTTGAATGCGTAGGTTGCTCATCTCTGCTTTACTATTATCGTTTTATGTAATTCAATTGCTTTTATTATACAATTAGTGCTGTCTTGTTATTTTTTTAAAAAACTGTTTAAGGAAATCAGAAATGTATTTGAAAAACAACTTTATCATTATATCCAGTAAACCTCTATAGACTTCTTGAGTTCAGCCTCTTCCATCTGGGTACCTCAGTCTGTAACACTGGACCCACTTTTATTCTTGTAGCAATATGTCTTCTCTGATAATCAATACATCTACAAAAGTTGAGGAAGTTGCTTGCTTTGATGTGTGGTCCATGAATAAAACAAAAGAGTGCCCACTGATATCTTTCTCTCCTTAGAATATAGGTGGGTTTGGAGGATTTTTTTTTTTTTTTTTGCTATCTTGAATCATTTCTGCCTTTCCTTTTGCTAAATTTCAGTGTGGCAGTGGAGCATAATGGCTGAAATGAGAAGCTTGAGGTTCAAATCCCCATTCCATAGGGATGAGCAGATTGACACTTTCTAACCAAGATCTTACCTAGTACTCATACACGTTCCAAACATGATCAACATTATTTTCAACATTTTAGAATGAATAAAAGCCTCATAGTTTGGGACAAAGGCCCTGGAAGAACAACATGGGACATATTTTTGATGGGAAGCTGGTAAATTTTGTTCTCAACTTAATTTGAATATGTAGAATTTGAAAATGCTGATATCGTATATACTCGTGTATAAGCAGAGTTTATCAGCACTCCTTTTCACATTGAAAAAGCCCTCCTCGGCTTATATGCGGGTACATATGGTAATTGAAATCAGCCTTCTCTGGCTGTGGAATGCAGCCAGTCAGTCGTTGCATTGCCTTTTGCAAACGTGTTTGCAAGCTGAGCTTCTTGCTCTGGCAGCTTGTAGGACATCAACTGTTTGACTGAGGGACTCTAATCTTCTTTTGCCTTTTCTTCTTGGGGTTGTGTTTCTTTTAAAAGTTGATTTTTATAGTTCTTTCTTTCAGTGTTCAGTTATACAGTTCTTTATTTCAGTGTTTTGTTCTGTGGGGCACTGTAGTTGTAGTTAGAGTTGTCCATTCTCCCAGTTTGGTAGCTGTTGTACTTGTTATAGTTGGTTGCCAACTTTGGGTACTGTTGTTCTGTTCTAGTTTGCTGGCCTGGGGGGCACTGTTTGATTCTCCTGCCAGAGCTGTTCTCACAGAGCATTTCTATCAGAGCTCTCTCAGGGTATCTGGCATCAAGAGAGGAAGGGAAGGTGATTTTAAGCCATTTTGAAATGGGGTACAAAACCCAGCAGCTATTCATCCTCTTGACTTTTCTGCATTTGTGGGGGGGGGGGCTGGATGTTCTTGTTGATGTTCTTTTGCACTGACAGAGCTAGTTTACTGTTTTTCTTTGAAATAAATATTCAAAAACATTTAACCTACTGATGCCTCAATTAATGTGCATTTACCAGTAGCTGCTGCATTTCTCACCCTCGGCTTATATGCGAGTCAATAAATTTGCTCAGATTTTGCGGTCAAATTATGTGTCTCGGTTTATATGCAGGTCAGCTTATATGCGAGTATATACAGTAATCAAAATCAGCTTTGTCATTTTCATCATAGAACACAATACCTCAGGGAACAAATTTTCTGAAAAAATGGTGTCCACTGTGAAAAATAGATTTTACAAAATTGTCAGTCAGATCACTTAAAGTTCTACTCCCGAAGGGTTTCTCTAGTATCACCACACATGTGCCCACCCATCATAAGACATGAAACCTCTTCAAGTGACATTTGAGGGGGGCAAGGAATATGGTCAAGCTGCCTTAAGGAAAGATTTGTTTCCTGTTCTAAGGTTTCCATTTTGATCTGTGAGTGCAACTGACAATGGCATTAGTTCATATTGCAATACTTTTAGAAATTCTTTTTCCCCACCAGCCTCACAGGCCATGTATAAGCTATGCAGATTTTGCAAGAAATATTCTAGTTTTTATTTGTTTCTTTATCTTGTAAAGTCTTAAGAATTTGCACTCCAACATTTACATGATGAGACAGAAGACAAAGCACTGAGTATTTCTGAAAAGTGGAGGGCATATATCATGATGATCTCACACTTTCTTGCTGCAATCATTTCATCACCAAGTCCAAATAAAAGCATATTTGGGCGGCAATGTCAGCCTGTACACAGAACAACAACAACAACAAAAAGGCCAACCTGCTGAAAGGCTTAAAAAAGAAAAAGAAAGCTTCTGTCTGAGCTAACCCAGTGGCTATACAGAAACCGATACAGAATCATCCTGCCACTTTTGCCATTCTTTGTCTTATGAGCATCATGAGTGAGCTATTTGTCCAAACCCTGTGCAGGGAAGATAAAAAAGCCCTTGCTTTGAGTAAGGTTGCTGTTTATGCCAATAAAAGGTGACTGACTGACTGACTGACTGAGTAAGTTTGCTGGCCAAACTGAAGGGTGAATGATCAGCCACAGTTAGGATAGTCAGATTCTCCCTGGCCACTGGCAGGGGATTGGGGGGGGGGGGTAAGGTTGCCAGATCCAGGTTGAGAAACTCCTGGAAATTTAGGGTCTGTCTACCCTCCAAAGCATTTGTTTTCTCCTAGAGAACAAATTTATTTTGCCTAGATATGAGCTGTAATTCGAGGAGATCCTCAGGTCCCACCTGGAGGCTGATATCCCTAATCATGATGTGCATGAATAGAAATTCATTTTGCTTGTGGTAATGATAGGAGATGATTCTTTGTCCCTTTGCCATCCCCTCCTCTTTTATCCTTCAATTTGCTATGCTAGAAAATTGCAAGTAGGGATACACAAGATTCTTTTTTAGGAGCAAGAGTTCAAAAGGCTACATACGTTGTTTACTGTTTCTCTGAAATAGTGTGGCAACCCTTTGTCCAACATTGTTTGGCAGTCATTTCTCCTAAAAGGTCTAAACTAACTGTTCACTGCAAACAGGTATAGACAGACTTAGGTCTTTGCACAGCACAACCCCGACTTCTAAAATAGGGTGTGTTGACATCCAACCACAGCCTACTTTTACGAGAAATGGCTGACCGAGCCTGGGTAGATCCGGGAATGGACATAAGTTTTTGGGGAAGTTCTAAACCACAGAACAAGGGCATGTATATCAGAACCTCCTCCCCTACATTATTTTTTTTCCAAAGAAATGAATCTCCCCTCCACACAAAAATTTAAGAAATAGTAACAATAGGCAAGTTGGAAAGATTGTAACTCAGAGTACCCTAAGTAAAAGGGGAAATGGGAGGGACTTTTTGCGGTTGGTAAAGGGTATAAATTGAATGTGTGATTCTGTGCTTATTGAGCTGGCTTTATTGCCATGCTCCCATATTAAATGCCTTTGATATAATAAAAAGAAACTTGGTGTGCGACTCTAAGTTTTCATCTTTGGTAATTGGGTTGAGGGCCTTGTGGCCTGGACACCCTTGTGGTCTTGCATAACAGTCACAGCTACAAATAAGCTAACTTTTGTTTTCTCCCCACTTCTACTGGAGAGAGGACAGTAGTGAGGAATTTTCCAGAGCCATTTTTGTTTTCCAATTTTCCAATTCTGGAGATTGGCAGAACATGTTTGCTTAACATGTTTGCTTAACAGGTAAACATGTTTGCTTAACAGCCAACATGTTTGCAACATGTTTGCTTAACAGGCAGCATGTTTGCTTAACATAGGAAAAAAGGAAAAAAGAAGAAGAATTGGTTCTTATATGCTGCTTTTCTCTACCAGGAGTCTCAAAGCGGCTTACAAACACCTTTGCTTTCCTCTCTGCACAACAGACATCCTGTGAGGTAGGTGAGGCTGGAAGAGCCCTGATATTACTGCATGGTTAGAATAGCTCTATCCGTGCTGTGGTGAGCCCAAGGTCACCCAGCTGGCTGCACGTGAGGGAGCCGGGAAATCAAATCCAGCTCACCAGATTAGAAGCCACCACTCTTAACCACTGCATTAAGATGGCTCTCGCCACTTATTCTCACTGGCTTCTCATAAGGAAGAGCACCAATGTCTGCTTTTGCAGTCATTTCTGAGAGGCATTTCTGAAAGCTTTTGGAAAGGGATAATAACAGCGGTTTGGAAATATCTGATTTAAAGAAAAGCATTTTGCAGTTTAATTGGAGTCTTCTCTGAAATAATGTGTTGTCATCCAAAATTTAGCTGCCCTTCCCTTTTACCTGAACCTAGCAATTTATGTGAAAATTAACTGGTCTTGCTTCCAGGACAATGATTGGAGACCCTCCCTATTTAGTCCCCATCCCTGTGGAAACTACCCATTTATTCATCACTTCTGCTTTCTAATATTCAATCAGTTTCCATTCTGTAAGAGGTCTTATTTTCCTATTCCACAATTGTTAAGTTTTCTTTGCTGCCTTGGATAAGGGTGATTTTCTTTCAATATCCTTTTAGAATTCTTTTGGCAGTCAGCAAACATGTAAACATTGGTGTCTGTTGCTCAAAGTTTGTGAATTACAATGCAGATTTGCTTGCCACTCCTTTCTTTTTTATGTTGATAGATCAGAATGTCAGCTAATGTTTCCTCCCCTGGGTATTAATTATTCATAGATAATCTTTTGTTTACATACCTTACATTCTAAGAGTGTAGGAAGCTGATACAATTTACACACCAGGATACTGTAAAATAAATTGCAAAAGTGTATTCGGCTAACAATCCAGTTAACACATATTGAACAAAGCTTGTGAATTAAAAAAAAATTGGGGAGAAATAATTGGAATTCCTTGATCACAGGTGAATTTCGTAACAATGGTAAATGCACAGGTTTGTTCATCCATAGCCAACACAATAGCACCCTTTCTAGATTTCATTCTTCTTACCCGAGACCATCTTTTTGGTTAAGGTCTGGGTTACTTGATAGGACACTTCCTGTATGTTCCTTTTCATTCTTTGTAATTTAGTAATGACCTCTTTTTTATGGTTACAATCTTTAACATGTATTAAATTGCTTCTACAGATGGTAGGACTTTTTCAGACATGGATTTCCTTATCAACATACATTGTCGTGGCTGATGATTCAGCCCATTTATTCAAGATATCAATACTTTAGTGCTAATACTAATGTTAGCATGCTAAATAGTGATTTGATATGCTTTGCCATTTTCTGCAGCTGTTTTGTTTTGTTGCCTGTTTAATTTGCCATAATCATTTTTATTATATTTTTGTTCTCCACTTGAAGAATGTGAACTTTTGAAACCAAAATTGCTTAACATATGTATTGCTAGAACAATGTTTGAGTCCAGGGGCAACTTTGAGTCTAGTGGCACCATTGGTAAACTTTGTTCTGTCGTTTCAGACAAACATGGCTAACAATCTGAATCTATATCTATTATTAGTAAGGCCTTACTAATTTCCTGTACAAACAAATGATGATAAATGAAATATAACCATGTTTATCAGCCTTGCAATTGTTGTTGTTAGGTGCGAAGTCGTGTCCGACTCATCGCGACCCCATGGACAACGATTCTCCTGTCCTCTACCATTCCCCAGAGTCCATTTAAGTTTGCACTTATTGCTTCAGTTACTCCATCCAGCCTTGCAATTAAATCATCATTAATCAAGCAAGATAATGCAATTGTACTACGATGTTGTACTGAACTGCTTATCAAAAAGGAAACAGGAAAAAGCTGGAGAAAGAGTAGGAAAGATAGTTTTAAATCCATGGTATTGTGTGCATAACTCTCAACTTTCATTAACAAAGGTTTGTCCCAAATTTTGTGTGGTTCATGGTTTGAAAACGAAAGTTCATGAAAGCAAGTTTCACAAACTTTAAAGATGGTTCATGGCAATTTGTGACTAGATACATTTACCAAGCAGACTGGCACCACTCAAACTGTTAACAAAACACCAAGGTAATGGAGCCCTCTGAACCAGGCACAGGCCTTGGTACTGCAGCAGGGCCCCAAGGGGATGGACCTTTACAGAGATGTTGCATGTAGGCATTGCCACCAAACTGCATCCTCTCTACAA
This sequence comes from Paroedura picta, assembly GCF_049243985.1. Lineage (NCBI taxonomy): Eukaryota > Metazoa > Chordata > Lepidosauria > Squamata > Gekkonidae > Paroedura > Paroedura picta. The sequence goes on along the minus strand of NC_135370.1, from coordinate 60,182,342 downwards.
GGAACAGAAATACTAGCTGGTGTATATCTCCCATCCAAGGCAGCTTTGCTCTCCATAATGCAGCGCTCATGGAGTGGAAGCATGAACTCTATAAAAAGTTATGGCAGTTACAGGCTAACAGAAATTACTACTGGAAACAGCCTCAAGGGGACCAGCCAGGCAAAAGCCCCTCTACTGGTGAGGCTATCCAAGCAGAGAATTTGGCACAGGTGATATTGAGGGAGTATCTTGAAGAGTACCTTGTGATCACTAATGCTGATCCCCTTGAATATTGTTTACACTAGTGGCCCGCAACCTTTTTCAGGTTGCGGACAAATGGGGGGGAGGGTGATCCGGGTGCTGCGCATGGGCAGTAGCCCATGCGCAAACACGCATGTGCGGGGCTTGTGTGGATTTGCAAAACTGCCGCACATGTGTGTTTGTGGCCGCGCATGGTGCAAACGCATATGTGCGGCAGTTTCGTGCATGTGCGTTGGCGGGCATACATGGCACAAACATGCATGCGCAGACCTGCCACGCATGCGCGTTTTTGCCACGACCGCACTTCCCTCTCCCTCCCCCTCCCGCAGAATGAAGCTTGCAGGGCCGCAGCCCGGTGGTTGGGGACCACTTGTTTACACATCGTCAACATTTGGGGCATACCCTCTTGCATGGCCATTTGTATCCTCTCCTGCTGTCCCCCACACACATCCAGAGTGAACCAGTTTTCTCCCACTTGGGAGAACTTCTTGGCCTCCACTGCTTTCTCCTAGACCCAAAGACCATCTACCTCATTAAAAAAAACAAAAGCCTTACAGAACAACATTCTCCTCAGCAAACATCTGTGTGTAAAAGTAAGACCCTGTTTAACTACTTTTCAATGCACTTGTACAATACAAAATCACAGCAGGTGTGCAATAAGTCTGCCAGTTCCTTGAATTGGGTTACAGAGTCTTTTCCTGTTCTTCAGAAATAACAGCTAAGAGCGGTTTCCAAAGTGCAGAGTCATTCTAGTCTGATGTCAAGGTTTCAGAATTAAATCAAAGCAAACCCAAAGGTCAGCATTCTAGGTATCAGCCAGGATGGTGCCAGCCTTCAGCATCTGCTTTATACTCTTCATCACTTTTGCATTTGTAGCTCAATTTGGAGCTTTGTTATGCATCTCTGTAAAGGTAACAGGTGCTCTTTGACTTCTGGAAACAGGAAACTGATTTTGACCTGCTGGGTCAAAGCTGGATGATGGAGGTGATTCTCTTGACGGTAAGTCCCGGCATGCCTGGACCTCATCCTCCTGTTAGCTTGTAGATTGTCTGGATCAGATACCAGCCCCCTCCTCCTCTGAGGAGTCCTCACCACCACTAAGCTCTTGCTGATCTATGACACCATCCCCCCTCAGGACCCCCATCCTGAGATGGGACTGGCACAGGCTTGTGGAGATAGACTTTATGGAACTGTCATACCATGGTTGGGTCACGAACACTGTTTGAGGGTTCCCAGGTCCAATCTTCTTACCTAGAGCCTTTCCAGTTCACTAGGTATTGGAGCCATCCACATTGTTTCCAGGAGTCCAGGATCTGGACCTTCATATTCTTCATGCCCCTCCACCAAAGTGGGTGGAGAAGCTGGGACTGGAGATTGAAGTAGATCCAACAATGCTGTAGGGACCAAGCAGGAATGGTAGAAAACTGAATTTATTTGGAGGGAAGATGTGAAGGGGGCAACTGGTAGACCACAGTGTTCACCTGTTCCATGAGAGCTACAGATCCACTGAACCAAGAGTCCAGCTTCCATGAGGGATATTGGTTTTTGAGGGTGTAGTGCGGAAAGCCATACTTTGTCCCCAACTCTGAGGTCCTCACTGGGTCATCATCTCTAGTCTGAGCCTGCTTGGCTTGTTGCAATTGTGAGAACTGTATGCAAGGCCTGGATTTTACTCACAAAGTCATCGGCAGAAGGAACTCCTGAACCCAGTATGGTCTGAGGCAGGAACCATGAGTGGTATCCATAGCTGGCTATAGAGAATGTCTGGTGAGTGGACATATTACCACATTGTTGTATGCAAATTCCTCCAGGCAACCAATCATCTTGTTGGTGGTTGTTTAACACCATAGGTATTGTTCCAAGGTAGCATTTGTCCATTCTGTTTGCCCATCTGACTGGGATTGGTGCACTTGGGTGCTCAACAAAGAGTGCAGAACTTTCTAGAAATAGGGTGTGAACAATACTCCACAATCTGATAATCACACTTTCAGGCCATTCATGCAGTCAGAAAATATTCTGCAAGTATAGCTAAGCAGTCTTATGTGCATAGGGAGGTTGGTACACAGAGCAAAGTGAACCATTTTCATGAAGAGGTCTATGGTTACCAGTGTACTGGAGATGGACAAGTCAGTGATGAAATCTATGGATATAGTCTGCCAGGGGTTGGTAGAGAATGCAACTGACCTGCTGTTTTGCTGGGCTGATCCTTGGCTTGTTGGCAGACATCACATGAATTGGCATATTGAGCCTGCCACACCTCGGGTCAGCAGATGAAGAGTTTTGTGTCACCCAAAGAGTCCAGTTGACTTGATGTTATGGGTGAGATGCAGGACTTCCATTCTTGGGAGCTCTGGTCATACATAAAGCCAGCCTTGATAAGTAAACATTTCCCCTGATTCTGCATAACCTGCTGCTGACTCTTGCTTTGTGTTTTGTAGATCCAGGTGCTTTGTCCATGCCCAAGGATCATTTTGTTGATGCTCCTGTATCTGCTTTCTTAGTGGAGCAGTTGGGGGCACAACAGCGAAGGCTTCAGGCAGCAAAATGTCGAGGAGTGGATAGGGTGGCTGCCTGCTTATTCTGGGAACTGGAAATGTAGGTTATGATGAAATTGAATCTGGAAAAGAAAAGAGACCACCATATCTACCTTTGATTTAACTGATGTGATGTTTACAGATGCTCCAGGTTGCAGAGGTCAGTCCATACTTATACTGGGTATTGGGCCCCCTCCAAGTATGGCACCAGCTGAGGGAGGTTTCCAAAATGGAGAGTCATTTCAGTCCAAAGTCAGGGTTCCAGAATTAAATCAAAGCAGATTCTTCTGGTCCAAAGGACAGAGTTCTAGGTATCAGGCAGTGTCACCAATTCAGCACCTATGTCCACAGTTTACAGAATCTCTTGGGAGACTTTATATCTCCACACTAGCATTTAAGACACAGTCCTGCAAAGACTCCTTATCACTATCAGCAGATAACTAGCCCTGAGCCAGGAGGTGTACACTTTCCCTCTGAGCTTGTAGCTCCATTTGGATCCGCCTTCTGCATTTCTCTAAAGGTGCAGGTGATCTCAGGTCTGGGAACAGGCAACTGGCTTTCACCTGCTTGGTAAGAGCTGGATGGTAGCAGAGGTGATTCTGCATCAAGTTTAAGTCCTGGCATGCCTGTACCTCATTATCCTATTAGTTATCTTGTGGTAGCTGTGGGTCAGCTATACCAGTCCATTCCTCCTCTGAAGAGTCCTCACCATCACTGAGTCTTGGTTGACAAGGTGATTTCTTATCTGTATAATGTGTTCCACTAACGGTGGGCAACCAGAAATTTCACCTAGGGGTGGGTTGTGACCAGAGGATCTATGTAAGGAGGGCTGGAAGCATTGCACACATGCTTCCTGTCCTTGTGGTGTTTGCCTGGAGTGTTATTTTTGGGAGCTCCTGCTGAAACCCTGGGAATGTCTGCTCAGCCTTTCTGTCCTTTGGAACCTGCCTTTGGAGACTTGTGGGGGGAGTATAAGGGGGATGCTTCCATTTCACTGAGAATTTGTTGTCACTGGCTTGTTCCTGAGCCATTCCGTGGACTACTGTAATTGTAGCTATCTTTTTCCAGAGAAAGCACTGGAGAGACCTTGCCGGGGGGGGGGGGCAGTGTTTAACTCAGATCACAGAAATGTAATTTGCCCCCAACTTGGGAAGGATGTAGAGGAGTGGCAGGATGTGTGTGTAGCTTGCAGGGGGTCCATTCTATATGTACTTTTGAACCTGTGTCTGGCATTTCCCCCCAAAAAGCACTTTTCCTGAGAGCACATTCTTTGAGGGGACTGAACATGGTCAACCTAAGTCCAGTCAGCACATAACTTGGAGGGCATAGAAATACCTAAACAGGGCTGATTGTTCTTATATGTTTCTCCAAAAGACCTCAGAGGGGTATATTTAAATAAAAATGGTACCCAAATAAAACTAATACCAGATATGTGTAAAACAAAAGAATTCTAGAAAACCTTTCATTTGTTTTCTGTTGAAGCATAATCAGTTTATTAATTTTGAATACTTTAATCTTTTTGGATGCTTATTCTTAGGTGCAGAGAAGAAGATATTATGTACCAGTTTCCCTAAACAATGCAAGAACCAGACATTACAAAAGATTAGATGAAGGAAATCATATTGCTGCTGCTCTTCTTCTCTAGTACAAAAGGAAGTGGAAGCCATTGTTATGATGCACAGTACCTTAAAGCATGGACCAATGTGGTCCTACAGATTCTATAGGAATTCCTACTTCGGATGCATGTTTTTGTAATACTACAATGAGTAGCTTATGTGTGGGCTGAAGTATGGAGCAGTATCAGTTTTGCAGAATAGTTACAAGATAACATGAAGCACCTCTACAATGGATACAACCATAAGAGCCATCTTGCAGAACTTACTACAGGAAGAGAAGCATCCTTTCTACTTCAATAACAAGGAAAGGGGAAAAGCGAGTCATTTTATGAAAGGACATGAGAAATATTAGAAAACCTACATATTATTAATCAAGATTTCCTCACATCTATTAAACTCACTAACGAATGCAAATGAACATTTTCAATTGAAACATTTTTGTACAGAATAAAAGTAGGTAACAATCATTGTTTTGGTGGTGACTTCTACCATTCACTGAAGAGCAAGATTGTGGATTCTGCATTGAGAAGGAGCATGTATGAACCTACTCATAGTAAACCTACTTCATTTCTGTGCACTTCAGTAGATGTTTACAAAAATACAAAGTAGACAAAAAGACCACAAGTAGAAAACTGAACAAAACAATCACTTTAGTGGTCAACAGTATGTGTTCATTGTAATATATATACAAAACCTACAAACATACATACATCAAGTTTTCTCAATATGATTGGGAATTCTGCTCTATACATATATTCCAATAACTATGTACAGGTTGGGACAAAGTTTATCCTTGCAATCTCACTTTCCCATTAGTCATGTTTTATTCTCTTTATTCATGTTTGAGAATAGCTACTATAGATAATCTGGTCAGGAAAGAAGGAAAATGTGTTTCACAAGCTCTGACAATAGCCCAGGCTAGCCTCATTTTGATAGATCTCAGAAGCTAAGCCCTGGTTAGTATTTGGTTGGGAAATCTCCACAGAATACCAGGACCATGTTGATGAGGTGGCCAGCTGCAATCCACTTCTAAATTTCTCTTGCCTTGGAAACCCTAAAGGGCTGCCACAATTCAGTTGTCACCTGACAGCACTTTCCACCATCATGTTTCACAAATAGTGAGAAGCACACCACTGTTCTCTGAAACTCTGCCTGAGGAGTTACTGGGGTAGATAGGGCATGTGGCTAGATTTGTGCTTCTCTAGCTTTTAATAAAATCTTTACTGAAGATGCAGCAAACCTATGCCCATATTAGATTAGACATAAATTAATACTTACAAAAGTTGCATTTTCCAGCAGTAATGTAGTTGTATTTGTTTCTACATTCAGTTTAACAACATGTCCATGTCTGTTTTTATAGACCAATTCTGTATCTGTTAATAGAAAAAATGCATTAAGAATTAGCAAAAAGGCAAAAGATTTCATACAATAGCTTACAATATTGTCGATTTATCTAGAAATAATACAAAACATGCGAAAGGATTCTAATTTTGCTGACCTCACTAACAGAGGTGGTTCCATATAGATTTCCAACCTGTACCCAGTGGTTGAATATCTCTTGGGATTACAACTGATCTCCAAATGACATTAAATTTCATTGAAGTCCCTCCACTCCCTAAACCCTGTCTTTCTCAGGCTCCAGCCCCAAGCATCCAGGTACTTCCTAACCCAAAGCTGGCAACCTTACTGCCATCACATCACTATACTCATGCCTATGGTTGGGTGCTTCAGGATCTGAAGCGGCCGCTCACTCCAGAAGCAGCCAGCACCGCAGTGTGGGTGGGGAGAGGAGGCACGTCCAACCCGAGTCATGTCCTGTTCCCTTATGTGAAGCAAGGTCTATTTCCTTGGGCAAAATATGTTGATATTCAGCCATGGAATCTTAGAAGAAGGAAGAAGGAAGAAGAAGTTAGTTCTTATATGCCACTTTCCTCTACCCGAAGGTGTCTCAGTGGCTTACAGTCGCCTTCCCTTTCCTCTCCCCACAACAGACACCCTGTGAGGTGGGTGAAGCTGAGAGAGCCCTGATATCACTGCTCAGTCAGAACAGCTTTATCAGTGCTGTGGCGAGCTCAAGGTCACCCAGTTGGCTGCATGTGGAGGAGTGCAGAATCGAACCCGGCATGCCAGATTAGAAGTCCGCACTCCTAATCACTACACCAAACTGGCTTAGCTTTGAAACCTGTATTTTGTTCATAAACTGTTATTCAAAAATGAAGCATTTATAGGAAAAAAATGTTACAGAAGAAAATCATTGGGGGGAAGAAAAATTGTAATCAAATTACAGCCTTTATATTTTAATGTGTCTACAACCACCATGCAGGCAATTCAGTATTATTATTATTTGAATTCATTCCCCGCCACTCTCGGCAGAGCCGGCTCATTTGGCTGAGACCAGGCATAACCAACAACGTCTGAAGGGCCCCTGCTTCCTTCCTCCCAGAACTCCATCAATCCGCTCTGGACCTGTTTGCACAGTTGCATTGTTTGCATTGTTTACACTATTTGCACTGTTACAACTATCAGTTATCAGTATTATTGTTACAATTATTTATATGTTATGGATTGTTTCGTGTATTGTTTATATATTTTATGTAAACTGCCCTGAACCTTCAGGGAGGGCATTAAATAAACAAACAAACAAACAAACAAATATAGTATGCATAAATTCTATTTAAGTGACAAACAACGGTTCATTTCTGAGACAATATCAGTCCAATAAATAACACTTTATATGTTAAAGAAGATAATTTCTAGAGAGAATAGTAAAGCATTTTTTGTCCATTCGGCAAAATGATGACTTTTTTTAAGGCAGAAAAATGGAAATTTGCAGATTATTATTTAAATTGTTTAAGAAAAGATAAGGGTAACATTAGACCATTAATCACTCACCAGGAATGTTCTTGCTTTGTATAGTCCCAGTCTAGAGAGAAGCACAAACTGATTCATGACCCTAAATTTGTCATAAATTTGATCGTTTACATCCCTTGAACTGAGGTTTGGGGGAGGTACATCCCACAAACGTTTCCCAGACCTTTTGTCCAGTTTATGGTTTTAGCCATTTAAACCTAGGCAGTCTACCCTTCACTTATGATGTTTAAATAGCTACAAGCCAATTAAATGTAACAGCTTGATGGGTCTGCTTATCAGCTAGCAGCCATTTAACCCCCTCTTCCAATCAAGCCACAGAATAGTTGGTTTTTATATCCTACTTTTCAATATTAGAAAGAGTATCAAAGTGGTTTACAATCACCTCCATCTTCTCCCAACAATAGACACCTCGTGAAATAGGTGGGGCTGAAAGAGTTCTGACAGGATTGCTCTGTAAGAACAGTACTATCAAGACTGTGATTAGCCTACGATCACCCAGTTAGATGTGTGCGGAGGATGAGGGAATCAAATCTGATTCACCAAATTAGAAGCCACTGCTCTTAACCATTTTACCATGTGAAGCAGCCCACAAAAATGGCTGCTGGACATTTCAGCAATCAACTTTGCTTTCCCCAACTTGGAAGAGGAAAAGACTGAAATGCATCACTGAAGTGGCTGCCAGCCATTTAGGCATAACTGCTTGATGGGTTCACCCATCAGCTGTTAGGTTTAAATGGCTAGTAGCCACTCTGGCAGTCTATTTTGCTTCCCCCCCCCTTTTGCTTCCCTCCACTTCTAAGGGGGGAGGGGGAATGAAATGGACCAGCTGAAACTAAATGGTTTGTTTGGGGGCTTTTGGTTGAGTTGGGTTTGGGGGTTCATTTTGGGAACGCCTCAAAATCCAAATTGATGTTCATGTCCATCTCTACCTCCTATTAATTGTGCTGTCAACAAGCAACTACTTTTAGCAATTTCAAGGACTTCTGCCACTCACTAATAATATGCCACTTCCCACTTCTATGAAAGCATTACCACTGTGTCCCATAGACTCACAGAATATTTTAATACCTAACTTGGAAAGAATAGAGCTATATAACTCAAACAGCCTTAAGTCAGGACAAAGAAAATGACAACGACAACCAGTTTAAAGCCCACACAATTCAAACTTATTGAATTCTCTACCACTAATTTGTTTAGAAAAGATAATACAATCAAATAGTCATGCAAACAATGCCAAAACATCATTTCTCTGGACCCAGTACAACCTTTTAATATAGGCCCTTCCTGTGCACTGCAGCCTGGGCCATTCTCACTATGGACTCCAAGAATCTAGCTAAGCCTGCGCACTCTTCCAATTGCTCATACTTGCTCCCTGCATGGAAGGCAGACTGTTTGTTCTGACAACAAAATTGAACATCTATTTTTAGAAACAATACCAGATGCATTTCCACGGCAGAGAAAAAATACAGCAAGGATACAATTACTGTTCTACTGGTGAGCTTCCAAGAGGCATCTGGCCACTCTTGGAAATGAAAGGCTAGAACACATTCTACAGTAATCTGATCCAAAATGACAATTCTTATAAAACAACCAGTGATCTTTTTCTTTTCTAGATGAGAAAAAAATGGTTTCTTTTTGTATGTTTTTGTACTTGTGGTTTCATTTATTTTCGTACAGCTTGGACTTATGGATGAGTTTGTAAAGAATGGTAGCTAGGTGACAGTATGACAAATGAGGGTTACTACCTCTAAAATAGTGTTTACTCTTAATGTTAAAAAGCAGGAGGTACAGGGCAATGGTGAGCCTGGCCTCAGAGATATTTCGGTTTGAGAGACTTCTATTCAACATTAGAATATGCTACAATATGGAAAGACATAAATGTTTCTTATATTTTTATCTGTCCTTTCATATAGCCATGGCCATAATACACAAAACAAAAACAACACTCTTTCAGAAGGAAATACTTTTGACTCAGATGGTCTCCTGAGTAATATATGTATTATCTAACTGAATAGAGTCTATTGAAATAGAAAGATTGGCTTTAATTGATGTAATGCAAACAGAAAGCACTATAGTGTAATTTGTGCATGTATTTTTATTTAAATTCACTCTCATACCTGATGCTAATATTTTAAGGGTGTTACTGATGATAACTTTCCTTACTATTGTTGTGAATCTATTATTATACTGCAAGAATATTAGATTTTTAAAACTACAATGCATAATTTAATCATAGGATTTGTGTTTTGTTTACTTTATGGCTTACATATGATTTCATAGGATTGTGGGTCTAAGACAGCCTTGTACACATGCTCTTTTCAAGCTTTTTCACATGGTCTGTGTAAAAGGATACATTACTCCTTTAGCTAATCCAAAGCAACTGGTAAAACCAAATGTCTTCCCGGATCACCTGGTGATCACCTTACGACAGTGGTGACTGTCCTAAGACTCCAGCCCAGGAGCCTGGACATCATGACAGCCCCAAGCCGCCCTGTGCCACTGGCACCCACCACCACTGGTCCCCCAATTCCAAGCTGACCATTGTCATCTGCTGTTGCCCATCCTCAGGGCAAGCTGGTAAACACAAGTCGGCAGCCACAATGGGAGGGGGGAGCAGCCCCAAACGCCAAAGCCACTGCTGTGGTATGCCCCCCAACCTTCCAGTGGCAGTGATCCATTTGGAGTCCTGACCCGAGGCCCTACATCGGCACTGACCTGGTTATCAACATCCAACAGGGGGCACCCTGGCTGCATTACAACATCTTTGGTGGTTATACACTTGGGAGATGCTAAGGGCTTTCCTGCACATGATAAATATAGTGAAATCCTTACCTAATGTAGGTATTATATTCTGGCTGCCCACATCCAACGTCTGCCCCCCCTGACAGCTTACCACATCCTCCATTTTAAAGTGCGAGTTTGGGGATTGCATAAAGTGGATTCACCAATTTCAAAGCGCTAGCACCTGAAAAGCAACCAGCAGGCAACCCGCAGAAGGAAGGTTGTTGTTGTTAGGTGCGAAGTCATGTCTGACCCTTCGCGACCCCATGGACAATGATCCTCCAGGCCTTCCTGTCCTCTACCATTCTCCGGAGTCCATTTAAGTTTGCAGCTACTGCTTCAGTGACTCCATCCAGCCACCTCATTCTCTGTTGTCCCCTTCTTCTTTTGCCCTCGATCGCTCCCAGCATTAGCCTCTTCTCCAGGGAGTCCTTCCTTCTCATGAGGTGGCCAAAGTATTTGAGTTTCATCTTCAGGATCTGGCCTTCTAAAGAGCAGTCAGGGCTGATCTCCTCTAGGACTGACCGGTTTGTTCGCCTTGCAGTCCAAGGGACTCGCAAGAGTCTTCTCCAGCACCAGAGTTCAAAAGCCTCAATTCTTTTGACGCTCAGCCTTCCTTATGGCTGAAGGAAGGTATGGAGGCTCAAACGCGCTAGAATCATCTGTATCATCCAACCCTCACACCTCCCTCCCCCGAGGACAGGAATTTTTTTTTTAAATGGTGATGTGCCTGGAGCAACAAAAAAGTGGAAATATGGATAGGCAATGCCAGAAATAAAAGAAAATGCTTTTTTCTGTACAGTGACATGAAGTGTGCCTCTCGAAACTCCCCCCCCCCTCCCAATCAGAAGCAATTCTTCCCCCTCTCAAAATCAAAAAAACTCATGAATCACTAAGGGCCTGATCTAGCCGATTTGGCTTGGGCACCCATTAGTCAACGTGGCCATTGGCTATAATGGGAATTTTGGCTTTTCTGCTTTTACCAGGACCTGGAGGGGTGGGGGTTCGAGGTACAGCCTCCAACTTTTCAGGGTTCCCTGACTCCCCTCCAAATTTCAGAATGATTCGTCCAAGGGAGGGATGGGGACACCCTCTTCGGGAGCCCCTAGACGTGGATTCCTAAAAGTTTTGAGGATGTACTTCAAACCCCCCCACCCTCCCACGTCTCAGGAAAGGCAGAAAAGCCGAAATTCCCATTGAAGTCAATGGAGGAAAGGGATTGGTTGCCTGAATTGATTGACAAAAACCAAGAAGAAAATTCCGGCCACCTAGCTATCCTAAATTCTCCTTTTTATTTAAATGTTCATAACCAGAAGACTTTCTTGGATTTTAAAGATGTCAAACAAAATATAACCACCAAAACGGGCTCCAGATAAATAACATGATTATATTCCCTGTTTTCAGTTTTCATCTTCTTCAGTGGTATTATCTATAAAATAATATTATGATATATTAGTATTAATGCATACATTGTTCTGTCATTTTAAATAGACATAAGAACACTTGCATCTACTTCAAAAACTTGTGTCTCTATTTTTTCAAGTGTTTCTAAAAGAAAAAACGTAAAGTATGGTTTACAGCCATTAACATAGTTTACAACCTAGACATGGTTGTTTTACAATCAGACTATTAAAAAACAAACAAACAAACACCTTTCCTTATACTGTGTCCTAACGGCTCCAAAGCTCAAGAAGGTTTTCAAACAGCTCACATGTATTGAAAACCCCATTGAACATCTTTACAAGCATATATTTAATTTGAATAATAGTTAACAGATATTTTTCAAGTATTTTTAAAGGAGAAAACAAAGTGGTAATTATATTTTGTTTGATATTTTGTGGATTTCGGACTAGTCATCCAACCAGTGTTCTCAGCATTGAATTGATTGACAGGTGGAAGCATGATGCATATAAGACACATTGTTCTCTTCCACCATTTTCAGTAGTAGATGTGGAGGGTGAGACGTACAAAAAGGCAGCAGACAAAGGCGAGACAGCAAAAAGCTGAGGAGGGACAGGTAAGCGTGATAAAATTTAGCACTTTGCCATTCAGCTGGTGTAATGCTATTTTTACTAATGTGCGGAAATGCCCTAAAAATCTAGGGGTTTGGTCATATCTATTCTACTCTCAACCCATTCTGCAGATTAGAGAGCCCTGCCAGGCTTCTGTTACCCATGCAGCAATGAAACAAGGAACATAGATTGTGCAGTATGGCCTGAAATAATACTTCATTTTTTAAAAGGGCTTTAAAATGTTCCTAGCAGAACTCATATGCACTATGTCAGAAAGAAATAGTGGCTAGATTTTCAGGCAAAACCTGTTTTCCCAGCTGCTTCATGTACAAAGGGAGGAGGGGAATCTGTCGAGGAAAATATTATGGAACTGCACTGCACTGCAGTGCAACAAAAACTGTCTAAAAGTTTTAAACTGACTTAAACTGTAAAGAAACAAAGAACTAGTTAAACTGTTGCCTGAAACTCAACCCCTCCAAGACACAGGTCCTGTGGATGGGTAGAAGGGGGCCAGACCAAGAAGGGGGCCAGACCAAGAAGTATGCCTCCCCTCCCTAGATGGGGGCAGCTTCAGGCTGTGCCCACAGCCAAGAATTTAGGGGTGATCTTCGACACCTCCTTGTCAATGGAGGTGCAGATCACAGCAGTAGCCCAGGTGGCACATTCCATCTATGCCAAGTGAGGCTACTAGTGCCCTACCTGTCCCTGGAGCACCTGGCTACAGTGATCTACGTGGCAACCACTTCCAGGCTGGATTTCTATAACTCACTCTACACAGGCCTTCCCTTGTCCTTGACCTGGAAGTTATATTTGGTGCAAAATACAGCTGTTGATGGGGGCACAGATCACAGCAGTATCCCAGGTAGCATATTCCATCTATGCCAAGTGAGGCTACTAGTGCCCTACCTGTCCCTGGAGCACCTGGCTACAGTGATCTACGTGGCAACCACTTCCAGGCTAGACTTCTATAACTCACTCTACACAGGCCTTCCCTTGTCCTTGACCTGGAAGTTATATTTGGTGCAAAATACAGCTGTTGATGGGGGCACAGATCACAGCAGTAGCCCAGGTAGCATATTCCATCTATGCCAAGCAAGGCTACTAGTGCCCTACCTGTCCCTGGAGCACCTGGCTACAGTGATCTATGTGGCAACCACTTCCAGGCTAGACTTCTATAACTCACTCTACACAGGCCTTCCCTTGTCCTTGACCTGTAAATTAGAACTGGTGCAAAATGCAGCTGCTAGGGTCCTCATAAGAACCACTTGGAGGACCCATATCCAGCCTGTGCTGAGGGAACTCCATTGGCTGCCAACTGTGTTCTGGATCAAATTCAAGGTTTTGGTGCTGACCTTTAATGCCATCAATAGTCTGGACCTCACATATCTGATGGATTGCCTGATTCCTTATGCCCTCCCTGCAGGGCTCTTCACTCTGTGGGTTTGAATCTGCTGGTAGTCCCCAGTCCATGGGAGGTGTGCCTGGCCAGTGCCTTTTCGATCCCGGCTCTAACCTGGTGGAATAAGCTCCTGGAAGAGCTGAGGGCCCTGACAGAGCCATTACAGTTTTTCAGGACCTGTAAGATGGAGCTCATCTACCAAGAATGTGGTTGGGGGCCAGGCTGTGGAAGATCATTGGTCCCTACTCAGAATGCCCTGAACATCTAGGGCTGGAGGGGTTCCTGACCCAAGGCCTGTAGGTGAGAAGTAGAGGGTGGGGGGTGGCATGCTGGACTGGTGAATTGGCTGGTGGTGTGGCAGGATTTTATACAGCCTGGGGTTGTTTGTATTGTATTGTATTGTATTGTATTGTATTGTATTGTATTGTATTGTATTGTATTGTATTGTATTGTATTGTATTGTATTGTATTGTATTGTATTGTATTGTATTGTATTTAAGGCTTAGGGCAGTTTACATAGAACTGAAATTATACATGGAACCATACATATATTATCTCTATTTTACTGGGAATTTTTATTGTAAACTGCTACAAGCCAACTTGATCCAGGAGTGGCAATTAAGAAATCAAATAATAAAATCAATAATATTTAAATCAGTTTTTGGTGACTGTGCAAAACGATGCAAAACCCACATGTATAAGATAATAAACTGAGTGACCATTAACAAAAGCCAATTCAATGTGGATTTACAACCTGGTTAATACAATAATATCTACTATTAAATTCTATCTCAGTAATTATTTATGCTGTAATAAATGTTTTAAGAGTCACAAAACTCTTTATTGGGCTATAATGAGAGAAACTCATTAAAACAACAATCAAAAAATATTTTATCAAAGTTATGATCTACTGCAATCAACTGATAACATATATCAGAACTAAGTATTCCATATAAAAATTAAATATATCCCAGGAAACAAGTTATTTTTCAAGAATTCATGTTGTATTATCATAGGACTGGCTTGGATTTCCTGCAGCACAATTTAAACTGCAGGTTGTCAACCAGCACAATTTAACCCGAGGGTTGGTACTGGGCCGGCGGCGGCCACACCTGCCTCTCCACCCCCCAGCGAGAAGCTCGCCAGGCCACGAATGAAGCAACCGCTTCGCTCGCAGCCCGGCTAGCTTCTCGCTGCGAGAGGCGGGGAAGAGGCAGGCGCGGCCACTGGCACGCCAGCAGATGCAAACGCGCATGAGCAGAGCTGCCGCGCATGTGCATTTATGTCTCCTGCTGGCACAAACGCACATGTGCAGCAACTCTGCGCATGTGTGTTTGCATGCAGCTGCCGTGTGTGTGCGGTGCTTGGGCTGCTGGCTCTCCCGCACGCCCAGAGGTGGTCCTCAACCACAAAAAGGTCGGGGACCGCTGATTTAAACCATGCTGCTGGAGAAGCTGGCCCCAGGATCTGCATATGGTAGGAAAGTTTCTCCCTGAGGTACGCAGACCTGGCTGAGCGCTCAAAGCTCCTGCCATCCTGGCTGATCCTGGGTTGGCTCCTCTTACAGTTTGGTTGAACTGCAAGAGTGGCCTATCTCAGCTGAGGCGATGTGGACCTGTCAGTTCCTGCTGCCCCAGCTGATCTTCAGTACAGCTCAGTTTTGGCCAAATGCACACCCCTAGTACTATTGTAGCAAAACAAACAGAAGTCCAGTAGCACCTTAAAGATTAACAACATTTACTCCAGTATGAGTTTTCATCAGTCAGAACTCATTTCCTCAGATATAATAGGAAGAAAGAATTTACATTTTTAAACAGTTTTTTTACTGGAATTGGTCATCCAGGTATTTTATTGTTTTAGCAAAATGAAAAACTCTTATACATATCCAACATTTGCCTATAATAACAATGAACAAAATGAATGCAGTACGCTCTTAAAAGTAATAACACCCCCCCTCCAAATAAAAGAATACCACTCAAACATTAGTAGCAACATACTATCCACTTTTGCTCATTCACACTTCTTACAGCTTTGGTCTTCTCTTTCAGCACACACAGAAATCTCTCCATGAAACTAAGTAGGTGAGAATGTAGCTCAAGTGATGTGAAACATGCTCTGTCATTCACAAAAATGATTATGACTTATGGAAGTGATTTCCATATCTCATTTGTCAACCCCTTTCTTTTCCATAAGATCTAGTAAGCTGTTCACAGTATGTAAAAATATGGTAAATGCATAAGGACATTCATTGTTTAGCCTAGAATTTTTGTCTCTTGAGAAGAAAATTATTTCAGTACTATTGGGTGGAATTGCCATATGAAAGTGGTAATACTGCTACTGAATACAGGAAGGGATATACAACAATATTCCTGCTCTTCTGTTTGAACATCTTCTGAAAATATATTTTGGAAATAATTTTTAAACACTAACATCTGTTTACTTGTAGTTAAGTGCCATGGACTCGCTCCTATCCTTATGGTAATGTCAACATGCAGGTGGAAGGCAATGCTTCGTATGGAGGCAGGTTCAATGTGTAATATTTGAAAGTTTGTTTATTATCTACCAAAAGAACAGTGCTGATTTCCCTATCATAACATCCAACATTTCTGATGCTCGTTGGTTACAGCATGGGAGCATGTCATGTGATCAGTTGATCCAGGTTGCATGGAATTTTCAAAGAGCTTGGTCCCCAGGACTCCTCAAATGCCAATGTGGCATACATAATATTTTTAAAAGGCCATATACAATAAAACACTGTATGTGATATGATCACTCACCTCTTAATGAACCATTTAGATATTCTGGTCTTTTTAAAAAAGGCATCTGGATCTTTCCCAATATCTTTTCAGGATATAATTAGCAAAATAAATATACAAGGGACACTCATGAACTATACTAAAAATAATAGTCTGAGAAAATCTATTTCATATAGCTCATTCAAGACCCATTCATAAAATGTCTGGAACCCCTAATGGCATCTAATGGAGAGACCAATGGTACACAATGAAAGAAGAGGTCTATTATACAGTTATTGCTTGCTGAATCTTTTCTTCATTGATCCTCCCTTCAAACCTAACACTCTCTATAAATTCCTACTAATTCTATACACATTTAGACCTCAGTGGGGATTTCAAATAGTAAATATGGCTGTGAAACTAAAACCATGTGGTGATAGTTTTTTTCTAGAAGAAGAAGAGTTGGTTCTTATATGCCGCTTTTCCCTACCCGAAGGAGGCTCAAAGCGGATTACAGTCGCCTTCCCATTCCTCTCTTCTAGATTAAGTAATGTCTTGTTCACATGTCTAATCCCAGAGATCTTGCTTAGCTCAGTGTAAATGGAAGTTTTATTATTGCTACAGTGCATCCCAACAACTACCATCTGTTTTCCATCAAAATCAATATATGCCTTTTTGTCCTAACTGAAGGCAGGACTGGGAGAACCACAGACTGCCTTGTCGATAGCTCAGGATATACTTTGATTAAATCTGGTTAATAATGTTATATTAAAGTAAAAATATAGTGTTTTGTTTTAGAGAGCAGCAAACCAACTATGTCATTAGAAGGCAAGACATTATGGCTAAAGCTCACTTACTTTGGACACATCATGCTATCAAACTCGCTAGAAAAATAATTAATGCGCGGCAAAAGGAAACGTGGTCGCCAAAGGATCCGCTGGCTCGACATGATCAAAGCCAATAGAGGGATCTTTATGAACCAACTAAAAGAAGCAGTCAGAGACGGGGCACATGGCAAAGACTTTCTTATAGAATCGTCGAGGGTCAGCCACGACTTAAGGGTTTACATCATCACAGTGCCGTTTTACACTAACAAGAAATATTCTGGCTGAGTAAGTAAAACATAAAATGACTTTGGAAGAACATGGAATTTGGTAAATTGGGGATCTCAAGAGTCTTTCATTTACAAGAACTAAACATATCTAAAAATATCTAAACCTGGATTTTATAGATTATTTTTTATTTACTTCATTTATAGCTCTCCTTTCTCAATAAAACTCAGCTAGGATTACAAAATGTGGAAAACACTTTAATCAGACAGCACAAGACATCCAGTAAACAATGCAATAGTACTGGGATTCAAGAGTTAGAAAACAGAAAACTCTTTAAGGTGTAACACATTATAATGCAGAATGTAAATTACAAATTAGGAGATAATGCAGTACAAGCTAAATAATAACATAAGACAAAAATTTGTTTATAAAGGTTTCTTCCTGAGCTGTTCCATTTACAATTCTATTACCTTTATTAAAATGACCTCCTGAACAGTACTATTTTGATCATTCTGCAAACTGATTTTGCTCATTCGACAAATTCTTCAGGAAGGCCATTCCACAAGATGGCTGCAACAACAGAGAAAGCATGTGCATAGGCCACTATCAATTTCATCCTTCTGCAGACTGGGGCATTCATATGGTTTTGCTTGGAATAGAAAAGTGGATGTGGTAAAGCATAATAGGAGAGGCAGTTCTGAGGCATATGGGAGCAGGACCAAGACGGGCTTCATGACTAGCATCTTTAAAATTAACCTGATAACTGATTTGGCAACCAATGGAGTGATTGCAGAATGGGTGTGATGTTTACACACTGCTAGCTTCCAGTAGTGGTGGTATTCCAAATGGAGTTTTCAAGGTGACTTTCTGGGCAGATACGTAGAATCATAGAGTTGGAAGGGGCCATACAGGCCATCTAGTCCAACCCCCTGCTCAACGCAGGATCAGCCCAAAGCATCCTAAAGCATCCAAGAAAAGTGTGTATCCAGCCTTTGCTTGAAGACTGCCAGTGAGCATATGGTGTGCATTACAATAGTCTAGCCTTGAAGTTACAATGAAAGGAATGATCCCTAGCAGGAGACAGCTGGACACAATCAAATGTAGGAAGCACAATGTCCTTTAAGAGTGCAGCCTTCCCAACCAGTATCATAAATGCAGGCTTAAGCATAGTGATAAGTAAGCTTATACATAACCATTCTAAGATATACACTATACTCAGACATCATTTTTGTTTTTAGAGATCTGTCTAAACTAGGAAAAAGCCATGGGAAGAACACAATACTTGTCAACAGAACTGTCACTCAGTTTGGCTGAGAAAAATGTTAGAAGAATGACACAGATGGCATTACATTAAATCACAGAAAATTCCATTCTAATTAAAGAAGAAAATGGTTTTTGATTTAATAAACATATGATGGAAGACAGATCTGTGACTAATTAAGCATTTGCTGATTAAATAAAGCAGTGATTTCAACAGTTATTAAGCATCCATAACATTTCAAAAATATGTCTAGTACAAAACATAACCACCAGGATCTTGACTGTTTATATTGACTTGGGTACATATTTGATTTGTTAAAGTAAATGTTAAAAGTCTGATTTCAGAGGATAGCTGAGCTGGGCTGCAGTGGAAGAGCTGGATCCAAGTCCAGTAGTACTTTAGAGAGGCCTTATATCTAATGGAGGGAATTTTGACTCTCGAAAGCTTATATTTTGGAAATCCTGTTGGTCTCTAAGATGCTTCTGGGCTCAAATTCAGCTCTTTTAAAGCTTTTAATGAAATATGGATATATCAGTAATTTTAAGATGTTAAAAGGAATGGAAAATATCATAAATCCAAGCATTATTAGTGTATCTCAAAAATCACCAAGTATCATTGGCTATTTTCCAAAAATAATCCTTAATTTCTATGATTTACTGTTAATGCCAGCATTCACCACAGTAGGCAGTACATGTCTCAAAATATCCTCAAAATAATCAATTGATCAAGGTAATTATTTTCTTTTTTACCTAGAAAATCTATGGACATTCTAGTTCTGAAAAGTTTTGCCAACAAAATGAATTCCAGTTCTCATGCCAGAATAGAAATCATGCATTAGTCAAGATTAAATCCCCCCACAAAAAACCATACCAACCACCAGTACTTGTCACTATCCTTTCAGAAACAACAAATTTGCCTCAAAGTATGTGACTGACTGATATTAACATTGCTGCTTATAAGGGAATATATGGTGCATTCATAGAAAGTTGTATTTGAATGAAAATAAGTTCTTCATTTTTTAATCCCACACATATATTTCCACCAAATCCTGGACATGACTATGTTCAGCTCTAATCTCTTATTTGGGCTAATTCTTGAAAAATCTACATTTTTTCCCCATCATAGCTCCCTCAACAACCAATAGAATTTTACTAGCAGCAGCTGAAGTTGGCCATCATCACTCAGAGAAAGCAATAAAAGGAGGCAAGAGCTGAACTCTACCAAGATGATGAAATATCTCCACAAGCAAACTATACCATTAAATCATCAAGAGAATATTAAGGTCTGTCACGAGCTATTTTGAGTGGCACAGTATTACTTCTATTCCTGATATACTATAGGCTTTTACAGTCGCAAGAGAACTTCTGGCTTCTCTTATCATCTGTAGGCAGAAGGTGACTTGAGGACACCTGTTCTTTATTAATGAAGTGTGGTGCAGTAAGACCTTCAGCTCATTCCAAAAACTTCTTGCAGTGGTAGCAGGAAAAGAAAATGAAGTCAAATTGTGCATCCTCTTCTGTGTATTTGCATTTTTTCCATCTATGGTTGCCAAATCTGGATATGGAAATTTCTGCAGCTTTGGTGGTGACACCTGGGTAGGATGGAATTTGGGGAGTGCAGCAGAGATGTCATGACATAGTATACTAGCTAAGGTTTAAGAATGTAGATTTAGAAAATTAGACATTGTTTTACAAAAAAAACCCTCTTAAAATAATACTGGATATAAACAATTACAGTGAATGGTTTAAGATAGAGTGTCAAAATAAGATACAATTAATCAAAATGACTGAGAAGTTAATATAGAAAAGCATGTAAATTTCTGACTCAATCCATGCTGAGGTTGTTAGAGCAGCTTTTAACAGTAATATCGATTTGAAGGCATTTTCCTTCACAATAAACATTTTTTAAAATAACTGAGTTAAGAGTATTTTATTAAATTTCAAAGCCTTTTATCCAGATCACAGGGCATTCTGCCAGCAGTTATTGGTCCCTAAAGCAGGGTTTTACAATAAACATAAGTAAAGGAAATACTTAGGTGGCATCTGGAGATCTCCTGCTATTATAATTGATCTCTGGATGACCAAAATCCGTTTCCTTGGAGAAAATGACTGTTTTGGAGGATGGTTTCTATGGCATTACATTCTGCTGAGTCCCTTTCCTCCCCAAACCCTGCCCTCCCTAGGCTCCATGCCCCAAATATCCAGGTATTTCCCAGACCAAAGCTGGAAACCCTACAAATACTATATGCTCAGAGTTGCGGTTTAGAGAAAAGTTCTGAGAGGGAAGGGTAGTAGAGGTTATTTATTTTATTTATCATAGGGCATGTGTGTAGTACAGCCAGGAGATCCTAGGATTATCTAGCAGCCAGGCAAGATATGATCAAAAGTGGTTTAACATTGCCTGCCCATGTGTTCCTTGAAGGTCTCCATCCAAATACAAGCCAGGATCAATCCTGCTTAACTTCCAAGCTCTGATGAAACCAACCTTGCCTGAGCTATCCAGGTCAGGGATGTTACCAGGGACATTAGGCATTATCTGAACCCACTACCTAGGCAACTGGGCAGTAGCAGAATGAATCACTGCTTGTTTGATTCATCACAGCAATTCTCCAGCACTTTTACCCTGACGCCACACTGGGTCATCTTTGCTAATCGTCTTTAGTAAATACTCATGTACTGAGCAGTTCAGTAGTATTCAGGATGATTACACCAGTGGTAAAAATTGGTTGACTGTACTCTGTTCTATCTCTGTAAATTCTCACCTATGATAATCTGATTCA